>NC_086250.1:15425398-16909120 GCF_021018805.1 Prinia subflava | reverse complement strand
AGGAGGCAGCACAGGCTGTGCCATGCACTGAGATGCTGGCAAGGGAAGCTTCCTGTAGCTCAGTTAGACTAATGTGGGCCTCAGCCAATAGTGATTGGAGTTTGGGGTGTGCTAGAGCCTTTTAAATATGAGTCACAAGAAACTGCTAGAGAAAATCACCTGTCTCCATCAAGGCTGAAGGGAGTATGGAGTTCTGGATTCCCATCCCACTCTGGTGTAAAGAGAGCATTCTCATATAGCAATGGGGTTTGGCTGACAAAGACCATTTCTTGTTGTTAAACTGGAGATTATGGGGAAGAGAAGCCATTCACTCCCCTATTTTCCTTTTCTGCCTGTGCACATCGTATTGCAGTATTTCCCATGTGCCTGAGGCACCCTAAAAATACAAACTCAGCTGATCCCTTAGTGCCTTTGGAAATGTCTTTTCTGCACTCTTATACACGTATCACATTTGTGAACATTTGATGGACATCTTTGGGCCGGGGTAGAGCATGTGGCACTTTGCTAGCTGATTATTCAAAGGGACTGAACATTGCAGTTTAAGTGCACATCAGCGAGTGCCTTTGTGAGCCAGCCCCTGCTCCTGGCAGTGCTGCTGTGGCTTATGCTGTACCTTCTGTGCTGGTGGAACAGGGTTACAAGCCTCCCCTTCGAAGCACGCTGGCTACTCGGTCCGGATGGAGAACGCCGTTCCCATTGTCACTCAGGCTCCTGGGGCCCAGCCTCTTCAGATCCAGCCAGGACTCCTCGCACAGGTAAGGAATTCTAAAGACACCAAGCTCAGCAGGTGTTTACTGTGTTGGTTAGCTCTTGGAGGCTGAGGAGGGAAGCTTTCTCTGAGGGCCTTCTGTGGTGCAGTTTGGAAACGTGGGCAACTGTATATGGGTCTCCAGCTTTCTCTGAAATGTCAAAATCTCCCCCGGCTCATTGTTCAGCTCAAAGACTATGTCAGAGTTGCAAAAGCCACTGGAAAAACCCTTTTTCTTTCTGCGTTTCTACTGAAATCAGTGTGAAACCCTCAGGGAAAGCAGTGTCAGGCCTCTGCGGAGAAGGAACCTATAATAACTTCCTGCATCCTCCTGAACTCAAAATCTTGGGGGTAGTTTGCAGCCAGGAGTTGCACTGATGAATTGCGTGCTGCTGATAAATACCTTTCATGCTTTGAGTTTTCACTGTTCTGTTTTATGAGCACCTCTGCTTTTGAGGTATGACAGAGATGTAGGAGGCAGAGGCAAGGGCCCCACACTCAAGGAGCTCTCCTTGTCAGCAGTTCTTATTGGCACAATTGTCTGAAATATTCTCACAGGAAAATATGAGAATGGTTCCTCCTAGGAAAAAAACCAAACAGGAATGGATATTACTGATTGCATGCACATCCTCAAGGTGCATCCCAGCTCCTCAAACCAGAAGAGCAGTTCATTCTTCCTTGTGCTGGTTTCAGTGAATTTGCCTCAATTGTATTTGAGCTGGCACTCTGCTTATACCAGACAGGGAAAAAAAAAAACAAACTAGTATGCTTAAAAGTTGTGCAAGCTGGAAAAGTTGACCAGCTAGTTAGAAAGGCACATCTCTGTCTCAGGCTTGTTTGATCTGCCATGCCAGCACATTCATATGCAGTCAGGTACCAGCAGACTTCAGGGTTTATGCCTGTGTGTTGGTGGGGTAAGGCTGTTGGTGCTCTTGCCTTCCTTTGCCAGCTGCCAGTCACACTTACCTGGTGAAGACAGATCAAAATGCAACTTGCAGTCTGTGTGATTTCCATCAGCTAGCCTGCCCTGCCCCTTCCCAATAGCAGAGCCTTTGTCAGAGAGCTGTCTGAAACATCAAACCGATCTCTGCTGCAGCCTGTTGTAACAACTGACATGGGCCACCTCCCTTGTTTGGTAGGAAAGGAAAGCCTAAGAGGCAGGGAAACAAAAGCAATGGCAAAGCAAGGAGCAGTCTGTGCAGGCTCAGAGGCTGGCACTTCTTGCTGGTGCAAGAAGTCAGCCAAGGCTCTGAATGAAGAAGGTCACAGAGCTTTGCATGCCCCCACCATTCTGGCTGTGGTGTGCTGTCCTTTGGGGCTTGAAGGGGTGAGGGTTGGATCTGAAACATCTCAAAGACAGCAGGATCCTCAAAGATCTCAGTACCTCCTGCTCCTTCTTTCCTCTCATCGTGGCCTTTTTGGGCTCTGTGCAAGTGAGGAATGTTTGGTAGTAAAGCTCTCCCTGAGCACTCTCCTGTGCATAGGTCACCAATTTCAGTGCTGACTCTGCCACATGAACACCCGTTTCATGGGCTCCCCCTTGCATACTTTCTACTGATGTTTCATTCACTGTCACTTCCAAAGGGGAATTCTGGCTGTTTCCGAGAAACACTCCTCACTAGCACAGATTTTTAAGTTTTGATGTAATAGAAGAGCAGAGATGTGCCTGTTGCTGTGCCTGTTGCTGTGCCTGTTTGTCTTGCACGATGAGAAATGCGAGCTGTCTCTGATGGCAGGGCGCTCTGATTGATGCTGGTGGCATCTGGTGTCCGTGGGCCTCGCTGGGTTCGGGCTGAGCAGCTGGTCTGATAAACAAATCTGTACCCAATTCCAGTTTCCTGAATGGAAAAACACAGCTTCTTTGTGATGCATTGTAGTCACATCTGATCTCGGCGGCTGCGTGTCTCTCTCCCAGCAGAGAGCTGCTCCTCTCATGCACAGCTGCTTATCCAGTGCTCTTCAGCCTGGGCCCTGCCACTGCGAGACCGACTGGCCCCAGCAGAGAGTGCAGCGCCTCCAGAGCCCACTTCTGTCTGTCCCCTGCTTCATTTGTCCCACTGATGAGGCATGGTGCTGCTCCTCGTGCCCCCAGAACTGTGTAGTGCCATCAGGCTTTCTCCCCTGCCCAGCACATTGCACAGGATTCTGTGTTTGCCCTCCTCAGGGTGCCTGTGGCTGGTAAAGCCTTACAGCATCCCAGTGCAGCTGGCATCCACCTCTCCCTGTGTATTTTGTGCAAAACCAGCTGTCCCAGATGAGGGACAGAGGGATCCAGGGCAGAGACACTGACAGAGCTTGAGGGTCACGTCTGGCAGCTGTGTGTCTGCAGCCTGTGGCATGGAGCTAGGCAGTGCAAGGCAGAGCAAGCAGCGTGCAAGATGCAGGGTCAGTGGCTAAAATAACTTGTTTGTAACTTCTCTGGGTCTCTTCTCATCCTTTCAAGCAAGTGTGGTCCACATACTATATGCACAGAGACTAGTGAAAGGAGACTGATCCTGTCTTTGCTAATAGCTCACTGTGGCTTCAGATCTCAAAAGAAGCAAAGCTGTACAGTTTTCCAGCAGGCTTCCACGATGTGACCCAGAACTGTTCCCTGCCCTTGAATAACAGCCTGGATTCTTGATTTTCTCTCCTTTTAACTCCTTCCCAACAACACTTCCTACAGAGGTCCTGCCAATGGCATTCAAAACGTTATTCCATTAGTTGTTCCTGCTCAATATCTGAAGTATGAGCTTGGTCACTCCAGGGGACCCACCCTGTCCTCTTGAGGACAAGGGCCAGAGCATTGCTCTACCACCTCAGCAAAATTTCATAGTAATGCACTAACTGGGAACACGCTGCAGCTGCCAGCACAAGCCTTCCATGTGTAAGCACAGCACACTGTGCTGGTGAATCAGCCTAGACAAGTCTTTTCTGCAGATTAAATGATTCAGTGGTCCTTACCTAATAAGTGAGGAATTTGTGCCTAGGCCCTGACACTGCATCTAAATTTATGCACTGCAGTTGGACAAGGAGCTTAGATTCGTTCCATTCCCTTCCTGAAAAGGGAGGAAGCAGTTTTGTCTGCAAGTAAATCCAGGTAGTCCCCTGGGATTGACTGCAACAGTAGTTTAGTCTCCTCTTTTAAAGCAAAGCTAAGAGGGGAAAAAGAAAAAAAAAAGAGAGACACTAATAAGAAAGCTTTTTTCCTCCCTGATCTTTTTGCGCCTTTGCCTCATCCTTTTACCTGTTCCAAGCATCACCAGTCCATGGTTGTGGCTCCCTAGATGAAGGGCTCTCAGGAGCCTTGTGACTCTCCATCCTTTGCAGATGTCACTGAGAGGCCTCACTATAGCAGCCTTTTCGTGTAACTCAGCAACACAAAAAGTTACAAGATGGTCAAACTTAGGAGTAGAACTGGGAAAAGATGATTTTTTGCTGGGTGGATTGTTTTGGGGTTTGTGTCACTGGGAGATAGGAGGGAATCATGGGAACAGGTAACACAATCCTTGTGAGGGTGGAGAAGGGGATAAATGCATGCCTGAGAGAAGCCTCCCCTCAAATTTAGCCTCCTTAGAGCAGTGACATAACACAGTACAGTCCAGTACAGTAGTGCAGGTTGGGACTAAGGTGGGCTGTAGCTGTTACCCCTGAGTTCCTCAGCCCAGCGAAAAGCTGCATTCAGGCAGCACATAGCTAAGAAAGCTTCCCAAGTCTGAAAAACAATCATCTGACTTGTGTGGAGTCCCTGGGGCAGGACAACCTGAGCAATGCCTGGGGGAGCACAGCTGGAGGGGTGATGGCATGGCAGAATGATGGCTCAACTCACAGGACAGGGTTTTTCCCCCCTCTAAGAAGGGGAAAGAAGTTGGAGAACACATGGAGAGGACAGGCATGCAATGCGTAGCTGTGCATTACTTGAGAAAGTAACCTGGCTGTAGAAAGAGAACATTAACAATGGAACCATAGTGCCTAGCTGATCTGGAGAGTCAAAATTAGAAGGTGCTAATAAAAAATTTGATGTTTGGGTTGAAATGCCAGCAAGTTTTGAAGCCTTCCATTCCCAGTTTAACCCAAAACACAGCTGCTGCTTTGTATGGCAAGTATTTTTTTGCCCCTCCTTTGCATTCTTTATATTGATAACTATTCCTGCTTAAACAGTGGTTTCCTGACAGCGTTTGTCACCTGTGACTGAAAGGTGGTAAGAGCTGTGTAGTATGACCATGATCATTTTTAGGGGCCCCTTCTGAGTGTGGACCATCACTCATGTTCAGTGCTTGATGCCTTTTGCTAAGGAATTGCTTTCCCTCTGTCTGACAGCAAGCATGGCCCAGTGGCACTCAGCAGATCCTGCTCCCTCCCGCCTGGCAGCAGCTGACCGGGGTGGCCACCCACACTTCTGTCCAGCACGCGACTGTCATCCCGGACTCCATGGCCGGCACCCAGCCGCTGGCAGACTGGAGGTAAACTGCAGGTGCCTCGAGGTGCCCTGAAGTACCCACGGGGCTGGAGGAGGCATGAGGGCTGGGGTCTTGCAAGGCTAGAGGGCTGAGGGGAGAAGGGCTGCAGGCTGTGACCCCACTGTGTGACAGCTGTGGGAGATTTCTCTGCTCCACGCCCTTGGAGTGGAAAGCTCTGCCCACATCACTCCTTCAGTCTGTTCCCTGGGCAAAACGCTCCATCCTGGGAAGGTTGAGAAGCCAACAGGCCCTGGAGGAGAGGGCACCTCGGTGAAGGGTGGTGGGAGGCTGTGGAGGAGCCTGCTGAGCAGCCACCGGTCGCCTTTTCAACGTGTGCCTGTGTCCCCGCTGCGCAGGAACACGCACGCCCACGGCAGCCACTACAACCCCATCATGCAGCAGCCCACGCTGCTGGCCAGCCACGTGGCGCTGCCCGCCGCCCAGCCCGTCAACGTGGGCGTCGCTCACGTCATGCGCCAGCCGCCCGCCGCCGCCTCCGCCAGGAAGAGCAAGCAGCACCAGTCGGCTCCACGGTGAGTGCCGGGGGTGCCGGCCTGGCTGCTGCCCATGGCGGCCCCGCCACGCCCGCGAGCTGGCAAGAGAGGTGCTCGCTGACACCCGTGGGGCAAAATGGGTTTGGTACACAGCCCACAAGGGATTAGATAGCACATTTTGTGATGGGGCTTTTCACTGCCTCACCTCTTCGGTACCCAGGATGTAGTCAGGGGTGTTTTATACCCAGTGAGCATCATTTTGTGTGGGAGTCAGTAGCTGGAGAAGATGCAGAATGGGAGGCTCAGGCCCTGTGCACACAGCTTGTTACACTGCTGCAATTACCCAGGGCCTTGTAGTCACGATGATTTAAAAATGCAACCGTGTTCTCAGGTCAGTGTGACGCAGTGCCCAGCTGCCGCACCTTTTCTTCTTACGTCATCTTGAAGAAGCATTCCTGAGGTGCAGTGTCTGCAGCTTGAGGGGGCTGCATCTTCAGGAACATGCACCTGATGTGTGCACACAAGATCTGCCCTTCCAAACGCAGTGGGGTGATGACAGTCTTCTGAGCTTTATTGCCACGAGGAGTGGAGGACTGGGGTGGCTTTAGGCCACCTGAGCTCTTTTGCTCCTAACATAGGTCATTAGCCCCTGTCTTCAACAGTCCACACCAGCAGCAGTTACCCATTTTTATACCCTGGCCGTATTATAATCATGGCAGCATAAAACAGGGAGGATTTTTATAAGGATATCTCATACAGGGCAGTCCTTAGGACCATTTGGCTCTGGAAGGGGGAGTCAGGGGTTTCTTGCACAGCTCGGATGCTGGGATGGTTGCAGTGCCTGTCACAGCACTGTAATCTTGTTTAGAGGACAAGGCTATTCAAGGTGTATGTGCAGCTGCTCTGGAGAATGTCCTCTGGGCTGGGCAACTATCACACCCTTTTTTTTTAAAGAAAAATTGCAAAACACTGCAGGGGAGGGAACCAAAATGGGTCACCACTTGTGCAGTGGCAAAAATTTGAGCTTGTGGTTTTCCTGGGTGACTGGACTGGTGCCAGAGGGGCTCTGAGTTTGTAACCAGTTTGACTCAAGTTAAGAGGACACTATTTAAATCCTTCCCATTTATCTGCTCTCTAATGTTGGATTTACTTTGGGTAGGCTCCAGCTGTCTTAGTCTATTCATAACACAGAGAGGCAGCTCTGTCCCCAGCTAGCCAGCAAAAGAGAGTGCCTGTTGCAGCCAGTGTGCCTGTGCAGGGCCTCCCCTCTCCTGTCACTTCCAGGGCGGGGTGGCTGTGTCCGGGAGGAATGAGGCACTCTCAGAGCAAAGGGTTTCTACAGCTTCATTGACTGTGACTCTTTTTGTGCCAAATGAGGAACCCTGCTCCTTTGGAAGGGAGGGTACTCCACGCTGCTCATTGGTATGCAAAAAGCACTTTGAATGCTACTGTGCAGCCATTTGTTATGCAAAAGACCTTGTGTAAGTTGGTGTAGTGTGATATACTGCCAGGGTGACTTCCTTTTGATGGATGCCACCTATTCCTTTTGTTAGCTTTCGGGCCAGGCTGAACATGCTGCCCAGGCCCCACAGTAGAACAAAACCAGAACTTTGGGGTTTTCTTCCTTTTTGAATCTCCAGATGTTCTGCAATAGCAAAAAAGAAAATTGACCAAGAAAGGAAGTGTGGGAAATAAGCGAAATGGGCTTTAGTCAGTGTGCTTTGGTAAATAACCCCATCTGTAGATCTACATTGCACTGTTTGGTTGATAGTTTTGTGTTTGGATCCCTAATCCAAGTAGGCCTTTTCTGATTGGTCAGGCAGGGAAGCTGAAGTAGGAAGACTGGGAATGTTTCTCTACTCTGTAAAAAATATATGGTTTATTTCTTTCTGATTTATATATGTTGTATGCTGCTTCACACAGGAATGAAGCTGAGTATATGTCCTCCCATCTGCCTGCTTTCATCCATGGGACACCACTGTCCTAAAGGATAAAGTATTGAGCAGGAAATGTGCACTGAAAAAGATTCTTAAACAGCAATTCATTTCTGTTTAAAAAGGCAGTTTTCCTGATAAGTGATTATTGTTTTTCACAACAACTTCTAATTTTGTCTCTAGTTTTTTTCTGGCCAAAAAATACCTGGTCATGATGCATCAATGCAGGATACAGGAGGGAGCGATTATCATTTGGGTGGTTCTTCCTCCTGTGTCAGCCATGCTGTGCCTGCCTTTGTTCAGTATGTCTGGGCTTTGTGGCTGGCCTTTACCCTCCCAGAGGCAGAAGTTCTCATCTGGAAATTTCCAGGGAAAGCAAATTTGAATTTTTTATTAAGAGAAACTACTTTTCAGCCAATTATATGAATAAGTCATGCAAGGCACTGTCTTCTTTGAAGAAATGACTGTGCCAATTTTGCAGTTTTCCTGGACTCCATAAATCAGCGCTACTGAATCACAGAGCAGGACTCACAAGCCGTGGCAACGGGCAACCTAACCATGCGGAGTTTTAACCACCTGCCACCTTCTCCCATTTGCAGCAACGCATCCACCTATGAAGTGTCATCCTCTCAGTCCCTCAGCTCTCCGCAGCGGTCAAAGCGAGTGAAGGAGAACACGCCTCCGCGCTGCGCCATGGTGCACACCAGCCCTGCCTGCAGCACCTCGCTCACCTGCGGCTGGGGCGACGCGGGCAGCGCGCGCGAGCGGCAGCGGCAGACCATCGTCATCCCCGACACCCCCAGCCCCGCCGTCAGCGTCATCACCATCAGCAGCGACACGGACGAGGAGGAGGAGCAGAAACATGCACCCACCAGGTGAGCAGGAGTTCTCTGCTCTTCTCTGTGTGCAGGAGGAGGAGAGAGGCGTAGAAGGGCTGGAGTTGCTGTAGGGTTCCAGGTTTGCGTCTCATCAGCCAGGTTGTCTTTGATTTGAGAGGAAAATTACTGGCTGAGGACTCTACAGATTCGGGTGATGCTCCCTTCTGTGCTGTACATTTGCTGTGTGACCTTGGAGAAGTGCAGTAGTCTCTCCACACCATAGTGTCTCATCTGTAAGAGCAAAGACCGGTTTTACCTATATCCTTTTTGTAAAAAAGAAGACTTTAGATAGCCTGTGGTGATGAGCCTCTGTGAGTGAGACATCAATTTAAAACAAAGACAGAAAGAAGGGCTTGGAAGGAAGGGACCTTAAATTTGAGTTTTCTCTTTCTAAGTGATCCAGGCGTCTGTAAAGAGCATTAAATGACATCTTCCATATGCTTCTTCCATATTTTATTTTAAAAGCCCTCAAAACCAGCAGTCCTGTCATAAATACTCAATAATGATAAATATATTGCAAGAGAGTTGCTCAATCTTGATTGTGTTGCCAAAATATCCTTGAGGTATAGTAAAAGTGGCAGAAACTGCTTTTTGTCTGATTCTGCAGAGAGGCATAGATGAGGCTAGAGAGTGGTGGCTGAGTTTGCACCTCGGAGAATTAACTCATCCTAGTGAACAGCATGGCCCAGGACTGCTGCCACTGCTGATCATCCCTTGTGGATCAGAAAGGACTTAATTTTCTAGGACCGTCCTTTCAGCACCTTTCATCACATGCAAGTGCTCTGGCTTTCCCATCTGATGCCAGTCACAAGACATTGCTCTGCTTTATAGGATGTAGAGAAGTAGCTTTGCAAATAGCTGAATATTTATACCATCTCCATATTGGTAGCTGAGATAGGAAACTGTTAACCTTATCCTTCCAGTGTTGTCGAGAGAGGATTATTTTTTTTACTTATTTAGCACATACTCCATGGCAGGTTTTCCTTTAATCACCAAAAATACCTCTCTGTATCTCTGCATTTTTACAGTGTGGTGATAAGTGAAGCCTGCAAATGTGCACAGAACACATGAGACACATTTGGCCTCCAGGAGCTAAATATCTGTAAAGAAAAGCCCTATGATTCAAGCATCCAGGCTGGAATTTCAACATGCTTCCCAACAGCCACCACTGCTTCCCATTCCTCTTTCTCTGTGCTAGTGAACTCCACTGGGCAGCAAGAGCTCAGTGCTTCTCAAAGTCAGCCTTGCCATGAATGCAGTGGTTCACAAGACAGCGTAACATATTTCACATTAAAAATAAAAAAAAGATTAAAACTCCTATAGCATTCCTTGCTTAGATGGGGGAAGAAGGCATGTTTCCAGAAAGAGTTGCATGAAGACCAGTGTGAAAGTCAGGGGGACTATAAATAAGGAGCCTCTACTTCCAGGGCTCTTCAGGGAAAGGAAGGGCAAGACAAAAGAGATGCTGAAAACTCACGGGCCGTGGCAGGTTCTCTAAAGCATATTTACCCATAGTGCTGATTCCAGGCTTTGGGACATTATGTGCAAATCCTTAAACTCATCATTTGGGTGTCATTCTTGGGTCCAGAGAGGGGCGAAGGAAAGAGCTGGGATACTGCAGTCAATTCAGCCAATGGTCGTCTCCTCTGCTTCAGCTTTGCTGCCATCTGACCATTTTCTTTACTCAGCACCTCTCCAGAAAGACAGACAGAAAAAAGTTCAGGAACATGTCTGGAGACTGAGTTGGGAGTTTGAGGTATTAAAAGATTTGGGCCTGCTGAAGGGCTTGGAAAGCTGTCCTGGGAGCCAGACTTACATAAACAAACTGGCTTTGACAGGACAAAAGCATATTCCGGACACGTTCCTGCCTGGGATCAGATCCCTGGCTACTTGTTGTATCCATATGGCATATCTATAGAGTGCCAGGGTGCCAGCGGTCCAGAAAGGCCAGAGTGTAAGAGCTAGATTTAATTTCTGAGCCATGTAGAGACACTTTGCATGGACACGAGTGAGTTAAATTGCCTGTGCAGATATAACCAGATCAAATGGAGAATTAGAGGTAGAGACACAGGTGGAAAACAGCATGGCCAGAATGAGAAAATTTTTTTGGTTAAAATCTCCAGGAGACCAAAATCAATTTGCTCAGTACCTTTTGACATGGGTAAGACCACATTCTCAGCTGAAGTGAGAGGGTAGCTTCCAGTCAAGGAAGCTGTATCAGCATTTAATGCCAATGAACTTTGTTCCTGCTGAAGTTGAAGTCTTTCTCATTGAAAGTTTGTCTCATTCAGAAAAATGTATCTAAGTTTTCTTACTTGCCTATTTTTTGATTCCAAGAGAAATGAGAGTGACAGTGAAGTATGTACTTAATATAATCAGGGCCCAAAGGTTCAGGATCTGAGTCGAAAATGAAACCATGCAAAGAATGCATTGTCTGGCTCATATATGCAAATATTACCATATTGGGCAATAGCTGTGTTGTGGGGGTGAAGAGTAAGGAATCACTTGAAACGTGCCATTTTTCACATCCTAGAAACATTAGCTTTTTCTGGGTTAGAATATAGAAATCATATGGCATTTGACAGATCAAAGGTAATTGCCTGATCACATCTTATTGATAGCAGTGGTAACTTTGCATTAACTTCGCTGTCATTGAATCAACTCCTGAATTTGCTAGCACACTTTTTTCTTTTACTTCTTACAGGACTAGAAATTACCCTTTGACCCATAAGACGAAATGTGTTTATTCTATTTATTCCTCAGTGAAGAGAGATTGGTTGTGAGAAGTAGTAGATCCTTTGACAATGTAAGAGTTTGTCAGTCTCAGTTTAAGAAGTACTGGTAATGTTGCTAAAATGTGATACTGCTGATGCAGTAAAGGAGCCCTACAGCTTAGATTTACTCAAACAGAAAAGCCTTTTTGTAACACCAGAGCAGCAGAGAGAGATTTCCTCATACAGGGAATGCAAATTTTTTTTACTGGTGAAAGAAAAATCTGAAAAATTGTGATGTGGGTAGGATTTTCCTTTTCCTGCTGAAGGGTAGGAAGTGTTATGTGTTTATGAAATAGCAGCTGATCAAGAAGGCAGGGCAGCACATTGCTCGTTTTGCACTGTTGGTGAGTGTATCTTGGTGTAATCTTTATAAAATCGATAGTCATCTGAAAATGTTGGATGGAGGTGCTGGGGAGGTGGTGTGAGATGAGCTCTGGAGGACCTGCTCGGTGGAGCCTTGTCAAAGGGGGCCATCTACTGGGCCCCAGCCCCGTGCCTAAGGTACAGTCACCGAGGAGGAACCTCAGCTACAGTTCAGCATGCCCCATCCTCGGAGAGATGGCCAGAGATTTTTGGGGGCAAATTCCTTATTAGAAAAGTCAGTTCATCAAAAGCAAGGCACTTTTGTTGGCTACATTGATTTTTGCTCATAACACCCTCAACATAGTGAAATCTGGAAGAGCTTCAAAACTGCAAAAAGTTTTGACCTTTGTTTAAGGGAATTAAGTAGAAGACTTCTCATTTCTGGTTTAATGGAGGCTTTTGTTCCTTCAAAATGTAAGCAAATAATAGGAAAATTAAATTGAAATTATCAAAATGAAAAGGGATTATTTTTAATAAATGAAACTGTTTTTACCTGTTTCTGTGCTCACAAAGTTTTGCATGTGATATTTTGTTCTATAGAACAGCAGGGGGAAAATGGCTTATAAGCAGTATTATAAGAACAAGAAACAGTTTTGTCACCATGTTGTTTAATGAGCTTGTACACTCTCAGCTCAGAATACTTTACAGTGAGATTTCATAGGGCAAAGAGACTTTCAGTGCTGTGCTGTAAGATGATAACTCCAAATGTTATTTATTCTGAATGGAAGATATTAGGTCTAACCATTACCTGTAAAGCACTGTGAAGACAGTAATACAGAAGGTAGATTGATATTTATTTTTAAAAATTTACTCCTTTTTAGTTTCTCTACTTGCTCTTGCAAGGTGGTCTAGTGGACAGAGCAGCTGACTGACAGTGCAAGTGCAGTCGCAGTGGTCAGAGCACACTCTCGGTGAGTAGCATGTAGTAGGGGTTAACTACTTCATAGCATGCAGCTTCACCTGCTGCACTGGTTTAAATGTAAATCCTCCCTTGATTAAATATTTCTGAAGCTTAGAAGTGGAGAGAAAGCAAGAGCTGAGACATGGAACAGTGAGGCACAAAGGCACCTTGGAACTGTGGCAGGGAGGGAGAGCACACAAGGTCCTGTGGAGGGATGCACTGGGCTGCACTGGTGGTCCAGTGAGGGATATTTCTGCATCCATGCATTGCAGAGCATGGCAGGAGGAAGAGGTGGAAAGAAGGGCGATGGACATGGCTGTTGTGACACGCCCAGATGACTTCCCCTCCAAGCAATGAGTGCAGCAGCCAAGGAAAACTTGACTCCCCTTGAAACAATACAATGATGGCCTTCAGCTGGGTGGTTTTGGAGATGCTTCCAAAGAGGCAGGAGAGCCCCTCAGTTCCCCACTGCCCGTGCCAGTGTCATAGGTAACATCTCTGCAGCTTGGTTTTCCATGGGATCCTGACAGTGATCACTGTATTTCAGGACAAGGCAGACTGAGTGCTGCTGTTGTGTTGGCATACTGAGGAACTGCCTCATTGACCATCTTCACTGGCACACAATCCTCACGGGGTTGTGGGGTTTTCCCCTCCCTCCTAAGATGGGAACTCTATGGTGTAGCCCCTGTGTGAGTCTCACCTCTGGAACAGAGTGTAAACTGGTGCAAGCTCTTATTCACCTTGTTCACATTGTAGTGCAGTGGTGATGGAGCCCACTTCTGTTCAGAAGACTTACACACAGAAATCACTGGCAGGCACAAACCAGGTGTTTTTGTCAACTTGCTGATGTGCCTGTGTGAGGGGCAAAACACCATTTGTAATTGTCGTTTGACATCTAGCCTACTGTGGCTGTGTTCTGCTGTGCATAGTAATACACTGACTCTGCATAGCAATACATTGACTAACCACAGTCATCTGGTTAAAAGATTGCTGCCTTCCATCTCCAGAAGACACTGACATGCAGCTAACACTTAAAATCACAGAGATAGACAGTAGCTTTGTCAGTAGACCTTCAGCAGCAGGACCTTTACAACCTGCTAAGCAATTCAGTTTGTATGACTTAAATAGCAACAACACATGCTGTATAGCCTAATAAAATGGCCTCAGTGATAAATATTTCTTGCCATTGCAAATTCACAAAGAAGGTGAGAGCAGATTAACAGGTCAGGATGGAGGTTGAGCTGAAGAGAGGGGGCACGTTCCCAACACTGAGCTATGCATGGCATAAAATTTCAACACAACGAGACTGATTGCAGTTGTGCTGTGAGGTTTTTTTGGCTGACTCCATGCTTTCCTAGAATAGGTGGATTATTCTGAGGCAGCAAACTAAAAGGGTTGCATGTTATTAAGTTTTCAGAGACCTAGAACAGAGCCTTTGTAATGTGAGGTGAAGCTAACATAGCCTGGTGTATATGCACACCAGTTCAAAGGTACAGCTGTGCTATGGCTGCCTTCATCCCCAAAGTGGAAGGCCAAGCTGGTGACCTTGAGAGCTAAAAGACTGTTGCTACAGTGTCAGCAGCACTGAAAGGTTTGTAGCTCTTGGAGTGAACCACACATTGAAGAATTGCTCCCACTAGACACCATTTGGTTTTTCTGGGATTCTGCTGCAACACAAGGTATTCAGGGGAAAAAAGATCCCGTTCCTGCAATGCTGCCACATACCAAGCTTTTGGGCTGGGCCTTCAACAAGTAAAAATCATCTCAAGTTGCATTGTTCAGGGGTTATCTTTGTCCTTGTCTTTGGCTATTGAGATGGATTCAGCATTGTTTTAACAGCTAGTTCAGCATCTTCCTTTCCTTAATTTCCACTCACTTTTTGTTTTCAACATCTGTCTTCAGCACCTTTCCATTAACAGTGTCTTAGATGACCACCTTAGTTTCTTGCAGGGTGCCTGTGCATTGTCTTCCTTCCCTTTCTATCAGACTTCTTCTTGCTGGAGGGAATAGGGACTCACATCCATCTCTGCTGGGCACTCACAAGGGTGGTATATGTTAAAGAGCCATCTCCAAGACCTGCTTCTACTTAAAAAGCATGGTCATGCTCCCTGTCTGCACATTGGACAGACGTGGACTGTTTTGGGTCCAAGCTTGAGGATAAGCTCTTTAGGACCAGGTGGCAATGGAATACTACTCACAAACTAACAATAAATGTACAAAGCAATACTTATTTTATCTCCTGTTCCAAAAAGGGGGGATACAACCCCTGGCTGTAAGGGTTAAAAAGCCTACCTGGCTCAATCCTTTTCATTCTGTGTAGATGGATTTGCTGCCACTTCACCAGTCCTCCCCCCTCCCTACTCTGGAGAACTAAAATACAGCTCCCCACATAATGCAGGCAGGCACATGAGCTGCCCAGGAGCACAGACCAACTCCCCAAACTACTAAATCACGTTTGCTGCTGCTTCTGTGCGTGCAGGAGGGAAAGCAATTTCCAGGCTTGGAGAGAGCTTAATAGGAAGGGGGCAAGACTTTTAATAGTATTTTTCTGTGTAAGCACAAACATCCCCAAAAGCTGTGGCTGAGTTATAGGAATACAGCAAGCTTGCTGAGTAGGCAAGTGCTGTGTCAACAGGTAAAAGCTCTCAGTCCTGATAGTTTGTGAGCAGGGAAAGTGATCCATCAGTCTAGGCCTCACAGAGATAACTCCTGGGTTACTGCAAGGAAGACCAGCTGAGAGGGAGCTGGAAGGGGGAAAGCTGCTGACTACCAAGAAGACTTTGAGTAGGGGGGATGTTAACTGCTGGGCTGAATTTTCAGAAACCTCCATTTTGGATTGAAGTGTATCTTTAAGCCTGTAGTTGCCTTTCACCCAACTTGGAAATGTCACTGGAGATAATTTTAGTAAGGAGGTAATATAAAAGAGGATCTTTATTTGAAGGCCTTCAGGGGCAGTTATGGAAAAATGTCCACAAAAGCCCACCCCTGCCCAGGGGTGAGTACACATTCATAGGTTTTAGGAAATTAGCATAATTGATAAAAAGGACCAATTAGGAGGACAAGTGATGCAATTCTCCCCCAGGTCAAGCCCCTTCTCTGGAACCTCCCCTTCAGCACTAGTTGTACTTTGTCCGTGAGAAAGTATCTCAAAGAGTTGTCGTCAGCCTTGGTTCTCAAGAAGAACCAAGATAGCACAGAGCCTTGTTCCTCCCAGGGCTTGGAGCTCTGGAATTTGTTTTGTCTTAGGGAAAGGCCATGGAAAAGTATTGGGAAAACTAGCCACTAATACGATAGGTGACAGAGTTACAAATATATATGTGAAGAAAACAGAGAACGTACAAAAGAAGAAAAAGGCAAAACCCAAACGGCATCATTGTGAATCAACTGATTTTCAGCATGAATTGGGCCTTTGATGTTTTTGAATCCCCATCCTTAATCTCTGGGGCAGGCTCTGGTACAGCAGGTGCTGATCTCTGGGCATGTGTGATTAGTCCAAACTGACTTCTCTGCCTGCTGTAACACTAACCAGAGTTATTACCTTTCCTAGACAGAAATCCAGCTGCAGTCAGTGTGACTCCTCATGTGCTTGAAATGATGCAGCCTGCTGAATTGACAGGCTGATCACTTGGGCCCTAATCCTGCAAATATTTACCCATGGGCTTTAGCTCTGTTACAGGAATAGTCCAGTTGACTTTGGGAGGTGACACGTATTAGCAGTGCTGAGCACTTGCACAAGGCCTGGCAGGACCACAGCTCTGGTCCTTTTCAGATTCCTATCCATGAAACAAGTTAATACACCAATATGGTCCCTTTTTCTGGACGCACTTGGGTTTGGGGTCACTCATTTAATCAAAGGGTTATACTTGATTTTTTTTATTGTAACCAAGAAGCTTTAACACTTTGAAGGAGAAAACTTCACATGGTGCCTGCTTTGACCAGCCCTCAATCAAACTGGTGAAAAATATGCCCATACTAAAACAATAAATAGCACAGATTACACAGAAAATTACCCTTCCAGTTCTACAGCTCAACCTTCTCATGTCAATTGTCAGCTGAGAGCAAGTATTTCCAGTTCAGCAGCTCAGCCACTTAGATCAGGAAGGGACTGTAAAAGAACAGTTAGACCTTATCAGTTGTCAGAAAACTCTTTAGTGACTTGATTTTTCTTTATAAAATGTAATAACTGTCAGAGATAAAGAATATATCTCTCTTCCCAACTGGCAGCCAAGGGTAGCTGCAAAGGGCAAGCAGCGTGGATACTCATAAATGTGTGATTACAGGCCTTTCTACTGATGGAGAGGGAAATATTGATGCAATATTAGTCATTTTTATTGGCTTAATATTCTTCTTTCATAGCAGCATATCCAAACTGCTACATCTTTCTTCACACACAGTCATTGTCCATCTAAGATGCACTGCTGCTCTTTGCATTTCTATTCCAGTGCTCTCCAGCTCCTTGTGAAAAGCCAGAATATGAGGGTTTGCTGTTGTACATTTTCCTTGTCAATCCATCCCTGCCCCTGGAAGGTTTACTTTCTAACTGCTGTGCAATAGCTCCCTCTCCTTCTCTATCCTCTATCCTGTTTCAAGTGACATCTTTCAGGATGGCAGGGGTCTCTTGTGAACATTCTTTTCACTGTGAGTAGAACAATGTGGTCTGCTGTCCTCCTTGGGACACACCAGAATCCTGTGATGGCAGCCCAGGGAAAGTCTGTGTGATGGGAACTTGCTTGTGAATGCAGCAACCCAAGGTGGTCTTTAAAGGGAAAGAAAACATATTTTCAACTCTGAGTCTTGGGATACGAATGGTGACTTGCAGTTTGTGAATGCTGACAGAGAAACTTTGGGATGGCAAGTTGAAGTGAACCCACCAGGGCTCCTTTAGGACTGTGAAAAATAAGTAAGACAAACAATGTCCTTGGAAGGAAACTGTTCTCAGTATCCGCTCCACCTCCCTTTGGGCACGAAGTGATGCTGAGACCAGGGAACAAACAGCTCCATCACAGACTGAGACCAGATTAATCAGCTGTTCCCTGGACTGGACTAGCCAGACTGAGAGAATGAGAGGATGTTCCATGAGAAAGAGATCTCTCTCTGTTTAAAATACACACTCATGAAGTTAAGTTTCCTTTTTCTCCATGGCATTTTTGTTCCTGTTGGGGCTGTTTCCACCATTAAGCCTAATTACTTAGCTTTTTATGTGCTATCCATTTCTTTTCATCATTTTAAAAACTTCAGTTGCCATAACAACATAATGCAATCAGTGAAACATAACAGCTATTTTCTGTAGTCAAGGTCTGTGCACTGTCAAGGATGTGAGCCATTTAAGCAAATCTTCACCATCCCCCTTCCTCCCTCCTCTTTCTCACTCTCTCTTTTTCTCCCTAAACAACCTCATAACAGGAAGGAGAAACCATGAGGAATAATTAGACACAATAGCAGAGCAAATCCCAATTGTAGTCATGCAGTCTAGTCTAATGAACTTCCAGCACTAATCTTGGAAGTGTTGATGTGCCTTTTTAATCACTTTTTTGATGTCATAGATAGATTAGTTGCAGCAGGACCTTGATAATCTACACTAGAGTCAGGAGACCCAGAGCCTGTTCAAAGAAAGGGAAGAAAATGAAAAGCATTTCATACTTTGTTCATTTCTTGTTTGTTCCTCATTTTCAAATGCTTATTGAGAATATATGTCCATTGTATCATATTAGTAAATAGAATTGTGTGTGTTTTGTAGATTCATGGAATTTAGCATGTAAAGTCATAGCATCTATTATTAAATCATTGCTGAAAGGCTGGGAGAAACCGCCACATTTTTGTGTGGGTGGTGAGACTTGCAACAAAGCATAGTATAACTGCTGGGCTTCCACTGCACACATACATAAAAAGCAGTCTGAAAATAAATCTGGCAGTCTGGTTCAGTGCTATTCTAAGCAGTGTGAATATAAGATCTATCCACAGTGTCTTACTCACTCCTTGACCTCCATGAAGGCTTTCCTGGAATAGGAACGAGGGAGTTTTGAAGCCCAGGATTTGGCTTAAGCAGCCTCTCTCTGGTGGAGGACTGAAGGCTGTGCTCCTCTGCCATGGGCTGGGCCCTCTAATAGAGTCAAGTCGATCATTGCCCATTCACTCTTTCCACTTCTCTGCTTATGTTGCAGCACCTTGTCCAAGCAAAGGAAGAATGTCATCAGCTGTGTCACCGTGCATGACTCCCCCTACTCCGATTCCTCCAGCAACAACAGCCCCTACGCCGTGCAACACCGCACAGGGCAGAATAATGGGAACAGCTACGACACCAAAGGGGTTCCAGAGACTCACTGCAGTGGGAACCCCCGAACGATCATCGTGCCACCACTGAAAACCCAGGCCAGTGAGGTGCTGGTAGAGTGCGATAGCCTGGCACCAGGTAAATTGCACCTCTTCCGTCAAGAAAATTAGTAAGAAATAAATGATTTATCTTGGAAGAATCTCATTGTTCAGTTTCATTTTGTTTGGTTGGTTGGTTTGTTTTCCAAAGAAACTGTGCTCCTGCATTCCTCTCAAGTGACACATCTACTCTTGGTAGCCATGTTGCATTATTTATGTGCCCTCGTTCACCCAGGAGTTGTGGGGCAAGTGTCGGTCCCAGTTAGTTGTGCACAGACCCAAGAACAAAATGCAGCCTTTAGTTCTGTGTTTGACATGAAAGGCACCCAAATGCAAGTGTGAATCTTTGCTGCCTTGCCTTTCCATAGGCTTTCTTTGAAATGGGTCAGAGATTGAAAACATGTGTGTTTGCATCCAAACCTGTTGACGTTTCTGGGAAGAACATTTCCCCAGGATCTTCACTGGATGAGGTTTGCTCATCCAGAATTTCTGCAATGCTAGATAGTGTGATATGTTGAAAAGGGCTTTATGGTGGAAGCCTGACCCAAAGCAGTTGGTTTTGAGCTACTTGGCAGTCCTTGCTTTGGACGCACTGCTGGTGAACACAAAGGCTTGAAAGGTGAGCTCCCCACCAGCTCCTTCTCCCTCCCTTCCCACTCACCTGATGTTAGGCAAGCCAGGGCTTTTTTAGGCTGTGCACACCATACTTTCCTTCCTCTCCTTGGGATTTGTACCTGCGTTGTACAGTTCCGCTGGCAGAACATTGTCTCATGGTTCTGAAGAATCTATAAAGCCTGCTCCAGACCTGCTTTGGGTCCAGTTAATCAGGTTTGTTTGCCTCTAGGATAACAGTCTGGTCGTGTATATCAAGCCCTGCTGAGTTATTCTGTTAATTGAGAGAAACAGTTTTCTTAACCTGCTTCTGTTGTGTGTCTCCTCCCAAAAGCCACTCTGGAGGAGGCTCGGTGAGGAAAAGGTAGGGTGAGCAATTAAACAATGTCATGTAAGCTACAAATGTGTTTCCTTTCCTGGCACAGTCACCACCAGTCACCACTCATCCTCCTACAAGTCCAAGTCCTCCAGCACCGTGACCTCCACCAGCGGTCACTCTTCAGGGAGCTCGTCTGGAGCCGTTGCCTATAGGCAGCAGCGACCAGGAGCACATTTCCAGCAGCAGCAGCCTCTTAATCTAAGTCAGGTAAGTCAACCAAGACTGATTTTGGTGGTGCATCATCCAGCTATTATCTACCTCTACTCCATCATGGCTGTCCTGTTCCAGTCTAATGATAGTTGGGTCCTGTGTTGAGTTTGACCAACTTATTTCTACTTGACTGCAGACCTTGATCTTCCAGCTCAGACAGTGGAGGTAGTGCAGATCACACCCCTGAGTGGGCTGGGGGTACTCTTCCTTTGTGTTCTGAAGTCTGATGGTCTAATAGTGTGAGTGGAAATAATGTGAGAGGGGAAATGCAGTGGCTCAGCCACAGAGGAGTGGGGCAGGAGCATGTAGGGAGGCCTGAATTCTCCTTAGCTATAAGTAACCATGGGAGAATGTCTTCCAAGTGAAGAGAATGCATGAGCCTGGCTGTGGGACTGGGAGAGAAGTCCCCATCAGGTGGGACAAGGCAAACCAGAGCCTCTATGTATATAGGTGACCTCATGTAACGAGTTTGATCCATCCAATGATAAAGCTGGGCTGAGATCTGGACAAATCCCACTTCTTGGCAGCACGCAGTTCTTGAGAAATTTCCCAGTCTGTGATCTGAACTCCCAGGGAACTCCCCAGGAGCGGCAGGAAATAATGCCCTTTTCACATCCTGCACCTGGGGCCTCTCTCTTCCCTGAGGTGAGTTGAGAAGAGTAGGGAAATTACAGCTCAGTTACCAGTGTTTCAAGAGGAGAAAGTCTGGAGAGCTCAGAGGACAGTGCTGGTATGCATCCAGAACTGGATGTAAGCAGAACTGGTTTTTAAAAATAAAAATAACTTGGTGGAGAAGAATGTCTGTTCTCCTTCAATATGCAGAGAAAATTTTAAAATGTGAACAAATTTGAAATAAAATTGTGTGAAAATGGAGGAAATGGGCAAGATGCTCTTTGCAAGAGTTGGGGAGGGGTGTAGCTACCATGTTTCCACAATAACAGCACAGAGTACTTATAAAAAGGATGAAATTATTTAGAAGAATAGAAGGAAACAGCATGGAGCATTTTCCTTCTTCTCTTCTAATTCCTGCTTTATTGGTAATTTAATACTCTGACTACAAATGACTGGAAAAACTCCTTACATTTATGTGCAATGCAAGAAAACAACTTAGAAAATCCCTGGAAAAAAAAAAGAACATTGGTCCCATCCCACTGCTAGAAGTTTCCTGTGCTCAAGTAATTTTAGCTGATGACAGTGAGGGCACCAGGCACCTGTAGAATCTAATCAAGCTGAGGGTTTTCTCTTTAAAAAATAACTTGGCTATTTTTACTAACCAAGGAATTCATTAACTGCAAATACCCAAACTGAGCAAAAATAAATAGCCTGTTCCAGACATAGTTAGGCAATTTCATTCCCCTGAGCTATCTGTGCACCACAAATTGTCATCAGAGAGTTCACTAACAAAACCCACTTGTTGCCTGAGCAACCGGACTTGAGGAAGATGTTCTTGGGAGCTGGGCATCCAAGGTTATGTCTTTTGGTAGCTGTGTCAGCAGGTTATAGCTCAAACTGGGGGACTTGCTGACCTTCTGGGGGTCATTTTGGTCCAAGTATGAAACTACAGGGTCTTCCTAGGATTGTGAGGGTTCCACTGCTGTCACTCATTTCCAAGGGAAGACTGGCAATGCTGAGGGTGTCAGGATGAGCTCAGGAAACTTTTCTGAGGTTCTCCTGGTATTGCAGGGAGGCTCCCAGACACTACTGAGGAGGCAAAGAGCCATCTCTTGTCTTGTAACTGCCTATCACTGTTGCTGTCTTTATCCAGGGCCAGCAGCACATCTCGACTGACCGCACAGGGAGTCACCGGAGACAGCAAGCCTACATCACTCCAACGATAGCTCAGGCCCCGTACTCTTTCCCGCACAATAGCCCCAGCCACGGCACAGTTCATCCCCACCTGGCCGCGGCGGCCGCTGCTCACCTGCCCACCCAGCCCCACCTGTACACATACACCGCCCCCGCCGCCCTGGGCTCCACGGGCACCGTCGCGCACCTGGTGGCGTCGCAAGGCTCTGCCCGGCACGCGGTGCAGCACACCACCTACCCCGCCAGCATCGTCCACCAGGTCCCCGTCAGCATGGGCCCGCGCGTCCTGCCCTCGCCCACCATCCACCCGAGTCAGTACCAGGCTCAGTTTGCCCATCAGACCTATATCAGTGCTTCTCCAGCCTCCACAGTCTACACTGGATACCCACTGAGCCCCACCAAGGTCAACCAGTACCCTTACATCTAAACACTGGAATAAAGAGCGAGAGACGCACCCATCCCGGGGGGAGTGAGGCAGCCGCTTTTGTATTGAAGAACATGACAAACTAACAATGCAATGGGAGGCTCGTGTGAAACTTGAATGAAGGAGACTTTAGGAAGAAAAGAAAATGAGGAAAGAAGGGGAAAACCAATTCTACAATTTTTATTTAAAAAAAAAAAAAGAAAATGGAAAAAAAGAACAGAAAAAAAAATAAACCACAAAAACCCAACCATTCTGCACCAAACTAGAGAGAAAGAGAGAAGGAGAAGGACCCTCCAGCGGGTCCTGTCTTTTGAAGAACTTCACCAACAGACTTTTAAAGGTTATTTTCATCCAATAGTGAGCTACATTTAGAAATTTGTTGTCCAGAACGCCTAAAATGAAATCCATTAGGTTTTTAATCCTGTAGTTACATGAATTAGGGATTTATCCAGCATTTCAAAGGGTTTATACAGTTTTTGTATTCCAAAGTATACACAGGTTCAAACCTGTGGAAAACAGAAAGTGGGTAAGGGAGGCTGAGGGTGGAGGACAAAATGTTGTCCCAGTGCTCTAAATTTGGACCTAACACTGCTACACTTAAAGACACCTGGGAAAAACAGGCCATGCAGCACTGGTTGAGAGCAGAAGCAATGAGGGGTGTTTCTCCCTCTTCTTGAACACACTGGATAAATCCCTGAGAAATGCTATTCCTAAACAAGATCTCTAATAATGTATGTTGGATTTCAGTTGCTTTTTTTTTTTTTTTTTAGGTTTTTGGTTTTGGGGGGTTTTTTTGGAAGTGTTCCTTTTCAATCCCTAGACATTTTAGTGTAGGAGAAAACATTTTAGCTGCCCCCAGCCCCCTGCCCCCAGCCCCGGTAGAATGTAGCACTATACAGGTCATACCCCTTTTCACTCTTTTGTGTTGAACTTCAATGATACCAATAGACTATTCCTCAATGTGATTGCACAAAGAAAAGTGATATAACATAGGCATGTAACAATGTGATTGTCCAGGTGTGTGTGTGTGTGTGTGAGTGCAGATGCTGCCTTCTCTCTGTGGTGTGTTCCTCGGCACAGCCATTACAACTGTCACAGTCTTAGTTTTACATCATTCCCTCGTAGTGCCTTACCAAACTACAGACGCGGTTTAAGGGTTTACTTCCACTGGTACTCCTAGAAACTGACTGAGGCTAGTTGGAATTTACTCTCAGCTCTTTTTCTTTTTTTTTCTTTTTTTTTTTCTTTTGGGGGGGGTGGGGGGATGGGGTATTGTTACTGCCGATTTTCTCCTGCTGGTGGTGTTGGGTTTTTTCCCACGTCGTCAATTGTAGCTCACTTGGCGAGGTGTTGGGGAGGCTCATTGGGGTCAGAAGTGCGTATAACTGGGTGTTTTGTCGAGCACTGGATAGGCTGGAAGCAACCAGGTCAGCTGTGAGGACCCACAGGGTCTGGGTACTCATTTGTGGACTGGTCTGTTTCTGTCCTGTTGAAATAGCAGGTTTCCTCCCTGGAAACTGAATTCTCATTCTGCTGTTTGCCGATGTTCTCGATGGAGTGGGAGGGCAGTGTCCACCCTCATCATCAGGTTGTCCTGATCATGTGTCTGAAATGGGAACAAAAATTTAGTCCTCGATAGGGAGAAACACTAGTTGTTGCCAACATCTCTCACTGTGTCTGTTGATGAGAAAGGGTCAGGAAAGGGCTGGAGTCCCAAAGCAAGCATGAGAAAATCCAGTTGAGAGAGTCAATCTCAGGTTTCTTAAGTGAAAAGAGTATTGTAATACATACAGCCTTACCCACTCTAACATAGCTGTGACACTGTGTGCCTCCCCTGCTCTCTTTTCACCTACACCCCAAAAAACTGCCTGCAGTGGCAGAGTGACCCTGGAACTGGAGAGTAGGTTGGTCCTCCACACCAAGGAATGCTACATGGTTGTTTTGTTTTCCAACAGTTTCTAAAGAGAGCCTTTCCTGTCATTAGTTTGGTTCAGTGGGGAGTTTCCCTGGTAATGGCACTTGCACTGGTGCATCAGTACCATCATGCCTGTGGGTGTCCTGAGGAGGAAGGAGATAAAGGATTTTGGTAGAACGTTTCCATGAAAGCTGAAGTCTGTGGGGCTGCTCAGTTCCACTCTACATTTCCTTGTAACTAGAGCATGAAGTAGTCAGGTGTTTTGCAAGATGCTGGAAAATAGCAGGTTTGTTGGCAGGGTGGTGAGGGATGGGTTCCCTGAGTGGCAGTGAGGAAGAAGGCTCTCTCAGGCTGGAAAAGCTGACAGAAAGACAAGCACAAATATATTGTTTTGCGGTAAGTGCTTGGCTGGCCTGGAAGACGAAGGCATCCTGCTATGCATAGGCTGTTCAACAAGGCTATTGTCTTCTGGCAAACCACCAAATAACCTGCCTGGTTGCCAGCTCTGGTTCCTGGGCTACTCTTGCACAGTTTTCTTCTCCTGCCTGTCCTTCATTCCACCTCAATATACTGTAGATGAGGATGCAATCTCCCAGCAGCCTATGCACCTTACCCCTGCTCTTCTTTTGGAAAGACATGTCCCCTTTCATCTGAGGCAGGAAAATAAAGCCTTGCTCTCTCTCTTGCATTCCTCTCCTCTCTCACCAGTTTGGGAGTGAGAGCGTCATGCTGCTTATGTCATGAAAAGGAAAGATAATGTTATTTTATTGTGTGGTTGTTATGATTATTATTTTATTATTATTATATTTTACTCTGGGTTTTAATTGCACACGCATTCCTTAAACTTTGTGGGGTTTTTTTCTCTTATTGTTGTTATTGTTGTTAATTTTATTTCTCTTCATCAGTGGCATTGGAAGGGTTACTGTGATTGTGAGAACTGCAGGAGGAAGGAGAAACGAGATTATTCCGATGATAAAAACTCTGCCAGTAATCTAGAGGAGTGGCACCACTCAGTGAGAGTGGTTACAGCCTTGAGGAACAGGAGTTATCCTCTGGGTCACATCTGCATTTCAGAATAAGTCCAGAAATATTCATTCAGAGGCCAACACCTGACAGCAGCTAACGTAATGATCTGTCAGGAGAGCTGGATCAAAGGTGGGTAAGGACCTTAGTGCCCCAGGGTCCAGCTCACCATCCCTTAGTCTGAAAGGACGTTTATATAAGATTAAGACTTATTTGTGCTCCAAGCCATGATCACTGAGCCCTTGCAAAGAACACAAGGCCACAGTACATATTAAGTGTTTTGTTTTCCTCAAGGAGGACACGGATGGCTCTCCAGAAACAGAGCTATCGAAGGAGCCACAGCAGAGCCACAAGGGTGGCTCTCAGTCCCATCACTGGATAAAGCACACTGGCATACACAGATGGCATTAGCTGGGTAAAGCACGGCTGCAGACAGGGCAGTGTGCCTCACCTGCTCTTCCACTCTCACTGAAGACTAGGTGTCCACAGGCCAGAATGCTTGGTTTGATTTTTTACTTTGTTCCTGATGTAGATTTTCCCTTCTTTTACAATTATTTGTTGTGGAATTTTGTTATGGTATTCTGGTTGCTACAGATTAGGTATTTATGGTTTGATTTGCATCACCTGCTCTTTTAGAATAGGGGGAAGTAGTGACTGAATTTAAATTCCATCAAAAAATTATAGGACTTCAGCAGAGACTAAAAGTTAATCATGCACTTCAGTGCTTTGCTAAAGAACTTCAAGTTAAATACTTGTTTATGTGCTCCTCTGGCCTAAGATTAGTGAAGCATGAAAGGTTGCAGTCTCAATCACAGTAAGGTTTTACTTGTATTAATTGCATTTTCCCTGTGTATCCATCTGGCCTGCTCTCCCACATGGGCTCAGATCTGATTTTGGGGGGTATTTGGCAGTGGAACTGTTACAACAGCACAGGCTGGCAGAGAGAAGGGTTACAGTGCATGTCAGAGGAGCCACCTTTTACATTGTCCATCCTGGAGTTGCTGGTCTGCCAGACAGTTGTGGTGATAGGGCGCTGATTGCAAGAGATGCACAGCACAGCCACCAGATTGCTTTGATGGTGCAACACTGCATGACAGCTGTGTTTTCTGGTGGGTATAAGGGAGCTGAGCAGCACCTCCTCCCTCACACCTGTATAAAGGAATTGTATGGATGAAGGTGTGGTTGGTCATAGGGGAAACACAGTCATTTCAGCAGAGGAAGTAAAAGCTTTGCATGCTGTCAGTACCAAACACATAATAATAGCCATCTGGTTTTGCTTACAGAGTCTTTTGGAGAGGAAATGGGATTGGCATGGTTTAGTTCCTTGTGTGCATGGAGTAAATGGTGTGGAAACTTGAGGGGGTAGGAGAATGTTTAGATACTGGAAGTTTTATGGGTGGCTTATGGCTGGCAGAGTGAAAAAGTGGTCCTTTCCCGTATCATGTCCTCTTGCATTCTCCTTGTGCAGGAAGCAGAAGGGAGCACAGACCTTGTCTCTGCTCATGAGGATGTTCTGTTGCCTGCTGTGAGGTCAGAATGCAGGAGGGAGGGTAGAGAACCATTAACATGAGCAGACCGGAAAACTCAAATGGAAGCGCATCTCACTGTAGAGTGGTCAAATCCAGTCATTTGAGAGAACAAATGCAATTGCATCTTCCTTGGCAGGTTTCACCTGCTTGTACCCAACAAATTGGGGTTTTGCAGGTCTCTAATTCTCTCTCTTTCTCTAGTAGTTTTGGTGTAATGTGTAAAACATTCCAAGACAGGGATACTTTTGACTGTGACATTTTTCCTTTTTTTATACATTCAAGGAATTGTGTATTGTAATTTGGTTTGAAGGCAATTCCATTAACAAATTTGAAGGGCAATAAACCTGGTTTTTTCTTTAACCAAAGATACTTTCTTTTTTTTAAGAGAGAAAGAGACTCCCATCTATTCCAGAAATTAAATGAAGCCACGAGTCATGAGCACCAGGCAATGAGGATACACCATGGAACACAATCTTTCCATTCATTTTTTTTTCCTTTTTCTTTTTTTTTCTCTCTCTCTCAAGTTTCTGACATCTTTTCGAGTAGCTAGCTTGATGAGCAGAGAAATTCACACTAAATATTGCTGCTATTCTAAACTGTAGGGGATGTCAAAAACTTTTTTCTTCTCTTGTGATTGTTCACATTGATTTAGATGTTTTAGTGGTAACATTGCAGTGTGCAAATGGTTAGCTGTGTAGTGGGGATAAGCTTCTGGATGCTCTGCATGCTTCTGTAGTGTCTCCTCTGGATTTAGGACCCTGGTTTTGTTCTGTGGGTTCATAAAATCATAGAATATGTTGAGTTGGAAGGGACCTATCAAGATGAAGTCCAACTCCTGGCCCTGCACAGGACACTCCAAGAATGACACCATGTGCCTGTGAGAGCATTGTCCAAATGCTTCTTGAACTGTCAGGCTTGGTGCTGACAGAAGTGACCACTTCTCTGGGAAGCCTGTTCCAGTGCCCAACCACCCTCAAGGTGAAGAACTCTCTCCTGATATCCCAGACAGTGATGCTATGGTCAGGCCAGGCACAGCTGGGCAAGAGTGTTGGACTTATACTTGTGTTCTCCCATGGCTTTGCAATCATTAGAGATCTGCAGTGCTACTTGTGGGCCAAATCCTGGATATCTGTATGCAAGGTCTGCCATGGGTAGGCAATACAGATGGGAAAGGTGTGGGAAAGGAATGTTTCCCCTCTTCCTGTTGACATAGCTGTCCCTTGCTATGTGAGCTTCAAAGCAGTTGATCTGTGGTCCTGGGCACTTACCTATGTCATCCTCCTGGTGCTCCTGTGAGAAGCACCTGTGTCCAAAGTACCTGGAATCCCCAGCTTATTTCTTGAGGCCCACTTCTGTGCCTACAAATCATTTTTCTCCCTCCAGACATAGGGAGGAGATGGTTCTCTGCTGCTGAGGTTCCCCCACTGCCATACTCCAACAAAGCTGCCTCTGATGACGGTGACAATTTCACCCTGGGTTGCAGATGCTGAGTGAGGTGCTCAAAGCAATGGTGCCAGCCCTGTTGTCAGTGGCTACGAGTAGACTCTTTGCCAGAGTACTGCACTGGATAAGAGGAGCTGGGCTTTCAAGGCTGGTCTCCATGCCTGTGGTCCATCCTCCCCATCACTAGCTGTGTGCGTATTGCTGTGATGCCACCATGCTCACCAGGCACCCCAGGCATACAGTGAGACCCACAGCAGGGGTGGCCCCTGGAAGGAAAGCCTGGCAGTGTGCAGTGGAGCTCTGCTCATGAAGGCTCTGCACTCAAGGGCTCCTTGTCCCCTGTGACAAATGTGATCGCTGTGAGGGACCCCAGAGGCGGTGGTTACCTGTGAGGAGCTGCTGATGCAGGTCTAGGTGTGAGAACCAGTCTGGAGGTAAACTGAGCTGAGTTCTGCATGTGTCAAATTCTTTCAGTGGGAAGACGTTTTAGAGCATTTGTGTGTGTTGAGAGTGAAATTTGAACGGTAGATTGGCTTGGTTCTTCAGAAGTCTTAGGAAGCATACTAGGAGGTTTTGCGTTCAGCATTTGTGGTTTGAAACTCCTGTTTCTCATTTACGGGTTAGCTTTGTCCTTCCAGTTTTAGCAGTGCTGCTATAACAGACTATTCATGTGTCTTTGAAGATAAAGGTTTTGTTTTTAATCTTTTGCTTATCATAGTTAATCTAAGAATGGCAATACTAAAGGTATATTTTTTTCCAAAAATGATATTTTTTACTGCACTGATAAATATTGTGACATCTCTGTTCTTAACTCTTTCGCTGTGAGGGGAACTGTGTGCAGATTCACACAAACCTTGTAAATACTTGTGTGTACTTCTGACAGCCAGGGATTATTTTTCCTTCCTTCCTTCCTTCCTTCCTTCCTTCCTTCCTTCCTTCCTTCCTTCCTTCCTTCCTTCCTTCCTTCCTTCCTTCCTTCCTTCCTTCCTTCCTTCCTTCCTTCCTTCCTTCCTTCCTTCCTTCCTTCCTTCCTTCCTTCCTTCCTTCCTTCCTTCCTTCCTTCCTTCCTTCCTTCCTTCCTTCCTTCCTTCCTTCCTTCCTTCCTTCCTTCCTTCCTTCCTTCCTTCCTTCCTTCCTTCCTTCCTTCCTTCCTTCCTTCCTTCCTTCCTTCCTTCCTTCCTTCCTTCCTTCCTTCCTTCCTTCCTTCCTTCCTTCCTTCCTTCCTTCCTTCCTTCCCTCCTTCCTTCCTTCCTTCCCTCCTTCCCTCCTTCCCTCCTTCCTTCCCTCCTTTCCTTCCTTTCCTTCCTTTTCTTCCTTTTCTTCCTTTCCTCCCTTCCTCCCTTTCCTCCTTTCCTCCCTTCCTTCCTCCCTTCCTTTCCTCCCTCCATCCCTCCCACCCTCCCTTTTTTCCTGCCTCTCTTCCTCCCTTCCTTTCCTCCCTTATTTCTTTTCTGATTTCCTTCCTTCCTCATTTCCTTCTTCCTATTCTTTCTTTCTTTCAAACAAGGTTTCCTCTTTGAAACAGAAAGCAATGGGGCAACAATGCTCAGCAAAAGCAAAGCTTATCCCACTTTCAGAACATAGCCAAGGAGTTTTTGCAGTGCTGGCATAGAGTTAATATTTAAGCCGATGTATTTTGATTTTTCAGCAAACTGTTTGAAAAGGAATAAGATGGATGGAAAAGCTTTGGTCTGGAATTCTGATCAGAAAAGTTACCCGTCTATTTTACAGCATTTTTTCTTATGTTTTCCTTTTCTTTAAAAAAAATTAAAATTAAAAAAGGCTTGTTGCAGGCTTGCTTGCCTGAGCTCTAGGCTGGTAGGTGGCTGTCCTGGGAGTGCCTCATACTCCGGGACTGCTGGCTCCTTTGGAAGAAAACCCACTGATCAGGATTCTGGATTCTGATTGTTTCAATGGGTATCCCCCGGTACTGTGGGATACTTTTGCTTTTTTAAAAGAAGGATTTAAATACACTTACATTACGCAAACTGTGACCTAATGGCAATAATTACCTCAAATGTGGGCATTCATCCTGGTTTTAGCCTTTCTGAAATCATGTAGCCAGCTTGAACTTTGATTCAAAGACTCTGAACTCCATAGGGGCGGAATAGCGATAAATGCCCACCCTGGTCATTGTTGCTTGAGTGAATTCTGAAGACAGTGAATCTTTAAAAAGAAAAAAAATTAAACCAAGGAATAGATTACTCTTTTATGTATTTTAATCAATTGTGATGTTAAAATGCACATGTAAGTATATATGTTTATAGCTACTGTAAAATGCTTTGGCCTTCTAGAAGTTATTTAATGAGTCACATTTTAAACCAATATGAACTGAATAATAGACTGTGGCTACTTAAACAGTTTTCTGGCTACATTTTATAGTTACTACAGTGTTTTATAGTTTACATTTAAACTGGTACTTTTTAAGGGAAATCTTGTGTTTATAAGTGACACCTTCAAAAACTCAGTACAGCTGCCTCTTTTTTAATTTTGCCCATTAAAAATGGAAAAGTACAAGTGTGTTTTTAATATGTATATTCTGTTTTGAGATATAACATAGTGTTGGAAAGTCAGTCCAGAGATGAAGTAATCCAATGTATTCCAAAATCTGATTCAAAAAAACACTCCACCCGCTTTGAAGTTTTAGTTCAACAGATAAGCTAATTGTTTGTTCGCTCGTTTTAATAACATGCTTGATCAGGCCTCCCTGGGTTGAAGCAGGGAGCACTATACAAAAATCACTGTTCTATGTAAGATCCTCATCTGGATGACAATACCCCCATCAGGAGAATGAAGGATATTCATAAGAAGGATTATATTGTACTGTTGATAAATCATTAGCCAAACTAATAATTCCTGAGTTAGTGAATGCTTGTTTTATTTGGGAGTAGGGGGGGGTTGTTTGTGAGTGTGTGTGTGTGTGTGTGTGTGTGTGTGTTTGTGTGAGCCACTCAGAGGCAATGCTGTAATTTGGCTTTCATCTGTTCACCCCTTTCTTACAAATGATGCTCACCACCACAGAAATGTTTTAAACCAGTAAACAAAATACAAAGTTCACTGACCATCTCTTTGTCAACTCTGTTTTCTCAGCACATGCCAGTCCCCATTAATGCTGTTTCCCACTGCTGCTACCCTGTACTTTGCATTTTGATATATCACATTCCCCACTCCCTGGTCTCACTTAGCTGTTTAGTTACTTCTGTTGTGTTCTCTCACTTGGGTAATCAATGAACATGGTATAAATGTCTGCTGGGCAAAATGGTACTTTGAGGTCCCAAAAGTACAGGAATTGGCATTTAAAAATATGTATGTGTACATCTGGGCTTCAGCTGTGGAGCTGGGGTGCTCACGGGGGACTCCTTTCGTGTTTCCACCGTGCCTGAGGGGGTTGTATTTATCAGCTCAGCAGAGGTGGTGGAAAGGAGCAATCGGCGATGCTTTGCAGCTCCCAGCACAATCAGAGCCGTGGGGCAGGGGAGTGCAGCCCGCCTCCTCCTCCCTCAGCACCATTCCCGTGGTTGCCATTCCTGCCTCGCCACATTGCCAAAGTCATCAGGTGTCATAAGGCAAGCCGGGAGTGCCAGCGGCACTCAGGCCAGCTGGAACACATCCACCGTCCCTCACTGTGCACCCAGCTCCTGCCTGGTCCCTGTTCCCCGGGGCAGTCACACTCACAAATACCAGCACACTCAAGGAGCCACAGAGTCTTGTTGAATACCTTGGCTTACAGCTTGTTAGGCAAGAGGGGGTTTCCAACACTGGCAACGCACATCCCATAGGATCTGGATGGTTACATACAGCACCTCTGCCCCCAGCAAGGAAAGAAAGCGCTTCTGCAACGCTTCCACCTCGCATGGTTACATACAACACTTCTGGCTTTTCTTTTCCCCTGTTATCCTTTATGTGTTCAATTTTTTAATTTTCTCTATATATTTTTTACTCTCTATTCTTGAAACTAAACTTCCACAGATATTCCAGGGCACAAGCATTTCAGGTGTAAAAAGGATCTCCACATCCCATGTTTCACCAACAAAGCAATCAAGGTGTTTTGGGTACCAGATTCTACTTGGGCAGAACTAGAATGTAGCCTGTATATTTCATACCAAATCAAATTTCTGAAAGGAGAGGAAGTGTCATTAATAGCTTTAATAAAGGAGTGTCTGTGAGAGAGAGAGAAAGAGAGGGAGTGAGAAAGAGAGAAGAACGAGGGGCATCTTGGAAGGTGAAAAGTCCAGATTTTGGGTAGTTAAAAATGAACCAATGGGTGAAACATTTTTTTAATGAGTTGTAAAATCCTTTTAAAAACAGGAGGGGTGAAATGGAGGGAACATTTTATACCTTTCAACTGCCCACAAGCCCAGCATACTCTGGATGGAAAGTGGAAGTTAATATACACTGCACCAAAATTATTAAGGGAAGGTGGGGGCAGAGCTGTGAAAAGCTATTGCAGTCGCAAGGGAAATGCCCCTGCCCCAGCTCTGGATCTCAAGTGGTTCTTTCTCTACAGTATCATCTCAGCCCAGTAACCCCACGGAAGCCCTGAGCCGTTGTGTTCCTTCACTGTACGGTTTCTGTAATAAGAGTGTTAATCCATGTTAATCTTTGTGAAAATTATTGTGTGCAACAGTATTTTCTTGTGTACTGCTTTTTACCTATGTGAATTGTCCCTTTGTTTTCTTTTTTTTCTTTCTCTTTTTTCTTTTTTTTTCTTTTAGTAATATGTCTTTCTTCTTTTAAAAGAAAAAACAAAAACAAACTGATGTGTTGTAGACCTATATGTAACCTATTCCTTAGTCTCATATTATAGGTATGTTATAAGAATGGATATTTTACTTGGCTTTAGAATGTTTTACAAGAAAACTAATTCTTAACCAATCAAGTTCTTGCTACTAAAAAAAAAAATGCTTGTGTTTTTCATCATGACGTTGTGTGCTTCTAATTAATAATCATTTTCGTTGTAGAAAAATGGAGTGAATTTATATTAGTCTTGGAAACTAATAATAGCATTGTAAATTTATGAGATGATTTTAACAGAAAATACATTATAGAAGAATATAGTTATTTTAATTGTAATATTACTAACTGTAGGGTGAGAAAGGAGGTCCCGTTGTGGTGAACTATGTTATAGCTTGTTATTCACGGTTTCTTTTTGATCATTTTTTCGGTCTCTGAGGTGAAACGAGTTATTAATCAGAATTTGTCAACTCACATATGCATATTGTATATGTGTAGAAATGTAATCACACTTTGTCTTGGAATTACATTAAACTGTTTTAAGTCACTGCAAAGTTTGTGTCTCTGTCTTCTCGCTAGTTAAAGTTTGGTCTGAACATTCAGTTAGTTTTCAGACCCTATTATTTAATCTCCTCAGTCTGTTGAAAAAAAGAGCACTAATAGTATCATTAATAACAAATAATCTTCTCTTTGAGGTGATTTGTTTAGATTTGTGAGATGTATTGTTTTTCCCAGGGCATCTACATTCAGTTGCTTCACTGCAGCACAGGAGGCTGCTCAGAGCTGCTGTGTTCAGCTCAGTCAAGAGCTCCCTGCTTTATCCCACTGTGCCAAATGGAGTGTGGTCATCAGCTGCAGGTACAGGTCTGGATTTTCTTTTAGCCTGAGCCCTCAGTTCATTTGCTCCCTTTCCTCTCTTTGTGAAGTCCCAGCTAACCTTTGAAAGGCTTATATATACATTGAAGTGCTGAAACCACCATGTGTTGGCAATTGACGTACCTGCCCTTTCGGACTGTGCCTGATTTTCACCAGCAGGTTTTCTCAGGAGCAAGCTGGAGGCATCTGCAAAGAGTCTCCTATTTTACCATAGTGCTGCCTTGGAGAAGGCCAACGGCACCTCAACAACCTCTCTTAACAGAGGAAGAGTAAGACCAGCTGGGGTTTGTTGCTGACCTTTCCTATCATGGTGACTCCTGCACAAGTCCACAGGGTTTCCAGCCCCTGGGATTCATCTTGTTAGGTCAGCTTCTCCCTTCTTAGGGATAGCCAGAGGGATGCTCCATGAGCTGTACTAGCTGCCCATGGTTCAGGGGCACACTCTGCATTCAAGGTCTGGCGAATAGCTTCTGCAGACACAATAACTGCTGGATGGCCCTGCACAGCACTGCCAGGCACGGGGATTGCCTCCGGACACAAACCTGGAGCAGGCACGGGAGGTTTGTTCTATCAGTGAATACTGGCACCTTGGTTTTACAGCCTTCTGTCTCATGTTTCCCTGGGATAAGCAGGGAGCACTGCAGAAACTGTGACAATGAATTTCTAGGTGGATATGAAACTTTTGGTAATGGGAGGTTATGGACCCTTTCTCTCCACCGCCTTAAACTGGCTGAGACCCAACTGGGCAATAGCAATTAAAACTGTCTGTCCAGTAAACCAATTAATTCAGTGTTTAATTTAAAATCATGTGTCCTATTGAATAGCTAACAGGTAATTGCAGTGTTAAGTACTGTAGGGGAAATGAGTTTACTGGGTCATGATATGAGAGACATTAGTGAATTCTCTAACCTCAGCAACAGATGTAAATCCAGAACAGATTAACCAGTGTAGTTGTTACGTGTAGTGTTGTGTTATAGTGTCTTCTTTATTTGTTTCTTCTTTTTGTAAAACTTATCAATAAAAGTGTAAAAAATATTTGTCACTGTTTTGTCCAAGACAAAAGCACATTAAAAATGCATTGTAGTTTGGAGAATGTACTTTCTGACCCTTTTTTCCCAGGAGGGGAGAGCAGTTTCTCACTTTATGCAGGATTGCTTTTAGCAGAGCCTGCAGTGCCTTGTGAGAGGAAAGTGAGGGGTTCAGCCACCATGTAAGAAGAGGCTGGGAAGGGTCTTCTCAAACCACTGGAGCTGCAGTAAATGTCAGCACCTGGAGACCACAATCCTGAGCAGCTGGTAAAAATTACCACCAACAAACTTGAGCAAATCCAGCTCTTTCTGAGCCACAAGGAATCTCTGCTGATGCTTCAGTGTTCACTTCAGCCCAACCAGTTTATTCTAGGTGGGTATGGCTCTTAAAATTGGGAGGGTGGGTGGACTCATGGATATGGTGTGTGCACAGTGGTGCTGCTATTCCTGGCATGTGCTGCTTGTGCTTTCCAGTGCAGTGGTTATGTTTTAATTCACTGGGATCCAAAGTTTGGCACCTAAATTAATATTTATACATATGAGAAGAGCTTGTCTTATGCACAGTGCTGCTCTGCCCTCCTGATTGCCATTCACATCAAACTGAACTCTTAATGGGGGTCTGGGAGAAGGAGAATGGTCCTGTCCTGTGAAACACAGGATGCTGTCCCTTGGTCATCTGTGCACGTGTGTTGGATCTCTACAGCAAACCTGTGCTGGAGCAGTGGATCTGCACCTTGTAAATTCTTGTCTTCTCTTACTCTGCTGGTCAGGCCAGGGCAAACATGCCTGCATCAGCATTTCCTGCAATGTGCTTTTTCCTTTATGTTTTCTCCTGCAAGGTGCCTGTGCAAATAATGAGCAATAAAGGCTGTTATTTAAAGGGCCCTGCCCTGCACTATATTTCAAAGGCTCTGCTGTTTCAGGCTTTTGCTCACAGGAAGGCAGCCACAAGAGGAGCTCGATGCACAGATCCACACTTAAGCCCATTTGGCAATGCAGCCATTCCAGGGACGGGAGCAGGTTTCTCTAGATCAGCCCTGGGAACCCAGCACAAGCAGCACTCCATTCCCATGGGGACTCGTCACCCCTGTGTTAGTGGTGTGAGAAGGTCCAGTGAAAAGGCACACCAGCTAGATAAGTACACTTAACTCCAGGCTGTGCATTTGTGCACAGGCTTTTCTAGGCACATCCAGACACGTGTGTATGGGGTGCAGGAGGCGGCAAGTCCAGGAGGCATCTGGAACACTTCCCGTGTGTACTTGGACAGCATATTGCTTCAGGTGTGTAAACTCTTGAAATACCAAGAAGTCATTTTATTCCCCTTTCTTTTTTCCAACCTCATAAAAAAATAAATTAAAACTTGTAGTAATGTCACAGAAGGAAAAAAAAGGGGGAGGAGAAATACAGTTTAAAAGAAGGATTTACTGTAATTCACAATTGAGTGAGTGGACCCCGTGGTGAAAATTCTCATCCCCGCTTGACAGTCAGGGCCAGTCTGAAAACCACAGAGAAGAATTCATGCTCCCACTAAGAGTGAGGCTGCTACTGAATTGGACTTCCAATGACTAGGGTTTGGGGCACAGCTGCTGCACTGCTTAAGAAAAGCTTGCTTTGGTTCTCAAGAAGTTGTTTCTTCCATTCCCAAATATCCTCGTTCCACCTTCTCTCCTTCAGATACCAACAGGTCTCCTCAGGAGTTTACAGGAGTGACAGGAACAGCAAAGGCAGGTCTGGAAGGAGACTGCAGGAGGATCGATGAAGGTTCTGCACTTCACCTGCACATGCCAGATTATTTGTCTGCCCTGTACCCTGTTCTTTGTGAAGTGGAGATGCAGACACGGGAGCTCTGCTCTCCTCTATCGGTCTGCTGGTCACATTTCCCTGCTTTATCCCTGCTTTCCCTGGGTTAGTACTGCCCCCTCCTTTTTTTTTGTAATGACCCCTGTCCTGCATGATCCCACTTCCTCACCTCCCCTCGCCTGCTTTCCTCTCTCTCAGTGTGGTGCTGACCCCAGGGCCACGGGGAGAGGGATGCGCCTTGTGAGAGGCAGCTGTGGGTAGTGGAGGGTGACGGGAAAAGCAAACCCTACAGGGCTGGGTTTGGGGGTTTACAAGACTTTAAAATAATATCAGGAATGACGGTGTTGGCCGGTAGGTAAGGGCTGGAGACACTGCCTCCCGTGACAAGATGCCTGAGGGGGTCTAGAATTATTGGGAATGATGGGTGAAGGGGATGAAATGCTTTGAGAGCAGATATGAGGGGAGATAAAAGACAACCGAGAGGGAAACAGGCTGTAGGTTGAAGAGGAGTAGAAAATCGATGTGAAAGTGAAAATTTTTAGGTGTTCCGAGTTTCCACTGCTGGGAGGGGGACTGCGGGGGAAGGTTGTATGCTCAACCCCTTGCAAAAACCTGATCCTCTTGCCATCAGATTTTTTCCATGCAGCCTGTGGAGGAGCGGTCTCCAAAGTGGGGTGTCCACACCGCAGTTTGTGGGAGTGCTGGAATAAAGTGTTTTTTCTCCCCGCTCTTAACAGTGGATCCTCCGGGCACGGCAGCTCAGAGCAGCCGCTGTTGGCGGGCACAGGGCCCTGACGAGGCGGAGGAGCCCGCCGGCCGCCAGAGGGCGCCCGCACCTTCCCTCGGCTCGGCTCGGCTCGGCTCGGCTCGGCTCGGCTCGGCTCGGCTCGGCTCGGCCCGGCCCGGCCCGGCCCGGCCCGGCCCAGCCCGGCGTGAGGGAGGGAGGGAGGGAGGAAGGAAGTGGTACACGCTGTCAGTACCAAGAAGTGAAAGGATTTTAAAACCCTGATTTATTCCTTAGCCGTAATTAAGGGGCAGTGGAAAGTTAGTTTTGGCCAGCGTGCTGCTCTGGGTGCTGTACATCCATATGTCACAAAATAGTTTGTTGCTGGATGACATTTTCAAGAGCTGAGCATGGTGGAAATAGTCAACGACATCGGGGTGAAAGAAAGCTAAATTGAGATTAAGACACCTTCATAAGTAAAGAAGAAAATGCCAAGTGATGCAAGGTCACTCCCCACCTCCCACCAGCAAGGTGAATCTAAGGCAACTGCCTTAGAATCTCCCTGTTCTCTACACTTCTTACTGGTGAATGTGATGGTCTGTGGTATGGAATATCCTTCTGGTCAGCTGGGATCAGCTGTCCCATCCCAGCCTCTTCTCCAGCGCCAGAATTCTTGCTGAGGGTGCAGAGGGAGAAACAGGGAAGGCCTTGACCCGGTGCAAGCAATGCCCAGCAATAGCTAAAACACTTCCATGTTAGCACTATTTTGGACACAAATCCAAAACATGGGACTATATAGGCTGCTGTGAAGAAAATCAACTCTATCCCAGCCAAACCCTGTAGAGCTGGGAAATGTTGTGAAAGACATTATAATCCAGAGGCCTTGAAACAGAGCTAGCAAAAGAATTCAGAGAACATACAAAAATTGCACTCATGGATTTCAGTCAAAAAAAATAGTTGATACTAGAGGGAAAGCAAAAACAAACAGAATATTCATTCAGCACTCAAGTAAGGATATCACTGGTGCTTTTCTCTAGGAGTCAAACACATAACTTTGATCATAGGGCTTTCTTTTGATCACAGGCAACAGCACTGTGCCTGCACAGAGGATATATAATACCTTAGCTGGATATCAAGTGTTAACAGCTCTGACACATCTAGTGCCGGAACCACTGATTGTGAGATTCATGGCAAAATGATGGAACTACCTGAATGCAAAGTCTGGATGGTGAAAAGTCACAGAGCCCCATTCATCTGTTTCAGTTGCCTTTCCTTTGAATCGGAATGGGAGTCCCTGGCTTCTTAAATCCATAGCCCTAAGATGGCTACAGTAAGGAAGATGAAGACTATAACTTCTGATGAAGGTGAGGAGCTCTTTGGATTGCTGGAGTTTTTTTCACACCTTTTCCCCATTACCCAGTATATTTCACCTCAGCTCCAAAGGCAGCACCCTCATTTCAGCCCTATGTTAAAAAAAAAAAAAAAAAAAAAAAAAAAAAAAGTGGAGAAGTATGTCTGGTTTGGATTTTTCTCTTTCACTTTCAAGTTTTTTTTCACTTTCAAATTTTCAAAGGAGATCAGGCTTTCACCAATAAATGCACTAGGGTTTTGAACAATGTGAAAACACTTGAGAAGCCAATGATATGTTTTGCAGAAAGAGTGTAACTTACAAGTAGTCTCTGAGAAGCAAACGGCTCGAATTCCACCTTATGTTGAATGAAAATTTGGGAAAAAAATTTTCAGAACCATAATGACCTTACTTTACCACAAGGGAAGGTTACAGAGAAAGGATCTGGGGTTTTAAAGAGATTTTTAATAAGGTACATGCCTTCTTGCCCTCTAACTATACACAGACAGTGTCATAGGTCATTGCACACACTTACTATAAAGCTCAACTTTCTATAGCTTCCTTCTCTCTCACTTTTCTTCTTCTTTCTTTTATTTGTTTTCTCCCATCATCATGATTTTTCTCTTTGTGATTAGCAGAGTTATCTGCAGGTCTGAGCTGGTCTGTGCCGAGCTCTCTGTAACCGAGCTATCTCGCTTCCTTGCCCAGGGCACTGTCTTTACTCTCTGAACTGTGAAGCAGTTGCTTTTTAGTTTATTATGGCCTTTGTCTCCATTTATTAATAGGTTTTCTCAGCAAATGGCACTTGAAGTGCTTTGCTGAATACACTAACCTCATCTGAAACCAACTGTGCTGCATCTACCCTCTGTACAGTGCAATGTGTGATTCTCCTGTGCTTTTTGTGGCCTGAAGTACGCTCTGTATACAGGCTTATATGACAGGTTACCTGTTCAGGACACCTGTATGATCTTGAGTCTGTTTCCTCATGAATAAGCACTGATTTCTTTCAGGACTTGTGGGGGAAATCTATTTTAATCCTCTGGTGAATCCTGCAATCAGAGAATCTAGCTTGATGGAAAGGAGCCCCACCGGGTGGCTCTGAAGCTGCATGCTGCATGAAAGTGGCCTGGTGAGTGCAAAGAAACCCTGTAACTCCTCTGGAAATGCAAATGCTGCTGCTGCTGCTGTTGTGCAGGGAAGACCCAGTGACCCTGATGAGCATCCCAAAAAGGAAGAGGAGGAATGCAAGCATCTTTTACACCTGCAGGGAAATGCAAGCATAAACTCTGATCTGATGCTGATTGATGCTAATGAAAGGACTCCAGAAGACTTTGGAATGGGCCTGCAGGAAAGGAGGAATGATATCATTTGAACCTCGCTTCAATCAAAAGGATGATACTATGCCATCATCAATCATGGCAGTACTGTTAAAACTTTTGGACAAAGACTAGAAGTGTAAGCAGGGGCTGGAGAACTCCCCAGCTCTGCCTTTCTCACTCATCCCTCTTTTCTGGGGCAGTCTGGTCCCTCTTGTGACCAGGGCTGTCTCTGTGGATCAGACCAACACATTGTGGAGGTGCCGAGGTGGTACTGTGGGCTTGCAGATCTCCATAGCTCTCTCTCTTGCCCTCTGCCCTGCCAGAACCTGAAGTTTGATAAATCAAAAACTCTGCAGTGTTCTGCAAGGGAGAGGAAGAAGCCTCAACCTCTTCCCCTAAGCCTCTCAAGGAGAAAAAGAGAACCTGCTGCTCTGTGAAGGAAAGCAGGGCAGGGACATTCAGAGAAAGGTGGGGTCAGGGCACATTAAAGACACAGAACAGAGGAAGAAGACTGGTAATGATTTTGCCCCAGAGAATGAGTCCAGTAGTTGGAGGCTGGCTAGACTTATTTCCTGGGAAAGTTAAGGAAAGCTTGTATGGATCAGTGAAGAACTGAGTGAAAATATACAATTAATGCCACTGACAGAGTTTATGGGACCTATAAGCAAACTTATCAGACAAACCTGATTTTTGTGCTTTGATGAGACTATGCATTTGAATGACAAAGGAAACTGTGTAGTGGTAATGTATGTGAAACTGTGTTGGGCACATGAGTCAGCAATACACTCACTGCATTTTCAGTGTAAAAATGACATCAGTACAGCTTGTGTGAACAGCACCAAGAGGAGGCCAAATGACTGACCTCAGAAGAGCCAGTGAGAAGTCCAGGAGAGGCTCATGCAGATTATGGCAATGCTGGAAGCTGTTTAATCCATTAATGTAACAATTTATTATCTAAATGAACATGAAATCATTTGCTAACAGCAGGGGTTGGTAATGAGTAGCAGGACAGAAGACAGTGATGCAGAATCACACAGAGTGATCAAACATGGTCTGACAGCAAGGGGCTACTTAGGCTTGGAAAGCTAGGAGATGTGAGTAGGAGTAGACAGGAAGTTTTAGCATAGTAGGTGGTGTTGATGAGTCTGAAACATTCAAGACCTGAGAGGAGAATTAGTGAAATGAGCAGGTTTTGATCCAGAGTGCATAAAGGGACTGTCTTGGATCCAGAGGCAAGCTCCAGGACACAAGACCTCTATGATCAGGACCCTCTCTGACTCCCTCTCAAGCTTCCTAAGTAGCAGAGAACCTTTTCCTCCCCAGGACATCTGCAGACAGGGACGTGGAGGGGACACTGCTACCAGCATCCCATTGCCAAGATGTCCTACAGAGCAAACAGGAGTTGAATAGTTGCAGGCCCATGTGGACAGAAAGAGAGAGCAGCTTCAGGTTCTGCCTCCTGGTGCCATTTGCTTGATTAATATGCTCAGGTCTGCCATAGGGGAAGATTTTGCTGTGTCTGTGAGGAGTAGGATCACTCCCTTTTTGCAAACTGATACCCCTTTGCCTGCCATCAGCCTGGCAGGGGCAGGCAGCAGCAGGAGAGTGGTTGCCTGGGAAATATGCAGCATGACCCAGTGGGAGAAATGGTAGAGTCAAGTGACAGTAAACCTTTCTCAGGTTTACTTGTTTGTTGCGGGGTTTTCTTGGGTTTTACTTTGTTATGTTTTGTTTGCTTGCTTTGTTTTGTTGTTGTGGACTTGCTTCTCTTGTATGAGAATAAGGAGCTCTCACACTGTGTACTGCTGCCTAGGGGAGGAAGCACAGGCTTGTGAGGCAGCCAGCATGCTAAGTCATGTCATGTCACTGCCAGCCAGGGATGGTGTTTTCCCTCCACATAGTCCCCTCCAGGGTAGTTGAATACAGCACTCAACATGTGAATAGAGAAGCCAGCAGGGCCTGCTTTACACTGCGCTGACCCAACACACTTGGGGCCAGCAGCTGATCCAGAGGGGCTCAAGAATATATTTTTTTTACAGAAAAGATGTTTATTCAGCCAAAGGAAATCAGAAGATGAAACATGAGATGAAACAAAGAGAGAGCATTTGTTCATAAGTCTTACCAGAAAACACGTTTGTTTCAACAGTTTCCACAGAGCATAAACACACCTGTTCGAGGTCAAGTGCCAAACTCAACTCTCTTAACGACTGGCATTTTCTGACTCATCTCAACACTGCTGTTCATCCATTCCCTTTGTCTAGCTGTGCTTTTCAGCAGTTCAGTGTCTTTATTCTCCCTGGACTCAGGAGAAATTAACACTCGCCTGCCTAAAGGTATGTGAGAAGATATTTCTCGATAAACTACTCTTAACAGCACTGTGGTATTTGAAACTGTATTGGTACATTGTTGTTGTTTTCTTCCTCTTTGCTTCCCTCTAACATTGTTCTGTACAGCCTGACAGGAAAATAACCAAAAAGAAAACTGAGATATTGTTGACATTTATAAAAATAACTTGTCTTCTCCATCATTTTTTTCCACAGAGAGATCTTACTACTTCTGTTACAACCACCCCAAATCATCGGCAAGTGATTTCAGCAGAAAAGTATTTCAGGGATTTCAGTATGGTGCATCTTTCTGGGCTACATTTAGGTGCAATACCTTAAACAAATGGAACCAAATGGCCAAAAAATCCAGATTTCCCAAGCTTGTAGTGAGCAATGGCACAGCTCTGTCCTGAGGCATAAGCCGATGGAGGCCCCAGAAGAGGCACAATGGCCCTGGTGCCAGATGTACTGGACAAGTGCTCAATGTTTCTATGGTGGGGATTGTATGAGAACATCCTCTGTGTATACATGCATGGTTTGGCCATCTTCAGAATCTTCCTGTTATGGCTCATACACACACAGAATAAAAAAAACCCCAGCAAGCTCCCAAAATGAGTGTCTAGAAGAGGAAGGGCTGAAGCATCTCTCCCTCACCACAAGCAGCAATTTTTAGAAGTTTTATTAATGTGATCTACTCTCAGGGTTGCTGTTCCCTGAGATTCTCCTCGGGGTTGCTGTTCCCCGAGGTAATAAGGTTTTCAAGCTTCTCTTGCCCAAAAGGTCTCACGCCAGAGCCAGAAAAGACAAGCTGAGTCTGCCAGTGCATGTTTCCAAGGTTGTTTATTCTTCATTATCTCTCAGTTCTTTCTCAGTTCTGCCAGGCCTCCCTGGCAGGGTACATTATCTCAGTTCTTTCTCAGCTCTGCAAGGCGTCCCCAGCAGAGCAGGACACGCGGCGGACTGGGGCTGATCGGAGGGTCCCGAACCCTTTGTACCATTTCTGTGACCCAACCACCGTCCACAATGCACTTTTTATTTGCAAAATCTTACCAATACTTACTACCTATGTTAACATGTCATTTCTACTCTAAACCAACCCTGATGATACAACTCAGCAGAAAATGGGGGAGGAGAACAACGACAAGGAGGACAGGACCACTCCCCAATTCCTCCATCTTGCTTCTTCAGGCCCATATACTAAAAGTCCTAAATTCTACATTTACACTCTGTGATAAACTAACTACTTCTTATTTTGAATTCTTTTGGCTTGTGATTCTTCATACAATGTGGGCATTCACTCCCATGGCCAGGGATCAGAGGCAGTGTCCTCCTGGGCTCTGTGTGAGGCTGGCTGACCCCCTTGTACAGATCCCAGACCCCCCTGTCCAGTCTCCAAAGCCTCCAGGGTGGCCAGAGGGATGTCCTGGACTCCAACAGTCTACCTTGTTTCTCTCTCTCTAGAAGTATACTCTGAGGAATGTTTCAGTTTCTCCGTATCTGACTTTCCTTTGGTCATCTGATATTTCAAGGGTTTGCAAGGTAAGTTTGCTTGCCTTTAACTGCGCTATTGTTAGACGACTTATAAAAGCATGACAATCACCCTAAGTGGTGAATTATCAAAATGTGCCAAATGGCAGCCCTCTTCCCCATAAGCTTTTTGTAAGTATGTGGCTTTTCTTTCCCTTCCTGCAGTTGTTCATCCTCCCTCTTGTGCACACTGATATAATTCCACTGAATTTGAGGGGAACACCTCAAATTTCAGCTTACATTGGTGAGTCACCCTTTTGTCCTTAACGCAGTCACCCTGATCAGAGTTGTATTTAAAGGCATAAAATCAGTGCAACTGTCAGAAGCTATGAACCATCCAGGTGGAACTCATTAGACCTTAGGGAACCATGCAGATCTGTAACTTGCCTGAAGGTATCCAAGTTTAACCTCCTGAGACTACAAAATTTTCTCTCTGGCTGTGACTTCATCTAATTTATTCTTTAGTTGATGCAGAGTTTTTGCCTTCTACCTTCCTCCTACACAGTTTCCCCTCTTTTGCATCCTCCTTTTTTTCCCCTCGTTATTGCTTTTGCTTTTCAGCTGCATGTTATAATAAAGTGTCCTTTTTTCCCCCAAAGCATTTCTGCGTGAGGTTGTAGTGAAGCAAAGGCTGTGGTGAAAGGAAAGATATCACAAATGTATCAAGCAGTAATTTAAATTACACTGCTGGGTAATTTTAAAAATAATATGCCTTATGTTAGTCAAACAATAGAGCATTTGATAAGCTATCTGCAGCTGAGAGGATCCTTTTCAAAGGGCTGTCCACCTGCAGCACAAAACTCAAGGATAGGAGGTAAACTTCAGACTGAACTCCCAGCCAAGGATCCTTGACACCCTTTTCTTTTCTTTCTTTGTGGTGGAGGTCAGGATGCAAGAGCTGGAGACCAGGACATTTGACAAGATTCTTTTTACTGTAGCAAGAAACAGCAAAATGGAAAGGAGGCATAAGGATGGCGAGGGATGGAAAAGATTGATAATTGTTTCCTTGGCAACTGAAACTGTGGAGCCTCATGCAGGAGTCCCTGAGAAAAATCCTAGATGATCATAATGGTCTCTCCTGCCTTACTCTGTTTCAGGCTAGGTTTACACATCACAGTGTGGTGCTGCATAAAGGCATTGAGTTAGTGCTAAATGGAAACCAGAAGCTGTATGGTTGTAAGAAATCCTTGGGAAGAAGAGAAGCACTGTTGTCTCCCTTTCATAAAATGGGGAATGTTTTATAATGCAAAAGATGAAAAGATTGAATAACTTGGCAGAGATTATTAAAAATGTCTTTTCAACACAGAGGACAGCAACATACAAGTCTCTGCTATCTCTCACATCACTGCAATGAGAACATAACCCCCCTCAGCAGAGACTGCACTGTCCAAGGAATTAGCAGAAGGGCTAAGGGAGCAAAAAGCAGGTGAAGTGGTTGCTGTTTAATAAGTGCTGTTTGCCCACCACGTAGTCCAGTGCTACACAGGGCAGCACAAAAGGGTCCCAGTCCTGCAGCGTTCTGCTGCAGCAGCAGTGAATCTTCATTAGTGGATTTAAATGTAAGAACTGGGGCATATGTATGAATATTAATGAAAGAAAGATTGACTAACTTCATGCTATTAAAAGATTTCTAGCTTCAGAGAGTAGGTGGAGCCTTTTGAAAATGTGTAATGAAATACAATATGTGATACACAAGAAGCTCGAAGAATGTGGATTTTGATCCCTTCCAATTTTCTGTTTATATAGTGCTTTGGAAGTGGGAAAGATGGCTTCATTTGAACATTCTTCTTTTTTCTGCTCTATATCCCACATGCAGGTGTTTGTTAATACAGAATTTCATGGCCATGCATTCTGGGGAGCCACTTGGCAGTGGGCAGCTAGTATTGATTTCTGCTCCAAAAATAGAGCATCAAATGCTTGTATATTTATAGATGTATGGGTTTATGTATATATACACACAAACACATATATATATATATATATATATATATATATAAATGAGTGTTGCAGAGGTGTAAGAGACAGAGAAATGTTAAATCAGAATAGTAACTAATTACCTTGCCTGTTCCAATGCAAACTTTTGTGCCAGCAGTGCATGTAACAAATAAATGCTAGAAGGCTTTTATACAGTTCCACGCCTGTGAAAGGCATTCCTGAGAAGAGGCTGGTGTATTACTACACATTCAGTAGAAACCAGAGATTCAGGGCAGCAGAATTTCCAGACAGTCATGTGAGTATGAAGTGCTGCAGCATCAAGACAGCCAGTCCACTTATTTCTGTCTGTTCAAAATGTTAAATAATTGCCAAGGCCTGCATTGCTATCAGTTACTTCTTAGAGAGGCTTAATGAGAGGAAACCAGCTTTGTGAGTGATTCCCTGTGCAAGTGAGTGGAGATGTTACACGTGTCTGTCTCATGCTCTGCACGGAGCAAGTGATTGTGGCAGCTCTAACAAAGCAGACAGAGAAAATGAAAGGATCCTTGGAGAGCCAATATATATTTTTTTATTCTTTGACATCTGTGATAGGGATGGCAGGAATATAGTACAAAATGAAATTTGTTTTCCCCAAGACATTGTTCCGCGCTAACAATGTCACAAATAAAATACTGTGTAAGTAAAATGCCAGAGTGGCCATGTTTGCAGTTTCAGTGACAAGGGACTAGTGTAGAGTATGACAGCCAAAATAAGATGGGAGAGTCCTGCCTAAATATCTGAAGTATTCCTTAAAGATAATTAATAACAGGGTATCTATGTGTGTTTATCAGGCTGTGTGATTATAAAAGTAGTATATAAAAGGTGAAATGCAAAGGTAGAAACAGTGTGTTTGTTCTTTATTGCTCTCCTGTTTAAAAACTTACATTTTTTTTCCTTCCCTCTTTTTCTGATTATTTTTCACCCTTTAATAACCAAAATCTGATGTCTCCAATTCCTTTTCTTTGATGAAGGTCATTTGGAGACCTGAATAATGATATCAGATAAATGTGTAGCTTTTATAAGGAATAGAAATTTCACTGCCTGGAGAGGCAGCTGTTCCTTTAGGGCAAAAAAAGATGCAAGATATTTAAGGCAGCAAAAATGAAAAAGGAATTTAATTTTACTATTTTGACTTATGGATATCCAAAATATGACATCAGGGTTGAGATTAATTTCATGTAAAATTATCAATGTACAACAAAAGCCCAGGTTATTGAAGCCTTCCTCTATAGACAAATGAGACAGCCAGGCAAGGCCAAAGGCTGATGTCTGCCCTATCTCATAATGAAATGAATAATATTTCTTTCAATTCACAACAAAGGAATGGAGTTTAGAGACAGAGTTTCAAATAAATGTATGTAGGTGACTTCAGTTAAAAATGATCTATTACATCTGTCCTGGTTTAATCAAGCAAGGCAAGTTCTCTCCTAAGTGGATGTAAGAATGGTTTCCTCCTACCCAACAGGTCTGTAATCAACCAAAAATACAGAAAAAGAGCACAAATGAGGAAATGCAGGTATTTCAGAGGAAGAGGAAGAGAGGGATGTCCTAGAACAGAACCAAACCTTCCAAAGCTTCAAGGAAGTACACTTGTCAGTATGAAGTTATCTACGTTTTTCAAGATGCACGTTTTCTTTCCAGAAAGGCAGGTCAGTTGGCTAAGTTAATTCATTAACTTGATTTGGGGAACATAGCACATTGCCCCTGGCTCTTACATGTTTCAGCTTCTTTGGGATTTTTCTTTAAGTCCTAGTTCCTGGAGTCATGAGATTTAATAAATGCTGGCTTTTACTTAAAAAGAAAAAAATCACTTTTTTTTTTTCATAGATTGTGGAGTAAAACTTGCAGACACAAATTGTAAAGGCCCCAAAAAGGGAAAAGTACTAAACCAAACATGTATGAACCCTTAGCCAGCCTCAGGATATCTGAATACTCAGAGTTGAATACCAAGTTTACACTAATGGAGTGTTATCATCCACTGCTCACCTTCCAAAACAGTATTAACTGTGTTAGATATGCAAGGAAAAGAAAGATGTAATTCTCTGTATGGCTTTCCTCTTTCTTTCCCCTTCCCCTGTATATGCATAAAGCCACACTTTGGACCACATGTGCAGCTCAAGAGACATTTAGATGTACAATTATGGTGCAACACAACTGGGTCATTGCCACAAAAACACAACAAACCACTCCAGCTAAAGTATATGTATTGCAAGCCTGTAATGTTAAAATCAGATTTCCTTCAAGTGCTTTTGGTTGCAGACAATGAAAACAGCCTGTATGGCAGAAGACCACTGAAAATACCTTCTAAGGGAAGGTTACACTTTTACAATAGTAGCATTTCATCTGATGTGCACAGACCCTGGTTCATAACTGAAAGTGAGACAGCCAAGGGAACTAGTAAGATTAGGTTATGGGAATTCAACTGAACAATGTTTTGTGTTCAGATAATTGCATGAAATTGGGCTATTAGTGTAAGTTTTGTAAATTGCAATAACATAAAACAAAGTAAAATATTCCCAGTGTATACATTCAACTAATATGCTGAAAGAGAACCTCAACTGACTTCAGAGAGAGCACAGAGAACTTCCATTAACTCTTCAGAGCTGTGTCCAAGTACTGTTCTCGGCTTCACAGATTCCTCAAATGGACCTTCAAAGGGAAACTTTTTATCAAACAGTAAGTAAATAAACATAATGTAGTAGTGAACTTGTGCACTGGCAAGAGCATTACTAATATGTACTTTATCTGACCTTAATTTAACATTGCATAAAATATTGCTGAAAAGAACTGGAGGAGGAAAGAGTTTTGTCTCGAATTGCAGCGGCTTGCTCCAGTAGCTCTCCTAACAAAACTCCAGCAGCTGCTGCAGCTCGTGCCTTTTTTTCTTCTGTGGCACAGGATTACTCTGTCCTGTGGCTTTCCCCTAGCTAAGCAGAAAGGTTATCAGGAGAGGTGTCCCAAGTCCTCCTTAACTTGTTGGTCTTTCCTTTTTGTGCTTGTTTTCCCTTGTGACTCAGCCTCAGTGTTTAGAAGGAGCATTTACAGAGGCCAGTTTTGGAGGCAGCTTTGATAACGCAGCTCCACTCCAGTAAAGCCATCACAGCAGACAAATACAGGCCCACCACTGACTCAGGCTAATTATCCTAGTGCTTTAACCTCAGTCTGGGTAATGCCTGCTTGCCATGGCACCTGAGAAGGAAGACTGCAATTAGTCATGCATTTATCTTTATGGCAGGCTTGGCTGCTCAGGAGCACGTGCCAGCCACGTCTCGCTGCACTGCCGAGGCAAATGCCCATGTCACTGATGTCTCCCTGTGCTTCAGAGGCAAGTTCACATTTGCCTATGTCTTCTCTCCCATTTTGAAAGGAAGGAAAATCTTTTTAATGACTTCTGTGATGAACATAGGATATGATATTATCAAATGACCAATTAATGTATCTGTGTCAGTAATTCAATCTTGGTCACAGGGTTTTTCAGCCTAAAATCTGTGTCAGAGTACAGAAGAAAACACCAGGTCAGAATCCTGTAATGAATGTTAAACATAAAAGAGAGTTGAGCTGTGAATAAGAGGTACTTTAGTAACACCAGAGCTTTCAACTCATTTCTCTGTCTCTGAATTTAGCAGCAGAGTAAGCCTTTCATAGCATCTAATGTTGTTCCCTGGATTCTGCTCTGTGCCCTGTCTACATGAGCCTTGAAATTCCAAAGGAGGAGAGGGTTATTGCTGTTCTTGGAGGGTGATTTCCATGCTGGTTTATCCCACTGCCAGAAGTTTTGCCTGGAGATTCTGACTCAGGTCTGGCTTTTTTGGATTAAATTATTTCTCTTTCAAACATTGTCCTTAACAAACTCTTCTTTTTCTCAGCGATTAAGGCTTTTCAAGTGTTTTATGCCTCTCTATTATGCCTGCCTGTCACAAGTCTGTACAATGGTCTTTTAAAGTTTACTTAGGGCACAGCTGCACTGTGACACACCATGGTGCAAATATCCCTGAGGCAAAGCTGAATGAGCCGGCTCCAAAACTGGGATTTGTACTCTGGCTGTTTAATAGAGAGAGACAAGGACCATCTTTTCTGGCTCACTCTGCTCTGTGTCTGTTGAATTTGATACAAAGGGGTCGTGGTTTGCAGGCAGGGTTTGTAAGCTCTACTTTTGGAAAAGAAAAATGTAATGATGAACGTAACAAGGAGTTGCACATCACCCTGACTGCACTGTTCAATGCTAACCAAGGGTGTTCAGTGGGGGACAATGCTGTTGAAGCAAATAATGTGAAACATGGTTTAGGAATTACAGAATTTGGGTCTCAAGTATAGTAATAGAAAGTAAGTTTCTTGCTTAACAAAGATTTGGCTGTGACATTTCACTGAAGAATGGGAAAGCAACATGGGGAGAAAAGGTCTTTAAGGTGACATAAAGTTAGGAAAACAGTAGGAAGATGAATGTGAACAAAGAAAAAAGAGTAGAGAACAGAAGTATAGGTATTGTGTGACAGCTATTGAATGGGAGGGAGCCTGGGGTTGTAACTTCTAGCAGGACCAGAAACCACCAACAGTAGGAAACCAAAGTAGATTTGAGGGAAGGGAAAAGGGTTGCTAAAGCGTTTCTCTTAGTAAGATCAAGCTAGCAGCATCCATCAGCAGGTGTAAAAGCTTACTAGAGGGGAATACCATGGACAAGATTCTAAAAGTGTTCCTTCCAGCTGTTCCTGCTAAAATCAGGTAAAGCATCTACTGATTGCCTGATTTAGTTATTCTTACTTTCCAAAAGACACTGATCCTTGATTCTGGCAAAACTTATTGATCTGCCTTGTTCATTATATAAATTAGGATAGCATTTGATTAATCTCTGGTATAAACTATACCTAAACTCCTGCCGCCAGGCAGGAGAAAGCCTTATCTTTTTATATGAGGTTCAAATGGTTTCTGGAATGGGATGGGAGATGTATCCTGAATTATAAAGTAATAACTAGAAACACATGTGGGGGAAGATTTTGCAAAGCCTGGGTATTTTTTGGAAGTATTTATTGACATTGCATAAAGTAACAGGAAGGTTTGTTTATTCTGTTTTGTGGGAGGATCTTAATGGATATATGTTTAAGTGACCTTTTCAGTCAGCAGTCTGTTCAAAATGGGATTACCAATCCAATTTTATAGTAATTTCACTGTAGTTGAAAATTACTTTTTTTACATTCCAAAGCTACAACAGAAAGCTCTGGCTTGCTCTTTTTTATGTGTGTGTTATTTCATAACACAGTAAAATAATCTAATTGCTGTTATAATCAGTGCTATAGCATTATTGTTATTACGGTTTTATTTTAAACAGGGGAAGTTAGCTAAGGAGAGATGGAATTATTTGCAGTTGCTCAGTGAATAAGAATGAAAGATTGTTCGACAGAGCAAAATATATCTGTGGTGCAATAATTTCTGAATATTGTGTGTCTATGTGTTACAAAATGCTAGATTATGAACAAAATAGGATAGTTAAGGGTGAGGTTGGTTGAAGATATGAAGGAAAAGAGACCAACAGTTCAGAGATCTGCACACCTCTACTGGAGGAACACAAAGCCCATTACTGTAATGCATTTTCTCTGAAAAACTGAAGAGACATGAATTTGAGATAAAAGGTTTTGGCAGGTAGTGAAAGTGGGGGATTTAGAGAAGGCAATCAGAGTAACCAATCTTAGGAGGAGTGGTTTGAAGCTGTATATCAGAGATGTGTTGCAAACCCAGTGCCAGGAGTCCAGGAACTTGATTAAATAGGTATTTAGGCCTGAGGTATTTGCAAGAAGATGATGAGCCTGTCAGAAAACAGAGCTGCACTTGGGCATCTCTAATGTCTCAATGAAATTCATAGTGGAAAATGTGAAAGAAAGCCATTTATTAGACACCTACCTTTTTTAAATGAAGGGCTATTCTTCAGAGTTACCTCTGTATATTCATGTATTTCTTAGAAGCTCAGGATTGAAAACAGAGCACACATGCATCTCTTGCCTTTTTACTTTTAACATAGGGAGAATCTGGTATTTGCTACTGGTATTTGTATGGGCATTTCTGGTGCCAGTTCCCTGTTACAACATGAGACTATATAGGAGGGTCTTGTTAAGCTACCAAAATACAAACATTGATACCCTTATAAAGTCTGGGTCTTTTCCTTTCACTTTTTAAACTAGAAAAAATACTTTCTAGCACTTTCATTGGACTTTCTAGAATAAAACAAATCTGTTCTGAAGTTGGCTTTTTGCTCTTCTCGTGCCAGCAGCTGTTGCTCCTGTACTTCCTCAGCTGGTTAAAAGGAGCAGGGCAGAAGTAACCCAGAGCACAGTTTGCAACAAGCACAGTGTGAGAATTCAGAAACAGAACACTAGAGCATGGTAAGACTGAACTGTATTGTTCTCTAAATGTTTTGAGTCTTTTTTATGTCACATACCATGCAACTTTCCATACACAGCTTTTCAGAGAATGAAAGAGAAACATTAATTTAAAAAAGCATTCTCTGCTCCTTAGACATAAGTTTTGGTAAGAAAGCTAGATGTCTGAGAGCATTGGCATAGTCCAACAAACTGTCTGAAGGGCTTCATATTGCCAGGCTAGAACATTGCCCTCAAATATTTTTTCAATGGCTAGTTCAGTAAATTGGAAACATTCACAAAAATCTATTTCTGCACAAATTTCATCAGCAGCAAAAGAGCAGGAGAAAAAAAAACCTTTTTTTTTTTTTTTTACACAAATATTGTTCACAGAAAGAAAATATAACAGCAGTAGCTCTGGTCACTGAGTCCCAAACTAGAAATAACTGGAAGTTAAATTACTGGGCAGTTGTCTGGATTCACTGGAAATAATGTTGATGATTTCTGATTCATTTCAGTTTCTCTGAACCAGGGTTCTGATGTGCAATGTCGCAGAACTATGTTTCTGGATTTGAGTATTACATTTGCCACAAAAAGCAAGGTGATTGGAAAGTGCTTCCAAGTTGGCAAGAGGGTCTAATTCCACACCTTTCTTTCCAGCAAAACCTAGGCAACGAGAAGAAGCAAGCACTTCCAAGAAGAGCCTTCTGAGGACGCTCTTGTTTCTATCACTGCAGTGTGGGTGCACATTTCCACAGCTGAGGATGCAGTTTCTGAATGCCTCTCTGCGTGTATTCACTTCTGAGGTTCCTATCCAAAACATTGTGGAGATTTTCCCCCCCTTACATCCTTCACAAAACAAACTCTCAGTTTCCAGGTGAAGCCTGTCATCATTAATCTAATCATACTTTGCACAGCCTTTGATTTTTTTTTGCATCCTCAGCCTTGACCCAGTGATAAATCAGAGTAGCCGTCACTGTAGTGGAAAGCTCAGTAATGTCAAAAGCTTCCTGGTGGATGTGCAATGGGAAGTCATTCAGCAGTAAGTAAATAACCCTTGAAAGTCACACTGTTAGAAAAGATTGCTTCTACTCTCCCCTTGAGCAGGATGTCTCATATCTTGCTCCATATTATCATGATCACAGCAGGATACCGCAGGAAAGAATTTCTCACCTTCCAAGTTAGTTACTTCTTATGATAAATGCATTTGCAAGCTGCAGTGTAAAACTTAGTTAGACTTATAGCTGTTTTCACTTTGTGAGTTTGCAAAGTTCCGCTATTTCTGGTCTGTATTAATGTCCTAGCAAAACGTGACTTATTTTTTCAGATTTCTGCTTTAGTTGCTTTAGTGGAACCTGAAGTGTTCTGTAGGTCTTTGGGGATTTTGTTTGTTTTGTTTATATTGGCATAATTAACTGTCATTCTTGACTTAAGATACTTGTTAGAAGCATGTAAAGTGTTTTGGGTTTGTTTTTTTCTGTTCCAAAGGGAAAGGAAAAACAGCCTCCACCACAAATCCCAGCATGTTATCTGAGCAAGGGATATCTGTGTGAAGTTCTTGCTGGTTATTCTGTAGCACCTTTTATCTGTGCTTCTCCAATAGGTGACAAGGAGATGAAAGTGAGGGAGAGAAAGCAGTTGGTCTTAAATTGGTGGAAGCCAGCTACCACAAAGATGCCAAGTTCATATGCATAAATCCTGCCCTGGTTCATCAAGACAAATGGGTGAAGTAAATATCAATCAGGTTGACACAAGTGATGTGGCTTTCCAGGAAAAAGTGGGACTAGGACTGCAAAAAACTAAAGAAACAAAACAACAGTACAAAAATCCTAAAGTTAATGTAATTACTAAGAGGAGTAGGACCTACAACTGCAAATGCAGTACTTGTCCTGAAGTATGGCTCTGGTGAAAGAAGAGGCTAAGCAGGACAGAGGATCTTCTGAGATTAGGAAAATTCTTTCACACCTTCTGGCAAACAGCAGACGAAACCAGAGGATGAACTGTAGCATAAGAGGTAACCACCTCAGAGCTCCTCTTTCAGTGCTGGTTATTGTTTAACAACAGGACTTTAATTTGGAGATGTCTGGTGGAACGTGTGAAGTTGCAAGGGAATAGAGAATATGTGATGGAATGTGACAGTTCTTAAATTGGCCCAGAAAGCAGGAAAGTAACATAAATACCAGTTTGGTCTCAAAAGACACAGAAACTGGGGAACAAGAACCCAAGCACAAGACAAGGAGATTATTTTTGTGAACTGAACTCTGGGAACTGGAGCAGGAAATCATGTTAGGTGAGACAGTGAATGAGTTAGTGGTTGCAGAGTATTTCATTATGGATGACATCTAAGAAATGTGAGAGAAGTCTCACACTTAGGCTGGAAAGTTATCTTTGGATCTTGGTGAAACAAAGTATCTACATGCAATCTGAAATGTACTAAAGGCAGCCTTACATTGCTCTGATATTAGAGGCACTGTTAGGACAACAATGAAATGTGGTATCTTTAGCTGAATATGAAAGGCAGCATCTGAAATATGTTTTGTAATCAAGTAATTCAAGGGTCTTAAATGCCAAAACTCCCACAGAATCTGAAGGAGAGATGGATTCCTGTTCACTTACTGAGGTCTAGCTTATTAAAAGAAAAAGAAAGCCACATTATGCAAACAGAAAGAGTATATGACTGCATGCTCCAATGCCAAATGTACATGCACATGGCTGCTTACAATGAAGTCATATTGGAATGATGTGGGGGTTTTAAAGCTTTTGGTGGCTATTGTTTAGTCTGCACTGCTGATTTGCAGCAAAGGTTAGGATGGGCAAGAGTAACCGAAAGAGATGACAGCAATGAAGTACCTGACATGGATTGTATCAACAAATGGTGGGTATGTAATTATAACGAAAGGCTAGAGTGCTCTTTTGAGTTGAGCTGTTTTCAGGGACTGGCAACTAGCAAAGAAAAAAAATTATGTCCTAATGGGTTCTGGTTTGTAGTAAATTAAAAGGAATATCAAAGACATTCTTCCGTCTATCAGCAATTTAATGCAACAGAAGCAATTCTCAGGCCCTGATTCCTTTATTTGCTCAGATAAAAGGGACAAAAGGTGATGTGATGCAAGTTTTTCTGCATTCAGTTTTCTGTGAGTTATTTCAAAAACTATAGGATGGAGGGGGTGTTGTCCTATTGTGGTCTTCTTTTTGCAATGTTTAAAATCTTTGCATTGAATTTTATACCTTAGACATTTGATTTAGATTGAAGATATATCTTGAAACACCCATGAAATATTCTATAAAATGTCTCTCTGCTGTACAAATTGAAAGAAAATTATATCTTGCTGACTGAGAACGACTTTTAAAATGAAAGTATATGTCTTGTGCTAGAAGGCCTGAAGTACTCATCACAGCTGATTGCCTTTCATAAAAGGGCATCTGTGAACTTTTTGACCCTGAAAATGTCTCATGTAAAACCAGGGCGCTTTTTTTTTTTTTTTTTTGAGATTTCACACCCTCATTTTACCTGCCGTGTCTGTATTGAGCCACATCTTCAGCTCATGTGATTTCAGCTTTGTTTATTTCCATTGCCAACGACTCACCCTGCTTTGTTTTCCTTTGCCGTCTGAGTGATACTACTGTCTGATGTTCACTGTGTGAGATTCAGGTATAGCTTATTGTTTTACTTGTATATGTCAGCAAAATGAGGGAGATGATTGCTCTACTCTGTGCTGCCGCAACCTCACCTTGAGTCCTGTGTGCAGTTTTGTGTGCCACAGTATAACAAAGGATCTAAAACTATTAGAAATCATCTAAAGGAGGGCCATGAATATCGTGAAGGGCCTTGAGAGGAAGCCATACAAGGAGCAGCTGAGGTTGTTTGGTCAGTTCAGCCTGGAGGAGACCGAGAGGAGACCTCATGGCGCTCTGCACCTGCCTCTTAGGGGGAAGCGGAGTGGCAGGCACCGATTTCTCTCTGGTGACCATTGACAGAACCTGGGGGAATGGCCTGAAGTTGTGTCAGGGAGGTTTGGACAGGATATTAGGAAAAGGTTCTTCCTGCATTAGGTGGTTATACAGTGGAACAGGCTCCCCAGGGAAGAGGTCACAGCACCAAGCCTGACAGAGCTGAAGAAGTGTTTGGACAACGTTCCCAAGCACATGGTGTGTGACTCTTGGGACAGCCCTGTGCAGGGTTCCCCTCCCAGCTCAGTATATTTTTTGGTTCTGTGACTGCTTGACTCACCCCTGCTCCTGAGGAGCGCAGGGCTCAGGACAAACCCTGGGGTGAAAGGGTCCCCTGCCCTTATGTCTGCAATCTCCTGGAGGAACTAACGCTGCGTGGCTGTCCTGCCTCAGAGCTCTACCCTCATTGCTGCGCCTTCCCCCTTCCCGCTGTTTCAGCTCTCAAAACTCCGTGCACAGCCTAGGGCAGGGCTCCAGGCATCCCTCAGCCTGCCCTGAGGGCTGATGGACGGGACTACCAGCTTCCCAAGCTCGCTGCGCCATGGGGAGAGCGCAGCCGGGGAGCAGCGGGTCCAGGGGCAGCCGGTTCACGGAGCAGGCAGCACCAGCCACCGGGCGCCCCGCAGCACTTCCAGCCGCCTTCCCGGGACGCGGCGGGCGGGAGGCGGCGGGCGGAGCCGCAGCCGCCCCGCCCCTCCGCTCCCACCGCCCCGGCGGAGGGGGCGGGCCGGGCGCGCCCCCGCGCAGACGCGGCCGCGGCCGGGAGCGCGCAGGTGGCGGGCGGGCCGGCTGTGCGCGCCGCCGCGCGCCGGGTTCCGCCGGGGGCAGCGCGTCGCCGGCGGGCGGGGAGCGTAGCGGGTGCCGGGTGCGGGCCGCCTCCTCCGCCGCCTTCTCTCACGGCCGCAGCCGCCCCGCCGAGGAGCCCCGCTGCCCCGCAGTGCGGGGGCTTCCCCTCCGCCTGCCCTCGGGCGCCGAGCCGCACCGCTCGTCCCCGCGCCGCCGCTCCTGGGAGGCGCCGCGGCGCTGCCCCCGTGAACGCTCCCCACGGGGTGGGCGTGGGGAAGGGTGGGTGCTGCGGCGGCCTCCGGTCCGCGGGCGTCCCAGCCCCGCCGGCGGTGGATGCGCCCGGGAGGAGCCGCCGAGCCCGCCCAGCCCTTCCAGCCCCCCGCGGGGGGGACGCGGGGGCCGCCGCGATGACTTGACGCCGGGCCGGGCCGTGCCGTGCCATGGAGGGGATGACACGCTTCGTGGCGGCCGCGGCGCGGTGGCGGCCGGCGCTGCCCGCCCTGCTGCCGCTGCTGCTCGCCGTGCCGGCGCTGCGGGGCTCTCCCGCCGCAGGTAAGGGAACAAAGAGGGCCCGGGGGGCAGGTGTGCGGGGCCGGGGCCGTGCCGGGAGCGGGGCGGCGCGGGGGGCGGCAGCGCCGGTAACAATGCGGCGGTGCCGGCGGGCGGGGGTCGGCGCGGCGCGGCCGGGGAGCTCCGCCAGAGAAGGCGCGCATTGTTCGCAGCCAGACCGCGAACGCTCCGGTGCGGGGCCGCGGCAGCCCCCAGGCTCAGGGGCTGGGACACGACCCGGGGAAGCGAAGGGGAGAAGCGGTGCGGGGACAAAGGAGGCGCCCGGCGTTTCGGGCTTGGACGGTGTCCTGTGCCAAGCAGTGGTCACCCCGCGTTGTGGCCTCAGCGCCCGGGTCGTCTGGAAGTGCCCCGTGTCGGGCTGCGGCAGCACCTGCGGGGTACACGCAGGGCAGCCTGGCTCCCCTTCACCTTTCGAGTGAGGAGGTGTTCGGAGCCTCTCAAAACGCCCAATACGACTTTCCAGGCACCGCCGTGGCATGACTTGTGTGTGGAGAGAACGGTGCGGGCTCCAGAGGGTGGTGTATTCAGTAGGTGTTTCAGAAAAAACATGAATCAGTGACCCTTTTTTTTCTCTCATGTTTTCTCTTGTGGCTCTAGGTATCAAAATTAGTCTGTAGTTAAGCAGACAGTTTAATCACAAAGATGTCTCATTTGGTTCTGGTCCCATAGCGTTTCTTGATTCATCTTTAATACTTAAAAAAAATGTAACAACTGTCATTTAATGGAGAGGTATAGTTTTGCTGTGATTAGGGGTTTTTTTTTTTTGGAAGATAACAGGTATAAAGTAATACATTTTAATCAACATCCGAAAGTTGTTGGTAAGCGTCAAGAAGTGATAAGAACCTGCAGTAACCTCTTTCATGAAGCGGACCAATTAGTGTTGACTCTTTTGTTCAAACACAGGAATTGTGGTGATTATTGTTGGTTGCTTAAGAACCCTTGGTTATAAAACATGCTTACCTCTTTATAAATAATCCTTTATTCCACTTCAGAAAGTAGTTTGTGTTTTGGAGGTGACTAGTTAGCTTTTCAGGGAAGTTACGCTCTCCTCCAGCTCCCGTTGTAGTCTACGAGAGATGTTCCATTCCAGGCTACATGAAAATTGATAATTCATAGGAAACTTCAGCGATTTTTCTTAATTAGATCAGGCTTTGCATACAAGTAGAAGGCAAAGCACTAGGTTCGTAAGTTGGAAATTTACTTGTGTTTTTTTGCCTCTGAGAGTGGCTGTGTTTCTTCTGTATTTTCATAGTAAGTCAGCGAAGGTGCTTGTTTGTTTCTCTGATACATAGTAGCTTTTAATTAAACATGGCTGTGAATTTCTCTAAACATTTGTGTGATTCTCGTGCATTCTTGTATAACTTAAAAACAGCAGTAGAAATATTATGTAACTCAGCCAGTGTTTGAGCTGCTGGAAGAGAGTACTCAGAGACAACAGATCTTGCCCAAAGCGATGCTTTCCTATTCAGTCTAGGGCAGGAGACTTTAAGCTGTTTTGATTTGAGTGTCCTCTATGTTTTCAGTTTCTACTGGGCATGTGAATCATGTGCAGTGAACTTGAGGATTCTAAGAGTAAACTTGCTCTTCAGAGGATACTTTTTTTTTTTAGCATCTCAGAAATGCTCCATTGATTACAGAGATTTAAAGTTTGCAGGTTGAAGAGAATAAGGATATTTTGTTCCTTTTTGTTAAGGTGAAATACTTCATTTAAAAACATGAAAGGAGTCCGATTTCTCTGTCTGGGGCCCATAAAGTTTAAAAAACACAGTTTTCATCCAGATCTTGTCTTTAGTCTTGAAAGGTTTTGATGGTGTAATGGGTGGTGTGAAACAGAAAAGCTGCATACTGACCAAATGCCATAGGTTTGGGCAGCCTTCAGTTAACTGATCAACAGCTTTACAACTCTTGTAAATCTCTCTAGGGTGCAGTTCATTTGCCTTTCAGTGCCATATGGTCTTGACCAGTCTAGGGGACAGCAAGAGCAAACTCCTAGAGCTCTGAGTTACACAGAAGAAACACACAGAAAGAATGGATTGGCCACATACTTGCAGTTGAAATAGCAAAGACAATACTTTAAAAAACTTAGTAGTTAAACAACTTGGTTTTGGAATGCTTTATCCAGCTCCCACAAAAGTCACATGTCGCTGAATCAGGGCTTCAGCTTCCCAGTTAGGCAGATGCCGAACTCTCAGTATGTGGTTGGACTGCCGGTGTGCTAAGGGTAGGTTTGTGTTTGAGCACCTCAGTCAAGCAGGGCTCTGGCCAGGCTATTTGCAGGTCTTGCTGCCCAGCACAGGCTGTGTTTATGCTTTTGTTCCATTGCACAATCTGCACGACTCCTGCACTGACAATCAGGAGGATTTATCTTGTCTCACTGTGCTGTTTTCATGAGAGGGAGGAGAGCTCTGTGTTGGGGACTCTGAAAAGACTGCAGTGAGTCTCCTCAGAGACTCAGGGACCAGAGGCAAGTTGTGGAGGTCAAGTAAGGAATCAGATGTAGCTGTCTTATGGGACAGTTGCAGGATACTGTTTATTCAACTTAATTGCATTAGTCTGTTGCAGACACTTGAGTTGGCATCGTGTCTCTTGTGGCCAGTTGAGCTTGTCAAGCTTGCTTCCAGTTCATTTTTACAGAAGACCCATATGGTTGGGGGATTCTCTTTATGACTGCTTTCTATGCTGTGCTAGCTTTATTTATGTCAGCCTCGTGTCTACAAGCTACATTTGTAGTCCTGCCAGAGGAAATGTGTTTTCTGTTTGCACGTTCTTTCAAGAAGTAAGAATGCTAAACAAGCTAGTGGACAGTGCAGCTTTTTGTTCAGTCGTGTCTGTTTTGTGAGTGCTTTTTGTGAAACAAGGTCTTAGACTTCTCAGGCAGGGCTGGGACTTGAAATACAGCATGACTTTAGCGAAGCAGGCTTTAACAGCTTTGACCTACCTTGGGTGATAGATTTCAGGAACTGGGCACATTAAATAGCAGTGACTCTTGTTGCAGTACAAATCTTTTCCAAGAAGTCTTGGGAAGCTGGTGATTGTGGTAAAAGGCAGGTTCTGACATCCCAGTTCTTGCTTGTTAGTTCAGAATGTGTGTGCATGTGTGGGAGTTGCTTGGGAGACAAGTGAAGCAGAATAGACTTCTTAATAATACAGTCTCACTTCAGCTGTGGGAGACATGGCTTTCCTTCATTTGAAAGTAAATCTGCTTGTGGCTGGTGTCCTAAACTATCAGAGAGTCTCCAGCTCTGCCTATTGTGGCAGACAGTATGAATAACACTGGTTGTGTAAGAGTTATTATGGATGATGTCCTTAAGTACCAGTGTGTCTCCAGCCTGGCCTGTTGTGGCATACAGCATGATGAATGTTAATTGCATAAGTTATTAAATTCAGTCTGTCCTGGGAACCTGGGTATAAGTAAAAAAAGCTGCAAGGAAATTATTATCTTTTAAGTTTTGCCTTAGAATCCCATAGTTTAGTAAAACAATAGCATTAAACAAACTTAATTATGCAGACAATTTCTATTTTGGCTCATGTATAAGAATCCCATTTTCATGGAGTCCTGGTAAGTATGGACAGTTTTTCACTCTGGAGTTACCTGATATGATGCTTTTCTATCTCTTGAAAAGTCACATATTTCTATGTTTTTCTGCAGTGATTGCCAAACACAGATGAGCTCAATAACAAATTTGATTGGTACTTCCTATATGTACTGTGTTTTCAGCTGTTGATGTTACTGGAGACAGCTGTTTTGGAAGACTAAGGGAAAACCTTTTCCTAAGAGCAATGCATTAGTGGTGTCTTTTTTCCTTCCTAGCATGAGATTAGGGGAGAAAAAAGATAAAATTGACCATCAGTACTCACATCACTCATTCCTCATTGTAATTAATGGCATGTAAAATGCCCCAATAAATATTGGAAAATGGGCCTGATTGTGCTAGAGTTTACTTAAGCTGTAAGATGTTTTAAGATGTTCTAAGAAATATTTCTGCTTTGCAGTGGAATTGAGAACAAACTTAAATATTTCAATTAAAATATTGTAAAGTGTGCTTAGCTATGGGCTGAAGCTTTTTCTTCTTTGCAAAATATCAGTTAAAAGAGTTCAGCAACTTCTGATGTTGAGGCAAGAGGAAAACAATGGCTTCTGCTTAGAGTTCTGCCAGCTTCTTTTCTGAACAACTTTAATACCCTTATGCTTTGGAGTGTGCAGTTAAACTTTGTTGGATTGTGTCTGCTCCAAAGGGGATGTTTTGTCCACTCCTGCTTTGAAAGTGATATTTTATTTTTTGACAGCTTATAATGACAGAATTTAGATAGACATGGCTACAATAGAGAAGATGATTTTTTTTGGTCAGCTGAAGTTTGAATATGGCCTATTCTCTTGGGACCTCACCTATCTGTCAGTACTGACCAGGAGTATACATGTCAGCTGGGCAGATATACTCAGCACTCTTCCCATAGACCGGAATGTTACACGAAAGATTGGGCTTTGCTGTGAAAGTCTGTCTAAACTGCTCCAAAAGTGGGACTGGATTGAGCTTCAGGACTGAGAACTGGGCACCTGCCTGCCTTGTGTTTGAGGACAAGTCTCTGCTATGTAATGCTTTACTTTCTTTGGGGTGTCTTTGGCATCTGCCTTCTGGTGCACTCTTGTGTGGTGGTCACTGCATCACGTCCAAGAGGGCACACAGAAAGAAGGCTTTAGAAGGAGCCAGCATGGGACTTAGGTTTAGTTTGGAGTAAAGGTCTGAGGATCTTTCCTGTCACTCTTCTGCATGTTCATTAGATATGTCCAGAAACCTGGAAGCTGTAGGAGGGGAAGGGACACAAATGGCAAGAGGGTTTGTCAAATGAAAGAAACTGGAACTGGCAGGGCATAAAGATTAGGATACAGGACAGTAGGTCAGGAGTGTAAAATAGGTCTGTAGATGAGGGAAACTGCAATTCAGAAATTAGTCTTAGATGAAGTAAGCAAAGCAGTCTGTTAGTAGGATAAGCACACTGGGAAACACAGATGGACTCAGTTTAAAAAAGGAAAATAAACAGCAAAAAAATAGTGTAGAAAGGATGAATCAGAAGTGGGAAAGACAAGGGACTGGGACAAGCCTGGAGATGTGACCAAAAGCATCGAGCTTGCAATTTAGGAATGGGAAAATGTGTGCCTACTGCTCTGGGACACTTCCTTCAGAATCTGGCACAGAATTCAGGGCTTCAGAGTGTTGGTCCTTTTCTCCTCTTAGCCAGAAGCATGATAATCTTCTGCTGCTCCTTGGAACATTTCATGAATGTGCATGAATCAGCCTTGTGATAGAAGTGTTTTTCTAAGTTTGTTTTAAGAACTGGAAAAAATCCTCCACAAAAATTGTAGTGACACATGAGGACTGCAGAGGCAAAAATCAGTAAGTTGGAAATACTGACATTAAAATAACCTATCAACCTGTACAGTTTTAAACTTCTGTACCTGTAAGCTGTTGTACAGCTGTGCTCACATGGTCACAAGCTGTGTATCCATAGAGGTATAGAGGCACCTGCACACACCTACACAGAGACAGGACCATCCTTGTGCTCAGTGACTGATCCTGCTTGGGGGAAAAATAGGAACTGGATAGCAAATGAAGAAGTTATCTGCAGGACTTGCTCCTTTCATAGCAGATGTTTGAAGGTGTGACATGAAGGCAGGGACAATGTTTGAATACAGGTTTTGCTGTTAATGCAATTAAATGCTGTCCTAGACAACTGAGTTGTGTTGCTGTTGCAGAGTTTCAGTGATGCTCAAGTTGCTTAAACCAAGCTTCCCACAGGTGGTCACTAGCTGTGTGTGTTCCTCATTTGCTGGATATCAGACCTCTGGGATCTGTGTTGCAGAAATGCTGAGTGCTTCCAGCTGGCAAAGAAGTCGGGGAAGCTTAAATAGATGTTGTGTCTGAAAATCTGAATACTAATTAATGTTTCAAATTAGGCTCTCAGAATTTGACCTTGTTTCTTAGTTTCACCATTTCTAAAATGTGATTTCTCAGATGCGGTTCCTCATTTGATTTTCAAGATCCTAAGGAATATCCAGGTGCAATAACAGTGAGCAAAAAAAGTTGATTAGAAAGCCAGACTTTTGTCTTGAGAACAGTAAAGATCCAGTAGGTGATAAGCCAGTCTGCAGAACTTGACTCTACAGAAAACAAGTATAAGAAATAAACTAGTTGTAAGCAAATAGAAAGTAAGAGGTGGTGGTGTAACATGATGTATTTACCATATTAAGACTTTTTTAGTGAGGTAACTAGCCTTAGAGATGGGAAGATGTACTATGCTGTATCAAAATGCAGTAGGATTTTGATGTTGGGGTTTTTTCTATAAATCAAATATTCTTTAAAAGAAATCATGGTTATTGATGTTTGCTTACTTTCAGCTTTAGCAGTTTCAGCTTACATCCCCTGCCTGTTTGCTCTTCATGTGCAAACAATTTTCTAATTCTTTTAGTCCTTTTCCATTCTCCCATCTGATTTAGAGAAGCTTCTCTTCTATGAATTAATATCCTGTATGGAATTTTGATTTGGCTTTAGCCATCCATTCAAGACAGCATGTTTGGTCTTGTGGTATGAAATAGATAGGAGGCTAAAATTCACCCGCAAGTAAGGGGAAGAGGAGGGGGAGGAATGATGGAAACACAGTAAATCGGGGCCTGAAATCGATGCTTTTCAGTAAGGAACATGCATATTAGTGTCATACTGAAGGACTTGAAAACCTGCACAGCTTTAGCATGGGGACTAGACAATGTAGTAATGCTGTATTAAGGGGCCTGGTGTTTATGAGGGATCACAGACAGAATGGGATTCAGCAGGATCACAGTGGTGCTGGACCTCGTGAACACATTGGTTTTGAACTTGGGCATATCCTTTGTAATAACTCCTTTGTTTTCTTCAGTAGCAGAAGAGCTCCAGCTGGAATGCTGTGTCTAGTAAAGAGCCTTGTTCTTCAAGGAAGGGACAGACTGCTAGAGACAGTTCAGTTCGGAGAACTGTTGGGACTGACTGTCTAGCCTAGAAGAAATGCCAGGTGGACAGGACTTTATTCAAACATAAAGATGAAACATAAAGGGAAGTGTAATAAATAGTTTTTTATGTTGAGGAGGAAAAGAAGACTTGAAATTAAGTGGACAAGATAGGTTTTCTAACTGCTGATCTTTGTAACAGTGGGGATAATGAAACCATGAATTGCATGGTTTGGGACAGTAATGGAATGTGTCACTGGAGTTGACAGATGAGCTTGTATAATGGTCTGACAGAAGACGACTGCAACAGTGATATGAAATACTTTGCAGTTCTGTTTTTGTGAGATATTACAAATAATAAATAACAAATATATAATGTAATTTATGTGCAAACTGCAGCATTGGGACTAATATTATTCATTGCTGAGAACTTTGGTGTACTGATCAAGTGAAGAAATGATCTGTGGATTTTATGTTGGCTGATTTTTAGGATTAACATTTTTTAAGGTTTCAGAGAACATTCTGTAATCTTTGCTATAGTGGTTTTATCCATGGTAGTAACAGGCAGGATGAACACACTAACTTTGTAAGTTGCTCTCCATGCAAGTTCAGTTTGTGAAGCATTTTAGAATGCTGCATACGTTATCACTGAGACAACAGCTACAAGTAAGTGGTATGGATGTGAGTCTGCATGTCTTTATTCATCAACTGAATTATTACTAGCATTTTTATATCTCAGAGGTGGGATAGAGGCAATATTATGCTCAAAACACTTTATTGCTATTTCTATGAAATGTGTAGTTGGGCAGGCTGGAAACTTCTTCATCTTGGCACAGAGTGTAGGATTTTGCCTTTGCCCTTAGCAAAGGGAGTGATGGTGCAAGCAAGAGGTCCTAAGTGATGTGAGACAATTGGGAGACTAGGCAAATAAATGGCACCAGACCAAATCTTTTAGTTGCCATGTTCTGTGTGCTGCTGGCTGTGGGTCTGTATCAAAGGGAGAAGACAAATCTTTGGTTCTTCAGTAGCTGAGAGACACTGGGTCTCCCACCTGGTGTCCTGACTGGAACAGCAACTGCTAGGACAGCAGCAAGGCTGTCCTGGCCAGAGCTGTGAGCTTGCTGGGCTCGGCTCAGGTGTGTGCAGTTCTCAGCTCTGCAGTGAGCGTGTTCTGACAAAGCTTTTCTGCACAGTTAAGGCAGTGTGGAGGTGTCTTTGTGCCCTTTGTCTGAAATTGGTTGCTGTGGCAGAGTGAGAGCAAGGGAGAATACAAACTTTGGTCAGGAGGATACTGAAATATGGAATAGCAGAGATGACACTGGGGCTGGAGCTGTAATAAGTACGGGTGAAATTGGGAATATAGATTAGGGTATCAATAATGGAAGGCTGAGTTGGGAAGGCTTGTGGTAAGAGGAAGGCTGCTTGATATTGCAGATTTGGAGGGGGTTTCGTGGCTGCTTTGAATATTTGATTTGAGCATCTCACTTCAGAGTTTGCCTTAGAGCTGTGGAGAGGGGCATTATCTAAACGGGTAGCTGGTCTCAGTTTTAATAGAAAACTCTCAGATGTCTGAGGGAACTCTAAATGCACCTGAAAATAAATGGTCACATAGGAGAAGTAGATAGTACAGGTAAAGATATTTTTTCTTTAGTAGTATTGACAATTTACAGATTTTGTTTTTAACTTCTTTTTTCTTAATTGACTCCCTACTGGACTGAATTTCTTATTGACTCTTTTGATACTGAATAAGAAAATTAAATTGGTATGATTCGTATAAGGTAAAGATCTCCCTTTTTTGCTCCCCAGCCAGTAGTGTATTGAACTGGTTTGTGGAGAGTCTCTAAGTAAAGTTCTTTCCTCATTTAAAGGCAGTTGTTGATGCTGCAGGGTGGTGGAGGCAGCATTTATTCTTCTAGTTGAGTGTGAACTTGATTAGATGTTGAGCATGTCTCACCTTTTCCTGTGGCTCCAAATTCTCTTGTAAATAAATTCCTCCTCATGTCTGCGGATTGCAGTGAGCGCTGCTCAACCACAAAGCCACAAGCATACAGCTGAGCATTTTCGAGACAAAGCTCCAAGCATTTATGTAGCAGACCCCTCTGGGCTAGTGTCATGTTACTTTTTGAATGGAGACAGACCTTGTTTGTCAGCTACTCTGGATTCTGGCTGGGGAACTTCTCCAGTGGTGCCTGTATTTAAAACTGGAGCTGCTGAATTGGGACTAACTTGTGTGATACATTAGGATAGAAATTGCACGTCACAGAACAAAATCCTGATATAGAGCAGGAGTCTGGTTTGAAGATGTTTTCAATTAAAATCTGTCAGTGACCTTACTTCCTGTGCTTATGGTGAAAGATGAAACAGATTTGGGCTTCCAACCATTGACATTCAGTTTTTAGAAGATGTAATCTGTTCCCTTCTGAAAGAACAAAAAAAAAAATTTTTCTTTGTCTTTCCAGAGTGCACGTGCTTTTTATAGTAACTTGGTTAAAAAAATTATGTAAATGCTTATCAACATGGTAATCAAAGTTTTCTCAAGAAATATTTTATCCAATATTAATACAAGCAAGGAAGTTTCAAGAAAATAAATTGTATTAGTCTGTTTACTTTGTTTGACTCTGTGAGTAATTACTTTGCTGCTTCTACCACAACCATGTTTTTAAAACTGTCAAAAGGATTAGGAAAGCTGAGGAATGTGAAATGAAAGTAAATCCAGTTTCTTTTTCTTTGAATTAACTGGATTGCAAGCAGACGGTGTCACTTGAAGGTATAATCTTAACATCCTGGAAGTGTTAGAAACTTAGAAACAAAACTGCATATAGTTTCTGTACTAATGTATTCTTATGATTCCTTAGTAGCTGCTGCTGCTATTTACCATGTGTAAAGTTTAAGTGAAGTCAGGTGAAGATAAGTCTAGAAGCCTTAGAGATATTTTTTTCTAAAATAACGCTTAAATGACGGTTTTGATGTATTTTTTTAATCAGCCAAAGGCAGAATTGAAACATGCTATTGATGTGTGAAATTGCACTAACAACTTAGAATGGTTGTATTATTTTATATTTGGAAATAAAACTCAGCCCTTGAAGAATAGAATGCAGCCTTATGTTGGATCATATATTCAGTGAAAACATGCATGTAACTTAGGTAAGATACATCAGAAATATTCCTTTCATTCCTAAATAGTATGAGCCTTGGAGGCCACATCTAAAACTTTTTCTCTGTAAATATGATGTTATATAGCTTTCTAGATATCTTCAAAAGCAGAAATAAGTATTTCACATCTTCGAAATGCAGGTGCAAGAGTTAATATGCTTTATGAAGCCAAGTATGCTGAATTGAGTGAATACTTACAGCTCCTACTTCCATTTCTCATAATCAGAAATTATATTTCTGATGAATTAGTGGACTTAGGGTTTATAAAAATGTATTTTGAGATTTGATGCTTTTAGTTTTGAGAGAGTTAGAAAATTCAGAATATTACCAGTAGAATGAAAGTAATGAATTGAATAAACTAGCAGCTATTTGGATTCTTCAGTGTTTAAGATCAGTTCTTGTGGATGGAATTTATTTGTAGGAGGACAGGTGAAAAGCACAGGTGCATGTTAAGTATAGTTTGCTGTAGACAGGGAGAGCAACCACCCAAAACAGCAGGTGTTTGTGAAACACTCAGGCTGAGGCATGCAGTGCTGGGTTATGCTCATAATGCATTAATGGGTGTGTGTTTGGTTGGTTTGTTTGTTTTGGGGGTTTTCCCCCTTCCCTATTTCCCTATTTCCCTTACCTATAGGTAAGGGAAAATATTAAATCAAGGTAGTTTATTTTCATGACTGAGCAGTGCATAAAGGTTGAAGGCTATCTGTGTCAGTTTGGCTGTATGAACTCTCACAAAGTTTAACTGGAACCACTGTCTCAAATTCTGTTTCTGTTGTGTTCACCTTGGGAGCCACCTCATCCAGTAACCCGATAGCAGTTTACTCTGGTAATTCTACAGTGCCTTCCTTAAGTTTCTTTTACTGCAGTGGGAAGGAGCATGAACACAATCTGTCAGCAGGAAAGAACAGGGAGCCATGTACAGTTCATGAGATGGGGAACCCCAATGACTAAAGTTCTCTTTGAGTTGCCTTTAAAACCTGCAGTGCATTTATTGTGCTAACTTTAGTATGGTTCATCTTGCTTCCAAACTTTGCAAGGTCATAAGCTTCCTATTTGTTTCTGCGGCGTAAGAGAAATGGCATTATTGCATCCTTTGTAACTTTTGGGACTGGATTCCTTACTGCTTCAAAACTGTTGAGGCAGGAACTTAATTTGTGCCTTCCAGTCTAAAGAATGTAAAGCCTTTAAATTGGAGCTCTGTTGTCTCAAACTAGGTGGAAAATATTGAAGTAGAAGTTTTGTTTGAAACCTAAATATTTCAAAATAACGTTTAGTTGCTCATTTTTTTCCTGATTTGCTTTCATGAAAGAATAACAAAGCCAGTGGAATATGTTATTAACAATAAAGGTTGTGCATGTCTCAAACTTCTGTTCATAGTCTCTTGGGGGAATAGTTGAGGTTTTTCCTAAATGTGTCAGATATTTTTTATATTGAGCAGTTGAAAAAGACATGATAAGTGTATTTTATTTTTAATTAAACACTTATGTTCCTGCAGAAATTGTTCAGTGGCCGTGTAATTGAATTAAGAGTAGCATGACTTGCGATGATGTAGTCTGATAGCCATATCAATAGTCTGTTTGCCATCCAAAAAATCTTGGATTCCTCATTCTCTGTTGTTGTTTATGGAAAATGGCACATTTCTAAATGAAAATCATGCTTTGGTAAGTGGGCTGTTCATGAAGGAATCGATTTCTATTTTAAACAAGTAAACCCTCTACATTTTCCTCTGTTTTTACACATTCCAGCAGGTGTTATGTATATTTAATCAGAAGACACAGCAATAATAGTCAAAGCTAGTCTGTTGAGCTCAGCCTTGTTTCATATCAATGTTTTATGTTTGTCTGGAATGTTGAATTCTCATAAAATGTGCCTATTCAAATAGAGACACAAGACCGAGAGATTTTGCTACACAAACATGGTAATATGGTTTATTCTAACCACTATAGTAAACGTCAATTCTTTTTTTTTTGGGGGGGGGGGAGAAGAAAATCCTGTTATGGGATGCTTTTTTGACCAAACAAAGCAAACATTCCCCTTTGTGCTTTCCTGAATACTTCTTTTTTTCCCCCACCCCTCATATATTCTATTCTATTTGCTGCATCTTGTGTCTTAGAGTGAAAGTTGCAGGGAGTTAGTTCCATCTTACCTCTTACTGAAGACCAGGAAAAATTATCCGATTCCATCTCGTATTGGTTTTTGCATTCTGTGTACTTCTTCCAAGCTCTTAATAGTAGAACTTGCTAGGCATGGGTGGGGTTTTTTTCTTCTTGGGGAAGGGAATGCTTGGAAGAAAGGGGAGGAGAAAGGAGGAGTGTAGTCTCTTGCCAGACATGAATGATTCAGTTTAAGATGTTTCTGTTACTTCTGTCTTAACTTGTCTCATCAGTTTGGGTTTTTGTTGTATGGTTGTTGTATAGGCTACATTTGTTTTAAAGTACTTTATTGTGGTATTTTTTACTGTTTTGGTTTTGTCGTTTCCCTTTAAACGGGATAGTTCTTGAAACCCTGAATAGATTACAGTCATGCAAACAATTGTATTGGCACCTCTGAGTGCAGCAATGAGTGTCAGGGGACAGAAGGGAGCGGCAAGAACCTTTCAAAACACAGCTGCCACTGACAGAAGGGCACCACAGCTCTCTTGCTCTGAAACGATTTTTTAAGGAGAGGCTGAATTTGAACTTGCTTGGTCTTAAATAGCCTCTCCTATTGAGAAACTTTCATTTTAACAGCAACTCCTTTCTTTGTTTGAACTGCATAACTTACTAGTCATTTTTATGAATTGTTGGTCTTTCTGGAAGTTTTTTCAGCTGAAAGGAAAGTGGATATTTTTGGAGTCAGAGTACATAGTAAAATTATCTTCTTTAAGGAAACATTCCTATCAATCACTGAATTAAAATGTCTTCTTGGTCCTCAGTCATAATTTGTATAGGAAGTTTAAGCTCCATAAATTGTCTAGATAAAGAATTTTCCCTTTTCTAACTGACCGGTATAGAGAACCGGTGTTCTTGCTGATGCATTTTAGTACCTCCTTTTTTACAGTTGATGCCTTCTGTTTTAGGCCTGGCTTCAACACTTGCCCTAGCCTCAGAATTATTTACTGCTCAGTCCCCGTGTGACAGTTCCTTTCTTCACACTGTTTCTGCATGTGCTCTCCCTGTGCAGCCTCACAGGCCCAGAGCTTTGCCAGCAGGCTCGGCTGCCCTCCATCTGCTTGCTGCCCTGAGCAACAGCACTGCTCCTGCCTTGTGGTTCTGGAGGACTAGCTGGGCTACTGGCTAAACCAGTGCTGCTCTTGCATTTTTGGCTCTCTTCTATTTCTGTACACTCAGTTACCAAATAGGAAACCACCTTGCAGTTACACCTATGTTACTGTGTGTAAATCAGGCCATTGCTAAAAATTTGTTCTGGTCTAACGAGCCAAGCTTGTCAGTAGGGCAGCAAAAGCATGCCTGGGTGTTCTGAGGTGAATCGAGCACATCTTTAGAGATCTCAGTGCTCCTAATTCAGCAAGCTACATTGTCCAGGACCATGTGCAAAGCAAGAAAATTTTGGGAGTGCCAGTTTGGGTGATCCAATATGAAACAGTAAAGGTCTAGCACCTGACTGAAATCAGGTCATGCATCATACTGTATGCCTGCTTAAGATGTTTTCTGCATCATCCAGGAGAGAGCAAGATTCCAATTACTGAGCTTCAGCTTTAAATAGGTAGTGGAAATGTTTGTTTTCCTGTCTGACTCAATGTTACCATGTGAGAGACAGGATTTGAAAACACTGTCAATAGTGGAGACAAAATATTTTGTAATGAATACACTCATCAATTCCAAAAGACTTTTGCAGAGTTTTTTGAGCAGGATCTTACTGGCAATGGCTGCTGGTGGCAACTTTCCTATGAGCGAAAGAGTTGAATTAATGGTGTGGGGTAGCAGGGACACTGATAGGCAGCATGGTGGCACATCAGTTCTCAGTCCATTTTGATGGAAACAAATGTATTTTACAATAACAAATGCATGAGTCTTCCTGAAGGTTGTGGTAGTATGGAGGGTTGGGAGCAGAAAAGAATACGAAAATATAGTGGAGGAAAGGATAAGCCATCGTGTTGCTTGCTACAGTGTAAATGGTTTTTATTTTTGTCTTTTAGGTCTTTTTAAAGTCAGATGGTAACTCAGTATTTCATTTAATTTGTATGTTGGCTTAATGATGGAACAGTGTCTTGGGGAGAGGAAGCCTCATCAGAGAAGAACTAATAAGAGTGAGCTATTTGAGGCAGTGTATATTGCATAGATCACCTTAGAGAGACTTGTGTGAAACTGGAAATGTTGTGTTATCATCAACGGGCACCAGTTTGACAGTGGTCACACGACTGACACCAGCATCAGTCCCTTGTTATCTAAAATCTTCCCCTGATTGATGGTGGGCTCAAAAGACTGACACCCAAGATGGTAGCAAGCTTCAGCAGTTTATTAAAGCCTTGATACCTTTTCTCTGTTGCAATCCCGCGGGCAGCACCACACAACACTGACTCCTTCCTCTCGCAGCACGACCTCTTAGCTCCAACACCACCACCTAACTCCTTATCCCTTTTCTCTTACACATATAACACCTGTGTGTCCTTTCACTCTTTTGTGATTGATCAATACCCATCAGCATTCCCTCCTTCCTTTCCTTCAGTGCTGTTCACCTGTCTTACAGCTGCACCCCATTAGAGATGAGGCTCGGCTGCGGCGCCATTCCCAATGTCCCATAATCTATTCTCCTACATTGCCTTTGTGGTTTCTTTAGAATGATTTAAATATTAGTACATGGATGCAAAATGTTAAAAATTCTAAAGCATCTCTGGCAACCAATTAAAAAAATCATGATTGCAGTTCTCAGTGGTACCTAAAATGGAGGAGGACTTTTTTGCCAGAATAGACTTTCTTTGAAAAACAGACTGCCTGATATGTCCCTCCATAATGGTGTAAAAGATTTAGACCTTTTGCTGTTTTCCATAGTTAGCTTCAATACTAAATTTTGTGCTGCCACCAAGAACTAAATGCAGGAAAATTTTCCAGAGGTAGATATTTCAACATAGAATCTCAGTCAAATTTAATTTCATTCACACTGAGATTTTTCATGGGTTCTGTTCAGTAACTATTTGAAGATCAGTAATAGTTGTTTCTCTTCCATACTGTCTGATGGTGTAGTCTTTGAGATACTCAGGGAAATGTGGAGGTCTCTCATGATGCTGACTCTAGCAGATTTAGGCTCTAATTAGGGATGGTTTAGGTTAACCAGTTTGGGAACTAACAAGTTCTCAGTTTCCTCATCTCTTGCAGAGAAAGAAAGGAAAAAAAAAAAAAAAAAAAAAAACCCAGAAGGCTCAAAAGCACCGTAGAAATCTGAATGTGCTGACATTTTAAAGAAAACTCCAAGTGTTGGAAATGCCAGGTTTTACTAAATTTTTGCAGGTTAGATGGACTTTAGTGGAACTTTTTTCACAGTAAAGGAAACACCAAAAAGAGTCTTTGCTGAGAAGTGGTACTGTACTCAATATTTAGATGTTCATAGCTTCTTCAGTTTTTTTAATCCCTGGCATGTTCCTGTGTCTATTGTGGAAAAAGTGGTATATGACATAAAATTGAGGAAGGGGTAAGTATTTACATGCAGATTTACTGGACTCCTGTAAGGAAACTGGCACAAGCTTGATGTTGTGAAGTGCTTTTCATCGGTCACTTGAGTTCTACAGAGCAGGCATAAAAGTAAGGATGTTATGAGATGTCTCAGATGTTTGGTGAAAAAATGATATCAATGGCTTGTCGTTAAATATACAGATTTTTCTTATTAGACCAAGCTTGAGTCAAAAACACAGGTGCTGACTTTCCAGATAAACTTCAATTCTTCTGTCAGCACCACTTTATAGCACCAACAATACAGGTGGCTGACATACTACTGACATTTGATAACCAAGGGCTGCTTTTTAGAGGCTTAATGTCTTGAAAGTGTAATTTTGGCTTGGTTAAATACAAGTTTCTTTCACTTTACATATATTTCAGTTTATGATGAGATTGACTCTCCAAACAATGTAATTTACCTCAGAAATGATAAAAATAAATAATCCAGTATATTATCCAGTTTAGAGCCCTTGGAAACTGTCTTCTATGCAAACATGTAATGTCTTTTTTGAACTGGATCTTACCCTTCATGAATATATGTAGTGCATGTAGTGAAATGTTTCTTGATGAAGGGAAGAAGGCAGTGTTTCTAAAATCCTCTAGCTTGTTAAACCTGGAAAGGTACTGGATAAGAGGGGAGGAAGGGCAGAGGAAATAAAACATTCTGTTGATTGGCTTAACTTACTAGCAAGTGCATGGACCATGCTTGAATCTTGGCATTACAGTAGGATAAAAAATAGTAAGTATATTTAATCGTGTGGTTTGGACTATTTTAGATCCCTAATGACAGAGGAAGGAAGGCGCTTTTTTTTTTTCCCTCCCTAACTTGTTTAAAACCTTAAGTGATTTTGTTACCCAGTAACAGAAGTTGATAGAATAAAACAATCATGAGGAGAGGGAAGGACTCCTGTGCAGGTCTCTGTTGCCATTGTTGGCATTATCCAGCTTCATATTTGCTGTGTAGAGCAATTGTTAACTATATTTAATGAAAGATATCACAAGGATTTTTATTTACCACAACTGGATTATTGATAGTGAAAAACATTACTGAGTGTGTTTCCCCTTTTATTCTTTAGCTGCAGGGAGAGGTGCATTCAGTTTTTAGTTTACAACGGCATATGCATTTGTGTTAAAGTGGTTTTAGCCCAGTTTAATGAATGAGCAGTTTAATATTTACAGTATGTCCTCTTGTCTTACAACCTACTATTGCAGCTCCACCAGTTTCTGTAAGAAATTAATCCTTGGGTAGCATTTTGGAGGTGATGTTCTGTGCATTGTCATTCACACAGCATTGCTGCAGTTCTGTCATGAACCATTACAAACTATCACACAAGGTACCAGGCCAGTGCATGATATATGTAGGACATTGCTTGAAAACATGAGAGGGATGGTGCTGGTTCAGGGTTCATTAAGTGTGTCAGGGATGTTGATTTGTCTGGCAGTGTGACAGAGACATGAGGTGACTTTCTGGATTATTGGGAGTTGGGAATAACATGGCCCATGTGAGCTGAGTCCTTAAAAGTGTACTCCACAGGGGTATGTCTGTTGTCATAAGGTATTAGCTTTAGATTAAAAAGCTTATTAATGCCATTTGTTTAAAGATGCAGTGGAACAGACATCAGCATGGTATACCAAGCTTTGTTCACTAATATTTTGAATAAAATATGTGTAGGAAATTTCATTTTGATTGTTTTCTGGCTAGGTTTTGGTATGAATAGCACAGGGAGACTGAACTGATTTGTCTGGAGATAAACACTGAAGTTCTGTATTGATAAGATGTCAAAAACTTCTGAAAACCAGTCATGTGAGGCTGGAGAGGAATGTATTGGGGAGGAAGAGTTTGGTGGGCTGTTGAAGAGGAGTTCACTGTGAAGTGCTATGGTTGGGAGAAGAGTTTAAATTAATGAGTGGAAGCTGGGAAGTTTTCCCACCCTGTGTGTCAGCTGTGTGGTAGCTATGAGTGTCAACTGCTCAGGAAGGATGTTGATTGACTAAGTGGGAATGGTTCAGAGAATATCCCTGTGATGCTTTGGAAAGGATGTTTCCAGGTGAAAATGTCAAAAATGTCAGCCTAATTACCATGCCCTAGGAACAATAGAGATGTGACTTAATTTCTGCATTGTGGAAAATATTAATTCTGTAGTGGAAAGGCTCTTGGACCAGAGAAGAGAGTTTCTCAGTGAGGGGAAATTGAGGCTTAAGAATATTAGAGTGGAAGTTACAAGATTCATAACAATGAGGAATACTTATCTGTGGAGCAACTTACTGTGTTGGAAACCTTGAAAAGTAAGAGTTAATTTAAGCAAGATTTAGGAACAAAATAGGCCAGAGATGGAGATGGAAGATCACATTGTCACTTTCTGTCCTTATAAACCTCTGGCTATGTGCTGTTAAAGAGTGACATTATGGAGTCTAATCACGTAGCATGGAATGTAATTCTCCTTTCCTTTGACTCCAGTCACCTTCTATTGGAATAAATGACAAAACCTGCTCTGACCAAGAGCATGTGATGTTGCTTGTGTTTGCCTCCCTTGGCTGGGATTTAGAGGAGACTGATGCAAGGTTCTAGTGGTTTGGAAACATTCACTTGTGTACCAAAAAATATCAAGATGGTAATGAACTGTGCTAAACTTACAGAATGGGATGTTGAAGCATAACATGCAATTTGATAAATAAAACTTTGGCTTCTGTATCAGTTTGCAGTGTCATTCAGGAACATAGAATGTTCTGCAGAGTGACAAGGCACAACATGGATGCTGGTGGTGCCCTGGCTCTCAGCAGTGGGGAGCTGAAGGTGAGCTCAGTCCCTGCCACCCAGGCTGCCTGTGCTTCTTCCTTTTTTCTGGGAGGTGCCAGAGAGGAGTAGAGGTGTTACACAGACTGCTGTGTACCCGTGCTAGGAAGAGTTCTGTGGGTGTGGAAGCAGATGGTTGTGTTTGGATGATATTCTGAATTTCCGTGGAGGCAAGAAGAAAGAAGGAAAGGAAAAGAAGTCTCGGAGTCAACTTTTCCACCAAACAAGAAATTCCCCAGAGATGTGTGTCACCGCAAGTGACAGGTAGCTCTAGAAATAAAACTGGAAGTATACCACACAGTACCACTTTCTTCCCTTACTGAGTGACTCTTCTATAGCAGAGGTTTAATTTGCTTGGAATATTTGTAGTATTTCTTTAAAAAAACAAGGTTTACATGTTACTGGCCAGTATTTGTAGAAGGCCCCCCTCAAGCATGTTTTGCACACTGGCAACTGTTAGTGTGCACAGAGGGGTGAAGCTGGAGTGAGTTCAGCTGACACTTCTGAGCAATGGAAACTTATTAATAAATAATTCAGTGCAGCACTATGGAAGCTGATACCTGTGGTAAACAATCTCAATCATTTTAATGCTTCTCTCTTGCTTCATTGCTCTGTTAGTCATTTAACAAGACTATTTGTCATTTTAATCTGTGATTGGAAGGGGACAGCAACATCTTAGTAGTTTTGTGTGGTTTTCAGCTGTGACCTTTAAGGTCTCTGCAAAGTCAAATGGTAGCATAGGGTCTTGCTGTGCTGTTCTCAGGAGAGGTCCTGTTCATCTTGTAGTTGCTGTGCTGAAGATGGCATCCTCTGACCTGAACTCTTCAGGCCAAGCTCATTTACTGATTGCTAGCTGAACTAGCTTGTGTTTGTTCAGCTCAGTTGTTTACTGCTGAATTTCTACTGTGTTCAGAAATCCTTTCTGAATTTACTGCTCTGTATACAGACCATATGCAGCAGAGCTATGAGTCTTTTTAACGTGTAGACTTCCAGTAGCTAGGAAAAGTTGGTGGTGATAGGCTTTTCCCTTCTGAGTTTGCTTTTGTGGGTGTTTTATGGTCTTCCCCAGGAGACTGGGAAGTAATGGTTGAAAAATCTTGCTGTAATGCCTTCTGGAAGTTTGTGAATCCAGTTTTATGCCAGTTTTCAAAATTAGTGCAGTGATTGACCAAGAAAAGCAGTGAGTGGGGAAAAGACCAGCTGAATGAAAAAGAGGTGACTCTTATGGCTTTTCCTTGGAGAAATGAATGTATCTCAAGTGTTTTTTTATTGCTACTGCCCTTTATTTTATTCTGTTGACAGAAAATGTGAACTCTGGGCAAGAAAGTAAAAAGTGGAGGGGAAAGATGGTGTGGCTGAACAGGATTGTGCTCTGAGAGGTGAGGGCAGAGGAGGACAGACTTGAAAAAGGCATGGCAGATAAAACGTGCAACTAGAACAAAAAGAGCAAAAGGAACAGAGAATAAAAATAGGATCTTCAAAACCAGTTTGCCTAGGGATCTGTGTTCCCTTGGAACTAAATTAAAAGCCTCTATTTCTATAGGTAGTGGTAAAATTCTTCAAAAGCTCCACTCCCACACCCAAATACATTAATGTACAAGAATTGTCTGACAAAAAAAAATACTGCCTTTTATAGGAGCATTTGATGATAAAAACTTCCAGTGTGGAAGAAATCAAGACAAGTCTGTGTCCCTTACGTTTCTCTTGAAATGACAAAGAACTTAAAATTGTCAGTTAAAACCTGACAAACCTTTAAAGGTATGCAGTGTCTTCATGGCTTAGTGAAACTTGAATTCCTGTTAAAGTGAGGGCTGTAACTTGTGTTGCAATATGTTGCATACAGAACAGCATATTCTAAAGTAATGTAAATTCATGGAATATATATCACGTCAAGATTCATAGTGTTGAAATGAATGATGGCACTTCCATGGAAGTTGTGGGGCAAGATTTCAAGCAAGTGTTCAGACAAAATTCTTGAGCAAACATGCTCAAACCTTATGTGGTCACATGAGGAGAAGGTTGACTTCAATCAACTGCAAATTTCTTAAAGGAGGATAGTGATTCCTATTTAAGTGGTTTATAGTCCTGCTGCTCTAAAGGTTCAGACTAATTTCTGAAAAGTGTTCTAGGAGGAAATAAAATTTTACCAACAAGACTTTAATTCCCAGAGAGTGGTCAAAGTGTTTTAGTGAACAGTTTAAAAAGCACCATGTGTTTGATAGCATACCCATCTACTTTCATGTCTGGGGTTGTGTGTTTAGTGTGCTTTATCCACATGGCAGATCCTGAAATCTGTTCCTGCATTACTCCTGTCTCTGTTGTTTTGTAGCAAAGGTCAAATTAATTGTTGTTACTCATAGCAGAGCAAGCTTGTAGTATTCATTTCTGTGATTTTTTTTTCTAGTTTTCTGCAATAGATGCAGTATGAATACAGTGTTTTCCAAGTATTTGTCTAGGGTTTTTTTAGACTTGCATATGCCCTTTGGACTCTTAACATCCTGCGGCACTGAGTTTCACAATTTCGTTATGTTTGCGGGAAATTTGATTTCTTGCTCTTAAACTTACTCTAGCTGATACCTCTACTGAGTTTTTTAATGATTTATTCTGAAACTTAGTAATATTTTTTTTAAATTCATCACATCTGTCCTGCTTGTGGCTCTAGAAACCTCATTCTCCTAATTTCACTTCTGTTGTCTCTTCTCCAGTCTGAAAAATCTTGCAATGGAGCCAGCCTGTACCTACACTTTATTCTTAATTGTCTCTGTGACACCTCTGTTTCTCTATTCTTTTCCAGGGGTGATAATTATAACCACTCAGCACTTGAAATGAAATCACAATGTTTGCGTATAGTGTGGCATAATAACATGTTCCTATTCTCATTCTCTGTTCCTTTCCAAGGAGTCTTCACTATTCTGCTTCGTATCTTTGATTCCTGATGAGCTCTGAATGGACGTTTTGAAATCATGGTGGACCATACTTTACAATCACTTTTCCCAAGGTAGTAGTAGCTAATTTGAGCTTATTGTGGCATCTGTAGGTAGGGTAGTTCTTTCTTTCTTTCTACATTTTGCCTTCACCAATCTTGAATTTTACCTAACCTGACCCATGGCATGGAAGAGTCTTCCACTTTTTGCAGCCTCAGTTTCCAGTTGGAACTTTCCTGAAACACTGCTGTCAAATGCTGTCAATTTTACCTCTTTGATTCTGGTCACATTTTGAGGACATGTAGCATTGTAGCTGCACCTCTGCTGGTAATATTTTTGCATTCTAAAGCTTTTAATTGGCTCCTGCTGACACCTTGAACTTCCTCTGTGGTAGTTAAATTTAAGAGTTTTGACTAAGAGCCTTGCTAAAGACTCTGAAAATCCAGTTAAAATTGTTCCAGGTGGATCAAGATTGTGTACAGACTGCTCTTCACAGTAATGTCACTGACAAGTGGGAGACAATTTGCTTCTACTAAAATTATTTGGGAGCCTCTGAAATTACAACTATTAACTCTGACAAATCACTGTCCTTAGTCCATCTGTGCAACACAATTAGGTAGCAGATCCAAGATAGAAATGTTGATGGATTATAGGGAACTTTATTCTTTTGAAACTGTCAGCCTGAACAAGACTAATCTTTAGGTGGGTTTATTCGAAGAGTAGGTCTTTTTGGAGGTACTCTTAGGATAAGCTTGGAGATTTCTGTCTGCTGTCAGTAAAACCCAGCTCCAAGAAGAGGCTGTGTGTCATTGTTATACACGTAGTGCAGGGCGATTTGGACAACTGAAGAAAAAAACCAATATAACTTCAACAGAAGCTGTTTGTTTTTTACAATGCAATCCCAGTTATAGATTCTAAAATCTACAGGCTACGTGGGCACACATCTCTCGGTAGGCCAAGTGCTGGTTCAAGAGGCAGGTTCATCTCGTTCAGGTCACTTAATTGGTCAAGTGTCCATTCTCATGCTGCACCTCCTGTATCTAGGATTTACATGCTTTGTAGAGAGTTTCTCAGGCTCTTCATTCTTATTTTCATCCCGTTGTTTTCCCAGTAACCTTGATGAATTCCTGAGAGCTCTGGAAAACAAGACTGCAGGTGTCTTGTTATCTACAATGATTTTGGCTGGTACACAGAATGGCCTAAGTTGTGCAAATACATTGCTGCACACCTAGAACTTGGGTCTATAAGCAATGCACCCTGTGAGATTTATCTTTGAAGTGTTTGGCTGCTATCAATGGAAAGAAAAGTAATTTTACTTATTCTTTTTGCTTTCTTGAAGATCAGCAACCATTTACAAATGTTTTATTTTTTGGTTTATGCTGTACCTATTTGCATTCAGTTGGTAAGGAATTAGGAATTATTTGTACCACTAGGGAAAGATCTGTGTGAATGAAAATGTTTTCATTTCATTTTCTATGTGTATGTACAGCCATGAAACAAAAGAAGTGAAGAATCAGTATGTTTATTATAGCAGTTCTAATGGGGAGAATTTAGTTGAAATTGCTTAAAAGTGAATAGCTGGACCTCAGGATACCGTGTGTATCTGAACTCAACATATCCTGTCACTGATTTTCTCATGTTTCTCTGATATAAATGTTTATCAGTGAATCTAAGGATTGTATGGTAGTAGGCAACATGACCCATAAGTTTAAGATCCCACGAAATAAAGCTGTGTATGAGTACCCATACATTTTCAACCAATTTTTGGTTCATAGCTTAAAATAAAACAATGTGTAAGTGTTTAATAACCTTCCAGTCTATCCTGCTGCTGAGTTGATGTGATTCATCAGATCATCCTAAGTGGTGGATCTTCTCTTGTGAAATCACTCTCTTAAAAATGGGGGGGTATAGTTTTCTGCAACTTTTGAGTGGGCTCTTGGTTTAGGAAACCTGTTTATCTCAAATATTTTCTGCATATGTGCATATATAGCATCCAAATCTTGCCAACTTGTTGCTGTGGAGGAATTTTTAGGAGGAGGTGTCTGGAAGCAGTGAAGACGTGATTTGTTGTCTATTCCAGAATGTTGTGCTTAACATTTTTGCATCATTATCAGATTAATTATTTTTGGCTATACATGGTTTCCCATGGGCTTTGGAGTGGGGAGATCTTGCTCATTCAGGTGTAGCTGCAGTTAGCAACCAAAGCTTGTGGAAGGCTTGCTGCAGGTGTGGCTTGTCATGCTCAAACAGCTGGGCATGCCAAAGGTGAAGACAGTATGCAAAGCATTTTTAAAAATTGTGTAAGCCACTATAATACTCTCAATCATGAAGGCACCAGAAAGGTTGCTGAAAAGACTGAATATTTTCATTGTCAAGGCCACTTACGAACAAGGTCACACATCATAAACTTAGTTGTCACTTTCATCTGTTCTTGCTTATTAACAAACATTGGGAGAGCAGTATAAATGGTAGCCATCTGTCCTCTTGAAACCCTCAGAGGAAGTTATGTTCAGTGTCATATAATTTCCTTACAAACCGTATGCAACATCCCAAATGATGTTTACAATCCTTGCAGATGACAGCAGGCTGATAAGCCACGCAGCTGGTGGAGGGAGGCTTTTTTTTCAGTTAGGGCTTTGAAATTAAGTCTGACCACAGCGTTTGTGGGTTGATACTGTATAGAGAGCTGGAACTAGGAATTTACTGTTTTCCTTGGAGCTACTTGATATTCAAAACTCTCAGTTTCTGTTTTTCTTGCCATGTTTGCTAATTGTGAAGAATTTTGCTTTTTTTCAGATGGCAGGACAATGCAAGAAAATGTGTGGTCACATCAAAGTTTTTTTGTATTCTGATTCGTACTTGTATGATGGAGAAGATTGGGAGTAAGAAAACAGTTGACACATTAAGTTCATTTAAAAACCTTGACTTGTAATACACTGACAATTGTTTTCTGAAAATAATTTGCATATTGAATGGCTCTTTTGGTTGTGATCTTGGTTGCTTTTTAATATCTTTGCATTCATGCACAATTTTGCTGATCCTGTCTGTATAAAACTCAAATTTTAGTTCCTGTAAACTTAAATAATAAATGAGAGAATGCAAACTGATCCAGACAAAATGTCCTCAAACTATCAGGGGTATTCTGTTGTTCTGTCTTCAAGACCTTGCTCTTACTGAGCTGTGAACTGTGTCAAAGAAAATAATCCGTTTACTAGAAGAAAGATTAATTGAGTAGTACAGTTTGTCATTTTTTCCAGTTTCCACATAGCAGCCAAATGGAGCCTTAAAATTCTGGTGCAAAGAGTCAGTGCCTGAAGATATTTTTCATGTGTGCCCTGACTGTCCCTATTTAACTACATACCTGAAATTTTAAATTGTCCAGTGGTTTCTTCAATGAAATGAAAGATTCCAGGAGTGGTTTGTGGGAGCAGTCGATACTGGAAAAGTGACATATCCATCTTCAACTCTTGCAGTCTGTGATTTTGGAAGTAAAAAGGAAAATAGAATTGATGCCGTGCTGAGCAGTGTTCTAATGATCGTTACATTCATTGTTAGTGGTAAAGTCAACATACGTAGTGTGCAGTAGAACAAGTGGTCTGAGTTATTTCTACAAGTTAATTCCACAAGTGTGGTGTATTTTTTGGAAACAACGTAATTGTATTGACCCTCCTCTGTTGAGGTGAAACCAAATCCTATCGTTCTCAAGGGTAGCAGACAGCAGCTGGTTTTGTAGGAAAAATAAGACTTGGGCAAACATCACTCATCAGAAGCTATAATGTGACTGCACACTTGTTAGCTGTATTTACTTCCCTGCATTGTGGAAATCTGAAGAAGTTGGTGTTCCTTATCCTTCCTATGTTCCCTCACTCACTGCAGAAGTATTATGTAATGTTCATAAAAGCTTGTCCAACATGTCCATCCTAATGGGAAAGTCCTTTATGAAAGTAATATTTTTAACTGTCTGCATCTAGGATACTAGAGAAATTTCCATTTAGGATACTGGGAACATTCCATTTGGTTCAGGTTGGTTGATGTTCTTTAAGACAACAGCCCAGCAGGGTGCCATGCACCATCTACATGTTCCAACGTGTTTCTTGATGAAAGTACATAGATCAGAAAGGTATCATGCTAGAATCTGTTTGAGTATCTCTAGGTACATAATGAATCCTACTATACCAGAATTTAAATATTAAAGTTAATTTTTCTTTGGTGTCAATGAACCTTTTAATTATCTCAGCTGGGAATGAGCTCACTGCTCTGTGTAAATAGTATGAGACTTATTAGGACTATGATTGTTGCTGTTTAATTGGACAGTAAAATGAAACTTTTACACTAAAAACCCTAAAGCATTGACTTAGAGTAGCTTTTCTCATTTGCTTAGCTTTCTGCAAAGGTGCCATTCCACTTACTTTCCAAATCACACTGTTGATGACAGGGTTCTCAATTTTTACTATGTAATATATAATGTATACTGTATAATAATTAGTGTGCTATTTTCTTTTGTAACCCCTGAGCAAGGAGAAATTATGATTTCCCAACTGTTTAGTAGCATAGATTCCCTGTTTATATTGTTCTGTATTCTTAATATGGAAGATACAGAAGTGAGACCTGTGTTTAAGTAGCATAACACTTCTGTCTCACAGTGACTTCTATTAGAGCAGCTGATAAGATTATTTGCATAAATAGTGACTGTAGAATTGGGAACAAAAATGTGTTGATGGAAATATCTTTAATTAGGGTGCTTGCTAGCTTATGGAATGTAATTGAAGAACTCTGCACACCTTCCAGGTTATCCAGTTGTTTAAAGTACAGATCTTACCATGATGCTGAGAACATGCAGAGCAGCAGTAGTTCTGATGTTTGTGCTCCTGTGTATGTTCTTTCTAAATGGACTTTTTCTCTTGATGACAAATGACAGTTGTCCTGACTTTAACAAGGTCCCAGACAGGAGATGTCTCCTCTCACGACCTTTTGGTGGTGCAGGGAGCTCGTGGGGTGTGCTGCTGCGGTTTCTTACTCTGAAGGCCATGTGTAGCTTCAGCTGCCTAGGGAAAGCTGGCCCTCCCAGAAACTGGATTATAAACCACCGAGTTTTGGAAGAATTGAATTGCCCCAATATAAGGCTGCCTCAACTGCTGAAGGTTTAAAAATCTGTTGGCTGGGCTGGTTGCCCAACTGTTGTTTACTGTGTGCATTTTCATGAATCTGTTAGCTAAGTGTGTGGTGTCAGCTGCTAGAGACTGAAACATTCCATGTTGTTTTCTTGTACAGTCGAGAACACCAATTTCTGCATCCTCTGGGGAGTGAAAACAGAAGATAGCAATTGGAAAGAATCTTACTGAGAGTTTCTTTGTCAATAAGTAGAGCAAATAAACTTGAGTGTGTCACAGATTTGTAATATGTGAATTCAGAAAGATTCAAGTGTATGTTTTGTTTTCTGTAGCAGAGGTTAGAGCTGGGGGTGATGTGGGGATTGCAAACTGTTGCCTGCTGGTGTTCCTGATGGCTGCCTTGGTGATATCAAAGGCTCAGCTACGACAGTTGGTACTTTGCATCAGGCAAAATGTTGGTTAGATTATACCCTCTTATAATGCAGCTGTTTTCTGATGGGGCGTGGAGTCAACAGATTGATCATGTGTCAATGTTTCCAGGCCTTCTGGCATCATGAGTTATCCTGAGTCAGTGAACCTGAAGCAGTTGGGGAGTTGGGGAATTGGCAGGGCAAACTAATTTGACTTGAATTTAGCCTTTGTTTATATATTCTATATAGCTGGTGTGAACTGTCTGCACATTGTTATGCAAATTATGTGATACTTAATGAGATCTTGTAACTAAGTCATGAGTGAAAATAGGTAATGTTTCAATCAAGATATTTTGATGTTAATATACATGTGTATTTGGAAGAACAGAAGACACCGGCTAAGATTTCTTGAATAAATCAGTGTATATGAATGATGAGGTAGCATAAGTAATTGCAAAACATTGCTTCTGTGAAATCCTGTGGTGTCTGGAAATGTACTTTCCAGCTCTTGAAATGAAAGAGGAAAGGGACTGTGTCTGGCTAAAAGCAACAGGAAAAAAGTAGCAATGGTTGTATGTACAAAGAGGGAATGGAGTGATTTTGCTTGCAGGTCTGTCATAAGCTTTTGAAATTAGGAAGCATACATAGGCTTAAGTGAAGTATATGATTCTTTTCTTAAATTGACATAGCTTGTAAAATACTTTTTGAGCCATGTCATTTATATCCACTGTTCAAGTACTGTCTTTACATTTAAGCTGGAACTAAAGAGCTGCAATTGGCCTCCTCATGTGTTCCCTATGGTCTCACTTCAGTCCCTTAATGAGTCACTATGGCTTAAATTTCCTGAGTTTAACATACTTATTAAAGAAACAGAATATTCTGAATTTTGTTCATGTTTCTGTGTTCAATATATTATGCTACTGTTAGTGAAGCTTCAGAAGGGACACGTGCTGCAGAGCTGGCAGGCTGTGTTGAGGTTCTGGGTACAACCTGTCTACAGACCTCAGGCCTTGGCAAGTGATGTTATTTGAGTTACGTAAATTTTAAGTACTAAACAAGCTGTGTTTTCAGCAAAAACTGATTTGCATAATACATCGAAATGCTGGGCCAAAGAATCTGCGTTTATCAAATCTGATTGAAAAGGAAATCTTACCAGTGTGGAAGACAGAGAGTAATAAAAACATTTATTGCTATTTTGTGAAATATATAAAAATGTGATGTAAGAGTTATGTCCAAAAACGCAGGACTCTAAAGTGTAAAAAGCTAAGAAAGTTACTAAGAGCTGTTTCATCTGCTTATCCAGACTTGTGACTTTGAGCCAGAGGGCAGTTGGGGTATGGTAGGACCATACAAACCAAGAGGTTGTCTTGCTTGTGCTCTAGGAAGAGAATAGGGGGTTTGATTCCATAGTGAAGTTGAGGTATGGTTATATTACATCCAAGAATTTACTGTACATAAACAATTATGTTTGTGTATGGGGAACGCCTTTTTGAAGTTTTGCTTCCATTTACTATTTGAAAATCGCTTTCTGGGTTCCTCAGGATTCCTGAGCAGTAAAAATAAGCAGTAATGGATGTGGCATAACAGGGCTCTGGCAGACCCTAAATACTTCGACACCTGCCTACATACATATATAAAATTGCTAATACCAATCTTTAAACTGCATTTTTCCTTACCTAGCGGACTTGATATTATATCACTTTATCATGAGTCATCTGCTTAAATCTGACTTCCTTTAGCCTGTAGAGTGTATGTTGATACAGTAGAATTTTCATTTTGGCATTCCATGGACTTTACAAAGGCGCAATTGAAAGCCAAGCACTGGCTGTCTGCTTTAATGGAATGCGTGAGTTAAGGCAATTTCCTGTTGCATGGAGAGAAACCTTAAGTAGATTTACTGAATGTGACAGGAGATGTACGCAAAAAGCAAATTATTTAGTACTTTGAAACAAGACATTATGTTGCTTTGGAAGATTTGACTGAATGACATGTTACATAACAGGTAATTGTGTAGAGTATTAAATATGTCAGTTTGGGGAAAATTATCAACACAAAGGCAGTTTTCTTGTGCCTCTTCTACACATTGGATGATAAGTCATATCAGACAAGACTCTTGACACTATATTGTCCTGTTTCTGTCCAATTTCTCCTTCTGATGGGAATGGAGAAGCAAGACACTGTGGTAAAGACAAGTGCATCCAATTACAGGAAGTACTTTAATAAATGTTTCTCCATTGTTCACGACTTGGCAGCTGTAAGAGTCCCTTTTAATGGCAGGCTTGTTTACAACTTCAGCTGTCAGAGCACCAGGTTGCTTTTGAACCAGGCTTTTGTTACATTTTTTTTTTTACTCCTGTGAAAGAATTTTGCATTTACTTAATTCCAGGGTAATAATTTGAGGGATTTGTTTTATAAATAAAATTACTAAATGCCATGTGTATGGCTTGGCTAAACACCAGCTAGTAGTTCACAAGAATTGAAAAGTTTTAAATACCAAAGTTGTGGTGGCTTTCCCTCACGTAGTACTGCTCATAGGCAAGAGTGGTCCATTGAAATAGAGAGATGGGGTGGAACAAGGAAAATGTCCTTAGCTTGTGGCTGGCCTCGAGGGAATTATTTGCAGCACAACAGTCCATTTATAAAATTAAAATGAACAAACAAGTGGTAAAAGATGTGGGGATAAAAGCATCACAGTAACCTACAGTGAAACAGAGTACGCGTACGGGTGGAACACACAGGATATGAGACATCTTTTGCCACTTCTGTTTGTTTAAAACCTTAGCTAGAAAGTTAAAGCTCTCATTTGTTCTTGCATGTCCAAGGACTTGCTAAACGTTAACATTTTGAAATTAATGGAAAATTTGAGTCTGAGAAAGGATTTGTCAAAGGTGTTTTCTGTTCTCTTTTTTTAATAGGAAACTATTACTTTAGGAGTAAACACTTGGCTATTTATTCCTGTTTTTTCAAAATGAAAAACAGGGTGACTGTTCAAAGGTAATTTTGCGGTCATCTGTTACACATCACTTCCATTTGAGTATTACTTCACTGTATATGGCACGAATTCCTTTAACTGCAAAACTTGCCAGCTTCATCTTCCGCTTTCTTGTGTTGCTTTGAACACTAGCATTGTATTTTGTATGGGCATGTGAAAGATGCACACTATGGCAATGTCCTGGTAGAATTTTCCTCTTTTCAAGGAAACCTAGTATTTAAAGAAAACTAAAGCCACAGATGTTTGTTCACTGTGAACTGTTTTTCTGTAGTTACCTTTTTTAACTGTGCAGGCATAAAAGGGGATGGTGCTGACCTTTGAGGTCAAAGAAGGCTGTCAGTCTCCCCGGCTCTATTTGGAGTGGTGGCCGTGGGCCAGAGGAGTGATCCTTTCCTTCTACTCCGGGGAGCCCATGCTGGAATACTGGGCTTCCCAGTACAGGACCGATACAGGCACACTGGCAAAAGCTCACCAGAGGGCTGCTAAGCTTATGAAAGGATTGGAGCATCTCCCCAGTCTGAGAGTGCTGAGGGCTGTTCAGCCTGGAGACAAGAGGTCTTGTGGGGGAATCTCCTCAGTGTATATAGGTACCTGGAGTGAGGGCGCAAAGGAGATGGAGTCAGAAGCCGTTCAGTGGTGCCCAGGTACCACCAACTGAAGCACAGGAGGTTTCCCTGAACATCAGGAAATGCATTCTGTATCTGATGGTGATCGAATGCTGTCACAGATTGCCTGGGATGGTTGTGGAGTCTCCATCCTCAGAGATACTCAAAAGCCAGAACATGGTCCTGGGCAACCTGCTTGAGGGGGAGGGAGGCTGGGTGAGATGACCTTCAGGGGTCTCTTCCAACCTCAACTATTCTGTGATTACAAAGGTGCATTTTGCTGTCAGTTAAATTGATGCATTAAACAAGGAGAGGTTTGTCCTTCTGTTCATGTTCATTGCCTCAAAGCAAAAGAAAGCTTGAAGAAGTTTTCCTAAGAAGAGAACTCATCTCTTTTTTTATCCAGTTCCGTTTTTTAAAAGCTTGAAATGACCATATTTGGCCTAATCTAAGGTTGTGCCATGTGAAATGATGCTCTTTTTTGAAAGAGGAGTCTTCTAATTAATACGTGATTCCAGTATGGATAAGATTGCCAACTTCAGATCTAAGAGTACCAAAGCAGGCCAAGTAAAACCTGGTGTGTAGTTTCAAGTATGTAATCTGCAACATGTATGCCTCTGTTCCTTTAAGAGCACTGAGAGGGAGCAGTGGTAGTGGTTATACTGATGGCTCTACAGAAAGCTATCTCATGAGGCAAAGGAGTGTTTTAGTTCAGAACTTCCTAAAATGTTGAGATGGATAGCAGTCCCTAATTTTTTTGTGTGTCACTTTTTTTTCCTGTGAGATGTGCATTATAAACTAAAGTTGCTGACTTGGTTAGGACTGGGCAAGGGAGCATATGAGGGTTTGTTTGTTCAGGGTGAGTGGCATTATTTTGACTTCAGCTCTTTGGGAGATAATGAGAAGTGAGCTGTCTGCACTAATACTTGCTCAGTTTTATGATGTAAAGAAAACAGAGAACTGTCATGTTGGTAGGGTTTTTTCCTTCCTTTGCCTCGTCATGGACGTTCAAGAAAGAGAAAAGGACTACAGCACTTTGTGACCTGATCTAATGTAAAAGCGGGGTGGGGGGGAGGTTGTCACCCATGTGCCCCCCTTCTTTGCCTGTTTTGCCTCTTAATACATTTTTCTGGTACCCCAGAAATATTTTGAAACCTGAGCTGCAGTGAGTTGTAGTGACTTACTGTGTGTAGTTTGAATAAATGCAAACTATATTTAGCATTACTAGAGCAGAGTAAAGAGCATATTATAAGAAGGATGTCTTAAGCTACCTGGTTAGTCATTCTTCTGTGCCTGAAGCAATGCATTTCATCATTCCTGGTGAGAGTTTTGAACAATTTTGGCTCTGTATATGCCTGTTGAGTATGTGTCCTGCATCAGGGTGTAACATGCCTCTAAGAATTATCTGTTAAATGTCTTCTGATTAACAACATGGGGAATAAAACATGGGAAAATAAAATGGTCATGAACCCAAAATCAAACCGTGATATACAGAAACCCAGTTTCTGTAGAAACTTTGGGACTGAGGACCCATTCTGTAAATGGTGACTATTAAAATGGCCCATATTATGTATGAAGCCTTATTAAACTCATCTGCCAGAGAGAGCTTGATTCTCCTGTTACTGTGCTATAGTTACAGGGAGACTAATGCACATACCCTAAGACATAGGAAAAGGTAAGGTAAATTGTCTTTTGGTTTTCTGTAGCAGGCAGTGCTGTGAAACTGTAACTTCCTGCTTGTCTGACTATTGCTGGAGAAGTTAATTGAGATATTGCTTGATATAACATAAATATTTCAGAGGTAGGCAAGGGATTCTTAGTGCTCTCTGTTCAGCTACAATTCCCAGTAGTGCCTTTTACATTCTTATAGCTCTCCAGATTTGTCAGCTCAAACTCTGCCAGAAACTTCAACTAAACAAAAATCACAGTTTTGTTCCTTTTGACATGTGTGTTTATAATAACTATACCATTGCTTCTATAAATTGGTCCAAGTTGGCTTTTCCAAAACTAAAATACCTTAATTAATAAAAAAGAGACCCATTTTATTTTCATAACTATCTCAATTTAATGGTTTGTGGTAACTCAGATGGTGGGGAGGAAGAGTCCTGCTGTTGAATGACTAAGGCTTGAATGAGCAATTAATTTGTAAATGTCCCACCCTACCTGAAGTGTACTGGTGGTCTCAGCTCAGTTCCTAGAGCTCTGCTGACTGCTAGCCACAGTCTTTTTGTCTTTTCAATTGGCATTTGCATTTGAAAACCTAAATAACAAATCTATGGAGAATAAGGGGTGCTGACACTACTGCTCTCTCCCACCCATCACATGAGGTGAAGTTCCCATCACCAATATGTTCCATGGGGGCCAAGCAATTAATTTTGTAATTTTCTAAACACTTACAGACTATTTTGAAAATATTCATAAACTATGTCTTCTTCAGCCATCTTGCTCCTAAAAATAAACATCCTACCCTTTTACAAGAAAGATTCTCCAATAATGAATTAATTTAAATAAATATCAGGCATTTGTCATGGCTTTTGTTATTAAAGGCATTCTTACTGTTTGGGTTTTCACTTGCACTTAGTAGGGTAACTTGGATAACTTTGATAACTTCTAGTGTCTTCTTCAGAGGTCTCTTTCAACTATCCATTTCCTGGATGTGCCGTGACTTTGTAAGGACTATATTGAACATAATATTCTCACCATACAAATGCTGAGGGATTGAAGACCTGCAGTTTTCTGTACCTCCCAACAATTCAGTATCACTTTGTCAATGTTGAGTTCATGTTTGTCACAGTTACATGAATAAATGCTTTGATAGGCTGTCTCCCTCTTCATCCTGAGAGCCCCATTCTGAACTATTTTTTTGAGTAGGAAAACACATCAAAAGCTCTACAATAAAAGTTTTCTGAGTGAAGAACTGCACTTCACCATTTGTGATATTTCTTAGAAGTGCATTATTTAAATGGGAGCTTGCACTTGCCTCAGAACAATAAAATAAATTTTAAAGCAACTAGTGTATTTTTAAATGTATAATAACATGCATTTAGCTTTGGCTTTTCTGTAAGTTCTTTACAATAAGCATTCTTATTAGACAGAGTGGTAGTGTCAGGCCTCCTTATTCTCCATAGATTGGTTATTTAGGTTTTCAAACACAAGTGCTAACTGAAAAGACAAAAAAAGAGATCATGGCTAGCAGTCAGCAGAGCACTAGGAACTGAGCTGAGACCACCAGTATGCTTCAGGTATGGTGGGATATCTTAATGTCTTTGTCACTGTCTTACGGACCCTCTCCCTGTTGCCTGTCCTAAGCAGTGATCTGAAGATGTGCACCACCAAAAGTCATTGCAGTAGGAATCTTCTTGTATTGGAATGCATAGGGGTTATATGAAAGGGTGGAATGAGCTAGAAATACCTGACACTACTGCCACAAGTATTCCTCCAACTAGTCCTAAATCTTCAGGCTCTTCATCTTGATAAAATTCTTGAGAGCTTTTGGAAGTAAACTCTACTGTGTTTGAAAACGATGGTGGCAGCTCTCGGGAAAGACTGTATCTGTCTCTGGTACTGCCAGTTCACCAGTAATTCTTTAGAGATTTTGAATCAAACCCAGCTCTAGATGCTCAATAAGCAGCATTGTCTTCTTCAGAATCAATGTAAAGCTGCATTCAAAACTAAGCAGAACATTGTGGAACCTAATGAAGTTCCTAAGCTTAGTTAGAAGAGCCGAGTGCCTGAACTGTGCAGCACATAAATGGTTTATTATCAGGTCGAAGGGTAAGTTCGAGGAAAGTTCTTCACTCTTGAAGAAAGTGATTTTGCTTCTCTGAGCTATGAGTGCAGTACCTGTATCAGGCATATGTCTGTTCTTCCCCACAGAAGTGCTTGTGCAGGATGCTCGAGATGTGTTTTGGCAGAACTGGGCCAAGCAGGTTCCAGGCTCAAGGGCAGTCGAAAGTCACAGCTAGATATAATTTCTGTGTTGTGGAAGTTGGCCTTGTCCAGTTGATCCCCTTTATACTAAGGGTCACTTATGTGCTCTGAGACCAGAAATTTCCCTAATCTATACTTTTGTGTGGTTGGTGACACAGTGATTGTTTTCTCACTCTGTTCAAACTAGCAAGATAGGGAATAGTGATTACATTTGTTTCAGGAGTAGTTCCTAGGTACTGCTCTCATGCTGCTTAACTTGGAGAAACTTCCATGAAATGTATGTGTTTTTTGCACCTTCCCAGAGACACAGACTGAAAAGTGTTCAATGGTATTGACATTTCTGACTGAATGGCACTTGATCCTCTATGCTAGTTCTTGTTGTTTGCTGGTGGTTTTTTTCCTTCTCTCCATGAATCCTGTTGAGTTTTTATTCCAGCCAATACTTATGTCTGCAGCTCTCAGTATGGTGGCTGTGGAGAGTTCATAGGGGATTTTTGTTACAACTCAGTAAGCCTATTTATTTCAGGAAATCTTTATCCTTGTTTATTTCAAGAGATGGAGAGAGCTCATATGGCTTCTGAAACTGCTTCAGCTGAAGTATATTGAGGTAATTTATAACAAACAGGTACTTTGGGTATGACTGTATAGGTAAACATAAGCCAAGTAAACACCATTTCATTAAGTACACATTTGTCTTGACAAACTTCATAACTTAAACACAGTAATAATTGTAACGTCATCCGAACCCACAAGATGTTAAAATATTTCTCTTAAATATCTAATTTTAAAAAACAAACCACTTACTGTTGAATTTTATATTTTGCCTGGGCAGCAATGAGGTAAGACTTGTAGACTTTTCCATGACAGCTTTATTTGAGCACTAGAGTATTGGATGTAGCAGAAAGCTGTTAGAGATATGAGCACCTGGAGGTGAATGTCTCTCAAGCTTATTTAGGTTGTGTATCTCCATAATTTGCTAAAAGCCTTTATATGAATAAGAAATACTTTCATATACAGGAATTCTGAAGGCCGTGTGGTGCTAAAAGCATCGGCTTTGCCTGGCTGTCACTTTCTTAATTTCACAAACAGCCTTGGCAGAGTCTCTTTCCTCTTTTAGAGCCCTGTGGCCTTTCAAGTAAGTATTGATTTGAACTTAACTGATTTGCCATTTCCTCTTCACTTATTATAGATACACTTATTTCAGAGGGAAAACTAAGCAAACTTGAAGTGCAGAAGTCCTTCCTTGAAATGGTGAGGGAAGAGAGAATGACTTCTACTTTGTAGTTTACTTAATGTATTTATGGGCTATCAGTGCATTGCAAGGACATGTTCTTTATGTGACTGAATTTTTTTCAACTTTTTTCTCACACAGTTAAAAATACATTTGTAATAAGTCAGTTCAAAAGGGTTTTGGGAGTTTGTTCAAGTGTTTTTGCACGTACAGCTTTGCTTTTTAAGTGTTCTAAGTTGAGGCCTATTTCCTCTTTTCATAGGGCTGCTAGCTCTATATATGAGGCCTCACTTTCCAGAAAAGTCTTATAACAGTTATGTAGACTACTTGATAACAAAGATTTTAACTAATAAGGAGTTATTTACAAATGCAGGACACTTAGGGATAAGTTTGTTTTACGATATTTCCTTGACTTGTTCTATAACTGTCAGGCAAGACCATTTACTCTCTGTACTGCAAATATGGTCTCTGCCAACAATGTTTAAAAAAAGCGGCTGGCCTAGTGCCAGCACCATTATCCTGTCGTTATTCAGACAATAAAGAAATGCAGATGTGCCCGAGTTCATACTGCCTGAAACACTGAAGAATTAAGAATGATCAAAGTACATCTGATAGGATTTTGGCACAACCTTATCTCGGGGGAATCTGGAGGGGAGGGTGGGGTTGGTTTAGCTCCCTTTCTCATCAGTTTGTTGTGTTTTAAACAATGCTGGCTCACTTCTGTTGGTCATGGAGCTAGTGACAAAAATTGAATTTCAGGTACTACATGAATTAATTTTATGAAAATGATGTTTTATAAAATGGGAAGTTTTCCCAAATAATGCTGTCTTTTGAAAAGTCTGTATGCTTGTAACTGTATTTCTCCTGAAATACCTAAGCATTATAGAAAATGAGAAATGGTGAGACATCCATTCATGCTGGAGACTTAGACAGCACAATGTTTCTTAGCTCTTCAGAATGTCTGGAGACTTCAGTGTTAGAACTCTTAGGTTTTTCAGGCCTTGCTTTGTACCTTTCAAGTTTCTGGAGGTTGCTGATACCACGGTTTAATCTAGCTTGACTTAAACTTTGAGTTTTAAGAGATTCAGCATTTGAGTAAAACTTGTTTCTTTGCACAATAAAAGTTATTTCAATGTTTTAAATATCTTGAGGTGAAGGCTGTGTAACTCCATCTGACTTTGCTCTTCAGGCAATGCTGTTCTAAATAGTAGCTCATATTTCACTTGATATGACTAGTTTGCTCTGCTTGCACAGAAAATTCTTCTGAGCAGTGAAGTGTTGAAGATGTGTGGGCAGTAATTTTGACCCTTAGTTGGCCAACAGTGATCTTTTGCAAGACCTGAGTGGGAAGAAGAATTGAGGTAGACCAATAGCACTTTTAAAGTAAGACATGATGGTTATCATATCTCACACTAAATGTGAGATAAACCACTGTTCCCAGCAAGGTGGAGCTGAGGCCTTTGTGTAATATTTGACACTGGTGAGCATCTTGGCCTAGGTGAGGGAATCAACCAGTGTCCCTCAAGAAGAGCTTGTTCTCTTCTTGTCTTTTAGCTTGTTTTACATCTGGGAAACATGAGAGAGACTCAAATGAAGTAATAATCTTGGGAGAAGAAATTGTGGTTAAGTTTCCATAGCAGCATGCCTCAGTCAGTACTTCTAGGCCTTTTGATTCCCAAAAATGGCTTTACAGAGAAGCCTTTTACAAACCTCTGCGTGTAACCCCTGATTTATATCTATTGCTTTAATCAATAGTCACATCTTCCCAAAGTATCTGCTTGGCTGAAAATATTGACTAAATAATAATGGCACTGAAAGAAGGTACTCGATGTATTAGCAGGGGAAGAAAAACTGCCCCCACAAACACTTTACCCGTTTAATTAGGCAGAAAATGGGTTCTGTAGATCAGTTATTCAAAAAGGCTTTTTATTAATGTGATTGTTATTCCATTAGTAATTGGATTGAGAGTTCTCTTGAGTCTGCAAAGAAGGAAGAGAATACAGATTTTAATACTTGTGTTTTTGTGTACAAACAATTAGAGCTTAGATTCATGATTTACTTAATGCTTTCTTGGTTTTTAAATGCAGTGGGGAGAAACTCTCCATTATTTATCTCTTGCTGCAAGGTGGGGCTCAGTTTTAATTATCTTACCACTTTCTTGAGCTTTGCATTAGCAATGAAAGATCTCATTTAATTTCTTGTTCCCTATAATTTTCTGGTTTTCAGCTACAGGTGTTAATTATTGAGCTCTTCATGGAAGTGGCTATGTGCTTCATTAAAGGAAAGTTTTTTAGAGGTCATCTGTAAGTAATTTTGAGTTCCTTCTTGAGATTCACTTTTGCCAAAACTGGCATTTTGTTGAGAAATTGGGTGACAGAGAGGAGTGCCAAAAAATAGCATGGGATGTCTCTCCTGACTGTCCAAGGTGTGCAAAACCTTGGAGAGAGAGAGAGCATTTCTTGCTAGTCACTTTGACCACTGTCTTCCCTTTATGGTTTTTACCTTTATCTTTTCCCTTCTGTGAGAGGAATTCAGCAATAGCTGTATTTAAAAATTGTTTGACATTTTGGTTATGTCCAAGATGGCTCCATGCAAAGCTGTCTTGGAGTTTGAAAGAGTATGCTAGCTTTGCAAAGCTCTTCTGCTGCTGGTTCCAAAACCAGCACTTCTCTTTTCATTGTCCTGTTGCTGAGCTCACGTGTCCTGCTGGGCCTGTGGTATCCAGAAAAAGGTTTGTGCAGGCTTTATCCCCTCTTTCCTCCTAACTCAAGTCTCCTAGCACAGGAGCTTAGATAGTCTGCGCATGGGCAAAGTAGAATTGGCCTACTGACAGAAAAGTAGCTACTTCTGACAAGTGATGCAATCTGTCTGCCCTGTTTTATTAACACTAAGACAGTGTACTGATTCATCACTGTATTTTTGTATGGGTGTTTTTCACAGGGTATTTTTATAAGTGCAGGTACAAACTGCACTTTAGAAGTCCAGAGGTGAATTGGACCCCTTGAGTATTGTTTGCTTAATTCTCTAATGTTGTTATCACAGAATGGGTCAGGATGACTGACAGTGGATCATCTGCTCAAGCAGCGTCATCCTAGAGCACATGGTTGTGTCCAAATGGTTTTTGGATACCAGTGATGAAGAGTCCATGCTTCTCTCTGGACAATCTGTTCCAGTTTCTGGTCACTTGCACAGTAAAGAAGTTCTTCCTCACGTTCAGGTGGAACTTCCTGTGCATCAGTTTCTTCACATTGTCTCTTGTTGTGTTGCTAGGCACCATGGAGCAGAGCCTAGTCCATCGCCTTGACACCCTCCCTTCAGATACTGAGAGACATTGATGAGGTCCCCTCTGTCATCTTCTCAAGGCTGAGTGGGCCCAACTCTGTCTTTCACCCTAAGAGAGATGTTCCAGTCCCATCATCATTTTTGTCACCCTCTGCTGGACCTGCTCCAGGAGCTCTGTGTCTTGTCCTGAGGATCCCAGAACTGGACATAGCACCCCAGATTGTTTCTCACCAGGGCTGAGCGGAGGGGCAGGATCCCCTCTCTGGACCTGCTGGCAATGCTCTTCCTAATGCCCCCCAGGGTACCGCTGGTCTCCTTGGCCCTAGGGACACACTGCTGGCTCAGGAGCAGCTTGTTGTCCACCACAACCCCAGGCCCCTCTCTGCAGAGCTGCTTTCCAGCAGTGACAGACCTCCAGCTAGACTCTGAGCCACAGATCACAACCCTCTGGGATCTGCCTTTCAGCCAGCTCTCCCATCTGCCTCACTGCAGTCCACACTTCCTGACCTTCCCTATGACCACATTGTGAGACAGTGCTGAACGCCTTGGTGAACTTGGGGTAGACAATATCCACTCTCCCCTCCTCTACCCAGCTGATCACAGAGAGGAAATCAGGTCGGTGAAGCATGATTTACCTTCAGTGTATACGTGCTGACTACTCCTGATCACCTTCTTGTCATCTCTGTGGATAGAGAAGGCCTCAGTGAAGAGGTGATTCAATCAAGCATTGTTTCCACTGTGCTTTTAAATTCAGACCATCATAGTAGTGAGGAAGGAAGAGATAATAAGCACTGAGTTCTAAAAAGTCTGTCATGTCTGTGGTAGGAGCTGGGGCTGCAGAGGAGAAAGGATGGCTTTTGTAACAACTCAGCAGCATTGTGGATGTCTTTGTCAGTTCATTTGCATTGGAAGCGAAATGCTTGGGAATACATTTTACATATGCAGAAAAAATACCAAATGGAAAATAGCAATCTTAAAGTCTTGAAGCAAAAGAGGATTACTGCATATGTAGCTTCTCAATGCTTGTGGCCTATTTTTTTTTACCATTTAAAGCGAGCAAATCTGGTTTTATACCACAATGTGCAGCTTAATCTTAGAAGAGTTTGAGTTGAAATAAATCTGCCCCTTCTTGTAGACAGATACCACATTTGCTAACCTCCAGTCACCCAGGGCCTCGCTGGTTAGCCAGGACTTCTGACCACCAAATCACACCTCAGAAGTGATGAGGGTCTCTTAGTGAGAACTGACTAGTATTTTGGTGAAAATATTGCTGTATCATCTTTTATTCATTGTTCTCATTAGCATGATGGTTAGCTTCATGTGATATTTTTGTTCTTATTGAATCTTAATTTTTTTTTAAACTTTGCTGGTTTTTACCAAACTTTTATGAGCAAAATAATTTCAGCTTTCAGAGTTCTGATTTCAAGGCAGAAAGTTCAGTCTTGTCCAGCTGAACTTTAAAAAGCTGTCCTATTTTTTTCTGTTTGCAGTGGGTGGTAGGCCCATATACATTAGAAAAGAAATCAGGTCACCTCTATCTCAGCAGCATGCTTCACATGTCCTGTTGTAGCTTTTAGTTCAGCAATGAATCTGAAATGCTACTAGCAAGTACCTAATGACTTGCCCCCAATCAAGACATTTGTAAAATGGAATCCCCAACGCATAAAGGTCATTCTAACTGAAAGAGTTACTCAGAAAATTGTTTGTTTTATTTATACTGATGACTCAGTTTTTATTTGTCTAGATATTTCTGTCTCTGTATGTATACAGATGTATAAATATATATTTAGTGTGTGCATGCAGTAAATTTTCATGACTTTAAACATTTATTATCCATTTGAGAACTTCCTGCCTTGAAAATGTTTCCAAGTTTTTTAGTAAGTAACCTTAAATATTTAAAGATTAAGTTCTAGAAGTTATCACAGGCATCTTGCTTTTGTAGTTTCACTTCTTCCTTTCTGTTTAGTTGTAATTCACTTACCAGACCTGCATTTGCTGTTTCTCCTGCACCTTTAATATACTCTCCCGTACACCAATGCAGTCACATACTCATTTGCTCTATAAAAAGACTTGAGACAAATAAAGAAAATCTGCATAACAGTGTACCTTATATCGTCAGTTCTGGTTTTTCACTACTGACTGGGTGACCAGTCTGACCTGATCTTGCAAGTCTTGGTCCTGACAAAAGTACTGAGCTTTTGAACTTGGAACAAGGCTTAGTTTGAAAAGGTATGACCAGGTATCAAGTCTGCCATTGCTTCCCAGAAGAGAAGTAAATTTTATGAAGTATATGTAATGGCAAGACTTGTTAGTACTTTGCAGCAAGCCTGACTTAAATTTTAAACATAAACTTCCATCAGAATATTTAAAAACCATTAAAAAGGAAAATAACAGAATAATTTGCATTTAATAATGGCTGGACTTGGAAGAGGTTAGAATTCTCCCATTTTTGGCACATTGGTTGAATTAGTGAACCTCAACCACTTTCAGTAGACTGCTTCTAGTTGTAGATGTGCTAGCAGCTAAAACTTCTCTCTTGCTGTGCATAAAGAAATACAGATATATTTAATTTTTCAGTATTAATGTCACTGCTTCCTCAGTGTTGACTTGGATGAATACTATCCTGCCACCATTGACAAAGGACTAAGTGCAAAGTATCTTCTGATTACCTGTGGCATTCTCAAAGCACAGACTATTCTTAGCAGTGTTGTGTAAATTAATGCTGTAGTTGCATATTCCAGATGCACAATCAAGACATGTTTTTTGAGTAGTGAGCAACATGATGAGCAGCAGATGCACCTTCATTGAGGTCCAGATGCTGTTCTGACTTTGTCTGACATGGTCTGAGATCTCCATGGAAAAGCAGATGATTTTGTTGGAAAGAGGGGAGTTATATCCTGTTCCATGTTGGAAAATTCACCCTGCTTTCAGCCAGAATGGGTTGCAACTGTCTAGCTCTAGATGAATTGCAGATTTGCATAAATAAAAAATTAATGACTTGCAGCTCAGTCTAAATTAAATATTTAAACTTCTCCATTGTGCCCCAGCTTTATTGTTGTAAGAAGAACTCTAAAGTTTGTCATTTGTATTGGACAGAACCTCTTATAAAATACTCAATTTTTATGTAAAGTGATTTAATTGCCTTATAGGTTTCAGAATTAAAAGCCTTACTCATTTAGCTATTTCCTAATTTTGTAATGTGCGCCAGAGCTGAGACAGCTACACTTCTGCTAGAAATAAATAATCCTTCACAATTTCAGCTGGACAGTATCTGGCAGTCTTACTTTTGAAATCATGAGTCATGCTAAGAGCAAAGTATTTTTGTACTAAACTATCTCTCCTCATGTTATCTCCTGCCAATAGCAAGAAAGGGAATTTGTACATATTTCTGGACATAAATTAGATCCTTGGTTAGCTTAGGATAAATTACGGGTTAGGTGTATTTACGAAATAAACCAAATAGCTGTACATGCTTTTGCAGTTGTGTTTCTTTTGTTCCTCACTAAAAGATTATGTGATGACGTGCAAATAGTCTATTAACATTTCATGTAACTTTAAAGGTTAGAGAGCTTATGTTTGTAGTGTTACTGAACTGCAGGCAATGCTGTCCATCCACTTCTTGTTCTGTAACCAGAAGAGAGGGATGGTTTGAAATGAAAAAACAAATGATATTTATTCACCAAGATTTTGCTGTATGAACAATGTATACATTGGGTTATTCAAAGGAAGTTGTAGCTCAGTAAGATCTGGGAATAGTCTTGGAGATACTGATTTTGAGGTGTACCACTTATAACTTGTTGTGTTCAGTCAGTATTTAATGTACTTTTTCTGGCAGAGAGCACTTGGAAGTTTGTAGGAAGAAGCTCAGTCTTAAAACAAATTACATTTTTCCAAGTAAAATGTTTAGGTTTTAAGAGCAGAGAGAAAGGCATTTGAATAAGAAGTTCATTTGACATATTTTGTAATCAGGTTCATTTGGAAAAGATGTAGCTTGAGTAACTTAAAATTGCGGTATCAGGTTACTAAACTGCTGCCTTTTTTTCTGACCTTTGCTTTGGTTTCCATAGTTATGCATATTTACTGTTGCAGTTCCATATGGGGCAGCTCTGAACTGCAGTGTATATGAACATCTGGTTATGCAAAGCATTGTTGATGGAGGGAGAGGGGGATGCAAGTAAATTTCATGTGCTAAAAGACTTCTGCCTTGAAAAAAACTTTGCATGTGGCGTTTAAGTATAGAATGAATTTTATTTCTTTTTTTTCTTACTTAAAGCATCTTCTGAAATAACACGTGGTTCTTACTGTATAGTTCTCCAAATGCTTTATTCTTTCTTTAACATACATAACTACCTAAAAATAAAGAAACAAAATGCACATCATCTCCTTAATCCCATTTTTAAGACTTTTTTTTTTCTGGAGAATAGAAGAATAGAAAGGGCTTGGAGAATTCCAGATTGCTGAACTTCTAACCATGTGATGCTGGGATCTGTAAATTAAACCTGTCTGTTAAAAGCAGTCCTTTGGACTATACGAATATCAGAGTTATTACTTGTGGAGTCATGAAATAATCATGTAGGGGGAGAAGAGCAATCAGGTCTTACCTCGATTAGCTACAAGGGAAACAAGTTTGCACTCTAGGCAGTGATTAGTGTGTCTTCTGGAAGCACAGGGGCACTTGCTTTGTGTATGAACCACTAATAATCGGATCTTTCAAAGTAGGAGCTATTGCAGGTTTCACAGAGTGGTAACAAGTTATATGTACATTCTGTTCAGATGGCTGTGTCTTCCCAGCTGAATGACTACAAGGAACCTTTAATTTGAAGCAGGTTACCTAGTACTTAAGTGAAAGCTGCATTTGATATATTCATTAGAATTATGGGCATATTTGATATTTATGTAATACTCAGGATATTCTTTACTGTGGTAACCACGGGTGGTGGTTTTTTTATTTTGGTTGTAAGACTCTTCTGGAATCTCTTTATCAGCTTAAGGGTAGCATAATTGAAGTCTTTAATACATTAAAATATAGATAAAAATCATACTTTTTTATGGTATAAAGCTGACAAGCTGTTGCAAAACATGAAGTGCTGCATTGTTGAGTATCTAGATAAATGTAAGTACATCTAAGTGACTGTCTTGGATTTAAACAGATCTGTTCTTGCTCATGTGGAAGAGTAAAGAAGAAAAGGGGGATGGCAGGTAAATCTGAAAATTTAAGACTTCAGAAAGCAGTTTTCTCTCTCTTTTGTCTAAATTGTTGTGTGAAGTGGGAGGCTGTTAAGGAAAAATACGTAGTAGTTTTTGTGTGGTCTTGGGGATTACATCCTGTTGTATCATCAACACAGCTGTTATATTGCAGTACTGTGTCAAGATTACATTTTACAGGAGGGGAAAAAGAATTAGATCAAGTGATCCTTTAAGCTCCCAAGGGTTTAACATTCTGTTTTAAAACATGTTACAGCTTTAAATATAAATAAAAATAAATAAAATTTAAGTAAATAAAAATAAATATAAATGAAAAAGAATAGCTGTTTAATATTTACATTGCGATCTTAATGTTAAGAGTTAGGGGAGTATGAGAACCCAAAATAACATGTTCACAATTACAGAGCATTCGATGTAGGATGTACAGAAGTTAATCTGGAGTTAGAGAAGCCTGTATGGCACTTCTGACTTGAGAAAGATTTCTAAGCCTTTCTGGGATGATTGCAACAAACGGGACAAAAAGAAAATCAGTGTTATTTTTTATCATATATGTTTTTCTTGTTTTCATGATGTAGTGCTGGAGACTCTAGCAGGGCTAGAAAAGAAATGGGTGGTGAAGATTAGTAGTTGTAGGAGCTTTGCTTTAGAGAAGCTAAAATAACACTTGCTGTGTTATCAGTTGTTGGGAGAAGCTTTAATGAGCTGGCATCACCCAAACCAGGATGTCATTTTTGAAGCTGAGTAGGGAATCAAAGGAAGTATCCCAGTTAAGCAATGAGGTAAAGGAGAGTGATCTGAAGAGAGGATAGAGACACATGAAGGAAGTGCAGGGGTTTAAAGGATGTGGTTTTTTCCAGCTGCTAGAGGTGTGGAGTTCAGGGAACCTAGGAGTACTGAGAGTTACAAGTCCAAAAAATGCAGAGATTTTCTTCATATGTTTTTGTTCCAAGATTTTGATTTCAAGGTACAGACAAACCTGGATTTAAGTGGCTTGAGTCTTGCTAATGAACTTCAAACCTGTGTTCCTGAAAGCAGACTCGTATGTGGTGCACTCTCAACTGGACTGCTGAGTTAGCCAATAGCAATACCCTGAAGACTGCGGCTCGAATCTTTACTTAGAAACCAGCAAATTGTAAGTGATGTGGAGTTTTCATGCCTGTCATGAAAACTGCAGGAAGATACTGTGACAGAGCTATGTTGATAACCAGGTCAGAACCATGTAGCACGTGAAGCTTATATTGGTCGGCAGAATTCAGTTATGGTACAGGGAAAGTATGTCAAGCATGGAGCTTAATGGGATGAAAAGGAGAACTGCACAATGAATCAATCTACCAAAAAATGTGCAATCATCAAAGTGGACTTTTGCATATTAAAAAACAAAACTACATGTTCTCCTGTGCCATTTAAGTCTTAATGTTTTGTGTCTCACTCAGTTTCCTTCGTGGTTTTCCTCATTGTGAAGGCCAGATAATGTTTTATTGTGGCAGTGGTCCTAATAAATGTCAATCTGATGTTAATGATTTGTTTTTAAATAAAATATGAAAAAGGATCTCCTCTGAAATAAGCTATACCCAGTGACTGGGATGTTTGGATTTGTGTTGTTAACATATAGAAGAAAGCAAAAGGCAGGATAAATTTAATACTTAATTTACTAATAAATCATTCAGCATCAATAGCTCAGTTTTGCTACTCAACAAGATCAGACATTCTTACTTACATTTCTCTATAGGTAGAGCATAAGCTAAACAGATTTTGTCTGCTCAACTACTTGCTCTAAACCTGGTCTCATTTAATTTTCCCTTTTTAGTGTTAGCTTTCTGTTGGTGCTAGGGTACTGAGCTGGCTGACTTTGTTTACTTGTGCTGAAACACTTGACTTTCTCCTTCCAGTGCTCTGACTGTCAACCAGCTTCACTTTTTCAGTGTTTCTAATGTACTTTGGACTTTCCACGGAGCCAGTTCATCCAACTAATGCAACAAAACCATTTTGCTTTTGCCAGGTCTGTGCTGTTTATAGGCTGCTCACTTGTATAAACCAGCTCTGTTGTTGGACATGCTTAAAACTTTTCAAAGAACTTTGCTGAAATAATTTTATCCTATTGTTGTTGCCACTTTCAGAGACAGGATATTAAATCTATTTTACAGAATTTCAGAATTTGCAGTAGTTATACTGACTTTGAGGGGCACTGCAAGTCACCCAGCACAAGTGGAGTTTGCTGTTAAATTGTACTAATTAGTGTACTCCTTTTAGTTTTTTAAGATCTGAGCACCAGAAAATGGAAAAAAAATTGTAGATCAGGAGTTAACAGCTACAGGTATGCTCAAATAATTCAAAGCCCCACATTATTTTGTTCTTCAGTTTCTGAAATCAAATGCAGAAGAAGCAGGCTTGAGATGGAGATGCTTTTAATCAGTAAAGCACCAATTGTGTTTGTTTCATATTCATAACTGAGCTTAGCCAGGCTGAGCCTGGTGTCCTGGTTACTGTCATTGAAATCCTGTGCAGTTTCAGACTTTACATTTATTGTATTTGCAGTGCTTCAGTACTTCCATTCTTGGCACCTCAATAAACATTTTGTGATGCTCCCTCTCCATCTCATCTTGTATGTCTTCTAGACCGCTGTGTGTAAGGAAATGAGGAAGAGATTACATTCAGTTTGTCTTTATTTGTTGTTGTTGTTTATTGGGCAGATATCAAGCCAGAAATTATCCTTATGTTTAGCTATCTATTCAGTTACATAATTAAGTACCAGAGCATCTCTTTAGTCTTGGTCTCTCCTGGGATTTCATCTTGTCTTGCTGCTCCATGATGTAAAAGGGGCATGGTTTTGCTTGACTTCTATCTTTTAATGGGTCTTACTCCTTAACATCTCTTGGGAAAGAATTAGTGTCTTCATTTTGAGTTTCACGTATGATTTTAAGCTGCTGCAGGTGGATGTGTGAAGTGTTTTAAGAACTGTGGTCTTTATTCTCCTTTAAATGTAAGCAGAGTACAAGTATTAATTGAAGGTAATAACCTATGTTACAGAAATTTCTATCACTGCTTAAATTTCAAGAGTTGATGCTGTTTTCATGTGTTTAAAAGAAAAACTTAAATCCTAAACTGTTACTAATGCAAAATAATAATTTTGTTTTATTTCAAAAGTTGAAGCCATAGAATGTTAGAGGATCTAGGATTTTTTAAATCTGGTTCTTGTCACTGTAGTGTTCAACATATAATTGGATTTTCACCTAATTTCATTTTCTCTTAGGCCAAGGTGCAGCAGACAAATTCTGAGTTTCTTATTCAGCCTCCTTCTTTTCCTCCCACTGAAATGTGCTTGCAGAGTAGCAGCATTAGAACTGTGCACTGAGAATGCGGAAATTAGTGCTGTGCAGCTGGTTAATTCATTAGCCTTTCTGATTCCTTATGGGAATTAAATTACTGTTGGAAAGGAAGGTACACCACAGTGGGATTCTTGAATGCCATACTAATCAAAGCTGGCATGCAACTTGGGTCTCCAAATCCTATACTTTTTGAGAGGAAAAAAAGATGATTGCCCTACTTAGTCACAGTACTGCACCAACATAGTTTTCTGAGTAATTAGAAGTAAAGTAACCTGCTGTATCTTTTCCTGGTAGGGTCTTGTTTGATATTATTTTTTTTTTCTTAAACAGACACTTAGCAAAGGCTTGGTATGCTTTCTTTGCTGTCTTAGCACATCCTTTTCAAGGGCTAATTTAGTTTTGCTGCTTGGTGTATTGACAGCCTGGCTTCTGACATGACATGGATAAAATGATGGTGGCAGTTTCGTTTTTATATAGCTTACAGAGAAATCTTTTGTACATATGTGACTTGATTTGGGAAAATACCTTATAGATTTTAGACTTCTGTCCCCCATAGCTGTCTTTATGAGTTCCAGAGTCTAACCTGTGTATATTGAAGTTCAGGTTGTTTAGCTGGAATGTAACACAAACAGGAAAGCTGAATGCCATGCCCTTAGGCCAGATCTGGCTTCTTGATGTGTTCAGGGGCAGTCCTGTTTAATGTCTTTATTGTTGATCTGGACAAGCGGATTGAGTGCACCCTCAGTTTGTAGGAAACACTGGGTTTTTTGGGAATGTTGATGTGCTCAATGGACCAACACCAACCGTGTGACATTCAACAAGACCCAGTGCCAGGTCCTGCCCCGGGATCACAACAACCCCCTGCAGTGCTACATGCTTGGGGCAGAGTGGCTGGAAAGCTGCCTGGTGGAAAAGGACCTGGGGCTGCTGGTTGGCAGCAGCTGAACACGAGCCAGCGTGTGCCCAGGTGGCCAAGAAGGCCAAAGGCATCCTGGCTTGTATCAGCAGCAGTGTGGCCAGCAGGACCAGGGCAGTGATGGTCCCTCTGTTCTTGGTTCTGGTGAGGTCACACTTTGAGTGCTGTGTTCAGTTTGGGGCCCCTCACTGCAAGAAAGACATTGAGGTGGTGTCCAGAGAAGAGCACCAGAGCTGGAGAGGGGTCTGGAGCACAAGTGTGATGAGGAGCAGCCGGGGTTGTTTAGCCTGGAGAAAAGGAGGCTCAAGGGACACCCTGTCACTGTCTACAACCACCTGAAAGGAGATTGTAGTGGGATGGGGGTCAGTCTGTTCTCCCAGGTAACAAGTGGTAGGACAAGAGGAAATAGCTTCAAATAGTGCCAGAGGAAACTTAAATTGGATACTGAAAAAAAAATTCCTAATGAAAAAATGGTCAGCCATTGGAACAGGCTACCCAGGCAAGTGGTGGAGTTGCCCTTTCTGGAAGTGATAAAACCATGTGAATGTGGCACTTAGGGCTGTGGTTTAGTGATGGACTTGGCAGTGTTGGGTAATGGTGGGAGTCAATGATTTTGGAGGTCTTTTCTAAACAAAATTATTCTATTATTTATCAAGATACAGTAACAGATTGTGCAGAATTTAGCTTATGGTTTGGAAATAGGAGTAAAATTTCTAATCCTTAGATGCTGAGAGGACTGACTAGATTCCAAATGTGCAAATAATACAGTGCTGCTTTAAGTATCCAGAAATAACAATTCTCCAATGAGGACTGCTAAGCCTAATTACAGATTTTCCAAGTCAAATTATTAAATAACTTAAATGCATTAACATACACAGAATTTAATTGTGCACATAAATTAGAGCCAGAAGGCTTTGGAGAGTAATGAAGATGCATATTCTCTATCCTCCTATCCTAAGTGATGCTGAATTCAGTGCTCTGACTAGTGCAAAGTGACGTATACAATTCCCAGTTATTACTTAAATCTGACTCATGATCTCTGTAAATCTTGAAGAGAGCATCTACCTTGTTGTAACTCCAGCCCTCAGTCTAAGTTACGCTTGTAGTTCAGTCTACTTTAGTTTTAGTTTATAACCATACTCCTCTCCAATTGATTTTCTTTTATCCATGTCACGTAGGATGCTAATTTTGCATTGTTGTACTAATTGAATTATTTATTTTGTGAAGCAAACAAAACATTCAATAAGAAGGAGAAAGGACATCAATCTTCAGGGGATTTCAAGCTGCAGACTGAAGTGTAGGCCATGCTGGAGCTATGTATTACTGCTCCTCTATTAAACCAAGAAAGAAACCATGCTTACTGTTGAGTTTTTGCAGTATTTAGAGCTGGAAACCGGATTTTAAAAAGGGCAGATTTCTCAGAGATACAGGAATTAGTTTTAGTGGAAGAGGGGACTATCAAATACTGTAATTTTCAATGAAAATTTTGGTTTCGAGTAGTGGAATTTGCTGTAGGACTGCCATAATTTCATGTGGGTTCTTTCTGTAATGGGAACAGCAGTCAGAATTGAAATAATGTAACAATTTCATAATATCATCATCATTGTTGTCAAGCAATTTGTTTTAATCTTTTCACTTACCTAACAAATAATTATTTGGGGAAAACAAGATTCTCTCTTTTCTCACTGAGTGAACACCCATTGTTTTTGTTGGGCATTTGGCTTTGGCAGCCCTGGTTGCCAAACACCATAGGTTGAACCTCTGCAGTTTTTCTTCTTACACCTGTCCTGAATGGACTGATTTTGGGAATAAACCTCTCAACTAAAAAGACCTTGAACCCCTCCATAGAGGCACAGTGAAGCTGGAGTAGGGGCTGGAGCAGAAGTTTTATGATGAACAGCTGAAGGAACTGGAGATATTTAGCCTGGAGAAAAGAGGCACCTTATCGCTTTGTCTCCTCTCACAGGTAACACGTGACAGGACAAGAGGAAATGGTGGATTCAAGTGGCGCCGGGGAAAATTCAGATTAGATATTAGGAAGAATTACTTAATTGAAAGGGTTGTCAAGCTCTGGAACAGGCTGCTCAGGGAAGCTGTTGAGTCACCATCTGTGGAGGTACTTGAAATGCATGTAGGTGTGGCACATAAGGACCTGGTTTATTGGTGGACTTGACACTGTTAGGTTAATGGTTTGACTTAATCTTAAAAATCTTTTCCAACCAACCAATTCTTGATTGTTTGCCAGGTTGAGCTTTGACTCAGGAAAAGTTTGGCTGCTTGAACCATGTGCTGAAGTAACTTGGAAGTAGGATTCATTTTCTGAAATTATTAAGTTCCGTGTTCTGTGCAGCCAATTGAGAAACTGTCGTGACGAGGTGGTTTGGGATTTCTGTGCAGGACAGAACTAGGTGGGTGGATGGGAATGCACTGTGATGTCAAATAAATATATTCCATGATGAATAGAATTTATGAATCCCAATACTCTGACACTGGTGTTCTGTTTCCCTCTCCTCTCTTTATCTCTGTCCAACCAGGGCAGTCACAGCAGATCAGTGTCAAAGAGATATTTGAACTGAGCAGCAAACAGTGCATGTGATGCTATGTGCAGAACTGTGGATATGCAAGTTTGCTAGCCAGCTGCTCCCAAAAGGCATCTTAAAAGCGAGATTTCTGCCTGAGCCTCACTCAGTGGAGAGAAGGGCAGATGAATGATTAATTTATACTTTCCTCATCTCAGATGCTTATGTTCATGAAATATGAAAGTGGTTATTTCTGAGTTTTTAGACTTCTGTTGAGTATATTTTGAATTGGCTGTTGGATTCAGAAGTTATTGGAGAAGGCAGAAGTAGAATGACTTACTCCATACTTGCCTAGGAAAGCAGGCCTAGTATGATGATTTTTGGATTATAGTCTGTGCATCATTGGCAGCTGTTAGATCTGCAAAGGAGGCTTCTGCAGTTATCTCCCAGAGACTGGGCTGGGAATCACGTTCCTCAAATTGCCCATTTCCAGTGCTGCCTTCTGACAGGAGGAGTAGCACACTTTGTTTACGTGCCTTTGATTGTTATTGCTGGCTGATTTTCTTGTAGCCTTCCTTAAGGTGATCATTTCATTTACTATGCCAAAGGCCCTTAGAATTTTTTCAGGTAGGTTAGGATGTTATAAATCTTCACAAGAATATTAAGATCTTCATCTTAAGTTGCTGAGTGAAAATTGGGAACTGGAGGGAGAAAAGAGATGGATGTGAGGATTTAAGTCTCCATGAAAGCATAGCAGCTTGGATATGAGTGTTATGTGATTTCCTGTACTTTGATCTCTTGTGTGAAGACAGAGTGAAAGTATTACTGAAATAAGAGCTGAGTCTCAGGCTATGAAATTGGGAAAGATCACAGCTTTAAGCTCAGCTGTGTAGGAGGGAGGACCCTTAGAAAGGACCTGGAACATACATATATTGATTTATTATGTGTATATATACTAGAGCTTATATATATATATGTTAAATATATATATATATGTTTAATGTTCTTTTCACCTGTTTTTTTTCAAGACCTTTAGATGTTCATATTTTCATGGGATGAGACATCTTCTATTTACATTCATCCTCATGATGGTTTGTCTAATGTAACATTTCAGAGACCTGGCAAACAGGAAGCCACATCCCATGTCTCTTGACATGGAAACTACTAAAACTAGAACAGGCAACTGCAGGTAGTGCATTGAGCATCAACATTTTTCTCCTGCCTCTTAAGGGGATAACTGGTCCTTTACCACAAAGTGTGGTTACTGTTTTTTTGAGTTAGTGCTGCAAGAGACGGGATAGTTTTTTTAATGGTTTTTTTTTTGGACAACTAGTGTTAGCAAAACTTCTGAGAACATAAGAAAATTGTAGGGGTAATTATGGGTGTGTCTGGACCTTGAGGGTCTCAAGGAAGCTTTTTAGAAGCTGAATGGGTGCTTTAGTGGCATAGCTGCCTGTGAATATGATGGTACTCTGGCTTTGTAAATACTTGTGGTAATATGGCTGGTTTTCTAAATGGTTGTTTCTTTATTAAGCAGGTTGTGATTTGACTGAAATGTATACTAGACCTGGTTATTTATTTATGAATGAAGTTTTCTTGGATAGAAACTTCACTGCTTATGTCCCCAGTTGAGTTTGGTACTGAGTATTCTGGTCTTTTAATGTCATTCATTTTAAGGAAATAATAAGCAAAACCACTTGTGGGTTAGATGATTTAATGATCTGGTGGGCCAGAATGGAAAATATGCCGGAAGTAATCTCAGATGTTACTGTTGAATCTGTAGAAAGCTTACGTGGCCATTTGCTTTTAGCTTTTTCCAAATCCTAATTAATAAAGAATGAATATGTGTGTGAATGAATAAAATCTAGGATCATCTCAAATTGAAATGGTGCCAGGTAGTTAACTTTACAAGGAGGGAGAGTAAGAAGCTAGAGAAAAAAAATCTTTTGGGTCTAGTTTCAGTAGTTCAGAATAAATTTATGATATTATGACTGAGACAAAACTCCTAGCAGTGCTTAGTGTAATTTTCATGAAGTTGTTTTTCATGGAACAGGTATTGCCAAGGCCTGGAGTCTGGAATCCTGTTGGGGCCCTGTACGTGCTGCCACAAAGCAGCAAGTAACAGCAAAATGTCATTCACCTGCTATACCTTGAAGCATTGCCAAGGGTTCCCATTTTAATTATTCTGCCTGTTGGGGGACAATGTATTGTACTGGAGAGGGCAAACCACACTTCTTTGATCCTAGGATGGCAATGTTAGAACAGCTCTATCTCCAAGGGCAAGACATGTATAGATTTTCTTCCAGTTTTACTTCCACATAAAGAGCAGCCTCTCTTGCCTTCCCAGCTGAGGCTGAAATAACCAAATAACCACTACTGCTGCAGGTGCCAGAGCCTTGACCCTACAGCACAGAAGTGTAACTGTCCATGCCCGTTTTTCATCTGAGTTTTTCAGGTGGAAGCATCATATTGTATAAGTTTGATGGGGGGGAGGGAGGGGGAAGGCTTTCAGTGCAGTATGCACTATACGCTTGGAAAATTATCTCACACCATTTTTGTCAGCAATGATAGGAATTGGAAGCATTCCACAGCAGCAGGAACTGTTGTGTGCTCTTAATCTCAGTTAGCAGGGAGCACTAGTTGTTAAAATGTGTGTAGTTTTGGAGGCCCAAGCAGGTCGTGGGAGTGCAGCTGAGGATAACCACAGTCTAGGCTGCTGCAGAAACTTTGCTGTCTGTAGGAGTCCAAAGCAGCTCAAAATACATTTGTCATTACTTTGATTTCATCCTTGCTGTAGGTATTGTGGGAAGCAGCAGGGGAAGGAAAGAGAGGGTGAAATAGCCTCACGAAGTAAAGACTGGTATGTTTGTGATGGGGATGACTTTTTTGACTTTACAATTGTATGAAGGTTTGTACTGAATACTTTTAAAATGTTTGTGGTTGTAACTAAGAAACTGGTAATAATTTCTTTCTCCTTCTCATGGTTGCAAGAGGATGTGGAAACAAATTTTGGGGAGCTGAACATCAGCTGTGATTTGCTTACAGGTGGAAAAGCTGCTTGGTTTATTTGTGCCTTTCATAACATTTGACTTTTTATTCCAGTTATAATCAAGGACTGAACAGTGTGGCCTTTGAAAGGGAATGGGCAATGCTTGGGAAGGCAAGAAAGAAAATTTGGAGGCTTGCCTCACTTGAGAAAGGTCCCTGACAGCACAGCTAGACAAGTTGTGCTTCTATAATGAGTTTCTGTGGTTGTTTAGAGATGCTGTAAATAACACATTCACCACAAAGGATGCACAACTGGTGACTAAATCCTACACATACTGCTTTCAAACACTGGTCCCTTTCACTGCCAACTCCTCAGTGGTGTGAAGTTGTTTGTATATGCTTTTATCCAGCTGAATACAGAGCGTATTGTTCTGTTGCTCTTACAGTTCCATGCACTTTGCTTACTACCCACAGGCAACTAATTGCCAGTTAGGATTAGGGAATTCCCTATAATCACTAATTGAAATTCCTGTTCAGCATACCTTTAAGTGTGTTAGTTTACCTTTTCCTTGGCAACCTCATGTTTATGGTGAATATGTATATATTTGTATCTATACCTATATATCTCACTATATATAAGATATTTGGTTTCACATATCATGGAGAAGTTCCTTTCTCATGTAGCAGGAAGGTTTAGATGTTCATAAGCATATCCAATTGGTTCATTTTGTTTTAAACAGGTTTTGCTTTGTTTTAAGAAACTGGACATAATGTTCAGCCATACAACTTCAAAATGTGGCATTGATTTCTGTCTACAGTGCATCTGAACAGCCTAGATCAGAGGAAATAGGTTTGAAAAAAGTCTTAAAGCAAGAGTCAGCTATGATTCCTGATGTGGTCGTTCTAACTGTTCTTAAAGACCTGTAATGATGGAGGCTCCTGGGCTATCTGGAGCAATCCTTTCCAACACAGTGACCTTTGGAAAACATCCTCATGGCTATCAGTAAATTGCTGAGCTGTCCAGTATAGGTGTGGAAAAGAGGTTATTCCTCCTTTCTATTATTTTACATAAGCTTGAAAACAATTGGCATGTTCTATTCTGCACCTTCTCTTTAGACTCTAATAACTTTTCTTTTAGGATGAATAATCCCAACTTTATCCCGGTTGTTTACTCACTGGAGCACCTCCGTCCCTCCACTCTTGTACTTTTCTTTGGATTCTTCAATAATCATACCATATTTTTTCTTAAGTGCAGCATCTAAAACCAGACAAAGTCACACCAAAAGCTCATTTAACTCCTTTTCTAGTATCATAGCATGAGACTACCCACTTGGGTTTGTATCCCATCCTGAAGACTCTTGTGCAGTCAGCTGGATGAGAGACAGTTTCCTAAAGCACTCAAAGGGCTTTGAGTTGTACCACTGTAGTGGATGCCATGGAATGTTGGCCCTGCAGGAGAAAATCTGCACAGGAAAGAAAATTTTTACTCCAAATTTTGAATAAGGTTCAGATCATTGCAAATGGAAATGTTTAAATATCGTGCATTTGAAAGCAAAGCTCGAACTATCCTACTTGCAGGGCTTTTTCTCTTTTTATTTTAATTAGCAGATTCTATCTGTACCACATCCTTTCCTGGATAAGTCCACTATTAGTTAATGAATTGAATTCTCTGTGTAGTTGAAGTTCTATGTGCAAACTTCCCCAGGTTAGGATAACAGCACTTGACAGATGTGTGAATACCTGTGCAAGGTTAAAAGCAGAGGATAACCAAACTCATGTATTCTGAAGTCTTTTCTCTAGACCATTTTGAGCCCCATCTGGTCCACTTTAAAAGAATATAGAAACTTCTCTGTGTTTTCACAATAATTTATTCAATTTATTCTTTGGGGAAAAACCCTTGCTGAAGTGTTTTCTTTTTTTATATCCAGGGAGTGGAGAAATGATGTCTTAAGTTTGTGGTAACTATACTTGTGCCAGTCTCTATATTAGGTCAATTTATAGCAAGAGAAAATACCACAGTTAAAGGTAATTAGGCTAAATGTCCACTCCCAAGTGACTGTTTGTTGTGGGAGGAATTGAAAGCACAGGGAATGAAATAGAGTAAATTATAGCTCATACCTTGTGTAAGACTGACCTGCTTTCCTTTAGCATAGATAAAAGATTTATGTTAGTTTTACTATACAGGCCATAGTACAGAGTATGTGTGCTGTGATCCATAAACACTGGCCTTTTTTGAATATGGACACTTAGGCATTGTGACTTGTGAAAAGCCAAGTTTGGTAAGGGGAAAAAAGTAGCTGTATGCATGGTACAGCCTTTTAAATAATTGAAATCAGCTTCATACAGAAGACTTTATTGGTTGTGGCTGCTCTTCTCCATAGAAAAGTATTTCCTCATGAGATAATTTTATTTATATAACTATATTTGAAGTTGTTGCTTCAAAAAATTTCATTGGGGTGTCTCAGCACTTCTGGTGGTTCCTAAGGTGTGGGCATATAGTTACTATGTGTAATATTATTACTTGGGATTAGCTCATTAGAAAAAAATGCATCAACAGTCAACAAGGTTCTTTGATTTAGCCCTTCCACCTAAGAAGGAGGAAGGACCCCAATGTACAGGAGCTGGGGTTGGCTCTTAAGAGAATGTTTGGTTTTGCCTGATGTGCTCTCCTTTAGCAGCCTCTGTCTGTCCTTTAAGGCAGGTATGGATTTTCCAGCTTTCTAAGGGGTATGTGAAAGGGCATCTATGTACATTGTAAACACTCCATCACAAACAACTGATGACTTACTAGAGAACATGAGTGTATTTTTCCTCTTTCTTTTGAACCCATTCCAGGTTCAAACAGGACTCTTCTGAACAGTAAGATTCTTAGGACTGATGCACAATGGAAATTACCAGATCAGTGTTACTTCCCTATCCAGTGATACTGTGTATTTTAACATTATCTTGGATAAAAGTGGAAGAAGTTAATAATATGTACAGTCATTTTAATTTAATTTTTGTTTGGAGACGTGTTGATTAGCCCATTTTTTTGAAAAATCAACAGAAGAATCCTCCAATTATTTTAAATTGTACTAAGCATGCAGTAAAGTAGAATGGCTCTGTTTGTCATCAGAAAGGGATCTGTTCTTTATCTTGGAAAATCATATCTATTTGCAAATTATAAAATGGGCATAAGTCTTGTCTCTACTTTGTGTTCTTATTCTTGAAACTCAGGTCATTATTCCCCATCAAACTGAACTTTTGCTTTCCCACAGTTGTGTCTCATTACAGATGTAACTGAATTTACTTCCTTCCTCTGGGAAAATTTTGGAAAGGGAAGGGAAATGCTTTAAATGTGTGGTACCTCATGGAGAACACTGGCAGCCTCAGTTTCAATGGAGTGATATTTTTAAAGTAGAAAGGTTGTAGCTGTTTGTGACATCAGGCCTCAACTTTTAAATTCAGTTTAGAATCCAATGGGTAGCTGTTTCAACTTCTAAATGACGTGTGCCACATATGAAAGGAACCTGGTACTTCACCAGGTTCAATGTGACAATATTATAATTTTTTTTAGGTAGATAGATAGAATTAGATAGGTTGACCACATCATAAACAGAAAAAACCCCAGAGTTCTAAATTTCTTTGGAATCTAAGGTGTATGTATTTTGACTTCTAAAAACATTGTGTACTGTCCTGAGGGGTCCCACATAACAAAGGAACTCATCACACTTCATTAGTTTAAACTTTTAGGTTGTCCTAAAATGTAGGTCAGATTGTGTCAAAACAAATACCAAGGTCTGAATTCAAGAGAAGCCTGTTCTTCTCATGACACCCATGCTTACTGTTCTGGATATTATTCTTTTTACTTGTCTTTGTCTTAGAGACTGTGCGGCCAGAATGCATCTCAGCCCTGCCTCTCAGTTGGTTTCTCCAGTGTGCATGTGAATCAGGGTGCTTTTAACCAGATGTGAGATTCACCTGAGTAGCTTCTAAACCTGGTCCAGATTTTTTTCAGCAGAGAGTTTTTTCAAGAACTGCCATGTGCGGTACATGGAGTGGTGCCTGTGGACCTGTGCTTGATCAGTGTGTGCTGCAATTTACAGCCCTCACTGTCCCATATTTGTAGCTTTAATGGAGTTTGGAACCTTATGCAGTCTTGCACAGTAGAGAAGTGGAGGGATGAGATGACCCAGGGGGCGTAAGGGCCAGGAAAGGTCCTGTTAAGGACTTAAAAGGATCATTTCTTAGTGTCATCATTTGCTTTGGTAATGATTCTCAGCCAAGCTAACATGGTGCTGTACTACAGGATCTTCAGTAGTTGTCATCAGCCAAGGTGACAAGTGTGCAGTGATTGTTACTGAATGTGTCAGTCTGGCTGTTTTTATCCACCTGTGCATGATGCCTTACCTACTTTTTTTTTCTCCTTGCTGCTTTAAGGCATGCCTGTAACAAATGCAAGATATAACACGAACATTTTCTCCAAGCTGTGCTGTGGCTTCTTGGTTTTTTTAATGCTCAGTTGTTCTGAAATGTGTTTCAGTTGCTCTGCTGGTAGTCTTGCCTGAGAAAGGCACATGAATGGATCTGTTGCCCAAGATTGTTTCTCACTAAGTTTTGGTAAGAGGAGATTCCTTGCCGGCCTTTTTATTGTTGTTTTTGTGGTATTTCCAAATATATGAATTAGAAAGTTTTACTTTGTGGTGTTCCTGAAGAGATACTGTTCCTGTAAAACATGCTGTGAGCAGATTGCCCCATAAAGTAGGACTGTGAAATGCTTTCCTCTCCCATATACTTCTCTTGACAGTTGTTTTGTTACCCTCCTGGTTCTTCTGTACATATTCTAGTAAGAAATATGTGATCTGTGCTTAGATTCTCTGTTTGGATTATCTGTATATTCATTTTTTCCTCCAGCAGATACTTTTATGGTTTATTTCTGCTACTCTTAGTAACATAACGTTTACTCTTTTTTTTTTTTCCTGTTGTTTACTAAGGCTATGAAGTTTCTAGGGCCATGGAGAAACTGTAGTTCTTATTAAAGGATAGTCTTATTGCCATGCCTTGGAGACTTCAGTGTCTTCTTTATGCTAAGTTTGGAGTGCCACACAACTCTAAAGCAAATAAGAGTACTAAGAAACAGAAGACTCACACCTTAGAATCCTGGGTATCTGGTAGTGTCACAGCTTCACCAACTTCTGTACTGGGAAAAGAGGGTCTAACCTGGTTGGAGCTGGCAGAGCTGGCAGTGTTGATGAATTTGGTCCCAGGTCTGGAAGCTTAGGCAGCAGTGGCTCAGAATAACCTGTTTCCAGCAGAGTGCTCTGACAGCACTGATTAGGGCTGTTGGATTGCATTAAGGACGCGGAAGAAAAGGCTTTGGGCAAGTTTCGTTTCTCTTCAGATGCGAGCTACTGCAGTTTCTTTACTTGTCATCTTTTGAGTATGTTGCTAAGGAGAAAAGGATTAAAAATGAGAATGAGTTGCTAAATCTTGAGATAACTTGCACAGGAAAACTTACTGCTTGGTACTATAATTATTCTTAAAGCCAGTACAGTTCCAGAATCGCTAATAAAGATGTCTGCATTGAATTTGTCTATGTTGTACATGGATGCCGAAGCTTGACAGCCTGTAAATAAGGTCATTTTTGTTTGTTTTGGTTAACTTTTTGTATGAGTTGTATTGTTTGAAATAATACTTTTGTTGCTTTCTTTTCTTCTTTTCTAGTAATTTTGCCAGGAAATTGTCTTCTGGAAGTTCTATGGGTATGAATTGTGACGGAAGCTTGATTTTTGGTGTTATGCAGTTGCTCTGTTTATTACAGTTTTTTGATGTCTTTTAATTTCTTTTTTCTAGTGAGGTCAAGGTCAATAACAATTGCACATTGAAAAGAAAAAGCTTAGGTAACCTCTACTTAAATGTACATGAATACTTCTTGAATTTCTGTTCCATCTCTTTGAATGTCCCTTTTCTTTCCGTGTTTTCAGCACTCTTTTGGTGAAACGCTTATTTTCAGCCTCAAAGGCTGGGATAGCTGGGACTGTTCTGCTCTCTTTCCCAGCTTTTCTTTGAAATCTCCTTTTCCTGTGAAAATGCGTTGACAGATTCTCTCTCATCTGCCTTGATTTGCCAAGTGATACATGCTGCGAGTACCACTAAATGCCTTCATATCCGACTGTGCAGGAGATTTTTGGTATTATTTGCTTATTCATATACAACTGTTTGAAAAATTAAGCATGTACAGGCATATTGTTGCGATCTGGCCCTGGAGCAATGAAGTTGTTGTTCTGAGTTCAATACAGAGTGATGGTACCCTGCCAGCTGAAAATCTCATCTTCGGATTTTTCATCATGCTTTTGTGTCTGTAGCGGAAGCCTTGTGAATTAGCCTCTCATAGGAGCTGCTTTTAGGTGTTGCAGGTTGGGACTTCCATTTATTCCTTGAAGTAACAGGATTTTGGAGCAGCGAGCCTGCTGACCTGAGCAACTTAAAGCTCAGTCAAGGGTATTTTTCCTCTGTCGGTAGCACAGCACAGTTAAGGATATGTGTCAATGAAGAGAGTCCCCATGGATAACTGGGTTTCTAGGATACAGCCTATGTTCTGTTTTAATTATACAGTTACTCTTGTCTTCAGGCTCTCTGTCACTTCACTGCTTGTAGAGATTTTATAGTGATAATGCAGTGTAAGAAGTAAAATCACTTTGTTTTAAGGATGTATTTTTTGCTTGTGTGCAAAATGCCATTCACTGATCTGTCATCTGCACTAAAAAAGAGGCTAATAGAAATTTAATTGGTCTTTTCAAAAGCTTCCAGGATCTGCATTTTGGTGGACACCGCAGAATTGAGTATAAACATAAAGCTTTTCACTAGTCATTCAGTTGGATGAAAACTGACACTGGCTGCTTAGAGACTAAAAATCAAGTTGCTGTGCAGAGAGCAATTAAAAAAGAAAAAAAAAAAAAAAGGAAATGGGGGAAAGGAAAGCTTTCCCATTTTAAAAATGTGACCTGGTTATCTCGATGAGCAAATCTGATGAGAGTTTTTCTTAGAATTAACATTTGTAAAGTCAATTCAAGTTTGTGTGTACTTTATCTCTAACATATGGCTTCCCACACAATGATGTCACGTACAACTAAGTGCCAAAAAAAGCGTGAACGCTCCCAGCAAAAGCTACACTTTGAACTGGGATCTGCTCTGCAGTTTCTGTGCCTGTGTGTGCGTGGCCAGACAGCCGGTCATGTTAGAGCACCGAGCTCTGCACGAGGCCACCACTTTCCTCAGCTGTGGGTGACGGTCTGCAGGAAGGCACAGTGGCCATGGAACCTTCTGTGTCATGAAACATCTACTTTTCTCCCCTCTGATACATTGGAGAGGGTGTGAAAACACGGCTGATTTGCTTCAGAGGAGTTCTAGAGAGGGACTGTCAGCTCGAGGCATATTGGTGCTGTCAGAGCTTCATGCAGTTCCGCAAGTGAGGATTTCTGTATCCTTGGGGTTTGCAGGTGTTGTGTAGGCATAACAAACTGTTCTGTGCATGGGCTTTGTTCCCAGCCCACTTCTTAGCTGAGTCATGGTTTCCCAAATGTTGTAATAATGTTTGGAAGGTGGATCTGGTTTTGTGCTTGTGTTTATGAAGTGGATGCTGGGATGGCTCACTCTGACCCTCTCCTGGCGCGTTCTCCTGCCCCTAGTGCCCAATATCACGGTCCGCTTGTTACCCTTTGTAAAGGAAAGCTTTCCTTGGGTTGCACGGTTTTTGATCTCTTTGATGCAAAACAGAATATGTTACAGTGGTATAAAATAAAGAGAAACTGTGGGCTCTTTCTTTTAGTCTACCATTTACCGTAAACTACTACGGGGTCCTGTTCTGTTTCAGCAGTGGATATGTTAAGAAGATTCCTGGATCAGAGCATAGATCAGAAGTTTTCTCCTGAGCTCTTCCCTCAGCCATGCATTGGAAGTTGGAATCTCAGACTGCCTGAAGGTCTTTAATGTGCTGGTTACCAGCAAACGTCCTAAAGGAAGTTTTGAGGGTGGCTTTAAAGTTGGAGAAGGAAGAAAATGTCAAGGCCAGTGCCTGGTATTACAGGTGCATTGGTATTGGTTGCCAAACACAGGAGTTGATGAGGATTTCATGGTATATTTTTTGACTGGAGTTAGATGGCCTTCTACTAAAACTCTTTACAAAGCCTTCATAGCTCTGCTGGCCAGCAGGCACAGGTTTGTCTTGGCCCCTTTGTGCTTTGGCATATGTTTTCTCCTCATACAGAGATGGAAGCTTGTGCTTATTTGCTGTGCAGCAGCGGGAGGTTCTTGTCTACTTGCACCTGGGCAGCAGCTGCTCCACAGCTGTGCTTGTGGGTGAAGAATGACTTTAAGATGTTACTCTTCTTTTTGATTACATATTCAAACCTGAAATATGTAAAAGTGACCATGTGTGTACCTAGGCGCTCACTGTGCCTGCTGCTTCCTCGTAACAATTACTTTCCTCATAATACAGATTTTTCTGGTATGAAATTTTTTCATCAACTGCAGTGAGAAAGAGGGCTGAGACAGCATAATATTTCATCACATTCTCTTTCTTTTAGCCTTTCAGGTGGTACAAGCAGCTTAATTAGTTAAAATTCATATGTGCATCTGGTAAATGATGAGAGATTCTTTTACAATAAGAAAATCAACATTTTTGAGGAAGAACTGTTGGGACTTTGTATGGTTTGTGTGCCTTGCTGCCCTGAGGGTGCACTGGGCAGGGCTGCAGCATATGTGCCAGGGAAGAGAACCTTCCAAAATCTGCAGGGAGCAGCTCAGAGGAGCTGTGAACTGGAGCTTGGGAATGGAGGGGCAGTTCAGGCTCCCATCCCCTCCTCTCCCTGGCTTTTGTGTGCCAAGGGTAATTATTGTCACTGTTCAATCCATGCTTAATGCCTCTCAGAGAAGAAAGCAGACAGCTTTTTGTCTGTACATGCTTCTGTGACTGGTATTTTCCTACACGCCAGACACCTAAGAAATTTAGTTAGGGGCTTACACAAAGGAACCACATAATTTTTTTGCAATGACCTAGTGCATACAAGCTCTTTTGGTGGAAGCTGTTAAATAAATTAGGAAGTTATTAAGTGTTAAGCTGTAGGAGGAAGAGTTAGGATTTTTTTTCAGATACATCTGCATCTATCGTTCTTTCTACCCTTGGTGGTCTTGAGTCCTATGCTGCATTCAATTTCCTACTTCCCATTTCTTGAAAAAAAAGTTAAAATATGTGTTATCAAAAGCTTCCCTTAAATGGGATATGCTGCTCCATCCCATAATCAGGGAAATGTTTCAAGTGGTGAATATTTCTCATGAGCTCTTAGCTTTAATTTTAATGATTTGGGAGCTGCTGTAATGTAGTTAGTCAGGAATTTTACCATAATATTTGGAATGTATGTAGTATTGATTGCCTTTCTATCCAAAATGCATCTGTTTGAAACAATGGGCAGTGATAAAAGAGCAGTTTTTCTCCTTGCCTGAAATATATAGCTACTAAAATTTAATTTTGTTGGTCATTGTGTTAGTACACAGAAGATTTTTTTTTTAAGTGATACATGTTTTGAACTGTTTTGCTGCTAGTCTGCTGGCATTTTCTGTTGTTTGCAAACTTTATTAGTCATAACTTAGTTTCTCAAAAAATAATACAATAAACTTATTGGTTCAATGGTTAAGGTTTAATTTTTATTACAAGTTGAGATTTCCTGTGTTTGTACCTGTCAGTGATTTAACATCTTGATAATATAGAGAATTGCTGACTTTTTAATAAATACTGGGAATTGTGGTAGTGTACAGTAGCAGAGTGCAGAAAAGAGATGCAACTTTTTTGAAGTCACATGAGACATCAGTGGCAGAGGTGAGATTACATCTGGATCCTGCATTTAAAAAAATACATAGAAGTATATTTGTAACAAATGAAGAAAATAGAAAAGCGTATCAGTATACATGTATATTATTACAAACATATTTAAACTTTCTTTTCTTTATTACAGATTATAGAACAGACTTTACTTTTTAGCACTGCAGCTACAAGAAGGATCCAATCTGCATCCCTCCAATTGCTTTCTGGAAAAATGACTAGTCTAGTTCTTGGTTTATGAACTTCTGTAGTTTTCTGGCACACAGATCTGGTATATTTTTGTCACTGAAGAAGTCTGTGGACTGCAGCAGTCCTTTGCTGTAGTTGTGAGAAAGTTCTGTCCTTCCCAAATTCACGTGTATCTGCAGCAGCCTTAGTGGGGCACGGCTGTGCTTCTGTAAATATGGATTTGGCAGTTTCAGGGGCTGCTCTCTTCAGTGACAGGTTTCATTATTTGTGAATTGCTTGTGGCTCCTACTAGTTTTGGGGGGCAGCAGGAGCAGCAGAGAGCTTGCCACCCAAAGGCCACCAGCAGATTTCCTGTTATTGCCCCTCCCATGTCCCAATGTCTTTGTCTGAGCTGTGGCATTGTGCTGGTCCCATCTGTGGCCCCTGCCACTAGTGCTCGCCTTTCCTCCCCTTTGCTGTAGCTTGGGATCACAGCTTTGTTCCCTAAGCTGGCTATTCTTTTTCATAATGTTATCGGCCTGGCAGAGTTTGGCTTGTCTGTGAGCCCGTCACTGTTGCCTCTGAACGGAACGGGGGAACCGTCCCGACAGTAACAGCTGTGCAAACAAACAAGTCAGCGTTGATACCCATCAATGGCTTTGTGCAGCCATGGCATTGAGACGCACCAGAACATGTGCAGTCTGTCTGCTGCCTTTGTCCCACGGTGCAGCCAGATCGGCCACTCTGCACTGATGAGGTCGATTGTCATGCCATGGTGTGCCTTCTCCTCCTTCCTTTTTATCTTTGCTTTTCCTGCCTCTTTGTGGGCTGTCTGGCTGCTCCCAAACACATCTGCCACGCGTCCCATCTGCTCTCCCTGAGCGGCACGCTCAGTCCTGACAAGCGCTATTCAAGTGGTGCACTGTTCTGTGGAGTTGACAGAAAACACTAATTTGTATTATTAATGGCGTATCACTAATGCTCTCTGCTTCCAAAACACTAAGCAGAGTAAATAGGGTGGAACATCAACTTGTGAACTTGCTGGTGGGTTTTTTTAAAATCCTACATGCATAGATGAATTTTTCCCGTTCCACTTACCATAGGTAACATTGCTCTTACTTTGTCTTAGAGCTTGTAACTTTTTCAAGACACAGTGTTTTCCTTCAAAAAATGAAACATTTATTTTAGAGGTTGTGTTCTTTCCTTCCTGGCATCAGTGCCAAGATTCTTTACATTTAAGAGGCAAGGCACGAATGTGTGATGAAATTGTTGTTTACTATTCCTTTGTCTTTCAGGGAAAAAATATTATCAGACCATCCAAAAACATTTTAAAAACCCTGTTCCGAAGTCAGAAGGCATTTAAAGCCTTGCCTGTTCTGCATGTCTGTTGGACAGCTTAGGGTTATGCACTTAACTCTTCAGAACATCTTTTCTGTGACATTTACTCACTTCCAGCAGGATCTTGCCTTGTGCCAGCTCCCCTATCAAATTGAACAAAAATACAGTGGGTGAAGGAAGAAGATGGTATGCAGCATGGGCATAGATAGGCAGTAGAGTTGTTTCTGTGGAATCACCTCTAGCTTTGAGTCCAATATTTGTGGAGATACCTGATCAGAAGTGCAGTTACTGATTAATATTCAACTCTGCCTGCCCATACTAACTGTTAGCTGTATCAGCTCCATGTTTACCATGCTCATTATGTTGAAGCTGTCACAGCTGCCTCGTGTACCGCTGCAGAGATTTACAACATGAAGCTGTGGTGAGCAAGGAGTAACCTTCTCTGTTACCATGTTTGTCTGCAATGTGGAATTCTCTGTAAGCAAGGGAGAGGTGTCCAAAGTACCAAGTTGAGCGGGATTTTACAGGGCGGCCTAAAAGGAAATGCACATGGATCTGGGGAGAGAAATGATTCATTTTGACGGTGTTTGTTTCATAGCCTTGTAAGTCTTCCTTTAGCCTTCCTTCCTCCCTGCTTACTCAAAATGTCACAAAGAGAAAAGTAAAGGTTGGAAGCGTAAGTCAAAGGAGAGAATGAGGCCAGGGAGGCTCCTAGCAATGAAAAAAAAGTTGAGCAACTTTTGAGCTAGCAGAGCTGTGTCAGAGTACATTTTGGTTCTGTGCTTCTTGGAAGCTGCTTTGTCTGGTACTCATGTTAACTCCTTGTGAAAGCTGTTATTCCGTGGTGGCTGCACTGTTCTGCACTGTGTCGTGTTCAAGCATTTGACCTCTCTTGAAGAGGTTGAGGATGGACTTGTTTACTTGTCTTACATAGCTTGTACAAGAGTGTTTTTCCTTGTCTTTTTTTTCTTCACCTGAGAGCATTCTAAGGCAGTATATTTTATCATTATACCCCAACTAAGCATCATAAAGCTGGTAATCCTTACACGGAGCTTGAGGAGGAGAAAATGGATTGGGACTGCTTGACAGAATAGTATCTATTATGCTGCAAAACAGGTATGGAATTTGTAATTTAAAGGACATAATCAGAGCACTCACTTGGTTAGGTGTGATCAGTGGTACAGTGGTAAGCATTAACTCTCCTAGTTGTGCTTTTTAGATCAGCACCTGAAAAATTTATCAAGTCAGTGTGTTAGCACCTGAAAAGTTGTGTCAAGGAGTTTAGCAAACAGACCAGGGAGAAGGGAATGAGTACAGCAGTTTATCACCTCTGGAAAGTGGTGTTAGACACTGGGAAACAGATAGGTGAGCTGTTCCTGCAGGACTTTCCATGGGTTGCTAAGTTCAAGGCATCCTCTAAAGGTTACAGATGTAGTTGCAGTTGAGCTGTGTGCTGTATCATTTATCCAGCGCTTTGCACTGTGTATGCTTGTTTTTACTTTAAACTGGTCCCTGGTGGTTTAACTGGATGTGATTCCTGCCCCCAGCCTTGTTCATGTGTGTTGCCAGTAGATTCCAGCAGCACTGTCTGGACACTCCCATATGAAAATGGGGTGATCAGGTATGATAGGTAACTTAAAGAAGAATGCTTTGTGTGTACCCTTGAAAAACTATTCTGCTGCAATTTTCTATGATTTCCTTTAATAATTCAGCTCTGAATGCTATTAATTCAGTCTCAACATTTCAGGAAAGTAATTAGCCTTTTCTCTGCCAAACTCATCTGTGCTTGGAAAAGCTTATATACAGATCTTCTCTGTAACCCAAGAATGTAAGAGAGGAGAATATTTTGGTGGTTGAAATATGTGGTGAATTCTCAACTTTTTCTCCTTTGTGTTTGAACCTGGCCATTGTTACTTGAACTCTGCAAACTAGAGGAGTGAAAGCTTTATTACAGATTACCTATCAAGAGAGCAGTCCTATAGAGGGCTGTGAATAAACATAGCAATTGTGTAATGAAGCAATTTGTCAGTGACTGCTAACAGGCCAGACTTGAGATGAATTGTGGACAGGGCAAACATAACATGTTACAAGCATGTCACAACATGTTAGCAAATTCTTGTTGATACCAGATCCACATTTGCCTTATAAAAAAGGGAACCCCTCCTCATCTCTCCTGTCACTCATTTCTGGTATGAGAGGGAGGATCTAGTCCATGAAACAGAGTAGATCTTCTAGTGATCTTAGTATTAAGAAACAATAAAATCAGAGGAAATTAAGGGATGCTAAAGGAAAGCAAAACACCCAAAATTATGTAGATTTTCCCTGCATTGTTCCTTGTTACCCTTTCTGGTGTGTTTAGTTTGTGAGCTGCCATGCTCATTATGTTGAAGCCTTGCACAGCTAAGAGGGAGCCACTTTCTGCTCTTCTAGAAGGCATGCTGGAGTGCTGCTGTAGAGAGACGTGTCAGTGCATTGAGAGGAGCCTTTGTTGTCCTGCTCATTTCTAAGGAATGGAGCTTCACAAGAAATCTTACTATTTGTGGTGACTTGCTTGTGTAGGGTTTTTACTTACTGGGAGGCTTAGTCTTCGCCCTTGAATTCTGGGCAGTCGTCTCCAGAAATACTGTGTGAGGTTTGCTCATAGCGATCTTACTATTTGTGCTAATCTGTCGTGTTTTGGCTTTTGTTTTTCTCTCCCTCTTGATTTAGATGAGAGATCCTTGGAACAGCAGAATTTTTCCTTTTTCTCAACAGTGCATGAAAGCATATCAGGCAGCAGGACACAAACGGCCTCAGCAAAAAGTACTTTGGAGTCCCAAGAAAGTAATTTGCTTCAAACAGTTTTATCATCAGTTACCACTTCCTTTGATGGGACTTCACTTAGCCAAGAAGAAACAGCCAGAATTTCAGAAGGGAGAAGTACGCAGTTGGTAGATGTCTCTGTAAGGAGCAATGAGGCATTCCTAAGTGATGATGAATTTATTAGCTCCTTTTCAAAGGCACAGTGGACTCCTCCCGTGAAGTCTTTCGCAGTTTTAACTGATCATCAGTCAGTTAATGCAGTAGAGCCATCAAGAGAAATGTTACAAACTGTGTTGCTAACACCTTCATTATCTGTCCTCTCTTCACTGTATGATATCTCAGAAACAGCACAGCAGAAGACTCCGTTGAGTGCTGTCCCTGAACGCAGCTACACTCTCATGGAACGAAAGCCTTTTGTACCAGATCATGAAATGCTAACAGCAAGCAGAGACTTGCTGTTGTACCCTCCAAATACAGCTGTTCCTTTGACTTCCATTCCTTCTGACGTGGGAGTTGTGGCACAGGAAAACGTTAATGCAAGTTTAACAGCTCTGCCTTTTGGGGCTGCTTCAGAAGGATCGCCTCTTCATCTCAAGCTGCTGGGTGAAACCAGCCCTGGGGCCCCAGAGGCCACAGCACAACTTGCAGACCTGTATGGTGATGTTTACAGCCATGTGAGTGGCAGGGCAGCAGAATCTCTCAGTCAAAGGACCTACGCCACTCCAAGCATTCCCTGGGCCATGCCAGCTTCAGCAGCCAGTGCTGAGCCTGCTTTTTTTCCTATTAGTCTTCCACTTGTATCTTTCCCTCTTGATTCAGCTGCCATTTCCGTGAACTCTAATACAATTCTTAATGCCAGCCTGTTTACACATGAATTCTCCACTACAGCACCAATTTTGCCTGCTGGTTCAGAACTACCAAGTCAATCAGAGCTTGTCAGTGAGCTCAGGACTCCAGTGCCTTTCACGAAATCATATTGTCTGTATTGTGACTCAGTTTCACTTCTGCCAGAAGCAGGCTTTGCCCCAGAACATGACGTGGGCTCAGGTGATTATGTTGAAACTTTGTCCATCAAAGCCTCTGAAGTACAAGGCATAACTGCATTTACAACTATAATTACTGATGGATATGAATTAGAGGAACCTACACCTGAGATTTTTGATACTTCTTTTCCATCAAGACCAGTTGTTTCACTTTCTTCAAGATTTGCAGAAATCCCTGACTCAAGCATGTTTTTATTAAGCACTACAGACACTAGAACACCTATAACAGTATCTCCCTCCTACCATCAGCTCCCTGGGGAAGCATCACTGTACAGCTCTGTTTCCCAGACCCTCCCTATTCTGGAAATAATTTCCTTGATTCCAAGCACTCATGTAGAACTTCCTGGTGCCACCAATGTTCTGTTGGACTCTACCATCATCCCGAGTGAGCCAGTAGCATCATTTGCAAGCAGTCAGACAACCTTGCTGGAATTGCCAGAATTAATGCCATCAGAATCAGTGGTTTTGCTTGGCAAGACATCTACAAGGGACGAACTGTCTTTAAATATTTCAGATTTTCCATCCAACCTTTTATCAACACCATTTCTGATTGAATCTAGCTACTTGTCTTTGTCACTGACCATGCTAAATTCTTACTCTGTCATGCAAAGTGTGTTATCAACACTCTTACCTCAGACCTCGTTGACTGGGACATCAGTACTTTCTGAAGGTGTTACCAGCTGGGACATAGCTACCACTGTCAGCTCTGCCACTGACACCGAGGTTTCTCAGTTACATCTTGGCCAAACATCATACTTTTATTCAAATGCATCATCCCTTCCAGATGCACAGGTTCCTGAAATGATGCCATCATCAGATTTTCACTCAGAGTCATCTGTGTTTCTGGAAACATCCTTGGTACTGCCAGTGGGCTCTGAAGTTGTGTTTACCTCAGCTGCCACAGGAGCTACCTCTCAGTTGGAGCCTTCACTCTCCACCTCTCACTCTGTGGTTCCTACCGTGGTGCTGTCCACTTCCGAAACCCAGTCTGTTACCAGCAGCATCTTGCTCAGTGAAACAAATCTGATCTCTTCGTTTACTACCTTTCCGGCAACTCCTGTCTTAAACGTATCTTCATCTCTACTTTCAACTGCTCTGGGTTCTGATGAGGATATTGGTGCTACAGTTAACCCCACACTGCTTTTAACACCCGGCAGCAAGAGCAGTGCCCCTACAGCCCTTCCTCCCACAGACCCCGACAGCCTCACACCAGATGCCGACACCATCAGCGTGATGCCCTTTCCTACAGCATCTCTGTCTGTGACCTCGTTGTTTGCTCCCACACAATTTCCCCTGACTGCCAGCCCTCCTGCTGGATCTGAAGTTCCATCAGGAAGCAGTGTAACTGCTGGATCTGAAGTTCCATCAGGAAGCAGTGTAACTGCTGGATCTGAAGTTCCATCAGGAAGCAGTGTAACTGCTGGTGCTGAGGCACCAGCTGCTTCCACCACTGTCACCAGTGCTATGAGCAGCCCAGGGACATCCTCCTCCACCCCTCTGAGGACCACTACTCCATCTGAAGTGGTGGCTGTAACCTCTGCTGTGACTACTACCAGGCAGCCGTACGTCTGCGACATCACCCTGCCCAACGCCTACCTAGTCACTGCTGGTAAGATCTTCCCCACATTTTCATTTCGTTTTTCAGAAGCCACTGTAATACGACCCCCCAGCTAAATTGCAGATTTTGGATTAACTGAGTGAATCTTTCAAAGAAACATGGTGTAAATTTAGACAAAGAGCTGTAAAAGCATTGATATGTCATTTATTGTTAAAAATAATAGAGTTCACTTGAACAAAGTCCCTTGTGAGAGAGAGCTACAAATACATTACACTGCACAGAGAATGAAATCGTCCTCAAAAATTGCTGATGCATATGTACAAGTGTGCTGAGTTAGAGGCTGCTTTATCATTTCATTGGTTGTAAATGAATGTTACTTTCATGGTACTGTTCTGCCAAACTGTTTAATGTTCTGACTGAGTGAGTTTCTCCTTTCAGTTGTTGCTGCTGTTTATTAAAAAAACACCTGCATGTGAGGTAATGTTGTAATATGTAAGAGGAGAATTGGTTTAAAAAAAGTTTGGGTTTTGCAACCATGTTTATAATTTTCCCTTACTAGCTTATGTTTGTATCTTACCTCCTCCCATACTTACTTTCAATTTCATTTGGTGTGTTTGTAACCACAAAAAGTGACATTAGTGTGTTTCAAAATTAATTGTCTTAGCATCTGTGTTTGCTTTTCTGGTGTTTTCCTGCCTCTTCCTAGCTTTTTAACAAAACAATGCCAGCAAACTAATCCAGGGCAGCTGCAGAAGTGCTGCATTCTCGTGGTGAGCAATATTTTTTACTCTTAAGACTTAGTTGCAAGAAATAAAGCAGAATGAGCATAATCTCATCCTCCAGATATGTAGGTGATCTAGCTATGCTAATGATGAGGAAGCCTTTTTTGAAATGTAATTTGAGTATTTTTGTAGGCAAGTTACTGATGGAAAATAAATGCAGGATGACAACACAACACTTTTCAGTTGTTTGCTTAATCCACAGTCACAACGTCAAGTGTGACTGTAGCAGACATGACATCCATTGGAATGTGGGGATTTTAAAGCTCTTTCTTACTCCATGGATATCCCTTTCATTAATTAATGTCATATTTGTTTACTTTTTATTTAAGAGAAGAGTAGATGCATATTTTCTGTGGCTTTTTTGTGACCTTATCTGCATTCCATGCATTGCCTACAAAACTTCTGTGTTGTGACAACAGACTCACAAGTCAGACCAAATACACTGCTACTTTCCCATTTGAGTGCCTCAGTGGCTCTTTAAAGGTTCTTTTCTCAGAATGCTAAAGATACTAGCTTTGGAAAAACAAAACAAAAGAAAATAAATTTACAGTTTGTTAAAGTCACTTTTTAGGATACAGTCACACCTTCACCCCTGTCCTTGGTGTTCATCTTACCTGTTTGATGCAGCTGATCTCACTACCTGCTTTTTCATGCACTGCGCAATTGAAAATGCAGCTTTGAATCAAAACCTAAGAGATGAAGCTAAGATGTATTTTCTGACTGACATTAATTTCTAGTGCTGGCCCGAAGAGCTGTTCTACGAAATGTCAGTGAATCCATCAGAGAAGTTCTCCGAGTTCAGTTCAGGAGATCAGTAGAGCTGGAGGTAAGTGATGTGAAGTGTGTACAAGTACTCTTTGATCAATGCAATACAATAGGGGTTTAATTCACAAGCTGAAACAGTAATTCAAACAGTCCATAGATATTGTATCAGAGAGCACTTTGTTTTAACTTAAATGTTAGTCATGTCTTGGTTGGGGTTTTTTTTAATGCGAACATTGATGTCAAATTTTTTACTTTTAGAATGCCATCATTTTCTAGGACAGACCTTTTTTGCTTTTGCTAGAGGGGAGCAAGCAGTGCCCAGAATCTACTGCTCATGTCCTTTGCCTGGTGAATTGAAACTGAAGAACTTTTACCCTTCAAAATACCTGTTAAGCAGGTCTGTTTGTTCTGCTAGCGGATTACACACTTAGCACTTTAAACAAAATGAAACCTTCTGCACAGCCTTGTGCTATTTTATGCTATGAGACCATCAACGCTTGCAGGGGAGGTGGTGGTATCCCAAATGCCTGATTTGGCAGATGAAAAAGGTAGGAGGGGAAAAATCAGGTGTGCAATAGTAAGATGTTATTCCTAACCCTTCAGATAGGTGCAACTCCTGTCCTTACTCCCCTCACAGGAACAGCTGTACTCTTGGGTTTTTCTGAAAGCTTTTTCTGCTTTGATATTCAAGGAATCATCTTTGAACAAGATCTCAGTATTGTTTTCTAACATCCAAGTGATCATCTAGTTGAGATAAGGGTTGAAGGCTGTGTTCCCCACCTCTGTCTAAAACCCTCTGAGAGCAGAAGGCATAGGGGTAGTTTGGGTGTACCTTTGTTGTATAATCAGATACTTCAGTGGTGAGGAAATGCTTCAGTAGAATTATTGGTGTAGATGATGTTCAGCTGCACTTGCAGTTTTGCGTGTCTGTATTCTTCTAGTTGTCACAGCCCAGCACCAGATGATCTTTTCTGAGTCAGTGATCTCATTTTTGTTATGTAGTTAACTCAGGTAGCAGTTCGTTGAACATAACTTGCATTTCTCTGTGCGCAGAATTGCTTGGTGCCTTTCATTTTGGCATCTCCCCTGATCACTGCACTCAGTAATTAAACAACTCCTCTCTGATGTTTGAGGATGTACATCTCTGCTACTCAGTCCAGATAGGAATGTTATAAATTCCTGCCAAACTTAAGCTACAGGGAGCTGCCTCTGTAAATTATGTGTAGTTTATGTCCTTCTAACAACACCTGCTCATGAGCTATTTAGATTTTTTTATATTAAAGAGATTTTTCTTCTGGTTTTTAAATTATCCCTTCAGTTTGTGCAAACTGGAATAGTCAAGAAGTCAGTTGTTCATAATGATAGAAACACACTTAATTTTCAGTGACCTTACACATTGGTATTGAAGCACTTTTTTACTATTTACAGCAATAGGACAAATCAGTTGCTTAATATTTGAAGGTTAATTGGAACAAACATTTGATATTTCACTTTATATTTTTTCCCTTTAAATTCCTGCCTTTCATGCCTGCTCTTGCCTTGTAAAGCTCTCAATAGGAGAAAGCTTCTAAGAAGTCCTAAGGCTTCTCAGAACTGTTTTTATAAATGATGCAGCTAGTCTAGTTTCATCCTTTGGAAAATCTTTTTTATCTAAAGGAAGGACATCTTTGCTGAATCAGTTTTGCATATTTTAGAATGCTGCTGTCATATGGGTTTTGCACTAAAAATAATCACTAGCAAATATGTTTTCACCTCTAACTGTGGAATACTAACAAAACTGTTGTTTTGAAAAAGGGCTCTATGTAATAGCAGTATGTTGAGTGGTGATGTAATGCAATATTTTAAACAGAATTTCTCTATCTTGCTAAATGTAATTAATCGAACAGACCTGACTTCTGTTAGCTGGAAGTACCCAGCAACCATGTGAGTGTTTTTGCAAGTTATGGTGAGGCAGTGCATTTCTCTAAGCTGCTTTTTTACTGTGTCTCTTATTACAGCTCACAGATGTTCTCTTGCTGTGATGTAATGTACAGTAAATCAGGAGACAGTCCAGTTAAATTTAATTTTGTAGTAATGTATGCTTTAAAAATAAAATCCATGCCAGTGATGGCTATAACTGCTGCTTACTTTAAGTAAGAAGCAAGTTTAGCAGTGAAATGAGGATTGAAGCATTTTTTGCCTTCAACTTTTTCAGTTGAAACTTTGATCTCTGCTACTTTATTATTTCAAACATTGTGAGTTGCTGAAGTGGAAAAACGAGGAGGTAGGATCCTGCCAAATGAAAAAAAACTTCTGTCACTTTTTTCCTAGAAAAACCCTTACAGCAAAGTGAGAATAAGCAAAAATTGAAAAGTTTTTTCGAGTTGGTCTCAACATATTGCATCTGCAAAAGAATAAAACTCCATTGTCTGAGCAAGAGTAATTTTAGTCAATGCTCTGTAATGTAAACCTTATGACATTTGGGTAGGATCTGTTAGACAATGTTCTCTTGACTTGACTTGCACTGGGGTGTGAAATAAAATAATGTTGGCAGTGACTCACTGCCAGGACCCCTGGTGCCATTAAGTTCATGCCAACAGGAAAAGGGGTTTTGCTAGCCTCATTTGTGCTTGGAAATTTTATTGTGCATTTTAGCATTTTTACCTTTGCCACTTTGTTGTTGTATTCAATGTGGTTTTGAGGGTGTGGCCTTAACCTACTGGTTCCTATAATCCCAAGTTAGTGAACTCTGCCTCCAAAGGGTGGAGTTTGGGTCATTGCCAGGTAAATGCTTCTTTTAAAGTTGTCACCTCATGGACTTACACTGGCTTCATCGCTGCTTTACCACTGCTGAAGTTCTGGCTGGTACTGTAGAGGTAAAACCAGTGAGAACTGTTGCCTCAGGATCCTAAAATGCGTAGGAGCAGAAGCTTTATTTTATTTTTAAGACGTATGAGCCTTTATCGTCCATCTTCAGGAAGTTAAACACCCTCGGCAGGCACTTTATAGGGTTAATGAGGTGGTGATGAGAAAATCAGTTGTTGATGCTTTCTGCCAGATGTTTACACAGCATAATACAGTGGAGTATAGGCATGGATTAGGTTGTGGCAAAGGTGCAACTGATCAAGTATTTTAGCAGACAATAATCAATAGCAGATACTTAGGAAACATCATAAGAGTCAGAGAAAGGATACAGTCATGTTTTTCCTAAATACTCTTCTAGCCTATAGTAAACTGAGGCTTTAAAACTTTCTGTACTGGACATGCTCTCTCTTGTGAGGGTAGCTTGGAGTGAGATAGATTGTGTCCTGGAAACAGCAGCGTTGGGTTAGTCATTGCACTTTGGAGCAGGGATAGCTTAACTTGAGCTGTTGTAAGAGTTCTCTGCTTCTACTGAAGGTTTCTGCTTTTGCAGTGGGGATGGCTCCAAAATGCACATATAATTTTGTATGCTTCTCTGGCTTTCTGGCCCAAGGTGTTAAAATATTTGTACCTTTTAATATCAGAAATCCATGCTTGTGTACTTTAATGTGATGCTCTAAAGTGTGATGGTTCAGCCACCTAATTTAGCATCTAGCTAAATTCCTGGCAGTAGAGGTGAAACTTCCAAGAGAGAGTTGGATGGATGGCTGGGTTTGTGAACAGGTAGAGCTGTGCCAGAGCAGCTATTCTCATTCATGAATCATGATTCCAGAGTCACGAGCTGTGCTCATCTATCCTTGATAACTTTGTAGACTTCTCTGTGAATTAGACAGCATTTGATCTGTGGAAGAGATCTAATTCTAGACAACTCTGCAATATCTCAAGCACAAATAGCTATTGTTTTGACTTGTAGTGGTTCTAGTCTGTCTACCTCAAAATTACTGTTAAAAGTGGATTTTTATTTTGGATGTCCATACTGGAGTTGCTGTTGCTTTTCTGATGCAGTGAAGCACAAGAGGGAACCAGTGCTAGCTGTTGAGCTGAAAGGTTAATTCGGGGTGGGCTGCTTTCCTGCTTGTCTGTGGTGCAGCACAACTGGTCAGAGATGGAAGCAGCTGAGTTGGTTACAGAGGCTTGCTTTTGTGTCTGAAATACCCAACTAGAGGGCATAAGTTTATGCTGGCTGCAGCAGGCCTCTCTTCCTCAGTATATATTGCTTCAGACATCACCAGCAAATTGTCACAGAAATTTGTAATTCTAATTTCTCTTTTTCTTGCCTTTCAAGTAGTTTCATTTGCAAGTAATGGGCAACTTTCTTTTGGCATGTGTTACCCATTTTAACTGCTGTTTCCATTTGACAAACTGAAGCTGCAGAGATTATTTCATCATGAGATAAAAGAATAAAATTTCAGATAAGAGGAACTGAAAAGAACTGTGCACATTATTCATATCAAACAAATTTGAGTTTTATGAATCTAAATCCATTTAAAATAAAAGTTGGATGTTGCATATATTTGTGGGCTAAGAAAGAAGAAAAGCATAATGAGAAGCATAGATTATTTTTCTCATTTCCTTCTGCTGCTGAGGTAGTTTCTTCTGGTGAAGATGAGCTTTGTGAAATGCAGGCTTTTTGGAGGACAGGAAAGAGCTGCTTGCTGTCTCATCTCAACAGCAGTTGCCATCACTTTACACTACAGCAGAAATACCAATAAGGAGTATGTGGGTCGCAATTTAAGTGTCACCGTGCTTTTCTATCAGGCTGTTCCTGAAGGTGAAGTTATCTAACATATCCCTTCACCAGCATGGTGTGAATCATCCCTCCAGTGAAGTCCATACTTGTCAGAAACTTTGGGTCTCTGGTTTACATTATTTATCTGTGAGGCCATCATGTTGGATATCCCAAAATACTTTTGAAGTGGCAAATAAAGCAAACTGGGGGAGTAAACCAAAAAGGAAGACAATAATGATGGGAAAACAGGTGATCTTAATATTGAGAGAGTTTCTCTGAAGGAGGGAAGACATTCCAGTATGTTTAAATAAATAAAACCCTTCCATTTGTTCTTACTTAGGTGTCTGAGAAATGGTGGGTAAGAGTGTCTGCATGGTTCAAAATTTATATTTAACTTGCAATCTCATTTTTTTTACATGATGTCTAAGGCTCCTCAGGGTTTTAAAGAAGAGTCAGTCAGGACACAAATTGGAAGATGAGAATTGTAATGTGATAACTGTCTTGAAACAAGAAGACAGAAGTGTTCCCTGGAAGAAAGTTTTCTTGAGTGTGAAAATTCTATCCAAAGAACATTGGTTATGTGTATTTCACTCCTTGTGTGCCACATGTGAATGGTATAGGATATATTCACTATGTGGTGTATGACTGAAATGCAGTAGCTATGCAGACAATTCAGTAAGTAAGCTGGAATTTTGTATGGGAAATGTTATGTACACCAAGGGAATGTAGGCGATGGGGAGTGCTAATATGTGGGAATGTGATAAATCAGGAAGTGCTGAGATTGGTGTGTTGAACTGAAGAGATTCCAGTAGGTGCACCTGGCATGGGGGAGTTGCCTCTGATGCACTAGAGCAGAGGCTGCAAGGCACAGCACTTGTGTTTGTGCTTCTGCTGCTCTTGGAAAAATAAAAACTGAATTTTCCTGCCTCTTGATGAGGTGGCTTTGAACTACATGAGGTTGTGTAGGTTGAAAATATTGCCAGATTTAATATTGATGTGTTTGGGGTTTTTTTAATTTCTTATTTTTTCTTTTTTTGTAGGTTTATAAAATTTCCCCCAAATTTGTTTTCTTGGTGACATCCGGTCCCTTTGTTTACACGGCAATAGCTGTCATAAATGTACTTGTGAACAGCAGTCTTCTTCGTGGGGAGGCCCCCATGATCCTCTCACTGCATCCTTCTTTCACTGTGCCAGACAACAGATTCCAAGTTCAGACAGGTGAGTTCTTCCTGACACAGAGGAGAAAAGGTAGCTTCCTGTTGATTCATACTTCTGCGCTTGTGATGCAAGGTTGAGTCAAAACCCTGTGTTCTACTGTGAATCTTAATTCTTTTTGTTAATGACATAATTTACAGGTCCATGACAGGTGATAAATTGTAAACAGTTAACCCTGTCACTTCATGTTATTTTCAGGAATTTTCTTGGTATGTTGCTAAATAGGTGTGCTCTTTCTTTTGCTTCTAAAAGTGAGAAGAAAAAAAATCCATGAAACATTTTATTCATAAAATCACAGTGCAGCTACTTTGTAACACTTGTGTCAATTTCAGATTAAATTTTTGTTAAAAGCTGCCTTTTTGTGTTGTGATGTAGGGGAATTGGTGAGCAGGACGATTGATTGCTCGTGTATAACATGAGCAGGAGGATTGCTTGTGTAATATTCAGCTCTCCATAGCTGCTGTATTGCAGCAGTTTATGCAAAGTTTGACTGCTAATAATCTAAAGCAAAATAGTACCCATGTAATAGATTTTGAGAGTCAGTATTGTCATTTGAAATCTTCTTTGAGCCCTGTTTGCATGATAGAACTGCTTGCCTGGTTGGTTGACTGTGTAATGAGGTAGTGACAGGGATGAGCATAAAAACAAAGTTAATAAATGTCAAAGTGGTACTTTTGTTCAGGTACACTTCATGTGTTGTTTATGCTCTGTTAATAATTGTATGGCAAGGCATCACGTTAACTGTGCAGGTGTGATGTCTTTTTTCACTGCTTAATGTGATGATATAGACAGTAGAGGTATATTTTGGTTTTGAACCTTGTATGACATTTCTGTTAGGGTTTGTAAGCTAACTGTAGCATTTTTTTGGGTAAGACTATATCTGGAAATCCACAGATGTGCATGTAATTCAAGTCTGTGTGCCTGACCATGTTCCTTTACACTCATTCTTTCTTGAGCTTTCTTGATCATCTTGAGCTCTTTCTTTCTCTCTTCTGAAATTAAAGATGTCTATATCTAAATTTAACAGATAGCTTACTAAGTGTTTTGAAAGTATTAGACCAATACTAATGTGCATATGTAGTCTTTTAGACAAGCTAAACACTGTATTTCAGGCTCCAAGAAAGAGATATTTGTGACTTTTTCTTCTGGAGATTTTCATGGATTGGTTGGGTACTCAAGATTTCAGTGTGGCCAGTTCAGTGGTCAGGTCAGGTGAAGTTAGCCACATGTACATAGTGAAGGTCTTTTAGTGTACAAGAGGAAACAGTGGGTATTTTGTCACTAGTATCTTTCAGAGATCTAAGTACTGCTGCAACCAATATTAGTGAGTAGAGAATTTACTGCACCAATACAAAATGTATTTTTAATGTATTTTTATCCAGTGTTTCACTGAATGTGTCCTGAGCTTCATAAAAGAAGAAAATGAGAGCCCTGTCAATTCTGTTGCTTGTTTTGTTCTCTCTCATGGAAGTACTTTTCTATAGGAATGATTGCCCTTTGCTTTCAGTGCTTCAGTTTGTACCTCGGAATGTGGATATTGGGTTCTGCACCTTTAGCCAGCGCATTGAGAGAGGGCTGACAATGGCATTCCTGGAGGTGAACAAACACCAGGAGTTCTACAACTTCACTGTGCAGGTGAGAGGCCCCTCTTCCCCCCTCACCTTTGCTTGTCCTGTGTTTCATCCAGACAGTAAAATGAGTTAATTGTTCACGGACTATCACTTGCGGTTTAGGTAATGTGGAACTATGAGGCTTGGTCATAAAGTCAGTTGGGTTTTTTCCCCTACAAAATAATATGGCACCACATATTAAAAACTGTTATAAGCTTTTTGAAAAAATGATTCAAGGTAATGATTTAGATCCAGATGCATTATTGAATATGATAAGATTTATAATTTCTCAAATAAAAACTGTTACAACCCTTACCAGAGTCACTCCTATTATAGTTTACTATAAAAGAGTAAGGAGTTAAGAGTTTACTATAAAAGAGTAAGGTTAAAAGGTTTTTGTCAGAAGAAAGCTTTTAGGTCTCATTGCCATGCTGGAAACCCTGTTATAAAATATAGGGAATATAGGAGTGTAGGAGAATATATAGGGAATATATAGGGAATATAGGCGTGTATAGCAGAATATATATGACCCTGCCATCATGTGAGCAAACATGCTAGTTGCTCCTGAGGTCTAGAAATATTTACAGTATATGATGTCTGTGACAGCTGCTACTGGAACTTCACACATGAAGGGTATTGCACATGTACAGAGCCCTGAATCACCTAGCAGATGAACTCCCTGAAAAGTCAGTAATTCAATTTAATGAGACCAACTCCCTCTTCTGTTTGAATTCTTAAATTTAATCCAACTTTGTTGTAATACCAAGCTCAGTAAAAATTTTATTATGTTGTTTAACTGGCACCATAAATACCCATCTGTGGTACCCTAAAATAAATTCAGAAACAAAAATGACATAAATTTTAGAGTATCTGAAGTACTATGTAGTACATATAGAAAACTTTTCAGAACTTTAAACACAGTGTCACTGCATAGACTGAAGATAGAACAAAATAATATTTTGGACTATCAGCTTCACCAACTTATTTTAAATAGCTCTTTTTTTTCCAGAAGAGGTTTATCTACATTAATACAGTTGCTGTGTATATTGGTGCCACCAAAAAAGCCACAGTAGGCAGTGGTGGGTTTTGGGTGTGCTTGGTGCAGGAAATTTTAACCAAGAGAACATCCATTTTCAGAATATTTTTTTAATCCTAATCAATCCCTGTCTTTTGTTCCATGCAGTTTGGCATTCATCTAAGGCTTATTTATGACTAGATATATTTTGCTAACTGTCTTGCTAGGTGTTTTTTTCCTCATTATTTTCTGGGCTGTAGCTTTCAGATCATTCTGAACTATGATTGACCTTAAAGGATAACTCTTGGAAGAGGAATTCACATGTAACTTTGCCCCTTCTGAGACTCAGCTGTCTGAACCGATCTGGAACAGATGTTCCTCTGTCTTGATGTGAATCGCCCCTCTCTTCATATTAGAGGAAAAAAAAGTCTGTCAAGGAAGGGATGGAAATAGTGATTTGATTTTGCTGACCCTGCTTCACTACTGTCTTTTCAGATACTGAATATAACTCTAAGCAGGCCTGGGGTGGCATTTCGACAGGGCCCTGTGAGCATTGTTTTTGCCATCCGAGATAGGTACGGTTTCCTAAATGGGTCCGAAGTGAGCGAGCAGCTCAGGAACTTGTCCGTGGTGGAATTCAGCTTCTATCTGGGTTTTCCTGTGCAGCAGATTGCTGAACGTGAGTATTTGCTGTTATTCAATACTGCAAAATACTTTTGTCTAGTATCTTCCCTCTACAGTTTTAAAATAATTTTGTGCATAAGTGATAATGCAGCTTCAAGTATCTAACTTGTATCGTGAATTCTGCAGAGCAGATCCATGCCTCTTTCTGTTCACATTTTGGTGTTACAGCATCTTTCTGCTTTTGCCATCATACCCATCTTTTGTGCTAGGTCAGTTGTACTTAACCTGGCTTCATCAGTCCGTTGGTCTTAGTCCAGATCTAAAAATAAGACAATCACTTAGATCAGTATTGCTGTGAAGTGCAGTCCAAGGTGTGCGTCTGCTCTTATGTCTACAAGAGGCCTTTGCCAATTCTCAGGAGTGTTCACTGCTTTCAGCATTGTGCTGCTCTTAACTGTGTCTCTGACTTCTAGAAAGCTTGGGACACTGGCTACATAAGATAATATTTGCCCGTGTAGTCGGAATTAATTTGTCTATGCAGTCTGTTATGTCTTAAACTATTACCTTTCTCACCTTTTATGTACATTTGCATTGCAAGTCACTTTTTTTAGACCACCGTCCTCCTAAATGTAGATGAATGGGAATCACCTGCACAACAGAGCTTGCTTGACACTTGGCCTTGACAGCTTATGTTTGGTTAGATCTTTCAGATGACTTATGAACATAAGCAAGGTCATGAGAGAATAGTACTTGCCTTTCCCTGATGGGTGGGCATTATTGACTCAGTCTATTCATTCCGCATTTCTCTTATCTCACTGTGTTTTTAATTTTCGGAGTTATTTCTGTGAGCTGTAGAGATGCATAGCATCTGACACAGTGAGTTTTGCAGCACAGTTAAACATCTAGTGGAAAATCAAGTCTGATAGTTGCTGGTGTTCATTATGCAGCTGTGTATGTCAGTGAAAATACGGTAGTTACTGTCAACAGAAAAGTTGCTCTCCTCAGCAGCTTTCAGTCTAGGTAAGATGATTGCACAGGATACGTCCCCATTTACTGGAAGCAGTTTAAATATACTAATTTTTTAAAGCTTTTTATTTAATTCAGCATTTTTGATCCCTCTGCTCCCATAATCAATTAAAAATGTACGAGGTTGTTGGCTCACTTCCGTTAAGCATTTCTGTTCTCATTTGGTCTCACACAGAGTGTGAGCTCTGTACAGTGGTAGGTCTGTTTAGTGGAGCCAGGCCCAAAAGTCTTGAGAATTCCTGTCCGTAGATGATTAGCATTCCTTTTTATCTTGGAAGCCACAGAACATCTCACACTGTGAGCTGTGGTCTTTATTGCTGAATTCAAATAAAATAAATTCAAATAAAATGTTGCTCTTTCCTTGACTGCATGCAAGACACTTCTCTTTACTTTGTGTGATCTCTTCTATGCATTTGCACTTGAGTTCAGGTAGCTTTTAGTCCCTGGTAGTATTTTTGGTGTTGAGGGACACTTTTTTCTCCGTGATGTACTACATCAGCTCTTACAGCTTTTAGTTTTGTCCACATACTCTGAAATTGTATTTGTAGTGTATTTGCAGGTTGGCCCTTGCTGAGAATCCATCTTCTGGATTGTGCAAGGGAGCTAGGGTGCAATTAAGTGGTAACAGAATTTCTACCAAGGCTGGTGTATCCTGAAAGAGAGGCTGGTCATAGGGGGAGGACATTCCTGTTAAACATGCGTGTACATGGTTCTCCTTAGGGTTGGAACTAGATGACCTCTAAGGTCCCTTCCAAAGCAAACAATTTTATGATTCTGTTTTTTGTTTCCTGATGGTACTTAGGAAATTTGAAATTACTTCAATGCGTGTATCAGGAGCTGTCCCTGTGTTACGTGCATGTGTACAGTGCCTGGTCAGTGGGGATGACTCCAGGCCAGAGCCAGTGGAGCCCTGTGGTCACTCACATGTCAATTACAAAACCAAGTAAAGTAGAATGAGTGGAGAGGTCAGGATTTTTAGGAACTATGAGATCTTTCCAAAGCTTGCAATGTAGAAAACATGAGGATTTGGTGGATAAGGTGTCCTGAATTCAGGAACATCTTGTGAGCATTTGACTTGCTTGCTGTTAGAGGAACTCATATTTACTATGGATTGAGCCCATTGCAGGAGAGCACATTTGGGTTTGCACTGGTCTAGTTTGGTCTCAGTAGTGCTTTGATAGGCACTGTAGGCACTGTTCAGGAATACCAGCTGGGTGCTATTTGGTAAGCTGGCAAAGTGGGAAGAGAGTTTCTCAGACTACTGGAGCCCGTGGGTCCTTCTGTCAGCAAGCACAGAAATGATGAATGTAATTCAGACTCTTTTATCAGTGAGACAACCACAGCCAGTTATTTTTAGCTGTTCCTGCAGTTTTTTTACACTGCTGCTGTGACTGGATTTTGAGCCTAAGGGTTTTAGATCTTCAGATTCAGAGCCAAAAATCCTGTCCAAAGGCTCAGCAGCACTGGGCAGATCCTTCCTAAAACATTTTATTCAACAGACTGTTGGGGGTGACCAACAGCCAGATCCTTAAAGCTACTTTGGCAGGGAGATGCCTAAATATTTTTGTTTTCTAGGTCCTGAACTCTGCATTCATGCTTTGCCTTGCCCTACAGAGCAAATATAGCAGGGAAGGTGTTACAGCACCTTAGACTGATACAGCTGCTTTGGTCTGTGCAAATTAATATGCAAACCTCTGCTTTCAGTGTGACTTTTTCTAGGAAGGTTTGATGTTTACTTGTAAGCAGTCTATGTATGTTAGTGTTTATATCTGTAAATATGAAATGTTCCATACCATACAGTTCCATGCCATTCCTGCCTTAGTCTATCAGGCATGCTAGCAGTTAATACTCTTGGTGGTGACTTTCCTTTTTTCCTTAAGGACTCTGTGTATGGTCTTGTAAGTTTTGTAGTTGCATCTGAAGAAATTATATGTGGGTGAGCTGAGTGCCAGGGCTCAACCCCCAGCTTGGGGGATTGAAGTTGGTCATACCCAAAAAAAGCTGCTTGTGCTTGTCAACATTAAGTGAGACCTTGAGGTCAATATGCCTAATCTGAGCCTTGTTCAAAAAAATGTATTTGCTCCTTGCCACTTGTTCAGTTTGCATTGCCTTTTGCCTACTGTTCTCTCACAGTTTTTATTCACATAAATAAAATGTCCTGTTTATGGTTTTAACTGTGTGGTTTGTCCCCGTGCAGTACATCATTAACATCATGAATTCTTTGTCGTTTTTTTTCCTCCACTCATGTAGAGTCAGGATCAGGAGTGAAAGTTATTTCACAGATTTGGACTGTTACTTGCAGGAATAGGGCTGTGAAAATGGCCAAACCTGGAAACTTCCAGATTTTCTTCTTTCCTCACAACACTTCTAGGTGACCTCAGCAACATGTTCCTATTCAAATGTCCAGTTTACACCTTTCCCATGCTTATTTTTCATTGTCCACGTTATAGCTCATTTTTCAGATTGTCAATTGGTTAGATGTTCATGACATACCAGCAGAAAGAAAACCAAGTCTAAGCATAGGGTTTGGGTGCTAGTTCATTAAAAGCAACAGGAAACTGTATTTTTGGTATCTCTTTATGGCTAGCAGATTTCTTGGAGGTAAAGGCTAGTTGTGGAGAAGATGGCAATATTTGCCTTTGTGAACTTACCCTGAATAAAGCTCTTTAGTTTTATTAGGACTTTAAGTAGAGAAAGTTGCCTTGGGACTTACTATTTTTTCAGTGCTAAGTAGCACTTCAATGCATGTTATCTATTTTGGCTGCTTTGGAGATGTTACAAGGCCAATAGGATAAATATAAAATTGTATGATATGGTCCAAGGACTGCAGAAATATTTGGCAGGTTTTTTTCTGGGTGGATTTTGGATCAGATTTTAAACAGGCACTGTGTTACTATTGCCCACACCCAGTATTTGCATGGAATCTGATTTTTCATTTAATGCCTTCTCATTTCAAATACTGCATTCCATCCATGCTTTGTACTATCATTCTCCATTTATCAGAACTAAGAATGATCAGCATGATGCCAGTTCTGTCCTGCATGGTTCCACACATCTGTAGAGAGAGTCAGAGATCCTTAGAACCTCTGGCAGTGGCTACGCTGCCTGAGTGATGTGCTTTGGGCTGCTGTCAGTGGGTCCCTGGGTGACCAGGTGACCTTTCCCTTTCCATTCAGCACCAAATCGATGCTGTTACACGGTATGGTGCTCCAGGGCTGCCTGTTAGAATCTTCTAATGATGCCAGCATCTACTTCATTAATGCATCCACAGTCATTAGCAGACCAGCTGCAATCTAGCTAATAATTGCATTTTGTCTATCCAGCTTCCCCCTCAGAATAACAATCAGTCAGTGCTGTTTATAATTGTTAGTTCCAGAGGATGTTAGAAATCTTGCAAATATGATCTTGCTGCAGTGCTGAGACTCCAGATGAGCTCAAGACCTGTGTGTCAGTGAAACACTTGGGTGACCTGTGGTGTAAGAATTGGAACCTGGACTTGATGACTTCTGACAATTTTCAGCATTCTTTGTCAGGTTTTAGAACCTAGCCTTAGTTGGCAATGATCACAGCACATCTTCCTTTTCAATGTCAAGATTTTCTGCTCAAGTTGGTTTATTTTTAAGTTGCTTTAATTCTGTGGAAAGTTTAATGAAAAGTCACCCAGCAATTTGCAAGAATTAAATAATTTTCAAGTACTAATTAGAAAAAGTGTGAAGAGCACATTAAGTATTGAAGCAAAACATGATTTTGGGTTAAAGAAGAAAAAAAATCAAAATTGCTAGGAGTTCAAAGCATTATGGTCTCTGGAAGGTTTTTGATTTCCTTATCGTGCTCTTTCCGTGTGTTAGAAAACAACAGAATCAGTTTTCAGTTTAGTTTATGCTTTTTTTGTTCAGTTTCCATTTCTAAATTGCAGTAAACAATTGCATGACTAGAGTAAATAGAATTTCAATCTAAAAGTTACAGTCAGGAGAATCGAGTAGCAGGATGCCAAAAATAAATGGGTCTGTTTAAATGGACTCTGAGGTGCTTTTTGCTTGTCTGAGAATTTTGGAAATTTAGTGCATCCTGATCATTTGCTTGGACAGCCAGTGTTTCCTGTTCAGAAAGAAAGGACCATGTTGTAACACCCTTCTGAATAGTAAGTCATAGAGTACCAGCCATGTGGTCATCTTGAAGCTAGTGGTGCTGTTATTGAAATAAAGGTGGAATAACCAAATTTTCTTTTTTTTTTAAACCAATAGGAGTTAGTTATAAATCTGTGAAAATAAAAGGTAAAATGTAACTAATTATTCTTTTGCTTTTACCTTTAACTAAAAAATTCCAAAACTTTTTAAGGGGCAAAAAATCAGATTTTTTGTACACTGGCAGAGAACAGCTTGTCTACGAATTCTTGCATCATTAAATGCGAAAGACTTTCATTTTTTACTTCTCTGAAACGTGGAGTAGTGGCAAATTATTCCTCAACTGTAGACATCTTTATTCTAAATTGATCCAGCATGGGCCAGGTCATTTAATTGTTATGTGCTGCATTCTTTCTGACTATGAAATGGTTTAAAAATTAACCTTTGTATAATGCTTAGCAAACTGCATCTGGATTAAATATTTTGAGTAAGTTAAGACCATTCCTTTTCCTTATTGCCATAGTGAAGTTTAAGACTTCCCTTGAGGAAACTGTTGGCCCAGCCCCCATATTCACTTCTTTCCCAACATGTCTTTACTGCTCTCCAGTGGAAAACTTGGGAAAAATCTTATCTATACTGAAGCCAGTAGAAATAGACTGTTTTCCTTACTGGGGCAAGGATTCCCCTCTGGAGCAGAGCTTTTTCTTTTTCTTTTTTTTTTTTTTTTTTTTCTTTTTAAATTTAGAGATTAAGAAAGCTTGGAGCCACCAAACCAAACAGAAAAGCCATGAGGTATGTCTACAGCGGTGTTTCTATTTGCAGTTATTTGTTGGTTTTGTAAAAAAGATATTATCAAGGTGGTGGTTTTTTAAATGCTTCCCCCTGCACAAGTCTGGAACACAAATCTCATGTGTTCAGTTCTTAGCTATCCATTTATTGTTTCCTTGTAGTTTCTGCCTCAGAGAAGGTCTTATTTTCATCCTGAGACACTCATGAGTTGCCTCACTGCTCTTTGAGCAAGAGTCTGATCCTGCAGCTAGCTCAGTAAGAGTCACAATTCAGACAGTGAGCTTTTAAATTCCTGGGAGCAATGACCTCGGTGCAGCAGCTTGGAGTCTTTCATGTTGTAAATCTGACTGTTTCAGTTAGCTTCTTTTTGTTAGAGACAAACTCAGCAGTGTACGTTCAGAGCACCTCCCTTGCCATTGTGTGTGCATTGCCTCAGGAGCAGTAATGCATCTGTGTAAATAAGATGCTTGCTGACAGTATAAATTATGTAGTGGCTTCTGGTTTTGTGTATGTTGCTCAGAATACTGTTCTTACGGATGTTTTTCCTGCATTCTGTTTTTCCTTCAGCCTTTCATTATCCTAAGCTTAATGTGTCCCAGTTGATGAAATCTTCCTGGGTGAGAACAGGTATGTATGGTCTCTGTGAGTAAGTAAAAGTGTAATTAGTTGTGTTAGTGGGATAACTAGCCTGCATAAATATCAACAGCTATGGGGTGCTGCATTTTTATGAGGTAATAACATGTCTGAGCTGAATAAATTCTAAAACCAAAGGCCCAGTGACCTGGAATATCTGGGAAATATAAATCCCTGGTCTAGAATTAACTACTGAAATTCCTTGATAATGCACACAAAGCACTTCTTTTCTATAAGGCTGTTTATTCGTAGTGAAACAACTCAGACTGTCAGGCATAAAGTGTCTACTCTGCAAGTTGTCAATGTGCCACATTGATTTTTAGGTATCTACTTTAAGTGAAAATTAAAATTTTATTTGTGTGACACTTTGTACCAAAACATGCCTGGAATAAAACAGAGTGAAAATAGATTAATTGTGAGTACATGAAAGAGTTTCATCACATTTCATTGATCTGATTCGTTCACAGAAGATGCCTCCCACCAAAGTCTTCTGAATGTTTTATTCTGTAATTTACAGATGTGATTGAGCTGTCAGGTTTAGTTGCTCAAAGGCTGTTGAGGTTGCCTGCCTGCTGTAGATCTTACCTGCTGATTTTAAGCCTGACTGGTGATGAGGCTTTGCCTCCCAAAATTGTTTTAGGGTGCAGGTGCCCTGCTGGATACACTCTTGTCTTCCCACAACTTTTATCACCTGTAGTTCACCTCTTGTATAGACTTACTCTTTTTTCCAGGTTTTCATGTCTCCTCTCACCAGTCATCACTTTACTCTTTAAGCAGGAAACCAAATTGCACCTTAATTTCTGAAGCCCACTTGGTTTGTTTCGGAGAAGAAAGATTTAGAATTTCAGATAATGCTCAGTAACATGGGAGAAGCTCCTATGTGTGTCTTGTAACCAGTGGCATCCTTCCTTAGGGATTTAAGTTGGCTTTTGTGCCAACTTTTGGCCTGCTACCTCTCTTGCTCAGCCTTAGGTTTGTCCATTGCTGCTGAAAGTTCCATTAGCTCCTGCAGCAAAAAATGGGTCCTTCCAACTCTGAAATCACATTCCCTTGGGTTTTAATAAACTTCCTGCCTGTAAGATTTTGAAAGCCACTCATAGCAATTTTTTTCTTTTTTTTTTTTTTTTTCTTTTTGTTTTCTTTTGTTTTCTTTTTTTTTTTTTCTGTAGAGGAATTTTTTGTAGTCTCAGTTCTTGAAGGATTCTGGAAAGAGCCAGTAGACTTTGACTGGGTCACTGCTTTCACTCAGTGTTTTGTACTGTAAGGGTTATGAATCATGCCATGGGAAAATGATAGAATTTATGCATGTAAAGATTTTTGATATCAAATTACCCAGATATATGTGCATGTATCCCAAAAGTCATGAAAAGCTGGGGTATGCAGTATTATCCTTCTGTTGCAGAATACAATTCATACTATTAAACATAATTTATTGATATTGAAATCCAATACACAGGCAAGAACAGTTTTCAGCTTGGTGTATGTAATAGCCTTAGGTCACTGTCTATTTTGCTATTTAATTCTGAGATACTTAGTCTGTGATTGAATTTAGAAGACAGATACTGTTGATCTCAGTGAGAAATCATGAAAATGTTTCCTTTTTCTGACATCTGCAGTGACAAGCTTCAAATTGAAAAAGTGGCTTTAATATATTTGGGTTAAAAATTAAAAAAATTAAAATTATATTTAATTAACTTTTATCTAATTGGTGGCTTTTTATCGAGCACCACACTTAAAAGGAAATAAATGTGGAAACACATAAAAAGTGGCTTCTAAAAATACAAACAGTTTTAGTGGAGGAGAATTAAAACTGAATTTATTTGATGCAGTCAGCAGTGAGTTGGTTTGCTGTCCTGGAGGATGTTCAGCTGGGTCATTTGAATGACTGTGGCTCCATTCACTCCACATTTCTCTAACTGGATGCCATCTTGCTAGTACAAGTCCACTCTTTTTTTCATTTCCCTTCAGGGATTCCTCTCAGCATTAGCTGCCCCAGTGACCCAGGGTACCTGGCTGCCAAGTAAGCAGGGCTGCAAACCATTTTTTTTGTGCTGTGATTGGCATACTTGTTAAATCTTATCATGGGAAGGTGCACTTGAATACACAGCTTCATTCGTGTGCTGCTGTTCTACTTTTTCACCATGACTCTGAACCCTTGCCCTCCCCATCTCCAACTCCGTGTCACCTCTGAACACAACATTTTTGACTGCAGTTAGTTGAAGCAGACAATTTAAACTAAGTTTTCTCTTCTAGTAGGTTTTAAAAATTCATTGAATGTTCATGTTTTTTGGCATTTTTAGAATTGAAATAGTTCCCTTATTATCCTGGGTCTGTGTAGCCTGGTTAAGGTTCCAAAAAAATCCTCTGCCTGATTTTTTTTTTTTTCCCAAATTACTTATTTTGACTTTTTCCCCCACCAAATGTCTCCCTTTTCCAACATGTAACCTCCATCTGAGCAGGTCAGAATTCCCATTTAAATACAGTGCTCTCAAATTGTCCCTGAGCTGTCCCAGGGCGACTCAAAGCTTGTCACTGAAGCTGTGGAGGAGAAACAGGGGAGTTTTACCCACGAGTTTGTTTTGTTGGCTGGCTATGTGTGCCCTGCAGTTCTCCTGGGCGTGGTGGACCAGCGGATCCAGGAGGAGGTGTTCCGGGCGGAGATGGAGCGCAAGCTGGCCCACCTGCTGAACGAGGCTCTGCTCAGAGGCCGCATATGGAGACGGGCCAGCCTCGCCGGCAGCAACATCGTGCAGGTATCAAGAGCTCAACATCGTAAAGGATAACAAATTACTGACTAAGTTAATGTTAGTGTTAACAAAGTGTTCCGTTTTGAGCATAGAAACAGAACTCAAAAGCATGTGTCACCTCTAGCTAGTTGGTGATACTTGTGTTTTGCATCTAAAATACGGTTCTTTTAAGCGCCACATATGTCTTTTAAGCTAAACATAAGAAATGCAAATAACTGGTTAAGTGCCTACTAAAAATTTGTGATGTCTTCTTAGAAACAACATTGAAAATTATTTTCCAACATCTTCTTTTAAAAATGTTGTATCTTGTTTGGCTTTCATGGAGTGCCTAGCAAAAGGAGACAGTACGATCATCTGAATAAAAATAATCTCCTGGCTGCAGCTACTTCACAGCTCTCTCTGATGTTTTTGCAGTGGTGTAGAAATACAAAGTAGAATTGTGTGTGCCTTGGTGCAGCAGTAGAGTAGTACATTCTACCCCTTAACTTCTTTGTCACAGTAGTCCTGGTCACAGAGTTGAATTTGAGGTAAAAATGATTAATCATGCCAAATTTTGCATACATAGTAACATCTGTTATGTGGATTCCAGTGCTGCTTTAGAGTTCTGCCACAGGTGGATTTATTCACATAAAGTCCAAGAAGACTTGGATATTTAATTTAAAGTTTTAAATTGCAATGGTTCTTTCTAGTCAGTTCAACAACCTAAAAGCCAAAGTACTTTTTTAATGGCTCATCTTCTTAAAAATTACCTTTTCCACCTAATTCATTGACAGTTGGTTTACCTCCCAGATGCCCTTTTTGCATTTCAGACCTATTGTCTTTATTTTATTTAATCCTACAGTTTTTGCTACCACTTAAATTTCCAGATGTTGGGATATTCTTACTTCTGCTTTCCTGTCTCAGAAACATCTGTTTCAGTAATAGAGATTTTATTTTATTTTTCTTCTGTACAGCTTTGAATTGCTGCAAATAGGTGTCTGCTTCAGATCTCCTATTCCCAGCACCTCTTATTGCACTTTGTTCATTATGCCTTTGTCCTCCCTTTGCATATAAATTAAACAAATATTCCTTATGTTGCTCCTGAAGATACCACAGCCTATAAAACGTGTATGTTTAGATTACAATTTTATGGCTTTGCACAATAAAGCTCAGGTAATTTATTTTTTCATGCATAAAGTTATGGGCACATCCTTGTTAGATAAGGGGTAGTATTTTGGAAAGTGAAAATACAGCATTTTTCTTTTAACTTTGTATTATGTACTGGGACATAAGATGAGGTGTGCAGCTCATGTTCCAATCAGCAGTGGCTGCTCATTTATGCCACTTAATTAGTGCAAAGAGCCTGCCAACTGCTGTCTTTGGGCAGAGGAGGATTCTATTCATTACAGTCAGCACATCTTACCATCACAGGGCTTCTCCAGGTGCTCCCAGCCCACAGTTTCAAGCAGGGTTAGAACTGTAATAAAGAAGGGAGGCTGAAGAGATACCTTGCAGTGAGGTGTGTGTGCTAGGTGTCCTGCTTTCCTGCAGGTGCTGCAGCACCTTGGTGGCTTCCTTGGCAGGGTGTTCAGGTGTGTGGCAGGTGAGACAGCCTGAGAGGCTCTTGTGTGTCCCTGGACTGATGCACCTGGCTCCAGACTGAAGGACAGTTCCTTTCAAGGGTGTTCCCCTGTTAGCTGAGGATCTTGTCCATAGCCGTCTGCCATAGACCTTTTACTGCTGTTAATTCTGTTCCTCACAGCCAAGTTTATAAGCCCTGTTTCAAGTGTGTTTGTGTCTTCTGGGAGAACTAATAATGTTTCTTGTGTTTTTTATTCAGATTTTCCCATGTATGTTTCTTGCACACAATTTAGTGACTGCTATGATAGCAGAGCACAATGAAGTGAAAATACGAACAAAAGCTGCCAGCACCAAAGTGTTGCATAGTTCTATTAACAGAACATGTGTATATATCCATTAAAGACTAGACTCACATTTCACTTGCATTGTGACCCTATAGACCAGAGCTTTTCCTGAGGTGAAATATATTTATAGTGTATTGAAATGTGACATTTCTAAGCTCTGTGGAAAATCAGGACTGCAGGTCAAGAGGTGAAGCAATTATTTGTGAATGTTACTGCAGGCATATTAGTTTCCTTTCACATGCTCAGGAAATAGAAGTGATACCTTGTGAGGTTTAGATTTCATTTCTAAAGGCATGTGTTAGTACCTAAGAATGTTGAAAATTATGCTTTAAACCTAGACAGTCTGAAAAAGAGCTTTGGAGGGTACCCAAATAGCAGGCTTTCCCCTCCTGTTGGACTGTCTGTGCTGTTAACAGGTGGCACTCCACGATAAAAAGAGAAAAAAGCCTGTAACCATTTTGTACAAAAACCCCTCTGAAGCCTCACACCTGGCTGTTACACTTCTGATAGTTCGACTGATTTTTGTGTGATGTGGTATTAATGTCTCCCAGAGTAAGTCATACATATTTTCAATATGCCTCTTTCTGTTGCTGCAGATTTGAAGGCACATGCTTACTGTGGTTTTCATTGCATCTGCAGAGACCTGTGCTATATTTTTTCAACAGTTTACTGTAGTAATTCAAATTACACTTTCTAGGAATTAAATGGCTTAACTGTAGTTTAAAAATACACCAGCAGCTAATAAAAAAATTAATTTTCCTTCATTTCAATATGCTTGGTCCTTTGAACCTAACAGAAAGTGAAAGATGATCATAGTAAATTAAACAAAGAGGAATGTTCTGATTTAAAGAACATTTTAGGCAGCATTTTAGTTGCGATGTGTGTGAGGAAGTAGCAGCTCATGAGAATGCAATGACTGAATTGAGCTTTTTGTTAAGGCAAAAATTCGTTTCTGCTGACAGCTTATGTGTCTCTCCTGTCTGAGGAAAGCCTGTCTTGCTGTGAGTTTTTAGGTTTATAAATAAAGTCTTTGGGCACTGCTGCTGCTTCACCTTTTCCTCTGAGGCTTTTGGCCCCTCCAGTTGCCATCCTGGGCAGCAACTGGCCACTCTTGTTGGGTTGCTCACAGCCTGTTTGTACCTCTCTGTGCTGACCACAGTACAGCTTGAATTAATTGCCCAGACACTAAAATCTTTTAATACTACTTTTAATAAGACAGAATTAAGAAATTTTTTAATTTTTTTTTCCCAATGTGATGAAGGAAGGAAAAAAAGGAAAATAATTCTCATACACGAGCATTGGGGATTGTGTGTGCATATCTGCTTGTCTCTAAGTAGTGCTCATGCCTTTGAGACCCTGAAACAGTTCACCCAGGAGTTCCTTGCTCCTGTGGGGATCGCTGACCAGGACAGGCTGGCTGGGACTCTGAGAATGCCTTGGAAGCTTCCCCACCACTTGTATTTCCCTGCTTGAAATTACAAGCTAGATTTTGTTACCAAGGCAACTCTGTTCACTGACCTATGATATTCACTTGAAAACACTTTTTAAATTAAATTTACTGACACCTGAACACAGTTAAGCCTTTCCTCTGTGGAGGTTAAATGCACATCTAGTATCAACAAAGATGGTATCATTTATGTACACAGAAGTTGAATTAGTCTTTTCTTCTTTTTTTTTTTTTTTCTTTTTTTCCCCTGCATTTTCTGCCTCCTGCATTTAGAAATCTATCTCTTCCCTCCCTATGTCATCCCTCACTGCCAAAGTATAAATATAAAATGCTTAAATGCTTCCTTACATGTGGGCTGCTTTGCTGGATGCCTGGTAAATAGTATTTGTCTCTGCTTGCATTCTTAGCGTTCTCAAGGACAGAGACTAAACCCACCTGAAGCTGCACAAAGAGTATAATTTGGAGCCATGTGTCACAAAACTTAGAATACAAAAACTCTATTAAAAAACGGGCACAGTGACTGTGTACCTCAATTCCATGACCAGATTTAAAACAGTTCAGACCCAGTTTGCCATTACCTGTGTTTCAGCAAACTCAGAGGCTAGTTACAAAAATCAGTAAGTAAAATTTAGTGAATCAGTGTGACAGAGATGAAAACTGAGGTACTGATATTGTCACAGGTACTGTGTTTATGTACAAATCTAATTGTCTTGTATTTGCTTCCAGACTACCCTGCTAGTCATCAGCTTTCCCAGAATAGAAATCCATAACCATCTCCCCATGGTTTTGAAATTTTATCTGCAGCTTCTCTCTGTGACGCTTCTCTCCCTGTATGGTGTGAGCAGTCATAAAATACAGTGTATTCAAAATGAATTATTTCAGATGAAACTTAGCTTAAAATAGTGAGCTTAGTTCATCAGCACTAGTCTGCACCTCCACTGAACCTTTTTGTGCTCTTAGTGCTCTCTATGCTGTGCTGAAATACCTCCAGCTACTTCTTCCTATCTCACTGATCTCACTGATCTCACTCACCCCTGTTCCTTAGCATAGGGAGCCATATGCTGTTGTTTTTAATTCTGTGTTAAAATTTGTGCGGTTTCAGTTTTGACAACTTGCACTGGAATCTTGTCCTTCTTACCCTCTGCCTTTTCTGAAGGCAGCTGTGGAGAAGTTCCTTTGTTAATCCATTCAGTGAGCTTGGGACCATTACCTGATGTGTGTAACACACATAATTACACTCCTCCTTGGATTCTTCACAGACTGTAAAATATATGACAGTAAAATATATGACAGTTCAGTTTAAGAATTTTCTAATTTTCTGTGATTCTGTGGCTTTGCTATGCACAGAGGGGCTTCATAAAACTAAAACTAAGAACCCATTGATTTTCAGTCTCACATGTCCTTTAAACTCCCCCACCCTCTGTGTGAGTTAAGTGCTGTTTGGGTAGGTTTCATCTGTGCTGGAAGCAGATAGCAGTCTGTGCACTCTGCTGCTCTGTGCACTGAGTCCAGGCTGTGGCAACCCACCTGAAGCAGACATAATACAAAGCTGTGGGCATTTGTTAACTAATTGTATATTTGAGGTCCATGGAGCTAGATTCAGCTTCACAGCCACCAAATATGTGTGTCACAACCTACTGATGCTGTTTTGTTATCTTCAGTCAGGGATTTGTTTTCCCTTAGCTGGTAGAAGAGGGAATGATGTTCAGGTGAGCAACAACAGCATCATTTAACAGGTCCTGTTAGCAGCTCTTGCTGTGTTTCAGAGATTTGCACATTTTTCTACTCTATTTGTAGATACTCTATTTCTTGCACCAAATATGGCTGACACTGAACATTATTTGCTTTCAGTTAGTTTTCAGTAAGTCAGTTGTAGAAGACTTATGACAATTCATTTTTTCCTCTTTTTTTTTTTTAAATATATATATATATATATATATATACATCTTGCTGTTCCTGTTCCTGGGAAGTGTATTTTTAGGACATGTTGAGTTGCTGTTCCCCAAAACCAGAATGTCATTCCTGTTGAGCTAGAAATTGTACTTCTCTCCTTCAACGTGATTTGTTTATTTGGAAACTAGGAAAGAAAACAATACAAAGGTTTGCTTTGGTAAACCTCAGACATGCAAACATTAGTGTGTTTGCTTTACTTTAGGCCTATGGGCAGTTTCTGAGATTATAATTTATTAAATATGTACTTTATAGCATTCTGAAGGAAGCAAAATACATTGCTCTATTTATGTCAATTCCTTCCAGAGCCCTTCAAACTCTTAAAAAAAAAAAACCAAAACAACATGACAGAGTACCTCCTACTGTTTTTTGTCCTAATTCTTGTTAGAGCTCACCATTACATGGTAAATGGTTAAACAGAGGAGAGTTGTTATATAAAAAGATGTAATTTTACAGGAATTCAAAGTTATGTGGTTCTCATATGCAATGTAGATGTTTGGTGGTTAGAGAGTATCTACAGGGCTTCCTCATAGCATGCATTCTTTTGATTATTAATGTCTTTAGATGTAGGTAGGAAGAATTGCTTCCCACAGCGTCAAATACATTCCTTCCTGGAGAAAGGTGGATGCCAAGGGGAGCTGTTTGGGGGATGCAGGTGACTGTGGAAGTGCTTAAGTTGAAACAGAGCAAAGTTTTATTTGATGCTAACAGAATATTTGCCTGTGTAGCTGCTTAACATTTAGAAAAACTGGAGCAAAGAGGTGTATGTGTTACGAATAATAAATCAAAGTTAGGGTAGGTATTTAGAGAAGGGAAAAGTGCAGTCACACTTCTTCTAACCAACAATTGCTAAAGGCAGTAGAGCCTTCTAGGGTGGCACAGTGTTGGCATCTTTAGAGTGAAAGCAGTTCTCTGACTTACCAGATGTGTACATTGTTACGATACAAGAATGGGGGAGGAAAGGAAAGGTTTGCCATAAAAATGTATTTTGCAAGGGATCACTTCTTTTGGGGAGAAAGTTCACTTCTTGAACTGTAAGACCAAATGTATGGGAGCTCCAAATAAATACAACTTAAAAAGTAAAAGCTTTGCAATTTCTTTTCAGATTGTGAACGTGTCACGCTTAGTTGGTGTTGATAACCCCGTGGAGCTGATCTATTTTGTGGAGGACCAAGACGGGGAGAGGCTGAGCGCTCTGAAGTGCTCAGACCTGATGAACAGAGTGGATATCCAGCGGGCTGCCATCATCCTGGGATACCGCATTGAGGGCAGCGTTGCACAGCGTAAGCGCCGCCAAGTCCACCCCAGTGCCAGCAGGGCAAACAGGGAGGGGGTCTTCAGCTTTGCAGGCTGTGGCACTGCACCGTGCCCACTGTGGCAGTGGTTCTTTCTTGGAGTGCTGCAGCTTTGACACTCCTGAGGAAATCAGTTTTAGCAGCCTTGCAGTGAGCCATGCAGTGTCGTTTTGCCTCTTGAAGACCCTACTGGGCCTAGGGTTGCAGCAGGGTCCTTAGGTCCAGCCCCACTGCATTCACTCCGTGCTTGTGCTGGAAAAGTACTGTGCTGATTAAGGACCTTCCTGCCATTTTCATCTCATCCTGCCAGTCTCATATTTCTCTTCAGTTTATCTTGTCCAGGAGCTTGCACAAACCCCACAGTCATGACGTGGGAGGTCATTGGTATGAAATGGGTGTTTCCTTTAGCTGAGTAAAAGCAGTGAAATTTAGCACAAGTCACTGCTTTTTTGTCTGAAGTACTTTTTCTGTGGAAGATGTACACTAAGGATAGTTGAGGAATTTATTTCTTCCATTGAATATGATTGACCTTGGTTTTATTTGTTTGTCCACCAGGAACATATAAGTAATATGATCTTTTAATGAATATAATATTAAAATAATGTGATTTTTTACTAGATACACATCAGAATAAATAGGATAGGTCATGTAAAGTCATAAATATTTTATTCAAGAGGTTTGGTATATGAAGAATTTTCAGTTAGTAGTGAGACAGAATACCTACTCAAAATTCCATGTTACAAGCCAGAAAGAAACTTAAAGGTATCTTAGGAACAGAAGTATGATCTGCAAAATAAATCATTGGTATGAATGATTAATTACCTTTTCTCATTTCTGTGCAATATTGAGGCATGAGTTACATGGTACCACAGAGTATTTCGCCAACAGAACAAGGATGTGTCTGATATTTGAAATTCTCTGTAGAAAGAAAAAAAAAAGAAAATAGTAATAATTGTACCATCTGTATGTGTTTCTAAATTTTGCCCCTAAAACAGTTGTGCACAGATAGGTCAATAGCTCATATACATCTGCTTAATATCCATTAATGGACTGTAATGCTGGTTAGACAGAAGTGAAAAGAGTTGCAAGAATAAATTCTCTTTACAAAAATGATACATGTTGAACAAACTTCATAAAGTGTTTGTAGCTTATTGTGCATGTTGAAACTTTTTATCTTTGACCTGTCATTAGAAAGTTCTAAGAGTCAAGGAGTCATAAAATTCTTTCCATGCTTCTACTGGGAGAAACTAGACCAAAAAAAGGTTATTTTTATAACAGAAAACATAATGTCAGAAATGAGCTGTTAGATGTATAAAATATAAGAATTTTATGTTCCTTTAAGTTCTAGGCTCATCACTGGAATGGCTACTAATAAAACTATATATAGAAAAAATAGAAATACTCTTTTTAACTTGAAAACATCATTTGTAGAAAGTGCATCAATTTGACTAGAAATGTATTATTGCTATCGTGTTTAGTCCCATAATTAACCACTATGCAAAATTAGCAAATGAGTTTTGTCATTTATTTCAGTTCACCTTTTACAATAATGACTTCTTTGATTACACTTTCCAGCAGTTTTGTTTTTGGCTTGGGGCTAAAGGATCTCGCACATTTACAATGAAACAGAGACGAGGAAAAACGTAATCATCAGTGCAGAAATATACACCCTGTAGAGGAGGTTCAAATTGTTCTTGATAACAAAATGTTAACGAGAAGAGGCAGCTGGTAATACTGCCTAAAGCAGGAAACAGGCAGCAGTGTTGGGAAGTCTTATCTTACCTTTGCTAGTGGCAGAGTAATTTTTTTAGACCCATTTCACTATGTCAGCTTAGTTTGGGTTACAGGATGATGTGGCAGAAGTGCTATTTTCGTTAGTATTTTGAGCACAGGTCTTCAGAAGGTGGGCCAGGACAATTGATCTCCCACCCCGTGCTTCCTGAGCACGACATGCCTTCACTTGTATTGGTATGCCTTTTCCTGTGATGTGCAGCTGGTTTCTAATAAATTCCTTAGCTAGCATTTATAAGAACATAAAAATACATAACCTTGAAGTGTCCTCAGTTTAAAACATAACCACATAATATTGCTGTTTTCCTTTTAACTTTACAGCTGTGGAGAGGCTGAAGGAGTCCACTTCAGAGACACAGAACAGCAACCTCTGGATTATCGTTGGGGTGGCAGTGCCAGTTGCCGTGGTGCTCCTGATTGTTATTATTCTGTACTGGAAACTCTGCCGAACAGACAAGCTGGAGTTTCAGCCAGACACAGTGAGCAACATTCAGCAGAGACAGAAGGTAAAAGGGGAAGCTGTGCTGAGAGGAGCTTGAGTATTCTGAGAATAAACAAGTGTGAGACTCTGAGGAATACCTGGCATCCTTAACCAGCATGTGTAAACAGAGCTTCAGAGCATTCCAGTTTAGAGGGGGGAAAGAGGAAAGTAGTCTAATGATAGCTGAAGTCAAGAGTGTTTTATTTATTCTCCTGGGTACTTGATACTGCATTAGATAGATCCATCCTTCTGAAATGTGGGCACTGAGGCTGAAATGAACCTTTCTTTATCACTTCATTTCAAGGCTGTGGATGGGACTGAATAAGGAGAAATGTACTGAGTCTTGAATTGCTGACCTTGTTTTCCCCAGCAGGCTGAAATTTTCTTTGGAGAGCTTCTGCTAACCAAATCTGACAGCTAAAGTGCACCATCATACTTCATACTGGAACTAGAATTTGCTAGAACCTATCCTGGCTGCTCCATGTTCTGCCAGGGCTCTTCTTGTTAAAATTGTGAGAACCTGTTGCAGTACTAGAACATTCATGAGTGGATCTGTGTGTGCCTGCATGAGTGAGCTTGTTGGCCAGTATTGGTTAGGATAGTGAGAAATTCAGTACTGTTGTCTTTCTTGCCCAAGAGTGTAAATCAAAAAAAATTATAATCCAGGCTTTTCACAAAGGATGTATTCAGTAAAAAGAATGATAAAGTGCCTGAAAGATTACTTTCTTTTTACAGCCAAAGAGAACCTATATGTGTCAGAAATGCTTGTTACTGACTATACCTCCAGAGGCATTAATAAAAGCAAAATAATCTGCCTGTGCTAATCCTGTGGTACTGCAGTCTTGTTCTGCACTGTGACCTCATGTTCAGTCACACAGTTTTCTCCATAACAAGCCTTGTCTGTACACCATGCTCTTTCAAGATAATTAATGATGTGAAAGATGAGAGAAACAGAAAGCGCCTGCACTTCCAAAGCAGTCAGAACAAATCAATAGTAACTTCCACTTGTCTTGCAACTGCGAATTGTGTGTCAGAATCCAGGCTGGCAACAAGTGGTACCCTTTGATGAATGCCACCCCCAGTACCTTGTTTCACCTCTGCTGTGGTAAAATGTAACACACATTTTTGACTGAGGAAGTTCCCCACAGTAGTTTTAACTATTTTGAGAAGGGTCATACAAGAGAGGCAAGAGAGGGCTGTTACCCTTGGTGCACTGTTTGATCACATTTTCAGTACCTCGCTGCTATCACAAGCTTTTTTTGTAAGGAAGCAGTTGGGTTGTATTGACTGTAAGGCCAGAAATGTCTTTCATATAATTACTTCCTTTTAAGAAAATGGCTCGGTTGGTTTTCCCCACTGCTTCCACAATATTCTTCATCTCATTCATGAGTCAGAAGCCTCAACCTTGTTTATATGCAAGTCTCATTTTGGATTGCCTAGGGAACCTGTCACTTTGCCTTCTTTGGGAAGTCACTGTAAGCAAACTAGAAAGAACCAGTAAGGACATCTGGTTTAATCCTTGTGCCACTGGAGGTAAAGCTATAAAAAGTGTCTTAAATTTTTATCACTTTCCACATCAAGCAGCTGGAGGAACCTACTTTGCAAACCATTTCCTCCTTTCCCCAGAATACAAGCAGTACTCTGGCTTCCTTACTGTCAGGCTGTCATTGAGATTTCATGTCTTCAAACAGTGGCTTGGAATTCCAGGTCAGATAAGGACGTATTTAACCACCACCAAAGACCCCCAGACAGTCAAAACAGCATACAAATTATTAGGGACATTTGGCCTGATCCTGCCCTCTGAAATTGTCTGTGTATTTTATATTTTTTATTAGAGTAAATGTGAAGAAGTGATCAAAGGAGTGTCATCATGTGGTCAGGGATTTATGTCTGTAAATAAACTCCATAAAAATGGACTAGGCTTCCTCTTCCTCACCACAGCCACAACTATTTTCAGAGATTGACCTTGGTATTGAGGAAGGTGAAAGCCTGCACTACATCTGTAAATAGAAAGATATTGAGGTTAAAGATCTGAGTTTTTCTCTTGGAATCTATCTTTCATTTTTAAAAAACATAAAGATGCATTTATAGTGTGCTAGCTCTTCCCACTTCCATTAATATTTAACAAAAAATCCATATAAATATAGAGTTTTTCATTAGCATATGTATGGCATATCCATACTGGAAATAGAAGACAATATTTTGAACCTTATAATAAATCTGTAATATGTTTTGTGCTTGAAAATGTGTGTTGATTGGAAGACAGAGAAACTGAGACACTTGTTTCTTGTTCAGCTGATAGCAGATATCTTACTGGATGTCTCCAGGGGTGTCACCAGTCTTTGTTCAGTGTCTTCAATTAGGCACTTTAACGTAGCAGTTCAGTGGGCAGCAGAATAATCTGTTAGAATTTCCAGTAGCAGCTGATAGCAAATTATGTTTACCCCTGGCTTAAAAGCCTGGAATGGGCTTGGGAATGAGGGGAAAAAGGCTGTTTGCTTCATGCTGCAGAGACAAGCTAAAAGGCTGGTTCCTTGGAACATCAAGAGAGAACTCTATAAATGTACTGGAAATGCAGATTGCATAAGTGAGCCACAGGTCATGCAGGAGCTTTTTATTCTTAGTTAGAATCTCTCTTACAAAGTTGCATTATCCTCTTCAGAGAGATTCTTAGTCCCTACGAATTTTGCTGATGCTATAGCCTCATGTGTCAGTCATATGTTTCCTTTCTTCTCTTCTGTCATTTAATTGTTTCATTCTGCTTTGAAACCCCTGGATTTTCTTGAAGTGTTTTGGTATTCACCCAGACAATGTTTTATTTTTAATCTTTTTTATGTAAAGGTTTACGTTTATAGTAGGTGTGATTTCTATGTTCCAATGGCCACCATTAAAAGTAAGTCATAAGCTTCATAACTTCATCATCTGTTTTCTGGTGAAGGAACCCAGCACTACTGTCTGCTGTCAGACTCTATATGATTTTTGGGTATATGGGGTATGGCTTCTTGGGTATACACCTTGGTGAGGGTCACAGGGTAGATGTTCTACACAGCAATTCAGTCATACTGCCAACATATCGTGCCAGCACAGCTAACTGGCTTTGGTCCATTAAATGCTCTGTGGACACCTCTTCAGAATGGTTGGGTCACTGTCCCTCACTTGTCATGGTCAGTAATAGCAGATTTCCTACTTGAGTTTTCCCATATGGCTGTGTTGAAAAATATCCAGATTCTGTGGTGCCAATTCCACAAAGTACCCAAGATTGCATCAATATTTGTGTGCCACAGCAGCCTTGAAGCTGGGCTTGAGTCTAGATGTGCTGCTTGGCCCCACCCCTAAGGCCAGGTCATTCTCAAAGGTAGTGTAGATAATGCAAGGATAATGTTTCTTCTAAGATAATGACACAGCCAGGGTGGACTGTATACAGCAAAGGCCTGTTCTGCACGTTGGATGTACCATTCCACCACTTTGTGTTCTTTCCATCTGGCCTTCCAGCTTCATTACAGGATCAGTGTCTTGCAGACAGGATGGCACAAGGATCCTGCTTAAGAGGACTTATAATATTACTTCCTGCAAAGACTACAGAGAGGGAGCCTGTTATCAAGGGATTTTTTACTTATCTGCTGCCTCAGTGAATATAAACATAAATACATGGGAAAGAAAACTTTTGTGGTAGCAAAATCAGGTTTCGTCATAGAGTAAGAAAAAAATAAAGGATCTTGAAGAGATTGTGATTTGCTAATCCCTCCATTTGCGTCAAAACAGGATTAATAGTACCTGAAAAATGTTGAGTTTCCTTTTCCATTGTGGAGATTAAATGGGAAAACATGCTTAGATCAAAGTTATTTTTATGCTTTTTAAACTGAGAGTCAAGGAAACAGGGGAGAGCAATGAATCTATGCAAGATTCATTGGTCTGTGCAAGGATAATTTTTTTGAAGAGATGATACTAAGATATTTAAAGGGCACATCAAATATTCATGACTTGTTCTGTAAGCCATAGCATTCTACTGGAAATTCACCTTGATGTGACCTGGGTTGTTGCACTGGATTAAGATGTCTTTGCTTTATGAAGTAAAAAGATGCACAGGTGGTATTTTTAAATAACAGGATTTTCTCTCTTCCCATTGCCTATATCCACCATAACATTGTTCCAACCTTTTGCTTGTCCTAAGCTTCTTTTTTCCTGCAGAGAAGCTGTGCTGTTTGTGGGTAACTGATTTTTTGCCATTGGTTGTTTTTCCTTTGTGAAAAACTCAATAAATTTCTTTAATGCCCAAACCATCGTTTTGCTCAGTACCTGTACTGGGCCTCTGATGGTTTTGTGCAAAACCACTCCTTTCCTCTTCCACAGAGAGCAAAAAAAAAAAAAACATTTTACATGTTATCCACAATGGAAGCACAGTCAACAGTATTATTTCTTTCTCTGCAGACATCCAAAAATTAAGATGGAACCTGGTTCTCTAGGGGTTTCACTTTCCCTCTGTGTACAAGCATTTGAGGAAGAATGTCAGATCCCTTCCTACGACTTCTCAGAGATAATTTCAGCTATAGAAAATTATTCAGGGAGAGGCTCCCTGCCCTAATGGCAAGAACTGGACAAGCTAATTGGCGGTTTAGAAGGTCTTGGATGTTCTGCTGTAAATCCTAGGTGTGCTGAAGTCATTGCATTTGCAGTCTTAGCTTTGAGTGGCTTGTTCAGTTCCTTGTTTATCCAAGGACACATCCTAAAACCCATGGGGTAGAATGCCTTTTCCAGTCAGATGTCACTCCTCTCTGTAGCCTTCTGATGCCATTGTGCTTCTTAGAGACTGAGTATGTCCTTCTGGTTCAGTGTCCCTCCTGCGTGTGTTTGCACATGGCAGAGGTGGAGTGGGTTGGTCCCCACAAAGCCTTGGACAAGGTACTGCACCTTTTCCTGGAGCTGCAGCACAGGTAATGCCAGAGCTGGAGGGCTGCCAGTTTGCCTCGTGTGCCAGCACAGCTCAGCTAAAGTGTCATCACCACCTGGGGACTGTCATCAGCCCTTGCATGTCTGCTCTAATCCACTCACAGTCGCAGGTAATGAGTCATGCCTCCTGCAAGATGTCTGAGAGGCACTTGTGTGGATTTTTATTCCCCTCACCACCACCCCCCTCCACCAAGCAGGAATATCTGATATCCAAATGTCATGTGTCAGGTGTAACTTCACACCTCTGAATTGAGAATTTTGCTTATTATTGTATAGTCAGTAGACTGTCTCTTGGATGTTCCCAAGATCAGAGGCCAGCCCTGCTGGAGGCTAAATACTAGGCTTCTGCTCCTAATGCAAAGAATTCTTGTGATGTTTTGACATCCTGTAATCCTTTTGTTCATCTGTATAATGTTGAGGCAACAGCTCTGCATTGCAGAAAAATTCAGTCAAAAGAGACTCATGTTAAGAAAGGCAGCTGACACCAGTTTTATAAAAGCTACTTGAAAACTGAGTTTATGAGTTTATGCAAGAGGTTCATGTTTGCATGACAAATACCGTTCATTTTTAATAGCTACCTTGACTAACTATCCCAACTGTTGTCTTCTTGGCAGTGGCATACAGGATCTCCTTCAGAGTCAATAGCTGGATTCTAACAAGGGAAGCAGTATTCAACCTCTTAATTACCTCTCAACAATAGATTTCTCTGATGGCAATTCCTCTGAAAGAGCTCTTTTGTAGTAACTCTTCTGTAATGAGGATTAACTATTCACAAATGGTAGAAATAAAATACTGTACTTAGATACAGTTTTTATACAAATAAGTATAAAAAGTAAAATGTCTCCATCTGCTTTCTTAGAAACATTTGAGTATCTGTCTTAAGATCATTCCAGAAGGCCAGCTAGCCCAGATGCCCCAAGGAAAAGCCTAGAGAAAGGGAGAAGGACAGGGTGAATATATGAATTGCCTTGCCTTGAGTAAATCTTCAGCCTCCAGTTATTTGTGTCTTGAGGACTCTCTAGAAGCGATGATATTTAGCAACCCTCAACATAGTTCTTTTCCATGGATTTGTTTGCTCCTTCTGAACTCATCTCAGCTGCTGACAGGGATTTTCACAGCATGTTCCATGAAGAGCCACATCATCTTGTTTCACCATGCTTTTATCCTGCTACTTCTAAGTTTTCTGTGATTCCACATGTATTGGAGGGGACAGGGAACAACTGATTCCTAGGCACTTCATCTTTGCCAATCCTGGCTTTATAGACCTCTGTCATATTGCTATCTATCATCTCTTTTTCCAATCAGAGGAGCCCAAATTTTCTAATCCCTTCTGAACTGGCATTTGAACCTTCAAACAGTGTAAATATTTTCTAATTCTATTCTATCTGTTTTGAGAGAGGGAGAGTAGAATTGAGTATGCCATTCAAAATGTAGGTGATCAGTGTTTTTATAGTCATGTTTATATAGTGGTTACTTTTCAAAAGGAGTTAAAAACAGTCTGTTTTCAAGATACAGGTAAATATTGTGCCATCCTAAACTATCATAATAAACCTCTGAGATGAGATTAATACTGGGGAAATAAATTCTTCTCTGCTGCCAAAAGACGATAGGGATTCTACTGTAGAATTCAGCTGTTTTGGAAGCGTGGAAATGCACCAGCATTAAATCATTGTTGCCTAAGGTTTTAATGTGCTACCCACTTGTGGCTGAAACTTGCAGTTTCATTTCAGCAAGCAGAATATTTCTGCAGGGTATGGGATTGTACTTTCTGTGCATGTTAAACCCCTCTTAGGTATATAAATGTGTGAATCATTGAACCCAACAAAATACCAGCATGAAAAAATAAATTAAAATTGCTGACCTATGCTCCGTCTTGGAAGTCTTTAGTTAAAAGTGGTAGCACTTTTCTCATTATTTGTAGAGAGGATGTGTTTTTGGACTGTGTTGTCTATATGCTCTGTGCAGATGGTGAGAGCCATGTTAGAATGTATTTGTTTGTTTCATAGGTTCAGAAAAGAGTTCCCTTAATTTGTAATTTTTCTATGTGTTGTGCTATCTCTCTTAGAGGTTGCAGTTGGTGTTGGAGTTGTGTACATGGCCTTAAAGGAGTAATTATTTAACATAAGATGAAAATCTGATGAAACTGAGACAGCAGTGACCTGTTTATTGTATAAAGTTGCCAATCTCCTTCTAACTTATTCCTGACACTTCCATCCAACCAGTGTGCAAAGAAACCTCAAAACTATGATTAAGATAGTATCCACCCAGCGGCATTTCTGTGAGAAGGAAAGCTAAAACTGTGTGTGATTCAGGAATAAAATTCTGCCTGTTATAGCAGTTATCTCAGCAGCCTGTGGGCATATATGTACTCAGAGTTATGGGCTTTCAACAACATGATCCCTCTTGTATTTGGTGAAATTTACTGAGCTGTCATGGTAATATTAGTGTGGCAGGAAGAAATGCACAAAGGAGAAGAAGAGGGACCGTGAAAATCCGCGAGAAGAATCTGTCTTAAGAAAATATTTCAGGACAGGTGTCTTGAGAATCTCAGGCTTTATAAAGTTTTGTAAGTACAGGGATTTCTTTATTTGTTTTTAATCCCACTCCAGAAGCAAAATTCCTGAGGTGGTATTTTCTGTGGGATTCCTGCTTTCCTTGCTGTTTGTTTGGTGTTAAGCAGTAAAACAGTTCTGACTTTCTGGCAGAGGGAAGGAGGACCAGAGGCTGTACACCAGCTTGTTCTGATTTTCTGTGCCAGTGCTGACTGTACACTGTTCTACTTTTTCCCAACTTGATGGAAGAAACCCAAGCAACTCTAAGCATGTTTCTTTTCCTCAAGGACAGATTTGCTCAACTGCTTTACCTGTTCCCAGAAATGATAATAGTTGACCAAAGTGCTATTGTGATGACAAATGGGAAATGTAATTTGTGTAGAGATACATGGTCCAAGATAAGAAAATGGGTGGTATTTTGTGCATGCAGCCTCTTTTTTGGCCCTCAGGTCTCAAAATCTTGTTTTTGCTTTGAGGCTTGCTGTAGAGGGCACAGGCTGTCACACTGCTGTAGTTGGGAGGGTGGTGGTATCCCAAGTAAGATATTATGAATAAAGGAAACTGTCATTGCACATGCACTTCTTCTTACATATAAACACTGTTACCAAGTGAAGGCATTTAAATTAGCAACTTCTTTTTGTTTTGGTCCCTCAACATATTTTCTAAACCAGCAACAGTGAAGGAACCCCTTTACACATTTCTCAGTGATGCTTAGTGTTGGGTTTTTTTAAAAGTAGACTTGGGAGAAGTTTGGCTTATGGTAGAAATGGGTTGGATCATATCCCATGTCAGAAAAGAGACACAACAGCACAAAAAGACCTCAAGAGATACAAGTGGGTCTTTTTTCAGTACTTTGAAGGTGGCTATGGAGCCAGAACTCTCCTTATATGAGATTTTCTAATGCTCTTTTTTCATGAATGAAGGGGATTTGTGTCTTAAATCAGATATGCATTATTGTTATTGACTCACATGTATAAATTGTATACATACTTTACAGGCAGTTCCTGGCAATCAGCCCAAAGGCGTTTAAGTTGAAGGAGAGCAGTGCAAACAAAACAACAGAGGTTATGTGGAAGGGTATATAAGAATGATAATAGAAAAATGAGACTCTGAAAGATGAACATGCCTCTGTACTTCTAAATTCTTATTTGTTGATAGACTGGTAGGTGTTTTGAATATCTTGTGGAACAGTGACTGCAAACCATGTGGATGAATGATCCTTGTGGGAAGATGATGTAGATGACTTCTTGGATGAGATAGTAGACACATAGTGAAAAAAGAGTTAAAATTACGAAGACACTGCCAAGCACACAAGCAACTACAAATTACTATCCTTTTTGATGTGTCATGGAAGTGGCAGTGAATTCATACTAACCCATGTTATGGCGCCCTGGGGATGTGGACAAGAATTTGGTGGTGTGAATGTCAGGCTGTGAAGTCACTTGGCAATGTGTAGTAGCTTGAAGCTGTCCTAAATCACACGGACTTATATCTTCAACTCACATTAATTTTAAGAACAGTGTGTCTCATTTTCTTGCTATCTTTAAGCTTGTAGACTTGGGTTTTTTTGGGGTTTTTTTTCTGAAAAGTTTTTTTATCCTGTAACATTCCATATGCTAGCATGATAGTAAGGTGGTAAGTCAGCAGGACTTCTTTATGGGGTTTCTTGTCCAGTTCACAGGTCATGCACTGGCACTAAAGGACATGCTCAGCTCCTTTGTTTCCTTAGAAATGTATGTTAACAGCCTCTGCTCAATTCACCTGGCTCTACAAGCAACAAGGCACAACCATGGTATAAAATCAGTAGAACATGGTCTTAATTCATTATTCCTTACACTGTGTCCAAATTCAAATGCTGCTTGTAGGAACTACAGGGCGAATACTGAGTTAAGTGTATTTCTTTTCTTTTGCTTTCTGCTGAAATTACACACTAACCTGTGAGAAGTATTTGCTTTCTTGAGGAGACAGGTTGTTGGCATTCCTGGTGTGTCTGTGCATCCAACAAAACAATGTATTGGAAACCATTTTGTATTTCAGTGTGTTGAATAACACTGAAGCTATTATCTGCTTTATGCCATAAGAATTGACTGAGGTGCACAGATTTTTGTAGGCTTCTGTAGAAATTACTTGATTTTTTAATGAATTGAGCTTCAAATACTAGTTTGGGGTTTTATTTTTTCATTCAGTATGTAACAATAGAATTAAAAACTCTCTTGACTTAGCAATATGAAATCACCTTTCTCTAAGATTTTGGCAGATTCTGCATTTGTATAATAATATAATTCCTTGTGAGTGCAGTAATTTAGACATGTTCATTTTGGTGGTAAGCTTCAAAGTAGTTTATCTCTTTCCCTTTCACAAATATATTAAATGAAAACCTCTAACAACTTATACTTAAAACAAGAAATCTATACCAAGACTGGTTTTGTGCAGTCCTGGGTTAAGGCACCTGAGGCTGGTGAAAAGATGCTCATTTTCAGTACCTGAACAAATAGCAATATCAGCACAACTTTAAAAGTGCTCTTAAAAAGATACTGCGTTCTTTTCTTGGTGGTGATTAATATATGAGTAGTAGATGACTGATCACACATGGTATCCTGATTACCAGTCCCAAGATGGGCAGAGGGGATGCAACCTGTTACATAACTTGATATAAAGAGAAGAAGGAATTCAGCACGTAGCACACAGAAATTTCTAAGAAAATGTTGGAAACATCCTCAATCAAGAGTAACACCATTCATTTTGCTGCATCAGTCACCTGACTGTCTGGTCTTGAAGAAAGCAGAGTTGTGGTTCAGTGTCCTTCAGACACTTCTCACTGAAAATGTGGATTTTGACTGCTATCATTTCTCAGTTAAAAGTCTTAATGTTGCCATGGTCCACAAGGAGAGGTATGAGGAGCGTAGATTGTGTTTTTAAGAAAACAAAGTAGACTTATGTCAATGTTATTTTCTACACTAGTGATCCAATTAGTATTTCCATTTTTCAAATTATATTATTTTTAATAAGTGATTTTATAATTTTTTGAGGACCATCTTTTCATGGTGTTCAGTCATGTATCATGTTGTATATGTATGTATTGTCACATTTTTCTATCACGTTTTTTCATTCACATGATCTAACATAGACACGTGCATACAGTCTGTATTGGCTGGAGCTGGTAGTGCCAACTTAAGGTTTTTTATCAGGAGATATCTAGAAATGTTTGGCTGTACAGAAATCTGAAAGGCTTGAAGCATTCAGGTTATTTCCACTCAAGTATCAGTTTCATATTGAAACTTTTCTAAGATGAGAAGAAGAGTTTGTTTTCCAAAGAGCAAGGTTAAGAGAAAATAAAATGCTCTGTCTGAATTTTAAAAAGAAGTTTTAGTGCACATTCTGAGCTTTAGGGGATGTGTGTAGGGTGCGAAAGGAAAGAGAACAAGAAAGTTGTTTGGTATGAGGGAAATGCTTTTGCTGATTCTGTGGGGAACTGCCAGTTTCTGGCTTAAGTTTTAAAACTTTAGGAAAATGTTTGCATGGGGTTGACAAAGACTTGTTAAAGATTTAACAGTAAATTGTCAGGGGATTACACCAGTTCTGTGCTTATGAGGTCTGTAGAGCTGTACCATAAAGCTGAGAGGGTTTTTTCTGTTGTGTTACACCGAGCTTGTTATGACACCAGGCATTAGAAGTGTAAGGACTGATGAGCCTCAGGCTCTTGGATGCTGTAAACTGATGCTGGCAGGAAGAGGGAGAGGCAAGAGAATGGGGCAGAGGGAAAGGTTCTGCCTGTCCAGTAAGAGTGAGACCAACTGAGGAGCTTACCTGGCTCCAGCTTAAGGAAAATATAGCTGTAGGTTCTGGAGAGGTGATAGCTGAGACTGGCCAGTCCTCTGTTGCCAGCAAGTGTCCATGAAACCCTAAAGTTTTAGCCACCCTAGCTGTAAATATGCATCAAAGACTCACCTGGCATCCTCTTCTCCTTTCAGTGTGTTTGCCACCTTCTGCATGAAATGAAATGGGGATCCTGCTTTTGCAAATAACATTGTTACATTTTGCCCAACTGTGACTAATAGCAGAAGGCCCAGTCTGTGCCAAAGATCCAGCAGGGTGGGAGAGAGCAAGAGAACTGGATTTATGATGTTCTAACTCAAGACTTCATTGCAATGCGTGTGTGTAAGAGGATCCAGTTGTGGTTGTTTCACATAATCTTAACTGCCATTTCTTACAGTGTGAGTGCTGGTCTTTGCAGTACTAACAGCCTTCTAATTCAGCTGCTGTGTGGTCTGTCTGCAGATAAACATTCATGGATACATATGCTGTGGCACATGTGCGTGTACACATAAATATATCTGTTCCCGTGACTGTGCTTAGATAAAAGGTTATGTTGGACTGCAACCAGGAATAAGACTATTCAGAGTTGAAAGATGAAAATATTATGAGTTTGTATGGTTTTTTACTCTGAAACAGGTTTAGAAACTCAGTCTGCTAGAGCGATTCTAAGATAGGTTGAAGTTCAGGCTTCTTACAATGCAGCAGAATTACAAAAACCATACTGGTAACTCCAATATTCCTGGAATGTTTCTCTTTAGTTGTCCTTCCTCACCCCACCCATTCCACTATTCAAAAAGCAGTAGTAACTTTTCAGGTTGATAAGAAAATGGTAGAGAACCACCAGATTTTTTTGTGGAAGAATTGTGCCTAGCACATGGCAAAGACTGTGATCATCTTTGGAGCTAAGGGGATGGAGTCTGTGGAGGGGAGTGCAGTGAAATAAAGGGAGTGATTATCAGGAGGCAGCAGCAGGGCTGTGCAGGCAGGAGGGGGGAGTGTGAAAGAGTTAGAGGAAGGGAAGCCACTGAAGGTTCAAAGGAAGTGTGGCATACAGAGAAATATCTTCTAGGAGAACAGAGATAACTTCAAACAGGCTCTAAGTGAGGTGAGGTAACTAAGAAATTTCAATAACAAAAGTGGTGCAACCTGGCCTGATAATTCTGACAGCAAAAATGAAATGTTTGTCTTTAGAAGTATTTGGGGGAGGGGGTGGGGATTTTTGGAGGGTTTTAGGGGAGGGGTTTTATTAAATAAGCAAAATCTTGAAAATAAATGTTTGACATCTGAAGGGGGTAAAATTTCAGGAAGGCTCCAGTAGTTGACAGTGACTCAAAAAAATGGAGAGACAGTTACCCTTTCACCTAGTGTAGCTCCCCAGTGCCTTTTTGAATCAGTGGTTGCAGTTATTTGCATAAATTCAATAACTGAATCACCCATAATGCTGAATTGAAGGGGACTGTTGTAAAGCCCGGGACAAATGGACATAGCAGAAGACATCCAGATCTGTTCAAATAATAAGCTTACTCATTTTGTGAGAAATGAACTCCAAAACCTCAGCAGATAAACTGTTGGGTTTTACAGAAGAGCTTTTATTGCCATCTACTGGCTTAAATAGGCAGCTTGCTCGACTGCATGCCCTTTCTGAGAACCATTTGGAAAATGTTTGCTTACTGAGAAAATATTTTGAAGAGATTGTTTCAGAATATTCCTTAGGCAAGCTTATCTTTGGCATGCTATCAGACGAGTCTGTGTGCAGTTAGCTATGTTGTCATGCCAAGCTTTATGAAAGGGGGTTCATTTAAACATCTGGAACCTGACACACCCATAAATGCACTCCAGTACATGCTTCACTTTGCAGGAAATCAGCTCTAGGAACACACAGAGGATTTTGTGTGTGTGGTGTGCAGCAGGTTGTGTGGGCATGTGCTTTGAAAACTGGAGTTACCAATGTTTCTTTCAACTTCCAAACTACATAAAATTAAGTAGGATTTGAAGAAAAACTTACTCTTAATTAGTTCTTCAGATTTTCCAATTACTGCAGAGCCCCCCAAAAATCAACAGAGAGTTTTACACTTAGAGCTTGATTAAGTCTGCATCAAGTCACTGATAAGGTGAGATTAGCTTTTTTTATCAATATGGTTATGAAAGTAAAAGGCCAAATTCTATGTCTTTCTCAAGCAAGATACCCATTGAATAAGATCTTTAGGATAATTTCTCTAAATTCCAAAGCCTTTTGTGTATTCTTCTGTCTGTTCAGTATGAAATTTCTAAGAGATTTTCGGGTTTATTATGGAGGCATCAGTACTGGCTGACAAGTCATCGCCAGGCTGCTGTCTAACTCAGATTTGCAGAGTGTTTTTCTTTCATCAGATGAAATAGGTCTTTGTACAAGCACTCCCAGATTTGGGGAGCTCAAAATGAGAAAGATCAACAGCGACATTAATCAAATTATTTCAAATCCTGCATCCATTTTGGCTGGAAGAAATGGAAATATGACCTGGCGGTGGTAGCCATTTCAGTCTGTACACAGGTGTCTACAGCCTTGCACTCACAAGTATACAAAAAGTTCCTCATTCAATTATTAAATCTAAAGAAATAGCAATAAAAAACAGTAGCAGCATCAGAAGTCTATTTTTAAACTAGATTTATTGATTTGGGATTTTAACTGATATACTGCAGTAAGGTGACAAAATTGTGGAGAGTTTGTTTCTTTTCCCTGGAGCCCTCGTGTTCATTGCTGAGACTACCATAGCCTGACCATCCTCTCAGTGGCCATTGTTTGCAGATCTGAGCCAAAGCCTTTATACTCATTGTCACTTACTGTTCCTGTTTCTTGTCTTTGTTCTTTTCTCACAGCTACAAGCCCCCAGTGTGAAAGGCTTTGATTTTGCTAAGCAGCATCTGGGCCAGCACAATAAAGATGATGTCCTGATTATCCATGAGCCAGCTCCTTTACCAGGACCTATTAAGGATACTACCCCATCTGAAAATGGAGATCTGCCCAGCCCCAAATCCAAGACTTCCACAAAGCCTTCAAAGACTGTTCGACACAGAGGGAGGTCAGTTCACAGAGATAAAAACAAACTGTAGTAGACAGCAGTTTATTAAGGGCTAGCAATTGCAGTATTTTTAGGGCAATTTCAGTGGAAAGGACTGTTCCAGAGCTCCGGAACTTGCATTTTCTAGTGAGCCAGCACTGTTACACCTCACTACTCATTAGTACAAGGTAGTGAGAATTTAGTGTTCATTTTTCTTTTAAAGGGAACATACCCAGTTAAGAGGGGTATTTAAGACACTGCTGAGCTGACTGGAGCCAAGTCATTGCTTGTTCATTGGAAACACCAAGTTTGTGTTTTCCAATGCAGTCTCTTTGTGATCTCTAGCTACTAAGCCAATGGGTGGTTAAAAACAAATGAAAGCCACTGACAAAGAGTAATGTGTTTCAATCACATTAATAGTGATCAGTGTATGTATGAAGAGTTGGGATTTCCAAAACAAAGCCATATCTCCAGAATTCAGGGAAGATGCTGAAATATTATTTATGATTAACTGGGGGGGGGGGGGGGTCTTGTAGCAAATGAGCCTTATTCAGAAAAAGGAAGAGTAATTCACAGCTGTGCAAATGGAGAAGGGTCTGTCAACCAAGAGCAGAACTTTCCTAACCTTTGCCAATGATCACATGATGTGACTGTCCCTTACTGGAAAAAATTGTGTTTGTAGGGTACATGATGTAACAAAGCTGTGCATTAGAGATGGATCTATGCACAAAAATATGTGGAAGGTAACATGTGGGAAAAACATGGAACTCTGAGAAGACCCCCTCTGAGCTACACTTTCCAGTAATTCTTCTCCCTCTCTCTCACTCTCACACTTCCATGTCTCCAGCTCTGCATTCCCTGTGCTTATACCTGTGTGATACTGCACAGTGGGAGGAAAAAAAAAAAAAAAAGGAAACAATCAGGGGCAGGGTTGGATGAGCTGAGAACAGCTTGCTGCAACACAGCTTGCTCCTCTGTTCAGCCCTCTGTGCTTCCTCGGAAGCCCCAGTTGTCTTAAGATCCTTGCTTGAACTTCCCCATGTGGGCTTCATAAAGCTCAGTTTCCCTTCCAGGAAACTTCCTAACTCCTGACAGGCCTTGTAAGTAGAAGACTGCCAGTGGTATGGTGGAAGGTGGGCAAAACTGGAAAATAATGGAAGAAAAATGAGCTATACTAGTTTTGGTGTAGCTTACAAAAATTAATACAAAGTAATATAAATCTGAAAGACAAGTGTTTCTGTGTTTCTTTGTAAAAGTTCAGAAGTGGCCCAGGACAGAGATGATACGTGGGGGAAGGCAAGGCATCTATATTTCTGTGCAGATAAGCATAAGAAATAGGTTTTGGATTTGAGGTTGCTACTGTATTTCATCTAGAATAATGCAGAAAATTAAGCAGGAGGAATTTCAGAAGCCAACATTCTAGTAATACGCCATGATCCCATTGTAGAAGGCCACCAAGTCATTCAGGTGAGATTTGCCCTTAGTGAAGCCCTGTTGGCTGTCACCGAGCCCCTTCTTGTTTTTCGTGTGCCTTAGCATAGTTTGCAGGATAATCTGCTCAGTGATATTCCTAGGCACAGAGGTGAGAGTGACTGAAATACAGTTCAGACACTTGAAATGTTTTCAAAAGAGACTCTCTCTCTTCTCCCTCATATTCCCTTAAGAACAAATCTTCCTTTAGGCTTGGAGATGTTGTCATCATCTCCCTTACCATGCTGATGTGCCCATGTCAGCTTGCGGTTTGAAACACTTATTCCCCGAGGCAGAAGTTGAAATGTGAAATGGTATCATACTGTGTTGTGTTGGGTTTAGCTGCTGGATGTTTTGTGAGGAAATACAGAACTCAGTTCATCACAGTTCAGTTCAGGATTGTGTGTTACATGCCAGGAAATCTAGCAGTACACGTTCTGTATCTGTAAGAAACAACAAACAAGAATAGCTGAGTTCAGAAAGCTCAGCATCCCTAGGCTCCAGCTAAGAGTTGGACCTGTTGTTTTGACTTGAGAGTATACAACTGCATACCCCTCAGCAATTACAAGAAATGGCTGATGTTGACTCAACACTATTTATGTTCCTATAATTATACTTGGTGGTAATTTGGCTACGCTGAGAAAAGAGTATGAAGGGAAATGCAGAGCACAACGAAATGAAACAAAATCAGCAGGAGATCTGGCCACAGAACTCCAGCCTCATACCCTGCTGAACCAGGACAAAGGTGATGGAGATGATAGCTCTACACACCCTCTCCCCCATAGACAAAGATGCAGTGATGCAGATCTCTAAGCTCATTGAGGACCATTTATCTTCTTTTCCCTGCTATTATTTTTTTAATTGGGATGTGACATTACTATTACAGTCCTGTAGATCAGGGCATTGTTTAGGGAGGAGAAAAAAGGGAAGTTGAATTCAGAGCTGGAAGGAGTAGATTTAACTTCAATGGACTTCTCAAGCTGCATGTAGTTATCTTAGTCTGTGAGCTCTAGGCAGGTTGATATTTAGCCAAGAGCCTCAGTAACCAGTTCAGATACCCATCTAGCCCAAGCAAATCCTGCACTAATGAGGTTAATACACAGACATGTGCACACTCTCCATGATTAACTCCCTGCCAAAATAGAATATGAGTGCTCATGGGACAAAATGGTCACTAGAGACAGTATCACAGGGGCTGATCCCAAGTGGAAAGACAGGCTTTGGTGTCAAGCAGTGGTGTGGGCTCTGCATTTTTTTCTATTTTTATACCATCAGAATAATTTTACAGCTGAAGTATTTTGTTGGGGAAGATCATGGTGTTTTTTTATTTTTCTGTATTGCCTACAAAAGCTGCAAGCACTGAGATTGTAATTTTTAGATAACAAATGTTCTTAAGAATCATGTGACTGCATGGAATAAATACATAAAAGAAGCATTTTTGAATGGCTTTACATTGGACTAGTCAGGGAAATATTTACACAGATTTGTATTGTTAGCAAGAGAACATTAAGTTAGCAAGGTTGAATGTTAGACTAGTTACCTATGTGGGTTTCATATTCCTAATATAATTGTTTTCTTTTTGAGAGGTAAATTGCTAGTTACAAATGCAGAGCTTTTTCTTGTAGTGTATTTTAAAGGAAAGATTACTTAATAATAATGTCACATGTGAATTGTGTTGCAGTCATTTTTCACACACAGCAATGGTAGCATCGTGGCAATGAATATCTAGCTATGATAATGTATTATAAATTTACTTACAAACAGAGGAAAATTTTAGCAGACTTCACGAGATATTTTAGCACAGGATTCTTTGTGTGTGAGAATTATGCCCCCTTGCAAACTTGTGTCACATGTTGGTTTGTTTGTTTGTTTTGTAATGTTTGTGGCAGAATTTCGCCATCAGATGCTGAATCCACAGCAAGTGAACAATCCAGCGGGAGAGAGACAGGAGAGGAAAGTGCCAGACCTTCAACTGCTGCAAACGAGGGCAAGCCACGCAGAGCAGTGAAGAAGGGTTTGTTACCTTTTTTTTTCTCCTTGTGTGCTCTAGTGCTTTACTCTAGCTGAAGACTTACTCTGGTGCTGTAACTTTTCTAAACTCACCTTTGGCTGTTGATTTTTCTGCTTCTTGTCACAGAAAATCCCTTCATATTTGGTTTCTTCTGTTGAAACTGAAGAGCTATACATTCCTTTCATTCCAGCAAGCTTTTGAAATAAATGGCTTAGCAGAAATGAATCTTGCCTCCTTTTGTCCAGAGAACTCTTTCCAGCTGGGCCTAATTGTGTCTCTCATGGTAGCAGAATTGCAGACAGTTATACAAATAAGTTGTAAATCAATTATCAAAATGCCTGCATGATTGTAGATTAGAACAATCAAAATTCAGTGTTACTGTGTTAATAACACTGGTATTTTTTTATAAAGAACCACCTTGCTTCCAGTTAAATTGCCACTATTTTTCTTGGAGGTACTCTAAAAATATATATATATATATATATTCTTATATTTGAAAAGATGGGAAAACATCTCAGGAGAGTCAGAGTTCCTGCAACCTATCTGACCTGAATTCTCTTGCTCTGTTTTAGTGTTCTCCCATTTCTTCTTACCTGGGAACTCCAGATTAATCTCTTCATTTTCTATCTGGCTTAAAACTTTATGTAACATTTAACATTTCCTTTTGGTGTAGAAATGTCACATGTTACTGCATCTGGATCACCTGGTAAAGGCAGCAAGAGATTCTGTAAAATGCATGCTTTCTATCTATCGTGCCCTTACTGGGTAAAATGCACTATTTTTTCAGCATTTGGTGCCTCTAGTTTGCAAATCATAGGGACTATTTTTAGCATTCAGAATTGGAGGCACTGTCTGCAGAGAGCTCTCTCCTGAATGGAAGATTCAGTTCCCTTTTTGTGCAGCTGAGATTTGGCAGTTTGATCCATGTTCATGCATTTCATTCAAAAGTAAATGCAATCATCTTACTGCTGTGGTTTTTTTCCAGTTGCCATTCTAGCTAAATTATTTGTCATAATTACTGTGTTGTCTCTTCTTTTTCCTTTATGTTGTCAGGAGCAAACAGAGTGGGTAAGTAACCAGAGCTGGTAGTTGAGTACAAATATGAATAGGGTTGTTGGGGTTGCTGCAATTATGTCTTAAGGATGGAAGAGTTTGTCTCTTCTGAGTCTAAAAAATAAAATTGCTTTTGAAGTATAAAAGAAGTCTCAGTAATACAAATTATAGTAATCCCGCACATTTTTCTAATTTTTTTCCTCCCAATTCTTTCAAATTATTGAGGAAAACATTGCTGCGAAAGAAGCAAAACTAAGGCAGCTGTTGGTCCTGAAACCAGCTTTGTATAAACAAGTTGGAGATAATATTAGGGTTCATGTCTTTACTGTGAGCCCAAAAAAACCACAACCTACCTGCAAAGAAACACAAATATTTTGTTGTGAACTAGTGTTTTCTTTGCCAGGATTGAGGCATGGCAAACACAGGGCAGGAGACAGCTGATGCTGTCTTTGATGATGTAGAACACATTTAGTGATACAATGAGGACTGTGTCCTCTGATAGCACTGACCATCTTACAGTAGCCAACCTTCTGCCCATCCTTCTGTACTATGCTTTCCATTGGTGGGTGTAATGAGTCATCTGCTGCATCCTAGGGATGTCACCTACTGGGATACAAGGAAACTGTGTGAAATGTATCTCTAATTGCATCCTCTGGCATGGTTAACATACCAGTGGATGAGTTGAAGAATCCTATTGACTTAATCTGGTTTTGGATGAGGCCTTATGCACCTTGGCTGCTGTGTCTCTTGAGGGTGTGGGAAGCAGTAGCCTTTCTCTGTCTCCAGCTGTATTGGTTTTCATATGAAATCATAGCTTCCTGACATTTCAGTTCAATTAATGGTTTCAACTCAGGGAGCAGTGATGAGCGTGGATCCTGGCATGTGACCAGGACTGTATGGACTGGTTGTTAAAACATGACCTGACCAGTATTGGGATATTAAGTACCTCTCCATTATTTCTTAGCTTCAGTGGAATTATTCTGAAATCAAAATCTCATTCATGTAGTGCCATCTTATGCTTATTCTCTCCATCAAAACTTCTACAGGACCTCGTTCATGTGTTGAGTTAGAAAGAGTTTCTCCTTTTGTTGTATGTATAAAGTGCTATGCTGTTCCTGACTTAATCTACTTTTTCTGTACTTCAATCTTGGTTTGTATTTATAGACACATTGAGTGTAGGCACAGAGAGGATTCAAAGGTCAGATGCAGATAAGAGGGGGTTTTTCTGCAAAAAGGAGTAACATGTTACTGTAGAGCCTTACCAAAATTTGTCAGTGGAACTTCTGTTTTACAAAATGAGTTTAAGAACCCTTTCAGCTAAGAGGCCCCTGCCAAGTACTTATTTGTGTGTGTACACGGGGAAGTTATGGATGAAATGATAAAGATTCAGAGTGAATGCTCAGTGTAATTGAAAATACAGGACCTTGCTCACCAAGTAATACAAAAATATCCTTAATTTTTTATGTTGGAGGTCAGTGAGCTTGGGAACAGCTGATAGAGTGAAAAGGTGAGGAAAAAATTACTAATGTGTGGGAAAGATGGATGCAGAAGTTCAGATTTCTATTGACTACACAATTGCTCTGAGGGATTCACACTAACTCCTTAATATATCTTGTGCCCCTCTCTGTGAGCAGCAATGCTTGCACACTTGTGAGAGATGCACAAAGATGAGGCTGTGAAGATGACAAATGGTTAGGATGATACAAATAACTACAGAAGAGAGATGGATATGTTTCATTTAGGCTCTGTGTCTTGCAAAACATTGGGACACAGAGGTCTTGAATGGAGCTGTTTACCTTCTTTTTAAGAGCAATTATACAGAGAAATCACATTTATAAATGATGCATGCCTTTTATAAATGTGTATTTTTGACAATGCTTTGATCAAGTTTGAGAAATACGAATAGGGATTTTGCTTAACCTGTGGCCAGACTACTTTCCAGCCCAAAAGTAGTATGCTGTGAATATAACAAAGCATACTATTCCTTTCTTGTCCTGCTCCCTTGTTGTGCTGGAAAAGGGAAGCAAAGGAGCAGGTCGTCTGCACTACCAGCACATGCTGCAACAGGATCACAGCAGTGACTATTTTATTTCCCTTCCTGTCTGTTGTAGTTGGATCATGTTGATCGACAATTGATTCTGTATCAGAAGCAAATGAGATTTTCCTCCTGATTTGAATATTGAGGACCACTTCCCCTTATTAGTCTGTGGAAAGATGTGGGACTATTGTGTTCCTTCATAAGGAGAGTCACAAGTCTTGATCTCTCATTGCTTCTATTTCATGGTGAAAAGCAGTTTTGAGAATGTTTGACTTTATCACGTGGATAAGACAAAAGGTTTTGAAAGTTTTCAGTAGCTTTTGCAAGCCTCATCTGCATAACAGTTTCTGATTTAGGTCCAATTCAGAAAAAAAATTACTAAATCCGTGCTTAACTGCAAATCACTGGGGCGATCCTGTAGATTTCAAGTCTTGTGAGGGAGATGACCGATTTCTATTGAAGTATTTAACTGTTGGCAGGACCTGGGGTGCACTTCCATGCATACTGCTTTTCATGTCCTTTGCTGATGGTATTTGAGTTGGTTTAACCTCTTCAACAAATTACAACATGACAGTATTTATACAGCTTGCTTATTATGTGAACTATTTATCCTGTCACAGAGAAACAACCTGCTTTAAAAGCCTTAATCAGTAAAATGTCTGTAAAATTCTTAGTGTTTTGTGCAGATTTCTAAGGGGTTTTTTGTTTGTTCCTGTATCGCTCCTGTCACTTAAGAAATGTATTTTGCATTGAGACATCTTTCATTGCTATTTGAACCCCCATTTGAGCAATTTGCATCTCCTTAAGTACTGATAAGAGGAATCATCAGTACTTAGCAGTACTGATGCAATACTGTACATCAGTACTTAGCAGAATGTACTTAAACAGCTTTTAATGGAGTAAAGTAGATTGAGATTTTGGGGGTTTGCAAGTGCCAAGAGCTTGATTTACAGAAATAAAGAATTGACAGCTCACCTTCTGGAAATACAATGGGAAAATGTTTACAATTTACAAAGCACAGGGTAAACTTGCACATGAAATGTGAGTCAGCTGGAAGGCCTGTAGGGCACATTAGACACAGATGGAAAACAGGGTATAGTTTTGTAGCACAGCATCTGCAGAGCTTAACATTTGCCTGTGATAACTCTGGCAGCACTGCTTCACTCTGTATTGGTTCTGATGATTTAGGACCTCCTCAGACCAGCAGTGGAAACGAGCAGCACTCCTCAGCCTCTATCTTTGAACATGTGGATAGGATGTCTCGTTCCTCAGATGCCAGCAGACGGGTCCCCAGCAAAATCCAGCTGATTGCCATGCAACCCATGGCAGCTCCTCCGGTTCAGAACTCGGTGCTCTCTGATCGAGTGGCAGAGACCAACAAAATCAATAAAGAGGTATTTTTGGAAGTGCTTTGAATGGTTTTGGAGGATTGTGTGCCTAGCCAAGGGGGCAGTGAAAAGTATCCAGTTTCTTGTTATCGGGAGTTCCTTGTAAATTCCTGAGGAGATAAATCTTGACAGGTTACAGGAATAATCCTATTTCTATCCAGAGAAATTATCTGACCTGTTTTTAAGAGATGCCTTAACCAAAATTTAAACACAGGATTTGGTGGTCTGGATACCTTTGTGTTAGCATCCTTTTGCTAGTAAGCAGGACATGACTTAAAGAGAGTTGTGGTAATTAATGTATGAGAATTGGAACATACGGCCCACCTTGGTTTTCATTCTACACTATTCTTTTACTTTTCAGAGCTCAGATGTTGGTTATAAAAAGAAGCTATCCCAAAACATTCTGGGGTGTGAATTTGCAGCCCAGTTAATTGCTTTCAACTTCTAATGTGTTTACCTGACAGTAAATATACAAAATTTCCTGCTTTCTTTGAGGCTTATGCTACTGTAAGCAGAGTATGAGCATGTCTGGGGCATGAGGAGAGAGGTGATGCTTTGTAAAACCACCTCACACACTGCCTGAAGTGGCACCTAGCTGCATCCTGGTTTGGTACGGGGTGTAAGATGACATTTTTTCATAATTCAGAGTGGAAGATTACTCAAACCTGTAACTGAACTTTGTTAAGAATCTATGTTTCTCAGTACCTTACTGAATAGAAGCAAATATATAGATCTAGGATACAGAAGCAAGAGGAACCACAAAACAGAAATCTGTCTGTATGGGCAGAAGGCATATGATTTTAACTATAAAGAGCAAGTCTGACTTGTGTCCTGTATATGCTTTTTTAATATATATATTTTCATGAGCGAACACACAGAAATCAATTTTTATTTGGTTCTTAGTTTGCTGATGCAGATATGTTCCAGAACTAGTCCAGCACAGGCAGAGCAGTTGTTGCTACCTAAACTTTTGTTCAAGTGCTTACCAGTGATAAGAATTATTTCAGTGGGTTCTGAGCCCAGACTTACACTGTGGTGTTACAACAGCTTTTCCCAAATAATGAGATGCACTCCCTGGAATTTGAAAACAGGTAGGAGAGAGACCTTTAAACTCAGCCTCCAAGATGATGTAGAGCTGAAAGTGCCATGTTCATCAGAGGATCTGGGCCCTTGTGTTGGTGCTGTGTTCCTGCATAGCACATGGCAGCCTCTCATGCACAGCAGAGGCACTGAGTTATGAGCTCACTTGACTCTTGAAGTTCTTGTTTCTTACGTGATGAAGGTCCTTAAAGGGAAAGGGTGGCAGATTTTACCAGTGTTGACCAAATATCTGTCTGCTTGCCTAGCATAGCTAACTACAGACTGGTTAGTCTCATTTTTTCAGAGCGGTGTTATGTCTGGCAAACAGCAGGAGTTTTTTGTGTTCCTCCTGCTTTTTGTTAACAAACTGCCACTTCCCTCTAATTGCACCTGCTGTGCTGGCAATCGTGTTGTGTATAATGGTACATCTACCTGGGGAGACAATGGGGAGATTGCAGAATATCCAGGAAGGAAAGTATGTTCATAAATTGTGTGACTTATTTTAGTCCTTCAGAGATTTGGAGGAGGGATGCAGGGGCATGCAGAGAGAGGGGGAGGAGAGGTTTACAGAAGAGCAGCAAAATCCAGTTTGAAAAATGTACAACTGAAAAATATTCCTCTTTTTCTTTTTTTTTTCTTTGTCCTTCCCTCTTTTTTTTCTTGTCCTTCCTTAAGATACAAACAGCCCTGAGGCATAAATCCGAGATCGAGCATCACCGCAATAAGATTCGCCTCCGCGCCAAGCGCAAAGGGCACTACGAATTTCCAGTGGTGGATGACGTGGTGGTGGTTGACTCCAAAGAGCAGCACAGGATATATCGCAAGGCACAGATGCAGATTGACAAGATCTTGGACCCTGGGGGCAGTGTTCCTAGTGTCTTCATAGAGCCCAGGAAGAGGTAGAGATTTCAAAGATGGAACAAACAATTTTCTTTTAGAGTCAGTGCCCAAACTACATCACAACTGTACTTCTTAACTGTCAGAGCTTAAAATGATTTGGATCACTAGTTTAATTTGAGTTACCTAGGTGAAAAGGATTGGCTTGTTCTAAACACTTCTATTTATTTCAGTATATGCAATTATGTTTTGATTTCAGATTAATTTTTACAAGTTCTCAGCAGTGAATTCTTGATAAATAAGCCGAAATGTATGAAAAGAGTCTTAAAACAATTTAATATTTGCTGTTCTGTTTGTTTGAATAATTCTTGTGTGGTGTAGAGGGATCAAAATTGCAATATCAGCACTAAAAAAGAAACCTGCAAGTAACATATATGCAAGTAATATAATCAGCAAGTAACAATATATTTAGAAAGCAAGAGGGGGGGAGGGGAATATGTAAAATAAGGAAGATCTTGAACAGCCTAAAAAGCATGACGATTCTGAATGTTAAAGGCAAATTCACAAATCAGTGAGATTACTCAGAGGGAATACATAAAAGGTTATAAGGCACATCTGTCAGCCTCACAGATCTGCCTTCCTGGCCTTGTATTTGCAGAGAAACTTTTCCCTGGGTTCTGTTTCCGGCTTATGAACACAGGCACTTTGTTCCTGGAGCACTGGGGTGCTTCTGCACTGATAGACAGTAGCTTTTCTCCAGTGGTGTGGGTTCCTCAGCTGGTTTGCCTGGTAGGGTTCAACCCTCTGCAGCAAGCACAAAGCCTTGTTGCCAGTGTGGTCTGTTCTGAGGCTGCAGATGTGTCACACATCGGGCTGGGGAGCTGGAACACAGGCAACTTGGACAGATGAACGTAGAAGGGAGGTGACTCTGAAGAGAATTTAAAGGAAGAATGGGATATTTTGGAGAGTTGCCAATGAGTGTGTTATTAAGAGAGACTTGAGGAAAGAGATTTGAGCTACCTAATGGGACTTGCATGGAAGACTGGGAAATGTAAGAGAAACGGGGCTGAGGCAAGGGTGACTTGAAGGAAATGGGCAGAGGAGTTCAACCCTGAGTGGGATGCGAAGAAAAATTTCAAAAATAAATGTGATTACCTCTGTGTCTCTCTCTCTGGTTTTTATTTTTTTCCTTTTAAGTTCTCGTGCAAAACGTTCTCCCAAGCAGCGCCGTCGCCATCAGATAAACGGGAGCCCGCTTGATGCCGAGAAGGACAGGTTAATCACAACTGACAGTGATGGGACGTACAAAAGGCCTCCAGGAGTCAATAACTCTGCATATATTGTATGTATGTCTCTTGAATGGCAGGAATGTTCTGATAATGATGACAGTTGTGACATTGACAGCTTTTTGGCCTTCTGTTTATGGTCCATGTGATATGGTTAGTTTCAGTCATGTAGTTAGCATGTAAATCAAAGTGAAATAAGGATTTCATTGGCAGTCTGTCATTACTAAGCAGTAAAATTCTGCCAAACATTCCTTGATATCACAGAGGCCAAGAACCAAAGCCTTGTTTTCATTAATGCCACTGCGTTATGCACATGAAGGTGTACTTGACATGTTCCACAATATCTTGTACATAGTTTCACTCTTGTCGAATTTACTGGATGTTATATATTTATATATTACAGAAAATTTCATCCTTTGCTCTTACAGAATGGAAGACTCAGGTCTTTTTGTGAGAAATTTTTCATCTTTCAAATGCAGGAATTAATTATTAATGACAGAGAAACATGTCTTTGTACTACAGTAACTTGAAACAATCCTAGTGCAATGTCTTGAAAATTAATTTCATTTCTCATCTAAAAAAAGAAAGACGCTGGAGAATACTTCTGTTCAATCATATGCACGTCACAAACAGTATTTAGGCATCTTTAACCACTTCTAAGCAAATTTCATGAAGCCAAATGCTAATATTGGAAGCCCCTGGACAGTTCTTATCTTTAAAGATGGTTTAGTAATTTTAAGAATTTCACTGTTGGCTGCATATGCGGTCAGGTGACTCTGATGTCGATTTCTGCAGTTTCCCTTTACCTTCAAACAAACACGAGTGTGATGATTTTAATGTCGTGCTGCAGTAGAATGAATTATCATCTGAAGCTGTTTAATTAAGACATGGCACACAGCAGGCTCAGCCCCTTTGGCATCTGCAGTGAGACTGCTCAGAATGCTAAGTTCCTAATAAAGTAGAGGCTTGTGCCTCTTGACGACTGATTTTGCAGTCTGCATGCAGTGGTAAGAATGAGCTCTGATAATAAGTCTGCTGTTGTAAAGCTCATTTAATTTCCTCTCACTGATGAACAATAAGCCCATGTGGTAAGATCCCAGGTAGTAATTATGATGCATGCCTAAGGTATTGCTGCAATGAAGCACTTACATGAATCCCATTCAGATGATGCACCCAAGTTCAAGTTCTATGCAGGTAACCACTTAGTTCCTTAACAGCTTCCTCTCTGGGTTTTTCTAGGAGGTGATAATTGTTTAATGTTACTGCTGATGTGGTCAGTTATAAACTAAAGACAATTAATTTCTTAGAACTGCAAAAGCTGCAAAGAAGTCAAAGATGTAGACAGAGCTGATTGGGGTTTTTTAAGTAGAGAAACTCTCTCTGCATGACTTGATTACGAGCTTGCAAACCACAAGATTTCTGTTATAGCTGAGTAACTCCTGGACGAAGCTTTGCTGCCTTACCTGAGAGCAGAGTCCTTCAGATCACACTGAAGTATTTGAGTTGCCGGTGTTATGTACGTGCATGCAGAAGTGGGGAGGGCAAGGGCAGGTGCTGTGGTTCTGGCAAAGACTGTGTTGCTCAGACTGAAGGCCCGTAGGGGCTCGGAAGCTGGTTAGATCTTCTCTGTGGCTGCCCTTCACCTTCCTTCTGTTTCCTCCAGTCCGATCCCGACTTGCCTCCCGAACCGCAGACGTCGTCCTCGGCGGATCTGGGGAAGTTCCCTGGCCTGCCCTCGCACCCGGTGTCGCAGTACGTGCCCCCGCAGCCGTCCATCGAGGAGGCGCGGCAGACCATGCACTCGCTGCTGGACGACGCCTTTGCGCTGGTGGCTCCCAGCAGCCAGGCCGCCAACTCCACGGCCGTGGCTGCGCCCGGGGTGTCGGCAGCACAGCCGGTAAAGAGCCGCTGGGCAGGGACCGGGCACGGGAGCGCCGCTGGGCAGGGACCGGGCGCGGGAGCGCCGCTGGGCAGGGACGGGAGCGCTGCACGCAGCGGGGATCACCCCCAGCCCATCTCGGGCAGCGAACAACGCATTTGTGATGCGTTTAAAAGGCCTCTGTGGGCAGGGAGTTAGCACTGGTTGAGCCATGGGCACTGTTGTTGTGCCCTTGCTGTCAAGACTTACCACAAATACTGAACATTCCTGGAACGAGGAGAATTCAGAAATGACCATTACAAGATGGTGAACTCGCTTTCCGAGCTGTTTGGTTTCTTTTCCCTTTTCCCATGTCAGCCACAAGAGAAGATAGGAGTTTTCCTTTAGGATAATTTCAGTTCTTCCCAGTTAGGATCTTTCACAAGTGAGTCTTGCTATGTCTAAGAGTAAAACTTTTTTTTTTTTATTTTAATATGTGTGGTAGTTCTTACTTTGACAGTGAAAAAAAGAATGTATTTGGCATAGGTTGTATTTTTCAGCATGATATCCAAAAGCTTTCAGGAGGTGAGGGATAGGGAAGCAGTGTTTCTATGTATGATTTTTTGCTTTTGATGGAGCTCTAAAACACGTGGATAATCTTGTAGGTCATCCCAAGTTCTGATGAGTCTGAGCCCTGTGGTCTCTCCTGCAGTCTGAGGTCAAAAGATTTCCAAATGCAAAGCTTGGTTTTTTGCTGAGTAGACATTGGAGCAGCTCTTGATCTTCTGCAAGTGAGAAAAAGCATTTCTGAAAGGGTTTTTAAATTAAGACGATCACACAGAAGAGACTGTAGCCCTATAGCAGTGATTCCCAGATCTTGTTGTGCTCCTTTGTAAAATTTAAGTTCTTCTGGCTGCCATCAAGTCCTACGTACAGGCTTATTGAGCTCTGCCATTCACTTAAAAGGCTGACCATGGACTTCTCAAGATATGACTTTTGATTTTAATTTGGTGGTTTTTTTCATTCTTCTGACAGAGATACATGGAATTTGGAATGACTCCGCCAGCAGCACCAGGTCTCCTATCAAGGTAGCTTTTCACTGATAAAATTTTCATTATTTTCTTTGCAATTACTCCAGATTTCTTACTGGCACTGGTATATTATTATGCAAAGTACTGTATGAATGAGACAGGAGTCCAGATCCAGCCTGTGTTATTTATTTATGAAGCATTTATGGAGCATATGCATGCTATATGGAATCCAAGCCTCTGTTAAAAAGAAATGTGTTTCTAGCCCCTCAGCTATAGAGATATCCTTCCAATATTCAGTAAACCACCGAGTCTGAGCTTTTGGAAAGCCTGAAACAGTTACTCAGATGCATGTAATTCTCCCAATACTCTTGCTTTCATCTTGTTTCTGTATCCTCAGGGCAACACTCACTCACAACAGCTTTCATATGACTAACAGATTCATTCTATTTTTAACCAAGTTGAGAATAAATGACAGAGCACAGTGACCCTCACAAAGAAAGTCTGCCTTGCAGCCCTATTATTATAAAATCAGGGGAAGAACAAATTTTCCATCTTCTCCTGCCCTTGCTGTGGGAGAATTGTGTAAAGGGGAGAAACCATTGTCCAGGTGATTGTTAATTCACATTTGGTTCATGTGATTTAACCACATTTGAAGTTGGACACATGAGTCGTGGTGCTCACTGGGGTGAGATTTATCTCACCCTCTTCTAGGTGCTGCAGCCAGGCTGATAAAATGTTGTCCTTGTGCTGCTCTCCCATTACCTTCTCAGAGTTCACCATGTGAGATGAAATCCCACAGCTATTCATGTCATTCATCAGACTTCACCAAAGTCTTCACTGCCTTGGAAACTTAATGGTAAAATGTCTGTGAAGAATTTTCCTTTATTGTTCTGCAATCTGATTTTGAGAAGACCAAGTAGAAAAGGAGGAGTTTTTAAGCATTTGGCTTAGTTCTTGGCTGGAGGTAACAGTTTCAGTGTGAGTGGAGCATACATGAAATGGCAAACAGAATGACATGTGGTATACTCTTTGTAATTTAGGTTACCTTGAACATTATGAGCTTTGAGACTGCCAGTGTAAAGCATAGCCAGTTGTTTGTTATTTAGGAGATTTTGTCTTTGTTGTCCTGCTACATATTCAGGGGAAATGTGATAAATTAATCATGAAAGTGCTGTAGTCCATGTTAATACACATGAGCAAGATAGTGTCTTCAAAAAGCATTATTTGTTCAAAAGTTTATCATTCTTTGGCATAGGCAGTCTGAATTTATAAATCACAAAAGTTCAAATGCTGGCTTTGCCAGTGTCAACAGATTAAGTTAACAATTTGCAAAGTCATTGAAGGAATTTCTCTAAGTTTTCATTAAAACAGAAAGCTTCCTAAAGCTTGGTCAATAGAAAACAAGGAAAGAGTTGTCATGGTTGTGTAGTGGGAGTTATTCTCAGAATCTGAAGATTAACAAATTGATAAAAGCAGTGCACCAATTAGAGGAAGGAAAAACAGTGTGATTAGGTGGCATGTATCAGTGTCATAGTCCATTGGGTTAAACATGGAATAGGAGTTGGGTGAGCATACTGTTCTCTTCTCTGTAATAACACATCAGCATCTTTAATGGGGTGGAACCAACCTGGGGAAAAAAATTAAATGTAAAAGACCTAGGTCACATAACAGCTAGGCAGTCATAAAGGAACAATGAACAGCTTTTGCCAGAAAATGGATATTGAATAATGCAACAGAGATAGATATCCTGAGCTGTAGTCGATTAGTGGTGTAAAATTGATTTTTGAGCAGTATCTTCTGACTTAAATAACTTGAGATAATTTGGGGGTTTTTTGGATGTGCAAAAATAGAAAGCTGAGTTTCAGTCTGGAAATAGGAAGGAGCACTGGAAAGCCTGTATGATACAGATGCAGAGCTGTATTCTGGTTTTATACTCTCACGTTGAGCTTTGACTTTGAAGAGAAACTATAACTATCTATTACAAAAAGACTGAGAAGGTGAAACCTTATTAAATGTGAACTTTTCAAGTGCAAACACATCAGCAATAAATAATTTACTTCTTGTCCTTGAAAAATTGGCACAAAAAGAATACATTTGCAGTAATGTTGAAAAAATACTTTCTTTAGACAACATCAAAAATTGTAGTAATTCATCAGCTTCAAAATTCTAGCTCAACACTGCAGGCATAAAGGGCCAGATGATCACATCCTTTACTGATTACAGAAGTGATGTTGTTAAAAATTACCTACCCATTGAAGCATTTATTTTAACTAGCTTGTGTGGTTGGAAATGGTTTCCTCTGGGCCTGCTGAGTGGACAGGTGAGACTTGTATGTGAGGGAACTGGGGAAATTCTAGCACTTTCACAATGAGGTTGTTACAGCTTGAGGCCCTTAAACCTCCTCCATTTAGTAACACTGCATGCCAAATAGCTGGTACTTTTATTTACAATTACTTGTTTCTGCTTTATTAGGCAATTTATTATGTCAACTTTCTTTCCTATCTGGCTGTCATATGTAGGTAGGTAGTTTTCCAAATAAAGCACAAATCACGAATAGTCTGAATTAGATGCAGTCACAGGATTTTGTGGTAAAACAAAGGGGTGTAAAATTGAGATCTTGAGGAATAGGTTACGTGCAGACTGTAGCCTAGGAGGGCTAAGATGCCATTGTGGTAAAAGGCATAGAAAATTCATCCCTAGCCCTCACTTTGTGATGTGCCTGAGTTTGGCTACTTGTCTCGCTTTGCTTCATTTACACCCATACAATTAGTGAAGTTAGATTACAGGATTACGGTTTCTGTTGTTAACTCTTTCTAGCAAATATATAACAGTGACTACCAGCACTGGCCTGATTGATAGGAAACATTAATTTCAGTTTACATTGCATTTCTTCATATGCGCTAATGACAACTTTGAATCACTTAATGAATCTTAAAGAGCACAGTTCTGACAACTTCCTGAAAAATTATCACAATACTTCATGAAGTAAAAATTGTTCCCAAAATACACATGTAACACAGTTTATGTTTTGGTTTAGACCAAAAGTGTGTGCCTAGAAGCTGTTTGGTAGAGTCAGCTTTGTTGCTGGGGTAAACAGCTACATCACTGCTGAAGTCTTACTTTTCTGGTTTTTTTCATTTAATATATGTGTTTCCCCCAAGGAGAAAACAAGATCTCAAGATCCGTGAACTTTTTTCTCTGCACTGAGGAGACTGCAACATGTGAAAAACACTCGTGTAAAATTTTGTTAAAACATATTCTTCAGATGTAGATATTTTCCTCAACATTGAAGGTTACAATTACATTAAAAGGCATAAAGAAGTGCTGTATGAGGCATACCTGTGTTATTGTTTCTAATTAGGGATTTCACGTATTTTAATCTTGAGTCCTTTTCCACAGGCAGAACTTTGGGCCAGGATTTCTTCCGCCTGCAGAGTTACTGCACGGAGAGCAGCCGCCCCCTGAGGTTCAGTATTCCTCCAGAGGGATGTACTCAGAGGAAATGCCATCAGTGGCACGGCCACGGCCAGTTGGAAGCACTGCAGGTACACTTCACTTAAGTTGAATATGCAGAAAAATAACTGATCCTTTCCTGTATCTGTTCTTATGCCAAGGTCACCATTATGACATCATTCTCCTTCAGCTGCTCCATGTGATACGTGGTTCTTGTCCTCAATGCCCCAAAAAAAATGATCACAAAGTGAGGTCAACTACTTTTGACAGGACCTTGCAGAAAAAAGAATTGCTTTGTCTGTTTTTTAGTCTCTTACAATCACTGGTTATTACAAAGCATATTTTCACGAAACCCCATTCTCTAAGAATGAGAAGTTACTTGTTTTAGAGATAACAATGTATGCTAATTTTCCATTTCAAACTCCTCCTTTTGTGCTAAATGAACTAATTGATGCATCCCAAATCAGCATGCTAAATAGCAAATATTTTTAATACTTCTCTGTGTCTATGTTTCTTATTTCTCTTTGTAGAATTGTATGCATTAAAGCAGTATCTCTTAGCTTTAGATTGAATTATCTATTTCTGCTGTCCCACATGAAATCACCTTCCCTGATTTGGTTGAGGTAATTTTCGTAGCAGTCACCAATGCTATCCTGAATAAGAAGGTAACATCACATGGCAGCTAAGCAGCAAACACTTCTAAGAATAAAATGTTGCATTGCTACGCAAATGTTAATTAATTTTCTACCAGATAAATATTTTCTTCCTTGAAAAAGACTGGAAATATGGTCGTGTACTTACATCAGAAGCCCAGTTTTGTAGTTGCTCTCATCTCCCTGTAAATGTTAAATGAATGAAAATAGTAGGAATGTAGTAACTATTGCAGCTTAGTGAGGGTTATTTTATTCACTGATTAACACTATTGTCTAAATGTTCATATGGATTCTGCTTTAAAGTTTGGAGATACTTCACATATTTAGTTTCTGTCCCTCAGCATAATTATGTGTAAATATTGAACTTGTCAAATTCTGGGGGATTTTGAGAGAAAATAGGAAAGTGATCTAACTGTCCATCACGTAAATCGCGCTGTTGTTTTTGTCTTTTCCTCCCCTTTTGTACATGCACAGTTTTATGTATCTCTGGGTTAAATGTGTTTCACTTCTAATGAATAATAAAGTATTATTTGTGATTTTAAGAATATAAATATAAATTACATTTCCCTGTGGGAGAAAATTAATGAAGGAAAGCTGGCATGTTATTACATACCTGTTGCAGTTAATGGTGGCAGCTATCCTTGCATATGTCTGAAAGCAGCAGGAGGGAGGGAAGGGAAGGAAAAGGAGAAAGGAGGAGGTTAGCTTTTGGGCTGGAAGGAGATACAGTGTGTTCTGACCTTCTCCTCAGTTAAGGACAGCATTGTTTAATATTTAACCACAAGGCAAAGCTGAGAGAAGCACGCTCTTACGTAGTCATGTATTTTATTCTTCAGAGCAGTGGAACAGGGGGCAGTCTGCAGAGTTAGGGCCTTGCTTGCCAGTGTGACGCATAAGGTGTGCCACAGGAGCAAAAGTCTTCTCTTTGCTGAGTAATTGATGTGAAAGCATTGCCAGAGCTTTCAGTAAGCACGGTTAGGAAAGGGCTGGCATGTTTTAGGAACGAGGAGTAGCCCATGTGAGAGATGCATGTATCTCAACCTCTTCTTTCAGTGCAGTGCCACGAAATGCATCGCACTCACGTGAACTGCACGAAATGCACATAACTCCTCTGTCTTTATTCCACACTGACAGCCTTCCTTCTGCTGATTTTTATTAACTGCACAGAAACAGAGCTCCATTTTCTTCTTGTCTCCTGCTTCCAACAAAGTTTTATGTTATCATGTGTCTGCCCTGCAAACTTGAATGTGTATAAAGATGAAAAAAAACCAATATTTGCTTTTAAGGTTCTCAGATACAGCACCTCACTCAGGTGGGAATTGCTAGCAGGATCGGAGGTCAACCAGTGGAGATCCCCTCAGGCAGAGCAGGGCATGGCCAGCCGGGGGGGCCAGGGTGGCCCCAGTATCGTGGAGAGGATGAATGTGCTAGGCGAGATGCAGTGAGTACTGTTGCACATTTGCATCGTTTCCAAAGTAGTGATATGTTTGGGTATTTTTTTCTTGCATTACTGTTTGGAACTTTTTTCCCCCCTGGAATACTTTTAGTTGCTTCTCTGACATTCTTTGCTTTGCTCTTCGAACCCTTGTTAGCTCTTCTGAATTCTGCTTGCTGTTCTTTCACCTTTGCTTCTCTAAATGCTTTCTCTCATTTTACCCTAACCTTTTTTTTTTCCTCACTCGAGGCCTTCACCCATTAATTGCAGTTCATTCAGTTCTGCTTCTGAGCTCCAGCAGAGGTGGATACTGCTTTCCATTCCTTCTTTGAAATACACTTTTGTATTTTGAGATCATTGTCATTAGAAAACATTGAATTAAATTGTACCAGGCTACATCCTATTTTGTATGCATAAAGTTCTTTTATCTTCTGTGTCAGTGCTAACAGCAGGAGTCAGGGCAGTAGGAAAAGGTACCTACTTGCACATAACATTAGAGGTGTTTCCAAACAAGTTCCTTACCTGGCCTGAGTCAGCAGGATGTGGTAAATGAATACACACTCATTCACCTGTGTTGCCCAGGCAGCCATGGTGATTTCAGTTCTTGGCAGCAGTGCTTCTAGAGGTTGACATTCCTGATTCAACCAGATGTGTGAGCTTGAAGATAGTATATGTCCTTGCCAGGAGAGAGACACTTGCCTGCTACCAGTCCCTCTTTGGTGTACTTGCATCCTGGAGCAGACTGACCTGTGACAGGTTTATTGCAGTACTCTTGAGAGTGACAACATTGTGCTTCTTCTTTTGCTTCTTAGTTTAAATTATCTTTTTCTGGTCTTATCTTCTTTCCTCAAGGTTTCTTCCTAGAGGAAAGAAGGCAGGATCTCCTCCTTTTGTATATTTATGAAGTGTGTGTTCACATTACTTGAAGTATCTTTGCAGTATTGCATGATCATGACATAGCTTTGCAGAAAAGAAACACGAGATGGGCATATCTTTAGATTTTGGTGAAATTGAGCTGCCTCCACTCTAAATAAAGAGGAGCAGCATAAGGCTTTTGAGAACTGGGTGCACTATTTGATACTATTCAAAAACTTCAACTGTCAAAGCCAAAAGATCTATTTCCCTAATTTAATGTGCTTTCTGTGCTTGAAACTGTGGCATTTGAATGCAAGATCATAATTTAGGTTTACATCGAAAAGAGCACTTGCATGAGAGATCTTAGTGTCTCGACTTCCATCTTCAGAGACATCTCTGGGTTACCATTTATTGACCCTTTTTACATTTGTTTCTCTTTTCTGAAAATGGCTTTTCTAGATCTGTGGGTGTATTCCTGTTCAGGTCATTTAAATCCAGGCTGTTTTTCTTTTGGTTCACGTCAGTTTAAAGATTTCCTTGGCTTTGACAGAACATTTTGCTCACTGGTCACTGCAGTTCATGTTATTGCAATGTGATTTTTTTCCAGTTTGTTACTTAAAAACAGACAAAAGGAGGAGATCATGAGCTAAAACTTACTTGAATTTGGTGTCATCTAGTTGTAGGAGAGCTCACATATTGCCTGAACTTTCTTTTTCCTGTGAGCATTTTTTTTTAAAGGCTTCTTCCCCCTGGGGAAAAAAAAAACAACCCTTGGTCTTGTAGCTTTCTGTAATTAAATAATTACCTTCACAGTTTGGATTTTTTTCACTAGGACAGAGCTCTAAATTTGTCTTTCCTCATTTTGGCAATGAGGCTTTACTTAATGACAGTCATGTTCCTTATGCTGTACTATTCAACTGATCGTATGCAAACCTTGTCTTACTGTTCCCTCATTCTGAGCAAGTTTCTAAAATTGAACTCTGCATTTAGAAAGATGGAAATCTTGGAAATTTGGAAATTTGCCCACAAATTGCAGAGGGATCTGCATTTGTCTTCCTGCAAATAGTGCTTTTCCTCACAGTATCCTCATCCCTCTATTCCTGAAATCAATACCTGATTTTCTGCTGGAATATGACCTCTCACTTGTACTTCCCACCCCTAAGCCAGTGTGCAGGGTACCATCAATTCACCTTAATTCTCCATCCAGGAGGCCCAGGGCAACCAGGAGAATGACAGCATTTCCTTAGCTGACACAAAATGCAGTCCTGAGCAAGTGCTCATCTGAGCAGCAGAACAAATGAAGCCTGGCTTCTTACAGATGGATGCAGTGTCTTGCATATCTCCACCTCCCTCCACCACCTGGCATCACCTCCTATGCATCTACAGTCCCCTGCAGCTTTCCACTGTTCTCCCAAGCCTTCCTCCAGGTTTCCAGTGTTTCCCCAAAGTTACTCCTTCCCTTTCACTGTTTTTCTACTCAGCTCTCCACTCTAGTGGAGAAAACATCTCACCAAACTTAGTTGTTTTTCAAGTCCCTGAGATAGGCCCTGTGAGATACATGCTGGCTAAGAGATCCAGCAGGGCACAGCCTAACTTGACCTTTCTGCCACTCAGAAGTAGATTCAATGATAACAAATAAGGTTATAACAAACCAGATTATGTCTAATTAGTTACCTGGTTTTGTGAATTTTATGTATTTGTTCATACATACACATATACACATGTATATCTGTGCATATATTTATACATCTTGTTCAGTTGAAATTGGCCAGAGTTCAACAGGTATTAAATGGAGATTAACAAATTTACACTTTCATCTCATAAATCTTCATTCCTTAAGAAGGAGGATTCAATAAAGATATTTTTGTCAGTTGTTTCGTACTGCTGTTAATTATCCATAAGTTTCTAGATAAAAATACAAAATATATAAATATTATATAGAACTATATATTTCGCATATATGTTACAGAATATATGTTTGTGTGTTTCTGTTAGTAAAGAAGTTTAGAAAAGACAGCAAAAATTATTTCAGCCTTTTTGCTCCTGTTGTTTTGCTCTTGTAGGTTAATAGAGGTTAGGTTTCTAAATTTCTATACCCCATTTTCAATGGGGTATTGAAATTTTACAGGCCTATTTAATTCTGATGCTATATTGAAATCACAGAAACACACTCTTTTCTTTTTCTGAGATACTTAAGAAAACCTTGATGAACTTACTGTGAAAAACAGCCAGTGTGGTCATCAGACTCCCTAACTTCCTTTAAGAAACAATTCTTATGGTGGTAATTTAGTGAGATAGGAGCTGAATCCGTAGTGCATTTTAATGTGAAAGTAACCTGAACATAATTTAGGTTGCTCTTAAGACTCATGTATCAAAGAGTGTTTCCTTTTAATATTTTTTTATGTCCTCTCTTCTCTATAAACTCACAGAGTACTTGTCAGGTTTGCCAACTCTAGACTGCACGTATGAATTAGTTTCAGGTTTCACTGCCAAATGAATAATTCTGAAAATCAAGAGACCCATTCATTCCTCTCTGATACTGAAATCACCTCTCTTTTATAAGAAATAAGACAGGATGTTACTTGGAAAACCTTTACCTATCAGTCTTCTTTTCCCCTTAATCGGTCTCCCAAAATTAACTGTGTAAAGGAGGAGTGCTGTAGTGAGCTGCACAAGAGACTCTGAATCTACTATTAATTCTACTTTATACAAAATGGCTTAAAGTTTATTCATTTGTAGTATGAGAGGTGTTAAGGAACTTGCTCCCATGCATTTTTGTGTTCCCTGCACACTGCTGCCACTGTCGCTGTAGGTCCCCCATATCCTTCTCAGGCTCTGCTTTGTTATGTCTTCCCCTCGCTCCCCAATCCTCTTCTAGCTGACCTTGCTGTCCTTTCTTCCCCCATCAGGCTGCTCTCTCTGCTACTCCTTAAGGCTTATCCCCAGAGAAAGGTAGTGCTCACTGACTTGTGATGGCTGTGGTCTCAATCTGCTGCTGCCCCTGAAAGGGGATTACGTTGCTTTGCTCCCCCTTGTGCGTTCAGGTCCTCTGTGTCCGGTGTTTTCTTCAGGCTGTCTCTCAGCCTTCAGCAGTACGAGGCAAGAGTTGTCAGCTGCAATCTAGATTTTCAAAATGTACCTTGTTTGTGTCCGTACTGGGAGTTGGTGCAGTCACCCAGTGTACTGTAAATCCATGCTTTGTTTTAGTGTAAGCAGATTGTCTTGCAGAAAGACAAGCCATAAATTCGGGCTTTTGTTCTCTGTCTCTCTTGTTTTGTTAGAAAATGTATGTAACTAAACAAAGGTGGGATTAACCCCTTCCTGCCCTGAAACAACGATTATCCCTAAGCTGGGATAGCATTCCTCAGATGTGGAGTATAGAAAAATCTAATCTTTCAAATCCAAGTAGTTTTCGTCTGCTGCGTCTTCTGTTGACAGTGTTTTCCTGGGCACTGGTCAGTCACAGGGTCCCCAAAAGTGTACAGTCTGAACAGGAAAAGCAGGCAGAAAAAAAGAAGGTGGAGATAGTATTTCTGCTTATTTATAAAGAGGAGAAATGACAGCCAGGGAAAAAAGTGATTTGCCTGGTGTCTTTTAGGAAGTTGATGGAAGTGGATGGTAAGAGAAGCCAATTTTATTTATTTCTGGTCCTGTGGGGTTTCTCCCCTCCACCTTCCATTTCAGTTCCTAAACATACTGTAGATTAGAAAAGGGATCTCTGAACTTGAGGCAGTCCAAGGATTTTGTGTACACTTGTTGTTTTGTGCTCCATAAGAGACATCACTCATTCATGTAACAGAGGAACCGTTGCAGCAGATAGAAGCATCTCCATGTTGCTTTCCCCCCTGTTCTTTGCCTTTTTGCTTTCTTGTCTTTTCTGAGATAATCATGTTTATTCAGAAAGTGCAATAATTGTTTCTCCCTTTTTCCAGACGCATATGCATGGACACCAAGAATATTCCTCCTCACCAGTATTCCAGATGCCGAGGACTTCAGCCAGGCAGCCCTCAGCACCTCCTGCTCAGCTTCCACACAACAGCCTTCAGGGCCAGGGCCTTTGCTACACCACCAGTTCCACTGAGGACCTCCAGCCAGGTCACTCATCAGCCTCTCTTATCAAAGCAATTAGAGAAGAACTTCTGCGACTTTCTCAGAAACAGACAACAGTGCAGAACTTCCATAGTTGATTTAGCATTCCACTGCAAATCTGCCAGGTATCTGCTTCCTATGGAAGCAAAGACTTAAGAGGAAATCAGCAATGTTGTTCTCACAAAGGAAGAAACTTCCATGACTCTGTTGACAGCACTCTGGAAATATCAAAAAAGGCAGCAAAATGAGAATAGTGAGGAGAGATGGGGAACAAACAGGAAACATCATCAGAGTCATCACAAATAATATTAATTAATCTGCTAATATTACGGTGCTCCTCTTCTCTCCTTACCCTCATTTGGGCTAACACATAAATAAAACCTTAGGTCAAGAACTCAGTACTCCAGCAACAACAACAGCAAAAGACAGGACAGTCTCCAAGAATGATAGACTCCTTTTTCTAAAGAAGTAGGGGAAGTTTTGAATGAACTGAGATTACATTTTGCAAGAGATTGCAAGTATTCTTATCTCTCCAGTGCTTATGGGGACCTGGTTTGTGTTGCTGTTCTGCAGGATTACAAACTGTATCAACTCAAGGGTCTTGAAGGTCCGATCTCAAATAAGAATCACTTTGGTTGTCAGAAACAATGGGACTACTTAGAATAAAAGTCTTTATGAGTTACTTGTATCAAACTGGAATGATAATTGTTACAGCTCTGTGGTTCTGAATGGAGCTACCCTCTGCACTCTTCCTTGTTTTCCTTCTGGTGCTGAAGCTTCAAGTGTTCCTTCATCTTCAATGTTTGCAAAGTGAAACATTGGCCTTGTATAATTAAGAAAATATTTGTAGACTCATTCAGGCTGGAAAAACAAAGCAAAGCATCCAAACAGAAAGGGCTTGGTATCTAATTTGTTTAAAAATTATTGAAAACTGGAAGGGGGATACTTAGCCACAGTTGAATTTGGGGAAATCTTTTAAAAAACATATTTGCATACTAAATGCTCTTGCAAGACCAGCGATAAACTATTGCCACTCTGTAGTTTGCTTTGTGGACAGAAATCCAGCCTGACTGGTACAGGGTCACCAGCATTATGTTATAAATTGATGTCCTAAATCATTGCTTATGTTTGGATCTGAATAATTTTAGTGGAAGTCAGTGACAGTTTAGAGCATTAACATAGGCTTAGACTTGCAGTTTTGAGACAGTTTCTATATTTATACTTGTTCCCACTGTCCCCTTGGACAAAGGGTAAGCATTATTCCCATGGTAAGAATGGTACGTGCCATGGAACTGTTTGTCGCTGTTTTTTTCAGAGTTTTAATTTAAAATTAGCTACGAATTTACTAATATTGGCCATTGCATAACTGTAACTGACATAATACATAAGGACATTTTGCTTAAGTCATGATTGGTTGAAGTGTTTTCATTTTCAGGTTAGAGTGAACTCACCTGGCACAGAGATGGAGGGGAGGGCTGGGAGCCCTCCCTTAGGGCAATGGACAGCAGAAGCATTAGGTGCTACAGTGTAGGTGTTTCAAACACGAGCAGATGGCAGTGGTCAAGGGTCTAAGGAACAGAGATCTGCCACAGAGAGCATTGGGCAGCTGGGCAGGGGCTGCGTTTGCCTCACTTACTGGGGTAGAAATGGCAGTGGTGAGGTACAGGTGTGTAACACTGGTATGGTGTGGTGGCCTTTGGCTACCACATCTGCTCCTGGCTCCAGTGCACAGTTCAGTAAAGGCAACAGGACTAACTCAGACTGAAGTAAAAACAGTTGGGAGGACGTGGTGGAAGAAGTCACCTCTGTACCTTATTTGTGAAGTGTGTACATCATACTCGTGGCCGAAGCCAAAACCTCAGTTGCTTGCTGATGTGGAAGAAGAGATGGTATGTTTCCCTCTTACTAGGAAGCTCAGTTATTTTTCTGTTTACCTATGATCATCAAAATGCTGTATGAAACTCTTTTGAGGGACTTAGAGTAATGAAGAAGTGTAAGTTAATTTCCAGTTCCCTGGCCTATGTGTAAAGCCCTCATGGTTGAGGTTTGAAAGGAATCAGAACACCAGCACAGTTGTAACAGCAGTACCTACAGGTCATTATGATTTGAATTTTTTAAGTTTTTTGTGTGATAATTCTAGGATAAAAATAAACATTTGTTTTCTGCCAACTTTGTAAACATGAATGTTGCCAATACTTCTGCAAAATGCCAGGTTTTGAAGAATGAAGAGTGTATCAGGCAGTGTTCATTTGGTCGTTTTGACAGCACTGAAGACTGACTGTTGCTAAGTGTTCCCATTAAAACCATCTTTTTCAGACCCCACATCCTTCTCCAGTTTAATTCTGTATTGAGCTCAGAGACCAATGCTTACAATATTAGCACATTACTGTGACTTCATTTCAAGAAAATGTGGTCTTCTAGAAGGTAAATTAATTTTATCTGGTTCCAGCTATTTAAGAACAATGTGTTCTCTGTGAAATCAGAGCTTTGAAATTTAGAGGTACTTAAGCCATTTCTCATTCATCTTTTTGCTATTGATGGTTATGCTATTGTGAAATGCCATCTTTTTATATTTGGATGTGTATCATTTCTCTTTTCAATCCCTAATCTTATGAAGAACACAGGATAAATATGTACTTGTAAATAAAAGAAGCTTTCTGATGAAGAAAACCCTCTTTAAAAGTTTCAACAGGACAGTAAAATACAAAAAGTCAGAAAGCTGTGTTTGGACATTATGTTCTCAGATTGGCTGGGGACCTGATCCAGTGTCCAAAAAATTGGTATGGTCTAGTCTGTATCTTCATATAGGAAGAAAAGTAGCACCAGTTACCAGCCACCAGTTCCAAGAACAGCCTGAACAGGGGAGACCCACACTTTTTGCAGCTACAGGAAAAGCTGGGGGGTTTTGTGTGCTGCAGAAGGATTCTGTGGAATGCATGTGCTAGAATGTGTGTTTCCACTTGGAAATTCTGGGGGGAGAAAATCTGTAAGCTTCTGTATCCCCATGTGCTTGAGTTCTTTTGCCAATTTTTTTATTGCCCTATTAAAAGGTGGGAGGGGGAAACCAACAAACCCTTTTCCCCTGAAACTTAAATTATCTGTATTTAAGTATCTGTTAATGAATATACCAGTTTCTGAAAACACTGATCAGATGAAAAGTTGATACAGGCACAGAAAGCTGTTACCAACTGTTGCATCCATTTCCATGACTAAACCATCTGGTTCATGGAATCCTCGGGCTCTTCCCTTTCTTCACAATTTTCCTTGACATTTGTGTTTAGTCTGTATTTAGTTTGGCATATAAAAGAACTTGATTAGATGAGAGCTGCATAATTCAGCGTGGTTGGTTTCCTTTTCGTGGCCAAAATGTTGACCTCCAGCCTGCTTCTTTATTATTTTTGGAGCTAAGGGAAATGTTACAGTTATTTTTCACACACTCAGTGTGGAAGGTGGGGCGTGCTTCTGTACTATGAAATATTCTCCAGCAGGATGTAACACATGGTCCTGCCAGTGTGGGCTTTTGACTCAGGGAGGAAAACCTTGCTTTAGGAGGAATGAATTGCTTAGGGGCTGAACTGGTAATGTTAAATATGGCCACAGTGGAGCAGTAAGTGGAATCTGAGTGACCCTTTGCAATGTACTGTACTTGCAGTGGATCAGGCTTCTTATCTAGTGGCTGGGGAGCAGCAGTGTCAGACAAGGTCTGTGTGTATCACCCTGCACCAAAAGGTTGCTGTGGTGTTGGCTACACCGGTGTGGTGCACATTTATGGACACAGGTAAATACACAGTGTGATCACCCAAAAGTGCATGTTCCTACCTCTAGCCAGTCCCTCTAAATCAGACCATGAACAGCAGGGTTATGGCATTACCTTAGAAAGAGGCTGTGTACAGTGATTGTAACTTCCCAAAAACCACAACAGCTCACACTGCTGTTGTTAGTTCATGGCTTGAAATCACATTTGATGGATTACATAAGGAAGCTGGGTGTATATTCAAGCCCAAGTGAACTTCATACACCAGTTGTATGAAGTGGATAAGAGTAGGCAGCTGAACTCACTTTTTAAACTTTTGCTCTTACTACATTCCTCACTTTTTCAGCTCAAGGAAGTTTTTAGCTCAAAGAAGAAATGCGCATTTTCTGTTGTGTGCCTTAACTAGCAGTTCTTTATAAAGAGGTGCCAGTCCTTGAAAATTCCCTTTTTTGGTCAAGAGCTTTGAAGTGGGAGGATGAAGAACATTTGTGCCTTTGAGGTGGGACTGTGTTGTGGGCCATATTTTTGCAGATGAAAAGAAGTAAATGGATTTTTTAAAAAAATAGCACCAGTTTGGTGTATTCTGAATATGGACAGAAAACTGGAAATTGATTAAAAAGAAAAAGGATGACATCTATTTGGCAGAAGTCAGAGAGCAGCAACCAGGTTTCCAGGACCACCTGTGACAGTGCTCTCTAAATAGAGAAGAAATCTTAGGGATTCTCCCTGGCCCCACTCAAGCAGAGTCCATGGCAGCCCCTCTTTGCAGTCCTTCATCATTTGCAGTGCTGGTTTGTGTAGTGAGGAACATCTTTCATCAGTGAGACTCCCCAAAGCAGTTCACCATGGCTGTAGAGTTTCTCCAGGACTGCTTAGATGTGCCTAGAGACAAGCAGCAGCTTTGAATCGCTTAAATGTGGAAATAAAGATCCAGTTCCCTTTTGTGGAGGGTATGTTTTTCTCTTCCTGTTAGATTTTATTTCAAAATGGAGGAGACAGGATGGGGATGTGTTCTGCTGTCACCAGTAGACATGTTTCAGTGAGGGCAGAGCACACTCAGCTTGTGACATAGGCTTGGCAGTTCAGATCCAAACATTGCTCTGCATGTTGGCCCTGGCTGCATCTGCATGACTTCCTCTGAAAACCATGTAGTCACATGTATGCTTTGCAAGAATTCATCCTAGAGATTCTTTAGTGCAGTTTGGGATGCACTTAGCAAGATGTTCTAGCTTTGACATACAAGTCCCAGGGTGAGTTTACTCACACAGTGTAAGAAACTTGAGAAGCCACAATCCCATGGAGTTGCACTGCCTTTTTAAAGAGACTTTTCTGGAGTAGAGCTGCAGTCCCATGAATCCAACTGAAGACTGATAGATTAAAACAGAAATTACATTAGTATTAGGAAAATACACATTTCTTTGCACTTTGTAGTTTGTAGAGATGGAATGTTTTGTCTTGTTTTTGTGTTACTTTTTCTTGGTATCTTTTACATATCAAATAATTTTTTCCTTTGTAATGGCCATTCCTGTTTAGTTTTGAGTAGTTCTTACTCCATAACTGGAAGCTTGTGCTTAGGCTGTTACATCTAAACTGGAATAAAGTATTGGCACATTTGAACAAATGCTGTGAAGAATCATTTGAAGGAAGTGTTAAATCTCCTTGGATCCCTGACATGGTGGTTTTCAGGTTCATTTGCAGAAATCCACTTATTGCCACATGTAGAGCAGGTGAAATTAAATGAGAACTAAAGAGTTGAAAGATGGAAATTATTGGTTTGCATTTCCAGATGTATTCACATGTACACACTTCGTATGAGCTCTGTAGTGTTCCCAGGAAGGCTTCTCAAATATTTCCATCCCAAGGGTTCTTGGAAGTTAGTTTCCTCATCCAGGCTGTTGGAAGGTTTTAGTGTTGTGCATGATTTAAAAGCAGTAACTCAAATTGTTTGTGTTTCAGGAACAACTTTTTTGTATTCAAGGACAATTAATGCTGTGTTATGTTTGGCAATGAACAGTGCTCTTTTGGTCCTGAAACACAGATCTGAAAGAAACTTGACTAAAGAAATAAAACTTTTAAAAATACGTGATGATGAAAAACCAGAAAGCTTTTATCCTTGGACTTGAGGAAATAGGAGAGTGAGTTGTGGATTAGCCACTGTCAGTAGTAATTCAGCATAGTGACCAAATATGAACTAGTTCACATTCAGTGCAGTACAGGTGATCTAAGCACCCACAAACTTCTGAACTGATTGCTGGATTTGTGTCCATGCAGTCCTGGATAAAATGGTTTCAGGTCAGTTGCTTTATGTTTTGCATTGAGCACTCCACAAATGAGTCAAGCATTTCCATGGATGATTTTGATCCTGACAGTTATTTCTGTCTTTAGGCTTGAGGGTGGCACAGGAATCTCCTGTTTAGAAGATTTGTAGATGTGCAGCCAGGTATTTACATTACTGCTACATCCTCCTGCACTTCACTGCTGTGTGGAAGAAAATTTGCTGAGGTGCTGGAAATGGTGTTCTTGCTTTTGCAGAGTAGAACTGCAGTGAAGTTATGAGAAGTTTTTTGTCACTTCTAGCAGACGGCATCACTGAGACACATTGCCTACAATAATCTTGCTGTGCCAGGGAGCAGAGTGCCCTTTCCTGCAGCTGAAAGAGCACTCAACACTAGTGCCAATGAGCATTAGTTACTCTTCTTGAGGAGGAGCTAACCTCTCTTACCTTGCATTGTCACATCTGTATAGGATGCTAGTATTGCTCAGCTAAAGCACGATGGTTTCTTCATGTGTTTGAGCCCAGAGGGTTGCTGCAGTAGAGCTTGCATATTTTTGAACTGATCTGACTTACATATGCAATATGTTGGGGGGGAACAGTCTAGCAGAGGTGGGGCTTTGCAGGTGTCTCCCTTTCTCCCATTTACACAAAGCAGACAGAGCTGTGGAAAACCTGAGGAAGTACTTCAGTTTTTGCTCCAGAAGTCATGCTGTCAAGGTCATACTGTCAAATTAGACAGGAATAGTCACAAGTCTCTTAGAGCTGGGTTTTTTTTCCAAGCACTGCAGATTTGGGAGACAATACTGCATTGTTTTTGTTGTGGTTTATTGCTGGATGGTTATTGCAAACTAGGAATTGGAAATTAGCTCATTCAACATGTTTGATTCTGGGATAGAAACCTGCAGTGAGCTTTGAATTCCACAACAAATACTGGTACCACAAATGCCACAAAATAAGCAGAATCTGGAGTGAATGGAAAAGAGAGGTGATTACTTCCCAAGAACGCCTATATTCCATTCTTTGGCAGTAATTAATGACAATAAGTTTTTGAAATCCTAGTTTTTGTAATGACTTTATCAAAATTCCTACAGAGTACAGAGCACCTTTTCTTATGAGTTTAACCTCTGTCTTGTCTGTGTGTTTCATGTGAGTAGGAGGTGCAGATGCTTGCCAGTTTTCATTCCTCTAGTGATTTGGCCAAGTGTAATCATTGTAAAGTGCAATTGCTTAATATGTAGCTCATTCACTAAAACCCCAAGGATCAAGGCAATGAGTAATGTGAGTCATTACCAGAGCAGTGGTATCTGAAAAGATCAAGAGTCATGCATCAAGTACCAATCCATTTAGTCTTGAATTAAGAATTTTTTAAAAATCACTAGTTGGATGTGATTAATACTATCTCCAGGCAAATTAAAGCGGTTATCCTGCAATGCTGTGCTGCTGCTGCTTTTCTCCTTTGTTATTAAGTGCTGCTCAGTTACATGTCTCCAGTACTCTGTCTGTCTGTCTGAAACACTCTCACACCAGCAGCTTTCCCAGGTGCCATCTCCCTTCCCTTTCCAGGAACTACATATCTTCATGCTTGAGATTCAGAAACTCAGTGTAGAAAACAGGAAGAACTCTGCTGATGTGGTCAGCAGCACTGAGGTTCAAACTTGTTTTATTCACCCCCCCTCCTTTTTTTTTTTTTTCAGCCATCCAGGTTTCAACAATTTTTTTGTTTGTTTTCTTTGTACTAAATCATAAGAGTTGGAATAGATTGGTTTTTCTCCATCTCATTCCAGTGAGGAACTTCTTGGTCCTGGACAGACAATAACTATGAATGAATGGACAATTAATATTTCCATCATAATTTGGAGCTATCACCTTACTTTTTACATATTTGCAAGTGCCTATATATGTGCAAGTGCCTACCCCAGCTCAGTGCCATGAGGTTGTATGTAGCATTCTGATGGGGCACTCAGGTTTAACACAAAAAGGATTTATGCATGCTGATAAATCAGTGGTTATACTTTGCCTCCAAGGTTTCCTGTTGGAAAAAAAATGACAGGCTTCCTGAATTACAATGAAAAAACCCCAAAGAACAGAACAAGGCATGTGCTGGATGTTTGTGTAGCTCCCTTGAAGTCAGCAGGGGTTGGACAGTGTTGCACTAGATGGGATCTACGATTAGAGGTATTAAATTGTGAGTGATATTATTAAGAGTATGAAATAATACACAATAAATTAGAACATCGGTCTGCAAATCTGCTCATGGACCACTTTAATAAGGCATTGTACTATACAGTCATATATATTTAATTTGTGCATTTGTATGTTTAATTTGTGCATCAAAACCAGACCACAGCCTTCAACTGTGACTCAATTGCTCTTAAATGAGAGGTTATAACCCACAACCTGTGCTCTCATGCGTTCCCTGGCTAAAATTATTCCAGGAAATGTAACAGCAGGCTACAGATAATCTTTACATTTTAGAAATCAGGTATGTGTAATCCATTTCTGCCTACTAATTTTTGTCTTTATATCAATTTCTCAAGTCTTTCAGATGCAGATTTTTAATTCAGTGTTTTCTGTAACTGGACAAGCCACTGGAACACTGACAACACCATTAGGGCTTTTCTCTTCCTTTTGCAGAGTGGGTTATTTTGCATTGTGCTTGATTGCCCACAGAATCAGTACAGAACATAGTGTGTACCTTGGAGAGTCCCTTTAAAATAGTACTATGGGGGTTTGCCTTGTATTATGTAGAAACAGGTAAGATGTTTACATTGATAGCCTTGGAGCATGTGGAACACCTTGTTTAGAGGTCCCAGACACAACTAGGAACAGCACTGCCTTCATGGGATTCATTACAGGATGAAGTTTTTCTAAGTGACTCCATCCTATGAGTTGAGAAGCAGCTGTAGATCAAACCTAACAATGTCAGAGTAGGGGATGCAGGAAGAAAAACCCTGTCATATTAGATCAGAGGTTTACAGGTCACTGATCTAGAAAAAGTATACGTTTCACAGCAGAAATTATCTGTAAGGTACTCCATTTTTGTACCTGATTTTGTGGAGACTTGGGTATCACCTTTGAACACAAGCACACAAAATCCTTGAGGGTGCGACATTATATGACAAAATATGGTTTTTTTTCTTTTCTCCCCCATTTGTTTGAGCTGGGAATCCTCAAAGGAAACTGCAAAAAGCAAAACCTGAGGTTTAAGTCTACTACAATCCTTGAAGGTAGCAGCACTGTTTTGGAGAGAGTGTAGAATGAGGAAGCTGTGCTTCCAAAGGCAGACTTTAGGAAGCCCAAGGTTGCCCAGTTGTTACAAAGCTCTTTGTGGCTGTTGCTCTCGTAGGACATCTAGAACTTGCATCACGTGCTGAAAACTCAAAGACATGCAAGACCTATGAAACATATCTCCTCAAAGATGAAGAGCAGTGCCATATCCAGGCACTACTGTGTTCCCAGCTGAGAGAAAAATGCCCATAGGCCTGGAGAACTGTAGGAAGAGATCTGCAGAAGGTAGACATGAAGGCAGTGAGTAGATATTTTTTCCAAGTATCTTTCACATTGCTTTCACACCACTGAACATTTTCTGTTTTTAAAACTAATGTAACAGGGAAAAAATCATGTATGTAGGTAGATTTGTAGTACCTGAGTGATTGCAGTGGTTGAATTGTCAACTCACTGCTCTTTACATTTTGGTGTTGACTGAGAGCCCTTTGTTTCTGTAAGTTTGTATGTAAATGAGAGGGACTTCATTGTTTTGCTTGGTTGATGGGGTTTCTGTGGAAAGAAGTTGAGTGTCTCCAATACTGAGATTTGTTGTGTGGAAATTACTTTTGTTTTAATTGCTGTACATTGAAATGTTGAGAATTAAGCCCTTCCCTTTCAAAACTTACTTTCCTGACATGAGCATCTTTGTTCAGCATTTCACCCTGAAGACTTTTTGTCTTAAGTGATAGCAGTGATAGGGAGGGATGTATTTTCTTTCCTCAGTGTCTAACTTGTCCCTGTTCCTCTGGAGGGGGGCTAGTTGATAAGGGGCAACTGCCCATCACTTTGAAGTCACCAAATTGTCCTGATTGAAGTGTTAATTGTGCCAGAATTAATTGGAAGACTCTTAGACTGATTTCTCTCTTTTCTCACTCATGAAGTTACATACTGATGAGCTGATGGGAGAGTATAATTATTTCTAGCAGATAAAGATCTCCAGTGGTGCTTTTAAAATTTAAAGGTAACTTTTAATGTTTCATTTCAGTTGATCTCTAGCAGGTTTGCTAACCTTGTGTAGGTCTAGGTTTAATTCTGATTTATTATTCTGATTATTTTAATAACCAATAGAAATAAAACTGGTGCAACTGCACCAAATCAAGAGTTTGACTGCAATAAGGCAAACCCTCCTGCATGAGTTTGTCTTCCTAGAATCCTAGAACTGTTTCTAACAATTTGGGTTGAGTATTTCCTTACCAATGTAAGTTTTACCCATATAAACCAGTCAATGTGAGTCTTTCAATCAGTAAGATTGTTTATTGTCAGCTCATATAAATAGGAGCAGTTTTGTGCATGAATTGGATATGCTGGTTTAAACCTGCTTGCCCCACTTCAGTTTGGCTTAGTTTCTCAGGCAGGTGAAAGCTGAATAAATACAACCAACATTTGATTCCTGAAACATAGTTCATATCTAAATGGCCCTGGGAAAATTAGTTTTACTTTCAAGCCACCCTGAACAAATCCCTAAGTTTCCATAAGAAAGTCTTGCCATGTATCAGTTAGTAGATTTTAAAATATTGCAGGCTAGTGAGTGAGAAGGACTCAGTAAAGTCAATGAATTACTGATGTAACCTCGCCTACAGCTTAGTATTGGCTCTGGTAATGTTGATGCTCCAGAAAATTGCTTTATTTGCCCACTTTGTGTGTCCAACCCAAAGGTCATGCAGCAGGTTGTCTCGAGACCATGTGCTGTAGGCTGGTAACTCGTCCCTCAGCCTCTCCTCCTGCTGCTGTGCCCACAGCAGGCACAAGAGGGCTCAGGGAAACGTGGGGCTTTTTGCACTGTAGCACATATGTGGTGGCTTGCAGGGACTTGTCGGCTCCACACCCTGGCTGGCAGCTCCAGCCTGCCAGAGAGGGTGAAGCCTCGACAGCTGCCCTGCTTTGGTCTGGCCTTTTTTTGGCTGAAGGGTTTTTTTTCCTTTCTTTTTTGTTTCTTAGCAAGTGTTTGAAATGTTTTGTCAGTCTGCCTGCGCCTCACTGCTCCCCGCTGCTGCCTCTTGCTGGTGTGCTCTGCTTCAGGCCCCCAGGTATTTGGGCTCATCAGGCCGGAGTTTGATGATCTTGTCCACGCAGAGCAGGATGAGGGTCAGGAACCAGAGGCTCCAGCCGACGGCCGCTGCGATCCACCCGTAGTCATCCATGCCCGACGGGCAGCACGCGGCCGCCTGCCTGCAGAAGTTCACGGCTGGTGGGGGAGAAATGAGGTGACCTCACAGCAGGCCAAGCACAGGACAGGTTCCCTTTGCTAGAGAAGGCAGGTGACTTCTGCTCTATGACTCTGCCTTGGCATCTTTCCCCTAAGCCTGGCTCTTAACGTGGTGGATGACTGGAGTAGTGGTGGGATCTTGGGATGTTTGGTGCTGGCTCTTTGGGAAAGATCTGGTAGGGCAGGGAAGAGAGGCACTCTTGGGAACCTGTATAATGCCTACAGGCAGTCAGTCTGACAGGGAGCTTTAGGACACGAGTGAGCTATCAATCAGTCTGTTCAAAGCTATGGGTCTGTCTCAATGTACCTAAGATACCATACCATGACAGTGGAGGAGTCTTAGAAATGCATCCTAGAGATTGATCCCCAATGGAAGACTTGGAAAGAGAGAAATCCCTTTCCAGGCTAGCCTCTCAGTCACTGTATAGACTCATCACCTAACTTTAAGAGGTAGTAATGATTTATGAAGACTTACTTAGACATGGTGGTTCATGCTCAGTTGTTGAAACATTGGAGATGTCTTCAACTGCTGCCAGAAGGAAAGCACAGAAGAAAAGGGAAGTTGAATTAGAAAAGCAATGTTTATCATCAAGCAGGAAAATCTGAAAGCCATTGGCCTTGTAGAGGTCTGTAGCATGGAAACAACTTGAAGGAAACAAGTTTCTGCTCCTAAACATTGCAGCATTAGGATATGCTTTCTTATCCCACCACTTTTAACACCAGCTCCAGAGACTTGCTGTAGCAGCATCCCTCAGGAGCAGGTGAATCACTGCACCTCTGCCTTGCTGTGACCCTGGCTGAGCCATTCTCTCAGAGTTAAAATTAACCACTGTCCTTGCCCAGGCTACAGGAGCAGAACAAGCAAGCATGGAAATGGGAGACACACCATTCAGGAGCATGGAGAGATCCATGGCCATCAGGCTGTGCCTCTGCCTCCTTTTGCCCTTACAAAAATCCAGGGTGCACAGGAGTCTGGCAAAGCTGAGGGCTGAGCCCACCTTTGCAGAGCCTCAGCAGGTCCACCAGGTCCCCAGCTGGGAGCTTTGGCTTTGCTGCAGGTCAGAGCATCTGAAACTGCTCTGGCTTGACTCCACTTCATCCCAGCATGGTAACCAGCTCAGGTTGGAAAATACAACATCCACAAATAAGTAATGAGGGAGAGGCCTGGAGCTTTGATGAAGGTTTTTGCCTCTTTATCCTCTTTCCTACCCAGAATCAGCGCACACACACACTGACACAACTCTGTGGCTGGTGTCCAGCTCTCCAAATCTGCACTTGGTGTCACAGGCCAAACCTTCCTTAGTCCTCCTAGTACTGCCTTGCCCCTCAGCGTGCTCCCTGCAGCACTGCAGGATCAAATCAGGGCGGCTGCAGGATGCCTGCAGGGGTAAAAGCACAAGCTGCACTGGTGCCTGTGCATCAGCAGCTGCCTGTCCCCTGCTGCAGAAGGGAGGGAGTCAGAGAAACACCTCGTCCTGTGCTGCCTTGAGCAGCACTGTTCAAGTTCAGCTGGGTAGGGTATCCCCCACACAGATAGATGAAAAATGGCCTGGCAAGGCTCCAGTAATGAGGACTCCTGCTGCATGGAGAAGCTGTAATTTGCTGGTGGTCCACAGACCAGGCAGAAGTTATGAGAGAACTATTTCCAGTCAAGCCATCATTCTGAGCTGGTAATTTGGAATGTAACAGAGAAAATCAGGTCCAGTTTGATTTCACCAAAGACTGCAAAATAATAGCTCGGGTTAGGTTTCAGCTGAGGAAAACAAAACAGAAAGAGACATTTGACCAAAGATTTGCTTTGAGTTTGATGTTTTCCAAGTAACAGCAAGTAAATTGAGGTTGTCCTGTGCGACATGTTCCTGTTGGGGTCACCTGCTGTTGGCCAGCTCTGTGTTTTGAGCTGGCACACCATCAGCAGTACCAGAGCTTTCCCTATGGCCTCTGCCATGCTCAGAGTGGGCCCCTGGGCAACCTGCTTCAGGGAGGGGTATGAGTATCCCCCATTCTTCTGTCTGACTCTCATAGGACTTGCAGAATGACCTTGCCCAAGCCCATAATTTGTTTTCTCAGTTAATAAGTACCTCACAGAAGCACTGGGAAGAATCATTAAAACCTGTGTATGACCTGTGGAAGGAAGTACTGCAGAATGCTGAGTGCTGGTTTGTGTTTATACATCTTGCAGCCCAAAGAACAGGCTGTCAAAGCCAGTCCATCTTGGAACAGCTCGTAGGTCTAATCTGGTGCTGATACACAAATGCAGGCAGTAGCCTGGTAAAAAAGGAGCAGCTCACAGGTTTCATTTACATTTTGGTTTCAGGTAACTTCTACAATTAAGGTGGCACCAAAGACACATTTTCTGCAAAAGGCTTGTAATGAAAGCTAAATCAGACTGCAGTGATCCTAGTGGGTGGTATTGCAGGTGGTCCTTTGCCTCAGCAAGAAGAATTAACTGTGGCTCCTGTCTCCTTGCCATCAATGGAACAACCTGCAGCTCAGTCACATTTATAGTGGCTCTGTAAATAGCTGGAAAAAGAACATCACTTTACAATGATGCTGTGATCAGTCCTGTCCAGTAATTCTCATTAATCAATTCCAGCTCTTTATACTTTTTAGGTGAAGCGAGGAAGTGCCCCCTCATTTTTAAAGAACAAATTGCTGTCGCTGGGCAATATATGTGCGTATTGAGAGGAGCTGGGGAAAAGGGCAGGGTGTCAAAACTGGAGCATAAGAGAAGAGAAATACCTGCTGAGCAGGAATCCCAGAGGGCAGCGGCGATGAGGAGCAGAGCGAGGGCTGCCCGGGGCTCACAGGAGGAGTGCTTCATGCCGAGGGTCCCCCCCGAGTGTCCGCACAGAGCAGGTCGCTGGCGCTGGCAGATCTGGTGCAGCAAATCCTTGATGGGCTCAGGGAGCCGCTGCGCTGGGCAGAGGGTGGAGCAAGGGAGCTTCCTGCTGCCAGGACACCTTGAACTTTCCTGCCACAACCAGGTGAGGAAAAAAGGGCTCTGACCCAAACAGCTTCTGTGGGAGTTGGATACCAGGAGGTGGCCCCTGAAGGTTAAGTCTGAAGGTTTCTCCTTCAGGATATGCTGCAGCTGGAAGGAGGAAAAGCCTCCAGAGCCAGCCCTTCCCAACAGGGTCCCAGGCAGCTTCTGTCTTTTGAGTCTCTTTTTGGTCCTGTCAAGATGGTTTAATACAGCTGGAAAGGAGTAGAAGATGGGAGCAGAGACTTTGTCTTCCAGTTTGGCTGATTTTTTTTTTTTATGTTCACTTGACTTCTGCAGTGATGCTTTTTTGGAATAGCTTTGTGGAATCCTGAGAAACAGCAGCCTTAGGTCTGCTGCTGTTGTTTCCCTGTGAGCACAGCTCTCTCCCTGCCTGCATCACCCTCTGCAAAGTGATTCTGGAAAAGCCATTCTTTCTTCTCCAGTGGTTATTCCACCTCCTCCTTGAGATGTGCAAAGCCAGAAGCTGAGTCTTCTGTGAGCTGAGCTCTGTCTGCAGACCAGGAGGATTGACAGAAAAATTATGCTCTCTGGACAGCAGGAATTTTTCTGCAATCCTGGCTGGAAAAGCCACGCTGTTGAAGTGCATGTGGTGTTGTCCTGGTCTGATGAGCAGCACACATTGCTATTCTTCCCCAGGCTGTTGGCTGTGCTTGTTCCTATCTTTGATGTGATGATATCCTTGTTACAGAAAACATCAGGCATTAAATCAGGCAGGAAGGCACTGGGAAAGGTGAGCTCTGCAGGGAGCAGGTTGCTGGTGCTCTTCTGCAGTGGTCACTCATGGCTTTGGGTGCTCATGTTAGAAGGGACCTGTCTGAGGTTCTGCTGTGGATTTGCAGGCATCTTAGGGAAGGCACAGGGCATAGCATGAGGGGCAGCAGTCCTTGTAGGACAGAGAGCACTTAACAATTTTCTCTCTTTTCCCTTTCACATGGCTGACACCCACAGAGAAGGACATAACAGGCTTCCCACATGAAAGCACACACCAGGGTACAGCTCTGCAAAGCTTGACAGCAAAACCCACATAGTCTTAGCCCTGCCATGTTTCTGTGGGGTGAACCCACTTGTCCTCACCACCAAAAATGCTCTTGTCCCACCCAGCTGTGAATACGTCTAGGATGCATAAGGGTGAAGGCATCCAGAGCTGTCCCCAGACAGAGGGCACACTGAGCTCCAGGTGAAGGCCGGTTGGCTGGGACGGGCGTGTTTACCCACCTCATCTCCCTGTTTTCATGTCAACACGCCACCAGTGCTGGCAGAGCTGGGGCTGTGCTGGCTGGTCCGTGACAGCCACCTCCTGCTGCTGCTGGGGTGCACGGCCCCGTCTGTCTGTCCTTCTGTCCTTCAGCTGACACCCGAGGTGTGGCTCGAGGTGAGTTGTGCTCTGCTGGCAGCGGGGCCGGGGTGCGACCCCGGCAGTCACTGCTCTTGGACTAGGCAGACAAGAGTCACAGAGATGCTATGAAATACTCAGAGCTGCTTGAAATTCACCTCTGGGATAATCTTCATCTCTGCCTCATTTCAGGGTCTCAGTCCTTTTGTGGAGGTTGTTTTTAATTTGTGTGTTTTTCTGATCTACCTGTTGCATCAAAACTGAACCTCAGCTCTTTAAGTGAGAAAGGTCCTCTGCTGTCTGCCAGATTCACCTTTCTCTTCTGAATTTCTCACCTTCTATTCCTACTGAATATTGACCTGGCAATTAATTTTGCAAAAGTAAATGAATTCAAAAGCCTTCTGTGCAGCACAAAGTGCTTGAGGGGAAACAAAAAGACAAAACTGCTCTGCTGTTGCATGAATGATTCAATTTTTAATGAAATCTCTTTTGAATTTTAACTATTAACTAAATACTCTTTGTCAGCTTGTAGGCAAATGTCCCCATTTCTAAGGGATGCATTTGCACAATTAACATAATGTGTTTCTTTTCCTTTGCAAAATGTGTTCCCTCCATGGTCCAGAAAGGGCTGCTCCAAAATCTCCCGAAGCAGCGAACAGGCTGCGTTTGGCTTCCGTGAGTTTTGGATCGGGTTGGAAATGAAGGCTTTGCTTGATAAGTTCAGACACAATGGGAGCCCTGCAAAATCATTTCCTGACACAGATTTGGATTTGTTTCATTTCTTCTTTGTAACACGTTTATATTTCAGTGCTGTGACTGCCTGAAGAGCGATAAGACACTCCAGAGCCTTCCCCTAATTTCTACTCCCGTCTCCCTCCACGAGGGTGCCCCGGCATGTGAGGCACAACTGCAGGCCCTGCAGAGATGGTGCTTGCTTTGCTCGGGCTCCCACTTTCATGCAGTTCTCAAGACAAGACTGTTTACTCTAAAACTAGGTACTTCCCCTGCTCTCCTCGAGGAGATTCTTCCACAGTGTGTGGAAAGCTGGGCAGTTTTCCCTGATGGTTATGAAGGAGGCAATATCTCCTGTTCAGCACACTTTGTGCCACAGAGAGCTTCATGGCTAAAATTTTCTGGTGATCAAAGTATTGCCCTTGACACGTCAGCAGGTGTGGCTTTCAGAAAGTTATTACCTTTATCACACACATACACACTGTGCGTGTGTGTGTATATATATATATATATATTCTGTTTACATAGGCAACTGGTTTATATTTTTCATTCCAAATGGAATCTGATTGCTGCTGCAAAAAAAAATCTTAAACTTGCTGCCAATAATGTGTCCATCAGGGAGGGGGGCAATTTGTTTGCTGTCTTCATTGATCTGAAAAAAAAGTCATCTAAGATAAAGCTACCTGTGAACAGGGGGGTTGATTTTTAAAACTCAGAGAAAAAAAAAAAAGTCAAAGCCTCAAAGGTTCTACTCTTTAAATGAAAGAAGGGGAGAGAGGATGTGCTTTCTGTCACACAGATGAAAGCAAGTCTAGCATTTTGGAAAACTGCAAAACCCTGCACTTTGTGCTTTCCAGTCCAGGCTGGAGTTGGTATTAGACAAATGTTGAGCCTGTGGCCCTACTGTGACCCCATGCTGTTCATTTGGAGACTCCAGTGAGAGGGCTCAAGACCAGCCAGGCAGTGAAGGGCTGGGAGAAAGGCTGCCTTCAGCTCACCCAGGCAGAGCTGCCTGCACCAACAAAGAGCCCACTGATGGGGCTTCTCCAAATGGTGCCTCATGGGCTGCCATCATCATCTCATCTGCATTAATAGGATTATTATAAAATAATGTTCTTATTTCCACATGCCAGAGGCATGAAATAGGATATTCTTTCTGCTTCTCTCTGCTCCTCACCCGGACAGCGTGGAGGGAGGGCAGCAGAGACAGCTCCATCCCTGCTCACTCCTTGGCTAGCAGGGTGGAGCAGCCAGCTTAGTGCAGCTTGCTTTGGTGATGAGGTGTGCTTTGGGGGTCCTTTTTGCTCCCCCAGCCCCAACAGCTTTTTGGGGAGTAGCTGAATGTAACTGAGGGGCTGAGTAAGAGCAGCAAAGGAGCAAAGAGCAAAGGAGCAAAGACACACAGCCTGGTGTCATCAAATGAACACAGGAGGAAGAAGGTGCTGTGGTTCAGAGGTGATGGGGAGTAGCCTGAGAAGCTGTTTAATTTTGTTGTGTCAATATCCACCAGTTAGGAACTGAATGATGAGTCCTGCTCTTTAGGAGCACTAGTATCACTTCCACCAGGGGCTGGAAGGCAAAGTCCTTCCTTTGCCACATCAGCTTCTCCACACCCCTGCTGCCATTCACATGGTCAAAGGCAGTGACTTCACATCTGCCTTATCAAGGGAATTTCCAGTTTCCCAGCAGAAGGTGCTGACTTTCTTCAGGCTTTGATCCCTTGCTTTGGTAGCACTGATAAAGAAAGCAGAGCTGACTGTGTGCAGTGTCTGGTCCAGGAGAAGCACAGTGTGGCCAAAGCAGGTGGGAGCCCCCAGCCAGTTCATCTGGGTCGTTTGCTGAGCAAAATGCACATTGTAGGCCCACCTGTCAAAATGACCTTCTAGTTTTTAATATCTCCTTTTTGGGTCACGTAGCTTGAGACAGCCAGACTTGAGCAAGCAGCAGGACCCTTCTCACCAAGCTGACCTGGTGAAGTGGGGAACTCTTTGTTGCTTTTGAATAAAAAAACCCTGTGCTGGGAAACCCTCTGCTGTAGCTTGTTTTTTGGCAGTGTTCCCATGGACTAACTAAACCCTTTGGCTTGGGGTTACTGGGTACCTCCAAAACAACAGGTCCGAGAAAGCATTTCTTTAAGGGTACTTTACAATTTGCATATGGCTGTGCGTTCCCATTAGTTGCTCTTTTGAGAGGAAATTTTTCTTCTGGGTGCTGGATTTAGTAGTGTCCCAGCCAGCTGTTTTCATCAGGGTGAAACCCTGTGCCTCATCAGTGGGAGATAAGCCATGGGTTTTATGAGGGGCCAAATTTCCCTCTGGAGCCCCTGCTTTAGCAGCTGAAGTGGCAGAGTCTATAAAGCCCCTTTTCCCTCCAGCACTTGTTATGTCAAGGAGTGGGAATCATGCTCCCTGTCAGCAATGCCCCTGGTTAACAGAGCCCCTGGCCTCGCAGCCCTCTCCCTGCGCCAGGGAAATCATTAATCTCCCGTTGTTTCCCTGTCCTTGCCCAGATTGCCTTCAGCGAGGAAAAACCGGCGAGAAACAGCGCGGAGGGTTTTTCCACCTCCCTGGCGGCCGCCCCTCGGCGCAGGGCTCGCAGATGAAGTGTCACACAGCTGGCTCCAGGGCTGTCGCTCCCCTCGGGTGGCCGGGGCGGTGACAGCCAGCTTGTCCCCTCTGTTGTCAGTCCCAACAAGCCGCGTGCTGCCACAACACGCCTGGCACAGCCCTGGCACAGAAATCGCTCTGTCCCGTCCACCTGGGGGCTGCTTTGGGACGGAAAGGCTTCCCCTTCTCTGGTCCAGACCAGTTCTCACCTTAAAAGCGAAGGTTTGCCGTGCCCTGGGTGGGACGGGACATTTGGCCAGGGCTGCCCTCCCCTCCCGGCGCCGCTGCAGAGCCCCGCTGTCATTGTCACCCGCGGACCGACACGGGCGAGCCAGGGGACACTGGGGAGAGGGCCCGGCGGAAAGGAGCCTGGGCTGACAGGTAAACCCCGGGGACACCTCTGCACCTTCTGCCCCTTCTGCCCCTTCTGCCCAGCACCTCACAGCGCTGCCGTCTGCCCTGCCCAAAGCCGGGGCGTTCTAATGCATTTTAATGGAAACAGCGGCGGGGAAAATGTGAGGGATTTCTCAATTAACTCTTCTTCTGCCAAAGCAAAAACCGGGAGGGTGGTGATTTTGACAGAAGCATTGCTGGCCAGCAGGTGCTTTTGGGTAAGCCTCCTGCATCTGTAGGAATAATTGAGGGGTGACAGCTCTGCCTTCCTTGGAGTAGGTATTTCTCTCATTCCAAATCAGGATGAAAGTGAGCTTTTGGAGTTTTCCCTGACAGATTACCAAGGGAGAGTCGAACCCTGTCTTTGGATGGTTTAGAGCAGCTTAATTAAGATATTTCTAAATATTTTATTTGAGTACTGTTCTATTACCTCTAAGGATTTAGCACTTTTTTAATGGAAGCTAATTGCAGGTTTAGAAATGCAAACTGCTTTAGATTATCATTTCTTCACACTTTTCAGTCTAAAGAAATTAAGATTGGACACTTTGATGATCTCTCAAACTTTTTCATTTACTTACTACATATTTACTTTGCATGAGTAGTGATTCTCTTGCAGCTTTTGTCTCTTTCTCCTGTGAAAAATACAGTTCAATATATTACTTACCATATACTGTTTCTTCGGGATCTTAAAATTTTCGAGTGAATGGGTTCAGAGAACAGGAGAAGGAAAATTCCCAGGGCATTTGAGCAAATACAGACCTGTGACTATCATGCTCCTGTTAAGCAAGCCTTTACTATCTTGTGAAATGCTTCTCTTCTATTAAGATTAATCTTTTGAATATTATAAAGAGAATTCATAGAATCCACAATTTGTTTAAAAAATGCTGAAAGAAAAGGTTCATAGAGACAGAAAGGGATAAAGACAATTGACTTGCCACCCTTGTCGACAAGTACAAGGGAAGTTGCAAAGGGATTTTGTTTTGCTATTTATAAACCATAGGCTTGCTACAGAATTAAATGCAACAAGTGTATCTACTTGCATCTTTTTCTCTGGAAAAAGATAATTACTGTGTTTGCGCATGCTGATCAGTTAATTTTTTGTGAAAACAACTAAAGAGCATTTCTGTGTTCAGGTTATTCAAAGTAAATAATAATAAGCATAGTGAAGAGAGGAAATTTCATGCAATGCGTGCTATTTCATATATCTTATTTTGAAAACAGTCCTTTATGGGGAGAAAATTCTTCTGAAATCTTAAAGGTTGCTTTAATTTACAGAAAATAGTCTGCTCTTCTCCCCACACCCATATAAGATGCTCCAGATGGGTTTGCAATGTTCACACTATCAATGAAAGTGATAAAAAAATAGGCAGGCCTCTTCCACTTGTCTAATTGCAAGGTGAAATTAATGGGGTTTGTTTTGTTTGGAATTTTTTTTGTCTGCGTGTTTAAGGCAAAGAGAAATTGAGTTCTTTCCAATCACAGCATCCAAAAGCAAAATACAGAGCCTGTCTGAAGCGCTTAGGTCCAGCAGAGGACAAGGAAGGGTATTTGCTCATCATTTATCACAGGAGACTGGTGACTCTCCCCTTTCCCTGTGGCACACACCTAGCTTAGCATCTATCACTGCTCTGGTGGGATGAAGCCTTGTCATAGGTTAGCACTGGCCATATGTTAATGCAACCACGAGTGTATGTTTTTCCTAATGAGCTACTGTGAGATGTGGTCAGGAACAGAGCAGAGCAGGCCCAAAACTTGAAAACAGACAACAAAACTTTATTACATTACATAAGAACAGAAATAGAAAGGAAAACTCTAAACACACACAAAAACAGAAATGAAACCTTCCCAGAACATTTCTTCTCCTCCCCCAATTTCCACCCCCTACATGCTACCATCCATAGACCAAAACCTTGGGTTTTAAATCAAACAATCACCACTCAAATAAACTAATCTTCAATTCAGCAAGGGAGAGAGGAGTCTCTCTCGCACCACAGACTGCTCCTCAGAAAACACAGATCCACCCTTTACGTGTTTCCATGTCACCTGTGGCACCGCCCAGAGAAGTCTGCCAGGGCGACACTCTCTTTTCCATGTCCAGTGCTCTCACCACTGTCCATGGGCCAAAGCTGCTATAGGGCTCTTTTAAGGATGCTTGCATGCCGAGCTCTCCCCATCTTTCTCTTGGGGCCGGGGTTCCAGGAGCAGGTCTCCCCTGAGGGCAGAGGGCGCCACCACACCCTCCCCCTCTCTTCTCTGCTCGCTCCACTCTTCAAGTGCCAGTCACTGTAGCAAAAGCAGGGGCAGCTGTATCCACCCAAATGCAGTTTATGTTCAAAAGAGACTTGAGTTCAGTCTATGGCTAACATTATGCAAGAAAAGTCCAGCTCCGAAGCCACTCCTCTTCAATCTCTGCCCATCTAGGGTTCTTTTCATCTTCTAACTTTATCATCTCGGTCCCAGGCTGTTTCTCTTTCTCTTCTGAAACCACTAGCCATGAGAATCAATGTCTGGGAAAAAGTTTCCTTCTGCGAAGGAAGGGTTAACAGTTCCTGGCTCCCGGCAGGGTCCCAGACTGGGCACCTCTTTACACAGCCGGGAACTTCTCCTCTCCCCTCCTCCCGCTCTCTCTTCACTGCTGGCTGCTGCCAATGTTCGAAACTCTGAAGCAGCAGTCTCTCTCCTTGGGGACAGAGGGGGACGGATGGACAGGGGGACGGAAGGCACCCCCAAGTTCTCCACCCCTCCATCCTGGATGGGGCTGGCCCATCTCCAGTCCTGTTCTCTCTCTTTCCCCTCCCCAGGGCCCTGGGCCTACCTCAGCCTGGCCACATGGCCCCCCCTCCCTCACCCAGCCTGGGGAGGGGAGGAGGGAAAAGGGGCTCCTCTCCTGAAAGCGCAGCCAGAAAAGAGGAACTCCCTCTGGGAGGCCTCACTTTTAATCCCTTGTGTCCTCGGAGGCGTGTCCAACCTCTCAGTGGCCACTAAAAGTGCCAATATTCAAACCTGACCACTGATTGGTTTGACCACAGCCTCTTGAAAAAACTCACTTCCCCTTAAACCAGGACAAGCCTCATGTGGGTTCAAAGAGGCTCTTAGAAGGTGAAGAAACCCTTTTGGAGGATACGATGGGCAGCACTGGGTTATCATCCAGCCCTTTGAGTCAGTGACCCCAATGTTCCTGCAGAGCTTGGCTCCTTTTGCACCTGCTTGGGCAAGGAAGACCGTGCTGCTACCACGAGGACTCCCAGGGCCTCCCAGGCTGGAGGAGAGTGGACGAGATGGCCTCTGTCTTCAGGAGTGAGGAGATGAGCCTGAGGCAGCTCTTCCTGCAGGTGGAGGCTGCCTACTGCTGCGTGGCTGAGCTCGGGGAGCTGGGGCTGGTCCAGTTCAGAGATGTGAGTAGTGCCTGGCTGGCATGCTGAGCTGTTGGAGATGTGCCCCAGGGTGTGCTTGTCCTTTCCCCAAAGCACTTGGGAAAGATGCACCTGTAGGGAGGCCAAAAAGCCCATGGTGAGGGCGGGATTTCCCCAAGGCTGCTCCGAAACCCAAACATCATGCCAAGGCCCCACCCATCCCCGAGTCCCCATCCAGTGCTCTGCACAACCATAGAGCAGTCCTTTGCATCACCAGGATGCAGGAACTTTCTCCATGTAGGCTCCTCTGTGACTCCTGCTGTCACAGCAAAGTTGTGTGGAAGGCCCCATGTCCCAGGCCATGAGGAAGCCCACGGAATTGCCCTGCCCTGCCCTCTCAGACACAGTGGTGTTTGCCGTCCGCACCAAAGGCACTCGTTTTCTGCTGATGTTAAAAATGAGTGCAGCACTGTGCAGCCTTCAGCCCCAGGCTTGTTTTCCCTCCTGTTTTTAGCTGAATGTGAATGTCAACAGCTTCCAGAGAAAGTTTGTGAATGAAGTGAGAAGGTGCGAATCCTTGGAGAGGATCCTGCGTAAGTAAACGCTTGTCAAGTGCAATCGGATTCCTGCCAGCTGGTGGTGTGGGATTCAGTTCTTCAAGAGCTCTCACACTGGGGAGCAGAATTAGTGGCAAAATGGTGATGTTTTCATCTGAGCCCCTGTAAATGTTTTCCATGCATCAGCTAATTACCACTTCACCCCATATGAGCAATAAATTGTTGCCCCTGTTTTGAAAATGGCCGACTGAACTGAAAGGAGGTTGATAAGCTTTTATAGAATCACAAGATAAACCTGGGGCTGAGCAGGAGGCTGGTCCAGATAACCTGACTCTTACATCAGTGCACCAGCTGTTGGCATGCACTTCTTGTGGCCAAGGGCTTGAGCCTTGGGATAAATCCTTAAAACCCAAGCAGCAGAGCTCATGATTCCCACTGTCCTGTGGATGTGTGTTCTGGGAGTTCTGCACTCTCCCCACCACAACACTGGTGCCCATGGTGGCAGCACTTGGCATTGTTGGGCAAAGCAGTGGAACCTGAGCTTTCTGTGTGCCTTACTCACTGCCCCAAATAAAAGGGGCCATGGTGGCCACTTGTGCTGAGGCTGAGGGCTGCCCACGTGGGAGTGGGTACCATGCCCTCAGAAGAAACAGCATCTCCACTGAGAAAGAAGGCTGGGGGTGTTAACTCCTTGGTGGCTGTGTATATGCCCTGGGGTGATGGCCTTTGTATATCACTTAATCTTGTCACACTGCCACAGGATGCCTTGGTCCTGGCTGAGCAACAAGCTGATGACCAGGATGATGCCCCAGGGATGCTTCTGTGTGGAGATTTCTGCTCTTTCCTTGCAGGTTTTCTGGAAAATGAGATGGAAGATAATGTTGAGATAGTCAAAGGAGAAAAGTACCCAGAGACACCCCTGCCTCGGGAAATGATTGATATGGAGGTACAGAATTTGGAATGGACCCAGAAGAGGCACCAGGTTGTCTGTGTAATGTGCTCAATAGAGCTCTCCCTGCAAGGAAGAATCTAGTGCCTGAGGCTGGCACAACTCTCCCTGCCTGAGCAGGTTCTCCTCAAGTTGCTGCCTCAGCACTTAGGCTGAGGCTGATCCTTCTGAAGGTTCCTAAAGGAGCCCAGTCTTTTTACCATCCCCTGTGAAACATCCCTCTGGTCCCACATATTAATGAAAAAGCATTGCTTTCACAGAATGCCCACATCATCCTATAGGAGAGAATAAGAACAGTTTGTTGTTTTACCAAGAGAGATGATGTTAGAACCCACTTCACTGCACAAAAACCCCAGGACTGCCTGTCCTGCTGGGAGTATGGTTGTGATACTGGGGCCTGACAGAAATACTTGTGCCTCGCTTTAGGATGTGCAAGGGATGCTTTATTCTAGCCCAGCTAGAAGCAAAGTTTACTGACAGGGTGATTTTAAAATGCTGCATACGCAGGTGACTAGAAAGAAAAATCAAACTTTCCAAAGGCTTCCGCTTCACAAGCAGTTTGGTTTCCTGCTGTGTTCCTGACCCCATGTCATCACCTAATTTTTGGCTTATAGCTAATGAACCTAAACTAATGTAGGTTGCTTTTGTAGTCAGTAAACTGACCCTCAGTCAGTCTTGGGTGTGAGATGTCTGAGGAACCACAGAGATACCCAGGCAGGCTGAGACATCTACACCACACACACACCTACTTGCCTGTGCTTGGATCAGGGGCAGCAGAGCTCCAATACCAGAAGAGGGCAACACTCCCATCAGGGAATGTTTGCAATGGAAAAATGATGCATTGGCATTGATTAATATCTTCCTACAAAAAAAGTGTTTATCAAAGTGTTTGTTGAATGTTTCTGTATTCTCCCTGGGGAAAAAAAAATAAAAACAAAACCCAAAACTGTTGTTTGAGATTTGGTATCAGCTTAGGAAAGAGCCACTGATCTGCTTCAGAGTTTTTTCTGGATGTGCTTGGACCCTAAACAGACAGTGCTGGAGAAACTTGAAGCGGAGCTGCTGGAAGCCAACCAGAACCAGCAAACACTGAAGCAGAACTTCCTTGAGTTGACAGAGCTCAAACACCTGCTGAAGAAAACCCAGGACTTCTTCGAGGTGAGAGGCCTCTTTGCTTTTCCAACAGAAATGTGGAAGGTTCTTAAAGATACTTGCACTTTCATTTGGTGTATGTTGCTTTTAGAGGTCTTTACCACAAGCCATTATGAGGTTTGCAAAAGCACCTCAGTCACTTCAGAGCCTGCATTGCTCCGTGTGTCAGTGAGGCTCAAAAACTTAGTTCACAGCTCTCTTTGAGAACAGCATTTATGCTTTCCCATTGCTAAGATATAGTTTACTTTTATTGTTTTTCCTTTGATCTAAATCTCTATGGAAAGTTACCTTTGGGGAAAAATTGTTGAGAGAAAAATGTGAAAATAGTTTTCAAACTGGCAATGCTGAAGAGTGTTTTTTAAAACTAACATTTTCCAGGCAGAAACCAATCTGCCAGATGATTTCTTCAGTGAAGACACATCTGGACTGCTGGAACTGAGGAGCACTCCTGCTGCTGCAGCTGCCAAGCTGGGGTGTGTATTGGTGATGGCCTCCAGCTTGGCCAGACTTCTCACCTGTTCTGCACTGCTGTGACACTGGCACAGCTTCCTTCAGCTTTTTAGCAGAGGGTGCTCTGCACAGCTGTTTCATGAAGATAAGAGAGTGACTGTCCTCAGGAATTATCATCAAAACTATGGTCAGATTATGGGTCAGTGGGACAAATGGACTTCTACTTCCAGGCCACAAATTCCAGTGCTCCGTTAGTAGGTATTGACTGAAAATTGCTATCTTAAGGCATCTCACCCACAGACTCAGGTATCTGGCTACCAGCCTGGTCCTAGTGGATGGATGTCTAACCACAGAAAAAGCCATGGCTGCAGTCTGATGCTTTCTCAGAAAAGGAAAACAGGAAAGTAAAGATTCAGGCACTGTCATTTGTGTGACTTCAGGCATCTCTCCATTCTTCCATTTCTAGCCAGAATTATCTCTTCACCTTCACTTGTTGAGCTAGGAAAGTTTTTCTTTAAAGAAAGAACAATAGGGTAAAGTCAGCAGATTGAGATAAAAGCCAGGCTTGAACAGGGAAGGTTTTCCTAGAAGTGCCTGCAGCAGCAGCAGCAGAGCCCTGGCTAGCCCTGGCTAGAAAACAAGAGCTTGTGAAATCATGTGTGCTACAGGTCCTAAAAGGCATAGAATGGGCTTGTAAATTATTTATCTTGTAACTCTGCTCAGATTCACAGCAGGGGTAATAAAGAGGGAAAGGATGATCCCCTTTGAGCGTTTACTGTGGCGAGCCTGCAGAGGAAACATCTACCTGAGGTACACAGAAATGGACACCCCCATGGAGGACCCTGTGACAGTAGGTACCAACCTGGTTTAGCTTTCCTCTGCCCTTTGTGGACCCTTGTGACCTGCAGACACAAAAGTGGTGACCTGGACTGTGCTGCAGCACTGGCTGCCTCTCCAGAGCTCGGTGTGTGGGGGCAGCCTGTACGGGAAAGGTGGGACAGTTTGAGGATTGGGGAAGCTTCTTTGACATTGCTTTCCCCTTTTGCTGCTGTTGAGGTGGTTTCCTTTTCCTGCCTGTCAGGATGCACAAGAGGCCTCACGGGGCATCAGCATTACAGGGACCACCATGGAAGTGGGCTGTGGCTGTCCCCACCTGGAATTAGCCATGGAGGGGCAATTTCCCTTGGTGTCTCTGGGGTGGGGCCCGTGCCCCAGTGGAACTCTCCCCTCTGCTCCACATTGCTCCTTCCCCCATAACCCCAGAGCTGCTGCCCATGCCTGTTTCCTGAAAGAGCATCTGGGGAAAACACTGCTGATGGAAAACTGGGGATGGGGGGATAAAAACAACCAGTACCAAGGCTGCCAAAAAAAAGATACCAAGTTTTCTGCACTGGACTCTAGGTGTGTTAAATTCTGCTTGAATTGTGTGTTGCAGAGAGAAGAGGTGAAGAAGAATGTGTTCATTATCTTCTATCAAGGAGAGCAGCTTAAACTAAAAATCAAGAAGATTTGTGATGGGTAAGGCAGGCCTGTGGGTAAGCCACAATGACTCCCCCATAGAGGTGGTTACTGGCAGTCCAGGCTGGCTGAATTTGGAGCTAGATATCAGATCTCCAGCTCCGCAGCTGTCAGCTCTGCAGAAAACCTCCCTCCTCCTGATCATGAAAGATATCCATCACCTTGGCACTTGGAACTGGAGATTCTACATTTTCCAAAATGGCATACAGCTTTTGAGAGCTTTAGTTGCTAGGTTTATAACTTGGAACATCTAAAAGGGGACTGTTGTTTAAAAAATACTCAGCACTCTTCCCCTGAAAATCAGAGGCCCTAACTTGAGGACTGGAAACATGGTAACCCTCAACTTGTTCTCAAGCCTTCCTGCATTTCTTCATAAAAAGATGATGCTGTAGTTTAAACCCTTTCCCAAGGCCTTTGAGCCTATCTGTGTAATCAGAGACAGAGCCCAGCAGAAAAGTGAAATCTTCATACAACCTGACTTGTTTCCAGCCTGTTAAGCATCTTGAAAAGATAATTCAGGTTGAATATTTTGTTACTCTTTCATAAGGCTGATGACCAATGAGCTTTGTTGCAGTGTAAATCAGATTTGATGAGAGGATCTGTCTGCTGTTACCAAACCCATTTCAGGTGTAGTTCCTCAGCCAGGCAGGGCCAGCCAAGAGGCTGCAGAGAGAGGCTGAGCAACTGCTTTTCCCTGACATCTGCATTTAGGGCAGGTCTTTCCTTACATCCTGCCTTTAATCAGAATAAAAGCAGGTAGATCTTTCATTCAGGTGGCATGACCGACTTCAGTCCCAAGAAGTGACAGAACCCTGAGGTCTGTTAGCAATTCCTGCATTAAAAATGGGGCCCTCCAATACACCTTCTATGAGCAGTGGAGGGCAGTGCCCACCCAGAAAAAAATTCAGCCCTCCTGAGGTGGGCATCTGTCTGTAAAGCTGTCATGGACATGAGGGAAGGCATCCACAACCTCTCTGGGGCGCCCTGTGCCAGTGCCTCACCACCCTCACAGTAAAGAATTTCTTCCTAATATTCAACCTAAACCTACTCTCTTTCAGTTTAAAGCCATTCCCCCTACAACCTGTCACTACATGCCCTTGTAAAAAGTCCCTCTCCAGCTTTCTGCAGGCCTCTTTAGGTACTGGAAGGCTGTGGTAAGGTCTCCCTGGAGCCTTCTTTTCTCCAGGCTGAACAATCCAAACTTTCTCAACCTTTCCTCATGGCAGAGGTGCTTCATCCCTCTGATCATCTTCATGGCCCTCCTTTGGACTTGCTTCATCAGGCCCATGTCCTTTTTATGTCTCATTTCTTTGCCTGTTTTTTAAATGCTGTTTAGAACCCTTCTCCCCTTCTGCATGGGTAGTTGCTGGTGGTGAATGCTTCCCATTGGATTTTCCCCTGTGCCGATGGCCTTGCAAGTCACCAGGTCATACACTTAGAACCAGCTGGGGTTGCCCACAGAGTTCTGAAAGTTCTTCATTTTGGATGTAATTGTTTTTCCCCTGCAGCATTTAAACTTCCCTGCAGTCAAAAGCCAAAGATTTTTTTTCTGGGATGGGAGTAAAAGAACAAGCAATGCAATGCCTCTCAACATATTTATTGTAGATTGACACCAAAATCACCCAAACCATAGGCACAATTTTCTGCAGCTAGGGATGAGGCAGTGCTGGAAATGTGAGCAGATCCCTGCAGGGAGGTTGTGATGTGCAAAGTTTCTAGGAGCTAGTGTTGCAGATGTATGTGGTGGTAGGTTTGTAGAAAGGAACTTAGACTGATTTCTCTCAGGCCCTTGTAACTGAAGGAAAATACACCTACCAAAGACAAATCCACAGGACACTCTTTCCAGTGCTAATGAAGTTATCTTTTATGTTCCTTCTTCCTTTCAAATATTCTGGTTCCATATACATGGGTGTTTTCCTGTGTGGCAGATTTCTAAATGTATTAATCCTCTGACACTCCTTTTGTGCTCTGTGGGCCATCAGCTGTCCCTGGTACCCAAGACATCTTAGTCTGGTCCACCTTTAAGGCAGGGTTGACTATATCCAAAGTAGATGGCAGTGCCATTCCAGCCACAGCAGGATCTCTCTGCTCAGCACTAAGTGATCATTCATGGCAAGTAAATATCCTGCAAAAATCGGGGGACTGGTCTAAGCCAGCCTCCTGCAAGACAGGCTGAGATTTGTTTGCAGAGCTGTGTGCCTCAGGTTACGCTTGCAGTCCCTGCTTGACTCTAATTGGTAACATTAGTCTGCCAATTTCATAAGCATTAAGTCCATGCACAAATTTATTAGTGAAAGGTGTAGAGGGAGCAGGAAGGAGGAAAATGTAAGAATTTTTCTTTTCCTCCTTTTCTTGCTGCTGCCTCAGTACTAATGTGAATACTAAACTGGGTTTATCAATGTAAGGATTCCCTGCTGAATTCTCCTGAAGCTTTCAGAGATGTCTGTGCCATTAGGGCAAAGCTGATACTCAGTATGCAAAATGGCTGTTAAAAGATCAAAGCAGCACTGCTGCAATAACGTTATTGGGAATGGGGGAACTGTACAGCATGGAGGAATAAGCTTTCAAGTTTGATTAAAAATCCTTATTAAAGATGAACTAAGAGCTGTGAAGAATAAGAAGATGGAAATAATTAGGTAGGGTGAATAACCTTTGGAAATGAATACCAGGTGTTGAGTGAGGAGAAATTCAATTCTGGAAAGGGAAGTTTAGCTGAAGAGCACGTGCTGTCATTACACACAGCTCTGGGCTGATCTCTAGGAAACTGCAGCATGTTTTGTTCAATTTGCAACTGTCCTCACTTGTATGTGTGCTGGAACTGATTTTATAGAGCAGGTGGTGAAATATCCTGTTCTCAGACAAAGCCAGAATATGATGCTTATATGTACACAGAGCCTGCACATTTTTGTCTCTTAAACAGGGATAAACACCTATGACCCTGTAACATCTTTTAATTCATCTCACATGCAGAAAGACAGCCCTTTAGCAACCCTAACTCAGTGTATCCACGGCAGGATGGTGGAAATGTGTTGCCTTAGGTCAGGGCCAGGAGATCTCTGCTCTGCAAAGAGGAGGGATCTCTTCCTGCAAATATGATGGTCAATCTCAAAGCAGCAAGGGTGGCACATGCACTAATATCACTGAACAAGCCAAGCAGGAAAAGAAGGAGGGATATCTGCTATTTTAGTTACTGCAGCACCTGTGCTCAGTTCAAGCTTGCAGGCAGAGAGCAGCAGCAGTGCACCCTGTGGCCTGTGAGGTCCCGGGGGAACTCCTTGTGCCTGCTGTTGTGCATGAAGAGTACTCTGGGACTTGTTTGGCAGGCAGGACAGGTAGTTGCAGACTTCTCAGAGAGACATGCAACCCATTTCTAATTGTCTGTGCTGGGATCATACAGGGCTGTACAGCACTGCAATGTGCTGAGGTGGAAGCACCTTTACAGCAGAGTGACCTGCAGCTGTGCTGGGGAAGGTCGAGCTCTGTGCCATAGCTGAAGCAGTGCCTGCATGGAGCTTTCACTCAATTAGAATCCCACATTAGTCCTTCTTATACCACACTAAACAAACCCACTGAATCTTCCAAACAGAACCTTGGGGTAAGCTTATAAAAGCTTTTATGCTGGTTTATCTAAGCTGATGTAACAGATACTGCTCTCAGGTGTTTAAAACCCTTCACCCACCCTTCCCTTGTTCCCAGGGTGTCTAGCCAAACAGGTGGACCAGAAGCATACAGCCATTCTCCTGTTTTATCCTGGAAATACAGTCCTTTTGTCTGTTTGCCTGCTTGTTTGTTTTTACAGAGTTATTTACTTATGCAGCTTGCCCGAACAAAGGGCATTTGCTTGCAGTGCAGCAGTAGCTCAGCCGATGCCTTCTCCCAGTGTCTGCAGGAGGATAGTGCAGAGACAGGGACATGGTATTTTTCCAGCCTCGGTGCAAGAGGGACATCTGTTGGCAACTGTGTTAGCGAGGCTGCCTTTGCCAGGGTGGGTTTTTGTTGAGTCTCGTCAAAATTCAAGCAGCTTGTGGACAGAAGGGAGGTGCTTACATGTTAGTGCTGACCTCTGTATGACATCAGGTCCTGTGTCACCTAAGACAAGCAGGGGTTTTTAGCCAGAACAGGTGAAGGGATTCTTATTCTCATTAAGAGATAAATGTACCTATTTGCATGTTTCTGCAAGAACAAGTGCAACTTTGTGGTATGTGAGTACTGTTGGGTCAGGAGTGAAGTCCAGTTTCCCTGCTTCCCTGAGATGAGAAGAGTACAGAGGAAGAGAACTCAGTCAAATAACAGGTGTTTCTCAACTGTCTCTTACTGAGGCTAGATTTCGTGCCACAGTCTATCCTTGTCCAGAGTCCGCCACTGAGCGCCGAGAAATGCTTGATGGAGTCAACACAAGGATCGAGGATTTAAACACAGTAAGTGGCAGTTGCTTTACTGAGGACTGAACCCTATAAGTGAGACCTGCCCAGATATTTGTCCTGTCTGAAGCCATGTTGCAGACCACACAGGTTGTCTTCCCACCACCTTATCTCATTATCTCCATCTCTCATTTATGCAGCAGCACTGTGGTGGCCACAGGACACATGGAGGTCCCAAGACCATGAACTGTAGTTCTGCTCATGGGTGTGATATGCCCCAAGTTCATGGCACAGAGCTGCCTGCAGGAGATGGCAGCTTGGGAGCATGTGGTGAGATGTGGCCAGTCCATAAGCAACTGGGGAGGGAGCAAATCCCACATCTCAGTGACTCCCACTGATCTCTACACTTACAGTGACTCAGGACCATGCAGGGAGAGTCTTGGGTGAGCAGCAGTGTGCACCTGGTGTTGAGTGGTCCTGTGTCCACACCTGCACACGCTGCTCTCCCACACACTCATACAAACAGTTCCTTTTCATCAACCCTCTTCCACCTGCCCTCTCCAATTAACTGAGTAGATCCTGCCCCCTGTGCTTCCCTATCTCGAGTGTTTTGTTGTGCTTACAGGTGATAACACAAACTGAATCCCACCGCCAACGACTGCTGCATCAGGCAGCAGCCAACTTGTGGTCCTGGGGGATCAAGGTGAAGAAGATCAAGGCCATCTACCACATCCTGAATTGCTGTAACATCGATGTCACCCAGCAGTGTGTCATTGCAGAGATCTGGTTCCCAGTGGCTGATGCTGACCGGATAAAAAGAGCTCTCCATCAAGGAATGGTAAGAGAGCAACATTTTGGGTCCTTGAAACTCTCACTTGCACTGAATTGTTTATATGTTGAGCATATGCTCCAACAGGTCTCTTACTGTAATGTGGGGCTCCCTTTTCTCTTTTAAGTCGAGGTTGTCCCAATGTCATTTGACCTTTCATCTTTAGATGGAGCTTAAGGTCAGCACTAAACGTTGGCAGGTTTGTGACAGACCCTTGAGCCAGAAGGGGTGTTATGGGGCCAGTTCTTCACTCTGTGTCTGTCCTTGTCATCGGGTTTGCAGGAACGCAGTGGCTCCACGATTGCCCCCATCCTCACTGCCATACACACCAAGATGGCACCACCCACCTTCAACAGGACCAACAAGTTCACAGCTGGATTTCAGAACATCGTGGATGCATATGGTGTGGGCAACTACAGGGAGATGAACCCGGGTGAGAAACAGTCAACTACGTGCATCTGGTTTGCATGAACCAAAGTAAAGCCTTTGAGCTCTCTCACTATCCTAAAAAAATGTACCCACTGCTGACTGAGAAATATGAACCATATTGGAACTGTTAAGTGTATAGTCATGGATTTTCTCAGGCAAATAATTTGGCTGTTGGTCTTCAGTGAATGATTATGGTGGAAATAAGGAACTATACAAATACAGGATGGAGAACAATTGGTGAGGTAGCTGTTCTGAGAAAAAGAACTAAGCTCATAAGGGAAATGTAAGTTGACTTCCCTGTGTTGAGGCAAAGGAGGTCAAAAGGATGACAGAAGTTTGAAACAATGGTAGAGAATCTTGGACCACTGAGAATTAACAGAAACCTAGAAAGGGGGGCCTATGTGAAAGAGTGAGATTAACTCAGATTGTTGAGGCTGAGCAGTTGAGAAACATGATAGTAACCTTCAAATACATTTTTGTGTTGCAAAACAGAATGCAGTTCTCTACACATGATGTTTATTATGGTGAGGCAAGAAACAAGGGATAAAACTGCAAGGAAGGTACAGGTCACACAATTGAGTATTCTTCATGATGGTAAAGCTAGTTCTGCACTAAATCTGACTGCCTAGTGTGTAGTAGAGGGATTGAGGAGACCTTTAAAGGCACCACCTGTAAGGAATGGCCTGCTGGGGTAGACTGCTTCTTTGATGAGGCCTTTTTGTTCAGAGGGAGCTGAGCTCCTTGCCCTTTCCCTCCTGCAGCTCCCTACACTATTATTACTTTCCCCTTCTTGTTTGCGGTGATGTTTGGGGACTGTGGCCACGGCGCTGTCATGCTGGGCTTTGCACTCTGGATGGTCATTAATGAGAAGAGCCTTCTGGCCCAGAAAAGCACTAATGAGGTGAGTACCAGGGAGCTGGTGCAGCCTATCAGCACAGGGAAAGGCTCATCAGCCCCATTTGATAAAGGGGACATCCAGCCTCCCAAAGGCTGTGTGGACATGGTTCAAAGATACCTGTGAGCCAGAGGTTTGCCAATTGAACTTACTTATACACAGAGGGCCTGAGGGACCAAAATTTTCAATGAGTAACTATATACACACAGACTAGTACAATCATGTCTACTGCTGATTGAGGCCCATCAATTGATGGACCTGCAGGTACTTTGGTCACTGGTGCTGCCTTCTCCCCCTCCAGATCTGGAACACCTTTTTCAGTGGACGCTACCTGATCCTGCTCATGGGCATATTCTCCATGTACACTGGCTTCATCTACAATGACTGCTTCTCCAAATCATTCAACTTCTTTGGTTCTTCCTGGCATATCATCCCCATGTTTAAAAATAACACTTGGAAGTAAGTACGAAATGTAGGAAGGAAGTAAAAACACACCAAATGGAGCATGTAGGCTTGGAAAGAGAGACTGCCTGTGTGGGGAAGGGAAGGACTCCCTGCTGTGGATGCAGTCATGAATGAATCAGAGGTTTTGTCTCATACACACAGATGAACTCACTATTGAAATGGAAATGTAGAGTCCCGGGAACACGCCTGTTTGTTCAGGCACTGATGTGCATAAAAATCTGCAGGTGTCTAGGACTGATGCATAGAGAATCATCTGTGTGAGGGAGGCTGCCATTGTGTGGGGCCCATTTACATGCACACAAGTGCAGGATAACAGGTCACAGAAAGGCTGGAGTCAGCTGCAGATATCCTGTGGTAGTCCCCAGCACACCTCACATAAATATACCGTGGGCTTCAATGGCGAGATTAAGCTGCAAAGGTAATTTCCCTTTTCTCTTGCAGTAAAGATGTGCTTCTAGAAAACACAGTGCTGCAGTTGGATCCAGCAGTCCCAGGAGTCTACTCTGGAAATCCATATCCATTTGGAATAGATCCGGTAATTAAATTAAATTGCTCTAAGATAATTTGTATTTCAGTCCTGTTTCTCCACATCAGGTACATCAGTAGCTCCCTGCACTCTCTCCTGAAGCTGTGCTTTTCACTTCTTGTTCTTTGTTCCTTACATAGTTGTTGTGGTTTAACCCCAGCCAGCAGCCAAGCCCCACGCAGCCCCTCGCTCACTCCCCACCAGTGGGATCAGGGAGAGAACTGGAGGGGTGAAAGCTGGAAAACTCATGGGTAGAGGTATGGGCAGTTTAACAGGGAAAGCAAGAGCTGTGCACACAAGCAAAGTAAAGAATTAGGTCATCTCTCTCTTCCCATGGGCAGGCAGGAGTTGAGCCATCTCCAGGAGGGCAGAGGCCTATCACATCCAAGGATATCTGGGAAGACAAATGCCCTCACTCCAAACATCCCCCCTTCCTCCCTCTTCCCTCCACTTTATACCCTGAGCATGATGTCCTATGGTCTGCAATATTCCTTTGGTCAGTTTGGATCACCTGTCCTGGCTGTGTCTCCTCCCAACCCCCCAGGTTCCTCACCAGCCAGGTAGTGCAGAAAGCAGCAAGGGCCTTGTCTCTGTGTAAGCCCTGCCCAGCAATAACAAAAACATCTCTACACTATCGAGACAGTGTTCAGCACAAATCCAAAATACAGCCCCATACCATACTTTTCTATGAAGAAAAGTATCTCTAACCCAGGCAAAACCAGCACATTCCATCCCTTATTCCATACTCTTTACATGGTGCTCAGGTGCCACATTATTCAATACAACTTCATTCACCACCACTCACCCTCCAATTCGTCAGTCCTTTTGGTGCTTTCCTTTAGCAATCAGCAGTTAATATATTGCTGACAGTTCTGCATAGGCAGCAGCAAAATGGTAAGCAGAAAGGAAGATCCATTTTCCTGGAGACTGGTCTTGTGCTACAGTTTCTTTTCTGCCACACATCTGCTGGACTCTGTCTCCTTAAGTACTTCACCCATTTCAGGGATACCTCATCAGTTTGAAGGCAAACTTCCAAATTTCATGCAGTCTATTTGTTGCATGAAATGTGAAGTAAATGCCAGTGTTATTAACTTTGTCAAATTTTCTTCTCTGTATCCTTTTTCCCTTTTTCTTGTTGTTCTGTCTTTATCATGTATTGAAATGAATTTAACATCAAGCTTTCCTGTTTCAATCTTCATATTAGTGAAATAACGCCCATCCCTGCTGGTTCCACTATCATTTCAGTTGGTCACCCAAACAAACTCTGCTCTCCCTGGTTTTCAGAGACATTGACCTTGTAGTCAGTTTTTTGTAAACTCAGCTCTAAAGCTCTGCCTAGTATGTGGGCAGTCTGGTTCAGAAAATCACGTCAGAAGCAGGTGAGTTTTCTGCGTGTTGCCCTGATACGTGTCTAATTTAGGCTGACTAGACTACCTATTCCAACCTGGCTTCTCCCTGTTCAAGAGCATTAAAGTCCTGGCTGGGAGGGAAGAATGGCTGAACAAGTGCTGGCAGGGAAGGGGTGGACTAGAAGCACCAGCCCCTTCGTGGCCCTCTCTGAGGAGATTATCTGTGTCATCTGCCCTGAAGGATGGATGGCTCTTGGCATCCTGCAAATCCTGCTGGGATGGCTGAGGTGTGTTCTGGAAAAAAAGTCACCCTGAGATGAAGAAGCTAGGCAGTCTCTTTGGTATCCAGAGGAGAGGCAAAGCATGTCAGACACGCAAAAGCCAATGTTTCGCCCTCCAAAAGATCCTGTCTTCCTCCTTTCTCTCCAGGTATTATACTTAGTGTCTAAAATGTGGTGTCTACTTACTGTCTCTGAGGACAGAAGACTTTTGGTTCTAGGAAGTTTGAAAATAAAGGAGAAGCAACCCTGAAGCTCTCTAGCATAAAAAAGCACTGAGAAGGGATGTGTGTCCTGACATAACTAAATGGTTAGTGCAGAGAGGCAGACAGTAAGCTGATTGCCATTGCCAAAGAGTTGAAGAGAGTTTTTTCTGTTCAAATAAAAAGTTTGAAAATGCTCTATCCTCAGTACTTCTCTGGTGAGTGTGGAACTAATTTTGATTGCAGCAGGAGGGATTTTCTCATGCCTTTTCACTTTTGCTTAAGAAGATGACTCAGCCTAAGGACAGGAAATGACAGAAAAGATCTAGGTTCTGCTACCAGCCTTTGCAGTGGTTTCTGGAGGACTGAAGCAAAGTCATAGGATCACTTTAAATCCTTGTTATTTCCTGTGTTAAACAAGTCTAATACTTGATACATTTTAGATTAATATCTTGGCAGAGTGAAAAGTAACAAAAGGAACATCTAGATTTCTGTGCCTTGCTACCCTCTTACTAGAACTGGTAGGAGTAAATTGATGGTGTCAAAGCAACAACTTCCACAAACCTTTTATTGATCAAACACCTGAAAAATCTTGTTCTTCTCTCTCCCTGCTCCTATACCCAAAGATCTGGAATGTTGCATCGAACAAGCTGACTTTCCTGAACTCCTACAAAATGAAGATGTCGGTTGTCTTAGGGATTGTGCACATGATTTTTGGAGTGATACTCAGTCTCTTCAACCACATGTAAGTTCATTTCACCAGCCTGTTGCTGCAGCAGCACACAAGTCCTCATCACTGTCCTTCATTCAGAGAAAGCCTCATATTTTGGACTGATGATTGAGCTTTGACCTTTCCCCAGTGTGAGTAGAAATGTCCCATACACTGACTGACTCACACAACTGCTGACACACAGTGCTGAGTCCAAAGGACAGCCAAAACATTGCAGGTATTTTCTTCAATAAACTCTCTTTTTAACTTACTTTCTTATGTTCTCAATTCTGCAGAAATATTGAAGCATACTAAATTAAAAAGATGTAGCACCCCCCAGCATTGACATCTTTTCTCTTGAAAGAGAAGCTCTTTTGGCCTAAAACAAAACACACTGAAATCCTACAGAGTGTGTGCATGTGCATGTCACTTAGCTTAGCAGCCCTTGGTCAGGATTTGTGGGTGTGCCTGTCTATATCTCTGCTTCTATGTTTTGCAACAACAAATAAAAATTGGTGATAGACTGCAGGGCTGACACTGTAGTGTTGAGAGACTCTCCAAAGCTGCACTGTGTAATGACCTTCAAGGACAGAAAATTTTTGAGAGGACACAGAGGACCTTACAGGATTGATACTACACCTGGTTCTAACCTTTCTCAGCATATAATGCTCAACTTTGTGAATAAGTCATTTTTTGTAAACTGGCTTTTATTTCAATGTAACAATTCTTTGAGGTGCTGAGATACGGGTAGGTCAAGTACAAAAACCTTAAGATAGTGAGTATAACAGAGCTTTTGTATTTTAACAATGGCTTTCATTGATAAAGCCTGTAATTATGGACTTCTTTCTTGGCTAGTGATAGTTGTAAAATTGTTAGGTTATTTTCCAGAAACTAAGTACTGCCAGACTTGGGTGCAAACTTGTATTAATATCTATTGTACTAATTAGTTTTCTTTCCTCATTCTTTCCAGCTACTTCAAGAAATACATAAACATTATCCTACAGTTCATTCCAGAGATGATTTTTATTATCTCTCTTTTTGGCTACTTGGTCTTCATGATTATTTTCAAATGGTGTCATTTTGATGTCCATTCATCCCAGAGTGCACCAAGCATCCTCATCCACTTTATCAACATGTTTCTGTTCAATTATAGTGATACTTCAAATGCTCCATTGTATCTGCATCAGGTATGGATCAAGCAGGCTGAAACCACTGTAGTTTTGTATTTTCAGTGGGTGTTTTGGTGAGTGGGCATAAAGATATAGGCTCAGAAGCTCAAACATAAAGTGAAGTTTATTCTTCTGGTATTTTTGTTGGCCTTGTCTACAGGCAGGAAAAATCAGCTATCAATCAGTGAAGCAGAGGAAATCTCTTTCCTAGTGTCATTCTTACAAGAATAATGATGCAGTTGAAGATAGTGAGGGATGATGTGGATAGATGAAGATACTGAAGATGTTGAGGGAAAAGAATCAAAGACTAGAGATACGAAGCTGGGTATTGCAGGCATGCTGTCCTGCAGTCTGGCCACAATGCTAGAGATAGCTTCCTTTCTTGATAAGTTCCTATTTCATCTTTGGAAAGCTTTAATTCTTTATATCTTCACCTAAAAAAGTAGAAGTAGCTAGAGGATTTTCTGGCAGCTTTTTGTCAGAAATAACTCCTCTTGGGAGTTCACTTAAAAAAAAATAAAAAGCAAGCAAAAAAAATCTCCTCTAAGAGAAAACTTGTTTTAAAGTCATGTCTATTTATATTCTCAGAACATGGGAGTTTTTTCTTTGATTGATTTTACATCAGCAGCATCAATGAAGAATCTGAAAGCAAGTGCTGCCTCCAGCCACACATGTGCACCCACATCTATACAGCTGCACACTGGGCACTCCAACACGAGCTCAGTTTTAGGGACAGCTGGTGAGTCAGTGGAGAGCCCTGATCAGCTCCAAGTAACTGTGTTAAGGATTTGGGGGAATTTGGAAAAAGACAGTCTTCCCAGCCTTCAAAAAGTCTTTAGATAACGTGCTTTCTAATAACCCAAAGCTTTCCCAAGGTGGCAGGTTTTTTTCTCATATTCCTGTCCCCCTGCTCCACAATGAACAGAATGTGCTATCTGCCTGGGTAGTCTGAATGAAAATATTGCATGAGCCAAATCATAAGGTGATCAGACATCTGAACCAGCTTTAAAAATATTGCAGAAGTTGTAGTTTAAGGTTTTCTTTGTTTGTTTTGTTGTTTTCTGAAAGTACAGACAGTTATGACAGGACAGCAATAGGGGTGCCATACTGCAGTGTAAGAACACCTTATACTGTGGGGACAGTCTGCTACCAAGCCTAAGCTATGGGGGTTCAATTCCTTCTGGAATTGCAGATGTGGAGCAAATCCAGGGCAAGACTTGAATGACTTGGTTCTTCCTGCAGCCATTCTACACTGATCACAGCAAGGCAGATTGACTGACTCACACAGAGTTAGGACATGGACATTCACTTGGGACACTGAGCAGCCAGGTTCAAGTCAGTAGCATGGGATTTTGGTAAATTAACCATTTTCAGCACAAAAGCCTTTCATCTCCAGGTCTCCTACCATCTCTAGCTGCTTTCTGGAGCCTTAAGCACTATACCTTTATTTTTACATTCTCGCAAGCAGAGGATACACTATACAGCCAAATACAACAAATAAAACATGGGGTCCTTTTTGTTATATCAAAAAAATTACCATTATATAGACTCAGGTTTCTAACCATAAATGTAGTTGGCTAAAGGAAGTAAAGCAACTTTTGGCTTTTGTTGTTTTGTCTTTTAGAAAGAAGTGCAGAGTTTCTTGGTCATATTTGCTCTGATTGCTGTTCCCTGGATGCTCCTAATTAAACCTTTCATCCTCCGAGCCAACCACCAGAAAGCACAGCACATGGTAAGGGACGTGGATCAGCTGGGGGGTATTTAGTACAGCAAAGACAAAGCTGGGGAGACAGACCCCAAAAACTCTTTGCAGTGATGTAATTCTGCATTTCTCTGACCTCAAGCTTTCTCTGACAATTTCAAAGTATGCTTTATGCCACATATGCCCAGGACTTGTGTATGGACATGTCTAAACCATTTAAACTAGAATCAGAGAATGGCTAAATTTGGAAGGGATCACTGCAGGTCATCTGGTCCAAACTCCCTGTTTAAAGAAGGTCCCCTAGAGCTCATTAGTCCAGTTTGTGTCCAGATAGCTTTTGAATATCTCCAGTGAAGGAAACACTTCCCTGGAAGCAGAAGTTTTGCTGCCAAGGACATACCCTATTTGTTAAGGTGAGACCAAGGTCTTTCACCTGTTGTATCCAATCCAAAGAAGATTCATAGAAGATTGAAGTGCTGGTGAAGGCAAGACAGGGAAAAGACCTCAATTGTCAGTCCACAATCTCCACTAACCATTACTTTGCTGCTCTGCAGAAACAGGGCATCTGTGAAAGTCCTGGCCTTGGAGAGAGCAACAGTGCTTGAAGGAGAGGCTTGATTTAAAAGCTGTTGCCTGCTTTCTAGTAGTTCTTTCTTCCTTAAGTGATTGCCTTCACATTAACAGAGCCCTCCTTCCCGTGGGCTCTGTGGTTTGCCCACAGCTTCTCAACACACAACTGCGGCAGCTGCAGTTTCCCAGTTGATCATTAATTCTCCTCTTTATTACACTAACAGGACTTTACTTGTCAGTCAAGATTTACTTCTCTTTATAGTCAGAGTTAGTGCCTGGAGTACCTTTTATAGGGCACAGATGTTTCCATTTGAAGAAAGAGATGCTGGTTTTACTGCTTGACCTTTTCCAACCCAGTCACTTCTGACCTATAATTGAAAGCCAGGTCCCTGGGAGATTTTTCAGCCCTGCCTCTGCACTGTAATTTCTTATTTTGTCTTTATCATCTGGGATTTGGATGAAGGCTTGACATGGCTGACTCCATCTCCTGCTTTTATGCCAGGAACATCTGACAGGTTTTACCCACCTCCTATTGTGCCCCCATATTTCTGTTCCTAATTTTCATATGTTAGCTGTCTGATCACATCCTACATTCCCCTAGATTTATATGTCTGCAGCAAAGTCTGTTTTCTATGCTGACATTCAGGTAAAACAAAGATAAAGCAGGTGTGACAATCATTACTGCTGCAATAGGAAACTGTATGTTGTCAGGCAACCTTTCTCATGAGACCTGCTGGAGGCTACAGAGGGTGACAAGGCAGAACCTGACAGAAGCCACGAGGTCTCTATTTGGTTACACTGTATAACAGGACTATTAAATCAAGTCGTTCAGACCTCTAGAAAAGTCCTGTAAATAGTAATTGCAGAGAGGTTGCCACGAGGTTTTTGTCAATTTAAAGTGAATCAAAAACTTTGAATTTTATTTCTGCCTATATCCAAGAACTGTGTGACCTTCATCAAGTCATATGATCCTCTCAGGCTTTGTTGCTCTTTCACTTGACACTAATTCCTTTGATTTGCACCCATCTAATTGGGATCATCAGCTTTAAAAGTACCTCAATTTTCTCATTTGTTAAAAGTGATGGATTTTCTCGTGGTGGGAAAAAAGAGTGCATTCTGACACTAGAAACTAGCTACAAAGTAGTTGGAATCACTGGAAAATGCTCTAGGATGGAAAATATTTAGGCATTATTAGCCATTTGGTGGTTATATTCAATTTCTGTGGCCCACAATAACTATTGTTGAAACTTTCTTCGTGTTCATGATATAATCCTTCACGTGTTACCCATCATGAGGTTATTGAGGGAGTTCTGTACTATGGACTCCTTCATTTAGGAATCAACCAAACATATTGCATTTTGTTTCTGAAAGATCCGTTCTCAAGCCATCTCAGGAGGTGAAAATGAGGTAGATGTCCCAGAGACCAATCACTCCAAGAAAGTCTCCCAGGGAGACCACAGCGGTGGCCATGAAGGACATGACGGTGATGATGAAGAGGTAAGAAAATCTGGACAGAAAATTGTTCAGACAAACACAACAGTAGAAGACACAAAGTCAAGCAGAAGACTTTTGCAGAGTTGCCAGCCCTTCCTTCTAACAAGATTTTAACACACAGTGTTGTAACAGTTTATGTTTTCAAACAGAATAGGATTTGAACTTTCATTGCATTAATTCCTCTAAACTTTTCCTTTGGTTTTGCCTGGTGATGGCAGGCATTCTTGCAAACCTCAAGCTTTTGCAAACCTCAAGATTTTGCTTGGGGTGGTTGTTTCACTTGCACATTGCACCTAGAGAAGGTTAACCCTTTCCCAAGAGTCAGTCAGCTTTCCTTCCTCTAAATTGCAAAGGAGCATTTAAAATTGGCAGCCAGAATCGTTGACTATGGAGAGAATCCTTCCTTGGGCAGATATTGTCAAGAGTTTCTGCTGTAGGAAGCAACACAAGAAAAAGTGACAGAAATATTTGTAGCAGTTGGGAGTATCACCAATATTGAGTGTGGATATGGCTGGCTGTTCCCAGTCACAGGGAACCTTCACAGATTTGCTTATTCATTATTATGAGATACAGTTATTCAGTGATATCTCTCAAAATGTGCATGCCCTTAGGCAGATAGTCTGAAAGCCCCTATTTTACATATGAATTTCTGTCTCTATAAGAAATCACAGAGATTGGCAGCTACTGGATTGACATTTAAGGATTTGAAATCGGAAGAGTGGAACATGAGCTGTTTCCCAAACATCTTGTTTTCACTGGAATTGTATTTCTCTAGAAAGAATGTATGGGAAGATCATACAGAACTAACACTTTTCAGAGCAGTCTCTCTTCCTGGGAAATACCTTTTTGTTGCTCAGGATGTAGCAAGGAAAAGGAGTATGAAGAGCCTTTGTTGGGGTGTTGCTCTGCTAACCCGAAAGCCCTGAAGTGAGAACCTATAAAACTTTGTCATTTTGTTGCAATTTATTGTTTCAGTTCAATTTTGGAGACGTATTTGTCCACCAAGCTATCCACACCATTGAGTACTGCCTTGGCTGCATCTCCAACACAGCCTCCTACCTGCGACTCTGGGCACTGAGCTTGGCCCATGCACGTGAGTGGTTGTTCCCCTTTAGTCTCCTCACCATGCTGGTCATGGCTTCTGCTGGTGTTTTACTATTCCTGCAAATTTCTTCATGAAATCCACATTTCTACTTGTGGACATTTATGTGTCAGGATGTTTTGATTCTGGTTAGATCACTTCAAGTGTTTCGTGGTGGGCATCTCAGTTTTCAGAGGTGATCCCTGGCAGCTCTGATTGCATTCACTGGCTGTGGCCCCTTTCCTGCATTGCTCTGTAGCCACCCCTCTGGAACAGTCTTCATAATGTGTGGCACAGTGTGTAGGAGGTGTGATCCACTTGTGTAGTCCAGTCCTTCACAGAGGTGAAGGCAGTATGGGAGCCACAGCTGCTTTTCCCAAGAAGCACTTGCTATAGCCTTAGGGTATGCAGATGAATGCCAAAATTACTTGAAACAGTTATTTTGATTTTGTTCAGCAAACAAGAAAGAAAGGGTCTAGCTCAAGAGCTTCTGGAATTTGTAGTTTTCACTGGGGTTTTTCCCAGAAACATTCAGTGGAACATCACATTCCATGAGAAATGTACAACATTTCAATGTCTTTTGTCTTGATTCGTGATAAAAACAGATGCTCAAATACTAGAAATTGCCTCAGGCAGGAACTTAAATTTTCAATGTTTCTAATTTTTCTGAAGTGTTTTTTATTAATATTGCGGTAATGCCTCTGGCTAGGAGTTGCATCTGCCCTAAAGAATTGTGCACACAAAAAAGGAAAACAGAAAGGAGGGGCTGTGGTATGGTGTGCCATGGATTGACAGGGGTGAACTGTACCTCTTGGCACAGAAATGAGCTTAGCAGGAGTGGAAGCCAACACACATCAGCCTTAGATGGAGAACAGATACCTAAATAAAATAAAGCAACTAAAAAGCTTAGCTAAGGGTATACGTATTCTACAAACGGTGAAAAACAGGTGAGCTGGCAAACTGCATGCTGTGTCTGCCCATGGCTGCTGTTCAGCACTGTTTTCCCTTTCTTTGCTTCTGCAGAGCTGTCAGAGGTCCTCTGGACCATGGTGATGCACAACGGGCTCAGCAGCAGCGGCTGGGCGGGTCTCATCGCCATCTTCATCATCTTCGCAGCATTTGCAGTGCTGACAGTGGCCATCCTGCTGGTCATGGAGGGGCTCTCGGCCTTCCTACACGCCCTGCGTCTGCACTGGTACGTGGAGTGTCCTCTGGAGCTTTTCCCAGATCAGTCTTTGGGAGGGAACAGGCTGTGTGGGAACATGTGGGCACAGCGTTAGACCTGCAGTGCCAGTGCACTGGACCATTAGTTGCCTTTGGCAAATGAGTTGAGGGAGACTCTTCCAAAGGGAGCTCAGAGATGCCTGCTCTGACCTGCTCCCTCCTGCTTGTCCTCCTGCACCTGTGGTGGTTGTCAGCATGAGAGGCAAATGGCAACCTGCAGTTCTGTCCTAGTAAACATGCAGAGCCTCTGAGCCCTGTTTGACCTGCACGACAAGGCCCAAAGGCAGCACAGCCACGCCACTGGCTCTGTATCCCACCCAAGGATCTAACACGACAGCTTCCAAGGGCAGCAGGAGTTCAGTTGGGAGTGCAAAACCTGGTGAAAACCTGGGTCTGTGCTTGTGACATCAGCCCAAGCTGAGCTTCAGGCTGCTTAGGCTTTGTGGCAAACCAGTTCCAAGCTAGCCCATGCCAGCCTTAACTGATCATCAGTCCAGGCAAGGACAGCAGTGTGGACACACCATCAGCATGTGAGCAAGAACAAGGTGACAAAACTCCCTTCACCACCACCCTAACTCGGCATCCTACCTGAGCCCCACGCTGTGGTCTTTTCCAGCAAGTAATATCCCAGCACAAATCATAAAGACTGCCAAGGCAAACCATGATGCAGGTCATTGTGCAGGGAGGAGGAGGTGTCTGTCTCCCACCAGTGTGCAACCAGCAGGTGGTTATCCCAGCTCTCAGAGCTGCTAGAAGCAGGTTACCAGGCAAGGTTCTGCTGATTGGCCTTGCGATGAGCATTTCCAGTGTGGCTTGAAAGAAAGTCAGAGCTGATGTGTGCCATGTTGCTCCCTGGGATGCCTGTGTCTCATTTCTGGTCCCATAAAGGGCCACATTAGCAGCTTAGAGTCCAACATCTTGTGGGCTCCTTTTTACCATGGGTGCCATGTTTCAGCCTCTGGGCTGGATATAGGTCCTGATGCCTCTCTCTGCTCCTCCCTAGGGTGGAATTTCAGAACAAGTTCTACGTGGGAGCTGGGTACAAATTTTCTCCGTTCTCCTTCAATCACATCATCAATGGCACTGCAGAAGAGTAAAACCAGTGCATCACTGCTTCCCTCCTCAGACCAGGCTCTGTTTCCTTGTGGTGTCACACCCACAGAGTAGGGTACACAGGATGAAAGAGACTGGGACGTGGCCCTTGAAAGAAGATCTGTAGATGAACGTGTCCTAGTACATTCTGATATACTGCTGTATCATTTAAGAGCTGACCTATATCAGCTGGGCTGGCTGGACCCTTAGCTGAGACTCCATTGATGTCTGCCAAGCACCTCAGCACTTTGATGGGGTCAGCTGCCTACTGCTTGGTTGAAAAGAGGAGATGCAGCTTTGGAATTAAACTGGTTATTAACAATCGACTCAGGTGTTTTGCCCCATTTGCTGCCTTGTCATTGTGGTATATTTCTTTCCAAGGAAAATACGTTTTGTCTGTGGTTGATCATATGACGTGACTAAGTTCCTTATAAGATTTCAGCTCTTCATTTAGCACACAATGCAAACTATGTCAAAGACAGATAGTATTGCAGGCTTGCAATTTTCTACATGCTTTACTAGAATAACCCCCTTTTTATCTGATTTGCTCCAGGCCTTGATAACACTGGATCATACAAAATGTACACACATCATCACTTAAGAAAAGTGTTAGTTTTGAGCTGTGTAAATAAAAGTTTCTACATTGGCAGCCATTTTATTTATCTCTATTGATTCGTTTGTCACTGAAGACTCAAGATGACTTCCCTCATGCTGTATTTTTCAAGATGGGTTGTTAAAGCACATTGTGTAGAAATGCTAATAGCTAATGAACAGAAAGAAAAGTGGAATCAAAACAGTTGGCATGAATTTGAAGTACTGATGTACTGTGATCTTCTGAAATATTCATGAATTTCTAATCCTTCAAACTGAATAGTGTTAATCATAACAGACTATGTTTTTTTAACCCAGAACAATATAAACAAAACAAAGTATGCCAAGGGATTTGGAGTGGACACTGCTCCCTTCCAAAGGACATGACCAAACAAGCCCTTATTTTCAAAACTCACTGCCTTGATATCCAGCTCACCAAAAAACCCACATGGGAGTGTTCCCAGCAGGACACACAGTGTTATAGTCATCACAGGTTATGTTTCTGCAGTAGTCAGACTTGAGAGTTGCCTCTAGCTACACTGACAAGGGAGAAAATGCAGTCCCAAGCCAAGCAGTTGTCCCAGTTTTTCCCTTGTGGCCTCAAGAAGGCATACTGACATTGGACAGCAGTTACAACTTTTCAACAGCTTGGGTGAAGAGCTGGGCACAGGAGTGTGTCCATGACCAGTGCATGGTCCCAGGTCACCAGTTCTTTGGGCAATGGTAAACTATGGTATAGGAAAAAGCCACACAGACATGACTGCAGATGGTGTCACAGTTGCTCAGCATATGCACATCACCTTTGTTTCTTCCTTCCAGCCTGTTTTGTCTATTCCTACTCAGGAGAAAAATTATCTTGCAGAAAGGCCAGAGTAGTTTGATGCATTATCAAACTCAGAGAAAACAATTTGCTTTATGAAACAGTGGGTAAATTTTCTGCACAAACACATATTTTATCTTAATTGCAGCCTTCCATGTGATTGCAATGTAACTGAGAAGATGATTACCAGAAACAGATTATCCGTTCCTTTCAGAGCTTATGGTGTTTTTCTCGTTGTCTAAGGTTTACATTTTAAGCAAGAAAAACAAGTTATCCTGTGGATATATCAGGTGACAAGATGGTCTGTTGTTTCCTGTACCGAACAGCAACTCAAACACTGGGCTTAATTCTGTATTCAGTTCTGTACTCTGTTTCTGTGTGCAGCCAAATAACACAGCACAGCCTGTGTCTCACTTGAGCATTTGTGATAAGGGAATGATATTTCCCCACTCCACAAGAGACCAAGCCCACTAATATTCACAAAGCATTCAGATTGCTGAGAGGCAGAGTCGCACAGACACACTTTGAAGAGAGCTTTGGGTTTCACCTGGGTTCTTTTTAAGAATTCTTTAAAAACCCAGAAATGTTCTAGAGAGTGCTTTGCTTTTAAAAGGTTTTCCTGCAGAAGATGAGGAGGATTTTGGAGTAGAGCAGTGGCTGCCTGTTTCCTGCACAGCTGCTAAGCTGAGTGAAACATGTTTAGCTGGTTCTGTGAATGTGGCCATCAGGTGTGCTCAGGTCCAGCAGAGACCACTGTTAGAGACTAACTTCCTGATACAACAGCCCTTTCTTTTCTCTCTCCCACTCTTGTTTCTCCTGGACCTTTCAGGCATGTAGGCATTTCCATTTGTCCTTCACTCTGACCAGCCTTTGCCTTTCCAAGGCAAATAAGTAAAATACCATGAGGTGGTTGAAAAAATATAATAGACATTGTATCTCTTTGTGCAATCCCAAACACCTGGACCAGAAAGCTCATCTTCGTGGCTTAGAACTTCATGGGAATTCTGGTCATTTTTTCCCTTCTTTGCTGGGGAGCTGGAATGCTGAAACATCTGTGCCCCCCTGTCATTGCACACATGCTGTCTGAGTTTTTGCAATCAAAACATAATGGTATGGGTCTGGCAGCTTGGATCAGCTCATTCAGCAGATGCCAATAACGGCTGAATATTAGATATTATTAAGAAGAAGCTATAAAATAAAGCTGTGAGATAGCATATGTTGGCTGGTAGCAAATATCTTCCAGATGCTTGGAAGCATGAGATTAAGCACGGAAGTTACTCTGATGAAACTATTGCACCCTTGCTGCCAGCTCTATTCAAAACAGAAGGATTTCAGAAACCCTTGTGAGCCCAATACCAACACTGAGGAGTAAAGGTCAGCACGTGCATTCCTAGTCAAGAGCCCACATCCACCACGGCCTGAGATTTGCTGCAAAACAAGGTGGTGGTTTAAAGCCATGAATGTTCCTTGCATTTTGCTACCTCATCCAGAAATTTAGAAGGATGAGGCAGACCTTATTTTTCTCATGGTGCAGATGCCGGAATTGGCTTCATCTGGCCTAAGAAGAGCTGGTGGCTGCTGTGCCCAGGCAGGGGATGGCAAAGGTGCCTTACATGGTACTGGCTGCTGCAGGACCTACCTCTGAAACCTATGAACTAAAATCTTGCTGGTGTTTCAATAATGATGTGTCCCAGCACCCTCCTTCCACCTGCTTGGAGTCATCCTCACAGGAAGGGATGGGTAAGCACCAATATCTGTGGAGGGCAGTGCCTGTGAAGGACCTGCAGAAGCAGTGAGACAAGCACAGGTAGCATTTGGGCACCCTGCCTGCAACACCTACCTCTGGGCGGTGGAGGTGGGCGGAGAGGGACTTACCTGTGCCCAGCAAGGGGGAAACCTGACTCCTGGGAGCTGGATCCCAAACAAACAAGCATTGCCAATGCTGTAAAAAGTAAACAGCAGAGGAAAAAGAGTCAGAAAAGAGAAAAGGTCATCTTCTCCAAGCCTGAGACACCACAGAGGTAAGAAAGCTTCACCAAATTAAAAAAGTACTTAGTAAAATCTTGCTTAATATTGGGGGCATCTGATTATTTGTATGATCAAATACTTCCACTCTCACCTGCGGGGAAAATTCTCAGCCAGAGAAGGTCTCTGACCTGTCTGACAAAGTTCCCAGGTGGTGTCACTGGGCACTGTCCCAGGCAGCAGTGCATGTTGTATGGCCTTTGTACCTCACAGCCTTCTGGGGGGGTCACAACATCATTCTGATGGGTCCCAGCAGCAGTTTCACTGTACTCTTGGTTGTTCCCTTCAGTCTGAGGATTTTTATTTTCCCTGCCAGCAGCAGCTTTGTCACTGATGTTCTTCTAGATCATGTAATTGGCATTTAGTTGGATTTACAGAGCTAAATTTGTGGAAATTTGTGACTTCCTGAAGATAGATACTAGCTGCTCCATCAAGGCAAGCAGGGCTGCAAAGGTTTGGGATGAGCAAAACACAGATTTGGTAGGAACTGTTAGGTTTACTGTGCCTGCATAGATTTCTGGTATTATTTGAGGTGATGGAGAATGTATCCCACCTGCTTACCAGCTGCTATTTGACACTAGTGTGATTCTCACAGTAGGTACTATCCACCATCCTGCTGCCTCTGAGGGTGTCTGGCTACTGTGGGGTGCTGGAGGTGGCACTGCAGCCTTCTGCTTGAGCACCTGGCCCTCACTGCAAGTTCTGCACAGCAGCACCAGGGATCAGGGTTCCCTCCCCTTTTGTGGAAGAGTTGTGGCACTTCCCAGAAGGAAGACATGTAGCCCAAGGGGGATACCAGTGAAATGCTCCAGCACCCCTCAGAAAACAGTAGCAGGGTATCCCAGCATCAGGATGGGTGGGCAAAGGCCCAGGGTTTGATGCTTGTCCTGCCAGCACCATGGGCTGTGCCTGCCACAGATGTTTTGGAGGAGAGTGTGTTTAACCTGACAGGTGTGATGTGGCAGCTCAGGGCAGAATGTGTTAGCAGGTCCCTAGTCATAAAGGAGCAAAAAAGGAGAAAAACAGGTGCCCAGATTTTGCTATTGCAAAGCCTTTGGAGATTCAGACACACAGTAAATCTTTGCCTCTCCCTGTGGGCTCTTCCAGGCACCTGGTTTGGTTTCTGTTGAGCTGGTTCCACTTGAAAATAGCCCCTAGCTGCTGACCATCACAATCAGCTGGTGGCACTGTGTGCTGCTGGCAGCTGTTGCTGCCTCTGAGGACATTGCTGACAGACAGATGTAACCAATATCCTTTGCATCTTCTTGGCTGCTGGATTGTAATGATCTGTGACAGCAGGGTCAGTGTATGTGACCCGACTGACTAATCTGCCATTAGTCTTTAATGACCTCCTTCCAACTGTACCTCAGTGCAGGATCAAGGCATCCATCCTGGAGTACTGTAATTCCATGCTTTCTGTGTTCATGCTGCCCTCTATCTCAAATGGAATTTTGTATGTTTCATTAGATGCTCTCAGCCATTAATTCCCTCCAGCTCTGGCCCTTTGCAGCCTCCCCAGTCTCTGCTGGTTGGCTGTGAACACAGCGTGGGCCAAGCCCCGCACTCCTGAAGGGAGGTAATCAAAGGAGAGGGTGTCAGCAAAGTGCAGACGTGTTGAGCCCCCCTCCACAGGGCCTGAACATGCACTCAGCAGGAAAGCTTGTGGGTTTAAGCAATCAGTGTGCTTAATCCCTGCCCTGGGATTAAAATGAGTTTTTTCTGATGAGGAAAAGCAACAGAGATGAGGCCAAGAGATCCAGTGCTGAGAGCCAGAAACACTGGCAGAGGAATCCATCTTCCAGTTGAAATCCAGAATGCATGGCTGTGTTTATGGATGCCCTGAGAGGATGGGGATTAGCATGGCAAGGGATGAGGCAGAGGGGCTGGTTTGCAGCAGGAAGCAGTGTGCTGCTTGGGTGAGGATCTCAGTGCTACCCCTGCCACCCCCAAGATCCTGGGGTTAGGCAGCTGGCTGTGTCACCTGGCTCTGCCTCAGTGGGGGCTCCCACCAGGCTGTGCAATTCCAGAGTGCAGCACCTCTACTGCCCACTCAAACCCAGCTCCACTGGGGAGCCTCCAACAGGGGCCACAACTACTAGTTGTATCGTGCCCTGGCTCCTGGAGATGGAGTATCTTTTAGCCTGGCACTGCATTTCACTGTTCCCTGGGCTGGGGAAGTTGTCACATGCTCTCATAGCAGACCTCCAGCCTTCCCTAAGGCAATCCCTGGACTTTCCATAAAAACAGCCAGTGTGATGTGATGACTGACGTCTCGCAGTTCCACTAACCTCCCCTGTGATGTTTCTAGGTTTTTTACCAAAACCCTAATGGGAAGGGATATGTCCCAGTAGCTGCATGAAACAAACTCATGTTTGACTGTATCTGAATGTTTCCACTTGAGTGTGAGAAACTGCCTTGCTATTTTCTTGCTCAGGTGACTTTGTGACTGTTGTGAGGTTTCACAGGTAAATCCTAGCCTTGCCCACAGTGGCAGTGGATCCCAGAAGGAGCTGAGATGGCCACTGCACCAAAAGAGGCAGAAAATGCTATTGGCTTGGAGGAAATCCATGCAGAGAGAAAAGAACCACCAAAAGGTGGGTTTGTATTTACAGAACTAGAAATTTGGGTTCTTGTTTAGCTGGAGTAGAGGGGAGGTCCTCAGTTGTGCTACTCCAGCTACTTAAAAGCTCTGTACATGGAGCCACAACATCAGCATCCTAGGCTCCCCTCCTACCACACCTACCAGGCTGGTGACTGCTGCCTATGGCAGTGGGAAGAGCTGGCTGGCTTGGCTTTTCTCAAGCCTCTGCTTTGTGTAAACATTTTATTATATTGGTAATTTGAGGATTTACTTACTCGGGATAATTTTTTAAATGTTATTCTGTTTCAAAAGCATTTAAAATTGTACAAGGTTGTTCTTCCTCCGTTTGCACTGGCTCCTGTTTCAGCAACCCCCTGTTGTGCCTTGCCACCAGGACGTCCAGGGGCTGGTCAGTGGACATACAACTGCTAGATGTTTCCAAGCTTTTTCCTGGTGCAGTCCCACAGTAGCATGAAAAATATTTTTTATGAAGAGGAGGTACAATCTGACTGCTGACAGGTTTTGTGTCTTAATTTTCTTATCATGTTTAGGGCAGAAGACATTTACAGTGGAAGAAGCTGTGGAAACCATTGGGTTTGGGAGGTTCCATATCATGCTTTTCCTCATCATGGGCAGCACTGGGGTAGGTATCTGCAGCCATCTGTGCTGGCCTGAAAAAAGCTTTCTTCTCATTTTTCTCATTACCAAGCAATAACAACCATAAGCACTGCTGCCAGCCCATTTTTTCCATTACAGACCTTCTCAAGCAGGATTTCTGCTATTTTCATCACTGGTGAAAGTAGATTTTGGCCCCACTGATATCACACCTATTTCAGGGCAAAGCTGAGCAGGCTGTCCCAGAGCATTGTGGTTTGGCCCCTGTCCTGGAGCACTGTCAGGGCACACCTTCAGTTAGTGCCTGAAGGTTAGGTTCAGCCTCACAATGGCATTTTTCATGGCATCCCCATTGCACCCAAATCCTGTGCAATCTGGCTCAGAACGCCTGGCATCTTCTCACCCCTGGCTACCTGAAAAATTTCCTAACTTTCATGGTCTTGGGTTAATTGTGTATCTGTTTTGGGAACTTGGGCAAAGGAGGCCTTGGAGGCCATGCTGGGGTAAAGATGTAATGAGAGTCTATCCATGAAGATTGCTGCAGCTGAGGTGAAAAAGTCTGAAGCTGTGGGTGAACAGTCAGCTCATTTCTAACTGAAGCCAGATGCTGGGGCAAACAGCCAATGGAGCAATGATGTTTTTAACCAAAAACAGTTTTGAGAGTTCATGTTAGATGCCTAAATCCACAGCTAGGTGGAAACCAAGCAGCTTGGTTTCCAGAGATAGTTAAAGATCTTCTACTAATTAGGCAGGGTAAGAGTCTTCTCTGCCAAGGATGACTCTTTCCAAACTTCCCAGATATACAGTGTCCCTGTACCTGCTTTCTAGGTGACCTTTTTCTCCTCCTCTCCTTGTCACAAAGACCTTCTAGGTCAGGCACAGGGCTCAGAGCACTGTGGAGGCACCATGGCTTCACAGGACTGTTTTGACATGGTGGAACTGCCGTGGCTGCAGGCCTTGTAGGACTGAGATGCTTTTCCCTGTTGGCTTCTTGTGGTTTCCCTTCTTGCTAATGCACACACTTGTTCCCAAAGGTGGCTGAAGCCATGGAGATCATGCTGATAGCGGTTGTGTCCCCTCTCATCCGATGCGAGTGGCAGCTCCAAGACTGGCAGGTGGCTTTAGTGACAACAGTGAGTGACTCATGTTCCCCCAGACAGGTCATCCACCATGTGATCATAGTCATGGGCACCACCACGGGTTTTGGAAAGCACATTTCCCAGCGAACCAAACAAATTCCTAGGGCCCCCTTACAGGGACAAGAACAGTGCCATAACTGTAGACATCATAAATTAAGCTGATGTTCATGCCCAGAGCAAGTAATGCCAAAGCAAATTCCCAGTTCCACATTCTTATTTTGAAAACCTTGCCATCCACTCCCCGCTTTGAGGGCTGCAGCAGTGAGTGCCTACACAAAGGAAGCCATCCCCTGAAAGCTGCTCGCTTGTGGTTCTGGGCACTGCAGTTCATCCTGCTGCCCTGAGAACACACAGCTCTCCCACAGCTCAGCTCAAAGAGCAGAGCTGCCTCACGTAGCTGGAAATGGGCCCTCCACAGCTGTTTCAATTCCCCTCAGATGGTGTTTTTTGGCTACATGGTGTTCAGCATAGTGCTTGGGCTCCTGGCTGACAGGTACGGCCGCTGGAAGGTGAGTGACTGCCGGGGGCTGCACATCCTTTTCCTGCGCTCCACAGGAGCCACACGCCTGGCTGAGCCTGTACTTTAACAATCCTAATTCCTGCCCTTTTGCAGATCCTGCTGCTCTCCTTCCTCTGGGCAGCCTATTTCTCCCTGCTGACCTCGTTTGCCCCATCCTACATCTGGTTTGTGTTCCTGCGGGCCATGGTGGGAGGCGGCGTGTCGGGCCACGCGCAAGGGTGAGGCTGAGCAGAGCCCTCCAGAGAAGGCAGTGGAGGCCTGGAAGGGGAAAGGTGGCCAAATTCCCACACCGCCTGGAAACAAAAATCCATCCTGTAATTTCACTAAATCCCAGTCAATTGACCTAATTTGCAGTTCCCAAGGGCTCCTGAAGCCTCGAACAGAGGGGGCAGCTGGTTTACATTAGACTGGTGACAGAGGGATTATTAAGCACATATAAAAACAATTAGGCAGGTAACAGATGAGTAAAGGCTGCTTCCTCCTTAAGAAAAAGTCTCAACAATTCTGCTTAAGTAGAAAATTCTTTTTGAATGATGTAAAACGTTCCCACTGAAATGAAATTTTTGTCTTGTTTGGGCAGAAACGAAGATGCGGGCAGGAAAAAATCACAATATTAACAACCCCTTCACTAGGGGCCTGGAATTTTTTTTTCTTTTTTTTTTGTTATGGAAACAAATGAAACATTTCCTAACTTTCCATGGTTCCTCAAAGCCTGGTTGCTGTCCACAAAGGAAAGCCCAAACTGATCACATTGAGCCAGAAGCGCTTTGCTAAAGGAAAGGGCATGGGGGAGAGAGGTGCTCTTGGGAGGAGAAGGCACCTGAGTGCCTGAGTCATGCATCTGCTGAGCTGCTGGCACTGCCTCCCTCACAGGAGGGCTCCCATTCCCTGGACACGGAGGCTGCTCATGAGCCTCATGAGGATGGAAGGAAATTGGACATTTTATAAAACACTTCACTAGCTGAGACAGAAGGAGTAACTGAGAGCCTCTTCCCACCTCTCTCTCTTTGTCCAGCTAAGGAAACACAATTCACACTGGGGACTTTGAGAGATGCCTGTGCCACGAGCCCCAAGGGACTCCAACCATTTAAAAAGTGAAGCAGAGTTTTCTTCATTTCATGGGAAAAAAAAAAAACCCTTTACTAAATATCTATGCCTGTGCTGACACCTCAGTCACCCCACAGGACCTTCCCATAGGTTTCCTGATGTACAGACTGCAGTGTTTACCTGCTTGTATCCCACAGCCATGGGCTGGAAAGGATTCATTGTGTTTCCCTTGCATGTAATTTGGTGCTGGAGTGGAAGGGATATTGGGCAGGGATTCCTTGTCTCTGGGGGCTCAAGGTGGAGGAGGGATGTATTCATTCTATGAGTTGAGCTGAACTGTTACTTGATTTGTATGGAGCTTCTCATTGCAATTCTCTTTCATTTTTATTTTTCCTTTTTTGCTAGACTTATCATAAAAACGGAATTTTTGCCCACCAAATACCGGGGATACATGTTGCCCTTATCTCAGGTAAAAGTGAGCACATCACTGTTTCTTCTAGCTCCAAGTCCCAGGAGATTTGTCCCACTGCAGTTTGGATGCCACATCTCCAGCACATCAGCACTTCTCCTAGACTAATCACACTTTTCTGGGTCTGAGCAAGTGTCCACTGCCTCCTGTGCCTCAGAGTGAGGCATCTGTGTTATTAAAGACATACACAGGACAGAGGCAATATCTTCTCAAATGATTTGATGCTCCAAACATTGTACAGAGACTTTGAGTGATGGCTGACACCCATCCTCTTGGTTATCTTACTGACAATGGGGCTGCCTGGTCTAATGGAGCCAGTGCTGACAGACTGGCAGGCACTGGAGCAAGTCACTTTCCCAGCCCACTCCAAGCTGGGAGGTGTATCCCCCTCTTTGGAACCCCAGAGATAACAAGTGGTTTATGCAGTGACTCCCAGGTCCTAATCTGCTCCTCTCCCTGCTCAGGTTCTGCCAGGGGCTTTGCACAGGAGAGGGTTAGCACAGATAGTCCAAAATTTGGCCTGACAAGTGCTGGGAGGGTTGTGTCCACTTGCTGGATCACTGCTGACTGCAGACTTCTGCAGTGGGCAGTTGCTGCATGTGCAGATCATCAGTGGTGACACCTCTAAGGGCACAAACTCATCCCACTGCTGAACCAAACTCTTCATGCCAGGGATAATTTGCTTTTCACTGCAGCCTCCTTCATCCCAGGAGATCATGACTGAAGTGTCATCAGAAACACAATGATTTATGGAAGAACAGTCTTGTTTTTTTCCCCAGAAATTTGTTATTTCTACCCATAGGTTATTCATGAACTTGCTGCAGCTTTTGTGATTTGTGTTTGCTCAGCTCCCTTGGGTGGTCCCCTGAAAAGGGATGTGTCTCCTAATAGCAACAAGTGAATTTCAGAAAGGAATGCTCTTGCAGATCAGAGGCCAGATTCTCTGTTGGTATAGCTCAGCACTGAATCTACTGGAAAGCCACCAAGTTTCAGCAGTGGAAATCTGGCCTGGTTTTGCCTTCTGAGCTTCTAAATCTGCTGCTCCCCTGAAGAGACCTAGAGAACAGGAAAATGGGCGTGAGCATTAGCAGAGAAGTGAGTGGAAGGACAAAAGCAGTGGCTTTGAGTACAATTGTATCCACAGCAAATTGCTGGGTTTACCTGGAGCTAATTAAGACTACCTTCACTGTCCCTCCCCAAACTCTTGTCTTTCCCTCTTTCCTCCCACCCAAGCCCAGCTTCTCAGACAGCCACAGAGGACGGCTCAGTTGAACCTCAGCTTTTCCTAGCACAGTTCCCCATCTATCCACAGAACTGGACAAGCAGGGAAGAAAATAAGCAAATCATTGCCATGTGTTCATGTTCTAACCTCTTTCTTTCCGTTGGAAAGGTGTTTTGGTTGGCAGGATCCTTGTTAATCATTGGCCTGGCATCAGTGGTGAACCCAACCATTGGCTGGCGGTGGTTGATCAGAATTGCCTCCATCCCTGGCATCCTTCTCATCCTGGTGTTCAAGGTAGGACAATCTCCACTCCCTGCTGCCACTGCCCCGATGTCTCCCCAGGCACCATTGCCCTCCACTCCCTCCATCCTAGGGCTCTTCTTGTGTCCTCCTTTCTCCTCTTCAGTCCTCTCACACAGTGTCTTGGTAAGATCCTGAAGTCCTGGCAGGGCTGCAGACCAGCTGTTGGGGAGATGCTGCCTTGCTAGTGATGGCCTGGCTTTACTGTAGCCCTCCAGCAGCCCAGGTTCCAGTGTCCAGGCTGCCAGCAGCACCCAGGCATTGTGATGATGGGCCAGGCACCAAGAAGACAGGCTAGAGAATTTATGAAAAAAATAACAAATAATACCTTCAGTCTAATGCTGGGCACAGCACACGCTCTTCAATCTTTACATTTTCTAGGGCTTAGGAAAGTAGTCTCACTAAAGGGTTCACAGAGTGCCAGGGTAAACCACAGCTTCCCCAGGTTTCCCTCTGCTTTGGAAAAATGAGCCTTGGACATGGGAACCATCTCATTTGTGAAGGGTGATGTGGAAAATCCCTGCTTACAGTGCTCATGGGCACTGCAGTGTGAAGCTGTGGTTGGTGGAAGCTATACAGATTAAAAGCTCTTCCTGCAGCTGAGTGAATGCAAAAGTCCGTCTGGGGTGCTCCTTGGGCAGGCAAATGTAAGGTTGCTGTGAGTGTACACTCCTATAACCTGGATGGTTTTTTTCCCTGATTTTTTTTGCCAGAAAAATTGCACAGCAAAAGTTTGTAATCCAGGAGAAAAAAAAAAGACAGTTAGTATACATACCTTTCAAAAATGAGTCTTTAATTCATATTTCAATGAAACAGATGTGATTTTTTTGTAATTTAATGGAGCCATCATTTAATAAAAAAAGTATTTTATTTTGGAAAGTGCACCAAATGCTAGTGATGACTTATGTTTCAACCCCTTCTTCCTTTTTATTGAAATGACCTTGGTCTGCCTTCCAAGACTTTTGCTTGAGCAAGTAATATGTGCCTCATCTCATTTTAGAATGTCAATCAATTCAGGATTGTTTTTGTTAAACCTGTGTCTTTGGCTTTCACCTTTCATAAGCACTTGACACAGATGGCTCAGTGGCAGACCCCTGGGAGCTGGACCAACAAATGGGTTTGTTGGGCAGGGTGAGCCCCCCAGCATGGGGAAGGGGGGGGCTGGGGCACATGGGGTACCCCAGGCATGGCTGGGGAGAAGTACAGGCAAAAGGCTGCTCCAGCTCAACCTGAGCAGGCTCCTGGGCATGACATGAAGCTGTGAGTAGGACAGGAGAGGTGCAGAAGGGCTCCCTGCTCTGCTTTCAGTTCATCCCAGAGTCGGCACGGTACAACGTGTCCACGGGAAACACGGGGGCTGCTCTGGCCACGCTGCAGAGGATAGCCAGGATCAACGGCGTGGCCATGCCTCAGGGGCAGCTGAGGGAGCCTGCCAAGGTAAGTGGAGGCTGTGCAGCCCATCCACCCCTGGCAGGGCTGGACAGCCTCCAGGGCCAGCATCTGGGCTTCAGGGATGGAGTGGGACTGCCAACCACATCTTGTTCTGCCTCTCTCATCCTTCTTGCCTGGCTCTTTTCCAAACAGCTGCTGAAAGCAATGATGAAGATGTCAGTTTTCTTTTGGAGAAACAGTAATCTTGGCCTTCAAAGTGGAATGGAGTTTTCTGCCTTTTTTTTATTTTTTTTTTCCTCCTCAGTTTGTGTTTGCTCAGAAAAATATTGGGCTAAGAAAATATTTGCTTCCTTTACCACAAAAAAGGCTCCTGGCAAAGCATGCTGCTCCTTATTGCCCATCCTGCAGGGGTGTTCTCTCTGCCAGGAGATCTGGGAACTGTCCCTTGGGGTCTGTCTCAGAGCTGTGACTGGGCAGGCTGCAAGGGTTCCTGCCACGAGGTCAACCCAGTCCTCCCAGAGGCTTCTCCCAGCCCCTAGCCTGGCTTGTCCACTGAGTCCCAGGACCCAGATCCCTGAGTGCAGAGCCACAGACCAGCAGAAGAGAGTCAAAGCAGGAGAAACCATTTCACAGATACTACCAGCTGTACCTTTATGCAGCTGAGCAGCTCAGGATTGGATCTCTGCTGGACTGAAATGCCCAAAAATATGTGTGGGTACTGCAGGAAGGGCAGACTTCTCCTCTCACCCAGTCTGAGCCCTGCTGACTGGTGGGTGGGAGGACTTAGGTGGCTCCTTTGACCCCCAGCACAGGAAGATTAGACAAATCCATTGTTCAGGGCCTCAAAATTATCCAGTTCTTTTAAATCCCTTTCATGGATCTTTTTCCTGCATATTCAATCCCACAGACACCAAGTATTGTCCCTAGCAGTTCATGTAAGATGGTGCTATTGTATTGGAATTAGTTAGGATTAAAGCTTCCCTGTAATTTAATTGAATTTATGTAATGGACCCACATTGGATGTGGGAAGGGCTTTTGTTAGTTTTGCCCTCTCTCAGGCTTAACTAATGATGAGGAAAATAAAAATAAAGTCAACCCCCACCATCCCTGTGAACTTGTCTCCCCTTGGTGGTGGGATCCTGGGGAGCAGCAGGCCAGTGCCTGCCACTGGCTCACTGCCACTCTGCCCACTGGCACTTTATGCCTCCTAGAAAGAGATGTATGTGTCCAAAAGCTTGCTTCCCAGGCAGAGCAGTTCGTGGGGCAGTGGGAGCTTACAAGGCCCCAGCAATGCTGGCCCCTCAACAGCAACCAGGGCCCCCTCTGGCACCATCACAGTCACAATGGGACCAGACTGCTCAGATCTGGGGGTCCTTTGGGGCCAGGAGAGCTCAGGATGTTCTCCTCTCCCCTCCTCCATCCCTTGCAGTGCAGCTTCCTGTGGGTATCCTTTGGGAAGCGGGGCTTTGCTCTCTGGAGGTTTGTGGGTGCTGTGCTGCACCATCTGTGCCTCTCCCTGTGCCACAGGCAGCCTGGGGACAGGGAGAGCACAGGAGGGCCTGGAGTGCCAACTGCTCTCACAGAACATTTGGTGCTATACAAAGGATGCCTTTATAGAAACTTCTATTTCTATTGTATGCCTTTCAGGAAAGAAGGGGAAGATTCAAGGACCTCATCCACTCCAAATACCTCAGAACCACTTTGCAGATATGGATCATATGGTAAAATTTCTTTTCTCTTGGGTGACAGTGTACAGGGAGCAGAAGTCTCCCATTGACTCAGCCTTTAACAGGACACCACTCTGCCTCCAGTGGTGGCTGCAGCTCCTGGGCAGCTGGAGGGACATGTGTCACCATAGGTTTGTCGTGTTTCAGACCACACCCCAGACACCCTGACTGTGGGTTGCTGTTAAGTTAGGCAGAAAAGGGCAGGACTTCCAGGATGGTGCTATGAGCCCTTCCTCAGGACAGGGCAGCTCCTGGGAGCCAGGGGAGAGCCACAGGGCAGAGCCCACACCTCACTGCAGGGGAACCAGCCATGTGCCTGCAGCTCTTCTTCCTTGCCGGGGTAAACTCGTTCTCCCCAAGGACAGCCAAAGGACCAGTGAGACAGGGCTGTGACAGAAACACATGCACCAGTGCTGCTCGCTGGGGAAATACAGAATGAGGAGACAGGTTTCATATGCAGTGTTCCCAGTAGCTGCATGCAAGGCTAATACATGTTTCATTGACCTTGCTGCCTGGAATGGAAATGTATAAATAATAGGTCTGTGGGAACCCATTGACCCAAAATGTTGTGAAGGCAGGCCTTGAATTTTTTATGTTGTTTTTTTCCCCCTTGACTTCTATGAGTGTTATGAAATATCTTTTTGGGTTTTTTTTTATCTTTCTTTGTCTCCTGGTTGTCCCAGGAGTTCCTGGAATGTTCTCAGGTCTGCATTTCCATATCCCCCAGCATTCCCTGCCTTCCCAGGTGGCCCAAATTCTGCTGCTCATTTCTGAAACTGCCAGGGGGGGACAAAAAAGTGAAAATTACTTTTCAGCCTGCTTATGATCAGGCGTATTCTGAATTACTTGATAATGACAAGGCAAGGCTGCCATCACCAATGCTGTGTTTTTGACAGTCAGCCATGGTGCAATGTGAGCCTCTCCAGCCAGTTAATGAAAAGTGCTCTTGAAAATCCCTGAGTAGAAAGGATAAGGACATTCACAGTCCTCCCCTGATCCAGTGTGGAGTCCCTCCCGCAGGAAACAGTCCTCCATGAATTGCTCCAATGTGGGTCCTTCCCATGGACCACAGTACTTCGTGAGCTGCTCCAGTGTGGGTCCCCAGGGGATCACAAGTCCTGCCAGCAAACCTGCTCCAGCATGGTCTCATCTCTGCACGGACCCACAGGTCCTGTCAGGAGCCTGCTCCAGCTTGGGCTTCCCATGGGGCCACAGCCTCCTTCAGGCATCCACCTGTTTTGGCATGAGTACCTCCAAAGGCTGCAGGTAGATCTCTGCTCCATTGTGGACTTCCATGGGCTGCAGGGGCACAGCAGCCTCAGCATGGTCTGTGCCATGAGGGGAACCTCTGTTCCAGCACCTGGAGCACCTCCTGCCTGTCATTCTTTACTGACTTGGGCATTGGCAGAGATGTTTCTCACACGTGTTCTCACTTCTTTCTCTGGCTGCGGTTGCTCTTGCATGTTTTTTTCCGGTTCTAACAAATATTATCCCCAAGCCACTACCAGTATTGCTGATGGGCTCAGCTGCCATCAGCTCTGTCAGGCATGGAGGAAGCTTCTAGAAGCTTCCCACAGAAGCCACCCCTGTACTTACCCCTCACCCACTACCAAAACCTGGCCATGCAAACCCAATACAAAGCTGAACTATGAGTTGGGGTGAGGTTTACTGAGAAAGAACAGTGCCTGGACATAGGTAGGAGGGGAGTGCCATAGGACAGGTGACCAGTGGCCTGGTGGATGCTCGAGCCATCTCTCTGCTCAGGCTAAGCTCATGCAGAGCTGGTGCAAGCAGCAGCCGAGATTCCAGGGCATCCAAAATCTTCTGCATGTTAGTTTCCTCATCTTCCCTGTCATAGCTGCACCTCACTGCAGCATGTCTCCCTACAGGCTTGGCATAGCTTTCGCTTATTACGGTGTCATCTTGGCCAGCGCAGAGCTGCTGGAGCGGGACCTTGTCTGTGGCTCCACAGCCCCGCCGCTGCAGGACTCCAGCGACGACTCTGAGGAGAGCCACAGCCCCTGCCACTGCCACTTGTTTGGGCCCGCTGCCTACCACACCATGATCATCAGCACAGTCGGGGAGATCGCACGTAACCTCTCCCCCCACCCCTGCCCTGCCATTCCCCTCTCACAGTGCTCACTGCCAGCTTTGAGCTGTGTATGCCTTTGGTGCCAGGGGCCAGCACGACCTGAGCACTTCTGGCATACAGGCCATGAGCCCGTGGCTCCTGGCTCAGCAGGGCACTCAGTGGGGCACACCTCAGGCCCTGGTGCTTGGCTGGGTTGTGGTCAGAGGGAGCAAAACCACCCAGGCCTGTGCTGCTCACCCAGCTGTGCCTTCCTTGCATGGCTCAGGACAGACACTGGTGTTCTGCCTCAGCACAGCTAATTTCAGAGAGGCACAGGCTTCATCATCTGAGGGGAAGGGTGAAAAAAAGGGACATGGGGGAAAATCACAAGCTTTGGGTGCAGGAAGAGAATGATAGGATTTTTGCATCTCACAGGGTGTTTGGTAGGCACTGAGAATGCAGATATCTTGTAGTCTCACTGTGTAAAATCTGTCAAGGCAGACAATCATTGCATTCAGATCATCAAAAGTTTTGTTTTTCATTTTTATTTCCAGTAAATCCTGTGAACATTCTCAGCATCAATCTCCTCGGAAGACGTCTAAGCCTGTGTATCACCATGGGATGTACAGCTCTATTCTTTCTTCTCCTTAATATCTGCACCTCAAGGTACTCTGGCTCTGACTGGCCTCGTTCAAGGGTATGCAATGCTGAGGGCAGGACCTCTGGTATTCTCAGGGCACCAGTCTGCCAGGCCAGTAATTCTTGTAGGTCTTGTAGGAAAGCCTCTGACTGGCTCTCCTTTTCCTAGGAAAGCTGTGGCAATAGATTCTGTGGTGCAGTGGTGTGCAGAGGGGCTCGCTTGTATTACTGAGCCCACCTGGCTTCTCCAAGCATCCAACAAGCTGCTTTCTAGCACAGTCCAGAAAATTAAAAAATGGGGGAACATTCACCAGAAAGAAGTTATATTTTTCATTCACTTTTCCCCCCTTCCTTTCTTTCTGGCATCTCTGCTGATGCTGCTGGGGGACACTAACTCTGCTCCACATGGCTTTCTCTCTAGCGCAGGTATGACTGGCTTTCTCTTCATGCTGCGTGCCTTGGTTTCAGCAAACTTCAACACCATCTACATTTACACGGCAGAGGTGGGTTCTCCTTGAGGTACGTTCAGCTGCTTGGGGGCTTCAAATGGCATTTGTGTACACCCAGGAATGCTGCCTGCTGGTTCATGGAGTAGTTAAGAGTCACCTTCCTTGAACTCTGTATCTCTGGCATCTTGGCAACAGTGTTTTCATATGCTCAGTTAGAGAAGGAATCAGAAAACCAGCCTGGAGATGACAGGAGTAGATGGAAGAGGAGTGCCCTACTAAGCCAGCTGCTGCTCAGCTCCTATAAAACACTGTTTTTGAGGATGTTGGGTACCACTGTCTTCCAAAACCCACAATCTTTACCCTGTCTAACCCTACAGTGAGAAAACAGACTACCACTAAAAGCAGCATTTTCCAGCACTTAAGGGACTGTATGAGGTAGTATATGGGTTTACATATATGATTTTTTTTCACTTAATGGAAATTGCTGTGTTCTGTCTGCAAAAAGGTTTGATCCTTTAAGAAGCTTTTCCTTCATACAACTTCAGAGCCATGAGTTCTGCAAGTTAAGTATAAATTGTTGGGGGTTTTTGTTGTTCTTTTTCTTTTTAAAACAATTGTATGGAGTTAAATGGATTTCCTTGTTAGTGGACTAAAGCAAACAGAAGTCTCCCCAATGGAAGAGGTACAAATGACACCAAAGAAGGCTTTAAGCATTAGCACTTTATTGCTCTCCAGTACAGCTATCTTACATGCATTCCACCTGTGCACCCTATCTACCCTTCTGTGACTGGTCAGGCACACCTCAGCACTCCATGTTTCTTTACCTTCAATATTGTTCACCTGTCCTACACAGTTGTAGCCTATTAGGGATGAGGTCGGCTGAGCCCCATTCCCAATCACCACAAGTGTGTGCCTACAATTCTCCTTTCTTTTTCTTTTAATAAATGCCATGTTTACCATCCTTCTACAGAGCCCTTGCAGAAGAAATAGCAAACATGGTACAAGGATCTTTTTATGTAGGTTCCACTAGCTTTGGAATGTGTCTTTGTTCTGACCTTGATTCATTCCCCAAATCTACATTACATTTCATCAAAATCCTTATACCTACCTTAAGGAATATTGACAACCAAAATCCTTATAACTACATTTATAGAATACTGATAATCAAAATCGTGATACCTACATTTGCAGAATATTGACAATATCAGTAGCAACATACATGAATAAGCCAAAGGCTGCATGTTAGGATATTAACAAAATCAACAGCCATATAACTCTATCAAGAACTATACAATTTTAACAACATCAATAACTATACAGCTCCATAAAGTAACATACAAGAATGAGACAGAATCTATATGTTCTCATCACCACACGTCTTTGTTTATTCCAAGGAGTCAGGTGAGCCACAGCCAGGTTTGTTGCTTTGAGGGGCATTATCCAACACAGGTGGAAATGCAATGAGCAGGTGAGTTGCAATGCAACTCACCAAACTCCAGGATCTGTTGAGGTGCAGCCATATCCATGTTCCCTGTTTGCAAATTACAAACTCAGAGTGGAGCTGGGTCACAGGTCCTGTCACTTGGTAACAAAAGTATGTTAGAATAACTGGCATTGTAGAGGAGGGAGATATAGTAAGATGATTCAATGTAAACACAGCTTTCCAAACTCTTTGCCTGTGGGGTTTCACTTACCATTCGCCCTGTTTTGTTTTTAAAGAAAGGCTTTAGGTATAGAATGGAAAGGTCTTATAATAGCTGGACCAGTTGAAGAATGCGAAATACTAGTAACCTGTTGAACACCCCAAGATCATAAGAATTGTCAGGTGTGCTGAACTACATAACTAGGTCCATTATTAGCCTTGACAATATGTGATACACCTAAAGCTGCAAAAGCACTACGTCAACACAAGATCACATCTTTTTGCCTTCTCTCCTGTAAGTACAGAAACTCATCAGGCCTTAGAATAAGTGTCCACAGGAACACGAGTGACTGAGTAGTGACTGTTTTTCTGCCCATAGTAGAAATACCCATTGTAAGAGATGCAGAGGATCGTACTAGCTGTCACACCATCAGGCTATGAGGCCATATATACTGAGAGGTATGGTGGGAAGCACTTTCCAAGATTTTCCCTTTTGTACTCTTAGTTCTACTTGCCTCAATGTAGCAAGTGCTTCTGGCGACAAGTTCCTGGAAGACAACAAGGAAGGACTACCTTTTAATGAATCAAAAAGTGGTGCCAACAGCACATTTGATAATCCCAACAATGGTTAGATCTAATTAATTGTACCTAATAATTTTTGCAAGCCATTCAGTGTTTGTAGAGAGTGCTGAACAGTCACTGCCTGAAGTTTAACACTTTGGTCCAAGATTTTCATCCTTAAATGCTTCCAGGGAGTTTGCTGTTGTATTTTCCCAGGACTAACACACGAACTTTGACTTGTTAAAGCCTCTTGCATTACATCATTGCCACAGTGAGCTGTTCTACAGTTGATGCAGAAACTAAGATATCATCCATATACTATACTGAGTTCCAAGACACTATAAGTTTCTTTTTCACTGTTCAGTGTTCCCTAGCTCTGCATCAGTTTTAAGTCTATGTATACAAATATGTATATGTCAAAGTTAGGGAAAGACAAATACAGCAAAATGCACTGTACCACACTGTCCTATCAAGAAGTAATCATACACCAAGTTCTGATTTTAACTGTGGTAAATGTTACAATCTACTTGTGTTACTGATTTTCCTTTTGAGAAGGCTGCCTACTAAATGAGTAAAATGAGTAAACCACATATGAAATACAACATTCTCGACCAAAAAGACAATACAAGGTGCAAAAAACAGCAGTTTTGCAAACATGACTGACTTTAAAACTTAACTTTCATATGCCCACTGGGAGAAAGCTAAGCTTAAATCAAATTAGTTTATTATCTAATAAAATTTCAAACAGTTAAATATTGTCCACGTGCTATACCTCAAATCACAAGTATCCCATTTATTATTATTCAAAAGAAAATTCTTTCCTTACTCAGCCCAGTAATACTGTAGGAGGGAGCACCTCAAGAGAAAGAAAAGCCCTGTCACTTCTACTCCTGGAGGCAACCCCGTTTGATTCAGACCATGGCCAGCAGTCTTGTCCTTTTTGTGCTTTTCCTTGCCTATGATGGAAGCCAATACCAGATACTGCCCTGCCCCAGGTTCTTCCTCTACATTATACACTGTTGGTACCCAGAGCCCTCACATCATGCAGACCTTTAACTGCCTCCTCTTCCTTTCTGCACACAAAGGCATCTGCAATGTTTATCTCTAGCACATCTTAGTGGGGAATAGATTAGGTTGTAAAACAGAGCAGGATTACAAAGGAAATTGCTGACTATATACAATGCTTTGACATAATCTTTTCCAAGTAACCTTATTGTGCCATCTCCTCTCTGTCTTAGCATGTGTTTGTTAATTTGCAATATAGGTCACACTTAAAACTTGGAAAAAGACACAAGTGACCTATAACAGCTTCCTCAATGACGTCATTCTCTGCAAGATCTAGCACTCTATTCCTTTTCCTTTTTCTAATTCCAAGTTATAATCCTTACTCAAACACACAGCAAACATTTGTATAACAAACTCGTATCACTCTGAACACAGCCTTGACACTAAGTAAATTATAGCATGTCATATAAACCTTTATCTGAAGAAGATCATATTATTTATACTCAATCACAACAAAATAAACTTCTGTTAATCTCTGTATCAGGAAAATTCCCATTCATCCATTGTTTTCACCTACACTCTTTTTTCTTTAGGATAAAACTCAGAATGGGTGTCTGTTGTTTCTCTGGAATATAATGTTATCACCCTATCCGAGCATAAGTTTTGAAGCACTATCAAATTGAATGTAATCTGTTCATCTTTGCAAGCTATTTTCTCAAGTGGGCCAGAACATGTCTGGACATCATTAAGGAACCCAAAGCATCTCTGACCCACCACATGTTAGAAGAGCAGCATGTTTCTGGTCAGAAACTTGGGATAACTAAAAACATGGTAAACAGGGAGCTAAGAAATAGACTTAAAACTTATGACCTGCCTTATTCCAGGTAAGCTTTCTGTTTCAGGTTATCCCTGCAGAGCTGCTGCCACCTGCAAATTATCATTTCTCTCCCAGCAATACTTTAGACCAGCTTAGTCTGCATGTCTTGTGAACGAAGTGAAGTTGTTCAAAAAAAGCCATTCTTTTGAAAAAAGTGAAGTTGCTTAACAAAAGCTATTCATCTCAAGATTTCTAGTGTCTGAAAATCAGTGGAAAAGGTTACCACTTCAATTCTCCTGGGTTTTTGGGGGGTTTTTTTTTGGGGTTTTTTTTTTGGTTTTTTTGGGTTTTTTTGTGGTTTTTTGGTGGGGTTTTTTTGCTTTTTTTTTTTTTTTGGGGGGGGGGTTGTGGGGTTTTGTTTGTTTGTTTGTTTGTTTGTTTTTCCGGTTTTTGTTGCGGTAGTTGGTTGCTGCAAGCCTCTGGTTCGTGTTTTCTGTGCGGCTCTAACTCCGCCTCTCGGAGCTCCACGTTGTTTTATTACCCCTCCGGGGCCGCTCCGCGCCCAGCGGCGCTCCGGGAGAAGCGGCCCCGGCCCGCCGGGCTCGCTGCCCCGCGCCGGCGGGCAGGGCACGACCGAGGGGCGGCTGGAACTCGCCCACATTTCAATGAAGAGGGCAGTCTGTGCGTCTGCTCCCAGGTCACCTCCTTTGTGCCAAATAAGCAAACTGCGCGGCTTCGCTCCATTTCCTTCATACCAAATAAGCAAAGTTCGTAGCCTCGCTCTGTACCAAATAAGCGAAGTGCGCAGCCTTACTCTGTTTCTTTCGTAGCAAACACGCAAAGTGCGTAACAACACTGTCTCTTATGGCAAATAAGCGAAGTGCTCAGCGTTACTCTGTTTCTTTCGTACCAGATAAGCAAAGTGCACAGCGCTCGCTCCCCAGTATCCAGCACCCTTCTTCTGCGAAATTGGTGACAAACAAAAAAACATAACAAAATGTCTAAAATGAATTTTCCGTCTCCTAATGTTTGAGTCCTAATTATTGTTTCCCTGTTGCTTGCCTCTTCTGCACCAAATAAGCAAGGCGTGTAGTTCCCACTCTTCACACTTAGTGGTGCTAAACAAATGCTAAACAAAGGAGAATCACATCCAGCTTTCACTTGCCCTAAAACTTTACTTGAGGCAAAACATGACGGATTTGTAGTGGTTCAAATGGTTCAAATGAGGCTTAAGGGAGCTTTTTTTTTTTCGTTTCTTATCCCACTAGCTGCCCTTGATAACACAATGGGTTTCTCTAATTTTTTTTTTTTAAGAAAAAGTACAGATTGTAGGTTGCTGTTGCACTAATCCAATTTCTTTCTGGCCTGTTTTAGGTTTATCCCACCACAATGCGAGCACTTGGGATGGGGACAAGTGGGTCATTGTGCCGGGTGGGAGCAATGGTGGCTCCATTTATATCACAAGTAAGAGCATGCTTGGTAATGTTGGTAAACATTGTGCTGAACACTGCCATCAAATACAGAGAGATGTCCCTGAAATTCATTAAAAACAAAAAACAAACAAACAAACAAAAAAGAAAATTAAAAAAAAAAAAAAGAAAAAAAAGGAGGGGGATGTCAATTCCCTCCCAACCCCTTATACAGAGTACTTGGGTGGTCCTTGCCAGATGTACCTTTGAGTAACTCATCACAGAGTTCAGCTCACTAGTATTTGGTACTTTCTGAAAGCTCTTAAGGTTCACAAGATACTGTTTTTTCTATTGTGGAGTCTCTCAGGCATTTGTGACCCTTTGAGCACTCTTAATTGCTAATAAAGTGCCAGCCCCCACACCAGCGAGCTCCTGTTTATGTTCTTTGGCCTGCAGGTTCTTATGAGCGCTTCTTTCTTGGGGGCCCTGTGTCTTTTCTCCTCTGTGTGCATCATCTGTGCCATTTCTGCAGTCACCCTGCCCATCGAGACCAAGGGCAGGGCCCTGCAGGTGGGTACCACCACTCCAGAAGTTCCTGTGCATCTCAAGGTTGTTAGGGACTGGTAGGTGCAGCCAGAATCCAAACCCAACTCTCCTGAGGTTTCACAAGCCTGATGGGCACTCACAGGAACGTGCTGCAGCAGCTTCAAGCACTGTTATCCCAGTTGCTGAAAGCTTGTTTCTTGTGAAAGAACAAGCCAGGCTGCCAGCCCCAGCCACCTCGTGTAAGTGTGTGAGCTTTAGCTTGTGCAAGCCCCTCTTACATCCATCTCCAATCTTGGCTTAAAGGTGCAGCTTCCCAGGCACATGCCCTGCTCTGCCTGTGCTGCAAGGAGAGAGGACAGCAGATGCACCTGAACTACCAAAGTAATTTCTTAATCAAATTCAAGGCAAGGCCCCCACTTTCATCAGTCCATCAGCTAAGCCCTTGTGGTCAGTGTTTTCTATAAAGCAATCAGACCAAAGATTAAGGGGGATAGTTCAAATTCAGCAGTCTCCCACGTGCAAGTCACACCAGTTAAATTAGAGCAGTCCTGTGATTCTATTAAATTCATCTCTACCAGCATGGGGATTTTCATGGCATGCAGCAGCCAGAACCACTCTGTGTCACTCTGCAGTCTGACCTGTATAAAGCATAAGACCATAGGCTAAGAATAATCCATACTCTGTAGCAGCCTAGAACATGGCAGATATTTGATCAAACTAGTTTATGAGGGTTTCCAAACCAGACTTCAAAAAACCCATCCCTACAAACACAGGGATTTCCTGTCAGAAGTGACACTTTTTGGACATATGCAAACACAGTACTTTCCACTGTATCCATTCCTGTTGGATTTTATGTGCATTTTATTAATTTTATGTATTAATTTTTCTTTCCCCCTTTTTAGCAAGTAAAATGAGAACGAATGTTTGATGTTGGATTGACTAGGAAAGAAAAACAAACCCCTGGAATCTGTTACTTCCCATGAGCTGCATTTGATGTTGATTGCTTCTCCATACTGTTTCCATTATAAAAAAAAATGCAACTGAACAGTATAAGAGCTATGATTTGTGTAGACAAATGGCAAATTTCTCAAGGACCTTTCTTTTCTTATGATGAAATAAACAGAAATTTTCTAACCTTCCTGTGAAGTGAGATGATGACTTTTTACTTCTAGTGCCATCAGTAGTGACACTGCATACATAATATTAAAAAAATAGGAAAATTATTTGGTAAATTGAGGGGAAAAATACACAAAGTAGATGGAGTCTCTGCCATAGCAGCTTGAAAGGATATAGTACTTTCCTCAACTTTTTGTGCAAATACCATCTGCATGGAAGTAATAAAATTTGGATCTCAAACTGCACTGCACTGATGATTTCTGATCATTGTTAGGGTGATATTTAAGGCCACAAAATGAAAGGTGAGTCAGGTTTTTTCAAGTGGATTATTTAAAGAGAGCCATTTCCAAGCAGTTTAAAGCAGACAGGTAAGTGACTGGATGTAGTGTACATCCACTCTTCTCCTCAGCGTTTTCCACTGGGAGAACAACTTGAGTGTGAAGTTGGATCTTTAAGACTTCCAAGTGTTGTGGTGGAAGTGCCTCTTTATTTTTTTAACTCGCTCCTACTGTAGTATGCACTGATCACACCTATGTTGGTAGAACAGCCTCCCTCACCATTTTGTTCTGCTTCTTAACTTCTCTGTAGTGTTTTCTGTTTTCTGGTACCCTGGGATGATATCACTTACAAGCAACTCTCTTCAGGTAGTAAAAAACTTTCCATAAAAAACCCCAAAGTAAACAACAACAACAACAGCAATATAAAATAACAAAAAAGAAGACTCTGGGCAGCCTAAAAATCTGCTACATGATCAGAAGTTATGTCAAAGGCCTGCTGCAAACACAACTGAGTATTTTTTGGGAGTGTCCACTATATTTTAGTGTGCAGTGCCACCCTACGACAAAGACAGGTAGGCTTAGGAAGTGAGAGGTAAAACCAGGCCTTTTTCTCATTATACATGTACACAGCCTAAGTTTTTGAAGGAGACTGGACAGTTCAGGGGAACATGAGAATTTTTTGGTGTCCTGCATTAAGGTTGTTTACAGTCTCTGAGTTTTCCTTATCAATAACTGCCCAGGAAGGATCTCATAGGATGTGTTCGCTGGCCACAACTGACAGAATTCCTGCTGGCTCCTTCCCCTCCTGGTCTCTTGTGTTTCACTGAGCAGAGCTGGGAACATCTTTATGTTCCTGCTTTTCGTCTCCTCCTTAATACAGAGGGTCTGGCAGGGGAGAAAGAGAGGAGCCAGGAATATCAGGGCAATAGAGGACTTCAGTTACTGTCAACCAGATACTTCCCAGGCCTGGATCTGAAAAGACGCAGGCATTGCAACACTCTGTCCCATCCTGGACCTCCTACTTCTAGTTTTGGTTTAACATCTTGTCCCAGGAAACCTGCACAAACCTGACACAATGTTTGTCCTGGGTTCTGAAGAATCTGGAATTCACACCTTTTTCCCTCGGCGGTGTTTCCTGTTCAAATTCGCTGCTGGGATACACAAGGAAAAGCCTTGTCCCTGCATGGGATGGAAGCTCATCCCTGTCTTACCAAGAGATTAAAAGCCCGTTTGGTTTTCTGGAAGCAGTCGATGAACTTGGTCTCTCTCAGGGGTCTTGCTCGGAGGGTCAGCATTCCCCCTGCCTGGAGAAGGGGCTGAGAAGGACACATTAGTGAGAGCATCCCCTTTGGGAAGGTTCCATCTGCCTGCCCTGCAGAAGGTACAGCAGAAATGGGTGTTGAGACTAGAACTACTGAAAATCAGGGGTTCAAGGAAAGGTGTGGAGACTCCCAGCTCCAGAAATGCAGCTCGCAGGCTTCTTCCCGTGTTCCACCAGCCTGCCACAGAGTGCATTCCATGGACATCCCAGGAGGGTGTCCCTGACCATGGCAGGAGGTTGGAACAGGATTATCTGTAAGGTCCTTTCCAGCACAGATCATTTCAGGAGTTTAAGGTGGATTTGAGCCACTTCTGACTTTGCAGTTCCTTCCCAAAGCACATCATCTGGACTCCCTTTCCCTTACCTTACTGGGCAGCAGTGACTGCTCTCCCTAGAGAGCCAATTGCTGTGCCCTGCCCAAAAGCCATCAGAAGACACAAGTACTTGATCCACTGTCTTGTCTGTTTTCCATACTCCAGCACTTCGGTGACTCCAGTCCAGAGTCAGACAATCAGGATAAATCCCAAGTTATAGGTACTGGCACAAAGCAGCTGCTGCACTGGAAGGGGCAATTTTGGTGGCTCCTCTCCTCTTAGCTGGGAGTTCAGTGTTGCCAAGAGCCTGGCAGTGATCATGGATTTAACCCTTCCAGTGGATTAATCCTCAACATTCAGTACTAAGTGCTGCTGGAGCATCTCTCCAGGGAAAAAACTGTGCCCAGTTTCCCAGGGTGGTTTGGAAGCTGCTACTGACAGGCTGGATCTCAGGAGAACTCCAGTAATTTGCTGAAAGATTCTAAAACAGGAACTTATTTCCAAGTCTAAGGCAGCTCAAATCCTACGGCTCACCAGGATTCCTAATAAAGTGCTGCAAAAATGTGTCTGTGTATAGGAAATCTTCCTTTAACCCAATTTCAGGCAAGACTCGCCTGAGATTTCAGTTAAAGTTTAATCCAGCCTGTGACATATCAGACAGAAAAAACTATTTAATTTTGCCTTTTCCCCAGCTGAACAGCCCAGCCCCGACATTTAGACTCATGTGGGAAACAGACAAGAAGTGCAGAAACCAATTCAATCCTACCCACAAGCGATTCCCAAGGACTTGATGAGCCCCTGATGAAACCCTGGTGTGGAACAAGGCTCTCCTACCTGTGGCATTGCCCAGGGAGAGCATTGCCAGCTCAGAGCTGGGAGTGGCAGGTCCTGCACCCCTCCCTGTCCCACCCCCAGGATGAGAGATCAGGTTTGGTGTGGCTGCAGTCCCACATTAGGGCACAGGTGCCTGGACACAAACAATGGCCCTTTTCCATGGGAAACAAAACTCATTCCCCCAGTCTTGGGGGCAGCTCAGAGGTGGTGTCTGGGGCTCCAAGGGCAGCCAGGCCTAGCTGCTGACAGCTTTGGTCTGGGAGAAATAGTGCGGCATTTGCAGTTTTAGTGGGCTGGGTTGGCTGGTTCTCAGAACATCACAGCAGTGGTAGCAGCTCTTACTATTCCTAAGCCAAACTCTTCAGATAAGTGCAGAGATGGAAGACTTTGCTGCCACTATTTAGGCAGGCCCCTCTTTGCACAAATTACGGTACAGTTAGGATTAAAAGAATTGTAAGAAAGTCTTCAAGAAAGATGCTCAAACACCTCATTCACTCCTTTTCTACTAATAACAAAGTCAAAGTTGATGCTCTCAAGCAATTTAAAAGCACTAGAAAATCTAGTGTGCAGAGGTATTTTACCACACAGTGCTTCTTGCTCCATGGAACGTGTTAGCAGTGATCACAACCCAGAGGTAACTGCAGCTCTCACAGAAATGCATACAGCAGCCTTGAGGATGCAACTACCTCCTGTTCCCAGCAGGCTTGGGAAACTACTCATGGTAAGTTGGGTGGTTTGGGGCTTTTTTTAAGGAAAAGATATATTCTGTCTTTTTAGGAAAAAGGACCATCTGAAAACAAATGAAACCTTCTAAATTCACAGAAACAATGCATTGAGTAAGGCTATGGACAATTCACTGATATCAGGCTCTCTCCCCCAAACAAGCAATGCTGGAAAACTGGTAACAATAGATCAGGAGAAGGCTGAGGTACTGAACAGCTTTTTTACCTGACTTTCATGACAGCCTCTCTTCCCACAGTTCTCAAGTGGATGGACAGCAGGATGGGCCGTGGGGAAGCAAAGAGTTTTTATCCTGAAGAGGTACAAATCAGGTTTGCTTGACTCAGAGGGCCATACCTCTAGAAACAGAAATAAAAAAAGGCAGTGGTTATTGCTGAGCTGATTGGAATGACTTCCTAAGTCCCACACATGGGACAGTGAGAATTTCCCATGGCTGCAACACTCTGATGCAATGCTTTCCACAAACAGGGAGGTTTTCATCACTCCTTCCAGCAAAATCTGGCATTCCAGACTTTGCACCTGGGTATTCCAACAAAATGTCAAATCTGCTTTTCCAGTACAATTGATTATACCCTTGGATCTCTTGGGAAGCCAGTGCAAGGGAAACACACCAGCCCTATGACTGGAAAACACAGTACTTCATATTCCCTTGTATAGGTAAGAAACAGTCATGGATTTTGTTTAGTTCTCCAGGGATTACTTCTCCAATGTTTAACGTGGCAGTCCATAACTTCTGAGCTCATCATCTGATGGATGATGTGCTTGGAGAGAAATGAACCTGAAAGCTTTGTACAGAACTTCAGCATTTTTCATCACATGTCATCTCACAGACACTGCTGCACCTTAAAATCCTTTGTATTCCTTTTTCTGCAGAAAGTTTCCAAAGGATTCAACTTTCTGAAGCCACAACAGGCACTGCATAATAACCAGTGTTCCATGGGCCCTCTGCATTGCTATTACACTGCAGTTACATTTCATATTTGACAAGGAAAAAAGGCCAACAAATTTATTATCACTGCTTATGAATATCCACATTCTATTCTTCTGACTAATAATCCTACTGGCAGCACTTCACTACAAACATTTCAGATCAGAACCAAGATATTTAATTTTTATCCTGGTAAGGGGATGATTGAACTGTCCCCCCACAAACCTCTGCAGAAATATAAAAAATATCTTGGAGCACAAAGTATTGCAATGGTGAAAATTATGCCAGTCCCAAACAGCCTGGATGGGTTATTCCTACTCCATACACAGGATTTCATGTGATCTATGGAGGCAGGGCTATCGTCCTGTAAAAAAAATGCACTTTGGTGAGGAGAAGTAAACTACAAAGTGCTATATTAGAATCACCATATAAAATATTACCAAAGGTATTTTGGGTTACAACCCCAAAACTGCTTTCAGTGGTTGGGGTGAACTGCAAGACAGAGGATTTCATCTTAGCACAATACACAGCATAGTTCTGAGTCTCTCAGAAGGAAAGCTGTGAAACATTTTGTCTGCCACAGATGAAAAACTTCCAAGAACCTGGGAAGAAAGACAAAATGCCCTCCTGAGGGTGAAAGAGATGGTTAAAGACAGCTTTTCTCAACATCAGTTTAAAAAGCATACTAAATCTAAAGAAGGACTGTTCCAAATTATTCTCCCACAGTCCAGGAGAGAAACCCCATGCATTGAGGTGCCAGTAGTCAAAAAGACAGCAAAATTTAACTCTAGTCCAGGATACCTCCCATTATTTCACTAGCTGTTTTAAGAGAATACCTTTTATTACTCAGGCTTTTTATTGGGGCCCTTATTTTTTTTTTTTTTTAAGAAACCTTGTTGAGAGCATGTTTGCTTTCAAGACGCTAAAGGCTGTTTTTGAAATGGCTGCTCTAAATTGTCTAAGGCAGAACAGAATATAGGTTCCTTCTGTATGAGGGGTGAGCAGCTTTAAGAGGCTCATATTTCTCTTAATGCAGCTGGACAGGCTTTCTTTCAGCAGAAGCAGAATTTAAAAAGTGTTTGCTGCTACATCATCTCATTTTATAATCAGAGATTGCTTCTCAGAAAATATAAAGCAATAGGCAATCTAGAAGGGAAAGGAAAAGGATTTTCCTTTTTAGAAGGAAATCTCTGGGGTGCAAAAGCATTTAACACCAACACTGGGTATTTGTGGGATTTCCCTCTGGCATGCTCAACTGAAAGGATGAGAAGCAGTGGGCACCAACATAGGAAATTCCAGTGAAACATAAGAAAAAGCTTTTTTTACCACGATAGTGGGCAGACCCTGGAACAGGATGCCCAGAGTTGTGGAGTCTCCATCCTTGGAGATATTCAAACCCTCACTAGAAACAGCCCTTTACAACCTGCTTCAGGTGACCCTGCCCTGGGCAGGGGTTGGGCTGGAGACTTCCAGAGGGGCCCTCCCACCCCGGTGGCCCTGCAGTGCCAGGATGACAATGGTCAGCCCCAGGCAGCCAGGTGTCCCAGACTCATCTCAGGGAATTTTCTAGGGCACTGATGGACATGAGCTTTTCAGAATATTCCTGTGACAGTTGCTAGGGCTGAAACCAAAGTTAGCCCCAGAGCAGTACGTTGTGCACCACCTTGTGTGGGTCTTTGATGCAGCTGTTCTGTCTCATTTAATTCTACCTTCAAGATGAGTCAAAGCTGGAAGTTTGGATGAATTCTAGATTAGAATGTCTCTGAAGACCAAAAGAAAGCTCTGAATGCTTCACGAGCTTTTTCTGTCGGCCAGTAGAGGGAGAAAACAGAGAGAAAATGGAAAATCATTCTTGATTCTCTGAGGCTGAGCAGCAATTCTCTATCATATAGGTGCCAGGATTTCACAGCCCTGGGGCCAAACTTCTTCTGACAGAGCGATTGTAAAGCCACATTCTATTTAGTTATTCTTTTAGATATTGTTACCATGCTGAACATCCTGCTATGTAGCTAATGTCAAGAACTGAATCCAGCTGTAACCTGTCCTGGCAGCTGACCTGTCACTCTGGAAAACTAGACTCAGCACAGTTTTCCACACACCAAGAGCTGCATTTGTTGCATTAAAGTCTGTGTTTTGTTTAAACCTTCCCCCTAACAAGACTGTAAAACATTCAAGTGTGCTCCGGCCATTCACAAGGATTTTCTCTGATGCAAAGAGAAAGAAAGCACTCTCAGGTCTTTACTCCAGCAACTATCCCTGGACTGGAAGGGAACAGAGAAGAAGATCAGCCCCTCACCCCAAATTTTCATTGCTTTCAACATTTGATGGCAGAGGGAAAGAGTACTGTTCTGAAGCCCAACCACTTGACAAAGTGAGGACCTCATGAGTGGTTTGCTCATGTGCAATACTGATACAAATTAACCTCACAAAAGCTAAATTTTCAGGGCCTGCTTTTGCACAGTGCATCACTTCTAACAGAGTTGCATCTGTATGCTGCTTTTTTATATAGCAGTGGATTACAAATGTTTCATTTATTGATGAAACAATAAATTGAAAGTTACTGATGGACAAATATGGGAAAACAAGCTATAGTTCAATCTAAAATTAGATCATCCTTGTCTGTGTCCAGTTTCAAATACAGCTCTCCACTTGACTCTGGCCTGATTAAGCCCCAAGGTGAGCAGGATACAGGCTGCACTGCTGCTCCAAAGCTGTTCTGTCATGAAACTGCACAAGCTGCACCAGACATCTCTGATAGTCCCTCTTCCACTCCAGAACTCCATTTTGGTAGTTTTATAGAGTTCTGCTCTCAAAACTATATTTCCAGAAATGCATAAACGATGTTGGGTCCCAAGTGCAATTTTCAGAGCTGAATGTACAGCACACAAAAGCCACTCCATCAGCCCTCAGTGACACAGTCTTCTACATATAACTGCCTCAGGAACAGCCCTTTGGAAAACTTCTGCTGAGGCTTGAGCCTGGCTTTTGATTTAGATGCCTGTGAAACTTCTGTCTGGGGTTTGAAACTTGCCATGCACACTTAGTTACTTCTACATAACTTTTTCTAGAGGTGAAAAATGTACACCTTCTGCAAGCCTTTCAGTTGAAGAATGGGAAAGGAAAACATGATAGAGATTCTCTCTCCTTATTTTGTTATTTTAACGTGCAGGATTCCTCCGGGGAGAATTTAAAGGCAAATGAAGAAACATGTCATGCACAGTTGAAAACTGTGGAACACTCAGGGATGGAGGGTGTTCTTCTGAAAGATTAATACAGACCTTAAATGAACACTGAGACGTGACCACGTGGTGGCAGCAAAGGAGGAAAGTGAGGAAACAGCCATGGGAAGACAGCAGACCAACTGAGTTGAAGTGTTCCTTAGTTAAGGGCACACCTAAACACACGCACCTTAAAAAAGAGGGCTGTGATCCGATCCCTGGAGAAGTCAGGGAGCTGCAAACAAAAACACTTCCAGCCCTCGACCACCGTTTCAGGAGAGCTCCCCAGAGACAGAGGAACTTCCTTTGTGTCTGGAGGATCTTCCCAGGCAGAGAGGAGTGGGTATTTCCAGTTGGTAACGCTGCAGGGTCTTGGGAGCTGTGGACTTGACACGGCTGGCACCAGCACTCTTCCTGATGTGCCACCACTTGCTCCAGGAAAGGATTCATTGGAACAGGCTGACCTCTGCTTCTTACTTCCAGGCTTTTTCTGGCCACGGCCATCTTCAGGGATGAGCCAGTTCTGCCGAGCCCTGAGGCGGGCGGGGCACTGACGGCACAAAGGGGCCGAGCGCTGGCGTGAGGCAGGGCTGTGATGTTACAGGGGGTCCTGGCCACAGCACTGTGACATCACCCGCCACCCCTATATAAGCCGGGCCAGCCCCCGCAGCCGCCAGTGCGGTTGCCATGGGACGTGCCGGAGCCATGGGTGACGGTGGTGTCCTGCTCACCGCACTTGTCCTGCTGCTGGCCGCCGTGGCTGTCTGCTGGGCCATCGGCCACTGGCAACCACGGCGGCGGCACACACGGACAGCAGCGACGAGGAGCAAGCGCTCCCGCGTCCGGCCCAGAGGCTCTCGGAGGAAGCGAGGAGCCCCCGCGGCTCCCAGGTCCTGCGGGCCTCGGGCCCCCTCTCACAAGCGGCCACGCGCTCCCGCCAGCCCCACGCGCGGCGCCTGCAGCTGCCGCCGCTGCACGGCAGTGGCCCGCGAGCTGCAGGAACTGATGCTGCTGCTCTGGGCTGGCACTGGGACACGTGTGCTGCTCTACGCGGGGATGTGGCAGGCGCTGTGGGAAGGACTGGAGGAGCTGGGGAAGCGAGGCCACCTGCCCTGCTGCGGCTCCTTCAGATCCTCCACAAGCCTCCGTCCCCGCAAGAGGCTGCTCCCAGCAAGACTCTCCATCCCTGGGAGCACCTCAACCCCTGCAAGGATGGCACAGCAGCGGAGACCCGCCATCCACGCAGGAGGTGCAGGCTGTCAGAGACCCTCCATCCTGCCAGGAGCTTCTGCTATCTCTGACAGCCTCCATCCCTCACAGAGGCTCAGTGAGACCTGTCGGCCTGCAGAAGGTGCAGAGCCCATGCACAGGTCTCCCAGCTCCCTTGGGCTCGCGGACTTCAAGGGCACAACCCCGAGCCTTGACGTGGCCAGGGAAAGCCCTGAAGTCCAGATGGGAGCCCAGCCCGAGGCAAGGGAGCTTTCCCAGGAGCAGCTGGCGGAGCAGCCAGCGTCCTGGCACCAGCAGGTGTCATCCCGCAGGTCCCAGGACGCTGTGTTGGCTGTGCCAGCTGGCAACAGCCCCAGCCTGGTGGTGGAGCCGATCCTTGAGACACCAAGGAGTCTCCTCCATCCCCAGGAAGCTGCCGCACCACGGCTCTCGACTACCTCGAAGGCCTTCGTAAGAGCAGGTGAGAGGTCCTGAGGAGCTGTCAGAGGCTCCCCTGGGGCTCCTGACGGGCATGCCCAGGCCAGGCCGGGGCCCCTGAGAGTGGCCTAGTCCCTGGCTGCTTCCAGCGCCTCTGATGCCACGGCTTCAAAAGGCCCTCTCTGCTTTGCAGCTGCTCCTGGGACGCCCCCGGGCGAAGCCTCGGGCTGTAGCCCCGGCCGGCCACAAGAGCTGAGCGCGGCCCACGACGCCGGGGATAGAGACGGTGCCGCCCTGCCCCGCTGCCCTGCGCCTCCCGCAGCCGCCTCTGCGCCCTGCCCCGGCCCGGCCGTGCCGCTGGCCAGCCCCGGGGCTGCCGGGCGGGGGCCGCTGCCCGGCGCACAGCAGGAAGCAGGTCAGAGCAGCGGGGCCCGCGGCGGCTCGGCCCGCTTCACTTGCGGGCGCTCGGGGGGTTCCTGGGCGCAAGGCTGACGGCTCGCTCTTGGCCGCAGGGCGAAAGAAGGAGCTGCAGGAGCTCTACCAGCTGGGCCCGCAGCTGGGCAGCGGCGGCTTCGGCACCGTTTTCTCGGGCATCCGCCTCTCGGACGGGAGGCCGGTGAGTGAGCGGGAAGGCCGGGCGTGCGGGGAGGGGCAGCGGCGGGCAAGGGCAGGCCTTGAGCTCAGCCCCCCCGTCTCGATGGCTGGCAGGTGGCCGTCAAACGCGTGGCCCGGGAGAGCGTCCTGCAGTGGGTCGAGCTGGTGAGTGAGCGGGGCCAGCGGCACAGAGCGGGCTGTGCCCCAAGCGTCCCCCGGGCGGGATGAATCCCCATCACCAGGGAGGCTGCCCGAGGGGCCACGGGGGCATGCCAGGCAGGGCCCGGCGCAGCCACAGGGCAGCGTCAGGCCCGCTGTAGGCGCTGTCTCCTCCTCACAGCCCGACGGCACCTGCGTTCCGATGGAGATCGCGCTCATGGAGAAGGTGGGCTCCGGCTGCCGCTTCATCATCCAGCTGCTGGACTGGTTTGAGCTGCCTGACAGCTTCGCGCTGGTGATGGAGCGTCCGGAGCGGTCGCGGGATCTCCTGCAGCTCCTGCGGGAGCACGGGTTCCTGAGCGAGGACAAGGCGCGCTGGCTCTTCTGCCAGGTGCTGTGCGCCGTGCAGCACTGCACCGCCTGCGGCGTCCTGCACCGGGACATCAAGCTGGAGAACCTCCTCGTGGACCCGGCATGCGGAGATCTGAAGCTGATTGACTTCGGCTGCGGCACCTTCCTCCAGGAGCGAGCCTTCACGCGATTTGCCGGTGAGCCGAGAGCCCCAGCCCGGGCCCTGCTCCCGGTGCCGGGCACTGCACGGCCCCGTTCCCTCCTCGGCCGTGGCCGTGGGGGGCGGCGTTCAGCCGGCTGCCGCCAGCCCTGTGGCACGGGGCGGAGCCGTGTCCCAGGAGCCGGCTGCCGGCCCTGCCCACACGGGGCGGGGGCCGCCAAAGCCGGGCCCCGGCCGCTCGGCTCGGCAGCCCTGCGAGGGCTGGGGCTGCCCCGTCGGCCTTGTCTGCCTTGCAGAAGGGGTTCTTGGCTTGGGCCGGAGGGCGCGGAGTGGCCTCGGGGGTGGGGGGAGGTTGTGGCCGGCAGTGCAGCCCCTGCCTCTGGCAGGAGGCTGGCGCCAGGCTCTGGAAGGCAGCAGCCTGCGGCTGGACAGCGCTGCCTGTGTCCCCTAGGAACACAGGCGTACAGCCCGCCCGAGTTGGTCGCCATGGGCTGCTACCGCGGCGATTCGGCCACCGTGTGGTCCCTGGGCGTGCTGCTGTACGCAATGGTGTGCGGGAGCCTCCCCTTCGAGGACAACCGCGCCATCGTGCTGGGGCAGCTCTTCTTCGGGCCGCAGGTCTCTCCAGGTTGGTACCTGGCCTCAAGCGGGCGGCTTTGGCAGACGGCAGCGCGCAGCCCGGCGCGGCCCTCCCGCAGCTCCGCGGCCCCTGCCCTCAAGGGCCGGCCGCAGGCAGGAGGCGGCCCGTGCCGCCGGGCTCCGTGTGGCACACGCCGCCTGAAGGAGGGGGCCGTGTCCCGCCGGGCCGCCCTCCCGCACCGGGCACCGGCGGCGCTCTGGGCCCGGCGCGGCTCTGAGCACACGCAGCACGGCCCGGGCCCCGCGGGCGTCGGGGGGCGCCGGGCACGAGCCTTCTGCAAGTGACCGCCGCTTTCTGCCTCCTCTCCGCAGAGTGCCAGCACCTCATCTGCTGGTGTCTGTCCAAGCACCCCGCGGACAGGCCACAGCTGGAGGAGATCTTGCGCCACCCTTGGCTGCGGGGCTGGCGGTTTTGAGGCCTTGCCAGAGCCTCTGCAGCACCCAGGTACCCGGGCCCAGGCAGGACTCAATAAAAGAAAAAAACACCAAACCAACCACAAACCAAAAAATAAAACAACCACCAACCCATTCCCGGCTGTCAGGTCTGGTGCTATTTGGGACCATTTCCACTCCGAGCCGAGCCCCAATGTCCCCTCATAATGACCGCCAGCTTGAGGGAGGAGCCGCCATTTAAGGGAAGCCGTGAGGGGCAAGCAGTCACCCCGCAAAGAAATGGGGGTAATCTGGGAAAACACCCACACATATCAAACACCCACCAGCTCCCCGAGTGAGGAGGGACCCTGGCAACTCCCAGAGTGACGCCAGCTCCTCTGGTCACTTTTGAAACGTCACCCCCGAAGGGCACGGGAGCAGGTGATTCCCCAATGTCAGCAGGCAAGCAGGTGAGGCAGAAGGCTGGCTTGCCTGAACAGGCATCTTCTCTGGGAAATAGCATGGAAAAGGAAGCTGTGTGCCCAGTGGAAAGCAGGTCACAGATGCTTCTTGCCACTGAAGGGAGAGATTTGGTGTGGCGAAAGCTCAGCTGGAGATGAAGGTGGCCAGAAATGTGAGGCACAATAAAAAGCAGTGTTTTCAAATACATTAAAGGGAAAAAAAATCATTGTAAAAGTAACATTGTCCCCTACCAGGATGTGGATGGTCACCTCACAGACAGGGGCAGAGACACGGTACAGGTGTTTAATGCATTCTTTGCCTCTGTCTTCAACACTCATCCCTCCCTTCCCAGTGGAAAACGGTGCATTGTAGCAAGGGACACAGCAGAGTTTTGGAAGAGGGCAAGCCCTGCTCAGCAGAAACCAAACCACCCCTGTTTGATTCACAGCATTCCCATCCAAGCCCAACACAGGCCAGCTTCTTGGAAGAAAGGAAGCCTATCCCAGTCAAAACCAGAGCGGTGGGAGCACCATGAGCGGTCTTTAACAAATCCTGATTTATTTAGATCAGAGGCACTGCAGAGGTCAGGGAGCTGCAAACAAATAACTCTTCCAGCCCTCGACCACCGTCTCAGGAGAGCTCCCCAGAGACAGAGGAACTTCCTTTGTGTCTGAAGGATCTTCCCAGGCAGAGAGGAGTGGGTATTTCCAGTTGGTAACGCTGCAGGGTCTTGGGAGCTGTGGACTTGACACGGCTGGCACCAGCACTCTTCCTGATGTGCCACCACTTGCTCCAGGAAAGGATTCATTGGAACAGGCTGACCTCTGCTTCTTACTTCCAGGCTTTTTCTGGCCACGGCCATCTTCAGGGATGAGCCAGTTCTGCCGAGCCCTGAGGCGGGCGGGGCACTGACGGCACAAAGGGGCCGAGCGCTGGCGTGAGGCAGGGCTGTGATGTTACAGGGGGTCCTGGCCACAGCACTGTGACATCACCCGCCACCCCTATATAAGCCGGGCCAGCCCCCGCAGCCGCCAGTGCGGTTGCCATGGGACGTGCCGGAGCCATGGGTGACGGTGGTGTCCTGCTCACCGCACTTGTCCTGCTGCTGGCCGCCGTGGCTGTCTGCTGGGCCATCGGCCACTGGCAACCACGGCGGCGGCACACACGGACAGCAGCGACGAGGAGCAAGCGCTCCCGCGTCCGGCCCAGAGGCTCTCGGAGGAAGCGAGGAGCCCCCGCGGCTCCCAGGTCCTGCGGGCCTCGGGCCCCCTCTCACAAGCGGCCACGCGCTCCCGCCAGCCCCACACGCGGCGCCTGCGGCTGCCGCCGCTGCACGGCAGTGGCCCGCGAGCTGCAGGAACTGATGCTGCTGCTCTGGGCTGGCACTGGGACACGTGTGCCGCTCTACGCGGGGATGTGGCAGGCGCTGTGGGAAGGACTGGAGGAGCTGGGGAAGCGAGGCCACCTGCCCTGCTGCGGCTCCTTCAGATCCTCCACAAGCCTCCGTCCCCGCAAGAGGCTGCTCCCAGCAAGACTCTCCATCCCTGGGAGCACCTCAACCCCTGCAAGGATGGCACAGCAGCGGAGACCCGCCATCCACGCAGGAGGTGCAGGCTGTCAGAGACCCTCCATCCTGCCAGGAGCCTCTGCTATCTCTGACAGCCTCCATCCCTCACAGAGGCTCAGTGAGACCTGTCGGCCTGCAGAAGGTGCAGAGCCCATGCACAGGTCTCCCAGCTCCCTTGGGCTCACGGACTTCAAGGGCACAACCCCGAGCCTTGACGTGGCCAGGGAAAGCCCTGAAGTCCAGATGGGAGCCCAGCCCGAGGCAAGGGAGCTTTCCCAGGAGCAGCTGGCGGAGCAGCCAGCGTCCTGGCACCAGCAGGTGTCATCCCGCAGGTCCCAGGACGCTGTGTTGGCTGTGCCAGCTGGCAACAGCCCCAGCCTGGTGGTGGAGCCGATCCTTGAGACACCAAGGAGTCTCCTCCATCCCCAGGAAGCTGCCGCACCACGGCTCTCGACTACCTCGAAGGCCTTCGTAAGAGCAGGTGAGAGGTCCTGAGGAGCTGTCAGAGGCTCCCCTGGGGCTCCTGACGGGCATGCCCAGGCCAGGCCGGGGCCCCTGAGAGTGGCCTAGTCCCTGGCTGCTTCCAGCGCCTCTGATGCCACGGCTTCAAAAGGCCCTCTCTGCTTTGCAGCTGCTCCTGGGACGCCCCCGGGCGAAGCCTCGGGCTGTAGCCCCGGCCGGCCACAAGAGCTGAGCGCGGCCCACGACGCCGGGGATAGAGACGGTGCCGCCCTGCCCCGCTGCCCTGCGCCTCCCGCAGCCGCCTCTGCGCCCTGCCCCGGCCCGGCCGTGCCGCTGGCCAGCCCCGGGGCTGCCGGGCGGGGGCCGCTGCCTGGCGCACAGCAGGAAGCAGGTCAGAGCAGCGGGGCCCGCGGCGGCTCGGCCCGCTTCACTTGCGGGCGCTCGGGGGGTTCCTGGGCGCAAGGCTGACGGCTCGCTCTTGGCCGCAGGGCGAAAGAAGGAGCTGCAGGAGCTCTACCAGCTGGGCCCGCAGCTGGGCAGCGGCGGCTTCGGCACCGTTTTCTCGGGCATCCGCCTCTCGGACGGGAGGCCGGTGAGTGAGCGGGAAGGCCGGGCGTGCGGGGAGGGGCAGCGGCGGGCAAGGGCAGGCCTTGAGCTCAGCCCCCCCGTCTCGATGGCTGGCAGGTGGCCGTCAAACGCGTGGCCCGGGAGAGCGTCCTGCAGTGGGTCGAGCTGGTGAGTGAGCGGGGCCAGCGGCACAGAGCGGGCTGTGCCCCAAGCGTCCCCCGGGCGGGATGAATCCCCATCACCAGGGAGGCTGCCCGAGGGGCCACGGGGGCATGCCAGGCAGGGCCCGGCGCAGCCACAGGGCAGCGTCAGGCCCGCTGTAGGCGCTGTCTCCTCCTCACAGCCCGACGGCACCTGCGTTCCGATGGAGATCGCGCTCATGGAGAAGGTGGGCTCCGGCTGCCGCTTCATCATCCAGCTGCTGGACTGGTTTGAGCTGCCTGACAGCTTCGCGCTGGTGATGGAGCGTCCGGAGCGGTCGCGGGATCTCCTGCAGCTCCTGCGGGAGCACGGGTTCCTGAGCGAGGACAAGGCGCGCTGGCTCTTCTGCCAGGTGCTGTGCGCCGTGCAGCACTGCACCGCCTGCGGCGTCCTGCACCGGGACATCAAGCTGGAGAACCTCCTCGTGGACCCGGCATGCGGAGATCTGAAGCTGATTGACTTCGGCTGCGGCACCTTCCTCCAGGAGCGAGCCTTCACGCGATTTGCCGGTGAGCCGAGAGCCCCAGCCCGGGCCCTGCTCCCGGTGCCGGGCACTGCACGGCCCCGTTCCCTCCTCGGCCGTGGCCGTGGGGGGCGGCGTTCAGCCGGCTGCCGCCAGCCCTGTGGCACGGGGCGGAGCCGTGTCCCAGGAGCCGGCTGCCGGCCCTGCCCACACGGGGCGGGGGCCGCCAAAGCCGGGCCCCGGCCGCTCGGCTCGGCAGCCCTGCGAGGGCTGGGGCTGCCCCGTCGGCCTTGTCTGCCTTGCAGAAGGGGTTCTTGGCTTGGGCCGGAGGGCGCGGAGTGGCCTCGGGGGTGGGGGGAGGTTGTGGCCGGCAGTGCAGCCCCTGCCTCTGGCAGGAGGCTGGCGCCAGGCTCTGGAAGGCAGCAGCCTGCGGCTGGACAGCGCTGCCTGTGTCCCCTAGGAACACAGGCGTACAGCCCGCCCGAGTTGGTCGCCATGGGCTGCTACCGCGGCGATTCGGCCACCGTGTGGTCCCTGGGCGTGCTGCTGTACGCAATGGTGTGCGGGAGCCTCCCCTTCGAGGACAACCGCGCCATCGTGCTGGGGCAGCTCTTCTTCGGGCCGCAGGTCTCTCCAGGTTGGTACCCGGCCTCAAGCGGGCGGCTTTGGCAGACGGCAGCGCGCAGCCCAGCGCGGCCCTCCCGCAGCTCCGCGGCCCCTGCCCTCAAGGGCCGGCCGCAGGCAGGAGGCGGCCCGTGCCGCCGGGCTCCGTGTGGCACACGCCGCCTGAAGGAGGGGGCCGTGTCCCGCCGGGCCGCCCTCCCGCACCGGGCACCGGCGGCGCTCTGGGCCCGGCGCGGCTCTGAGCACACGCAGCACGGCCCGGGCCCCGCGGGCGTCGGGGGGCGCCGGGCACGAGCCTTCTGCAAGTGACCGCCGCTTTCTGCCTCCTCTCCGCAGAGTGCCAGCACCTCATCTGCTGGTGTCTGTCCAAGCACCCCGCGGACAGGCCACAGCTGGAGGAGATCTTGCGCCACCCTTGGCTGCGGGGCTGGCGGTTTTGAGGCCTTGCCAGAGCCTCTGCAGCACCCAGGTACCCGGGCCCAGGCAGGACTCAATAAAAGAAAAAAACACCAAACCAACCACAAACCAAAAAATAAAACAACCACCAACCCATTCCCGGCTGTCAGGTCTGGTGCTATTTGGGACCATTTCCACTCCGAGCCGAGCCCCAATGTCCCCTCATAATGACCGCCAGCTTGAGGGAGGAGCCGCCATTTAAGGGAAGCCGTGAGGGGCAAGCAGTCACCCCGCAAAGAAATGGGGGTAATCTGGGAAAACACCCACACATATCAAACACCCACCAGCTCCCCGAGTGAGGAGGGACCCTGGCAACTCCCAGAGTGACGCCAGCTCCTCTGGTCACTTTTGAAACGTCACCCCCGAAGGGCACGGGAGCAGGTGATTCCCCAATGTCAGCAGGCAAGCAGGTGAGGCAGAGGGCTGGCTTGCCTGAACAGGCATCTTCTCTGGGAAATAGCATGGAAAAGGAAGCTGTGTGCCCAGTGGAAAGCAGGTCACAGATGCTTCTTGCCACTGAAGGGAGAGATTTGGTGTGGCGAAAGCTCAGCTGGAGATGAAGGTGGCCAGAAATGTGAGGCACAATAAAAAGCAGTGTTTTCAAATACATTAAAGGGAAAAAAAATCATTGTAAAAGTAACATTGTCCCCTACCAGGATGTGGATGGTCACCTCACAGACAGGGGCAGAGACACGGTACAGGTGTTTAATGCATTCTTTGCCTCTGTCTTCAACACTCATCCCTCCCTTCCCAGTGGAAAACGGTGCATTGTAGCAAGGGACACAGCAGAGTTTTGGAAGAGGGCAAGCCCTGCTCAGCAGAAACCAAACCACCCCTGTTTGATTCACAGCATTCCCATCCAAGCCCAACACAGGCCAGCTTCTTGGAAGAAAGGAAGCCTATCCCAGTCAAAACCAGAGCGGTGGGAGCACCATGAGCGGTCTTTAACAAATCCTGATTTATTTAGATCAGAGGCACTGCAGAGGTCAGGGAGCTGCAAACAAATAACTCTTCCAGCCCTCGACCACCGTCTCAGGAGAGCTCCCCAGAGACAGAGGAACTTCCTTTGTGTCTGAAGGATCTTCCCAGGCAGAGAGGAGTGGGTATTTCCAGTTGGTAACGCTGCAGGGTCTTGGGAGCTGTGGACTTGACACGGCTGGCACCAGCACTCTTCCTGATGTGCCACCACTTGCTCCAGGAAAGGATTCATTGGAACAGGCTGACCTCTGCTTCTTACTTCCAGGCTTTTTCTGGCCACGGCCATCTTCAGGGATGAGCCAGTTCTGCCGAGCCCTGAGGCGGGCGGGGCACTGACGGCACAAAGGGGCCGAGCGCTGGCGTGAGGCAGGGCTGTGATGTTACAGGGGGTCCTGGCCACAGCACTGTGACATCACCCGCCACCCCTATATAAGCCGGGCCAGCCCCCGCAGCCGCCAGTGCGGTTGCCATGGGACGTGCCGGAGCCATGGGTGACGGTGGTGTCCTGCTCACCGCACTTGTCCTGCTGCTGGCCGCCGTGGCTGTCTGCTGGGCCATCGGCCACTGGCAACCACGGCGGCGGCACACACGGACAGCAGCGACGAGGAGCAAGCGCTCCCGCGTCCGGCCCAGAGGCTCTCGGAGGAAGCGAGGAGCCCCCGCGGCTCCCAGGTCCTGCGGGCCTCGGGCCCCCTCTCACAAGCGGCCACGCGCTCCCGCCAGCCCCACGCGCGGCGCCTGCAGCTGCCGCCGCTGCACGGCAGTGGCCCGCGAGCTGCAGGAACTGATGCTGCTGCTCTGGGCTGGCACTGGGACACGTGTGCCGCTCTACGCGGGGATGTGGCAGGCGCTGTGGGAAGGACTGGAGGAGCTGGGGAAGCGAGGCCACCTGCCCTGCTGTGGCTCCTTCAGATCCTCCACAAGCCTCCGTCCCCGCAAGAGGCTGCTCCCAGCAAGACTCTCCATCCCTGGGAGCGCCTCAACCCCTGCAAGGATGGCACAGCAGCGGAGACCCGCCATCCACGCAGGAGGTGCAGGCTGTCAGAGACCCTCCATCCTGCCAGGAGCCTCTGCTATCTCTGACAGCCTCCATCCCTCACAGAGGCTCAGTGAGACCTGTCGGCCTGCAGAAGGTGCAGAGCCCATGCACAGGTCTCCCAGCTCCCTTGGGCTCACGGACTTCAAGGGCACAACCCCGAGCCTTGACGTGGCCAGGGAAAGCCCTGAAGTCCAGATGGGAGCCCAGCCCGAGGCAGGGGAGCTCCAAGAGACCTGTCAGCCTGCAGAAGGTGCAGAGCCCATGCACAGGTCTCCCAGCTCCCTTGGGCTCACGGACTTCAAGGGCACAACCCCGAGCCTTGACGTGGCCAGGGAAAGCCCTGAAGTCCAGATGGGAGCCCAGCCCGAGGCAAGGGAGCTTTCCCAGGAGCAGCTGGCGGAGCAGCCAGCGTCCTGGCACCAGCAGGTGTCATCCCGCAGGTCCCAGGACGCTGTGTTGGCTGTGCCAGCTGGCAACAGCCCCAGCCTGGTGGTGGAGCCGATCCTTGAGACACCAAGGAGTCTCCTCCATCCCCAGGAAGCTGCCGCACCACGGCTCTCGACTACCTCGAAGGCCTTCGTAAGAGCAGGTGAGAGGTCCTGAGGAGCTGTCAGAGGCTCCCCTGGGGCTCCTGACGGGCATGCCCAGGCCAGGCCGGGGCCCCTGAGAGTGGCCTAGTCCCTGGCTGCTTCCAGCGCCTCTGATGCCACGGCTTCAAAAGGCCCTCTCTGCTTTGCAGCTGCTCCTGGGACGCCCCCGGGCGAAGCCTCGGGCTGTAGCCCCGGCCGGCCACAAGAGCTGAGCGCGGCCCACGACGCCGGGGATAGAGACGGTGCCGCCCTGCCCCGCTGCCCTGCGCCTCCCGCAGCCGCCTCTGCGCCCTGCCCCGGCCCGGCCGTGCCGCTGGCCAGCCCCGGGGCTGCCGGGCGGGGGCCGCTGCCTGGCGCACAGCAGGAAGCAGGTCAGAGCAGCGGGGCCCGCGGCGGCTCGGCCCGCTTCACTTGCGGGCGCTCGGGGGGTTCCTGGGCGCAAGGCTGACGGCTCGCTCTTGGCCGCAGGGCGAAAGAAGGAGCTGCAGGAGCTCTACCAGCTGGGCCCGCAGCTGGGCAGCGGCGGCTTCGGCACCGTTTTCTCGGGCATCCGCCTCTCGGACGGGAGGCCGGTGAGTGAGCGGGAAGGCCGGGCGTGCGGGGAGGGGCAGCGGCGGGCAAGGGCAGGCCTTGAGCTCAGCCCCCCCGTCTCGATGGCTGGCAGGTGGCCGTCAAACGCGTGGCCCGGGAGAGCGTCCTGCAGTGGGTCGAGCTGGTGAGTGAGCGGGGCCAGCGGCACAGAGCGGGCTGTGCCCCAAGCGTCCCCCGGGCGGGATGAATCCCCATCACCAGGAGGCTGCCCGAGGGGCCACGGGGGCATGCCAGGCAGGGCCCGGCGCAGCCACAGGGCAGCGTCAGGCCCGCTGTAGGCGCTGTCTCCTCCTCACAGCCCGACGGCACCTGCGTTCCGATGGAGATCGCGCTCATGGAGAAGGTGGGCTCCGGCTGCCGCTTCATCATCCAGCTGCTGGACTGGTTTGAGCTGCCTGACAGCTTCGCGCTGGTGATGGAGCGTCCGGAGCGGTCGCGGGATCTCCTGCAGCTCCTGCGGGAGCACGGGTTCCTGAGCGAGGACAAGGCGCGCTGGCTCTTCTGCCAGGTGCTGTGCGCCGTGCAGCACTGCACCGCCTGCGGCGTCCTGCACCGGGACATCAAGCTGGAGAACCTCCTCGTGGACCCGGCATGCGGAGATCTGAAGCTGATTGACTTCGGCTGCGGCACCTTCCTCCAGGAGCGAGCCTTCACGCGATTTGCCGGTGAGCCGAGAGCCCCAGCCCGGGCCCTGCTCCCGGTGCCGGGCACTGCACGGCCCCGTTCCCTCCTCGGCCGTGGCCGTGGGGGGCGGCGTTCAGCCGGCTGCCGCCAGCCCTGTGGCACGGGGCGGAGCCGTGTCCCAGGAGCCGGCTGCCGGCCCTGCCCACATGGGGCGGGGGCCGCCAAAGCCGGGCCCCGGCCGCTCGGCTCGGCAGCCCTGCGAGGGCTGGGGCTGCCCCGTCGGCCTTGTCTGCCTTGCAGAAGGGGTTCTTGGCTTGGGCCGGAGGGCGCGGAGTGGCCTCGGGGGTGGGGGGAGGTTGTGGCCGGCAGTGCAGCCCCCTGCCTCTGGCAGGAGGCTGGCGCCAGGCTCTGGAAGGCAGCAGCCTGCGGCTTGGACAGCGCTGCCTGTGTCCCCTAGGAACACAGGCGTACAGCCCGCCCGAGTTGGTCGCCATGGGCTGCTACCGCGGCGATTCGGCCACCGTGTGGTCCCTGGGCGTGCTGCTGTACGCAATGGTGTGCGGGAGCCTCCCCTTCGAGGACAACCGCGCCATCGTGCTGGGGCAGCTCTTCTTCGGGCCGCAGGTCTCTCCAGGTTGGTACCCGGCCTCAAGCGGGCGGCTTTGGCAGACGGCAGCGCGCAGCCCGGCGCGGCCCTCCCGCAGCTCCGCGGCCCCTGCCCTCAAGGGCCGGCCGCAGGCAGGAGGCGGCCCGTGCCGCCGGGCTCCGTGTGGCACACGCCGCCTGAAGGAGGGGGCCGTGTCCCGCCGGGCCGCCCTCCCGCACCGGGCACCGGCGGCGCTCTGGGCCCGGCGCGGCTCTGAGCACACGCAGCACGGCCCGGGCCCCGCGGGCGTCGGGGGGCGCCGGGCACGAGCCTTCTGCAAGTGACCGCCGCTTTCTGCCTCCTCTCCGCAGAGTGCCAGCACCTCATCTGCTGGTGTCTGTCCAAGCCCGCGGACAGGCCACAGCTGGAGGAGATCTTGCGCCACCCTTGGCTGCGGGGCTGGCGGTTTTGAGGCCTTGCCAGAGCCTCTGCAGCACCCAGGTACCCGGGCCCAGGCAGGACTCAATAAAAGAAAAAAACACCAAACCAACCACAAACCAAAAAATAAAACAACCACCAACCCATTCCCGGCTGTCAGGTCTGGTGCTATTTGGGACCATTTCCACTCCGAGCCGAGCCCCAATGTCCCCTCATAATGACCGCCAGCTTGAGGGAGGAGCCGCCATTTAAGGGAAGCCGTGAGGGGCAAGCAGTCACCCCGCAAAGAAATGGGGGTAATCTGGGAAAACACCCACACATATCAAACACCCACCAGCTCCCCGAGTGAGGAGGGACCCTGGCAACTCCCAGAGTGACGCCAGCTCCTCTGGTCACTTTTGAAACGTCACCCCCGAAGGGCACGGGAGCAGGTGATTCCCCAATGTCAGCAGGCAAGCAGGTGAGGCAGAGGGCTGGCTTGCCTGAACAGGCATCTTCTCTGGGAAATAGCATGGAAAAGGAAGCTGTGTGCCCAGTGGAAAGCAGGTCACAGATGCTTCTTGCCACTGAAGGGAGAGATTTGGTGTGGCGAAAGCTCAGCTGGAGATGAAGGTGGCCAGAAATGTGAGGCACAATAAAAAGCAGTGTTTTCAAATACATTAAAGGGAAAAAAAATCATTGTAAAAGTAACATTGTCCCCTACCAGGATGTGGATGGTCACCTCACAGACAGGGGCAGAGACACGGTACAGGTGTTTAATGCATTCTTTGCCTCTGTCTTCAACACTCATCCCTCCCTTCCCAGTGGAAAACGGTGCATTGTAGCAAGGGACACAGCAGAGTTTTGGAAGAGGGCAAGCCCTGCTCAGCAGAAACCAAACCACCCCTGTTTGATTCACAGCATTCCCATCCAAGCCCAACACAGGCCAGCTTCTTGGAAGAAAGGAAGCCTATCCCAGTCAAAACCAGAGCGGTGGGAGCACCATGAGCGGTCTTTAACAAATCCTGATTTATTTAGATCAGAGGCACTGCAGAGGTCAGGGAGCTGCAAACAAATAACTCTTCCAGCCCTCGACCACCGTCTCAGGAGAGCTCCCCAGAGACAGAGGAACTTCCTTTGTGTCTGAAGGATCTTCCCAGGCAGAGAGGAGTGGGTATTTCCAGTTGGTAACGCTGCAGGGTCTTGGGAGCTGTGGACTTGACACGGCTGGCACCAGCACTCTTCCTGATGTGCCACCACTTGCTCCAGGAAAGGATTCATTGGAACAGGCTGACCTCTGCTTCTTACTTCCAGGCTTTTTCTGGCCACGGCCATCTTCAGGGATGAGCCAGTTCTGCCGAGCCCTGAGGCGGGCGGGGCACTGACGGCACAAAGGGGCCGAGCGCTGGCGTGAGGCAGGGCTGTGATGTTACAGGGGGTCCTGGCCACAGCACTGTGACATCACCCGCCACCCCTATATAAGCCGGGCCAGCCCCCGCAGCCGCCAGTGCGGTTGCCATGGGACGTGCCGGAGCCATGGGTGACGGTGGTGTCCTGCTCACCGCACTTGTCCTGCTGCTGGCCGCCGTGGCTGTCTGCTGGGCCATCGGCCACTGGCAACCACGGCGGCGGCACACACGGACAGCAGCGACGAGGAGCAAGCGCTCCCGCGTCCGGCCCAGAGGCTCTCGGAGGAAGCGAGGAGCCCCCGCGGCTCCCAGGTCCTGCGGGCCTCGGGCCCCCTCTCACAAGCGGCCACGCGCTCCCGCCAGCCCCACGCGCGGCGCCTGCAGCTGCCGCCGCTGCACGGCAGTGGCCCGCGAGCTGCAGGAACTGATGCTGCTGCTCTGGGCTGGCACTGGGACACGTGTGCCGCTCTACGCGGGGATGTGGCAGGCGCTGTGGGAAGGACTGGAGGAGCTGGGGAAGCGAGGCCACCTGCCCTGCTGTGGCTCCTTCAGATCCTCCACAAGCCTCCGTCCCCGCAAGAGGCTGGCTCTCCAGCAAGACTCTCCATCCCTGGGAGCGCCTCAACCCCTGCAAGGATGGCACAGCAGCGGAGACCCGCCATCCACGCAGGAGGTGCAGGCTGTCAGAGACCCTCCATCCTGCCAGGAGCCTCTGCTATCTCTGACAGCCTCCATCCCTCACAGAGGCTCAGTGAGACCTGTCGGCCTGCAGAAGGTGCAGAGCCCATGCACAGGTCTCCCAGCTCCCTTGGGCTCACGGACTTCAAGGGCACAACCCCGAGCCTTGACGTGGCCAGGGAAAGCCCTGAAGTCCAGATGGGAGCCCAGCCCGAGGCAGGGGAGCTCCAAGAGACCTGTCAGCCTGCAGAAGGTGCAGAGCCCATGCACAGGTCTCCCAGCTCCCTTGGGCTCACGGACTTCAAGGGCACAACCCCGAGCCTTGACGTGGCCAGGGAAAGCCCTGAAGTCCAGATGGGAGCCCAGCCCGAGGCAAGGGAGCTTTCCCAGGAGCAGCTGGCGGAGCAGCCAGCGTCCTGGCACCAGCAGGTGTCATCCCGCAGGTCCCAGGACGCTGTGTTGGCTGTGCCAGCTGGCAACAGCCCCAGCCTGGTGGTGGAGCCGATCCTTGAGACACCAAGGAGTCTCCTCCATCCCCAGGAAGCTGCCGCACCACGGCTCTCGACTACCTCGAAGGCCTTCGTAAGAGCAGGTGAGAGGTCCTGAGGAGCTGTCAGAGGCTCCCCTGGGGCTCCTGACGGGCATGCCCAGGCCAGGCCGGGGCCCCTGAGAGTGGCCTAGTCCCTGGCTGCTTCCAGCGCCTCTGATGCCACGGCTTCAAAAGGCCCTCTCTGCTTTGCAGCTGCTCCTGGGACGCCCCCGGGCGAAGCCTCGGGCTGTAGCCCCGGCCGGCCACAAGAGCTGAGCGCGGCCCACGACGCCGGGGATAGAGACGGTGCCCGCCCTGCCCCGCTGCCCTGCGCCTCCCGCAGCCGCCTCTGCGCCCTGCCCCGGCCCGGCCGTGCCGCTGGCCAGCCCCGGGGCTGCCGGGCGGGGGCCGCTGCCTGGCGCACAGCAGGAAGCAGGTCAGAGCAGCGGGGCCCGCGGCGGCTCGGCCCGCTTCACTTGCGGGCGCTCGGGGGGTTCCTGGGCGCAAGGCTGACGGCTCGCTCTTGGCCGCAGGGCGAAAGAAGGAGCTGCAGGAGCTCTACCAGCTGGGCCCGCAGCTGGGCAGCGGCGGCTTCGGCACCGTTTTCTCGGGCATCCGCCTCTCGGACGGGAGGCCGGTGAGTGAGCGGGAAGGCCGGGCGTGCGGGGAGGGGCAGCGGCGGGCAAGGGCAGGCCTTGAGCTCAGCCCCCCCGTCTCGATGGCTGGCAGGTGGCCGTCAAACGCGTGGCCCGGGAGAGCGTCCTGCAGTGGGTCGAGCTGGTGAGTGAGCGGGGCCAGCGGCACAGAGCGGGCTGTGCCCCAAGCGTCCCCCGGGCGGGATGAATCCCCATCACCAGGGAGGCTGCCCGAGGGGCCACGGGGGCATGCCAGGCAGGGCCCGGCGCAGCCACAGGGCAGCGTCAGGCCCGCTGTAGGCGCTGTCTCCTCCTCACAGCCCGACGGCACCTGCGTTCCGATGGAGATCGCGCTCATGGAGAAGGTGGGCTCCGGCTGCCGCTTCATCATCCAGCTGCTGGACTGGTTTGAGCTGCCTGACAGCTTCGCGCTGGTGATGGAGCGTCCGGAGCGGTCGCGGGATCTCCTGCAGCTCCTGCGGGAGCACGGGTTCCTGAGCGAGGACAAGGCGCGCTGGCTCTTCTGCCAGGTGCTGTGCGCCGTGCAGCACTGCACCGCCTGCGGCGTCCTGCACCGGGACATCAAGCTGGAGAACCTCCTCGTGGACCCGGCATGCGGAGATCTGAAGCTGATTGACTTCGGCTGCGGCACCTTCCTCCAGGAGCGAGCCTTCACGCGATTTGCCGGTGAGCCGAGAGCCCCAGCCCGGGCCCTGCTCCCGGTGCCGGGCACTGCACGGCCCCGTTCCCTCCTCGGCCGTGGCCGTGGGGGGCGGCGTTCAGCCGGCTGCCGCCAGCCCTGTGGCACGGGGCGGAGCCGTGTCCCAGGAGCCGGCTGCCGGCCCTGCCCACACGGGGCGGGGGCCGCCAAAGCCGGGCCCCGGCCGCTCGGCTCGGCAGCCCTGCGAGGGCTGGGGCTGCCCCGTCGGCCTTGTCTGCCTTGCAGAAGGGGTTCTTGGCTTGGGCCGGAGGGCGCGGAGTGGCCTCGGGGGTGGGGGGAGGTTGTGGCCGGCAGTGCAGCCCCTGCCTCTGGCAGGAGGCTGGCGCCAGGCTCTGGAAGGCAGCAGCCTGCGGCTGGACAGCGCTGCCTGTGTCCCCTAGGAACACAGGCGTACAGCCCGCCCGAGTTGGTCGCCATGGGCTGCTACCGCGGCGATTCGGCCACCGTGTGGTCCCTGGGCGTGCTGCTGTACGCAATGGTGTGCGGGAGCCTCCCCTTCGAGGACAACCGCGCCATCGTGCTGGGGCAGCTCTTCTTCGGGCCGCAGGTCTCTCCAGGTTGGTACCCGGCCTCAAGCGGGCGGCTTTGGCAGACGGCAGCGCGCAGCCCGGCGCGGCCCTCCCGCAGCTCCGCGGCCCCTGCCCTCAAGGGCCGGCCGCAGGCAGGAGGCGGCCCGTGCCGCCGGGCTCCGTGTGGCACACGCCGCCTGAAGGAGGGGGCCGTGTCCCGCCGGGCCGCCCTCCCGCACCGGGCACCGGCGGCGCTCTGGGCCCGGCGCGGCTCTGAGCACACGCAGCACGGCCCGGGCCCCGCGGGCGTCGGGGGGCGCCGGGCACGAGCCTTCTGCAAGTGACCGCCGCTTTCTGCCTCCTCTCCGCAGAGTGCCAGCACCTCATCTGCTGGTGTCTGTCCAAGCACCCCGCGGACAGGCCACAGCTGGAGGAGATCTTGCGCCACCCTTGGCTGCGGGGCTGGCGGTTTTGAGGCCTTGCCAGAGCCTCTGCAGCACCCAGGTACCCGGGCCCAGGCAGGACTCAATAAAAGAAAAAAACACCAAACCAACCACAAACCAAAAAATAAAACAACCACCAACCCATTCCCGGCTGTCAGGTCTGGTGCTATTTGGGACCATTTCCACTCCGAGCCGAGCCCCAATGTCCCCTCATAATGACCGCCAGCTTGAGGGAGGAGCCGCCATTTAAGGGAAGCCGTGAGGGGCAAGCAGTCACCCCGCAAAGAAATGGGGGTAATCTGGGAAAACACCCACACATATCAAACACCCACCAGCTCCCCGAGTGAGGAGGGACCCTGGCAACTCCCAGAGTGACGCCAGCTCCTCTGGTCACTTTTGAAACGTCACCCCCGAAGGGCACGGGAGCAGGTGATTCCCCAATGTCAGCAGGCAAGCAGGTGAGGCAGAGGGCTGGCTTGCCTGAACAGGCATCTTCTCTGGGAAATAGCATGGAAAAGGAAGCTGTGTGCCCAGTGGAAAGCAGGTCACAGATGCTTCTTGCCACTGAAGGGAGAGATTTGGTGTGGCGAAAGCTCAGCTGGAGATGAAGGTGGCCAGAAATGTGAGGCACAATAAAAAGCAGTGTTTTCAAATACATTAAAGGGAAAAAAAATCATTGTAAAAGTAACATTGTCCCCTACCAGGATGTGGATGGTCACCTCACAGACAGGGGCAGAGACACGGTACAGGTGTTTAATGCATTCTTTGCCTCTGTCTTCAACACTCATCCCTCCCTTCCCAGTGGAAAACGGTGCATTGTAGCAAGGGACACAGCAGAGTTTTGGAAGAGGGCAAGCCCTGCTCAGCAGAAACCAAACCACCCCTGTTTGATTCACAGCATTCCCATCCAAGCCCAACACAGGCCAGCTTCTTGGAAGAAAGGAAGCCTATCCCAGTCAAAACCAGAGCGGTGGGAGCACCATGAGCGGTCTTTAACAAATCCTGATTTATTTAGATCAGAGGCACTGCAGAGGTCAGGGAGCTGCAAACAAATAACTCTTCCAGCCCTCGACCACCGTCTCAGGAGAGCTCCCCAGAGACAGAGGAACTTCCTTTGTGTCTGAAGGATCTTCCCAGGCAGAGAGGAGTGGGTATTTCCAGTTGGTAACGCTGCAGGGTCTTGGGAGCTGTGGACTTGACACGGCTGGCACCAGCACTCTTCCTGATGTGCCACCACTTGCTCCAGGAAAGGATTCATTGGAACAGGCTGACCTCTGCTTCTTACTTCCAGGCTTTTTCTGGCCACGGCCATCTTCAGGGATGAGCCAGTTCTGCCGAGCCCTGAGGCGGGCGGGGCACTGACGGCACAAAGGGGCCGAGCGCTGGCGTGAGGCAGGGCTGTGATGTTACAGGGGGTCCTGGCCACAGCACTGTGACATCACCCGCCACCCCTATATAAGCCGGGCCAGCCCCCGCAGCCGCCAGTGCGGTTGCCATGGGACGTGCCGGAGCCATGGGTGACGGTGGTGTCCTGCTCACCGCACTTGTCCTGCTGCTGGCCGCCGTGGCTGTCTGCTGGGCCATCGGCCACTGGCAACCACGGCGGCGGCACACACGGACAGCAGCGACGAGGAGCAAGCGCTCCCGCGTCCGGCCCAGAGGCTCTCGGAGGAAGCGAGGAGCCCCCGCGGCTCCCAGGTCCTGCGGGCCTCGGGCCACCTCTCACAAGCGGCCACGCGCTCCCCGCCAGCCCCACGCGCGGCGCCTGCAGCTGCCGCCGCTGCACGGCAGTGGCCCGCGAGCTGCAGGAACTGATGCTGCTGCTCTGGGCTGGCACTGGGACACGTGTGCCGCTCTACGCGGGGATGTGGCAGGCGCTGTGGGAAGGACTGGAGGAGCTGGGGAAGCGAGGCCACCTGCCCTGCTGTGGCTCCTTCAGATCCTCCACAAGCCTCCGTCCCCGCAAGAGGCTGCTCCCAGCAAGACTCTCCATCCCTGGGAGCGCCTCAACCCCTGCAAGGATGGCACAGCAGCGGAGACCCGCCATCCACGCAGGAGGTGCAGGCTGTCAGAGACCCTCCATCCTGCCAGGAGCCTCTGCTATCTCTGACAGCCTCCATCCCTCACAGAGGCTCAGTGAGACCTGTCGGCCTGCAGAAGGTGCAGAGCCCATGCACAGGTCTCCCAGCTCCCTTGGGCTCACGGACTTCAAGGGCACAACCCCGAGCCTTGACGTGGCCAGGGAAAGCCCTGAAGTCCAGATGGGAGCCCAGCCCGAGGCAGGGGAGCTCCAAGAGACCTGTCGGCCTGCAGAAGGTGCAGAGCCCATGCACAGGTCTCCCAGCTCCCTTGGGCTCACGGACTTCAAGGGCACAACCCCGAGCCTTGACGTGGCCAGGGAAAGCCCTGAAGTCCAGATGGGAGCCCAGCCCGAGGCAAGGGAGCTTTCCCAGGAGCAGCTGGCGGAGCAGCCAGCGTCCTGGCACCAGCAGGTGTCATCCCGCAGGTCCCAGGACGCTGTGTTGGCTGTGCCAGCTGGCAACAGCCCCAGCCTGGTGGTGGAGCCGATCCTTGAGACACCAAGGAGTCTCCTCCATCCCCAGGAAGCTGCCGCACCACGGCTCTCGACTACCTCGAAGGCCTTCGTAAGAGCAGGTGAGAGGTCCTGAGGAGCTGTCAGAGGCTCCCCTGGGGCTCCTGACGGGCATGCCCAGGCCAGGCCGGGGCCCCTGAGAGTGGCCTAGTCCCTGGCTGCTTCCAGCGCCTCTGATGCCACGGCTTCAAAAGGCCCTCTCTGCTTTGCAGCTGCTCCTGGGACGCCCCCGGGCGAAGCCTCGGGCTGTAGCCCCGGCCGGCCACAAGAGCTGAGCGCGGCCCACGACGCCGGGGATAGAGACGGTGCCGCCCTGCCCCGCTGCCCTGCGCCTCCCGCAGCCGCCTCTGCGCCCTGCCCCAGCCCGGCCGTGCCGCTGGCCAGCCCCGGGGCTGCCGGGCGGGGGCCGCTGCCCGGCGCACAGCAGGAAGCAGGTCAGAGCAGCGGGGCCCGCGGCGGCTCGGCCCGCTTCACTTGCGGGCGCTCGGGGGGTTCCTGGGCGCAAGGCTGACGGCTCGCTCTTGGCCGCAGGGCGAAAGAAGGAGCTGCAGGAGCTCTACCAGCTGGGCCCGCAGCTGGGCAGCGGCGGCTTCGGCACCGTTTTCTCGGGCATCCGCCTCTCGGACGGGAGGCCGGTGAGTGAGCGGGAAGGCCGGGCGTGCGGGGAGGGGCAGCGGCGGGCAAGGGCAGGCCTTGAGCTCAGCCCCCCCGTCTCGATGGCTGGCAGGTGGCCGTCAAACGCGTGGCCCGGGAGAGCGTCCTGCAGTGGGTCGAGCTGGTGAGTGAGCGGGGCCAGCGGCACAGAGCGGGCTGTGCCCCAAGCGTCCCCCGGGCGGGATGAATCCCCATCACCAGGGAGGCTGCCCGAGGGGCCACGGGGGCATGCCAGGCAGGGCCCGGCGCAGCCACAGGGCAGCGTCAGGCCCGCTGTAGGCGCTGTCTCCTCCTCACAGCCCGACGGCACCTGCGTTCCGATGGAGATCGCGCTCATGGAGAAGGTGGGCTCCGGCTGCCGCTTCATCATCCAGCTGCTGGACTGGTTTGAGCTGCCTGACAGCTTCGCGCTGGTGATGGAGCGTCCGGAGCGGTCGCGGGATCTCCTGCAGCTCCTGCGGGAGCACGGGTTCCTGAGCGAGGACAAGGCGCGCTGGCTCTTCTGCCAGGTGCTGTGCGCCGTGCAGCACTGCACCGCCTGCGGCGTCCTGCACCGGGACATCAAGCTGGAGAACCTCCTCGTGGACCCGGCATGCGGAGATCTGAAGCTGATTGACTTCGGCTGCGGCACCTTCCTCCAGGAGCGAGCCTTCACGCGATTTGCCGGTGAGCCGAGAGCCCCAGCCCGGGCCCTGCTCCCGGTGCCGGGCACTGCACGGCCCCGTTCCCTCCTCGGCCGTGGCCGTGGGCGGCGGCGTTCAGCCGGCTGCCGCCAGCCCTGTGGCACGGGGCGGAGCCGTGTCCCAGGAGCCGGCTGCCGGCCCTGCCCACACGGGGCGGGGGCCGCCAAAGCCGGGCCCCGGCCGCTCGGCTCGGCAGCCCTGCGAGGGCTGGGGCTGCCCCGTCGGCCTTGTCTGCCTTGCAGAAGGGGTTCTTGGCTTGGGCCGGAGGGCGCGGAGTGGCCTCGGGGGTGGGGGGAGGTTGTGGCCGGCAGTGCAGCCCCTGCCTCTGGCAGGAGGCTGGCGCCAGGCTCTGGAAGGCAGCAGCCTGCGGCTGGACAGCGCTGCCTGTGTCCCCTAGGAACACAGGCGTACAGCCCGCCCGAGTTGGTCGCCATGGGCTGCTACCGCGGCGATTCGGCCACCGTGTGGTCCCTGGGCGTGCTGCTGTACGCAATGGTGTGCGGGAGCCTCCCCTTCGAGGACAACCGCGCCATCGTGCTGGGGCAGCTCTTCTTCGGGCCGCAGGTCTCTCCAGGTTGGTACCCGGCCTCAAGCGGGCGGCTTTGGCAGACGGCAGCGCGCAGCCCGGCGCGGCCCTCCCGCAGCTCCGCGGCCCCTGCCCTCAAGGGCCGGCCGCAGGCAGGAGGCGGCCCGTGCCGCCGGGCTCCGTGTGGCACACGCCGCCTGAAGGAGGGGGCCGTGTCCCGCCGGGCCGCCCTCCCGCACCGGGCACCGGCGGCGCTCTGGGCCCGGCGCGGCTCTGAGCACACGCAGCACGGCCCGGGCCCCGCGGGCGTCGGGGGGCGCCGGGCACGAGCCTTCTGCAAGTGACCGCCGCTTTCTGCCTCCTCTCCGCAGAGTGCCAGCACCTCATCTGCTGGTGTCTGTCCAAGCACCCCGCGGACAGGCCACAGCTGGAGGAGATCTTGCGCCACCCTTGGCTGCGGGGCTGGCGGTTTTGAGGCCTTGCCAGAGCCTCTGCAGCACCCAGGTACCCGGGCCCAGGCAGGACTCAATAAAAGAAAAAAACACCAAACCAACCACAAACCAAAAAATAAAACAACCACCAACCCATTCCCGGCTGTCAGGTCTGGTGCTATTTGGGACCATTTCCACTCCGAGCCGAGCCCCAATGTCCCCTCATAATGACCGCCAGCTTGAGGGAGGAGCCGCCATTTAAGGGAAGCCGTGAGGGGCAAGCAGTCACCCCGCAAAGAAATGGGGGTAATCTGGGAAAACACCCACACATATCAAACACCCACCAGCTCCCCGAGTGAGGAGGGACCCTGGCAACTCCCAGAGTGACGCCAGCTCCTCTGGTCACTTTTGAAACGTCACCCCCGAAGGGCACGGGAGCAGGTGATTCCCCAATGTCAGCAGGCAAGCAGGTGAGGCAGAGGGCTGGCTTGCCTGAACAGGCATCTTCTCTGGGAAATAGCATGGAAAAGGAAGCTGTGTGCCCAGTGGAAAGCAGGTCACAGATGCTTCTTGCCACTGAAGGGAGAGATTTGGTGTGGCGAAAGCTCAGCTGGAGATGAAGGTGGCCAGAAATGTGAGGCACAATAAAAAGCAGTGTTTTCAAATACATTAAAGGGAAAAAAAATCATTGTAAAAGTAACATTGTCCCCTACCAGGATGTGGATGGTCACCTCACAGACAGGGGCAGAGACACGGTACAGGTGTTTAATGCATTCTTTGCCTCTGTCTTCAACACTCATCCCTCCCTTCCCAGTGGAAAACGGTGCATTGTAGCAAGGGACACAGCAGAGTTTTGGAAGAGGGCAAGCCCTGCTCAGCAGAAACCAAACCACCCCTGTTTGATTCACAGCATTCCCATCCAAGCCCAACACAGGCCAGCTTCTTGGAAGAAAGGAAGCCTATCCCAGTCAAAACCAGAGCGGTGGGAGCACCATGAGCGGTCTTTAACAAATCCTGATTTATTTAGATCAGAGGCACTGCAGAGGTCAGGGAGCTGCAAACAAATAACTCTTCCAGCCCTCGACCACCGTCTCAGGAGAGCTCCCCAGAGACAGAGGAACTTCCTTTGTGTCTGAAGGATCTTCCCAGGCAGAGAGGAGTGGGTATTTCCAGTTGGTAACGCTGCAGGGTCTTGGGAGCTGTGGACTTGACACGGCTGGCACCAGCACTCTTCCTGATGTGCCACCACTTGCTCCAGGAAAGGATTCATTGGAACAGGCTGACCTCTGCTTCTTACTTCCAGGCTTTTTCTGGCCACGGCCATCTTCAGGGATGAGCCAGTTCTGCCGAGCCCTGAGGCGGGCGGGGCACTGACGGCACAAAGGGGCCGAGCGCTGGCGTGAGGCAGGGCTGTGATGTTACAGGGGGTCCTGGCCACAGCACTGTGACATCACCCGCCACCCCTATATAAGCCGGGCCAGCCCCCGCAGCCGCCAGTGCGGTTGCCATGGGACGTGCCGGAGCCATGGGTGACGGTGGTGTCCTGCTCACCGCACTTGTCCTGCTGCTGGCCGCCGTGGCTGTCTGCTGGGCCATCGGCCACTGGCAACCACGGCGGCGGCACACACGGACAGCAGCGACGAGGAGCAAGCGCTCCCGCGTCCGGCCCAGAGGCTCTCGGAGGAAGCGAGGAGCCCCCGCGGCTCCCAGGTCCTGCGGGCCTCGGGCCACCTCTCACAAGCGGCCACGCGCTCCCGCCAGCCCCACGCGCGGCGCCTGCAGCTGCCGCCGCTGCACGGCAGTGGCCCGCGAGCTGCAGGAACTGATGCTGCTGCTCTGGGCTGGCACTGGGACACGTGTGCCGCTCTACGCGGGGATGTGGCAGGCGCTGTGGGAAGGACTGGAGGAGCTGGGGAAGCGAGGCCACCTGCCCTGCTGCGGCTCCTTCAGATCCTCCACAAGCCTCCGTCCCCGCAAGAGGCTGCTCCCAGCAAGACTCTCCATCCCTGGGAGCGCCTCAACCCCTGCAAGGATGGCACAGCAGCGGAGACCCGCCATCCACGCAGGAGGTGCAGGCTGTCAGAGACCCTCCATCCTGCCAGGAGCCTCTGCTATCTCTGACAGCCTCCATCCCTCACAGAGGCTCAGTGAGACCTGTCGGCCTGCAGAAGGTGCAGAGCCCATGCACAGGTCTCCCAGCTCCCTTGGGCTCACGGACTTCAAGGGCACAACCCCGAGCCTTGACGTGGCCAGGGAAAGCCCTGAAGTCCAGATGGGAGCCCAGCCCGAGGCAGGGGAGCTCCAAGAGACCTGTCGGCCTGCAGAAGGTGCAGAGCCCATGCACAGGTCTCCCAGCTCCCTTGGGCTCACGGACTTCAAGGGCACAACCCCGAGCCTTGACGTGGCCAGGGAAAGCCCTGAAGTCCAGATGGGAGCCCAGCCCGAGGCAAGGGAGCTTTCCCAGGAGCAGCTGGCGGAGCAGCCAGCGTCCTGGCACCAGCAGGTGTCATCCCGCAGGTCCCAGGACGCTGTGTTGGCTGTGCCAGCTGGCAACAGCCCCAGCCTGGTGGTGGAGCCGATCCTTGAGACACCAAGGAGTCTCCTCCATCCCCAGGAAGCTGCCGCACCACGGCTCTCGACTACCTCGAAGGCCTTCGTAAGAGCAGGTGAGAGGTCCTGAGGAGCTGTCAGAGGCTCCCCTGGGGCTCCTGACGGGCATGCCCAGGCCAGGCCGGGGCCCCTGAGAGTGGCCTAGTCCCTGGCTGCTTCCAGCGCCTCTGATGCCACGGCTTCAAAAGGCCCTCTCTGCTTTGCAGCTGCTCCTGGGACGCCCCCGGGCGAAGCCTCGGGCTGTAGCCCCGGCCGGCCACAAGAGCTGAGCGCGGCCCACGACGCCGGGGATAGAGACGGTGCCGCCCTGCCCCGCTGCCCTGCGCCTCCCGCAGCCGCCTCTGCGCCCTGCCCCGGCCCGGCCGTGCCGCTGGCCAGCCCCGGGGCTGCCGGGCGGGGGCCGCTGCCCGGCGCACAGCAGGAAGCAGGTCAGAGCAGCGGGGCCCGCGGCGGCTCGGCCCGCTTCACTTGCGGGCGCTCGGGGGGTTCCTGGGCGCAAGGCTGACGGCTCGCTCTTGGCCGCAGGGCGAAAGAAGGAGCTGCAGGAGCTCTACCAGCTGGGCCCGCAGCTGGGCAGCGGCGGCTTCGGCACCGTTTTCTCGGGCATCCGCCTCTCGGACGGGAGGCCGGTGAGTGAGCGGGAAGGCCGGGCGTGCGGGGAGGGGCAGCGGCGGGCAAGGGCAGGCCTTGAGCTCAGCCCCCCCGTCTCGATGGCTGGCAGGTGGCCGTCAAACGCGTGGCCCGGGAGAGCGTCCTGCAGTGGGTCGAGCTGGTGAGTGAGCGGGGCCAGCGGCACAGAGCGGGCTGTGCCCCAAGCGTCCCCCGGGCGGGATGAATCCCCATCACCAGGGAGGCTGCCCGAGGGGCCACGGGGGCATGCCAGGCAGGGCCCGGCGCAGCCACAGGGCAGCGTCAGGCCCGCTGTAGGCGCTGTCTCCTCCTCACAGCCCGACGGCACCTGCGTTCCGATGGAGATCGCGCTCATGGAGAAGGTGGGCTCCGGCTGCCGCTTCATCATCCAGCTGCTGGACTGGTTTGAGCTGCCTGACAGCTTCGCGCTGGTGATGGAGCGTCCGGAGCGGTCGCAGGATCTCCTGCAGCTCCTGCGGGAGCACGGGTTCCTGAGCGAGGACAAGGCGCGCTGGCTCTTCTGCCAGGTGCTGTGCGCCGTGCAGCACTGCACCGCCTGCGGCGTCCTGCACCGGGACATCAAGCTGGAGAACCTCCTCGTGGACCCGGCATGCGGAGATCTGAAGCTGATTGACTTCGGCTGCGGCACCTTCCTCCAGGAGCGAGCCTTCACGCGATTTGCCGGTGAGCCGAGAGCCCCAGCCCGGGCCCTGCTCCCGGTGCCGGGCACTGCACGGCCCCGTTCCCTCCTCGGCCGTGGCCGTGGGGGGCGGCGTTCAGCCGGCTGCCGCCAGCCCTGTGGCACGGGGCGGAGCCGTGTCCCAGGAGCCGGCTGCCGGCCCTGCCCACACGGGGCGGGGGCCGCCAAAGCCGGGCCCCAGCCGCTCGGCTCGGCAGCCCTGCGAGGGCTGGGGCTGCCCCGTCGGCCTTGTCTGCCTTGCAGAAGGGGTTCTTGGCTTGGGCCGGAGGGCGCGGAGTGGCCTCGGGGGTGGGGGGAGGTTGTGGCCGGCAGTGCAGCCCCTGCCTCTGGCAGGAGGCTGGCGCCAGGCTCTGGAAGGCAGCAGCCTGCGGCTGGACAGCGCTGCCTGTGTCCCCTAGGAACACAGGCGTACAGCCCGCCCGAGTTGGTCGCCATGGGCTGCTACCGCGGCGATTCGGCCACCGTGTGGTCCCTGGGCGTGCTGCTGTACGCAATGGTGTGCGGGAGCCTCCCCTTCGAGGACAACCGCGCCATCGTGCTGGGGCAGCTCTTCTTCGGGCCGCAGGTCTCTCCAGGTTGGTACCCGGCCTCAAGCGGGCGGCTTTGGCAGACGGCAGCGCGCAGCCCGGCGCGGCCCTCCCGCAGCTCCGCGGCCCCTGCCCTCAAGGGCCGGCCGCAGGCAGGAGGCGGCCCGTGCCGCCGGGCTCCGTGTGGCACACGCCGCCTGAAGGAGGGGGCCGTGTCCCGCCGGGCCGCCCTCCCGCACCGGGCACCGGCGGCGCTCTGGGCCCGGCGCGGCTCTGAGCACACGCAGCACGGCCCGGGCCCCGCGGGCGTCGGGGGGCGCCGGGCACGAGCCTTCTGCAAGTGACCGCCGCTTTCTGCCTCCTCTCCGCAGAGTGCCAGCACCTCATCTGCTGGTGTCTGTCCAAGCACCCCGCGGACAGGCCACAGCTGGAGGAGATCTTGCGCCACCCTTGGCTGCGGGGCTGGCGGTTTTGAGGCCTTGCCAGAGCCTCTGCAGCACCCAGGTACCCGGGCCCAGGCAGGACTCAATAAAAGAAAAAAACACCAAACCAACCACAAACCAAAAAATAAAACAACCACCAACCCATTCCCGGCTGTCAGGTCTGGTGCTATTTGGGACCATTTCCACTCCGAGCCGAGCCCCAATGTCCCCTCATAATGACCGCCAGCTTGAGGGAGGAGCCGCCATTTAAGGGAAGCCGTGAGGGGCAAGCAGTCACCCCGCAAAGAAATGGGGGTAATCTGGGAAAACACCCACACATATCAAACACCCACCAGCTCCCCGAGTGAGGAGGGACCCTGGCAACTCCCAGAGTGACGCCAGCTCCTCTGGTCACTTTTGAAACGTCACCCCCGAAGGGCACGGGAGCAGGTGATTCCCCAATGTCAGCAGGCAAGCAGGTGAGGCAGAGGGCTGGCTTGCCTGAACAGGCATCTTCTCTGGGAAATAGCATGGAAAAGGAAGCTGTGTGCCCAGTGGAAAGCAGGTCACAGATGCTTCTTGCCACTGAAGGGAGAGATTTGGTGTGGCGAAAGCTCAGCTGGAGATGAAGGTGGCCAGAAATGTGAGGCACAATAAAAAGCAGTGTTTTCAAATACATTAAAGGGAAAAAAAATCATTGTAAAAGTAACATTGTCCCCTACCAGGATGTGGATGGTCACCTCACAGACAGGGGCAGAGACACGGTACAGGTGTTTAATGCATTCTTTGCCTCTGTCTTCAACACTCATCCCTCCCTTCCCAGTGGAAAACGGTGCATTGTAGCAAGGGACACAGCAGAGTTTTGGAAGAGGGCAAGCCCTGCTCAGCAGAAACCAAACCACCCCTGTTTGATTCACAGCATTCCCATCCAAGCCCAACACAGGCCAGCTTCTTGGAAGAAAGGAAGCCTATCCCAGTCAAAACCAGAGCGGTGGGAGCACCATGAGCGGTCTTTAACAAATCCTGATTTATTTAGATCAGAGGCACTGCAGAGGTCAGGGAGCTGCAAACAAATAACTCTTCCAGCCCTCGACCACCGTCTCAGGAGAGCTCCCCAGAGACAGAGGAACTTCCTTTGTGTCTGAAGGATCTTCCCAGGCAGAGAGGAGTGGGTATTTCCAGTTGGTAACGCTGCAGGGTCTTGGGAGCTGTGGACTTGACACGGCTGGCACCAGCACTCTTCCTGATGTGCCACCACTTGCTCCAGGAAAGGATTCATTGGAACAGGCTGACCTCTGCTTCTTACTTCCAGGCTTTTTCTGGCCACGGCCATCTTCAGGGATGAGCCAGTTCTGCCGAGCCCTGAGGCGGGCGGGGCACTGACGGCACAAAGGGGCCGAGCGCTGGCGTGAGGCAGGGCTGTGATGTTACAGGGGGTCCTGGCCACAGCACTGTGACATCACCCGCCACCCCTATATAAGCCGGGCCAGCCCCCGCAGCCGCCAGTGCGGTTGCCATGGGACGTGCCGGAGCCATGGGTGACGGTGGTGTCCTGCTCACCGCACTTGTCCTGCTGCTGGCCGCCGTGGCTGTCTGCTGGGCCATCGGCCACTGGCAACCACGGCGGCGGCACACACGGACAGCAGCGACGAGGAGCAAGCGCTCCCGCGTCCGGCCCAGAGGCTCTCGGAGGAAGCGAGGAGCCCCCGCGGCTCCCAGGTCCTGCGGGCCTCGGGCCACCTCTCACAAGCGGCCACGCGCTCCCGCCAGCCCCACGCGCGGCGCCTGCAGCTGCCGCCGCTGCACGGCAGTGGCCCGCGAGCTGCAGGAACTGATGCTGCTGCTCTGGGCTGGCACTGGGACACGTGTGCCGCTCTACGCGGGGATGTGGCAGGCGCTGTGGGAAGGACTGGAGGAGCTGGGGAAGCGAGGCCACCTGCCCTGCTGCGGCTCCTTCAGATCCTCCACAAGCCTCCGTCCCCGCAAGAGGCTGCTCCCAGCAAGACTCTCCATCCCTGGGAGCGCCTCAACCCCTGCAAGGATGGCACAGCAGCGGAGACCCGCCATCCACGCAGGAGGTGCAGGCTGTCAGAGACCCTCCATCCTGCCAGGAGCCTCTGCTATCTCTGACAGCCTCCATCCCTCACAGAGGCTCAGTGAGACCTGTCGGCCTGCAGAAGGTGCAGAGCCCATGCACAGGTCTCCCAGCTCCCTTGGGCTCACGGACTTCAAGGGCACAACCCCGAGCCTTGACGTGGCCAGGGAAAGCCCTGAAGTCCAGATGGGAGCCCAGCCCGAGGCAGGGGAGCTCCAAGAGACCTGTCGGCCTGCAGAAGGTGCAGAGCCCATGCACAGGTCTCCCAGCTCCCTTGGGCTCACGGACTTCAAGGGCACAACCCCGAGCCTTGACGTGGCCAGGGAAAGCCCTGAAGTCCAGATGGGAGCCCAGCCCGAGGCAAGGGAGCTTTCCCAGGAGCAGCTGGCGGAGCAGCCAGCGTCCTGGCACCAGCAGGTGTCATCCCGCAGGTCCCAGGACGCTGTGTTGGCTGTGCCAGCTGGCAACAGCCCCAGCCTGGTGGTGGAGCCGATCCTTGAGACACCAAGGAGTCTCCTCCATCCCCAGGAAGCTGCCGCACCACGGCTCTCGACTACCTCGAAGGCCTTCGTAAGAGCAGGTGAGAGGTCCTGAGGAGCTGTCAGAGGCTCCCCTGGGGCTCCTGACGGGCATGCCCAGGCCAGGCCGGGGCCCCTGAGAGTGGCCTAGTCCCTGGCTGCTTCCAGCGCCTCTGATGCCACGGCTTCAAAAGGCCCTCTCTGCTTTGCAGCTGCTCCTGGGACGCCCCCGGGCGAAGCCTCGGGCTGTAGCCCCGGCCGGCCACAAGAGCTGAGCGCGGCCCACGACGCCGGGGATAGAGACGGTGCCGCCCTGCCCCGCTGCCCTGCGCCTCCCGCAGCCGCCTCTGCGCCCTGCCCCGGCCCGGCCGTGCCGCTGGCCAGCCCCGGGGCTGCCGGGCGGGGGCCGCTGCCCGGCGCACAGCAGGAAGCAGGTCAGAGCAGCGGGGCCCGCGGCGGCTCGGCCCGCTTCACTTGCGGGCGCTCGGGGGGTTCCTGGGCGCAAGGCTGACGGCTCGCTCTTGGCCGCAGGGCGAAAGAAGGAGCTGCAGGAGCTCTACCAGCTGGGCCCGCAGCTGGGCAGCGGCGGCTTCGGCACCGTTTTCTCGGGCATCCGCCTCTCGGACGGGAGGCCGGTGAGTGAGCGGGAAGGCCGGGCGTGCGGGGAGGGGCAGCGGCGGGCAAGGGCAGGCCTTGAGCTCAGCCCCCCCGTCTCGATGGCTGGCAGGTGGCCGTCAAACGCGTGGCCCGGGAGAGCGTCCTGCAGTGGGTCGAGCTGGTGAGTGAGCGGGGCCAGCGGCACAGAGCGGGCTGTGCCCCAAGCGTCCCCCGGGCGGGATGAATCCCCATCACCAGGGAGGCTGCCCGAGGGGCCACGGGGGCATGCCAGGCAGGGCCCGGCGCAGCCACAGGGCAGCGTCAGGCCCGCTGTAGGCGCTGTCTCCTCCTCACAGCCCGACGGCACCTGCGTTCCGATGGAGATCGCGCTCATGGAGAAGGTGGGCTCCGGCTGCCGCTTCATCATCCAGCTGCTGGACTGGTTTGAGCTGCCTGACAGCTTCGCGCTGGTGATGGAGCGTCCGGAGCGGTCGCGGGATCTCCTGCAGCTCCTGCGGGAGCACGGGTTCCTGAGCGAGGACAAGGCGCGCTGGCTCTTCTGCCAGGTGCTGTGCGCCGTGCAGCACTGCACCGCCTGCGGCGTCCTGCACCGGGACATCAAGCTGGAGAACCTCCTCGTGGACCCGGCATGCGGAGATCTGAAGCTGATTGACTTCGGCTGCGGCACCTTCCTCCAGGAGCGAGCCTTCACGCGATTTGCCGGTGAGCCGAGAGCCCCAGCCCGGGCCCTGCTCCCGGTGCCGGGCACTGCACGGCCCCGTTCCCTCCTTGGCCGTGGCCGTGGGGGGCGGCGTTCAGCCGGCTGCCGCCAGCCCTGTGGCACGGGGCGGAGCCGTGTCCCAGGAGCCGGCTGCCGGCCCTGCCCACACGGGGCGGGGGCCGCCAAAGCCGGGCCCCGGCCGCTCGGCTCGGCAGCCCTGCGAGGGCTGGGGCTGCCCCGTCGGCCTTGTCTGCCTTGCAGAAGGGGTTCTTGGCTTGGGCCGGAGGGCGCGGAGTGGCCTCGGGGGTGGGGGGAGGTTGTGGCCGGCAGTGCAGCCCCTGCCTCTGGCAGGAGGCTGGCGCCAGGCTCTGGAAGGCAGCAGCCTGCGGCTGGACAGCGCTGCCTGTGTCCCCTAGGAACACAGGCGTACAGCCCGCCCGAGTTGGTCGCCATGGGCTGCTACCGCGGCGATTCGGCCACCGTGTGGTCCCTGGGCGTGCTGCTGTACGCAATGGTGTGCGGGAGCCTCCCCTTCGAGGACAACCGCGCCATCGTGCTGGGGCAGCTCTTCTTCGGGCCGCAGGTCTCTCCAGGTTGGTACCCGGCCTCAAGCGGGCGGCTTTGGCAGACGGCAGCGCGCAGCCCGGCGCGGCCCTCCCGCAGCTCCGCGGCCCCTGCCCTCAAGGGCCGGCCGCAGGCAGGAGGCGGCCCGTGCCGCCGGGCTCCGTGTGGCACACGCCGCCTGAAGGAGGGGGCCGTGTCCCGCCGGGCCGCCCTCCCGCACCGGGCACCGGCGGCGCTCTGGGCCCGGCGCGGCTCTGAGCACACGCAGCACGGCCCGGGCCCCGCGGGCGTCGGGGGGCGCCGGGCACGAGCCTTCTGCAAGTGACCGCCGCTTTCTGCCTCCTCTCCGCAGAGTGCCAGCACCTCATCTGCTGGTGTCTGTCCAAGCACCCCGCGGACAGGCCACAGCTGGAGGAGATCTTGCGCCACCCTTGGCTGCGGGGCTGGCGGTTTTGAGGCCTTGCCAGAGCCTCTGCAGCACCCAGGTACCCGGGCCCAGGCAGGACTCAATAAAAGAAAAAAACACCAAACCAACCACAAACCAAAAAATAAAACAACCACCAACCCATTCCCGGCTGTCAGGTCTGGTGCTATTTGGGACCATTTCCACTCCGAGCCGAGCCCCAATGTCCCCTCATAATGACCGCCAGCTTGAGGGAGGAGCCGCCATTTAAGGGAAGCCGTGAGGGGCAAGCAGTCACCCCGCAAAGAAATGGGGGTAATCTGGGAAAACACCCACACATATCAAACACCCACCAGCTCCCCGAGTGAGGAGGGACCCTGGCAACTCCCAGAGTGACGCCAGCTCCTCTGGTCACTTTTGAAACGTCACCCCCGAAGGGCACGGGAGCAGGTGATTCCCCAATGTCAGCAGGCAAGCAGGTGAGGCAGAGGGCTGGCTTGCCTGAACAGGCATCTTCTCTGGGAAATAGCATGGAAAAGGAAGCTGTGTGCCCAGTGGAAAGCAGGTCACAGATGCTTCTTGCCACTGAAGGGAGAGATTTGGTGTGGCGAAAGCTCAGCTGGAGATGAAGGTGGCCAGAAATGTGAGGCACAATAAAAAGCAGTGTTTTCAAATACATTAAAGGGAAAAAAAATCATTGTAAAAGTAACATTGTCCCCTACCAGGATGTGGATGGTCACCTCACAGACAGGGGCAGAGACACGGTACAGGTGTTTAATGCATTCTTTGCCTCTGTCTTCAACACTCATCCCTCCCTTCCCAGTGGAAAACGGTGCATTGTAGCAAGGGACACAGCAGAGTTTTGGAAGAGGGCAAGCCCTGCTCAGCAGAAACCAAACCACCCCTGTTTGATTCACAGCATTCCCATCCAAGCCCAACACAGGCCAGCTTCTTGGAAGAAAGGAAGCCTATCCCAGTCAAAACCAGAGCGGTGGGAGCACCATGAGCGGTCTTTAACAAATCCTGATTTATTTAGATCAGAGGCACTGCAGAGGTCAGGGAGCTGCAAACAAATAACTCTTCCAGCCCTCGACCACCGTCTCAGGAGAGCTCCCCAGAGACAGAGGAACTTCCTTTGTGTCTGAAGGATCTTCCCAGGCAGAGAGGAGTGGGTATTTCCAGTTGGTAACGCTGCAGGGTCTTGGGAGCTGTGGACTTGACACGGCTGGCACCAGCACTCTTCCTGATGTGCCACCACTTGCTCCAGGAAAGGATTCATTGGAACAGGCTGACCTCTGCTTCTTACTTCCAGGCTTTTTCTGGCCACGGCCATCTTCAGGGATGAGCCAGTTCTGCCGAGCCCTGAGGCGGGCGGGGCACTGACGGCACAAAGGGGCCGAGCGCTGGCGTGAGGCAGGGCTGTGATGTTACAGGGGGTCCTGGCCACAGCACTGTGACATCACCCGCCACCCCTATATAAGCCGGGCCAGCCCCCGCAGCCGCCAGTGCGGTTGCCATGGGACGTGCCGGAGCCATGGGTGACGGTGGTGTCCTGCTCACCGCACTTGTCCTGCTGCTGGCCGCCGTGGCTGTCTGCTGGGCCATCGGCCACTGGCAACCACGGCGGCGGCACACACGGACAGCAGCGACGAGGAGCAAGCGCTCCCGCGTCCGGCCCAGAGGCTCTCGGAGGAAGCGAGGAGCCCCGCAGCTCCCAGGTCCTGCGGGCCTCGGGCCACCTCTCACAAGCGGCCACGCGCTCCCGCCAGCCCCACGCGCGGCGCCTGCAGCTGCCGCCGCTGCACGGCAGTGGCCCGCGAGCTGCAGGAACTGATGCTGCTGCTCTGGGCTGGCACTGGGACACGTGTGCCGCTCTACGCGGGGATGTGGCAGGCGCTGTGGGAAGGACTGGAGGAGCTGGGGAAGCGAGGCCACCTGCCCTGCTGCGGCTCCTTCAGATCCTCCACAAGCCTCTGTCCCCGCAAGAGGCTGCTCCCAGCAAGACTCTCCATCCCTGGGAGCGCCTCAACCCCTGCAAGGATGGCACAGCAGCGGAGACCCGCCATCCACGCAGGAGGTGCAGGCTGTCAGAGACCCTCCATCCTGCCAGGAGCCTCTGCTATCTCTGACAGCCTCCATCCCTCACAGAGGCTCAGTGAGACCTGTCGGCCTGCAGAAGGTGCAGAGCCCATGCACAGGTCTCCCAGCTCCCTTGGGCTCACGGACTTCAAGGGCACAACCCCGAGCCTTGACGTGGCCAGGGAAAGCCCTGAAGTCCAGATGGGAGCCCAGCCCGAGGCAGGGGAGCTCCAAGAGACCTGTCGGCCTGCAGAAGGTGCAGAGCCCATGCACAGGTCTCCCAGCTCCCTTGGGCTCACGGACTTCAAGGGCACAACCCCGAGCCTTGACGTGGCCAGGGAAAGCCCTGAAGTCCAGATGGGAGCCCAGCCCGAGGCAAGGGAGCTTTCCCAGGAGCAGCTGGCGGAGCAGCCAGCGTCCTGGCACCAGCAGGTGTCATCCCGCAGGTCCCAGGACGCTGTGTTGGCTGTGCCAGCTGGCAACAGCCCCAGCCTGGTGGTGGAGCCGATCCTTGAGACACCAAGGAGTCTCCTCCATCCCCAGGAAGCTGCCGCACCACGGCTCTCGACTACCTCGAAGGCCTTCGTAAGAGCAGGTGAGAGGTCCTGAGGAGCTGTCAGAGGCTCCCCTGGGGCTCCTGACGGGCATGCCCAGGCCAGGCCGGGGCCCCTGAGAGTGGCCTAGTCCCTGGCTGCTTCCAGCGCCTCTGATGCCACGGCTTCAAAAGGCCCTCTCTGCTTTGCAGCTGCTCCTGGGACGCCCCCGGGTGAAGCCTCGGGCTGTAGCCCCGGCCGGCCACAAGAGCTGAGCGCGGCCCACAACGCCGGGGATAGAGACGGTGCCGCCCTGCCCCGCTGCCCTGCGCCTCCCGCAGCCGCCTCTGCGCCCTGCCCCGGCCCGGCCGTGCCGCTGGCCAGCCCCGGGGCTGCCGGGCGGGGGCCGCTGCCCGGCGCACAGCAGGAAGCAGGTCAGAGCAGCGGGGCCCGCGGCGGCTCGGCCCGCTTCACTTGCGGGCGCTCGGGGGGTTCCTGGGCGCAAGGCTGATGGCTCGCTCTTGGCCGCAGGGCGAAAGAAGGAGCTGCAGGAGCTCTACCAGCTGGGCCCGCAGCTGGGCAGCGGCGGCTTCGGCACCGTTTTCTCGGGCATCCGCCTCTCGGACGGGAGGCCGGTGAGTGAGCGGGAAGGCCGGGCGTGCGGGGAGGGGCAGCGGCGGGCAAGGGCAGGCCTTGAGCTCAGCCCCCCCGTCTCGATGGCTGGCAGGTGGCCGTCAAACGCGTGGCCCGGGAGAGCGTCCTGCAGTGGGTCGAGCTGGTGAGTGAGCGGGGCCAGCGGCACAGAGCGGGCTGTGCCCCAAGCGTCCCCCGGGCGGGATGAATCCCCATCACCAGGGAGGCTGCCCGAGGGGCCACGGGGGCATGCCAGGCAGGGCCCGGCGCAGCCACAGGGCAGCGTCAGGCCCGCTGTAGGCGCTGTCTCCTCCTCACAGCCCGACGGCACCTGCGTTCCGATGGAGATCGCGCTCATGGAGAAGGTGGGCTCCGGCTGCCGCTTCATCATCCAGCTGCTGGACTGGTTTGAGCTGCCTGACAGCTTCGCGCTGGTGATGGAGCGTCCGGAGCGGTCGCGGGATCTCCTGCAGCTCCTGCGGGAGCACGGGTTCCTGAGCGAGGACAAGGCGCGCTGGCTCTTCTGCCAGGTGCTGTGCGCCGTGCAGCACTGCACCGCCTGCGGCGTCCTGCACCGGGACATCAAGCTGGAGAACCTCCTCGTGGACCCGGCATGCGGAGATCTGAAGCTGATTGACTTCGGCTGCGGCACCTTCCTCCAGGAGCGAGCCTTCACGCGATTTGCCGGTGAGCCGAGAGCCCCAGCCCGGGCCCTGCTCCCGGTGCCGGGCACTGCACGGCCCCGTTCCCTCCTCGGCCGTGGCCGTGGGGGGCGGCGTTCAGCCGGCTGCCGCCAGCCCTGTGGCACGGGGCGGAGCCGTGTCCCAGGAGCCGGCTGCCGGCCCTGCCCACACGGGGCGGGGGCCGCCAAAGCCGGGCCCCGGCCGCTCGGCTCGGCAGCCCTGCGAGGGCTGGGGCTGCCCCGTCGGCCTTGTCTGCCTTGCAGAAGGGGTTCTTGGCTTGGGCCGGAGGGCGCGGAGTGGCCTCGGGGGTGGGGGGAGGTTGTGGCCGGCAGTGCAGCCCCTGCCTCTGGCAGGAGGCTGGCGCCAGGCTCTGGAAGGCAGCAGCCTGCGGCTGGACAGCGCTGCCTGTGTCCCCTAGGAACACAGGCGTACAGCCCGCCCGAGTTGGTCGCCATGGGCTGCTACCGCGGCGATTCGGCCACCGTGTGGTCCCTGGGCGTGCTGCTGTACGCAATGGTGTGCGGGAGCCTCCCCTTCGAGGACAACCGCGCCATCGTGCTGGGGCAGCTCTTCTTCGGGCCGCAGGTCTCTCCAGGTTGGTACCCGGCCTCAAGCGGGCGGCTTTGGCAGACGGCAGCGCGCAGCCCGGCGCGGCCCTCCCGCAGCTCCGCGGCCCCTGCCCTCAAGGGCCGGCCGCAGGCAGGAGGCGGCCCCGTGCCGCCGGGCTCCGTGTGGCACACGCCGCCTGAAGGAGGGGGCCGTGTCCCGCCGGGCCGCCCTCCCGCACCGGGCACCGGCGGCGCTCTGGGCCCGGCGCGGGCTCTGAGCACACGCAGCACGGCCCGGGCCCCGCGGGCGTCGGGGGGCGCCGGGCACGAGCCTTCTGCAAGTGACCGCCGCTTTCTGCCTCCTCTCCGCAGAGTGCCAGCACCTCATCTGCTGGTGTCTGTCCAAGCACCCCCGCGGACAGGCCACAGCTGGAGGAGATCTTGCGCCACCCTTGGCTGCGGGGCTGGCGGTTTTGAGGCCTTGCCAGAGCCTCTGCAGCACCCAGGTACCCGGGCCCAGGCAGGACTCAATAAAAGAAAAAACACCAAACCAACCACAAACCAAAAAATAAAACAACCACCAACCCATTCCCGGCTGTCAGGTCTGGTGCTATTTGGACCATTTCCACTCCGAGCCGAGCCCCAATGTCCCCTCATAATGACCGCCAGCTTGAGGGAGGAGCCGCCATTTAAGGGAAGCCGTGAGGGGCAAGCAGTCACCCCGCAAAGAAATGGGGGTAATCTGGAAAACACCCACACATATCAAACACCCACCAGCTCCCCGAGTGAGGAGGGACCCTGGCAACTCCCAGAGTGACGCCAGCTCCTCTGGTCACTTTTGAAACGTCACCCCCGAAGGGCACGGGAGCAGGTGATTCCCCAATGTCAGCAGGCAAGCAGGTGAGGCAGAGGGCTGGCTTGCCTGAACAGGCATCTTCTCTGGGAAATAGCATGGAAAAGGAAGCTGTGTGCCCAGTGGAAAGCAGGTCACAGATGCTTCTTGCCACTGAAGGGAGAGATTTGGTGTGGCGAAAGCTCAGCTGGAGATGAAGGTGGCCAGAAATGTGAGGCACAATAAAAAGCAGTGTTTTCAAATACATTAAAGGGAAAAAAAATCATTGTAAAAGTAACATTGTCCCCTACCAGGATGTGGGATGGTCACCTCACAGACAGGGGCAGAGACACGGTACAGGTGTTTAATGCATTCTTTGCCTCTGTCTTCAACACTCATCCCTCCCTTCCCAGTGGAAAACGGTGCATTGTAGCAAGGACACAGCAGAGTTTTGGAAGAGGGCAAGCCCTGCTCAGCAGAAACCAAACCACCCCTGTTTGATTCACAGCATTCCCATCCAAGCCCAACACAGGCCAGCTTCTTGGAAGAAAGGAAGCCTATCCCAGTCAAAACCAGAGCGGTGGGAGCACCATGAGCGGTCTTTAACAAATCCTGATTTATTTAGATCAGAGGCACTGCAGAGGTCAGGGAGCTGCAAACAAATAACTCTTCCAGCCCTCGACCACCGTCTCAGGAGAGCTCCCCAGAGACAGAGGAACTTCCTTTGTGTCTGAAGGATCTTCCCAGGCAGAGAGGAGTGGGTATTTCCAGTTGGTAACGCTGCAGGGTCTTGGGAGCTGTGGACTTGACACGGCTGGCACCAGCACTCTTCCTGATGTGCCACCACTTGCTCCAGGAAAGGATTCATTGGAACAGGCTGACCTCTGCTTCTTACTTCCAGGCTTTTTCTGGCCACGGCCATCTTCAGGGATGAGCCAGTTCTGCCGAGCCCTGAGGCGGGCGGGGCACTGACGGCACAAAGGGGCCGAGCGCTGGCGTGAGGCAGGGCTGTGATGTTACAGGGGGTCCTGGCCACAGCACTGTGACATCACCCGCCACCCCTATATAAGCCGGGCCAGCCCCCGCAGCCGCCAGTGCGGTTGCCATGGGACGTGCCGGAGCCATGGGTGACGGTGGTGTCCTGCTCACCGCACTTGTCCTGCTGCTGGCCGCCGTGGCTGTCTGCTGGGCCATCGGCCACTGGCAACCACGGCGGCGGCACACACGGACAGCAGCGACGAGGAGCAAGCGCTCCCGCGTCCGGCCCAGAGGCTCTCGGAGGAAGCGAGGAGCCCCCGCGGCTCCCAGGTCCTGCGGGCCTCGGGCCACCTCTCACAAGCGGCCACGCGCTCCCCGCCAGCCCCACGCGCGGCGCCTGCAGCTGCCGCCGCTGCACGGCAGTGGCCCGCGAGCTGCAGGAACTGATGCTGCTGCTCTGGGCTGGCACTGGGACACGTGTGCCGCTCTACGCGGGGATGTGGCAGGCGCTGTGGGAAGGACTGGAGGAGCTGGGGAAGCGAGGCCACCTGCCCTGCTGCGGCTCCTTCAGATCCTCCACAAGCCTCCGTCCCCGCAAGAGGCTGCTCCCAGCAAGACTCTCCATCCCTGGGAGCGCCTCAACCCCTGCAAGGATGGCACAGCAGCGGAGACCCGCCATCCACGCAGGAGGTGCAGGCTGTCAGAGACCCTCCATCCTGCCAGGAGCCTCTGCTATCTCTGACAGCCTCCATCCCTCACAGAGGCTCAGTGAGACCTGTCGGCCTGCAGAAGGTGCAGAGCCCATGCACAGGTCTCCCAGCTCCCTTGGGCTCACGGACTTCAAGGGCACAACCCCGAGCCTTGACGTGGCCAGGGAAAGCCCTGAAGTCCAGATGGGAGCCCAGCCCGAGGCAGGGGAGCTCCAAGAGACCTGTCGGCCTGCAGAAGGTGCAGAGCCCATGCACAGGTCTCCCAGCTCCCTTGGGCTCACGGACTTCAAGGGCACAACCCCGAGCCTTGACGTGGCCAGGGAAAGCCCTGAAGTCCAGATGGGAGCCCAGCCCGAGGCAAGGGAGCTTTCCCAGGAGCAGCTGGCGGAGCAGCCAGCGTCCTGGCACCAGCAGGTGTCATCCCGCAGGTCCCAGGACGCTGTGTTGGCTGTGCCAGCTGGCAACAACCCCAGCCTGGTGGTGGAGCCGATCCTTGAGACACCAAGGAGTCTCCTCCATCCCCAGGAAGCTGCCGCACCACGGCTCTCGACTACCTCGAAGGCCTTCGTAAGAGCAGGTGAGAGGTCCTGAGGAGCTGTCAGAGGCTCCCCTGGGGCTCCTGACGGGCATGCCCAGGCCAGGCCGGGGCCCCTGAGAGTGGCCTAGTCCCTGGCTGCTTCCAGCGCCTCTGATGCCACGGCTTCAAAAGGCCCTCTCTGCTTTGCAGCTGCTCCTGGGACGCCCCCGGGCGAAGCCTCGGGCTGTAGCCCCGGCCGGCCACAAGAGCTGAGCGCGGCCCACGACGCCGGGGATAGAGACGGTGCCGCCCTGCCCCGCTGCCCTGCGCCTCCCGCAGCCGCCTCTGCGCCCTGCCCCGGCCCGGCCGTGCCGCTGGCCAGCCCCGGGGCTGCCGGGCGGGGGCCGCTGCCCGGCGCACAGCAGGAAGCAGGTCAGAGCAGCGGGGCCCGCGGCGGCTCGGCCCGCTTCACTTGCGGGCGCTCGGGGGGTTCCTGGGCGCAAGGCTGACGGCTCGCTCTTGGCCGCAGGGCGAAAGAAGGAGCTGCAGGAGCTCTACCAGCTGGGCCCGCAGCTGGGCAGCGGCGGCTTCGGCACCGTTTTCTCGGGCATCCGCCTCTCGGACGGGAGGCCGGTGAGTGAGCGGGAAGGCCGGGCGTGCGGGGAGGGGCAGCGGCGGGCAAGGGCAGGCCTTGAGCTCAGCCCCCCCGTCTCGATGGCTGGCAGGTGGCCGTCAAACGCGTGGCCCGGGAGAGCGTCCTGCAGTGGGTCGAGCTGGTGAGTGAGCGGGGCCAGCGGCACAGAGCGGGCTGTGCCCCAAGCGTCCCCCGGGCGGGATGAATCCCCATCACCAGGAAGGCTGCCCGAGGGGCCACGGGGGCATGCCAGGCAGGGCCCGGCGCAGCCACAGGGCAGCGTCAGGCCCGCTGTAGGCGCTGTCTCCTCCTCACAGCCCGACGGCACCTGCGTTCCGATGGAGATCGCGCTCATGGAGAAGGTGGGCTCCGGCTGCCGCTTCATCATCCAGCTGCTGGACTGGTTTGAGCTGCCTGACAGCTTCGCGCTGGTGATGGAGCGTCCGGAGCGGTCGCGGGATCTCCTGCAGCTCCTGCGGGAGCACGGGTTCCTGAGCGAGGACAAGGCGCGCTGGCTCTTCTGCCAGGTGCTGTGCGCCGTGCAGCACTGCACCGCCTGCGGCGTCCTGCACCGGGACATCAAGCTGGAGAACCTCCTCGTGGACCCGGCATGCGGAGATCTGAAGCTGATTGACTTCGGCTGCGGCACCTTCCTCCAGGAGCGAGCCTTCACGCGATTTGCCGGTGAGCCGAGAGCCCCAGCCCGGGCCCTGCTCCCGGTGCCGGGCACTGCACGGCCCCGTTCCCTCCTCGGCCGTGGCCGTGGGGGGCGGCGTTCAGCCGGCTGCCGCCAGCCCTGTGGCACGGGGCGGAGCCGTGTCCCAGGAGCCGGCTGCCGGCCCTGCCCACACGGGGCGGGGGCCGCCAAAGCCGGGCCCCGGCCGCTCGGCTCGGCAGCCCTGCGAGGGCTGGGGCTGCCCCGTCGGCCTTGTCTGCCTTGCAGAAGGGGTTCTTGGCTTGGGCCGGAGGGCGCGGAGTGGCCTCGGGGGTGGGGGGAGGTTGTGGCCGGCAGTGCAGCCCCTGCCTCTGGCAGGAGGCTGGCGCCAGGCTCTGGAAGGCAGCAGCCTGCGGCTGGACAGCGCTGCCTGTGTCCCCTAGGAACACAGGCGTACAGCCCGCCCGAGTTGGTCGCCATGGGCTGCTACCGCGGCGATTCGGCCACCGTGTGGTCCCTGGGCGTGCTGCTGTACGCAATGGTGTGCGGGAGCCTCCCCTTCGAGGACAACCGCGCCATCGTGCTGGGGCAGCTCTTCTTCGGGCCGCAGGTCTCTCCAGGTTGGTACCCGGCCTCAAGCGGGCGGCTTTGGCAGACGGCAGCGCGCAGCCCGGCGCGGCCCTCCCGCAGCTCCGCGGCCCCTGCCCTCAAGGGCCGGCCGCAGGCAGGAGGCGGCCCGTGCCGCCGGGCTCCGTGTGGCACACGCCGCCTGAAGGAGGGGGCCGTGTCCCGCCGGGCCGCCCTCCCGCACCGGGCACCGGCGGCGCTCTGGGCCCGGCGCGGCTCTGAGCACACGCAGCACGGCCCGGGCCCCGCGGGCGTCGGGGGGCGCCGGGCACGAGCCTTCTGCAAGTGACCGCCGCTTTCTGCCTCCTCTCCGCAGAGTGCCAGCACCTCATCTGCTGGTGTCTGTCCAAGCACCCCGCGGACAGGCCACAGCTGGAGGAGATCTTGCGCCACCCTTGGCTGCGGGGCTGGCGGTTTTGAGGCCTTGCCAGAGCCTCTGCAGCACCCAGGTACCCGGGCCCAGGCAGGACTCAATAAAAGAAAAAAACACCAAACCAACCACAAACCAAAAAATAAAACAACCACCAACCCATTCCCGGCTGTCAGGTCTGGTGCTATTTGGGACCATTTCCACTCCGAGCCGAGCCCCAATGTCCCCTCATAATGACCGCCAGCTTGAGGGAGGAGCCGCCATTTAAGGGAAGCCGTGAGGGGCAAGCAGTCACCCCGCAAAGAAATGGGGGTAATCTGGGAAAACACCCACACATATCAAACACCCACCAGCTCCCCGAGTGAGGAGGGACCCTGGCAACTCCCAGAGTGACGCCAGCTCCTCTGGTCACTTTTGAAACGTCACCCCCGAAGGGCACGGGAGCAGGTGATTCCCCAATGTCAGCAGGCAAGCAGGTGAGGCAGAGGGCTGGCTTGCCTGAACAGGCATCTTCTCTGGGAAATAGCATGGAAAAGGAAGCTGTGTGCCCAGTGGAAAGCAGGTCTTGCCACTGAAGGGAGAGATTTGGTGGTGGCGAAAGCTCAGCTGGAGATGAAGGTGGCCAGAAATGTGAGGCACAATAAAAAAGCAGTGTTTTCAAATACATTAAAGGGAAAAAAAAATCATTGTAAAAGTAACATTGTCCCCTACCAGGATGTGGATGGTCACCTCACAGACAGGGGCAGAGACACGGTACAGGTGTTTAATGCATTCTTTGCCTCTGTCTTCAACACTCATCCCTCCCTTCCCAGTGGAAAACGGTGCATTGTAGCAAGGGACACAGCAGAGTTTTGGAAGAGGGGCAAGCCCTGCTCAGCAGAAACCAAACCACCCCTGTTTGATTCACAGCATTCCCATCCAAGCCCAACACAGGCCAGCTTCTTGGAAGAAAGGAAGCCTATCCCAGTCAAAACCAGAGCGGTGGGAGCACCATGAGCGGTCTTTAACAAATCCTGATTTATTTAGATCAGAGGCACTGCAGAGGTCAGGGGAAGCAGGCAAACAAATAACTCTTCCAGCCCTCGACCACCGTCTCAGGAGAGCTCCCCAGAGACAGAGGAACTTCCTTTGTGTCTGAAGGATCTTCCCAGGCAGAGAGGAGTGGGTATTTCCAGTTGGTAACGCTGCAGGGTCTTGGGAGCTGTGGACTTGACACGGCTGGCACCAGCACTCTTCCTGATGTGCCACCACTTGCTCCAGGAAAGGATTCATTGGAACAGGCTGACCTCTGCTTCTTACTTCCAGGCTTTTTCTGGCCACGGCCATCTTCAGGGATGAGCCAGTTCTGCCGAGCCCTGAGGCGGGCGGGGCACTGACGGCACAAAGGGGCCGAGCGCTGGCTGTGAGGCAGGGCTGTGATGTTACAGGGGGGGTCCTGGCCACAGCACTGTGACATCACCCGCCACCCCTATATAAGCCGGGCCAGCCCCCGCAGCCGCCAGTGCGGTTGCCATGGGACGTGCCGGAGCCATGGGTGACGGTGGTGTCCTGCTCACCGCACTTGTCCTGCTGCTGGCCGCCGTGGCTGTCTGCTGGGCCATCGGCCACTGGCAACCACGGCGGCGGCACACACGGACAGCAGCGACGAGGAGCAAGCGCTCCCGCGTCCGGCCCAGAGGCTCTCGGAGGGAAGCGAGGAGCCCCCGCAGCTCCCAGGTCCTGCGGGCCTCGGGCCACCTCTCACAAGCGGCCACGCGCTCCCGCCAGCCCCACGCGCGGCGCCTGCAGCTGCCGCCGCTGCACGGCAGTGGCCCGCGAGCTGCAGGAACTGATGCTGCTGCTCTGGGCTGGCACTGGGACACGTGTGCCGCTCTACGCGGGGATGTGGCAGGCGCTGTGGGAAGGACTGGAGGAGCTGGGGAAGCGAGGCCACCTGCCCTGCTGCGGCTCCTTCAGATCCTCCACAAGCCTCCGTCCCCGCAAGAGGCTGCTCCCAGCAAGACTCTCCATCCCTGGGAGCGCCTCAACCCCTGCAAGGATGGCACAGCAGCGGAGACCCGCCATCCACGCAGGAGGTGCAGGCTGTCAGAGACCCTCCATCCTGCCAGGAGCCTCTGCTATCTCTGACAGCCTCCATCCCTCACAGAGGCTCAGTGAGACCTGTCGGCCTGCAGAAGGTGCAGAGCCCATGCACAGGTCTCCCAGCTCCCTTGGGCTCACGGACTTCAAGGGCACAACCCCGAGCCTTGACGTGGCCAGGGAAAGCCCTGAAGTCCAGATGGGAGCCCAGCCCGAGGCAAGGGAGCTTTCCCAGGAGCAGCTGGCGGAGCAGCCAGCGTCCTGGCACCAGCAGGTGTCATCCCGCAGGTCCCAGGACGCTGTGTTGGCTGTGCCAGCTGGCAACAGCCCCAGCCTGGTGGTGGAGCCGATCCTTGAGACACCAAGGAGTCTCCTCCATCCCCAGGAAGCTGCCGCACCACGGCTCTCGACTACCTCGAAGGCCTTCGTAAGAGCAGGTGAGAGGTCCTGAGGAGCTGTCAGAGGCTCCCCTGGGGCTCCTGACGGGCATGCCCAGGCCAGGCCGGGGCCCCTGAGAGTGGCCTAGTCCCTGGCTGCTTCCAGCGCCTCTGATGCCACGGCTTCAAAAGGCCCTCTCTGCTTTGCAGCTGCTCCTGGGACGCCCCCGGGCGAAGCCTCGGGCTGTAGCCCCGGCCGGCCACAAGAGCTGAGCGCGGCCCACGACGCCGGGGGATAGAGACGGTGCCGCCCTGCCCCGCTGCCCTGCGCCTCCCGCAGCCGCCTCTGCGCCCTGCCCCGGCCCGGCCGTGCCGCTGGCCAGCCCCGGGGCTGCCGGGCGGGGGCCGCTGCCCGGCGCACAGCAGGAAGCAGGTCAGAGCAGCGGGGCCCGCGGCGGCTCGGCCCGCTTCACTTGCGGGCGCTCGGGGGGTTCCTGGGCGCAAGGCTGACGGCTCGCTCTTGGCCGCAGGGCGAAAGAAGGAGCTGCAGGAGCTCTACCAGCTGGGCCCGCAGCTGGGCAGCGGCGGCTTCGGCACCGTTTTCTCGGGCATCCGCCTCTCGGACGGGAGGCCGGTGAGTGAGCGGGAAGGCCGGGCGTGCGGGGAGGGGCAGCGGCGGGCAAGGGCAGGCCTTGAGCTCAGCCCCCCCGTCTCGATGGCTGGCAGGTGGCCGTCAAACGCGTGGCCCGGGAGAGCGTCCTGCAGTGGGTCGAGCTGGTGAGTGAGCGGGGCCAGCGGCACAGAGCGGGCTGTGCCCCAAGCGTCCCCCGGGCGGGATGAATCCCCATCACCAGGAAGGCTGCCCGAGGGGCCACGGGGGCATGCCAGGCAGGGCCCGGCGCAGCCACAGGGCAGCGTCAGGCCCGCTGTAGGCGCTGTCTCCTCCTCACAGCCCGACGGCACCTGCGTTCCGATGGAGATCGCGCTCATGGAGAAGGTGGGCTCCGGCTGCCGCTTCATCATCCAGCTGCTGGACTGGTTTGAGCTGCCTGACAGCTTCGCGCTGGTGATGGAGCGTCCGGAGCGGGTCGCGGGATCTCCTGCAGCTCCTGCGGGAGCACGGGTTCCTGAGCGAGGACAAGGCGCGCTGGCTCTTCTGCCAGGTGCTGTGCGCCGTGCAGCACTGCACCGCCTGCGGCGTCCTGCACCGGGACATCAAGCTGGAGAACCTCCTCGTGGACCCGGCATGCGGAGATCTGAAGCTGATTGACTTCGGCTGCGGCACCTTCCTCCAGGAGCGAGCCTTCACGCGATTTGCCGGTGAGCCGAGAGCCCCAGCCCGGGCCCTGCTCCCGGTGCCGGGCACTGCACGGCCCCGTTCCCTCCTCGGCCGTGGCCGTGGGGGGCGGCGTTCAGCCGGCTGCCGCCAGCCCTGTGGCACGGGGCGGAGCCGTGTCCCAGGAGCCGGCTGCCGGCCCTGCCCACACGGGGCGGGGGCCGCCAAAGCCGGGCCCCGGCCGCTCGGCTCGGCAGCCCTGCGAGGGCTGGGGCTGCCCCGTCGGCCTTGTCTGCCTTGCAGAAGGGGTTCTTGGCTTGGGCCGGAGGGCGCGGAGTGGCCTCGGGGGTGGGGGGAGGTTGTGGCCGGCAGTGCAGCCCCTGCCTCTGGCAGGAGGCTGGCGCCAGGCTCTGGAAGGCAGCAGCCTGCGGCTGGACAGCGCTGCCTGTGTCCCCTAGGAACACAGGCGTACAGCCCGCCCGAGTTGGTCGCCATGGGCTGCTACCGCGGCGATTCGGCCACCGTGTGGTCCCTGGGCGTGCTGCTGTACGCAATGGTGTGCGGGAGCCTCCCCTTCGAGGACAACCGCGCCATCGTGCTGGGGCAGCTCTTCTTCGGGCCGCAGGTCTCTCCAGGTTGGTACCCGGCCTCAAGCGGGCGGCTTTGGCAGACGGCAGCGCGCAGCCCGGCGCGGCCCTCCCGCAGCTCCGCGGCCCCTGCCCTCAAGGGCCGGCCGCAGGCAGGAGGCGGCCCGTGCCGCCGGGCTCCGTGTGGCACACGCCGCCTGAAGGAGGGGGCCGTGTCCCGCCGGGCCGCCCTCCCGCACCGGGCACCGGCGGCGCTCTGGGCCCGGCGCGGCTCTGAGCACACGCAGCACGGCCCGGGCCCCGCGGGCGTCGGGGGGCGCCGGGCACGAGCCTTCTGCAAGTGACCGCCGCTTTCTGCCTCCTCTCCGCAGAGTGCCAGCACCTCATCTGCTGGTGTCTGTCCAAGCACCCCGCGGACAGGCCACAGCTGGAGGAGATCTTGCGCCACCCTTGGCTGCGGGGCTGGCGGTTTTGAGGCCTTGCCAGAGCCTCTGCAGCACCCAGGTACCCGGGCCCAGGCAGGACTCAATAAAAGAAAAAAACACCAAACCAACCACAAACCAAAAAATAAAACAACCACCAACCCATTCCCGGCTGTCAGGTCTGGTGCTATTTGGGACCATTTCCACTCCAAGCCGAGCCCCAATGTCCCCTCATAATGACCGCCAGCTTGAGGGAGGAGCCGCCATTTAAGGGAAGCCGTGAGGGGCAAGCAGTCACCCCGCAAAGAAATGGGGGTAATCTGGGAAAACACCCACACATATCAAACACCCACCAGCTCCCCGAGTGAGGAGGGACCCTGGCAACTCCCAGAGTGACGCCAGCTCCTCTGGTCACTTTTGAAACGTCACCCCCGAAGGGCACGGGAGCAGGTGATTCCCCAATGTCAGCAGGCAAGCAGGTGAGGCAGAGGGCTGGCTTGCCTGAACAGGCATCTTCTCTGGGAAATAGCATGGAAAAGGAAGCTGTGTGCCCAGTGGAAAGCAGGTCACAGATGCTTCTTGCCACTGAAGGGAGAGATTTGGTGTGGCGAAAGCTCAGCTGGAGATGAAGGTGGCCAGAAATGTGAGGCACAATAAAAAGCAGTGTTTTCAAATACATTAAAGGGAAAAAAAATCATTGTAAAAGTAACATTGTCCCCTACCAGGATGTGGATGGTCACCTCACAGACAGGGGCAGAGACACGGTACAGGTGTTTAATGCATTCTTTGCCTCTGTCTTCAACACTCATCCCTCCCTTCCCAGTGGAAAACGGTGCATTGTAGCAAGGGACACAGCAGAGTTTTGGAAGAGGGCAAGCCCTGCTCAGCAGAAACCAAACCACCCCTGTTTGATTCACAGCATTCCCATCCAAGCCCAACACAGGCCAGCTTCTTGGAAGAAAGGAAGCCTATCCCAGTCAAAACCAGAGCGGTGGGAGCACCATGAGCGGTCTTTAACAAATCCTGATTTATTTAGATCAGAGGCACTGCAGAGGTCAGGGAGCTGCAAACAAATAACTCTTCCAGCCCTCGACCACCGTCTCAGGAGAGCTCCCCAGAGACAGAGGAACTTCCTTTGTGTCTGAAGGATCTTCCCAGGCAGAGAGGAGTGGGTATTTCCAGTTGGTAACGCTGCAGGGTCTTGGGAGCTGTGGACTTGACACGGCTGGCACCAGCACTCTTCCTGATGTGCCACCACTTGCTCCAGGAAAGGATTCATTGGAACAGGCTGACCTCTGCTTCTTACTTCCAGGCTTTTTCTGGCCACGGCCATCTTCAGGGATGAGCCAGTTCTGCCGAGCCCTGAGGCGGGCGGGGCACTGACGGCACAAAGGGGCCGAGCGCTGGCGTGAGGCAGGGCTGTGATGTTACAGGGGGTCCTGGCCACAGCACTGTGACATCACCCGCCACCCCTATATAAGCCGGGCCAGCCCCCGCAGCCGCCAGTGCGGTTGCCATGGGACGTGCCGGAGCCATGGGTGACGGTGGTGTCCTGCTCACCGCACTTGTCCTGCTGCTGGCCGCCGTGGCTGTCTGCTGGGCCATCGGCCACTGGCAACCACGGCGGCGGCACACACGGACAGCAGCGACGAGGAGCAAGCGCTCCCGCGTCCGGCCCAGAGGCTCTCGGAGGAAGCGAGGAGCCCCCGCGGCTCCCAGGTCCTGCGGGCCTCGGGCCACCTCTCACAAGCGGCCACGCGCTCCCGCCAGCCCCACGCGCAGCGCCTGCAGCTGCCGCCGCTGCACGGCAGTGGCCCGCGAGCTGCAGGAACTGATGCTGCTGCTCTGGGCTGGCACTGGGACACGTGTGCCGCTCTACGCGGGGATGTGGCAGGCGCTGTGGGAAGGACTGGAGGAGCTGGGGAAGCGAGGCCACCTGCCCTGCTGCGGCTCCTTCAGATCCTCCACAAGCCTCCGTCCCCGCAAGAGGCTGCTCCCAGCAAGACTCTCCATCCCTGGGAGCGCCTCAACCCCTGCAAGGATGGCACAGCAGCGGAGACCCGCCATCCACGCAGGAGGTGCAGGCTGTCAGAGACCCTCCATCCTGCCAGGAGCCTCTGCTATCTCTGACAGCCTCCATCCCTCACAGAGGCTCAGTGAGACCTGTCGGCCTGCAGAAGGTGCAGAGCCCATGCACAGGTCTCCCAGCTCCCTTGGGCTCACGGACTTCAAGGGCACAACCCCGAGCCTTGACGTGGCCAGGGAAAGCCCTGAAGTCCAGATGGGAGCCCAGCCCGAGGCAGGGGAGCTCCAAGAGACCTGTCGGCCTGCAGAAGGTGCAGAGCCCATGCACAGGTCTCCCAGCTCCCTTGGGCTCACGGACTTCAAGGGCACAACCCCGAGCCTTGACGTGGCCAGGGAAAGCCCTGAAGTCCAGATGGGAGCCCAGCCCGAGGCAAGGGAGCTTTCCCAGGAGCAGCTGGCGGAGCAGCCAGCGTCCTGGCACCAGCAGGTGTCATCCCGCAGGTCCCAGGACGCTGTGTTGGCTGTGCCAGCTGGCAACAGCCCCAGCCTGGTGGTGGAGCCGATCCTTGAGACACCAAGGAGTCTCCTCCATCCCCAGGAAGCTGCCGCACCACGGCTCTCGACTACCTCGAAGGCCTTCGTAAGAGCAGGTGAGAGGTCCTGAGGAGCTGTCAGAGGCTCCCCTGGGGCTCCTGACGGGCATGCCCAGGCCAGGCCGGGGCCCCTGAGAGTGGCCTAGTCCCTGGCTGCTTCCAGCGCCTCTGATGCCACGGCTTCAAAAGGCCCTCTCTGCTTTGCAGCTGCTCCTGGGACGCCCCCGGGCGAAGCCTCGGGCTGTAGCCCCGGCCGGCCACAAGAGCTGAGCGCGGCCCACGACGCCGGGGATAGAGACGGTGCCGCCCTGCCCCGCTGCCCTGCGCCTCCCGCAGCCGCCTCTGCGCCCTGCCCCGGCCCGGCCGTGCCGCTGGCCAGCCCCGGGGCTGCCGGGCGGGGGCCGCTGCCCGGCGCACAGCAGGAAGCAGGTCAGAGCAGCGGGGCCCGCGGCGGCTCGGCCCGCTTCACTTGCGGGCGCTCGGGGGGTTCCTGGGCGCAAGGCTGACGGCTCGCTCTTGGCCGCAGGGCGAAAGAAGGAGCTGCAGGAGCTCTACCAGCTGGGCCCGCAGCTGGGCAGCGGCGGCTTCGGCACCGTTTTCTCGGGCATCCGCCTCTCGGACGGGAGGCCGGTGAGTGAGCGGGAAGGCCGGGCGTGCGGGGAGGGGCAGCGGCGGGCAAGGGCAGGCCTTGAGCTCAGCCCCCCCGTCTCGATGGCTGGCAGGTGGCCGTCAAACGCGTGGCCCGGGAGAGCGTCCTGCAGTGGGTCGAGCTGGTGAGTGAGCGGGGCCAGCGGCACAGAGCGGGCTGTGCCCCAAGCGTCCCCCGGGCGGGATGAATCCCCATCACCAGGGAGGCTGCCCGAGGGGCCACGGGGGCATGCCAGGCAGGGCCCGGCGCAGCCACAGGGCAGCGTCAGGCCCGCTGTAGGCGCTGTCTCCTCCTCACAGCCCGACGGCACCTGCGTTCCGATGGAGATCGCGCTCATGGAGAAGGTGGGCTCCGGCTGCCGCTTCATCATCCAGCTGCTGGACTGGTTTGAGCTGCCTGACAGCTTCGCGCTGGTGATGGAGCGTCCGGAGCGGTCGCGGGATCTCCTGCAGCTCCTGCGGGAGCACGGGTTCCTGAGCGAGGACAAGGCGCGCTGGCTCTTCTGCCAGGTGCTGTGCGCCGTGCAGCACTGCACCGCCTGCGGCGTCCTGCACCGGGACATCAAGCTGGAGAACCTCCTCGTGGACCCGGCATGCGGAGATCTGAAGCTGATTGACTTCGGCTGCGGCACCTTCCTCCAGGAGCGAGCCTTCACGCGATTTGCCGGTGAGCCGAGAGCCCCAGCCCGGGCCCTGCTCCCGGTGCCGGGCACTGCACGGCCCCGTTCCCTCCTCGGCCGTGGCCGTGGGGGGCGGCGTTCAGCCGGCTGCCGCCAGCCCTGTTGCACGGGGCGGAGCCGTGTCCCAGGAGCCGGCTGCCGGCCCTGCCCACACGGGGCGGGGGCCGCCAAAGCCGGGCCCCGGCCGCTCGGCTCGGCAGCCCTGCGAGGGCTGGGGCTGCCCCGTCGGCCTTGTCTGCCTTGCAGAAGGGGTTCTTGGCTTGGGCCGGAGGGCGCGGAGTGGCCTCGGGGGTGGGGGGAGGTTGTGGCCGGCAGTGCAGCCCCTGCCTCTGGCAGGAGGCTGGCGCCAGGCTCTGGAAGGCAGCAGCCTGCGGCTGGACAGCGCTGCCTGTGTCCCCTAGGAACACAGGCGTACAGCCCGCCCGAGTTGGTCGCCATGGGCTGCTACCGCGGCGATTCGGCCACCGTGTGGTCCCTGGGCGTGCTGCTGTACGCAATGGTGTGCGGGAGCCTCCCCTTCGAGGACAACCGCGCCATCGTGCTGGGGCAGCTCTTCTTCGGGCCGCAGGTCTCTCCAGGTTGGTACCCGGCCTCAAGCGGGCGGCTTTGGCAGACGGCAGCGCGCAGCCCGGCGCGGCCCTCCCGCAGCTCCGCGGCCCCTGCCCTCAAGGGCCGGCCGCAGGCAGGAGGCGGCCCGTGCCGCCGGGCTCCGTGTGGCACACGCCGCCTGAAGGAGGGGGCCGTGTCCCGCCGGGCCGCCCTCCCGCACCGGGCACCGGCGGCGCTCTGGGCCCGGCGCGGCTCTGAGCACACGCAGCACGGCCCGGGCCCCGCGGGCGTCGGGGGGCGCCGGGCACGAGCCTTCTGCAAGTGACCGCCGCTTTCTGCCTCCTCTCCGCAGAGTGCCAGCACCTCATCTGCTGGTGTCTGTCCAAGCACCCCGCGGACAGGCCACAGCTGGAGGAGATCTTGCGCCACCCTTGGCTGCGGGGCTGGCGGTTTTGAGGCCTTGCCAGAGCCTCTGCAGCACCCAGGTACCCGGGCCCAGGCAGGACTCAATAAAAGAAAAAAACACCAAACCAACCACAAACCAAAAAATAAAACAACCACCAACCCATTCCCGGCTGTCAGGTCTGGTGCTATTTGGGACCATTTCCACTCCGAGCCGAGCCCCAATGTCCCCTCATAATGACCGCCAGCTTGAGGGAGGAGCCGCCATTTAAGGGAAGCCGTGAGGGGCAAGCAGTCACCCCGCAAAGAAATGGGGGTAATCTGGGAAAACACCCACACATATCAAACACCCACCAGCTCCCCGAGTGAGGAGGGACCCTGGCAACTCCCAGAGTGACGCCAGCTCCTCTGGTCACTTTTGAAACGTCACCCCCGAAGGGCACGGGAGCAGGTGATTCCCCAATGTCAGCAGGCAAGCAGGTGAGGCAGAGGGCTGGCTTGCCTGAACAGGCATCTTCTCTGGGAAATAGCATGGAAAAGGAAGCTGTGTGCCCAGTGGAAAGCAGGTCACAGATGCTTCTTGCCACTGAAGGGAGAGATTTGGTGTGGCGAAAGCTCAGCTGGAGATGAAGGTGGCCAGAAATGTGAGGCACAATAAAAAGCAGTGTTTTCAAATACATTAAAGGGAAAAAAAATCATTGTAAAAGTAACATTGTCCCCTACCAGGATGTGGATGGTCACCTCACAGACAGGGGCAGAGACACGGTACAGGTGTTTAATGCATTCTTTGCCTCTGTCTTCAACACTCATCCCTCCCTTCCCAGTGGAAAACGGTGCATTGTAGCAAGGGACACAGCAGAGTTTTGGAAGAGGGCAAGCCCTGCTCAGCAGAAACCAAACCACCCCTGTTTGATTCACAGCATTCCCATCCAAGCCCAACACAGGCCAGCTTCTTGGAAGAAAGGAAGCCTATCCCAGTCAAAACCAGAGCGGTGGGAGCACCATGAGCGGTCTTTAACAAATCCTGATTTATTTAGATCAGAGGCACTGCAGAGGTCAGGGAGCTGCAAACAAATAACTCTTCCAGCCCTCGACCACCGTCTCAGGAGAGCTCCCCAGAGACAGAGGAACTTCCTTTGTGTCTGAAGGATCTTCCCAGGCAGAGAGGAGTGGGTATTTCCAGTTGGTAACGCTGCAGGGTCTTGGGAGCTGTGGACTTGACACGGCTGGCACCAGCACTCTTCCTGATGTGCCACCACTTGCTCCAGGAAAGGATTCATTGGAACAGGCTGACCTCTGCTTCTTACTTCCAGGCTTTTTCTGGCCACGGCCATCTTCAGGGATGAGCCAGTTCTGCCGAGCCCTGAGGCGGGCGGGGCACTGACGGCACAAAGGGGCCGAGCGCTGGCGTGAGGCAGGGCTGTGATGTTACAGGGGGTCCTGGCCACAGCACTGTGACATCACCCGCCACCCCTATATAAGCCGGGCCAGCCCCCGCAGCCGCCAGTGCGGTTGCCATGGGACGTGCCGGAGCCATGGGTGACGGTGGTGTCCTGCTCACCGCACTTGTCCTGCTGCTGGCCGCCGTGGCTGTCTGCTGGGCCATCGGCCACTGGCAACCACGGCGGCGGCACACACGGACAGCAGCGACGAGGAGCAAGCGCTCCCGCGTCCGGCCCAGAGGCTCTCGGAGGAAGCGAGGAGCCCCCGCAGCTCCCAGGTCCTGCGGGCCTCGGGCCACCTCTCACAAGCGGCCACGCGCTCCCGCCAGCCCCACGCGCGGCGCCTGCAGCTGCCGCCGCTGCACGGCAGTGGCCCGCGAGCTGCAGGAACTGATGCTGCTGCTCTGGGCTGGCACTGGGACACGTGTGCCGCTCTACGCGGGGATGTGGCAGGCGCTGTGGGAAGGACTGGAGGAGCTGGGGAAGCGAGGCCACCTGCCCTGCTGCGGCTCCTTCAGATCCTCCACAAGCCTCCGTCCCCGCAAGAGGCTGCTCCCAGCAAGACTCTCCATCCCTGGGAGCGCCTCAACCCCTGCAAGGATGGCACAGCAGCGGAGACCCGCCATCCACGCAGGAGGTGCAGGCTGTCAGAGACCCTCCATCCTGCCAGGAGCCTCTGCTATCTCTGACAGCCTCCATCCCTCACAGAGGCTCAGTGAGACCTGTCGGCCTGCAGAAGGTGCAGAGCCCATGCACAGGTCTCCCAGCTCCCTTGGGCTCACGGACTTCAAGGGCACAACCCCGAGCCTTGACGTGGCCAGGGAAAGCCCTGAAGTCCAGATGGGAGCCCAGCCCGAGGCAAGGGAGCTTTCCCAGGAGCAGCTGGCGGAGCAGCCAGCGTCCTGGCACCAGCAGGTGTCATCCCGCAGGTCCCAGGACGCTGTGTTGGCTGTGCCAGCTGGCAACAGCCCCAGCCTGGTGGTGGAGCCGATCCTTGAGACACCAAGGAGTCTCCTCCATCCCCAGGAAGCTGCCGCACCACGGCTCTCGACTACCTCGAAGGCCTTCGTAAGAGCAGGTGAGAGGTCCTGAGGAGCTGTCAGAGGCTCCCCTGGGGCTCCTGACGGGCATGCCCAGGCCAGGCCGGGGCCCCTGAGAGTGGCCTAGTCCCTGGCTGCTTCCAGCGCCTCTGATGCCACGGCTTCAAAAGGCCCTCTCTGCTTTGCAGCTGCTCCTGGGACGCCCCCGGGCGAAGCCTCGGGCTGTAGCCCCGGCCGGCCACAAGAGCTGAGCGCGGCCCACGACGCCGGGGATAGAGACGGTGCCGCCCTGCCCCGCTGCCCTGCGCCTCCCGCAGCCGCCTCTGCGCCCTGCCCCGGCCCGGCCGTGCCGCTGGCCAGCCCCGGGGCTGCCGGGCGGGGGCCACTGCCCGGCGCACAGCAGGAAGCAGGTCAGAGCAGCGGGGCCCGCGGCGGCTCGGCCCGCTTCACTTGCGGGCGCTCGGGGGGTTCCTGGGCGCAAGGCTGACGGCTCGCTCTTGGCCGCAGGGCGAAAGAAGGAGCTGCAGGAGCTCTACCAGCTGGGCCCGCAGCTGGGCAGCGGCGGCTTCGGCACCGTTTTCTCGGGCATCCGCCTCTCGGACGGGAGGCCGGTGAGTGAGCGGGAAGGCCGGGCGTGCGGGGAGGGGCAGCGGCGGGCAAGGGCAGGCCTTGAGCTCAGCCCCCCCGTCTCGATGGCTGGCAGGTGGCCGTCAAACGCGTGGCCCGGGAGAGCGTCCTGCAGTGGGTCGAGCTGGTGAGTGAGCGGGGCCAGCGGCACAGAGCGGGCTGTGCCCCAAGCGTCCCCCGGGCGGGATGAATCCCCATCACCAGGAAGGCTGCCCGAGGGGCCACGGGGGCATGCCAGGCAGGGCCCGGCGCAGCCACAGGGCAGCGTCAGGCCCGCTGTAGGCGCTGTCTCCTCCTCACAGCCCGACGGCACCTGCGTTCCGATGGAGATCGCGCTCATGGAGAAGGTGGGCTCCGGCTGCCGCTTCATCATCCAGCTGCTGGACTGGTTTGAGCTGCCTGACAGCTTCGCGCTGGTGATGGAGCGTCCGGAGCGGTCGCGGGATCTCCTGCAGCTCCTGCGGGAGCACGGGTTCCTGAGCGAGGACAAGGCGCGCTGGCTCTTCTGCCAGGTGCTGTGCGCCGTGCAGCACTGCACCGCCTGCGGCGTCCTGCACCGGGACATCAAGCTGGAGAACCTCCTCGTGGACCCGGCATGCGGAGATCTGAAGCTGATTGACTTCGGCTGCGGCACCTTCCTCCAGGAGCGAGCCTTCACGCGATTTGCCGGTGAGCCGAGAGCCCCAGCCCGGGCCCTGCTCCCGGTGCCGGGCACTGCACGGCCCCGTTCCCTCCTCGGCCGTGGCCGTGGGGGGCGGCGTTCAGCCGGCTGCCGCCAGCCCTGTGGCACGGGGCGGAGCCGTGTCCCAGGAGCCGGCTGCCGGCCCTGCCCACACGGGGCAGGGGCCGCCAAAGCCGGGCCCCGGCCGCTCGGCTCGGCAGCCCTGCGAGGGCTGGGGCTGCCCCGTCGGCCTTGTCTGCCTTGCAGAAGGGGTTCTTGGCTTGGGCCGGAGGGCGCGGAGTGGCCTCGGGGGTGGGGGGAGGTTGTGGCCGGCAGTGCAGCCCCTGCCTCTGGCAGGAGGCTGGCGCCAGGCTCTGGAAGGCAGCAGCCTGCGGCTGGACAGCGCTGCCTGTGTCCCCTAGGAACACAGGCGTACAGCCCGCCCGAGTTGGTCGCCATGGGCTGCTACCGCGGCGATTCGGCCACCGTGTGGTCCCTGGGCGTGCTGCTGTACGCAATGGTGTGCGGGAGCCTCCCCTTCGAGGACAACCGCGCCATCGTGCTGGGGCAGCTCTTCTTCGGGCCGCAGGTCTCTCCAGGTTGGTACCCGGCCTCAAGCGGGCGGCTTTGGCAGACGGCAGCGCGCAGCCCGGCGCGGCCCTCCCGCAGCTCCGCGGCCCCTGCCCTCAAGGGCCGGCCGCAGGCAGGAGGCGGCCCGTGCCGCCGGGCTCCGTGTGGCACACGCCGCCTGAAGGAGGGGGCCGTGTCCCGCCGGGCCGCCCTCCCGCACCGGGCACCGGCGGCGCTCTGGGCCCGGCGCGGCTCTGAGCACACGCAGCACGGCCCGGGCCCCGCGGGCGTCGGGGGGCGCCGGGCACGAGCCTTCTGCAAGTGACCGCCGCTTTCTGCCTCCTCTCCGCAGAGTGCCAGCACCTCATCTGCTGGTGTCTGTCCAAGCACCCCGCGGACAGGCCACAGCTGGAGGAGATCTTGCGCCACCCTTGGCTGCGGGGCTGGCGGTTTTGAGGCCTTGCCAGAGCCTCTGCAGCACCCAGGTACCCGGGCCCAGGCAGGACTCAATAAAAGAAAAAAACACCAAACCAACCACAAACCAAAAAATAAAACAACCACCAACCCATTCCCGGCTGTCAGGTCTGGTGCTATTTGGGACCATTTCCACTCCGAGCCGAGCCCCAATGTCCCCTCATAATGACCGCCAGCTTGAGGGAGGAGCCGCCATTTAAGGGAAGCCGTGAGGGGCAAGCAGTCACCCCGCAAAGAAATGGGGGTAATCTGGGAAAACACCCACACATATCAAACACCCACCAGCTCCCCGAGTGAGGAGGGACCCTGGCAACTCCCAGAGTGACGCCAGCTCCTCTGGTCACTTTTGAAACGTCACCCCCGAAGGGCACGGGAGCAGGTGATTCCCCAATGTCAGCAGGCAAGCAGGTGAGGCAGAGGGCTGGCTTGCCTGAACAGGCATCTTCTCTGGGAAATAGCATGGAAAAGGAAGCTGTGTGCCCAGTGGAAAGCAGGTCACAGATGCTTCTTGCCACTGAAGGGAGAGATTTGGTGTGGCGAAAGCTCAGCTGGAGATGAAGGTGGCCAGAAATGTGAGGCACAATAAAAAGCAGTGTTTTCAAATACATTAAAGGGAAAAAAAATCATTGTAAAAGTAACATTGTCCCCTACCAGGATGTGGATGGTCACCTCACAGACAGGGGCAGAGACACGGTACAGGTGTTTAATGCATTCTTTGCCTCTGTCTTCAACACTCATCCCTCCCTTCCCAGTGGAAAACGGTGCATTGTAGCAAGGGACACAGCAGAGTTTTGGAAGAGGGCAAGCCCTGCTCAGCAGAAACCAAACCACCCCTGTTTGATTCACAGCATTCCCATCCAAGCCCAACACAGGCCAGCTTCTTGGAAGAAAGGAAGCCTATCCCAGTCAAAACCAGAGCGGTGGGAGCACCATGAGCGGTCTTTAACAAATCCTGATTTATTTAGATCAGAGGCACTGCAGAGGTCAGGGAGCTGCAAACAAATAACTCTTCCAGCCCTCGACCACCGTCTCAGGAGAGCTCCCCAGAGACAGAGGAACTTCCTTTGTGTCTGAAGGATCTTCCCAGGCAGAGAGGAGTGGGTATTTCCAGTTGGTAACGCTGCAGGGTCTTGGGAGCTGTGGACTTGACACGGCTGGCACCAGCACTCTTCCTGATGTGCCACCACTTGCTCCAGGAAAGGATTCATTGGAACAGGCTGACCTCTGCTTCTTACTTCCAGGCTTTTTCTGGCCACGGCCATCTTCAGGGATGAGCCAGTTCTGCCGAGCCCTGAGGCGGGCGGGGCACTGACGGCACAAAGGGGCCGAGCGCTGGCGTGAGGCAGGGCTGTGATGTTACAGGGGGTCCTGGCCACAGCACTGTGACATCACCCGCCACCCCTATATAAGCCGGGCCAGCCCCCGCAGCCGCCAGTGCGGTTGCCATGGGACGTGCCGGAGCCATGGGTGACGGTGGTGTCCTGCTCACCGCACTTGTCCTGCTGCTGGCCGCCGTGGCTGTCTGCTGGGCCATCGGCCACTGGCAACCACGGCGGCGGCACACACGGACAGCAGCGACGAGGAGCAAGCGCTCCCGCGTCCGGCCCAGAGGCTCTCGGAGGAAGCGAGGAGCCCCCGCGGCTCCCAGGTCCTGCGGGCCTCGGGCCACCTCTCACAAGCGGCCACGCGCTCCCGCCAGCCCCACGCGCGGCGCCTGCAGCTGCCGCCGCTGCACGGCAGTGGCCCGCGAGCTGCAGGAACTGATGCTGCTGCTCTGGGCTGGCACTGGGACACGTGTGCCGCTCTACGCGGGGATGTGGCAGGCGCTGTGGGAAGGACTGGAGGAGCTGGGGAAGCGAGGCCACCTGCCCTGCTGCGGCTCCTTCAGATCCTCCACAAGCCTCCGTCCCCGCAAGAGGCTGCTCCCAGCAAGACTCTCCATCCCTGGGAGCGCCTCAACCCCTGCAAGGATGGCACAGCAGCGGAGACCCGCCATCCACGCAGGAGGTGCAGGCTGTCAGAGACCCTCCATCCTGCCAGGAGCCTCTGCTATCTCTGACAGCCTCCATCCCTCACAGAGGCTCAGTGAGACCTGTCGGCCTGCAGAAGGTGCAGAGCCCATGCACAGGTCTCCCAGCTCCCTTGGGCTCACGGACTTCAAGGGCACAACCCCGAGCCTTGACGTGGCCAGGGAAAGCCCTGAAGTCCAGATGGGAGCCCAGCCCGAGGCAGGGGAGCTCCAAGAGACCTGTCGGCCTGCAGAAGGTGCAGAGCCCATGCACAGGTCTCCCAGCTCCCTTGGGCTCACGGACTTCAAGGGCACAACCCCGAGCCTTGACGTGGCCAGGGAAAGCCCTGAAGTCCAGATGGGAGCCCAGCCCGAGGCAAGGGAGCTTTCCCAGGAGCAGCTGGCGGAGCAGCCAGCGTCCTGGCACCAGCAGGTGTCATCCCGCAGGTCCCAGGACGCTGTGTTGGCTGTGCCAGCTGGCAACAGCCCCAGCCTGGTGGTGGAGCCGATCCTTGAGACACCAAGGAGTCTCCTCCATCCCCAGGAAGCTGCCGCACCACGGCTCTCGACTACCTCGAAGGCCTTCGTAAGAGCAGGTGAGAGGTCCTGAGGAGCTGTCAGAGGCTCCCCTGGGGCTCCTGACGGGCATGCCCAGGCCAGGCCGGGGCCCCTGAGAGTGGCCTAGTCCCTGGCTGCTTCCAGCGCCTCTGATGCCACGGCTTCAAAAGGCCCTCTCTGCTTTGCAGCTGCTCCTGGGACGCCCCCGGGCGAAGCCTCGGGCTGTAGCCCCGGCCGGCCACAAGAGCTGAGCGCGGCCCACGACGCCGGGGATAGAGACGGTGCCGCCCTGCCCCGCTGCCCTGCGCCTCCCGCAGCCACCTCTGCGCCCTGCCCCAGCCCGGCCGTGCCGCTGGCCAGCCCCGGGGCTGCCGGGCGGGGGCCGCTGCCCGGCGCACAGCAGGAAGCAGGTCAGAGCAGCGGGGCCCGCGGCGGCTCGGCCCGCTTCACTTGCGGGCGCTCGGGGGGTTCCTGGGCGCAAGGCTGACGGCTCGCTCTTGGCCGCAGGGCGAAAGAAGGAGCTGCAGGAGCTCTACCAGCTGGGCCCGCAGCTGGGCAGCGGCGGCTTCGGCACCGTTTTCTCGGGCATCCGCCTCTCGGACGGGAGGCCGGTGAGTGAGCGGGAAGGCCGGGCGTGCGGGGAGGGGCAGCGGCGGGCAAGGGCAGGCCTTGAGCTCAGCCCCCCCGTCTCGATGGCTGGCAGGTGGCCGTCAAACGCGTGGCCCGGGAGAGCGTCCTGCAGTGGGTCGAGCTGGTGAGTGAGCGGGGCCAGCGGCACAGAGCGGGCTGTGCCCCAAGCGTCCCCCGGGCGGGATGAATCCCCATCACCAGGGAGGCTGCCCGAGGGGCCACGGGGGCATGCCAGGCAGGGCCCGGCGCAGCCACAGGGCAGCGTCAGGCCCGCTGTAGGCGCTGTCTCCTCCTCACAGCCCGACGGCACCTGCGTTCCGATGGAGATCGCGCTCATGGAGAAGGTGGGCTCCGGCTGCCGCTTCATCATCCAGCTGCTGGACTGGTTTGAGCTGCCTGACAGCTTCGCGCTGGTGATGGAGCGTCCGGAGCGGTCGCGGGATCTCCTGCAGCTCCTGCGGGAGCACGGGTTCCTGAGCGAGGACAAGGCGCGCTGGCTCTTCTGCCAGGTGCTGTGCGCCGTGCAGCACTGCACCGCCTGCGGCGTCCTGCACCGGGACATCAAGCTGGAGAACCTCCTCGTGGACCCGGCATGCGGAGATCTGAAGCTGATTGACTTCGGCTGCGGCACCTTCCTCCAGGAGCGAGCCTTCACGCGATTTGCCGGTGAGCCGAGAGCCCCAGCCCGGGCCCTGCTCCCGGTGCCGGGCACTGCACGGCCCCGTTCCCTCCTCGGCCGTGGCCGTGGGGGGCGGCGTTCAGCCGGCTGCCGCCAGCCCTGTTGCACGGGGCGGAGCCGTGTCCCAGGAGCCGGCTGCCGGCCCTGCCCACACGGGGCGGGGGCCGCCAAAGCCGGGCCCCGGCCGCTCGGCTCGGCAGCCCTGCGAGGGCTGGGGCTGCCCCGTCGGCCTTGTCTGCCTTGCAGAAGGGGTTCTTGGCTTGGGCCGGAGGGCGCGGAGTGGCCTCGGGGGTGGGGGGAGGTTGTGGCCGGCAGTGCAGCCCCTGCCTCTGGCAGGAGGCTGGCGCCAGGCTCTGGAAGGCAGCAGCCTGCGGCTGGACAGCGCTGCCTGTGTCCCCTAGGAACACAGGCGTACAGCCCGCCCGAGTTGGTCGCCATGGGCTGCTACCGCGGCGATTCGGCCACCGTGTGGTCCCTGGGCATGCTGCTGTACGCAATGGTGTGCGGGAGCCTCCCCTTCGAGGACAACCGCGCCATCGTGCTGGGGCAGCTCTTCTTCGGGCCGCAGGTCTCTCCAGGTTGGTACCCGGCCTCAAGCGGGCGGCTTTGGCAGACGGCAGCGTGCAGCCCGGCGCGGCCCTCCCGCAGCTCCGCAGCCCCTGCCCTCAAGGGCCGGCCGCAGGCAGGAGGCGGCCCGTGCCGCCGGGCTCCGTGTGGCACACGCCGCCTGAAGGAGGGGGCCGTGTCCCGCCGGGCCGCCCTCCCGCACCGGGCACCGGCGGCGCTCTGGGCCCGGCGCGGCTCTGAGCACACGCAGCACGGCCCGGGCCCCGCGGGCGTCGGGGGGCGCCGGGCACGAGCCTTCTGCAAGTGACCGCCGCTTTCTGCCTCCTCTCCGCAGAGTGCCAGCACCTCATCTGCTGGTGTCTGTCCAAGCACCCCGCGGACAGGCCACAGCTGGAGGAGATCTTGCGCCACCCTTGGCTGCGGGGCTGGCGGTTTTGAGGCCTTGCCAGAGCCTCTGCAGCACCCAGGTACCCGGGCCCAGGCAGGACTCAATAAAAGAAAAAAACACCAAACCAACCACAAACCAAAAAATAAAACAACCACCAACCCATTCCCGGCTGTCAGGTCTGGTGCTATTTGGGACCATTTCCACTCCGAGCCGAGCCCCAATGTCCCCTCATAATGACCGCCAGCTTGAGGGAGGAGCCGCCATTTAAGGGAAGCCGTGAGGGGCAAGCAGTCACCCCGCAAAGAAATGGGGGTAATCTGGGAAAACACCCACACATATCAAACACCCACCAGCTCCCCGAGTGAGGAGGGACCCTGGCAACTCCCAGAGTGACGCCAGCTCCTCTGGTCACTTTTGAAACGTCACCCCCGAAGGGCACGGGAGCAGGTGATTCCCCAATGTCAGCAGGCAAGCAGGTGAGGCAGAGGGCTGGCTTGCCTGAACAGGCATCTTCTCTGGGAAATAGCATGGAAAAGGAAGCTGTGTGCCCAGTGGAAAGCAGGTCACAGATGCTTCTTGCCACTGAAGGGAGAGATTTGGTGTGGCGAAAGCTCAGCTGGAGATGAAGGTGGCCAGAAATGTGAGGCACAATAAAAAGCAGTGTTTTCAAATACATTAAAGGGAAAAAAAATCATTGTAAAAGTAACATTGTCCCCTACCAGGATGTGGATGGTCACCTCACAGACAGGGGCAGAGACACGGTACAGGTGTTTAATGCATTCTTTGCCTCTGTCTTCAACACTCATCCCTCCCTTCCCAGTGGAAAACGGTGCATTGTAGCAAGGGACACAGCAGAGTTTTGGAAGAGGGCAAGCCCTGCTCAGCAGAAACCAAACCACCCCTGTTTGATTCACAGCATTCCCATCCAAGCCCAACACAGGCCAGCTTCTTGGAAGAAAGGAAGCCTATCCCAGTCAAAACCAGAGCGGTGGGAGCACCATGAGCGGTCTTTAACAAATCCTGATTTATTTAGATCAGAGGCACTGCAGAGGTCAGGGAGCTGCAAACAAATAACTCTTCCAGCCCTCGACCACCGTCTCAGGAGAGCTCCCCAGAGACAGAGGAACTTCCTTTGTGTCTGAAGGATCTTCCCAGGCAGAGAGGAGTGGGTATTTCCAGTTGGTAACGCTGCAGGGTCTTGGGAGCTGTGGACTTGACACGGCTGGCACCAGCACTCTTCCTGATGTGCCACCACTTGCTCCAGGAAAGGATTCATTGGAACAGGCTGACCTCTGCTTCTTACTTCCAGGCTTTTTCTGGCCACGGCCATCTTCAGGGATGAGCCAGTTCTGCCGAGCCCTGAGGCGGGCGGGGCACTGACGGCACAAAGGGGCCGAGCGCTGGCGTGAGGCAGGGCTGTGATGTTACAGGGGGTCCTGGCCACAGCACTGTGACATCACCCGCCACCCCTATATAAGCCGGGCCAGCCCCCGCAGCCGCCAGTGCGGTTGCCATGGGACGTGCCGGAGCCATGGGTGACGGTGGTGTCCTGCTCACCGCACTTGTCCTGCTGCTGGCCGCCGTGGCTGTCTGCTGGGCCATCGGCCACTGGCAACCACGGCGGCGGCACACACGGACAGCAGCGACGAGGAGCAAGCGCTCCCGCGTCCGGCCCAGAGGCTCTCGGAGGAAGCGAGGAGCCCCCGCAGCTCCCAGGTCCTGCGGGCCTCGGGCCACCTCTCACAAGCGGCCACGCGCTCCCGCCAGCCCCACGCGCGGCGCCTGCAGCTGCCGCCGCTGCACGGCAGTGGCCCGCGAGCTGCAGGAACTGATGCTGCTGCTCTGGGCTGGCACTGGGACACGTGTGCCGCTCTACGCGGGGATGTGGCAGGCGCTGTGGGAAGGACTGGAGGAGCTGGGGAAGCGAGGCCACCTGCCCTGCTGCGGCTCCTTCAGATCCTCCACAAGCCTCCGTCCCCGCAAGAGGCTGCTCCCAGCAAGACTCTCCATCCCTGGGAGCGCCTCAACCCCTGCAAGGATGGCACAGCAGCGGAGACCCGCCATCCACGCAGGAGGTGCAGGCTGTCAGAGACCCTCCATCCTGCCAGGAGCCTCTGCTATCTCTGACAGCCTCCATCCCTCACAGAGGCTCAGTGAGACCTGTCGGCCTGCAGAAGGTGCAGAGCCCATGCACAGGTCTCCCAGCTCCCTTGGGCTCACGGACTTCAAGGGCACAACCCCGAGCCTTGACGTGGCCAGGGAAAGCCCTGAAGTCCAGATGGGAGCCCAGCCCGAGGCAAGGGAGCTTTCCCAGGAGCAGCTGGCGGAGCAGCCAGCGTCCTGGCACCAGCAGGTGTCATCCCGCAGGTCCCAGGACGCTGTGTTGGCTGTGCCAGCTGGCAACAGCCCCAGCCTGGTGGTGGAGCCGATCCTTGAGACACCAAGGAGTCTCCTCCATCCCCAGGAAGCTGCCGCACCACGGCTCTCGACTACCTCGAAGGCCTTCGTAAGAGCAGGTGAGAGGTCCTGAGGAGCTGTCAGAGGCTCCCCTGGGGCTCCTGACGGGCATGCCCAGGCCAGGCCGGGGCCCCTGAGAGTGGCCTAGTCCCTGGCTGCTTCCAGCGCCTCTGATGCCACGGCTTCAAAAGGCCCTCTCTGCTTTGCAGCTGCTCCTGGGACGCCCCCGGGCGAAGCCTCGGGCTGTAGCCCCGGCCGGCCACAAGAGCTGAGCGCGGCCCACGACGCCGGGGATAGAGACGGTGCCGCCCTGCCCCGCTGCCCTGCGCCTCCCGCAGCCGCCTCTGCGCCCTGCCCCGGCCCGGCCGTGCCGCTGGCCAGCCCCGGGGCTGCCGGGCGGGGGCCGCTGCCCGGCGCACAGCAGGAAGCAGGTCAGAGCAGCGGGGCCCGCGGCGGCTCGGCCCGCTTCACTTGCGGGCGCTCGGGGGGTTCCTGGGCGCAAGGCTGACGGCTCGCTCTTGGCCGCAGGGCGAAAGAAGGAGCTGCAGGAGCTCTACCAGCTGGGCCCGCAGCTGGGCAGCGGCGGCTTCGGCACCGTTTTCTCGGGCATCCGCCTCTCGGACGGGAGGCCGGTGAGTGAGCGGGAAGGCCGGGCGTGCGGGGAGGGGCAGCGGCGGGCAAGGGCAGGCCTTGAGCTCAGCCCCCCCGTCTCGATGGCTGGCAGGTGGCCGTCAAACGCGTGGCCCGGGAGAGCGTCCTGCAGTGGGTCGAGCTGGTGAGTGAGCGGGGCCAGCGGCACAGAGCGGGCTGTGCCCCAAGCGTCCCCCGGGCGGGATGAATCCCCATCACCAGGAAGGCTGCCCGAGGGGCCACGGGGGCATGCCAGGCAGGGCCCGGCGCAGCCACAGGGCAGCGTCAGGCCCGCTGTAGGCGCTGTCTCCTCCTCACAGCCCGACGGCACCTGCGTTCCGATGGAGATCGCGCTCATGGAGAAGGTGGGCTCCGGCTGCCGCTTCATCATCCAGCTGCTGGACTGGTTTGAGCTGCCTGACAGCTTCGCGCTGGTGATGGAGCGTCCGGAGCGGTCGCGGGATCTCCTGCAGCTCCTGCGGGAGCACGGGTTCCTGAGCGAGGACAAGGCGCGCTGGCTCTTCTGCCAGGTGCTGTGCGCCGTGCAGCACTGCACCGCCTGCGGCGTCCTGCACCGGGACATCAAGCTGGAGAACCTCCTCGTGGACCCGGCATGCGGAGATCTGAAGCTGATTGACTTCGGCTGCGGCACCTTCCTCCAGGAGCGAGCCTTCACGCGATTTGCCGGTGAGCCGAGAGCCCCAGCCCGGGCCCTGCTCCCGGTGCCGGGCACTGCACGGCCCCGTTCCCTCCTCGGCCGTGGCCGTGGGGGGCGGCGTTCAGCCGGCTGCCGCCAGCCCTGTGGCACGGGGCGGAGCCGTGTCCCAGGAGCCGGCTGCCGGCCCTGCCCACACGGGGCGGGGGCCGCCAAAGCCGGGCCCCGGCCGCTCGGCTCGGCAGCCCTGCGAGGGCTGGGGCTGCCCCGTCGGCCTTGTCTGCCTTGCAGAAGGGGTTCTTGGCTTGGGCCGGAGGGCGCGGAGTGGCCTCGGGGGTGGGGGGAGGTTGTGGCCGGCAGTGCAGCCCCTGCCTCTGGCAGGAGGCTGGCGCCAGGCTCTGGAAGGCAGCAGCCTGCGGCTGGACAGCGCTGCCTGTGTCCCCTAGGAACACAGGCGTACAGCCCGCCCGAGTTGGTCGCCATGGGCTGCTACCGCGGCGATTCGGCCACCGTGTGGTCCCTGGGCGTGCTGCTGTACGCAATGGTGTGCGGGAGCCTCCCCTTCGAGGACAACCGCGCCATCGTGCTGGGGCAGCTCTTCTTCGGGCCGCAGGTCTCTCCAGGTTGGTACCCGGCCTCAAGCGGGCGGCTTTGGCAGACGGCAGCGCGCAGCCCGGCGCGGCCCTCCCGCAGCTCCGCGGCCCCTGCCCTCAAGGGCCGGCCGCAGGCAGGAGGCGGCCCGTGCCGCCGGGCTCCGTGTGGCACACGCCGCCTGAAGGAGGGGGCCGTGTCCCGCCGGGCCGCCCTCCCGCACCGGGCACCGGCGGCGCTCTGGGCCCGGCGCGGCTCTGAGCACACGCAGCACGGCCCGGGCCCCGCGGGCGTCGGGGGGCGCCGGGCACGAGCCTTCTGCAAGTGACCGCCGCTTTCTGCCTCCTCTCCGCAGAGTGCCAGCACCTCATCTGCTGGTGTCTGTCCAAGCACCCCGCGGACAGGCCACAGCTGGAGGAGATCTTGCGCCACCCTTGGCTGCGGGGCTGGCGGTTTTGAGGCCTTGCCAGAGCCTCTGCAGCACCCAGGTACCCGGGCCCAGGCAGGACTCAATAAAAGAAAAAAACACCAAACCAACCACAAACCAAAAAATAAAACAACCACCAACCCATTCCCGGCTGTCAGGTCTGGTGCTATTTGGGACCATTTCCACTCCAAGCCGAGCCCCAATGTCCCCTCATAATGACCGCCAGCTTGAGGGAGGAGCCGCCATTTAAGGGAAGCCGTGAGGGGCAAGCAGTCACCCCGCAAAGAAATGGGGGTAATCTGGGAAAACACCCACACATATCAAACACCCACCAGCTCCCCGAGTGAGGAGGGACCCTGGCAACTCCCAGAGTGACGCCAGCTCCTCTGGTCACTTTTGAAACGTCACCCCCGAAGGGCACGGGAGCAGGTGATTCCCCAATGTCAGCAGGCAAGCAGGTGAGGCAGAGGGCTGGCTTGCCTGAACAGGCATCTTCTCTGGGAAATAGCATGGAAAAGGAAGCTGTGTGCCCAGTGGAAAGCAGGTCACAGATGCTTCTTGCCACTGAAGGGAGAGATTTGGTGTGGCGAAAGCTCAGCTGGAGATGAAGGTGGCCAGAAATGTGAGGCACAATAAAAAGCAGTGTTTTCAAATACATTAAAGGGAAAAAAAATCATTGTAAAAGTAACATTGTCCCCTACCAGGATGTGGATGGTCACCTCACAGACAGGGGCAGAGACACGGTACAGGTGTTTAATGCATTCTTTGCCTCTGTCTTCAACACTCATCCCTCCCTTCCCAGTGGAAAACGGTGCATTGTAGCAAGGGACACAGCAGAGTTTTGGAAGAGGGCAAGCCCTGCTCAGCAGAAACCAAACCACCCCTGTTTGATTCACAGCATTCCCATCCAAGCCCAACACAGGCCAGCTTCTTGGAAGAAAGGAAGCCTATCCCAGTCAAAACCAGAGCGGTGGGAGCACCATGAGCGGTCTTTAACAAATCCTGATTTATTTAGATCAGAGGCACTGCAGAGGTCAGGGAGCTGCAAACAAATAACTCTTCCAGCCCTCGACCACCGTCTCAGGAGAGCTCCCCAGAGACAGAGGAACTTCCTTTGTGTCTGAAGGATCTTCCCAGGCAGAGAGGAGTGGGTATTTCCAGTTGGTAACGCTGCAGGGTCTTGGGAGCTGTGGACTTGACACGGCTGGCACCAGCACTCTTCCTGATGTGCCACCACTTGCTCCAGGAAAGGATTCATTGGAACAGGCTGACCTCTGCTTCTTACTTCCAGGCTTTTTCTGGCCACGGCCATCTTCAGGGATGAGCCAGTTCTGCCGAGCCCTGAGGCGGGCGGGGCACTGACGGCACAAAGGGGCCGAGCGCTGGCGTGAGGCAGGGCTGTGATGTTACAGGGGGTCCTGGCCACAGCACTGTGACATCACCCGCCACCCCTATATAAGCCGGGCCAGCCCCCGCAGCCGCCAGTGCGGTTGCCATGGGACGTGCCGGAGCCATGGGTGACGGTGGTGTCCTGCTCACCGCACTTGTCCTGCTGCTGGCCGCCGTGGCTGTCTGCTGGGCCATCGGCCACTGGCAACCACGGCGGCGGCACACACGGACAGCAGCGACGAGGAGCAAGCGCTCCCGCGTCCGGCCCAGAGGCTCTCGGAGGAAGCGAGGAGCCCCCGCAGCTCCCAGGTCCTGCGGGCCTCGGGCCACCTCTCACAAGCGGCCACGCGCTCCCGCCAGCCCCACGCGCAGCGCCTGCAGCTGCCGCCGCTGCACGGCAGTGGCCCGCGAGCTGCAGGAACTGATGCTGCTGCTCTGGGCTGGCACTGGGACACGTGTGCCGCTCTACGCGGGGATGTGGCAGGCGCTGTGGGAAGGACTGGAGGAGCTGGGGAAGCGAGGCCACCTGCCCTGCTGCGGCTCCTTCAGATCCTCCACAAGCCTCCGTCCCCGCAAGAGGCTGCTCCCAGCAAGACTCTCCATCCCTGGGAGCGCCTCAACCCCTGCAAGGATGGCACAGCAGCGGAGACCCGCCATCCACGCAGGAGGTGCAGGCTGTCAGAGACCCTCCATCCTGCCAGGAGCCTCTGCTATCTCTGACAGCCTCCATCCCTCACAGAGGCTCAGTGAGACCTGTCGGCCTGCAGAAGGTGCAGAGCCCATGCACAGGTCTCCCAGCTCCCTTGGGCTCACGGACTTCAAGGGCACAACCCCGAGCCTTGACGTGGCCAGGGAAAGCCCTGAAGTCCAGATGGGAGCCCAGCCCGAGGCAGGGGAGCTCCAAGAGACCTGTCGGCCTGCAGAAGGTGCAGAGCCCATGCACAGGTCTCCCAGCTCCCTTGGGCTCACGGACTTCAAGGGCACAACCCCGAGCCTTGACGTGGCCAGGGAAAGCCCTGAAGTCCAGATGGGAGCCCAGCCCGAGGCAAGGGAGCTTTCCCAGGAGCAGCTGGCGGAGCAGCCAGCGTCCTGGCACCAGCAGGTGTCATCCCGCAGGTCCCAGGACGCTGTGTTGGCTGTGCCAGCTGGCAACAGCCCCAGCCTGGTGGTGGAGCCGATCCTTGAGACACCAAGGAGTCTCCTCCATCCCCAGGAAGCTGCCGCACCACGGCTCTCGACTACCTCGAAGGCCTTCGTAAGAGCAGGTGAGAGGTCCTGAGGAGCTGTCAGAGGCTCCCCTGGGGCTCCTGACGGGCATGCCCAGGCCAGGCCGGGGCCCCTGAGAGTGGCCTAGTCCCTGGCTGCTTCCAGCGCCTCTGATGCCACGGCTTCAAAAGGCCCTCTCTGCTTTGCAGCTGCTCCTGGGACGCCCCCGGGCGAAGCCTCGGGCTGTAGCCCCGGCCGGCCACAAGAGCTGAGCGCGGCCCACGACGCCGGGGATAGAGACGGTGCCGCCCTGCCCCGCTGCCCTGCGCCTCCCGCAGCCGCCTCTGCGCCCTGCCCCGGCCCGGCCGTGCCGCTGGCCAGCCCCGGGGCTGCCGGGCGGGGGCCGCTGCCCGGCGCACAGCAGGAAGCAGGTCAGAGCAGCGGGGCCCGCGGCGGCTCGGCCCGCTTCACTTGCGGGCGCTCGGGGGGTTCCTGGGCGCAAGGCTGACGGCTCGCTCTTGGCCGCAGGGCGAAAGAAGGAGCTGCAGGAGCTCTACCAGCTGGGCCCGCAGCTGGGCAGCGGCGGCTTCGGCACCGTTTTCTCGGGCATCCGCCTCTCGGACGGGAGGCCGGTGAGTGAGCGGGAAGGCCGGGCGTGCGGGGAGGGGCAGCGGCGGGCAAGGGCAGGCCTTGAGCTCAGCCCCCCCGTCTCGATGGCTGGCAGGTGGCCGTCAAACGCGTGGCCCGGGAGAGCGTCCTGCAGTGGGTCGAGCTGGTGAGTGAGCGGGGCCAGCGGCACAGAGCGGGCTGTGCCCCAAGCGTCCCCCGGGCGGGATGAATCCCCATCACCAGGGAGGCTGCCCGAGGGGCCACGGGGGCATGCCAGGCAGGGCCCGGCGCAGCCACAGGGCAGCGTCAGGCCCGCTGTAGGCGCTGTCTCCTCCTCACAGCCCGACGGCACCTGCGTTCCGATGGAGATCGCGCTCATGGAGAAGGTGGGCTCCGGCTGCCGCTTCATCATCCAGCTGCTGGACTGGTTTGAGCTGCCTGACAGCTTCGCGCTGGTGATGGAGCGTCCGGAGCGGTCGCGGGATCTCCTGCAGCTCCTGCGGGAGCACGGGTTCCTGAGCGAGGACAAGGCGCGCTGGCTCTTCTGCCAGGTGCTGTGCGCCGTGCAGCACTGCACCGCCTGCGGCGTCCTGCACCGGGACATCAAGCTGGAGAACCTCCTCGTGGACCCGGCATGCGGAGATCTGAAGCTGATTGACTTCGGCTGCGGCACCTTCCTCCAGGAGCGAGCCTTCACGCGATTTGCCGGTGAGCCGAGAGCCCCAGCCCGGGCCCTGCTCCCGGTGCCGGGCACTGCACGGCCCCGTTCCCTCCTCGGCCGTGGCCGTGGGGGGCGGCGTTCAGCCGGCTGCCGCCAGCCCTGTTGCACGGGGCGGAGCCGTGTCCCAGGAGCCGGCTGCCGGCCCTGCCCACACGGGGCGGGGGCCGCCAAAGCCGGGCCCCGGCCGCTCGGCTCGGCAGCCCTGCGAGGGCTGGGGCTGCCCCGTCGGCCTTGTCTGCCTTGCAGAAGGGGTTCTTGGCTTGGGCCGGAGGGCGCGGAGTGGCCTCGGGGGTGGGGGGAGGTTGTGGCCGGCAGTGCAGCCCCTGCCTCTGGCAGGAGGCTGGCGCCAGGCTCTGGAAGGCAGCAGCCTGCGGCTGGACAGCGCTGCCTGTGTCCCCTAGGAACACAGGCGTACAGCCCGCCCGAGTTGGTCGCCATGGGCTGCTACCGCGGCGATTCGGCCACCGTGTGGTCCCTGGGCGTGCTGCTGTACGCAATGGTGTGCGGGAGCCTCCCCTTCGAGGACAACCGCGCCATCGTGCTGGGGCAGCTCTTCTTCGGGCCGCAGGTCTCTCCAGGTTGGTACCCGGCCTCAAGCGGGCGGCTTTGGCAGACGGCAGCGCGCAGCCCGGCGCGGCCCTCCCGCAGCTCCGCGGCCCCTGCCCTCAAGGGCCGGCCGCAGGCAGGAGGCGGCCCGTGCCGCCGGGCTCCGTGTGGCACACGCCGCCTGAAGGAGGGGGCCGTGTCCCGCCGGGCCGCCCTCCCGCACCGGGCACCGGCGGCGCTCTGGGCCCGGCGCGGCTCTGAGCACACGCAGCACGGCCCGGGCCCCGCGGGCGTCGGGGGGCGCCGGGCACGAGCCTTCTGCAAGTGACCGCCGCTTTCTGCCTCCTCTCCGCAGAGTGCCAGCACCTCATCTGCTGGTGTCTGTCCAAGCACCCCGCGGACAGGCCACAGCTGGAGGAGATCTTGCGCCACCCTTGGCTGCGGGGCTGGCGGTTTTGAGGCCTTGCCAGAGCCTCTGCAGCACCCAGGTACCCGGGCCCAGGCAGGACTCAATAAAAGAAAAAAACACCAAACCAACCACAAACCAAAAAATAAAACAACCACCAACCCATTCCCGGCTGTCAGGTCTGGTGCTATTTGGGACCATTTCCACTCCGAGCCGAGCCCCAATGTCCCCTCATAATGACCGCCAGCTTGAGGGAGGAGCCGCCATTTAAGGGAAGCCGTGAGGGGCAAGCAGTCACCCCGCAAAGAAATGGGGGTAATCTGGGAAAACACCCACACATATCAAACACCCACCAGCTCCCCGAGTGAGGAGGGACCCTGGCAACTCCCAGAGTGACGCCAGCTCCTCTGGTCACTTTTGAAACGTCACCCCCGAAGGGCACGGGAGCAGGTGATTCCCCAATGTCAGCAGGCAAGCAGGTGAGGCAGAGGGCTGGCTTGCCTGAACAGGCATCTTCTCTGGGAAATAGCATGGAAAAGGAAGCTGTGTGCCCAGTGGAAAGCAGGTCACAGATGCTTCTTGCCACTGAAGGGAGAGATTTGGTGTGGCGAAAGCTCAGCTGGAGATGAAGGTGGCCAGAAATGTGAGGCACAATAAAAAGCAGTGTTTTCAAATACATTAAAGGGAAAAAAAATCATTGTAAAAGTAACATTGTCCCCTACCAGGATGTGGATGGTCACCTCACAGACAGGGGCAGAGACACGGTACAGGTGTTTAATGCATTCTTTGCCTCTGTCTTCAACACTCATCCCTCCCTTCCCAGTGGAAAACGGTGCATTGTAGCAAGGGACACAGCAGAGTTTTGGAAGAGGGCAAGCCCTGCTCAGCAGAAACCAAACCACCCCTGTTTGATTCACAGCATTCCCATCCAAGCCCAACACAGGCCAGCTTCTTGGAAGAAAGGAAGCCTATCCCAGTCAAAACCAGAGCGGTGGGAGCACCATGAGCGGTCTTTAACAAATCCTGATTTATTTAGATCAGAGGCACTGCAGAGGTCAGGGAGCTGCAAACAAATAACTCTTCCAGCCCTCGACCACCGTCTCAGGAGAGCTCCCCAGAGACAGAGGAACTTCCTTTGTGTCTGAAGGATCTTCCCAGGCAGAGAGGAGTGGGTATTTCCAGTTGGTAACGCTGCAGGGTCTTGGGAGCTGTGGACTTGACACGGCTGGCACCAGCACTCTTCCTGATGTGCCACCACTTGCTCCAGGAAAGGATTCATTGGAACAGGCTGACCTCTGCTTCTTACTTCCAGGCTTTTTCTGGCCACGGCCATCTTCAGGGATGAGCCAGTTCTGCCGAGCCCTGAGGCGGGCGGGGCACTGACGGCACAAAGGGGCCGAGCGCTGGCGTGAGGCAGGGCTGTGATGTTACAGGGGGTCCTGGCCACAGCACTGTGACATCACCCGCCACCCCTATATAAGCCGGGCCAGCCCCCGCAGCCGCCAGTGCGGTTGCCATGGGACGTGCCGGAGCCATGGGTGACGGTGGTGTCCTGCTCACCGCACTTGTCCTGCTGCTGGCCGCCGTGGCTGTCTGCTGGGCCATCGGCCACTGGCAACCACGGCGGCGGCACACACGGACAGCAGCGACGAGGAGCAAGCGCTCCCGCGTCCGGCCCAGAGGCTCTCGGAGGAAGCGAGGAGCCCCCGCAGCTCCCAGGTCCTGCGGGCCTCGGGCCACCTCTCACAAGCGGCCACGCGCTCCCGCCAGCCCCACGCGCGGCGCCTGCAGCTGCCGCCGCTGCACGGCAGTGGCCCGCGAGCTGCAGGAACTGATGCTGCTGCTCTGGGCTGGCACTGGGACACGTGTGCCGCTCTACGCGGGGATGTGGCAGGCGCTGTGGGAAGGACTGGAGGAGCTGGGGAAGCGAGGCCACCTGCCCTGCTGCGGCTCCTTCAGATCCTCCACAAGCCTCCGTCCCCGCAAGAGGCTGCTCCCAGCAAGACTCTCCATCCCTGGGAGCGCCTCAACCCCTGCAAGGATGGCACAGCAGCGGAGACCCGCCATCCACGCAGGAGGTGCAGGCTGTCAGAGACCCTCCATCCTGCCAGGAGCCTCTGCTATCTCTGACAGCCTCCATCCCTCACAGAGGCTCAGTGAGACCTGTCGGCCTGCAGAAGGTGCAGAGCCCATGCACAGGTCTCCCAGCTCCCTTGGGCTCACGGACTTCAAGGGCACAACCCCGAGCCTTGACGTGGCCAGGGAAAGCCCTGAAGTCCAGATGGGAGCCCAGCCCGAGGCAAGGGAGCTTTCCCAGGAGCAGCTGGCGGAGCAGCCAGCGTCCTGGCACCAGCAGGTGTCATCCCGCAGGTCCCAGGACGCTGTGTTGGCTGTGCCAGCTGGCAACAACCCCAGCCTGGTGGTGGAGCCGATCCTTGAGACACCAAGGAGTCTCCTCCATCCCCAGGAAGCTGCCGCACCACGGCTCTCGACTACCTCGAAGGCCTTCGTAAGAGCAGGTGAGAGGTCCTGAGGAGCTGTCAGAGGCTCCCCTGGGGCTCCTGACGGGCATGCCCAGGCCAGGCCGGGGCCCCTGAGAGTGGCCTAGTCCCTGGCTGCTTCCAGCGCCTCTGATGCCACGGCTTCAAAAGGCCCTCTCTGCTTTGCAGCTGCTCCTGGGACGCCCCCGGGCGAAGCCTCGGGCTGTAGCCCCGGCCGGCCACAAGAGCTGAGCGCGGCCCACGACGCCGGGGATAGAGACGGTGCCGCCCTGCCCCGCTGCCCTGCGCCTCCCGCAGCCGCCTCTGCGCCCTGCCCCGGCCCGGCCGTGCCGCTGGCCAGCCCCGGGGCTGCCGGGCGGGGGCCACTGCCCGGCGCACAGCAGGAAGCAGGTCAGAGCAGCGGGGCCCGCGGCGGCTCGGCCCGCTTCACTTGCGGGCGCTCGGGGGGTTCCTGGGCGCAAGGCTGACGGCTCGCTCTTGGCCGCAGGGCGAAAGAAGGAGCTGCAGGAGCTCTACCAGCTGGGCCCGCAGCTGGGCAGCGGCGGCTTCGGCACCGTTTTCTCGGGCATCCGCCTCTCGGACGGGAGGCCGGTGAGTGAGCGGGAAGGCCGGGCGTGCGGGGAGGGGCAGCGGCGGGCAAGGGCAGGCCTTGAGCTCAGCCCCCCCGTCTCGATGGCTGGCAGGTGGCCGTCAAACGCGTGGCCCGGGAGAGCGTCCTGCAGTGGGTCGAGCTGGTGAGTGAGCGGGGCCAGCGGCACAGAGCGGGCTGTGCCCCAAGCGTCCCCCGGGCGGGATGAATCCCCATCACCAGGAAGGCTGCCCGAGGGGCCACGGGGGCATGCCAGGCAGGGCCCGGCGCAGCCACAGGGCAGCGTCAGGCCCGCTGTAGGCGCTGTCTCCTCCTCACAGCCCGACGGCACCTGCGTTCCGATGGAGATCGCGCTCATGGAGAAGGTGGGCTCCGGCTGCCGCTTCATCATCCAGCTGCTGGACTGGTTTGAGCTGCCTGACAGCTTCGCGCTGGTGATGGAGCGTCCGGAGCGGTCGCGGGATCTCCTGCAGCTCCTGCGGGAGCACGGGTTCCTGAGCGAGGACAAGGCGCGCTGGCTCTTCTGCCAGGTGCTGTGCGCCGTGCAGCACTGCACCGCCTGCGGCGTCCTGCACCGGGACATCAAGCTGGAGAACCTCCTCGTGGACCCGGCATGCGGAGATCTGAAGCTGATTGACTTCGGCTGCGGCACCTTCCTCCAGGAGCGAGCCTTCACGCGATTTGCCGGTGAGCCGAGAGCCCCAGCCCGGGCCCTGCTCCCGGTGCCGGGCACTGCACGGCCCCGTTCCCTCCTCGGCCGTGGCCGTGGGGGGCGGCGTTCAGCCGGCTGCCGCCAGCCCTGTGGCACGGGGCGGAGCCGTGTCCCAGGAGCCGGCTGCCGGCCCTGCCCACACGGGGCAGGGGCCGCCAAAGCCGGGCCCCGGCCGCTCGGCTCGGCAGCCCTGCGAGGGCTGGGGCTGCCCCGTCGGCCTTGTCTGCCTTGCAGAAGGGGTTCTTGGCTTGGGCCGGAGGGCGCGGAGTGGCCTCGGGGGTGGGGGGAGGTTGTGGCCGGCAGTGCAGCCCCTGCCTCTGGCAGGAGGCTGGCGCCAGGCTCTGGAAGGCAGCAGCCTGCGGCTGGACAGCGCTGCCTGTGTCCCCTAGGAACACAGGCGTACAGCCCGCCCGAGTTGGTCGCCATGGGCTGCTACCGCGGCGATTCGGCCACCGTGTGGTCCCTGGGCGTGCTGCTGTACGCAATGGTGTGCGGGAGCCTCCCCTTCGAGGACAACCGCGCCATCGTGCTGGGGCAGCTCTTCTTCGGGCCGCAGGTCTCTCCAGGTTGGTACCCGGCCTCAAGCGGGCGGCTTTGGCAGACGGCAGCGCGCAGCCCGGCGCGGCCCTCCCGCAGCTCCGCGGCCCCTGCCCTCAAGGGCCGGCCGCAGGCAGGAGGCGGCCCGTGCCGCCGGGCTCCGTGTGGCACACGCCGCCTGAAGGAGGGGGCCGTGTCCCGCCGGGCCGCCCTCCCGCACCGGGCACCGGCGGCGCTCTGGGCCCGGCGCGGCTCTGAGCACACGCAGCACGGCCCGGGCCCCGCGGGCGTCGGGGGGCGCCGGGCACGAGCCTTCTGCAAGTGACCGCCGCTTTCTGCCTCCTCTCCGCAGAGTGCCAGCACCTCATCTGCTGGTGTCTGTCCAAGCACCCCGCGGACAGGCCACAGCTGGAGGAGATCTTGCGCCACCCTTGGCTGCGGGGCTGGCGGTTTTGAGGCCTTGCCAGAGCCTCTGCAGCACCCAGGTACCCGGGCCCAGGCAGGACTCAATAAAAGAAAAAAACACCAAACCAACCACAAACCAAAAAATAAAACAACCACCAACCCATTCCCGGCTGTCAGGTCTGGTGCTATTTGGGACCATTTCCACTCCAAGCCGAGCCCCAATGTCCCCTCATAATGACCGCCAGCTTGAGGGAGGAGCCGCCATTTAAGGGAAGCCGTGAGGGGCAAGCAGTCACCCCGCAAAGAAATGGGGGTAATCTGGGAAAACACCCACACATATCAAACACCCACCAGCTCCCCGAGTGAGGAGGGACCCTGGCAACTCCCAGAGTGACGCCAGCTCCTCTGGTCACTTTTGAAACGTCACCCCCGAAGGGCACGGGAGCAGGTGATTCCCCAATGTCAGCAGGCAAGCAGGTGAGGCAGAGGGCTGGCTTGCCTGAACAGGCATCTTCTCTGGGAAATAGCATGGAAAAGGAAGCTGTGTGCCCAGTGGAAAGCAGGTCACAGATGCTTCTTGCCACTGAAGGGAGAGATTTGGTGTGGCGAAAGCTCAGCTGGAGATGAAGGTGGCCAGAAATGTGAGGCACAATAAAAAGCAGTGTTTTCAAATACATTAAAGGGAAAAAAAATCATTGTAAAAGTAACATTGTCCCCTACCAGGATGTGGATGGTCACCTCACAGACAGGGGCAGAGACACGGTACAGGTGTTTAATGCATTCTTTGCCTCTGTCTTCAACACTCATCCCTCCCTTCCCAGTGGAAAACGGTGCATTGTAGCAAGGGACACAGCAGAGTTTTGGAAGAGGGCAAGCCCTGCTCAGCAGAAACCAAACCACCCCTGTTTGATTCACAGCATTCCCATCCAAGCCCAACACAGGCCAGCTTCTTGGAAGAAAGGAAGCCTATCCCAGTCAAAACCAGAGCGGTGGGAGCACCATGAGCGGTCTTTAACAAATCCTGATTTATTTAGATCAGAGGCACTGCAGAGGTCAGGGAGCTGCAAACAAATAACTCTTCCAGCCCTCGACCACCGTCTCAGGAGAGCTCCCCAGAGACAGAGGAACTTCCTTTGTGTCTGAAGGATCTTCCCAGGCAGAGAGGAGTGGGTATTTCCAGTTGGTAACGCTGCAGGGTCTTGGGAGCTGTGGACTTGACACGGCTGGCACCAGCACTCTTCCTGATGTGCCACCACTTGCTCCAGGAAAGGATTCATTGGAACAGGCTGACCTCTGCTTCTTACTTCCAGGCTTTTTCTGGCCACGGCCATCTTCAGGGATGAGCCAGTTCTGCCGAGCCCTGAGGCGGGCGGGGCACTGACGGCACAAAGGGGCCGAGCGCTGGCGTGAGGCAGGGCTGTGATGTTACAGGGGGTCCTGGCCACAGCACTGTGACATCACCCGCCACCCCTATATAAGCCGGGCCAGCCCCCGCAGCCGCCAGTGCGGTTGCCATGGGACGTGCCGGAGCCATGGGTGACGGTGGTGTCCTGCTCACCGCACTTGTCCTGCTGCTGGCCGCCGTGGCTGTCTGCTGGGCCATCGGCCACTGGCAACCACGGCGGCGGCACACACGGACAGCAGCGACGAGGAGCAAGCGCTCCCGCGTCCGGCCCAGAGGCTCTCGGAGGAAGCGAGGAGCCCCCGCGGCTCCCAGGTCCTGCGGGCCTCGGGCCACCTCTCACAAGCGGCCACGCGCTCCCGCCAGCCCCACGCGCGGCGCCTGCAGCTGCCGCCGCTGCACGGCAGTGGCCCGCGAGCTGCAGGAACTGATGCTGCTGCTCTGGGCTGGCACTGGGACACGTGTGCCGCTCTACGCGGGGATGTGGCAGGCGCTGTGGGAAGGACTGGAGGAGCTGGGGAAGCGAGGCCACCTGCCCTGCTGCGGCTCCTTCAGATCCTCCACAAGCCTCCGTCCCCGCAAGAGGCTGCTCCCAGCAAGACTCTCCATCCCTGGGAGCGCCTCAACCCCTGCAAGGATGGCACAGCAGCGGAGACCCGCCATCCACGCAGGAGGTGCAGGCTGTCAGAGACCCTCCATCCTGCCAGGAGCCTCTGCTATCTCTGACAGCCTCCATCCCTCACAGAGGCTCAGTGAGACCTGTCGGCCTGCAGAAGGTGCAGAGCCCATGCACAGGTCTCCCAGCTCCCTTGGGCTCACGGACTTCAAGGGCACAACCCCGAGCCTTGACGTGGCCAGGGAAAGCCCTGAAGTCCAGATGGGAGCCCAGCCCGAGGCAAGGGAGCTTTCCCAGGAGCAGCTGGCGGAGCAGCCAGCGTCCTGGCACCAGCAGGTGTCATCCCGCAGGTCCCAGGACGCTGTGTTGGCTGTGCCAGCTGGCAACAGCCCCAGCCTGGTGGTGGAGCCGATCCTTGAGACACCAAGGAGTCTCCTCCATCCCCAGGAAGCTGCCGCACCACGGCTCTCGACTACCTCGAAGGCCTTCGTAAGAGCAGGTGAGAGGTCCTGAGGAGCTGTCAGAGGCTCCCCTGGGGCTCCTGACGGGCATGCCCAGGCCAGGCCGGGGCCCCTGAGAGTGGCCTAGTCCCTGGCTGCTTCCAGCGCCTCTGATGCCACGGCTTCAAAAGGCCCTCTCTGCTTTGCAGCTGCTCCTGGGACGCCCCCGGGCGAAGCCTCGGGCTGTAGCCCCGGCCGGCCACAAGAGCTGAGCGCGGCCCACGACGCCGGGGATAGAGACGGTGCCGCCCTGCCCCGCTGCCCTGCGCCTCCCGCAGCCGCCTCTGCGCCCTGCCCCGGCCCGGCCGTGCCGCTGGCCAGCCCCGGGGCTGCCGGGCGGGGGCCGCTGCCCGGCGCACAGCAGGAAGCAGGTCAGAGCAGCGGGGCCCGCGGCGGCTCGGCCCGCTTCACTTGCGGGCGCTCGGGGGGTTCCTGGGCGCAAGGCTGACGGCTCGCTCTTGGCCGCAGGGCGAAAGAAGGAGCTGCAGGAGCTCTACCAGCTGGGCCCGCAGCTGGGCAGCGGCGGCTTCGGCACCGTTTTCTCGGGCATCCGCCTCTCGGACGGGAGGCCGGTGAGTGAGCGGGAAGGCCGGGCGTGCGGGGAGGGGCAGCGGCGGGCAAGGGCAGGCCTTGAGCTCAGCCCCCCCGTCTCGATGGCTGGCAGGTGGCCGTCAAACGCGTGGCCCGGGAGAGCGTCCTGCAGTGGGTCGAGCTGGTGAGTGAGCGGGGCCAGCGGCACAGAGCGGGCTGTGCCCCAAGCGTCCCCCGGGCGGGATGAATCCCCATCACCAGGGAGGCTGCCCGAGGGGCCACGGGGGCATGCCAGGCAGGGCCCGGCGCAGCCACAGGGCAGCGTCAGGCCCGCTGTAGGCGCTGTCTCCTCCTCACAGCCCGAGGAGCACGGGTTCCTGAGCGAGGACAAGGCGCGCTGGCTCTTCTGCCAGGTGCTGTGCGCCGTGCAGCACTGCACCGCCTGCGGCGTCCTGCACCGGGACATCAAGCTGGAGAACCTCCTCGTGGACCCGGCATGCGGAGATCTGAAGCTGATTGACTTCGGCTGCGGCACCTTCCTCCAGGAGCGAGCCTTCACGCGATTTGCCGGTGAGCCGAGAGCCCCAGCCCGGGCCCTGCTCCCGGTGCCGGGCACTGCACGGCCCCGTTCCCTCCTCGGCCGTGGCCGTGGGGGGCGGCGTTCAGCCGGCTGCCGCCAGCCCTGTGGCACGGGGCGGAGCCGTGTCCCAGGAGCCGGCTGCCGGCCCTGCCCACACGGGGCGGGGGCCGCCAAAGCCGGGCCCCGGCCGCTCGGCTCGGCAGCCCTGCGAGGGCTGGGGCTGCCCCGTCGGCCTTGTCTGCCTTGCAGAAGGGGTTCTTGGCTTGGGCCGGAGGGCGCGGAGTGGCCTCGGGGGTGGGGGGAGGTTGTGGCCGGCAGTGCAGCCCCTGCCTCTGGCAGGAGGCTGGCGCCAGGCTCTGGAAGGCAGCAGCCTGCGGCTGGACAGCGCTGCCTGTGTCCCCTAGGAACACAGGCGTACAGCCCGCCCGAGTTGGTCGCCATGGGCTGCTACCGCGGCGATTCGGCCACCGTGTGGTCCCTGGGCGTGCTGCTGTACGCAATGGTGTGCGGGAGCCTCCCCTTCGAGGACAACCGCGCCATCGTGCTGGGGCAGCTCTTCTTCGGGCCGCAGGTCTCTCCAGGTTGGTACCCGGCCTCAAGCGGGCGGCTTTGGCAGACGGCAGCGCGCAGCCCGGCGCGGCCCTCCCGCAGCTCCGCGGCCCCTGCCCTCAAGGGCCGGCCGCAGGCAGGAGGCGGCCCGTGCCGCCGGGCTCCGTGTGGCACACGCCGCCTGAAGGAGGGGGCCGTGTCCCGCCGGGCCGCCCTCCCGCACCGGGCACCGGCGGCGCTCTGGGCCCGGCGCGGCTCTGAGCACACGCAGCACGGCCCGGGCCCCGCGGGCGTCGGGGGGCGCCGGGCACGAGCCTTCTGCAAGTGACCGCCGCTTTCTGCCTCCTCTCCGCAGAGTGCCAGCACCTCATCTGCTGGTGTCTGTCCAAGCACCCCGCGGACAGGCCACAGCTGGAGGAGATCTTGCGCCACCCTTGGCTGCGGGGCTGGCGGTTTTGAGGCCTTGCCAGAGCCTCTGCAGCACCCAGGTACCCGGGCCCAGGCAGGACTCAATAAAAGAAAAAAACACCAAACCAACCACAAACCAAAAAATAAAACAACCACCAACCCATTCCCGGCTGTCAGGTCTGGTGCTATTTGGGACCATTTCCACTCCAAGCCGAGCCCCAATGTCCCCTCATAATGACCGCCAGCTTGAGGGAGGAGCCGCCATTTAAGGGAAGCCGTGAGGGGCAAGCAGTCACCCCGCAAAGAAATGGGGGTAATCTGGGAAAACACCCACACATATCAAACACCCACCAGCTCCCCGAGTGAGGAGGGACCCTGGCAACTCCCAGAGTGACGCCAGCTCCTCTGGTCACTTTTGAAACGTCACCCCCGAAGGGCACGGGAGCAGGTGATTCCCCAATGTCAGCAGGCAAGCAGGTGAGGCAGAGGGCTGGCTTGCCTGAACAGGCATCTTCTCTGGGAAATAGCATGGAAAAGGAAGCTGTGTGCCCAGTGGAAAGCAGGTCACAGATGCTTCTTGCCACTGAAGGGAGAGATTTGGTGTGGCGAAAGCTCAGCTGGAGATGAAGGTGGCCAGAAATGTGAGGCACAATAAAAAGCAGTGTTTTCAAATACATTAAAGGGAAAAAAAATCATTGTAAAAGTAACATTGTCCCCTACCAGGATGTGGATGGTCACCTCACAGACAGGGGCAGAGACACGGTACAGGTGTTTAATGCATTCTTTGCCTCTGTCTTCAACACTCATCCCTCCCTTCCCAGTGGAAAACGGTGCATTGTAGCAAGGGACACAGCAGAGTTTTGGAAGAGGGCAAGCCCTGCTCAGCAGAAACCAAACCACCCCTGTTTGATTCACAGCATTCCCATCCAAGCCCAACACAGGCCAGCTTCTTGGAAGAAAGGAAGCCTATCCCAGTCAAAACCAGAGCGGTGGGAGCACCATGAGCGGTCTTTAACAAATCCTGATTTATTTAGATCAGAGGCACTGCAGAGGTCAGGGAGCTGCAAACAAATAACTCTTCCAGCCCTCGACCACCGTCTCAGGAGAGCTCCCCAGAGACAGAGGAACTTCCTTTGTGTCTGAAGGATCTTCCCAGGCAGAGAGGAGTGGGTATTTCCAGTTGGTAACGCTGCAGGGTCTTGGGAGCTGTGGACTTGACACGGCTGGCACCAGCACTCTTCCTGATGTGCCACCACTTGCTCCAGGAAAGGATTCATTGGAACAGGCTGACCTCTGCTTCTTACTTCCAGGCTTTTTCTGGCCACGGCCATCTTCAGGGATGAGCCAGTTCTGCCGAGCCCTGAGGCGGGCGGGGCACTGACGGCACAAAGGGGCCGAGCGCTGGCGTGAGGCAGGGCTGTGATGTTACAGGGGGTCCTGGCCACAGCACTGTGACATCACCCGCCACCCCTATATAAGCCGGGCCAGCCCCCGCAGCCGCCAGTGCGGTTGCCATGGGACGTGCCGGAGCCATGGGTGACGGTGGTGTCCTGCTCACCGCACTTGTCCTGCTGCTGGCCGCCGTGGCTGTCTGCTGGGCCATCGGCCACTGGCAACCACGGCGGCGGCACACACGGACAGCAGCGACGAGGAGCAAGCGCTCCCGCGTCCGGCCCAGAGGCTCTCGGAGGAAGCGAGGAGCCCCCGCAGCTCCCAGGTCCTGCGGGCCTCGGGCCACCTCTCACAAGCGGCCACGCGCTCCCGCCAGCCCCACGCGCAGCGCCTGCAGCTGCCGCCGCTGCACGGCAGTGGCCCGCGAGCTGCAGGAACTGATGCTGCTGCTCTGGGCTGGCACTGGGACACGTGTGCCGCTCTACGCGGGGATGTGGCAGGCGCTGTGGGAAGGACTGGAGGAGCTGGGGAAGCGAGGCCACCTGCCCTGCTGCGGCTCCTTCAGATCCTCCACAAGCCTCCGTCCCCGCAAGAGGCTGCTCCCAGCAAGACTCTCCATCCCTGGGAGCGCCTCAACCCCTGCAAGGATGGCACAGCAGCGGAGACCCGCCATCCACGCAGGAGGTGCAGGCTGTCAGAGACCCTCCATCCTGCCAGGAGCCTCTGCTATCTCTGACAGCCTCCATCCCTCACAGAGGCTCAGTGAGACCTGTCGGCCTGCAGAAGGTGCAGAGCCCATGCACAGGTCTCCCAGCTCCCTTGGGCTCACGGACTTCAAGGGCACAACCCCGAGCCTTGACGTGGCCAGGGAAAGCCCTGAAGTCCAGATGGGAGCCCAGCCCGAGGCAGGGGAGCTCCAAGAGACCTGTCGGCCTGCAGAAGGTGCAGAGCCCATGCACAGGTCTCCCAGCTCCCTTGGGCTCACGGACTTCAAGGGCACAACCCCGAGCCTTGACGTGGCCAGGGAAAGCCCTGAAGTCCAGATGGGAGCCCAGCCCGAGGCAAGGGAGCTTTCCCAGGAGCAGCTGGCGGAGCAGCCAGCGTCCTGGCACCAGCAGGTGTCATCCCGCAGGTCCCAGGACGCTGTGTTGGCTGTGCCAGCTGGCAACAGCCCCAGCCTGGTGGTGGAGCCGATCCTTGAGACACCAAGGAGTCTCCTCCATCCCCAGGAAGCTGCCGCACCACGGCTCTCGACTACCTCGAAGGCCTTCGTAAGAGCAGGTGAGAGGTCCTGAGGAGCTGTCAGAGGCTCCCCTGGGGCTCCTGACGGGCATGCCCAGGCCAGGCCGGGGCCCCTGAGAGTGGCCTAGTCCCTGGCTGCTTCCAGCGCCTCTGATGCCACGGCTTCAAAAGGCCCTCTCTGCTTTGCAGCTGCTCCTGGGACGCCCCCGGGCGAAGCCTCGGGCTGTAGCCCCGGCCGGCCACAAGAGCTGAGCGCGGCCCACGACGCCGGGGATAGAGACGGTGCCGCCCTGCCCCGCTGCCCTGCGCCTCCCGCAGCCGCCTCTGCGCCCTGCCCCGGCCCGGCCGTGCCGCTGGCCAGCCCCGGGGCTGCCGGGCGGGGGCCGCTGCCCGGCGCACAGCAGGAAGCAGGTCAGAGCAGCGGGGCCCGCGGCGGCTCGGCCCGCTTCACTTGCGGGCGCTCGGGGGGTTCCTGGGCGCAAGGCTGACGGCTCGCTCTTGGCCGCAGGGCGAAAGAAGGAGCTGCAGGAGCTCTACCAGCTGGGCCCGCAGCTGGGCAGCGGCGGCTTCGGCACCGTTTTCTCGGGCATCCGCCTCTCGGACGGGAGGCCGGTGAGTGAGCGGGAAGGCCGGGCGTGCGGGGAGGGGCAGCGGCGGGCAAGGGCAGGCCTTGAGCTCAGCCCCCCCGTCTCGATGGCTGGCAGGTGGCCGTCAAACGCGTGGCCCGGGAGAGCGTCCTGCAGTGGGTCGAGCTGGTGAGTGAGCGGGGCCAGCGGCACAGAGCGGGCTGTGCCCCAAGCGTCCCCCGGGCGGGATGAATCCCCATCACCAGGGAGGCTGCCCGAGGGGCCACGGGGGCATGCCAGGCAGGGCCCGGCGCAGCCACAGGGCAGCGTCAGGCCCGCTGTAGGCGCTGTCTCCTCCTCACAGCCCGACGGCACCTGCGTTCCGATGGAGATCGCGCTCATGGAGAAGGTGGGCTCCGGCTGCCGCTTCATCATCCAGCTGCTGGACTGGTTTGAGCTGCCTGACAGCTTCGCGCTGGTGATGGAGCGTCCGGAGCGGTCGCGGGATCTCCTGCAGCTCCTGCGGGAGCACGGGTTCCTGAGCGAGGACAAGGCGCGCTGGCTCTTCTGCCAGGTGCTGTGCGCCGTGCAGCACTGCACCGCCTGCGGCGTCCTGCACCGGGACATCAAGCTGGAGAACCTCCTCGTGGACCCGGCATGCGGAGATCTGAAGCTGATTGACTTCGGCTGCGGCACCTTCCTCCAGGAGCGAGCCTTCACGCGATTTGCCGGTGAGCCGAGAGCCCCAGCCCGGGCCCTGCTCCCGGTGCCGGGCACTGCACGGCCCCGTTCCCTCCTCGGCCGTGGCCGTGGGGGGCGGCGTTCAGCCGGCTGCCGCCAGCCCTGTTGCACGGGGCGGAGCCGTGTCCCAGGAGCCGGCTGCCGGCCCTGCCCACACGGGGCGGGGGCCGCCAAAGCCGGGCCCCGGCCGCTCGGCTCGGCAGCCCTGCGAGGGCTGGGGCTGCCCCGTCGGCCTTGTCTGCCTTGCAGAAGGGGTTCTTGGCTTGGGCCGGAGGGCGCGGAGTGGCCTCGGGGGTGGGGGGAGGTTGTGGCCGGCAGTGCAGCCCCTGCCTCTGGCAGGAGGCTGGCGCCAGGCTCTGGAAGGCAGCAGCCTGCGGCTGGACAGCGCTGCCTGTGTCCCCTAGGAACACAGGCGTACAGCCCGCCCGAGTTGGTCGCCATGGGCTGCTACCGCGGCGATTCGGCCACCGTGTGGTCCCTGGGCGTGCTGCTGTACGCAATGGTGTGCGGGAGCCTCCCCTTCGAGGACAACCGCGCCATCGTGCTGGGGCAGCTCTTCTTCGGGCCGCAGGTCTCTCCAGGTTGGTACCCGGCCTCAAGCGGGCGGCTTTGGCAGACGGCAGCGCGCAGCCCGGCGCGGCCCTCCCGCAGCTCCGCGGCCCCTGCCCTCAAGGGCCGGCCGCAGGCAGGAGGCGGCCCGTGCCGCCGGGCTCCGTGTGGCACACGCCGCCTGAAGGAGGGGGCCGTGTCCCGCCGGGCCGCCCTCCCGCACCGGGCACCGGCGGCGCTCTGGGCCCGGCGCGGCTCTGAGCACACGCAGCACGGCCCGGGCCCCGCGGGCGTCGGGGGGCGCCGGGCACGAGCCTTCTGCAAGTGACCGCCGCTTTCTGCCTCCTCTCCGCAGAGTGCCAGCACCTCATCTGCTGGTGTCTGTCCAAGCACCCCGCGGACAGGCCACAGCTGGAGGAGATCTTGCGCCACCCTTGGCTGCGGGGCTGGCGGTTTTGAGGCCTTGCCAGAGCCTCTGCAGCACCCAGGTACCCGGGCCCAGGCAGGACTCAATAAAAGAAAAAAACACCAAACCAACCACAAACCAAAAAATAAAACAACCACCAACCCATTCCCGGCTGTCAGGTCTGGTGCTATTTGGGACCATTTCCACTCCGAGCCGAGCCCCAATGTCCCCTCATAATGACCGCCAGCTTGAGGGAGGAGCCGCCATTTAAGGGAAGCCGTGAGGGGCAAGCAGTCACCCCGCAAAGAAATGGGGGTAATCTGGGAAAACACCCACACATATCAAACACCCACCAGCTCCCCGAGTGAGGAGGGACCCTGGCAACTCCCAGAGTGACGCCAGCTCCTCTGGTCACTTTTGAAACGTCACCCCCGAAGGGCACGGGAGCAGGTGATTCCCCAATGTCAGCAGGCAAGCAGGTGAGGCAGAGGGCTGGCTTGCCTGAACAGGCATCTTCTCTGGGAAATAGCATGGAAAAGGAAGCTGTGTGCCCAGTGGAAAGCAGGTCACAGATGCTTCTTGCCACTGAAGGGAGAGATTTGGTGTGGCGAAAGCTCAGCTGGAGATGAAGGTGGCCAGAAATGTGAGGCACAATAAAAAGCAGTGTTTTCAAATACATTAAAGGGAAAAAAAATCATTGTAAAAGTAACATTGTCCCCTACCAGGATGTGGATGGTCACCTCACAGACAGGGGCAGAGACACGGTACAGGTGTTTAATGCATTCTTTGCCTCTGTCTTCAACACTCATCCCTCCCTTCCCAGTGGAAAACGGTGCATTGTAGCAAGGGACACAGCAGAGTTTTGGAAGAGGGCAAGCCCTGCTCAGCAGAAACCAAACCACCCCTGTTTGATTCACAGCATTCCCATCCAAGCCCAACACAGGCCAGCTTCTTGGAAGAAAGGAAGCCTATCCCAGTCAAAACCAGAGCGGTGGGAGCACCATGAGCGGTCTTTAACAAATCCTGATTTATTTAGATCAGAGGCACTGCAGAGGTCAGGGAGCTGCAAACAAATAACTCTTCCAGCCCTCGACCACCGTCTCAGGAGAGCTCCCCAGAGACAGAGGAACTTCCTTTGTGTCTGAAGGATCTTCCCAGGCAGAGAGGAGTGGGTATTTCCAGTTGGTAACGCTGCAGGGTCTTGGGAGCTGTGGACTTGACACGGCTGGCACCAGCACTCTTCCTGATGTGCCACCACTTGCTCCAGGAAAGGATTCATTGGAACAGGCTGACCTCTGCTTCTTACTTCCAGGCTTTTTCTGGCCACGGCCATCTTCAGGGATGAGCCAGTTCTGCCGAGCCCTGAGGCGGGCGGGGCACTGACGGCACAAAGGGGCCGAGCGCTGGCGTGAGGCAGGGCTGTGATGTTACAGGGGGTCCTGGCCACAGCACTGTGACATCACCCGCCACCCCTATATAAGCCGGGCCAGCCCCCGCAGCCGCCAGTGCGGTTGCCATGGGACGTGCCGGAGCCATGGGTGACGGTGGTGTCCTGCTCACCGCACTTGTCCTGCTGCTGGCCGCCGTGGCTGTCTGCTGGGCCATCGGCCACTGGCAACCACGGCGGCGGCACACACGGACAGCAGCGACGAGGAGCAAGCGCTCCCGCGTCCGGCCCAGAGGCTCTCGGAGGAAGCGAGGAGCCCCCGCAGCTCCCAGGTCCTGCGGGCCTCGGGCCACCTCTCACAAGCGGCCACGCGCTCCCGCCAGCCCCACGCGCGGCGCCTGCAGCTGCCGCCGCTGCACGGCAGTGGCCCGCGAGCTGCAGGAACTGATGCTGCTGCTCTGGGCTGGCACTGGGACACGTGTGCCGCTCTACGCGGGGATGTGGCAGGCGCTGTGGGAAGGACTGGAGGAGCTGGGGAAGCGAGGCCACCTGCCCTGCTGCGGCTCCTTCAGATCCTCCACAAGCCTCCGTCCCCGCAAGAGGCTGCTCCCAGCAAGACTCTCCATCCCTGGGAGCGCCTCAACCCCTGCAAGGATGGCACAGCAGCGGAGACCCGCCATCCACGCAGGAGGTGCAGGCTGTCAGAGACCCTCCATCCTGCCAGGAGCCTCTGCTATCTCTGACAGCCTCCATCCCTCACAGAGGCTCAGTGAGACCTGTCGGCCTGCAGAAGGTGCAGAGCCCATGCACAGGTCTCCCAGCTCCCTTGGGCTCACGGACTTCAAGGGCACAACCCCGAGCCTTGACGTGGCCAGGGAAAGCCCTGAAGTCCAGATGGGAGCCCAGCCCGAGGCAAGGGAGCTTTCCCAGGAGCAGCTGGCGGAGCAGCCAGCGTCCTGGCACCAGCAGGTGTCATCCCGCAGGTCCCAGGACGCTGTGTTGGCTGTGCCAGCTGGCAACAACCCCAGCCTGGTGGTGGAGCCGATCCTTGAGACACCAAGGAGTCTCCTCCATCCCCAGGAAGCTGCCGCACCACGGCTCTCGACTACCTCGAAGGCCTTCGTAAGAGCAGGTGAGAGGTCCTGAGGAGCTGTCAGAGGCTCCCCTGGGGCTCCTGACGGGCATGCCCAGGCCAGGCCGGGGCCCCTGAGAGTGGCCTAGTCCCTGGCTGCTTCCAGCGCCTCTGATGCCACGGCTTCAAAAGGCCCTCTCTGCTTTGCAGCTGCTCCTGGGACGCCCCCGGGCGAAGCCTCGGGCTGTAGCCCCGGCCGGCCACAAGAGCTGAGCGCGGCCCACGACGCCGGGGATAGAGACGGTGCCGCCCTGCCCCGCTGCCCTGCGCCTCCCGCAGCCGCCTCTGCGCCCTGCCCCGGCCCGGCCGTGCCGCTGGCCAGCCCCGGGGCTGCCGGGCGGGGGCCACTGCCCGGCGCACAGCAGGAAGCAGGTCAGAGCAGCGGGGCCCGCGGCGGCTCGGCCCGCTTCACTTGCGGGCGCTCGGGGGGTTCCTGGGCGCAAGGCTGACGGCTCGCTCTTGGCCGCAGGGCGAAAGAAGGAGCTGCAGGAGCTCTACCAGCTGGGCCCGCAGCTGGGCAGCGGCGGCTTCGGCACCGTTTTCTCGGGCATCCGCCTCTCGGACGGGAGGCCGGTGAGTGAGCGGGAAGGCCGGGCGTGCGGGGAGGGGCAGCGGCGGGCAAGGGCAGGCCTTGAGCTCAGCCCCCCCGTCTCGATGGCTGGCAGGTGGCCGTCAAACGCGTGGCCCGGGAGAGCGTCCTGCAGTGGGTCGAGCTGGTGAGTGAGCGGGGCCAGCGGCACAGAGCGGGCTGTGCCCCAAGCGTCCCCCGGGCGGGATGAATCCCCATCACCAGGAAGGCTGCCCGAGGGGCCACGGGGGCATGCCAGGCAGGGCCCGGCGCAGCCACAGGGCAGCGTCAGGCCCGCTGTAGGCGCTGTCTCCTCCTCACAGCCCGACGGCACCTGCGTTCCGATGGAGATCGCGCTCATGGAGAAGGTGGGCTCCGGCTGCCGCTTCATCATCCAGCTGCTGGACTGGTTTGAGCTGCCTGACAGCTTCGCGCTGGTGATGGAGCGTCCGGAGCGGTCGCGGGATCTCCTGCAGCTCCTGCGGGAGCACGGGTTCCTGAGCGAGGACAAGGCGCGCTGGCTCTTCTGCCAGGTGCTGTGCGCCGTGCAGCACTGCACCGCCTGCGGCGTCCTGCACCGGGACATCAAGCTGGAGAACCTCCTCGTGGACCCGGCATGCGGAGATCTGAAGCTGATTGACTTCGGCTGCGGCACCTTCCTCCAGGAGCGAGCCTTCACGCGATTTGCCGGTGAGCCGAGAGCCCCAGCCCGGGCCCTGCTCCCGGTGCCGGGCACTGCACGGCCCCGTTCCCTCCTCGGCCGTGGCCGTGGGGGGCGGCGTTCAGCCGGCTGCCGCCAGCCCTGTGGCACGGGGCGGAGCCGTGTCCCAGGAGCCGGCTGCCGGCCCTGCCCACACGGGGCAGGGGCCGCCAAAGCCGGGCCCCGGCCGCTCGGCTCGGCAGCCCTGCGAGGGCTGGGGCTGCCCCGTCGGCCTTGTCTGCCTTGCAGAAGGGGTTCTTGGCTTGGGCCGGAGGGCGCGGAGTGGCCTCGGGGGTGGGGGGAGGTTGTGGCCGGCAGTGCAGCCCCTGCCTCTGGCAGGAGGCTGGCGCCAGGCTCTGGAAGGCAGCAGCCTGCGGCTGGACAGCGCTGCCTGTGTCCCCTAGGAACACAGGCGTACAGCCCGCCCGAGTTGGTCGCCATGGGCTGCTACCGCGGCGATTCGGCCACCGTGTGGTCCCTGGGCGTGCTGCTGTACGCAATGGTGTGCGGGAGCCTCCCCTTCGAGGACAACCGCGCCATCGTGCTGGGGCAGCTCTTCTTCGGGCCGCAGGTCTCTCCAGGTTGGTACCCGGCCTCAAGCGGGCGGCTTTGGCAGACGGCAGCGCGCAGCCCGGCGCGGCCCTCCCGCAGCTCCGCGGCCCCTGCCCTCAAGGGCCGGCCGCAGGCAGGAGGCGGCCCGTGCCGCCGGGCTCCGTGTGGCACACGCCGCCTGAAGGAGGGGGCCGTGTCCCGCCGGGCCGCCCTCCCGCACCGGGCACCGGCGGCGCTCTGGGCCCGGCGCGGCTCTGAGCACACGCAGCACGGCCCGGGCCCCGCGGGCGTCGGGGGGCGCCGGGCACGAGCCTTCTGCAAGTGACCGCCGCTTTCTGCCTCCTCTCCGCAGAGTGCCAGCACCTCATCTGCTGGTGTCTGTCCAAGCACCCCGCGGACAGGCCACAGCTGGAGGAGATCTTGCGCCACCCTTGGCTGCGGGGCTGGCGGTTTTGAGGCCTTGCCAGAGCCTCTGCAGCACCCAGGTACCCGGGCCCAGGCAGGACTCAATAAAAGAAAAAAACACCAAACCAACCACAAACCAAAAAATAAAACAACCACCAACCCATTCCCGGCTGTCAGGTCTGGTGCTATTTGGGACCATTTCCACTCCAAGCCGAGCCCCAATGTCCCCTCATAATGACCGCCAGCTTGAGGGAGGAGCCGCCATTTAAGGGAAGCCGTGAGGGGCAAGCAGTCACCCCGCAAAGAAATGGGGGTAATCTGGGAAAACACCCACACATATCAAACACCCACCAGCTCCCCGAGTGAGGAGGGACCCTGGCAACTCCCAGAGTGACGCCAGCTCCTCTGGTCACTTTTGAAACGTCACCCCCGAAGGGCACGGGAGCAGGTGATTCCCCAATGTCAGCAGGCAAGCAGGTGAGGCAGAGGGCTGGCTTGCCTGAACAGGCATCTTCTCTGGGAAATAGCATGGAAAAGGAAGCTGTGTGCCCAGTGGAAAGCAGGTCACAGATGCTTCTTGCCACTGAAGGGAGAGATTTGGTGTGGCGAAAGCTCAGCTGGAGATGAAGGTGGCCAGAAATGTGAGGCACAATAAAAAGCAGTGTTTTCAAATACATTAAAGGGAAAAAAAATCATTGTAAAAGTAACATTGTCCCCTACCAGGATGTGGATGGTCACCTCACAGACAGGGGCAGAGACACGGTACAGGTGTTTAATGCATTCTTTGCCTCTGTCTTCAACACTCATCCCTCCCTTCCCAGTGGAAAACGGTGCATTGTAGCAAGGGACACAGCAGAGTTTTGGAAGAGGGCAAGCCCTGCTCAGCAGAAACCAAACCACCCCTGTTTGATTCACAGCATTCCCATCCAAGCCCAACACAGGCCAGCTTCTTGGAAGAAAGGAAGCCTATCCCAGTCAAAACCAGAGCGGTGGGAGCACCATGAGCGGTCTTTAACAAATCCTGATTTATTTAGATCAGAGGCACTGCAGAGGTCAGGGAGCTGCAAACAAATAACTCTTCCAGCCCTCGACCACCGTCTCAGGAGAGCTCCCCAGAGACAGAGGAACTTCCTTTGTGTCTGAAGGATCTTCCCAGGCAGAGAGGAGTGGGTATTTCCAGTTGGTAACGCTGCAGGGTCTTGGGAGCTGTGGACTTGACACGGCTGGCACCAGCACTCTTCCTGATGTGCCACCACTTGCTCCAGGAAAGGATTCATTGGAACAGGCTGACCTCTGCTTCTTACTTCCAGGCTTTTTCTGGCCACGGCCATCTTCAGGGATGAGCCAGTTCTGCCGAGCCCTGAGGCGGGCGGGGCACTGACGGCACAAAGGGGCCGAGCGCTGGCGTGAGGCAGGGCTGTGATGTTACAGGGGGTCCTGGCCACAGCACTGTGACATCACCCGCCACCCCTATATAAGCCGGGCCAGCCCCCGCAGCCGCCAGTGCGGTTGCCATGGGACGTGCCGGAGCCATGGGTGACGGTGGTGTCCTGCTCACCGCACTTGTCCTGCTGCTGGCCGCCGTGGCTGTCTGCTGGGCCATCGGCCACTGGCAACCACGGCGGCGGCACACACGGACAGCAGCGACGAGGAGCAAGCGCTCCCGCGTCCGGCCCAGAGGCTCTCGGAGGAAGCGAGGAGCCCCCGCGGCTCCCAGGTCCTGCGGGCCTCGGGCCACCTCTCACAAGCGGCCACGCGCTCCCGCCAGCCCCACGCGCGGCGCCTGCAGCTGCCGCCGCTGCACGGCAGTGGCCCGCGAGCTGCAGGAACTGATGCTGCTGCTCTGGGCTGGCACTGGGACACGTGTGCCGCTCTACGCGGGGATGTGGCAGGCGCTGTGGGAAGGACTGGAGGAGCTGGGGAAGCGAGGCCACCTGCCCTGCTGCGGCTCCTTCAGATCCTCCACAAGCCTCCGTCCCCGCAAGAGGCTGCTCCCAGCAAGACTCTCCATCCCTGGGAGCGCCTCAACCCCTGCAAGGATGGCACAGCAGCGGAGACCCGCCATCCACGCAGGAGGTGCAGGCTGTCAGAGACCCTCCATCCTGCCAGGAGCCTCTGCTATCTCTGACAGCCTCCATCCCTCACAGAGGCTCAGTGAGACCTGTCGGCCTGCAGAAGGTGCAGAGCCCATGCACAGGTCTCCCAGCTCCCTTGGGCTCACGGACTTCAAGGGCACAACCCCGAGCCTTGACGTGGCCAGGGAAAGCCCTGAAGTCCAGATGGGAGCCCAGCCCGAGGCAAGGGAGCTTTCCCAGGAGCAGCTGGCGGAGCAGCCAGCGTCCTGGCACCAGCAGGTGTCATCCCGCAGGTCCCAGGACGCTGTGTTGGCTGTGCCAGCTGGCAACAGCCCCAGCCTGGTGGTGGAGCCGATCCTTGAGACACCAAGGAGTCTCCTCCATCCCCAGGAAGCTGCCGCACCACGGCTCTCGACTACCTCGAAGGCCTTCGTAAGAGCAGGTGAGAGGTCCTGAGGAGCTGTCAGAGGCTCCCCTGGGGCTCCTGACGGGCATGCCCAGGCCAGGCCGGGGCCCCTGAGAGTGGCCTAGTCCCTGGCTGCTTCCAGCGCCTCTGATGCCACGGCTTCAAAAGGCCCTCTCTGCTTTGCAGCTGCTCCTGGGACGCCCCCGGGCGAAGCCTCGGGCTGTAGCCCCGGCCGGCCACAAGAGCTGAGCGCGGCCCACGACGCCGGGGATAGAGACGGTGCCGCCCTGCCCCGCTGCCCTGCGCCTCCCGCAGCCGCCTCTGCGCCCTGCCCCGGCCCGGCCGTGCCGCTGGCCAGCCCCGGGGCTGCCGGGCGGGGGCCGCTGCCCGGCGCACAGCAGGAAGCAGGTCAGAGCAGCGGGGCCCGCGGCGGCTCGGCCCGCTTCACTTGCGGGCGCTCGGGGGGTTCCTGGGCGCAAGGCTGACGGCTCGCTCTTGGCCGCAGGGCGAAAGAAGGAGCTGCAGGAGCTCTACCAGCTGGGCCCGCAGCTGGGCAGCGGCGGCTTCGGCACCGTTTTCTCGGGCATCCGCCTCTCGGACGGGAGGCCGGTGAGTGAGCGGGAAGGCCGGGCGTGCGGGGAGGGGCAGCGGCGGGCAAGGGCAGGCCTTGAGCTCAGCCCCCCCGTCTCGATGGCTGGCAGGTGGCCGTCAAACGCGTGGCCCGGGAGAGCGTCCTGCAGTGGGTCGAGCTGGTGAGTGAGCGGGGCCAGCGGCACAGAGCGGGCTGTGCCCCAAGCGTCCCCCGGGCGGGATGAATCCCCATCACCAGGGAGGCTGCCCGAGGGGCCACGGGGGCATGCCAGGCAGGGCCCGGCGCAGCCACAGGGCAGCGTCAGGCCCGCTGTAGGCGCTGTCTCCTCCTCACAGCCCGACGGCACCTGCGTTCCGATGGAGATCGCGCTCATGGAGAAGGTGGGCTCCGGCTGCCGCTTCATCATCCAGCTGCTGGACTGGTTTGAGCTGCCTGACAGCTTCGCGCTGGTGATGGAGCGTCCGGAGCGGTCGCGGGATCTCCTGCAGCTCCTGCGGGAGCACGGGTTCCTGAGCGAGGACAAGGCGCGCTGGCTCTTCTGCCAGGTGCTGTGCGCCGTGCAGCACTGCACCGCCTGCGGCGTCCTGCACCGGGACATCAAGCTGGAGAACCTCCTCGTGGACCCGGCATGCGGAGATCTGAAGCTGATTGACTTCGGCTGCGGCACCTTCCTCCAGGAGCGAGCCTTCACGCGATTTGCCGGTGAGCCGAGAGCCCCAGCCCGGGCCCTGCTCCCGGTGCCGGGCACTGCACGGCCCCGTTCCCTCCTCGGCCGTGGCCGTGGGGGGCGGCGTTCAGCCGGCTGCCGCCAGCCCTGTTGCACGGGGCGGAGCCGTGTCCCAGGAGCCGGCTGCCGGCCCTGCCCACACGGGGCGGGGGCCGCCAAAGCCGGGCCCCGGCCGCTCGGCTCGGCAGCCCTGCGAGGGCTGGGGCTGCCCCGTCGGCCTTGTCTGCCTTGCAGAAGGGGTTCTTGGCTTGGGCCGGAGGGCGCGGAGTGGCCTCGGGGGTGGGGGGAGGTTGTGGCCGGCAGTGCAGCCCCTGCCTCTGGCAGGAGGCTGGCGCCAGGCTCTGGAAGGCAGCAGCCTGCGGCTGGACAGCGCTGCCTGTGTCCCCTAGGAACACAGGCGTACAGCCCGCCCGAGTTGGTCGCCATGGGCTGCTACCGCGGCGATTCGGCCACCGTGTGGTCCCTGGGCGTGCTGCTGTACGCAATGGTGTGCGGGAGCCTCCCCTTCGAGGACAACCGCGCCATCGTGCTGGGGCAGCTCTTCTTCGGGCCGCAGGTCTCTCCAGGTTGGTACCCGGCCTCAAGCGGGCGGCTTTGGCAGACGGCAGCGTGCAGCCCGGCGCGGCCCTCCCGCAGCTCTGCAGCCCCTGCCCTCAAGGGCCGGCCGCAGGCAGGAGGCGGCCCGTGCCGCCGGGCTCCGTGTGGCACACGCCGCCTGAAGGAGGGGGCCGTGTCCCGCCGGGCCGCCCTCCCGCACCGGGCACCGGCGGCGCTCTGGGCCCGGCGCGGCTCTGAGCACACGCAGCACGGCCCGGGCCCCGCGGGCGTCGGGGGGCGCCGGGCACGAGCCTTCTGCAAGTGACCGCCGCTTTCTGCCTCCTCTCCGCAGAGTGCCAGCACCTCATCTGCTGGTGTCTGTCCAAGCACCCCGCGGACAGGCCACAGCTGGAGGAGATCTTGCGCCACCCTTGGCTGCGGGGCTGGCGGTTTTGAGGCCTTGCCAGAGCCTCTGCAGCACCCAGGTACCCGGGCCCAGGCAGGACTCAATAAAAGAAAAAAACACCAAACCAACCACAAACCAAAAAATAAAACAACCACCAACCCATTCCCGGCTGTCAGGTCTGGTGCTATTTGGGACCATTTCCACTCCGAGCCGAGCCCCAATGTCCCCTCATAATGACCGCCAGCTTGAGGGAGGAGCCGCCATTTAAGGGAAGCCGTGAGGGGCAAGCAGTCACCCCGCAAAGAAATGGGGGTAATCTGGGAAAACACCCACACATATCAAACACCCACCAGCTCCCCGAGTGAGGAGGGACCCTGGCAACTCCCAGAGTGACGCCAGCTCCTCTGGTCACTTTTGAAACGTCACCCCCGAAGGGCACGGGAGCAGGTGATTCCCCAATGTCAGCAGGCAAGCAGGTGAGGCAGAGGGCTGGCTTGCCTGAACAGGCATCTTCTCTGGGAAATAGCATGGAAAAGGAAGCTGTGTGCCCAGTGGAAAGCAGGTCACAGATGCTTCTTGCCACTGAAGGGAGAGATTTGGTGTGGCGAAAGCTCAGCTGGAGATGAAGGTGGCCAGAAATGTGAGGCACAATAAAAAGCAGTGTTTTCAAATACATTAAAGGGAAAAAAAATCATTGTAAAAGTAACATTGTCCCCTACCAGGATGTGGATGGTCACCTCACAGACAGGGGCAGAGACACGGTACAGGTGTTTAATGCATTCTTTGCCTCTGTCTTCAACACTCATCCCTCCCTTCCCAGTGGAAAACGGTGCATTGTAGCAAGGGACACAGCAGAGTTTTGGAAGAGGGCAAGCCCTGCTCAGCAGAAACCAAACCACCCCTGTTTGATTCACAGCATTCCCATCCAAGCCCAACACAGGCCAGCTTCTTGGAAGAAAGGAAGCCTATCCCAGTCAAAACCAGAGCGGTGGGAGCACCATGAGCGGTCTTTAACAAATCCTGATTTATTTAGATCAGAGGCACTGCAGAGGTCAGGGAGCTGCAAACAAATAACTCTTCCAGCCCTCGACCACCGTCTCAGGAGAGCTCCCCAGAGACAGAGGAACTTCCTTTGTGTCTGAAGGATCTTCCCAGGCAGAGAGGAGTGGGTATTTCCAGTTGGTAACGCTGCAGGGTCTTGGGAGCTGTGGACTTGACACGGCTGGCACCAGCACTCTTCCTGATGTGCCACCACTTGCTCCAGGAAAGGATTCATTGGAACAGGCTGACCTCTGCTTCTTACTTCCAGGCTTTTTCTGGCCACGGCCATCTTCAGGGATGAGCCAGTTCTGCCGAGCCCTGAGGCGGGCGGGGCACTGACGGCACAAAGGGGCCGAGCGCTGGCGTGAGGCAGGGCTGTGATGTTACAGGGGGTCCTGGCCACAGCACTGTGACATCACCCGCCACCCCTATATAAGCCGGGCCAGCCCCCGCAGCCGCCAGTGCGGTTGCCATGGGACGTGCCGGAGCCATGGGTGACGGTGGTGTCCTGCTCACCGCACTTGTCCTGCTGCTGGCCGCCGTGGCTGTCTGCTGGGCCATCGGCCACTGGCAACCACGGCGGCGGCACACACGGACAGCAGCGACGAGGAGCAAGCGCTCCCGCGTCCGGCCCAGAGGCTCTCGGAGGAAGCGAGGAGCCCCCGCAGCTCCCAGGTCCTGCGGGCCTCGGGCCACCTCTCACAAGCGGCCACGCGCTCCCGCCAGCCCCACGCGCGGCGCCTGCAGCTGCCGCCGCTGCACGGCAGTGGCCCGCGAGCTGCAGGAACTGATGCTGCTGCTCTGGGCTGGCACTGGGACACGTGTGCCGCTCTACGCGGGGATGTGGCAGGCGCTGTGGGAAGGACTGGAGGAGCTGGGGAAGCGAGGCCACCTGCCCTGCTGCGGCTCCTTCAGATCCTCCACAAGCCTCCGTCCCCGCAAGAGGCTGCTCCCAGCAAGACTCTCCATCCCTGGGAGCGCCTCAACCCCTGCAAGGATGGCACAGCAGCGGAGACCCGCCATCCACGCAGGAGGTGCAGGCTGTCAGAGACCCTCCATCCTGCCAGGAGCCTCTGCTATCTCTGACAGCCTCCATCCCTCACAGAGGCTCAGTGAGACCTGTCGGCCTGCAGAAGGTGCAGAGCCCATGCACAGGTCTCCCAGCTCCCTTGGGCTCACGGACTTCAAGGGCACAACCCCGAGCCTTGACGTGGCCAGGGAAAGCCCTGAAGTCCAGATGGGAGCCCAGCCCGAGGCAAGGGAGCTTTCCCAGGAGCAGCTGGCGGAGCAGCCAGCGTCCTGGCACCAGCAGGTGTCATCCCGCAGGTCCCAGGACGCTGTGTTGGCTGTGCCAGCTGGCAACAGCCCCAGCCTGGTGGTGGAGCCGATCCTTGAGACACCAAGGAGTCTCCTCCATCCCCAGGAAGCTGCCGCACCACGGCTCTCGACTACCTCGAAGGCCTTCGTAAGAGCAGGTGAGAGGTCCTGAGGAGCTGTCAGAGGCTCCCCTGGGGCTCCTGACGGGCATGCCCAGGCCAGGCCGGGGCCCCTGAGAGTGGCCTAGTCCCTGGCTGCTTCCAGCGCCTCTGATGCCACGGCTTCAAAAGGCCCTCTCTGCTTTGCAGCTGCTCCTGGGACGCCCCCGGGCGAAGCCTCGGGCTGTAGCCCCGGCCGGCCACAAGAGCTGAGCGCGGCCCACGACGCCGGGGATAGAGACGGTGCCGCCCTGCCCCGCTGCCCTGCGCCTCCCGCAGCCGCCTCTGCGCCCTGCCCCGGCCCGGCCGTGCCGCTGGCCAGCCCCGGGGCTGCCGGGCGGGGGCCGCTGCCCGGCGCACAGCAGGAAGCAGGTCAGAGCAGCGGGGCCCGCGGCGGCTCGGCCCGCTTCACTTGCGGGCGCTCGGGGGGTTCCTGGGCGCAAGGCTGACGGCTCGCTCTTGGCCGCAGGGCGAAAGAAGGAGCTGCAGGAGCTCTACCAGCTGGGCCCGCAGCTGGGCAGCGGCGGCTTCGGCACCGTTTTCTCGGGCATCCGCCTCTCGGACGGGAGGCCGGTGAGTGAGCGGGAAGGCCGGGCGTGCGGGGAGGGGCAGCGGCGGGCAAGGGCAGGCCTTGAGCTCAGCCCCCCCGTCTCGATGGCTGGCAGGTGGCCGTCAAACGCGTGGCCCGGGAGAGCGTCCTGCAGTGGGTCGAGCTGGTGAGTGAGCGGGGCCAGCGGCACAGAGCGGGCTGTGCCCCAAGCGTCCCCCGGGCGGGATGAATCCCCATCACCAGGAAGGCTGCCCGAGGGGCCACGGGGGCATGCCAGGCAGGGCCCGGCGCAGCCACAGGGCAGCGTCAGGCCCGCTGTAGGCGCTGTCTCCTCCTCACAGCCCGACGGCACCTGCGTTCCGATGGAGATCGCGCTCATGGAGAAGGTGGGCTCCGGCTGCCGCTTCATCATCCAGCTGCTGGACTGGTTTGAGCTGCCTGACAGCTTCGCGCTGGTGATGGAGCGTCCGGAGCGGTCGCGGGATCTCCTGCAGCTCCTGCGGGAGCACGGGTTCCTGAGCGAGGACAAGGCGCGCTGGCTCTTCTGCCAGGTGCTGTGCGCCGTGCAGCACTGCACCGCCTGCGGCGTCCTGCACCGGGACATCAAGCTGGAGAACCTCCTCGTGGACCCGGCATGCGGAGATCTGAAGCTGATTGACTTCGGCTGCGGCACCTTCCTCCAGGAGCGAGCCTTCACGCGATTTGCCGGTGAGCCGAGAGCCCCAGCCCGGGCCCTGCTCCCGGTGCCGGGCACTGCACGGCCCCGTTCCCTCCTCGGCCGTGGCCGTGGGGGGCGGCGTTCAGCCGGCTGCCGCCAGCCCTGTGGCACGGGGCGGAGCCGTGTCCCAGGAGCCGGCTGCCGGCCCTGCCCACACGGGGCGGGGGCCGCCAAAGCCGGGCCCCGGCCGCTCGGCTCGGCAGCCCTGCGAGGGCTGGGGCTGCCCCGTCGGCCTTGTCTGCCTTGCAGAAGGGGTTCTTGGCTTGGGCCGGAGGGCGCGGAGTGGCCTCGGGGGTGGGGGGAGGTTGTGGCCGGCAGTGCAGCCCCTGCCTCTGGCAGGAGGCTGGCGCCAGGCTCTGGAAGGCAGCAGCCTGCGGCTGGACAGCGCTGCCTGTGTCCCCTAGGAACACAGGCGTACAGCCCGCCCGAGTTGGTCGCCATGGGCTGCTACCGCGGCGATTCGGCCACCGTGTGGTCCCTGGGCGTGCTGCTGTACGCAATGGTGTGCGGGAGCCTCCCCTTCGAGGACAACCGCGCCATCGTGCTGGGGCAGCTCTTCTTCGGGCCGCAGGTCTCTCCAGGTTGGTACCCGGCCTCAAGCGGGCGGCTTTGGCAGACGGCAGCGCGCAGCCCGGCGCGGCCCTCCCGCAGCTCCGCGGCCCCTGCCCTCAAGGGCCGGCCGCAGGCAGGAGGCGGCCCGTGCCGCCGGGCTCCGTGTGGCACACGCCGCCTGAAGGAGGGGGCCGTGTCCCGCCGGGCCGCCCTCCCGCACCGGGCACCGGCGGCGCTCTGGGCCCGGCGCGGCTCTGAGCACACGCAGCACGGCCCGGGCCCCGCGGGCGTCGGGGGGCGCCGGGCACGAGCCTTCTGCAAGTGACCGCCGCTTTCTGCCTCCTCTCCGCAGAGTGCCAGCACCTCATCTGCTGGTGTCTGTCCAAGCACCCCGCGGACAGGCCACAGCTGGAGGAGATCTTGCGCCACCCTTGGCTGCGGGGCTGGCGGTTTTGAGGCCTTGCCAGAGCCTCTGCAGCACCCAGGTACCCGGGCCCAGGCAGGACTCAATAAAAGAAAAAAACACCAAACCAACCACAAACCAAAAAATAAAACAACCACCAACCCATTCCCGGCTGTCAGGTCTGGTGCTATTTGGGACCATTTCCACTCCGAGCCGAGCCCCAATGTCCCCTCATAATGACCGCCAGCTTGAGGGAGGAGCCGCCATTTAAGGGAAGCCGTGAGGGGCAAGCAGTCACCCCGCAAAGAAATGGGGGTAATCTGGGAAAACACCCACACATATCAAACACCCACCAGCTCCCCGAGTGAGGAGGGACCCTGGCAACTCCCAGAGTGACGCCAGCTCCTCTGGTCACTTTTGAAACGTCACCCCCGAAGGGCACGGGAGCAGGTGATTCCCCAATGTCAGCAGGCAAGCAGGTGAGGCAGAAGGCTGGCTTGCCTGAACAGGCATCTTCTCTGGGAAATAGCATGGAAAAGGAAGCTGTGTGCCCAGTGGAAAGCAGGTCACAGATGCTTCTTGCCACTGAAGGGAGAGATTTGGTGTGGCGAAAGCTCAGCTGGAGATGAAGGTGGCCAGAAATGTGAGGCACAATAAAAAGCAGTGTTTTCAAATACATTAAAGGGAAAAAAAATCATTGTAAAAGTAACATTGTCCCCTACCAGGATGTGGATGGTCACCTCACAGACAGGGGCAGAGACACGGTACAGGTGTTTAATGCATTCTTTGCCTCTGTCTTCAACACTCATCCCTCCCTTCCCAGTGGAAAACGGTGCATTGTAGCAAGGGACACAGCAGAGTTTTGGAAGAGGGCAAGCCCTGCTCAGCAGAAACCAAACCACCCCTGTTTGATTCACAGCATTCCCATCCAAGCCCAACACAGGCCAGCTTCTTGGAAGAAAGGAAGCCTATCCCAGTCAAAACCAGAGCGGTGGGAGCACCATGAGCGGTCTTTTACAAATCCTGATCTATTTAGAACAGAGGCAGTGCTGAGCAGCCATGACTGCCTAAACTCCGCTGGAAGGCTGAGGTCTAAATACCACTGCACTAGACAAGCACATCTTCACCGGGCACTGCTTAGGAGTGAAGGTTCCTGAAGTGGGAGAGCAGGTGTCCAAGTTTGCAGAACACCATGCCACCAGCCATAAATCTCTTTTACTGAGAGGGTGGTGAGGCCCTGGCACAGGGTGCCCAGGGAAGCTGTGCATGCCCCATCCCTGGAAGTGTTCAAGGCCAGGCTGGATGGGGTTTCTCACAGCCTGGTCTGGTGGAAGGTGTTCCTGCCCATGGCAGATGGGGTGGAACAAGATGGAGCATTTGTGTTTCCAAACCATTCTATGACCGAGTTTCCTTCCTGCACCTCACAGATTCTCCCAATACCCACAGCAGCTCCTGGAATTAAGGCACAAATATCAGCTGGAAACTGAGCAGCAAGAGCAGGCAAGGACTGCCAGGGTTTCCCGCTGTACCCAGAGGTACAAACACAGTGAGGTGTGCAGCCTGCCACATATACTAGCAATGTGGCATTTCCACTAAGGAGCCTCTGCTATTGCTTGTAACTCTGGGAAGTAAAAATCTCAACTTCAGGGAAACCTGCAGCTCACTTGCCTTTGGTCAAGTGGGATAGAAGAGCTGATGAAAAAAAAAAATGTGCAGGGACCTGCTTAGCTGCACAGCCTCGTGTGGAGACAAGACAAGGGTGGTCCAGACTGAACCTAAACAGTTCAGCATCCTCCATACAACAAGCTGGCACAACATCTATTGTAGGAGTATCTCCGTGACGGTAGAGTCGGCGACAAAGTATCTCTATAAGCAATGAGCAGGGGTAACACGTGGTTTATTGTGAGGGCCTTGCTTGTAGCTGCTAGGCACAGCTATAGCAGGCCAGGAGAGCAGGAACAGCGAACCGAGAGCCGAGCCCCGAATACCGTACATTAAATATCTTTCCAAGTTGAATAGTATGAGTTGGACTAACCAATCTAATACAAGATAACACATACAGCCAATAGAAATGTCCCACCACCCAAGGCAAGCAGAAGGGGATTGTTTAATCAAATGATCTGGCCCTTAGCTTAGCAGGTCGTTGTTCACAAGCTGATGGCCCTGCACCCCACCCTAAATCTCAAAGCATGCTTTCATTTCTATCTCGCTTGTTGAACTCAGACTCCCAGAATCTAAACCACCATATTTACAAGGTCTATCTACTTCATCTTTCCTAACAATCTATTCCTCAGCTCCTCACCATATGCAAGCCCAGATTCATCTTCTCTCTCCCAGGAAAACTTCTTCAGCTGCCACAGGTCAGGAATAAAGAAAGACAAGCTTGGTAGAAACAGAGGTGGACAAGAAAAACCTTCAAGCATGTAAATCATGTTTTTATGGTCTGAGAAATATGTGGTATAACTGAGTCTGTTGTATCTTTTTCAAAGTTATCATCTCTGCTTTCCCTTTTGCAAGCTGGGGGAATACATTCTTCCTTCTGCCTCACCATTTGGAAAGGTTCCCATAGACAAACTCGACCTCCAGCAGTCCCCAGATTTCTATCTGGTAGTGGGCCAGGTGGATGTTTCCAGCCAGGTCACCTGTGAGCAGATCTCCCAGGGAGCTACAAGGGAGGAGCAGGATACAGCACATACTTTTGCTTTTACCTTGGAGGAAAAGAATGTACTGTATTCCACCTGAGCTAAAGAAGGGAGTGATAGAGTAACGAGCTCCTGAGGCTTTTCAGGAGCTGTATTTTCTGAGAAACTGCTGGGAGAGGAGAGGGCCATTTACAAAGGCATTTGGGCTAGGAGCCTACCATTATAACTTGCTGTAGTGAGCAGACACCTACCCACAGCACACTGATTTCCAGACTCAAATTCAAAGTCCTCAAATCTGGCACAATTCCACCTGGCTGGTCAGAGGCAGAAGCAATGACCCATCAGCCTTGTACATAAAAGGAGGCAATACAGGTGATAGCATTTCTGTAAGATGCCTTAGACAAGGACATGAAAAGAGCTGGAACTTCAATCTATCTGTGCTTTGGAACCACCTGGGAGAAGCAAAACAAGGCTGGACATAGGTTAGAACAGGATAAGTCAATTAACATCCATATCACTAAGTGCTTTGAATTTCAAAAGGCATTTTGTATGGAAGAGAAGTCTGTCCCTCCTAGCTCTGCTGAAGCCCCAGCTGATTTCTACCTTATATAATCACCTTTTTCAGTAGGCTAGATGTTAGTATCTACTAAGCCAGAAACCACTGTTGTCTCCAGAACTGCATGCTGAAATTATTTATGCTACCCTTGACATGCATGAATTTCAGGACCTGCTAGTCAGCAATACATTTTTGCTATTTTTTTACAGAAATATGGCACTAAATAGGTACATTCAGGACTGGCAGCCAAGCAACTGTGAATTCCTCTTGAGCATGCAGGCCCAGCTAATTTCAAAATGGATTGCCCTGTGAAGGAAGCATAGCACTTCCCAGATCACAGAAATGGTTTATTGGCCCAAGTCTTATATAAAAATAGTCTCTTGGTGAGAAGCTGAGCAGTTTTTAAAAGGTGTCAGAGAAACCATTAGGTGATAAAAATTCACAGAGCAATTTTGCAAGAGAAAAAGCATAAATATCTGGGTATCATTTCTCTCCCAGGCTTTCCCGTGAGTCAGCTCGATTCAAAGAGATGTGACACAGCTAGAAATGAGCTAGAGGCAATTAAAAAGTTTGGCTGCCTGTGTCAAACCTTCAGCTTGTACTCACGCACTTTAATCAGAAAAGCAGCAATTACATAAACAGTGCCACTAAATTAAGGGAGAACAGAGAGTGCAGCCAGCATAGATCAAACCCTGTACGGGTCTCAAGAAGGAAATAGCTACTGATCTTTGTTGGTGTGTGAGCATTCATTCTGCATCCAAAAAAACACACATGCAAAGAATTGGCTTTTGCAAGGAAATGTAGATTATAAAACACAGCTTCCAGTCAGTGCAGGCTATTTTACTTCAAGGATATACTGATCTGCTTTTGAGTTTGTAAGATTTTAGTTATGCCAATATTACAGATTCTTCTTGGAGGCCTGTCAGTCCACATACAAATGAGATAGGCTACTTAGAGCGTGAAAAGGAAGAAATCTGAGTCCCCAGCATTAAGCACAAGATATTCTGGGGAAAAAGGTGATGAAAATTTCACACCACTCATCTTAATCCAGCACTAGCTAAAATTTTAAAACCCCCTGCCTATAAAACCAGTAGCTTGTAGTTTTCTTGCTAAGCTACTTTTAAAAGCAAAGAGAAAAAAATCCACAAAGGGAGAAAAATTAAACAGAAGAACATCTCCACTGCAATCAAGCAGAACTTCCTTCTTTGACAGGACAACCAACTTGGTGCAGTAACTGCAAAGAGAAGGACATTTCTGGTGGCATCAGGATGGCTACTAGAAATTGTGATGAGAACGCTGGGATTTCACAGTCATATTTCTTGTGCCATAAAAAAGTCACATGCAGCATTCAAGCAAATCCAGCTATTGCCAGGCAGAAGCCCTTCTCTCTCACATCTTTAGTATACAACCCCTGAAGCCCTAGACCCAGGAAGCCAGGTGAGCTTGAACTGCAGCTTGGGCTGGTGGAGGATTTGGTAGTCAGGAGAACCTTCTCCTGATTTTGGACTCCTGTGTTGACACTACAGTCACATGGCATACAAGAGTTACAGCTGGTGCAATAACACTGTGCCCTCTTTAAGCCAAGAAACATTGGGGCTGTGGGACTTGTGCATGAGATATTTCTGAAGGGATGAATCAGGAACAACATTTGCAGTGTGGTAAAGCTGCTGCCCTACAGTGAAGAGCTATTCTGGAAAAAAAAAAAAAAGGCAGCAATGCTGTGTAGATTAATTTATGACTTACCCTTGCTTCAAACAGGCCTAGAACTAAAGAAAGGAGCTCATTAGAGTCCACACTAATGGGAATTACTTGTTATGCTTAAATTATGCAACTCTCCCCCAACATCTATGCCTCCTCCCTCACTATTGCAGTGTTACTCTTCCTTCAAAAGATGTAAATAATTCTTGGTTCTGCTGTTCCCTTTCCCATAGGGATATATTTAGAATATAAGAACCAGAATCACTTGTAAAAAGGAGGAGAGGGAAAACTCCTCTGCACAAAGTGCTGCACCTCACCCTGGATTGTGTGTGATTCTTCTCTTACCAAATGCCTCTGTATCAAACAGATGGTCCAAAAGGAGACCATGCAACAGATCTTCAGGGACAAAATCAACAGCAGATACCCTACATGCATTTCAATTCTAGCTCTGCACTGGAAGTCCAAATTATTTTACATAGTTGCACTTTCCTTAGCAGGTCAGTTACACCCCTTGCAACTGGCTGCCCATATCTAGGTCAGAAAAGAAAAAAAATGTTCAGAGGAGTATTAATTGCTGTCCTTCAGCTTTGCCAGAAGCTTTCCTAATCCTCTTCCTCCAGTGAAATTTAAGGTATAAAGTCCCTGTGGAAGGCCAGGGGATTCTGTTACCACCACAAGAATGCCTGAGAGCCTGGTTTCACCCTGCAGCTCTGTCATCTCCCAAGGCATGGGGAGGACCATGTCTAGGATGAGGCTGTAACTTCACTGGGCAGCACAGCCTCTTTCCAGATATAAGAAGAGGTGACTGGCACATCAGGAGCCCTGAGAACAGGTTTCCTTGCCACCAGGAGCAGGCATGGTAACCCATGCTGCCCCCAGTTGTTGGAAGGTTTCAGTCAGGATGTCATTCCCCTAATGCCACACACATTTTCACAACAGGAAACCTCCCTGGTCTGTGATATGGCACTAAATTACAAACACTAAGCTGCTCTATTTGCACAGCCGAAGACACATTGGGGAATTCACATCTTTAAGCCAAAACCCCAACACATTTGTTGTCATGATGGCAGAGCAGCTTTTTAAAGTTGTTTATAACACAAGTCAGTCATCAGCAACAGCAGCCTGACAAAATACTGCAATTTACAGCTCTGCTAGTTCAGGAGAACTATTATTTTTGTAAGGATTGACTGATGTCTTCTGAATTGTGCTAGAATATGAGGTTTTCTTTCCAAAAGCAGCATAAGATGAGGATAGGAGAAAGAAGGGTTTCTTTTAAGCAACAAAGTCACCAGTATTTGGTACATCTAATAAATTGAAAGTCACCCATATGATCTTTTAACTATTGTACCAGGATGACCTGGTGTAAGGGCAGGCTGAAGTTCTTCAGCCATTTAGCAGCAGATGGTTGCCAGGTTCACTTGGTTACATGACATCACATTGCTTCATCACATACACTCCTATGTTTGTATTTCAATATTTACATGGACTATGATAAGCAACACAGAGATGGAAAAGAATTTGCTATCTTGTGTTTAAAGAATAGATGTGTATGCAGTGCACAGTAGTGCTGAAACCAGAGGAGATGGATGCAGGCAGAGGTTTCCTGGCTTGTAATTCATTGAGACATACTGATAGGGCTGAGCATTATAATCCTTCTTCACAAATGCACCTCACTTCCAAGTCTAGTTTTTAGCTTCCACTTCTAAGGAAACTTTGAGTCAGACAATACCCTTCCCTCCCTTAAGAAGGTAAATCTAAACTCTTCCAATTAAAACAGAGAAAAAACAACCATTTGGCAACTGGAATCATGTCCGTATGGCCTCCCTAATGTGAGAGACAGGACTAAGAGCGTGGCATAGATAAATCTCTCTGAAACCTGAAGGCATTTTTACAATGGATAAGCCAGCACACCAAGTTCCAGATCACTTTCTTTTCCAGCAAGATAACACTGCAGCCAGAGCAGTCCATCTTATCTCCCCATGCTGCTGCAGCAGCTCCTTCCCTCTGGTAAATCAGGTTATCCCAGAGGAACAGGGCTACCAGTTCTATTTTGACAGGTGAGCACAACTTGTGTACAGGACTTGACACTACCTGTGCACCCAGATGCTGTGGGATAATATTTCCTGGGCACCTTTCAGGAACTGAATAGATATGAGCACTACAGCACCACAAGGTTTACTGTGGTAAAAAGATGATTTCTGAAACAGGGTGCTCAAGTCTGGACTTCCAAAGAGGGAGGGTTTGGAGGGAAGCAACCCAATTCACAAATATTTACCTAGCACACGTGAAAACTTCTTCATTGGGGAAAAATACACAAAACCCCCCAGACTGCAATACTGGCCAGCTTGTCATGCCTGTCAAACAGATGTGTGGCCACCAAGAGTCTCCTTGAAAAAGGACAAGGAGATGGCCAGAGTTTGGCACAGGGGCTGGTCAGACAGGGCAGAGACCAGCTCAGTGCCAGCTCCCCTCAAACATGTGCATCCCACATCTCCTGGCAGAGGTGGGGAGCTGTACTGAAGGAGGGGGTGGTACAGCTCTCTTCAGTTTGCAGATGAGGGGACACGTTTCTCCTCTCCAGGCACTGAGGTGTCCCAAGGAGACACTGACACCACGAGGTATCTGACCATGCTGCTGAGCAGCAGCAGGGGTGACCTGGGCCAGAGGCCCCAGGCACTGAGGTACCATGAGAGTGATCTCATCTCCCTTGAGTTCATTGCCCTTTGCTTAGCCTCCACCTTGGCTTTGCCTTTACCAAAGTTTCCATCTTCCCAATAGAAGGGACAGCCTGGCTCCCAGGTGAAAAATATTTCACACACTGCAGGCAGCCATTAGGGAGCAGGGGAAGTCTCTCTTGGCAGTGCTCCCAGTCTGAGCTGTCACTGCCCTCAATCAGTCACAGGTGCTCTTCCATGTCAGAGTAACCCATGCTCACTGCCAGCTCCTGTCTCTCCCCAACCTGTTAAGCATCTCATAGCAGTGTTTGCTTCATCCCCACCACCTGCAAGCAGGTTGTTGTCACAGATCTGCCTATGTTGGAAAGCAAATTCCCATCAACCCCAGGTACAACTTTCCTGCTCTTTTGTCAGCCCACTGTTTTTCTTGCTTCTTAGCTCACTGCCTCAATTCTCCATCCCACCAAATATCCCACATCAACAGTGCAGAACAGATGAGACAGAACTTTAATAATGTATACATTCCCTTGCTGTACTTGCTAGATGCCTGAGAGCACTGTTTTAATGAATCAGAACAGGCTTTCTCCTAATGCCATTGTTTGGAGCCACAGCACAGTCAAACTGAACATATTTTGAAGGCTGTTTCTAAGAAGATAAGAGATGAGACCCTCCAAAGAGACATGGATCCAGGGACTTGAGGGAAGACAGTTTCCTCAGGCAAGTTTGACCCAGGACATCACTCCTTTGGTGCAGAAGCCTCCCCTCATCAGTGTATATAGTTAGTTGTTAGAAGAACTCTGGAATTTTCCAAGAGGATATGGTGAAATTCATGTGCTTTACAGCCTTATTCACACGCCCCGTGCTCATGCACTGGCCCTGTTTAGATCACATTTCTCTGTTGCTTAATGTTTGTTCCCCCTTTCCTTCCCTTCCCCCAGGTCTTGCCCCAAGTTGTGCACAGCAAACTGAAAGGGGTAACTTCTCTCTGCTCTGTCCAACCTTTGCACTGTACATATATATATATATATATAAAATCTAAATTACATGTCACAGCAAAATATTCCTTCAACAAGAATATCCTGGGGTTTAGACAATGGGTACAGGCAACTTAAAAGCTTTCCTCTATATTTCAGCTTCTGCCATCTCAGGCATTAATTTATCACCAGCACAGAGGTGCATATTATGTTAGTGCTGTGCATACCAGTCTTTATGGAGGGAAAAAAAAAAAAAAAAGAAGAAGAAGAAGAGCTCTCTAGGGACGTGCCTGCTCATTTCTGGCTCATTAACTTTAATGTCATAGCACAGCTCTGACAGGTTGGTAAGACAGGCAGAATAGGTGATATTTACTGTTCTCTAGATCATGTCTAGCCTACACTTATATCTTAAAGTCACATTCTTGACCCTCACACTGTTTTTTAATCAGATAATAGGAAGCAAGCCTGCCCAAAGGCTTGCTGTTCATTTTGCTCTTAGCATCACACACAGGCACTGGACCCCTTGTTGCAGTGTCACTGTAATCATTAACCCTGGCATAGCTGAATGTGGTGGGACTCCAACAGTACCTGATGCAATGGGTTTCTGCAGCTCCAGGAGTGCCAGGCCACTTCCAGGAGGAAAACCACCCAAACCAGGGTGTGCACACAGCTTTCACAAGCAGGGGGTTGGCATCCTTCACATTTGACAACAAGTATTTTTTTTCCCCAGGACAGTTCTGTCTGACATTGGGCAAGGAAGAAGGAAAATGAACACATTTTATTCTGTCGAAACCCCTCCATAACTCAGACAACAGGAAGAATCAATATTTCACTTTTAACATCTGCTGCCAAACAACAGTCATGCTTCAACACTTACAGCCTGACATCATGGGGACACTTTTGGGAATACCAGTGACATCCCAGTGCTCTTTGTGCTATACTGACAAGAGAACCTTAACTTGTACTCTGAAATTTTGCTGATGCTATGATCAACACAGGGAGTCCAGAGCTGAGCCAAGCATTCACCTTCTCAGCCACCAGACCCCAGCAGAGATGGAGCCTACATCAGATCCACAGATCCTGATGAAACATTCTAGACCTATGCCACCATCATTGGGGTATCCCATAAAACAGAGATGAGGGTTCAACAGAGCCATGTGGTACCTCAGCCTAATTTCCAGGTACACATCGAAGTGCATACTCCATCTCTGCTACCACCACTGCCAGAAACACAGGACACTGCACAGGAAGGTTTAAGCTGCTGGAGGGCAGCTCTGGATGGATGTAGACCTGTGGGAAACAGTAAGCCCATCTGTTTGCCAGGATTGACAAGATGGCTTAGAAATGTCCCTTGTCTGGAGGCTAGCAGGATATGTACAGGCTGGCAACAGGTCCTGGGTAAAGCTCCTCACAGATTTTTTCAAGGAGCCAAGTTCTGCAGGTTAGAATAATTTTCTGACTCTTTCAGTCAAAATGGTATTTTTTATAAAGTGTTTCCATTACAATAAGGATTCATTTTCCAAAATTAGTTTGCCAAAGTGTTTCCAACCATGTCAAGTAACAACAGCAAATTAAACAGTACAAAAATAACCTGTATCACACCCACCAGCTTCTGCTGATCACAAGAGGCATTGAAAAAGGAAAGGAACAAAACTGGAAGTGAAGAATATTTACTTTCCTCAGAAACTAGTAAAGCAGAGGATGAATCTGGGGGGGAAATAAAGTTTAACAAAACAAATCCACTAGAATCTTGTCACTGGTAGAGCTGGTTCTGAGAAACCTACTGAGAATATTAAGGTACAACACATGCCTCTGCTTCCTCTCTTTCGGTGGCACTCTGGGTCATGTCATGGGAACTGACCTTTTTACACTGGGCTTCCTCTACCCCTTCTGTGTGCCCCAGGAAAAGGCAAAACCATCTAATAAGTGCAGTCCAGCTCTCAAGCAAAAGTTAGCACAGATGGCTTAAGCTGTTTATCTTTCTACTTCCCGTTTGGAGTGTCAGGTTCCAGACCGTGGTTATTAATTCATCAGAGGTCAGTTCCATGCTGAGACCAATCCTCCCTCCCTATAACCACCTGTTTTAAACAAACACAAGCCAACCCAAAAATGAGTTTAAATAATCAGCCATTCCCCAGGGATGTTTCTGTACTTGATCTGGTGGCAGTGCAAACTGCAGGGTTATGAGGACTACCGCCTATGTGGAGGGCCTGGGGTGAGCACTGAATTAACTTGCTGCAGTTTCAGATACATCAGAGCATGGGAGAGTATCTTGGAATGATCTCATACAGTAGCTTAAGGCAAAAGCACATTCAGCAAATAAACATTTTTATGACAGCAGCACTGCTTTGTGGCTGCCATGGTGTAACCCCAGCTGGCAACCAAGCCCCACGCAGCCACTTGCTCACTTCCCCACCAGCAGCATCAGGGACAGAATTGGAAGGGTAAAAGTGAGAAAACTTGTGGGTTGAGATAAAGGCAGTTTAGTGGGTATAACAAATGCCATGCATGCAAGCAAAGTAAAACAAGGAATTAATTCACTATTTCTCATGGTCAGGCAGGTGTTCAGTCATCCCAGGACAGCAGGACTCCATCATAGGTAACAGCAACTTGGGAAGACAAACATCCCCACTCCAAACATTTCTTCCACTTCCTCCTTCTTCCCACAACTTTATGTGCTGAGCATGATGCCACAAGATATGGGATATTCCTTGGGTCAGTTAGGATCAGCTGTCCTGGCTGTGTCCCCTTACAATTCCTTGTGCAGCCCCAGCCCCATGACAGGTGGGGAGGTGTGAGAAGCAGAAAAGGCCTTGAGTCTGGGCAAGCCCTGCTCAGCACTAGCAAAACCATTATCACCAACGCCCTTTTCAGCATAAATCCAAAACACAGCCCTTTACTAGCTACTTTCTAGTGAAGAAAATTGACTCTACCCCAGATAAAAGCAGCGCAGTGGCATTGAATGGAGAAAGTACCTCACTATTTTCAGAGCTAGGGTTTGAAATTCACCTTGGAAATGTGTGTGTGTGTACATGTAAAAGCAAACAGATCCATGCTGATGGTGCTGCAAGTCTGATGCATTTTAATATGAGAAATTTAATTGCTGTGCTTTACTTCTGAAGCCCAAGACAGTTGCCCAAGCAGATGAGCTCATTCACACAGCAGTGAGGAGCACAGGTAAGACAGAGGAAAGTGGGATGGGGGAAAATTAGACATGGCTCAAATTGCTAGAAAGGCAAAACAGTTTACTTCCACAAAACAGAAGAGACAGACTGGACACATCTTTTCAAGCTCCAAGTTTCTCTGATCTGAGGGATCAAAGTACTAATTTGCTTAATGCTGCCCAGGCATCTCTGCTCTTCACAGAGAAAACTCTCCACCCATGTCACCAGCTGTGCCCTTGCCTAGGAAACAAGAGAGGGAAGGAGGTTTCCTTTCGTCTTTAAGCTCACAGCCCAATTAACTGGGTTTTTGGGCTTGTGGCAGAGGCTGGGGAGGTGAGCAGTGATAACAGCAGCATCTGGCAGAATTAGTGCCTAACTGGGGGAAGGAGCAGAAGAGAGAGTACAGAAGCATTAACAGATGGAGTGGGGGGACAGGTTCTGGTTTTGTAGAGCAGAATGCAAAGGAACAGAGAGAGAGCAACAGCTAAGACAGTATCTCATTTTTACAGGTTTTTGGGAAATGAGTACAGTAATTAGACCACTACTTATGCATTCAATCATCAACACTCAAGATCTCAAATAGATCTCTTCTATGGCCTTTTCTCTTCAGAACAGACAGATTAATTTTTTTGAATAGAACAGCTCGACTTCTCCATCCTCACCCCAAAATCATAACACACTTACCAGATTATGTATTGTGAGTAGAGCAAGTTGAGAGAACGCCTTTCATGGCTGCCACAACCCTTTGAGGGAAGTCACTGTCACTGCTGAACCTCACGATTCTATGGGATAGACAGGAGTGTCACCACAGAAGTTGCCTGTGAAAAAGACCAGAATGGAACGTGAACCTTTTTCTCTTGAGGGCTGTAAGCTGTAATCTTTCAAAACGCAGTGTCAGAAAATATTTCCCTCTTTAAAACTCCCTTAACACAAAATCCTCATGTCATTCAGCCTTGAGCTCATGCATTAGGCTGCAGACTTGGCCAGAAGAGAACTGGCTGTATTGTAACCAGAATGCTGGCCTTCCTCAGACAAACAGTTACAGACTGCAACCCCTACAAGTCAGTAGTGGCAAATGCCCACTGCCTGGACCACTCTGGTCAGAAGAAATCCCAGCCCTGACAGGCAGCCCCTCCCTCAGGCTCCTCTGTGCAAGACACCAGGCAGTGCCCACAAGACTGGAGGACATCCATATCCTCTGGGGAATAAATCACTTGGAGTGTCTCACATAACTGAGAGCTGCCACTGAAGAACCTTTTATTCATAAGTGTTTCAACGCTTTAAATTTCCAGCCTGTGCTTTTTCTTCTATGTATAGAGGATACCTGTACAGCTTCACTTTCCCCACAGTGTCCTACAAAATCAAGTCAGCAGTTCTTTAGTCAGGTAGGTCCCTCCTCACACTCAGGGGAGCTGTAGGAAAAGCTCTCCCCCCCTTGGCCCCCTCTCTTTGACCTGCTGCCTCGTCTTTGGCAAACAGCTTTGGACACACACCGCAATTTGTCCTCCTGCAGGTCAAAGTCTGGGAAAGAGGATCCTGTGCAGACTCACGTGGTTCCAAGGCACAGCCGTGCCATGATTAGGACTTCCTATCCAACAAGTTTGATTTCAAAAGCATTTCTAGGAAGGGAAAGGGATTAGGCTAGCTGACAAAACTCCAAGTGTTATCAGAAATCCCTCCAGGAGCATGGAAGTGTGCCATATAAAAATTCCTTGTCTGTCAGCAAAAAAATCTTGGTTAAGCTCCCCCATTTCTCTCACCCCAACATCAATATGAGCTCTCTCTCACCTAGTAACTCTTTGGTTAGTCCAAATCCTTCACACACCATCAGTTGGCCATGACAATTAGACAGATTTCTTTCAGTCCAGAAAGTTCAGGGCTTCAGGGGGAATAACTGATTTTAATGGGGCTACAAGTCTCCTGTGGCAGCTGCAGCACAAAGCAAAGAACAAAGTCACAATGCTGCATATTTAACAATTGGCTCTTATTTCCTAGGGATAGCTATCAAAATGTGAGCAAAGGCAAAAGGATTGTTATGCCCTTTAAAAAGAGAAAAGAATAAAAATCAAAGACGGGATACTGGTCCAAATCTATTTTGGTCATATTATTCATGACTTCTGAAGTTAACCTTTCATATGGTTTAGAAGTCTATGGTATTGCCACGTGAATGAAAATTTAACTCTTACCCTAAGTAGGCACAATAAAGGAGGAAGAAAGGGAAATGGATGAAAGGGCCAGAAGAATTTAGTAACACAGTTTAGCACTGCTATTGTTAGCCCCTCAGTGCAGGCCTCTGACATGCTCTGTGGTGAGAGCTTTGCCCAGAGGGGGCACGTTTGTCTGCTGTTTGCTGGAAGCAGGATAGTGACACCCACCAGCTCTCCTAGCTCTCTTTGAGGAATGTGCCCAGCTTTGTAACATGCACTGAAGCACCCATGGAGTCATTAAAAGTCTCATCACAGATATTGCAGATTTTCACAGGGGAGTTACAAATCCAGAGGAACTTGGATGCTCACCTGGTGGCATTTGTGTCTCACAGGGGTGACTGCATGATTCCTTCCCAGTCTGGAAGGATGACACTCATGTCAAGCTCATCTCCTTGGGAATTTTTGAGGCATTGATAAGTTTGTCCTGGGAAGAATAAGAATATAGAGCATTAAATTCAGCTTTCATATTAAGTTTTTAGAGGACCTAGATACGATCCTCATTGAAACACACGGATCACATGATGGCTGAAGAGAGTCTAAAAAGAAAACCTTAAAATACTAATTTAAAAAGTTCATCTGGAAAAAAAAATGTGTTCAATTAGATCGCAAATCAATTAGGAAAGCTACCACATTCCTATGTTACCAGGCCAGGCCTTGTCCATTATAATCCTACAAAACTCAAATTCACTTTAGCCTTGTTTCAAGCTTCAGCATTTTGCTCTTACTGCATCTCCACTGATAGGTACTCCCCTTGTTACTCACACTAAATTGTTTCCCGGTTACTTTCTGACTCTGAATTTCCCAGCCTCTTTCTCCCTGTCATAACATCATCCTAAAGTTTGAGCTCATTCTGACACTAAAGCCTAGTTCTATGTTTTAGCTCCTGGGTAAAAGTAATTTACTTTAGAGACAGGCACCCACAAACTTCTATTATTCACTAGGTCTAGAGAAGGAGGGGGAAAAGAAAAAAGGAGAAAACAGGCTGTTTCAATATGTTGGCACATAAATAGACACTGGAATCTAGTTTAATATAACCAGTCTTGAAAAACTGCCAGCCATAACAAATGCTATTACATAGCAGCGAGTCTGTGCTGGAGGATGCTCCAGGGAGCTGTCTGTGAGACTCCTATTCAGGCAAAACTTTGACTGATGGCCCCATTTCTGATAGTATTTTCCTCTTTACTGCATGTAAATAGTTATGATAGCTAAACTGCCATTCTCAGCTTTAATAGATGTAACTTTTAGAATTTTTTGTGTGCTTTTACAAATAAGCTCTTGGAGGAAAATTGTTGTGGAGTGCTCCAAGAGCTCCTTAGCATCTCCTCTATCTTTCCCTCTCTCCTGTTCTTTCACTCCCAACTCAGTTAATTGACATGCTAAACTGTGGTTTGGTGGGTGTTTTGTTGACGAAAATAACATTCCTAGCATGTTCCATTACCCTAATAGTCTTCACCAGGAAGCATTACTACTGCATTTGGTAACAAAAGAGTGTTCTTGTTCAAATGTCACAGAATAAAACAGCTTCTTCCCCATATCTGAGAGCTACAAGGATCAGCACATAGCCCTCAACCACACCCATTCAAAAGTTAAATAGGGTCTCTTCTCTAGAGCAGTAAGCCATCACCACTGCTGTGATGTTAACAGGATGAGGGTCTACACAGAATAGTTACTATCCAAAAACTCTCTCCAGAGGCATCACTTAATTTTGAAAATATTTGGAGAAACATGTACGCTAAAATTCACCTGCAGTAGTCCCAAAGGCTGGTGGTAGGTTTCTCCACCACACTGGGTTTACCAGCAAATCAGTGTGGGTACCTACAGAGATGAAGTTTTTCTGTACAATATCTGCAAACACAATATACTAAACCCACACAGAGGAAGAATAAAGAGGGACAAAGGAAGGGAAGGAAAAAACCCAAAGCGATATGGTGTGAGGAGATGCTGGGAGAAGGAACACCTTCAGCATACTAAATAAAATCTCTGCAAGTTCAAGTTTCTTGAGTTTTTTTCCCCACTCTTTTCCTATTACTTCCTCCTTCCCCATTTACCTTTTGTGCCAACAAGTTCCAGTTAATTCCTTTTGTTTCCAAGTTGCTGCTTGATACAGCACTTTTCCCCCTTCCTCCTTTTCCCCTACACTGTGTATAGACCCTTTAAAACAGGAAACAAAAAACATTTCCTTCATATATTTTAAAATGGAATTACCTGCATTTTCAAAGAGATTTTACTTAACTGCACAGTATCCTGTACACACACAGATAAAGAGGCCGCCAGAAATTTTAACTTGCTAGTAAACAGCATTAAAGTTCTCACTTTCTTTTAAATTTAGCTTTCTTTTAATTTGTGAATTGTGTTTACCTAGACTATTGTCTAGGTAAATAGTCTAGTGATGGGATTGCACCTCAGCAGGATCAAGGTGAGGAAAATAAAGCCTTCTGCATGGAAGTTAATACATTTTTTGGCATGAAGATTCACACCCAGACCCCTCAGCATCTCAGTGTCATCCATTCCACCTCCAAGAGGCAAATCATGTGCCATCCTTGTCCCAGAGGATATGGAGGATTTCACCTTTGAAAATGAAGCTGACAATACAGGAAGTCATAGGTCACTTATATGGACAAGAGTCCCTAAAGGGGTGCCCAAAGATCACAGCTTCTTTCTCTGTGGTCTCCTTCACTGTTCTCTGAGGCCCTCAGAGGGCTGTTCTCCTTCTGGATCAATGAAGCACACTGACACAGGGATTACAGCCTGGGCTCTGCTGCTTAATTTAAGGCTGCCAACACATCAGAGCCATGCAACTGGGGCTTTCTGAAACTGGCCTGAGCGAAAGTGGGAAATTTCTAGGACTGAATGTCCTCAGCTGGATCATTTGTTGTTACCTGGAACTTTTCTTCCTCTCTGAGTCTCTTCATAAATCCCAAGAAACTCCTCTTGGCAGTTCAGCAATGATGTTATTGACGGATACTTTACAATAATCTTTGCCATGCCCTTGAGAGACAGTCAGAGTATCCAAGAGCACTCTGTGCCTCCCACAAAACATGATGAGGAAGGAGCAGATATAAATCCCTGGGGCTCTTCTAGCTTCACTTCTGATGCCCATTCTGTGGATAAATGTGCGCTTCAGTGATAAAAGCATTAAGACAAGACAAGTAAGAGCTTTCCACAAAACCTGGCAGTCCTGCCCATGATTGAAGAGAATCTAGCAGGTCAATAAAGTTAGTGAGAAATGGGTTTCCAATATTTAGTTTTCTTTTCTTATTTTTTAAACCAATTCCTCCCCTGCCCCAGTATTACTGGACTTGGTGGAAGCCTGAAGATCCTGATATCACTAGCAAGAGCACAGTTATTTACTGGAAAGGCCAAAATGATAAAAAATTTAACCTACATACATCATCTCTCTCTCTATATATATATAAATATTTAAAACCCATTCTGACCAGTTGGATCATTCCTTAGGGTTCAGCATTCTAACTGGTACAAGCCTGCAGGAGCTCTCAGAGTGTACATGATCACAGTGCAGCCCTGTTGCCTCAACCTTGGAGACCCAGGCAGAGACACAGGCTAGAAGCACAAAGGGGTGAGCTGCTGGGCCTTAGAGGAAAGCAGATTTGCTTGCAAATTTGCTCTGAGCTGTGCTTTAAATCAGTTCCTGGAAAAGAGAGAAACAGATACCAGGCTGGTCACATACCAGGGCTAAAAGACCTATCAACCTCAAATACTCACTCACTACTGAGGAAGAAATGTAAGGGTTTTTTTAAAAATTGACCTTGTGACCAGCTCTTGAGAAGAGTTATGAAGTATTATACTTTTGTCTGTGAAGTCCCTGATTCTCTAGTAACACTGGAGAGCAGGTCTAGCTTATAGCTTCATGTACACACAGTGCATTCAGATTCAGCACTCATTAAATAAGAGACCAAATCAATGGGGAAATATTTGGAAGCATCTGAGTGGTTATAACAGAGCAGGAGGAGAGAAAACAAGATCACTAATGAGAACTGTGTGTCCCTTTAGTACCAAGCATAATGGGGTTGTTTGCCTCCCAAGGCAGCAATTTTTTAAGTCATACCCTCTGCAGAGCAGCTTAAATTCTGTTTAAGTGTGCTCCCTCCCACACCCAGGCTTTATGAGCTCTCTGCTCAGATGGGATGCTGACACCATGCCGTGTCTCTTTGTACCTGCATGGGATGCCAAGAGTGCAGGGAGGGAAGGGCTGAGCCCTCCTGCTGGGTAGGAGTCCTTCCAGTCCAGAAGGGAGATTAAGAACATTTGCCTCCTGAGGAAGGTGCTGTGGTGTGAAGAGCTCTGCAAGCAGCACTTGTGAAAGGGAGCACATGGGGAAGGGGTACATGCCTAAATCCTCAGCCCAGCTGAGCTACAGGGAAGGTGCCCTTTCTCACGAGGAGTTCCAAAAAATCCAAAGCTCTTTCACCAAGTCTTGGTTAAAAGCAATGAGTCAATCACACAGTTTTACACAAGGGCTCCTGCACACACCCAGCACTTCTGGAGGATGTGGTTCCTGTGCTGGCATCAGGGGACAGCAGGGAACACCAGTGTACTGTGGGTGCTGCAGCCTGGAAGATGATAAAACCCAACAGGCTGAGCCACAAGGGCTTGTCTCTAGGTTCATTTTAATAGTTGTTTTTGCATTCAGGTTACTGAGCTTGCCAGGGCTTTGAGCTCGCCCAGAGATGAGAAGCTTAGCTGAGACAAGCCTGCTTCAGGGTGAGCAAGAGCCTTTTGCATGGTTCCAGCCTCTGAGCTGCTAATGACAGCCCCACAGTTGTTGGCTGTGCTGCACTTCCCTGTGGAGAGAAATTATCCCCACCTCCAGTTGCTTACCACTTCGGGGGGCCTGTTTTTATCTCAGTGTGTGATGTTGTGGAGCACCAGCATGGATGCCAGTGGGAAGAGGAGGCAAGCACACGCTGCCTGCTAAGCAGCTGGCTACTGCACCAGGCTGTGAGCAGCGCCGGTGGCACGGCCCTCCTGAACAGATTGCTTTTGAAATCCTGAGCAACTGCAGCCTCCAGTTTGTTGCCAAAGCTCGTGTTGTTGGTGGAGGGTTAAAAAATATAATTTCTGGGTTGAGTAATGTGTAGGGGGAGGAAAGTAGAGAACGTACAACTGGAACTTGACGCAGCTAGCTCCGAAACAAGCGTCAGCTTCTGCAAACAGCTCCATGCTATTGTAATGACCGAATCAAGTGTGACTGCAGCTCAGGGGATAATTGAGAAGCATTGTTTTAACCAAATCAAGTGTGGATCAGGGTAGAAGCGTAGGTATGATTTAAGATAGTAACTAAGGAATAGGATAATCAGTATCTAGGGGTGGGGGTTAGTTAACATGTGTATAATTTAAACTATAAAAATCACGAATCAACTCTGTATCCTTTGGACATCAGATTTGGGTGTATCATCACCCCTGTGTCCCGCGCGCTTGAATAAAGAACCACATATGATCGCCTTTGTGTGGTTATATGTTTTCCTACGCTAACAGTTTTGGCGACCCAGATGGGACCTTGTGGGCGCAGCCAGGACCCCACGACCCGATCACGCTCCAGCCGGCACCGGGTGATTTCTCGGGGAGCCCATCAGAGCCACGACCCTTGCCGCTCACAACGACCCCTGGTGAGAGGTAAGGTTCTTTATTCTCTGGTCTGGGGGCCTGCCATTAAGACGCAGCGAAAGCTACGCTTGGTTGGGCAAAAGGAATTCCTGGTGGTATTGCCTAGGCAGCCGTCCGTCAGACATCGTGAAAGCGTTGCAGGTTCAGCATCTGTGGTTTTTATGTATCTGTAATATGGAGAAACTAAAAGGGTTAAAAGAGGTTTTGGGCAGCAATAATGCCTCTATACCAAGTTCTTCTCCGTTGGGTTGTTTGTTGGCACATTGGAAAGAGGGGAACTTCGGTCAGGAATTACGAAAAGATAAGTTGATTGAATATTGTAATGTTCACTGGCCAAAATACGCTTTGCCTGAAAATCAGAGGTGGCCGAAAAACGGGTCTTTTGATGTGAAGGTTATTATGCAACTTAGATCGCTTTGTACACAAGATGGAAGGGTAGAACAATTACCATATATTGACTTATTTCTGTGCTTGCTTGAGAAACCGGTTTTGTGGCTTGACAAAATGAAAGCAATGAAGCTTGAGAATAATAAGTGTCTGGCTTGCGTCCAAAATAAGCATTGTATGGAACATGCAGTTTTAAGTGAAATTTTAGGGGAAAAAAGAGATGAACTGGAATCGGAATTATTGGTATCTCCCATGGCTCCTGGAATCACCATGGCCCCCTCAACACCAAGTTCTACCCCGCTCACCCTGACCCCACCTGATTCTCTTACACCCCCCTCGCTCGCGCCAGCACAATATGTTTCACCCCCACCTTTGTCTGCCGAAGGTAATTATCCTCCTCTGCCTGTGCCAGCCGCTCCTCCGCTTGCCCCTCCTCCGCCTGCCCAGGTGCCTGTCCCTCCTCCACCTGCTCAGAGAACCCCCCCTTCTCCACATACACCTGCCCAAAGCTATCCTGCTCCCCCGCCCACACCCGCTGAAAGATTTATCCCCCCTCTAACACCAGCTCAAGGGTACCCTCCGCTCCCACCTACACCTCCTTCACCAGCTCCTGTCCCGTCTGCCCCCCTGTATCCCCCCTCCCAGATTCACCTGTCCAGGATGTGATTGTGAGGCGGAAGCAAAGGGGGAATGTGAAGAAGACAGATAGAATGGAAAGTAGTGACAGTGAAGCAAATGAACTAGACGCCCCAGTAGCTCACCGAACACGAGGAAAACTGGCCCTGGAGTGGCCTCAGGCAGGAAAGGGTATATTAAAATCAGGCAAACAAAAGAGAACGATTATTGCACCACTAAGGCAAGGGGTGGGAACTAATGGACCCGTCTTTGTAAAGGTACCCTTTTCACCTGCTGATTGAGTTATATGGAAACAATCAGCCGGAACGTATAGAGAAAACCCAGATAAGGTAGCTCGTGTGGTTAAGATGATAATGAAAACTCAGAACCCTGATTGGGAAGATATTCATGTCATATTAGACAGTCTGATGGATGAGACAGAGAGAGATATGGTTCTTCGAGCAGCAAGAGAAAGAGCTAGAGAAGACATACGAAATGGTTTGGTGACAGGGACACTGGATTATAATTTTCCCACTGCAGACCCAGAGTGGGATGCTAATGACCCCTCTGGAGTGGATATGTTAAGGCTAAAGAGATATCAGGAGTGGATTTCAGTTGGTGTTCAACAGGCAATACCTAAGAGTATGAACTGGTCTAAGTTGTATGAAATTCGACAGGAAAAGAAAGAATCTCCCACTGCCTTTCTAGAAAGACTTAAGGAAGCAGCTAGAAGATATACTGATCTTCAAGTAGACAGTGAGCAAGGAAGAACTCAGCTTGCCTTTATTTTTCTGGGTCAGGCACAGGAAGATATTAGGAAAAAGCTACAGAAACTGGAAGGTGAAGAGTTAAGAAACTTGGATAAACTCCTAGAGGTTGCCTGGAAAGTTTATAATAACAGGGACAGAGAAATTGTCAAGAAACAGGGGCAAAGCCTTTTGGCAGTCTTACAGAGACAGGGGCGGGGACGTGGTAGAGGTGGTCGTGGCGTTAATAGAGGTGGCTTTGGCAGAGGTTCTGGTCATGGTAGATTAGGTCTGAATCAGTGTGCATATTGTCGGATGGAGGGACACTGGAAAAGGGAGTGTCCAAACCGGTTTAGCCAGAATGGTCAGCCTCAGTTAGACAGTATGTTTAATCAAAGTAGTGAGCATCAGCTGGATGGTGTAGCCAGGGTCATGGTTTTACATGAGAGAGAGCCAGGATCAAGGGAGCCCATGGTGACTTTGCATTTAGAAGGAAAAGATGTAGATTTTCTCATTGACACGGGGGCCACACATTCTGTACTAAATTATCTTGAGGGGCAAATCGGGAACAAGTCAGCAGCAGTCATTGGAGCCACAGGGAAGCAGGAGGTACGGCCATTCTTGCAACCCCTAGAATTGAGCTTTGAAGATAAGATCTTGACCCATGAATTCTTATACATGCCAGACTGCCCAACTCCGCTCTTAGGGCGCGATCTACTGGCAGCACTGGAGGCAGTAATTACTTTTGAGAATGGTGAACTCGTAATGAAAATTCCGGAGTCTAAGACAGGAAAGATTTTGATGATAAAAGAAAAACCAATTTCTAATATTCCTAAAGAAGTAGAAGATGCAGTAATTCCCTCTGTCTGGGAAACAGATGTACCTGGAAAATCTAAATTGGCACAACCGGTACATGTAGAGTTAAAAGAAGGAGCAAAGGCTGTACGAATTAAACAGTACCCTATAAAACCAGAAGCACGACAGGGAATAGCAAAGACCATTGATAAATTTTTAAAATATCGAATTCTAGAGGAATGTAAATCGGAATACAACACCCCAATTTTCCCAGTGAAGAAACCCAATGGTGAGTATAGACTTGTACAGGATTTAAGAGGTATAAATGAAATAACAAAAGACATTCATCCAGTGGTTGCCAATCCCTATACATTGTTAGCATCCGTAAAAGAGATATATAAATGGTTTACTGTAATTGACTTAAAAGATGCTTTCTTCTGTATACCCCTTGACCAAGAAAGTAGGAAACTATTTGCCTTTGAGTGGGAACATCCAGAAAGTGGAAGAAAAACTCAGCTCACCTGGACTCGATTACCGATGGGGTACAAGGGGTCCCCCACTCTCTTTGGAAGTCAACTGGCAAAAGAACTGGAAATCTGGACCAGAGAAGGGCAAGTACCAAGAGACCAATATTTATTACTCCAGTATGTAGATGACATTTTGATTGCAACAGAGGAAGAAATGACCTGCATAAAGGTAACCATTGAGATCTTAAATTCATTAGGAATGGGAGGGTATAAGGTATCCAGAGAAAAAGCACAAATTGCCCAACAGACTGTGATTTACCTGGGATGTGAAATCTCACAAGGGCAGAGAAAACTGGGTACTAATCGTATTCAAGCTATCTGTGCTATTCCAGAGCCCCAGAATCTACACGAGCTGCGGATCTTCCTCGGAATGACAGGGTGGTGTCTCCTGTGAATCATGGACTATGGACTGATTGCAAAACCCTTGTACGAGGCTCAGAAGACGCAGCCGTTCACCTGGGGCAAACCACAGAAAGAGGCCTTCCAGAAGTTAAAGGAAGCACTGACAACTGCTCCTGCTTTGGGGTTACCTGATCTGTCTAAAGACTTTCAGCTGTACGTGCATGAAAGGCAGCGACTGGCACTGGGAGTCCTGACCCAACGACTGGGAAGCTGGAAAAGGCCGGTGGGTTACTTTTCCAAACAACTCGACAACGTAAGTGCCGGATGGCCTTCATGTCTGCGGGCAGTGGCAGCTACCGTACTGCTGATACAGGAAGCCAGGAAGCTCACAATGGGAAGACACATAGATGTCTATGTGCCACACATGGTAACTACAGTCCTGGAACAAAAGGGGGGCCATTGGCTCTCTCCAAGCCGGATGATGAAGTTTCAGGTAACCCTGACTGAGCAGGATGATGTTGCACTAAAAACAACTAACCTCTTGAATCCAGCTCTATTTCTAGGTGCCACAGCTGAGGAAGGTCCATTAGAGCATGACTGTCTAGAAGTCATCGAGCACACTTATTCAGCAAGAACAGATCTGAAGGATGTCCCCCTGGAGCAACCAGAGTGGGAACTCTTTACAGATGGAAGCAGCTTCATGGAGAACGGAGCTAGATACGCGGGATATGCGGTAACTACAATTGATGTGGTAATAGAGGCAAAATCACTACCACCTAACACGTCTGCACAAAGGGCAGAACTAATCGCATTAACCAGAGCACTCGAGCTGAGTGAAGGGAAGACAGTGAATATCTGGGCTGACTCAAAATATGCCTTCGGAGTAGTGCATGTACACGGAGCTTTATGGAAAGAAAGAGGACTGCTGTCCTCCCAAGGGACAAATATTAAACATCAAGATGCAGTCCTACAATTGATAGATGCAGTACAAAAACCTGAACAAGTAGCAATCATGCACTGCAAGGCACATCAATCAGGCAACTCCAAAATTTGTGAAGGAAATCGAAAAGCAGATTGGGCAGCCCGTCAGGTAGCGCGAGAGGTGCAGAAAACAATGGCGTTGATACCATCAAGACTTAATATCTCTCAATTTAATTTGCCTCCGAAGCCAAACTATACAATCGAAGATGACAGACTAGCACAACTGCTGAAGGCACAGAAGAACGCAGAAGGGTGGTATGTAACCGCACAAGGGCAAATAGTGGTACCTCCTTTGGTAATGAGAGAAATTTTACAGGTAAAACATAATGAGTGTCACTGGGGTGCAGAGGCGTTGGTAAAGTGGTTAAGACAATACCTAATCTCAGTACGGATGCAAACAATGGCCAAGTCAGTAATGTCTAAATGTGAAATCTGTCTGAAAAACAATCCCGTAGCTAGACGACAGGCACAGTTAGGTAGAATTCGGATAGGAATAGAACCAGGAGACTATTGGCAAGTGGATTTTGCAGAACTGCCGAAAACTCGGGGATACAAATACCTGTTAGTAGAGGTTGACACGTTTTCTGGATGGCCAGAAGCCCTTCCCTGTCGCACAAACCAAGCAAAGGAAACAGTTAAGTGGTTATTACAGGAGATCATTCCCAGGTTTGGGATGCCCCTAGGGATATCATCAGACAGAGGCCCACACTTCATAGCCACGGTGGTACAAGAGGTAAGCAAGTTATTGGGATTATCTTGGGACCTCCACACACCATGGAGACCCCAGTCAAGTAGGCAAGTAGAAAGAATGAACCAGACACTGAAGAGGCAGATCAGTAAAATATGCCAGGAAGCCAAACTGCAGTGGCCACAGGCTTTGCCGATCGCATTGCTGAGGGTTCGGATAAAGCCTAGGAGTGAGATGTCAGTTAGTCCTTATGAAATATTGTATGGGAAACCATATGAATCTCCTAACCCCAATCCAAATGTTCATGTCACAGGGAAACAAGATGTGTATAATTATGTTCTGTCCCTCGGGAAAACTCTAGCTCAGCTTCAAAGTGTTCTCGTGTGGAACCGACCACTGGCCCTGGAGAATCCAGTCCACAATATCGAACCAGGAGATGAGGTATACATCAAAACCTGGAACGAAGAACCACTAAAAGAGAAGTGGACTGGTCCCCATCAGGTACTGCTAACCACCTTTACAGCAGTCAAAGTGGCTGGAGTGGAACCCTGGATACACTACACGCGCGTGAAGAAGGTCCCTCGTGGAGTCCAGTCATGGGCTGTAGAAACTTTTGGACCAACAAAGCTGAGGCTGAAACGTCTGTAACTGTTCAAATGGAACTGGTAACTGTGCTCATGCTCTTCCTGTGGATAATGTTAATTTCATGGATACTAATGTCACCAGTAGGGATTGCTGTTACTTTGGGATATGGGATACAGAAGGGTCAACTAACAACTCTTCATTCTAGAATGAAGAGAGAGATACAGGCAAAAACACAAGTAATAGAAATTTCTAATGAAATTCGGGCTGAGAATGTAATGATTGGATTGGTCAGAGACTTTGCCAAAATGCATAATACCAGCAGAATAACAGCCTGTCTGCCAATACCAAAGGCAGCAGGGGACCCAGTAAGCTGGGGAATAATAACGTCAAAATTACCTGAAATAGGAGGGAACAAAACAATTAACTGTAAACAAGTACCAGAGTCAAGGGTGGTGGTCAGAGAATACTGGAAGATAACAGAGGATTCCTATATGCAACCCATGAGAAAGTCAGAGTGCATTCTTAGTAATGGCAAATTGGGACAAATCATAGAGTGGTGGGTTAAGGACCAAGACCTTGCAAAATGGCAATGTTGGTTTCTACACTATCAAAAGATCAGGGACAACGCTACAGAAAGTGTTGTGGTGTGGAAGTGTGAAGAGAAGGATTGGAAAGGACTGGAACCTTGGGACAGTGCATGGTCTGTGAGCATCCTCCAGAAATTCCAATATATGGAAAGCACACCCTGGTGCATTAAATGGAAAGGCTCTGAAAATGAGACAGATCCCACAGTGACGAATACTGATACTAGCAGTCAGAAAGAGGCAAATAAGGTAAGTTGGTGGGTATGTAAGAAAATTTATGATTGCACCTCTGATAATCTGGAAATGAAACAGTGGTCACCATTGGCAATAGCCTTACGAATTGGTTGTGCCTGCAGGAAAATTAAACACAAACAAGGCAAAATAGATTCTAAGATTATAGTAGGATGTAGCAGGAGTACAATTCGAAGTCCAGGACCATTTGTATGGGCAATGAGTGATGGCACATGGACAACACACTTGCCTATGGACGGGGAGGTAAGAGAAATCACCCTGGGCCTTCCCACTTTATGTCCAATTTGGAAGAAATCCCCATTTAACAGGAGCAGTGAAGCCTTGCAAATAAAAGCAAAGCGAGACGTCTCAGAAGACAAGAACCCAGATGACACTTGGAAGGAACCCTCTAGTGGAGTAAAGATTGGGTGGGCCCTAGAATCCTTGTTTGGTCCCATTGCAAATTATCGAAATAGAGAAATGCTATATAGACTCACAGGTCAGGTAGACAGATTAGCAAGAATCACACGAGAGGGATTTAGGGAACTCAATGTGCAATTACAGGCCACCACCAAAATGACCCTGCAAAATCGTTTGGCTTTAGATACGTTACTTTTGAAAGAACACGGAGTGTGTGGATATTTAAAGGGACAAATCGACCATTGCTGCATCCACATACCAAATGTAACTGCAGATGTAGAACATGACATCAGTCAGTTAAAACAAATAGAGCATGAGGCACAAAAGGAACAAAAGGATTTAGCTACTAGCTGGTTGGGTAAAATCTTTGAAGGATTAGGATGGAATGTGAGTTCATGGATAAAGTCTATCCTTGAAAATCTGATAATTTTACTGATTATATTTTTAGTAATTTGGTTAGTTTACAGAATCCTGAAGAGAGAGATACAGAAAAAGGCATCTTGGAACAGGACCATAATGAAGGCATTGGCGCAGAATCCAGCACCTTCAATCTGCAACAACATCCCGGACAAAGCCTATGACAACAGAGGATTTGAAGATGAACATCCAGTATGAACTCTGAAGCCTAATGGACTGTATTAAGTGAAAGCATTTACACTTAGTATATTAGAGTGAAAATACTTTCAAAGGGGGGAATGTTGGTGGAGGGTTAAAAAATATAATTTCTGGGTTGAGTAATGTGTAGGGGGAGGAAAGTAGAGAACGTACAACTGGAACTTGACGCAGCTAGCTCCGAAACAAGCGTCAGCTTCTGCAAACAGCTCCATGCTATTGTAATGACCGAATCAAGTGTGACTGCAGCTCAGGGGATAATTGAGAAGCATTGTTTTAACCAAATCAAGTGTGGATCAGGGTAGAAGCGTAGGTATGATTTAAGATAGTAACTAAGGAATAGGATAATCAGTATCTAGGGGTGGGGGTTAGTTAACATGTGTATAATTTAAACTATAAAAATCACGAATCAACTCTGTATCCTTTGGACATCAGATTTGGGTGTATCATCACCCCTGTGTCCCGCGCGCTTGAATAAAGAACCACATATGATCGCCTTTGTGTGGTTATATGTTTTCCTACGCTAACAGTGTCAGCCGGCGGCTCAGGGATACTTCGGCCTTTTCATCATCCTTCCTCCTACACGGCATTGGATGTAGAGAAACATTTGGATGTGTATCAGGCAGGAGGAGGCACATGAGTAGGACAGGGCTGTTTGCTCTGTTTTAGGAGCAGCAGCAAGGCAGCAGTGTTTCATCCAAAACCACAGCTCTGTTTAAGTAAAGTACCTGTACAAGAGATTCAGTCCAAAACTGAAGATATGGAAGTTTATGGAAGATAAAAAAGCACTGCCTGATTTCAAGGATGGTGAGGGAGAGAGAGAGAGCAGATTAAACAACATACCCAAGTGCACAGGAAATCTGCAGCATCAATGGGAACAGATCCCTGCTCCTCTACTTCCCACAATGGGAAGACAATCACACAAAGGTCAGATAAAGGAGGCAACTATCCGTATACTGAAACTTTGAGTCAATATCTCACTCAAAGAACCCTCAGGGCTTTGAACCTTTTGTATGAAGGCTTATGTGAGAGCTGTGTGCACTGCCACAGCCTCTACCTTTGAGAAAGATTTACACTACAGAGCTGAGCAACTCCCTGCATCAAGTGTCTGGCCAGAGAGCCATTACTGCTGCCAGAGTAGTGGTCAGTAGTCATTTGTGTCAGATCCAAGGGGATGTGCAGCCAGCTCCCAGCTTATCTGTGGGGACAGCCTGGCTACCACAGAAATGATGACTTGTTTTGGTGACTGGTTTTAGCTTAGGAGAATGTTCTCCCTTAGTCAGCATCTGTACTAATATTTCTGTTAGATCTACATGAGACTAAGGAAGATGCCACAAGGCAGAAAGACAGGCAACTGCAGCACAAAGCAGGGGAGTTCAAGTGCTCATCTGACCTGAGAGTGGATCCACAGCATGCTCTTTTCTCCAATATATACTTTTATTTCCTTCTCCTAACTGCAGCATATTTTATTCAGCATGCAAGGGAAAAAAGATGGAATCTATTCCTATCACCAGAAGTCTTCCATTTTCTTCTGGCAGCAATAGGATAAAATGTAGGATGGGCAGAAACGCAGACACTCTGCCCAGGATTAGGTTTTTCCTCTCGAGAAATGACGAAGGACAATCACACCTTTTCATTAACATAGCTGGCTGTATGTAGGCACATGCAGGGAAGGAAGAGGGACAAAGCTCTGGTATAAAAAGGGTTTGCATCAGCAGTTTCGTAGTGCAACTACTTTGAGCCAAAGGGAAACATTTCTCTAAAATGACTAATTAATTTATTTAACAAATTAAAAAAGAGTTTTGAAGCTATGTCTGGAATTTTTCTGAAATCTCTCAAATCCCATCAGATTGCACAAGGTGAGGTGGTGGATTTCTCCACTTGCCAGTGAAACTATAAAGCTAAATTCACCTTGACCTGAGTAGGCTCAGAAGGCAAGAAACTTTTGGGGAGGAAGAGAGCAAGCTGGTGCAGGGAAGCAGCATGACAATGCTGGGTTCATGTGGAGTACTTCAAACAGGTTTTTTCCTCCCAGTTCTCTGTATGAGAGCCCTCCAGTTTAAGAACAGGGGCCTCCTTTTTTTGTAAGATGCCATCACTTTCATGCAATCAGTGCTTATTCACTAGCAAATGCTACTCTTTCTCTGGCAAAATTTATCCTGCAGACTTCTGAATGTGGTGCTAATTATATCTAGATACATAAATGCACAAGTTCAGTTTAGAGCATTTTCCCAAACTCTCCTGTCCATCAAAGCATGGGGCTGGTAGGCATTTTCACAAGCAGCTTCTTTTTACTGAGAAAAGTATCTGCCCAAAAATTGTACTCAACTTGAGAGTCAGAGGTGTAAAACACAAGTCTTATGCTTCTGAAACTCCCATTCTAATTTCAAGTAAGCTTTGTTTAGAGGGAAGTTATGAAGAAAAGGAGGAAGTGGAGGCTTGCTGGAGGAAATCACCTGGATTTTTTTTTCTTCATCTTAAGTTGCCTTAAAAAGCCTACCAGAAAAAATCCCAATCCACTTAGGATATTTTATACACAGCCATTATATTCAGGATTTAACTTGGACAAAGACAACTCACCTTTCTGCAGCAGTCCCATCCAGTTCAGGAAAATCCTCACTCTTGAGTACACCCCTGGTTTCTCTGGGCTGGCACAGCCAACACCCCATCTGACAATGCTGGGAAGTGTGAATGGTCCATTTCCCATGCTGCAAACCAAAGGGCCACCAGAACCATCCTAGGAACCAAGAGAGGACTGACTCAGTGTTCTCGTTTGGCCTCTGCACTGCTGCAGGTAAGGTGAGCACTGTTGGAATCGTGTTTGCCCAGAAAAGCCCTCCTGCAGGAACTGGGAATAGAACTACTGGTGCAACTCAGCAGCAGCCTGCAACAAAGAGACTGATTTAAAGGCTTGGTTGCCATTGAGTGAGGACTGAGCACAGGCTGAAACAAAATATGATTAAAGTGTGCTCTTTAGTGTTACACATAATTTATTAGTCCACCGTAAGATTGCGATATTGAGCAGAACTCGTATTTTAGCTTGACAATGCCTCAGTCAGAATTACTTTGCCTTTTATTTACTCAGCTGTTCTTACCCACTTGCCGTGTGATTTTGGGGAGATCAGTCAGTTCCTCAACAGTGCTACAAGAGTTTTACAGAAACAATACAAGTCATAGTTTACCTTGACAAAAGAGTGCTGTGAAAAGGAGTTCCAAGCAAGTGACAATGGGAAGTGTTTCACTGGTATCATAGATGGGCCTTGGGACATGCAAGTCCTTTCCAGTCCCTTTCCCTAAGTGATCCACAGACATCCATATGCAGACACTTCCACGAGTGCTCACCTCTAATATTCTTCCCCTGGCAAGGATCCTGGTCTCCCACAGAAACAAAGCCAGCACAAAGGATCCTGGCAGTGATTCCTCTAGAGCAGCTGAAGTAGTAATTTATCTCACAGACTACTTTCTCAAGTACAGGTTCTCATGTCTGCTGCAACTACCCAGCTCGGCTCCCATCTGGTTGGGAAATAAGTTTAAGGTTAGGTCTGGGCAGAAGAAGAAAATACTTCCGAGAGAAATGTAATTTCAGCAGCATCAAGGGAGATGTTGAAGTCATAGCTCAGCATGCCAAAGTGGGGATGCACCACAGTGGTCTTCACCTGTCTCATCTGTGACTAGAGAGGACAGAGAGGAACAAGCTTGCCTTTTACATCCAGCATGAACAGATACTTGTAAAGGAAGAGGGGAAAACAATCCCACAAATTATGACCAACCTCCAAAGAGGTCATGAAAAAAAAAATTTTAAAAGGTGCAAGGACTTTAAAAAACAAATTCCCTTTCTCTCTACTCAATTGAGAAGACCACTGGGATTACACAGATTACACAGACCTCCTGAGACTAAAGTGAAGGCTTTACCATGCAAACACAAGCCACTAAGGTTTTGCAGAAGCCTAGTGTGAGTCACTTGAGCTTCTTTCCCACATGTATTTCCTCCTCTTCCCCATTAGGAAGAAGGAGTCAGCAAGGTTTTTATAGACAGATATATAGCTTGGCACTAAGGGAGTAAGATGTTGAGGATACACAGCCATCTCTATTAGATTTTAAGACTTTTTACTGCCAGTACTAAGAACCAGGTATAAAACATACTTCCTTACACTGCAAGTTAGCTGAATGAAACTAGAGTTACTGGATTTCATTTCTCATTCTTCAGCCTGTGCTACTTATCAGTCATTCTGCCATGCTGCCAACACTTTTATCTGTACATATAGATCTGTTTTGAGAAATATTACAGGGTCAAATACACCAAAGTCAGCACTTTTAATGGTATTGCTTGGGTTTTACCTGTTCTGTTGACTCTTTTAGAGCTCTGTGATGGTCTTCTGCTTTCACAGTCCTGTGAAAGGGTTTATTGGACCTGTATGATGAAAGCAAACACATTGGAATTACTTACAGTCAGCCACAGAGCTTCCTAATTCAGAGTCACACATCCCTTCTGGCTCTTTCCTAATTAGTCACTTATTCCCAGGACTGCTGAGCAAGAGCTTCTCACTGTGACAACTGTGTGGCCTCAGTTCTGGCTCTGAGAGCAGATAGTCCAATTAACTTTAATGGATCTCCTACAAGGAAGGCCAAACTGTTCCCATCTCGAAAATCAGTGTTCATGGAGAAAGGGCAGAAGAAAGGTTTTGCAGAGGACAAAAAGGTGTGAGTATAATTTATAGCTGTGCCCCCAGCCTGGAGGAGCAGGGGAGTGCACAGCATGGGGAGAGGAGCCTGGGAACATGCTGGTCACACTCACAGCCACACACAGTGGGCAGGCTGATGACAGCCCTGTCACACTGGCTGTCTCAAATCAGCTTCAGGGCAGCAGTGAGGACAGCCTCCTCAGTCCCACTAATGTGCTGTAACAGTCACTGGGGAGTAACTGGGGGAAAAGACACAGCAGTAGAGCCAGAACACTCTCCATACTTTCACAGCAAAATTCTTGTTTTCTTAGATAACCTCACACCATGGATGCAGCAAGGCCGAAGATGTAGCAGAGAGAAAATTTGTCTGCTCTGTCTAGAAGCAGTCGGGGTAGGAAAAACCAGTAAATGAAAACTTGAATCCTGAGTAGGAGCTCCTTCAGGGAGCTATGAGACTCAGGTAATGAAAGAGGATCTCTCCCACACTCCACCCTGTGTCCCTGCTCCCAGCAGGAAGTGCAGGCAACCAGAAAGGAGAGGATGTACCACAAGTATGGATATGAGTGAAGGAGCTCCTATGAATCACTTGTCATCCACACAAGTGCACAAAAGGGACTTAAGGTCAGAAAGCATCTGCCTCAGTGCACAATCCTCTTATAAGCTAGAGGAAAGAGCCTCAGACCAAATCAACTGAGCCAAAGTTAATTTGCCTAAGGAGACATCCTGAAGATGCAACATTGGTGCAGTTAATCCTGAACCTTCTCTTCCTGCCTCCTCTGTAAGAAGAAGAAAATAGGAGTTAGCTCTGACTTGGGTCAATAGCTCTGGCTTGTCCCCTCAAACAAAGTTCCCAGTCTGGAAGGCAAAATTACCCATCCCCTCAAGCAGCAGCTGGCAGACACTCGTGAAAGTAGGAAGCAACAATAGCTTTCCCAGGATCAAGGCTCTCCTCTGTAGTGAGGCTTTCAAAGGACACAGCAGACTGACAGAATTAACAAGACTACTTGTTTCAGGTAGCAGATGTTAGTCATCTCATTTTTCAGTGAGAATAAGGAAAAAACCACTTGATTTACCTCCCTAATTCAGCAAGGGGAGCTCTGCTACAAGTAACTATCCTGTTTCAAAGTTACCTTGACATAATGTTGCAAGATTAGCCAGAAATTAAGCACAGGTATCGAAGAATAGCTGCAGGTGATGTAGAAATCATCAGACACAGCAAGCATCTCTCTACTAGCAAATGAACAAAAGTGAGCCAAGCTCTAAACTCTCTGAAGCTGTTCTCCCCATCACTTTGAAAACGTACCAGCATGGTATTACCTGAATTCAGCACAGGTTTGGGAGCTGAGACTCCACAGAGATTGCCTGCAGGAATGAACAAGAAACTGTATTTTTAAGATGAGAAATGTCATCCTGTAAGCACCTGTGGCTTTAGCTAATTTAGATTTCTAAAAAAACCCAAACCACAGAGACTTGATGACTTTCTGATTAGAAAGCAAAAGCAGCCAGAATTAATCTACCATAGTTATGCCACATGTCCATTATTACAAGTCATCCTCAACACACAGTGTGAATGCCCTTCATTGCACAAAACAGAACTCCAGACCAACAAACCACACTTGAGGATTGAATTCACCACCATCACAAGCAAAGTCTCTCTAGAACAGTCTGTGTGTCCAGGGTTAGGATCCAGAGAGCAGCTGCTAGACTTTTCCTCCTATTGAGAGCATTCAATTTGCTACATCTGAAAGTCCTGTAATTGCAGCTGGATAGGAAGATTGCACTTTATTCCAGGGCAGCTTTCCTGTAGGAATCTGGATTTCTGATGGCAAAGCTGTGCTGGAAAGCATCAAGGGAAATACTCCACGATGCTGAAAGTTCTCCCATGAAAGATTCCAGATCCAAAATGGTCAGCCTTTTCCTCCCCACTTAAATGGTCCTTTCCAATGGAAACCAGCTTTCTTTTTGCAACTGTAGTGCTAATACTCATGCAGCACTTGGTAAAAACATGCAGCTAAATTACCACCACAAAACAGATCCACATAGACCAAAGGAAAAATAGAAAAAGGGGAAAAATAGAACCCTTTGCCAAAGATCACTTGTCAGTGGCAAACCCAAGATAGTTCAAGCCTCTTACCCAGCTTATTTGGTAAAAAGGAAAGAATACCAGTCCCTGATCACTCTAGTCTTGTTTTTGGTTGACATACAGGTCTGTAAAGAGGTAACCAGAATTCTATTCAAACATCTTCACTTCTGAGCACAGGATTTTTTTTCACTTCAAGAATAAATAGCAAGCTCTGTAAAAGTGAGTGTGGTGCCTGGAAGCTGTTTTTGAAAAAAGACAGCCCATTACGATATGCTTTCTTTTCATCCAAGTAGGAAGAACACCTGGAAATACAGAGAAAGAAAGAAAACAAAAACAAAAAAAACAAAACAAAAAACCAAAACAAAACAACAAAACAAAACAAAAAAACCACAAAAAAACCCCAAAACAAACCAAAAAACCAAAAAAAAACACCCACCAAAAAACAAACAAACAAAAAAACCAACAAAAAAAACCCCACCACCACAAAAAAGCCACAACCACTTCTTTCACTGAAGATTTTCATATTGATAAAACTGAAGCAGATTTCAAGTGAGAAATTAAAAATATTTCCTTCTAAAAGTGTGGGAAAGAGATGCCTCAGGTCAGCAATTTTTCATTAAAGAATTTTCAACAGAACTAGTTCAATTCATTAAGAATCTATTTCAGTAGGATTAAACGCCCACCAACAACCATCCTTTCACTCTGCCTTTTTTGAACATTTGTCTTTTTCAGTGACACTTGGAGCAAGGCTCTCTCACAGCCCTCTGGGAGAGAGCAAAGCAGAGCTGAAACCAGATCCAGCAGCACACATTTGTGCACTCCACTGTCTGCAGCAGAATGTGAGCCATGGTCCCATGTCCAGCCCTGCAATGGCAGCAGACTGTTTATGGGAAAGCAGGAGCTTGGATCAGGGTGTAGGATCTCCTGTGCCACTGGCACCCCTGGCCATCATGACAACACAAAAGGACAAAGCCTCAAGGCTGCTGCAGAAACCCTTCCAGAGCACCATGTTACCAGACAGCATATTTTGGTGATAAAACATGCCTGTTCCCACAGGATTTCTAATTTAAGTCTGAAACAATTAGTGCTCAAACAGATGGTTTTCTTCTTCCTCACAATAAATAGTAACTGCATCATAAATGCAGCCCAGGCTAAGTTCCACAGCAAAGTCTTCAAACTGCAGCTGCAAAGTTGACAAGAAAGAGGGGATGCTCAAGACTGAAACACTTAAACTTCTTAACCGTAGGGTGAGGAAAAACTAGATTTTGGAAGAATTTGGGCAAGACTTCCCTTGGTGAGTGTGTCACATTTTTCATCAAAACAGTCTGTTGGCAATCTTGGTCCAAATGCTCCTTCCTGTGCAGGGCTACAGACAGGTCTGCAGGGGATCATGCTGGCCTAAGCTTTGTCTTAAGGCATTTTAGCTGTCATCTTTACTGCAGTACTCAATGCCTTGTACTTCTGAATGCCCCATATGGACTGCCCTTCCAAGAGCTTTTCCTCCAAGCATGGGAAGAGCATGATTTTTCATTCATTGATTTTGTTTTTAATCCTGACTGCAGGTTCTCCCAGCAACAGAGCGGCAGCAAACCAGAGAAAAGGTCTCCATATGCTCCAGCATCCCTAGGTTTAACACTGTGTCATGGTTTAACCAAAGTAGGCAATTAGGCAGCACATGGCCACTCAAACACCACCACCTCTCCCCACATCTCTTGGGATGAGGGAGGGAACTGGGGAAAAATAAATAAAGGAAATAATAAAGGAAAAAACTATAGGTCTGGGATAAGAATAGTTGAAATAAAAAAAAATATAATAATAACTGTAATGAAAGCAAAAAGAGACAGAGAGAAATAAACCCCAAGACAGACAAGTGATGCACAATGCCATTTCTCACCACCACTGACCAATGCTCATTCCATCCCTCAGCAGTGATCAGCAGCTCCCAGCCAGCTCCCCCCAGTTTATATACTGGGCTCCATATTCCATGGTATGGAATATCCCTTTGGCCAGTTCAAGTCAGCTGCCCTGGCCACACTCCCTCCCACCTCTCCTCACTGGGACAACATGACACACTAAAAAGTCCTTGACTCAGGGTAAGCACTGCTTAGCAACAACTAAAACATCATTGTGTGATCAGTGCTATTCTCATCCCAAATCCAAAACACAGAACTGTATTAGGAAGCAAATTAACTCTAGATGAATCCTAGATGAAACCAAGACACACTGTTTTCCACCTGTTTTCTCCCAGCAGGGGAGGAAACATGTTCCTGCTTGGAACAATGTAAATGGCAACAGGACCCATCCTGAGCTTGGTGGGTTGGTTGGTTGCTGTGCACAGGCTGTACTGCTTGGTGCAACAGGCAATAAAAATTGAGATGCTGCTGGTAGGAGTTGGAAGTAGTTTCAGAGTGCCCATGCACAGTGAGAAGCAGACACTTTGGTATGGGATAAGGAGGAACTTGTGGGGGGGTTCACACTGCCTTGAGAAAAAGGCTGATTCTGTTGTTTGCAACATGCTCTCTACCTTCCCTTTACCCTCATACCTGTGCTGGAGTTCAAGAGAAAGCTATTCTGAGATGAGCCTGGTGGCTACAGGTTTCAGGCACTTATAACAGTCACAGCCCCCCATACAGGAGTTCAAAGGTGATGTCTAATTGTCAAAATATTCCTGCAAAGAATCAGTGACCTGAAACTTTACAATTTACAGTCTTGTGCGTCACAGATGTTTCTGGCAGGATTTTATTGAATTGCTCCCCTGAACAGCTCTTAGTGCAGAGGTTTAAGTGCAGTTTCTCCTTTTATTACTTTTATGACATACTCTGCTGGACTTTCAATGAGCCAGTGGCGCTTCGTGTCCCTGGGATACAAGCCAGGCTAATTAGCAGCATCAATCCTCACCTCTTCCACTAACACTGCGACACTGCCACAGCCCGAGCCTGAAACACTCAGACTGCACAGAAGACAATTTAACATATGGCACTTTCAATAAACACAAATCAGCAACTTGATTTTTAAGGAAGCCAGGCACACTAAGGAGAGTTGTTATTTTAAGGGGGTCAGGAAGGAGAGGAAGAGAGTTTCTAGAGCATCAACAGGGTGACTTGCTTCAGAGTCCTTATGGACGGCCATGAAGGTGAGCTATAGCCACAGCCAGCATTGCTTCCATCAGAAACAAGCTGTGGTCTGGTCCAGCTCTGCTGGCAGAGGGGCTGGGAAGACATCCCTGCAAGGTTTACCCAGGGGGGACAAGGAGTTAGTTTAAGGGTGGGCTAAACATACATTTATCCAGACAGATCTCCCAGTGGTTCACCAGGTCAGATCCCATAGGGAAGGCCTTGTCTTGGATCAAGAGGAGAGACTATTTGACTTTCATTACCTGTAAAATGTTGAGAGGTGGTACAAAGAAATTGAGGAGATGGGACTTCATCCAAAAGTTCAACCACATGAAGAACAATATTCCCAGAGGATGAATTGCATGACTAAGGAACAACATTATTACCAACACATCACCATTACTGAGTTAAATTGCAGGGGCAGTCAGTATGCACAGGAAACATTTATTACCACTACAGAGGGACAAGAGGCCACATTTCTTTGTCTCATCTGCAGTTACCCTGTGCTTGTTGTGCCATATGACCAATTTTGAACCCAGAGCCAACCTTTGGGCTGTGTCTCCAGCAGATTTCTGGCTATGCTAACACATGAGAAGCTGATCTGGGCATAGCCAGCTAAGCAAGGCTAAGCACTCCGTTTCTTCTGCTACCCAGGGTCTGTAAGAGTACAACATATATTGGAGACAAGGCAAACAAGGGCACATATTCATGCATATTCAAATCATTTTTGTGACCCCCATCACACTGGACTAAATGCCAGCACAAATATGAAGACGACCCTCAGTTCCAGCTGCCCTGCTCCATTTGGGTGTTTTCTCTAGCTCTTTAGATTCCTACTGGAAAACACAAAATGCATTCAAGGGCCAGATATATTAGCTGTTTTTCATGACAATGAGTTAGATGAAATTATACCCAGAAATCCTCACACCTCCAAGGCTTACTGATTAGCTCTCTTCTATTCAAATAGAGGGACACGTATTTAGGGTCACATCCAAGCTGGTACTCTACACGTAATTTAGTGAAGAGTCTCGAGGTGATTTTGTCCTCTAGCACAGTACAGGTGCACAGGCTAGAAGCAAACAATGGTAAAGGCAGGTTTCTGCATGGCTGAGCTTGGCCTTGTCAGTCCCACCCCAGGTTGGGAATGTCAGCAACAGAAGCTGACAACTGATGTCACTGGCTCCACCTGGTAAATTTTATCATCTTCCCCCTTGGCATCAGCCAGCTGGGGAGGGAGTTGCCAGCAGCAGAGGACTGCCCTGAATTTGCTCAGCACTAGGGGGGCCTTTATGCTTCCTTCCAGCAGCAATAGCTTTGTGCTGTGTGACTGGCACCTCCAGCCTTGTCCATGTCTTTCCCTTGCATCCTGCAGGATCTGAAAGCTTCTTTGAGTGAGCTGATACCGATATACCCAGACAAAGGATAAAGGGTACAACAGCTCTCCAGCCACAGCATGGCTTCCACAGAATCTGTATTACAAACAGACTTGGTGTCTTACTGCCTCCCCACACAGGATTATTCTGCCCAGCAAGCAGAACTGGGGATCTGCACTGCAGGGACCACACATCCACTCTCACCCAGGCTCTGCTGAGAGTGGTGCCCAGTCTGGTGCTGACTGGGGTTCCCAGGCCCTGGGAAACACTTTGGGATGCCATGAGGAGAACTCAGGGTTTGCCTACTACAGGCACCTGCTGTAAGGGACAATATGCTCCAAAGGCAGGGGGTACAGAATGAGCCCACCTTCTCCAAAGAGCAGGATGCCTCAGGAACTTCACTGTGCTGGGGCAGGGGGAGAGCTTGGCACAGCAGCCAGGGAGAGAAAAAGGTTATGTGGGGTGTTGCAGCACTGGCACAACTGGCCAAGGCACAAGCTAAGATACTGCAGCTATTTCAAACACAAAGGGCTTAACACACAACTGAGAGACACCTCAGAGGAGAACATGAAATTTCCTTCCCAAAGTCCCACTTAAAAATCCCAAAACTTTCAGGAGTTGTCCCACCAGCTGTCCCACAGTGGGCTCATACTCATTCTGCCTCCTAAGATAAGACATGGCTACTCCAAGCTCATTTTTCATGAAGTACCACTTTTATGTCAGCCTTCCCTTCCTCTCCTATGGGTATTTGGTGTATGCAGATCCTGACAGCCCTGCTTTGCAAGGATTAACACCCACTTTAGAGCCACATGGCTTCTGCTCCTCGCAGTTACTGCTCCCAGTTAAGAGGCACTTTCCTGGCTGCAGATTGTGCCCCTCTGAAAGCATAATCATTAAGGATCCCTAGGAAAGCCATAATAGGTTGGGTATTAGTTAATACCAACACCTCAGCTTTGATGGCTTCGACAGAAACAACACCATCTTTTTAATAACTTGTATTTTTTCTGTACAGATAACTTCTGTATCTGTACAGAAAAAATACAAGTGGCCAGTGGGGAGTCACTAAACCTGTGCCCAGCTATAAAAGGCTCTTCCAATAAGCCACGAGAGCTGCAGCACTTAACATCATGCCCCTCTGCCCTTTCATGTTCAGAGTTGTATTTGATGAGGAGATAACCGCTGATCAGTCCTGCACACTGCTTCAGGAGCACAACAGCAGTTCAGATTTCGAGCTGGCAAGATTTCAAAGCAGACTTTTAATAGAGCAGAGCTGATATGCAACACTCAAGGGGCACCTTGCCAAACTGGAAGGGCTGCATTCAGGCACCAAAAAGGGCAGCATGAGGCACCTTCTGCTTCTCCTTCAGGGGATGCAAGGGTCAGACTTGCTATTATAACATGGTTTCTGAAGGGGGCCTTATATGTTTAAACCTTTGAGTTTGCCATCCCAGATTAAAAGATAGTATACTTTCCTGCTGATTCAGTGTCTGGAAATCGAACAGAACTGCTGTGGGTGGAGAGGAAGGCGGCAGCAATAGCAGGGCAATTTGGATCCCTGTAGGGCTAAACAGTGGAAAAACCTCCCAGTACTCATACCTGTCCTGTGCCATGTGCTGGGCAAGGAAGCCACAAATGCAGCCAGCTGTGAGAAGATGCCTGGTGAGCTCTGGGCCATGGTGCTTCTGACAAGAGTATCCCATCCTCTGGCACAGCTGACACCAACAACACCGCACCAGTGTTCAGGTGCCACCAGTCCTCTGACACACCGAGGGGCCTCCAGAGAGGGGGCAGGAAAGGTGACATTTATTCCTGCTCCAGCAGCCCCAGCCTTTGGTGCTCTTCCATGACATGCCAGCTTTTCCACAGAAGCCAACACAACCTTGCTTGCTTCTTCCTATCATGGGAACCTGGCACTATCCCTGCTCCTTCAGCTGTTACCATTTAACCTAAACCCCACAAATCTAAGCTCTGTTTTTACAGTCCCCTGATCTGACTTGTCGTTTGGCAGCTTGCCCTCTCCCATACACAAACCCCTCTTTTTCCATGAAGAATGTAAAAATTAAAGCCATTTACCAGCATCAGCTGCAGCACTGATTTGAAAGTATTCATTCAAGGTATGAACATATCAGAGAGCAGGGAGATTCTCAAGCTACTTCTTGGTTAAAAAAAAAAAAATTCATGTACATACATCCCAAGGAGACAAGTGACATCCTGAGCAGCAGTCTACCCTTGGCAGGGCAAGTCTGGCTCTGTTCATGTTGTTAGAATCAGCAGAGAAGAGTCTGGCACTGAGCAAATGCCTCTACTGCAGCCCATTGCCAGTGGGACTGTCGAGCAAAGGTATCAAAAGGCTTGAGTGTGTGCAAGGGGACATCGAGGAGGAGGTGGGAACTGCCTTCTTTCCAGCAGTGCCCATGCCAGGGTGCCTTGCCCACTGCCTGGAGTCCAGCCACTGAGGGTCCCCCCTGGTTTCAGTGCAGGTGGGGGCACAGGCAGAGATGGAGGTGCTGCTGTTAGAAATGCCCAGGACAGCTCTGGGGAAGAGCCAACCACACATCCATCTCCTGCTCACATCCATATTCCCACCTGTAAAAGACTCTCCTGCCTTGGTTATCCTGAAGCTCCTTGTAAAGCCCTTGCTCAGCAAAGTGCTGACAGCACTCTCAGTGCTGCTGCTTCCCTCTCTCCCCAGGAGAGGAGGAGGTCTGCAGGCAGACAGGACAGGCGAGCTGTCACTGCACAGCAGGCACAGCGCAGAGCCCTGCACGGGGCAGGGCCCTGCCACTCACACCTGGCTGGGGCTGAGGGGCAGCTCCACCTCCTGCGGGACGGGAGCAGGGCCCCACCCTGTAGGGATGGCTCTGCACTGACAGGCTCCGAGATGTGCACACGAATATTCACTGCAGTAAAGCACAGCCGCCCCTAATGTGCTCCAAGGTCCCTGGCTGCAGCAAAATGCTGATCTGCACATCCCTACAGGGGCTGGTCCTCTGACAAGCAGAGCAGACCTGATGCACAAAGGGGTGCTTGAATATTCCATTTGGCAGGAGTCACCTTCTCTTGCTTTTCTGTTTGTCAAAGTCTCCTTTCCTGTATCCATTACTCTGTTCCCGTGGCTGTGACCAGGAGTTTTTGCCATCTGACCTACCCTCAGACACCTTGGCCCAGCCACTGGCCACACACAGCATCCAAGCCCTGAAATTTTTATCCCTGTGGGGGAGGCAGATGGGCTGAACTCCATCCCCTGCAGAGGAAGGGGTGCACAAGTGAATGTACAAATAATATGCATCCAGGCACATGTCTGATTTACAGGCTTCAAGTAACTTCCTTCAAGTCATACTATTCCAATAATATCCTTCCCAAAACATCACAGTTAAATGGGGGCATTTATATCATGAGAACAAAAATGGAAGCCACATAGTATGTTGAATAGATACATACCAAATTGAGAATATATGCCAAATTGAGATACATGCCAAATTGAGAGGTAGAGATCAGGAAGATTCAATGTTAATGTAAGCAGAAGGATGCTTGGGAAGAGGACAAAAGAGGTGGAAGAGCCTAGCAGAGACAAGTAGACTGGACTGCCTCTATCACTCTCCTTGGAATGGCTCGGTGCTTGTGAGAAACTCTTTATATGTTTCTCCCCAAAGACCAGCACTGATCAGACCAAAGGACTTGTGTAGGTCATGCAAAACTCAAGATTCAGCTCAGTTCAACCCAGAGTCATATTGGTTTGCTTTTCTTGATATCAGGAGAAAAATGGATCACAGTTCTCCCTGGAAGCTTTGATGGGGCAGCACCCAGCCCTCAGGGGAGCAAAGCAGAGTTCCCTGTAGCTTCCACAGAAGCTGTCCAGCCCAGTCCATGCCTAGAGACACAACCCTATTTAACCACAGAGTACAGGCACACAGGCAGCACTCGAGGCAGCCTTCCTCACACTGCCTACCAGGATGTCTGAGCCCTGAAATCAACATTTTTCTGGTCTTCCTTCCCTTGCTCCTGCCATTATGGCCAAACTGTAAGGCCATCACCACCATCTCAGCCAGTATTTTGGGACACAAAAGTGACAGATTGTTATTTTACATTGGTTAATCTGCTGTCATGGCCAGCTGGCTGTAACCCATCCTATCTCTCTGAGACACAGGGGATGCCTTTGAAAAGATTGGCAAGTTAGAGACTTGTGCCATGTCCTTAACTCTGACACCTTGAAGTTGCCTCAGTGGGCTCTGCCTTTGCCTGCAGGAGTACTGGAAGCAGGAGTTAATCCAGATTCCTTCTTGATGGGCAACTCTTGCAGCCCTCGGCTAGCTAATAGCCCAGGGCTATGGCCATGGGGAAACCAGTGGCTTTCCAGCAGCTGCCCGAGAAGGAAACAGCACCCTTGTAAGAGGGGAACACAAGAACACACAGGAATGTCAAAAACAAAGCACAGGGAGAACCAGAACACAGACCCTGAGGGATAAACTTCTGGGACAATTAATCAAAGCCTAGGGCAAGAATTAAATCAACTGTGCTACTTCAATAAGAATTAAAGGCATGACTGAGGGGACACTGAGTCTGCAACCCTACAGTGTGGTCCTGCCCTGGGATCTGGGGCTGGCTTTCAGTAACAGGACTTCCAGCCAGGCTAGTTTCTCATTAGCAGCAATGGAGAGGATTCCCTGACCTCCAGCTGCAAAAGCTGGATGTCCTTTCAAATGGATAAATACGTTTCTTGTTCTATCTTCTATCCATCAGAACACTGTTCGTACCTGGGAAGCACAGAGCTGCCAGGAGCGGTGCCAGCAGATTTCATTGCTGCCAGCCCGGTAGAGAGAAAAGGATAGTTTATCCTTCACCTTGGCACTCACAGAGCCTCCATGCCGTTTTTGACCTTGAAACATCAAACTCAGCTTTGCAGTCTGGGATCCTAAAAGACATGTGAAAAGCCTTAAAAGCACTGGGAACTGATTGCCAAGTCGTTTTGGCCCCATAAATCCTCCTAATTTTGTAATTGGTGCATTTTAGGAGATAAGCAGAGGCTTATATCCAAGAGCTTTATGGTGATTTTAGGCAGCTACATGTAGTTTAAATTAACACTCGACAAGCGTATGCCCATTACGTTTTTTCTGCATATTTTATAAGCAATATAATGTCACAGTTAAACTCAGTGCAATCAGCTCCAGCAGAGTTTCCATTCAGCATTTCTTTTAGCAATTTAGTAGATAGTCCCACTATCAGGGCAGTTACCCAATGTACACACAAGCAGCAGATCCCATCTGCAGCAAAGGCATTTACCCTCCTCTAGGGATGCAGCCAGTGCTCTAGTTCAGGGTAGGACAAAACAAAGTCCAGCTGCTGAATTATTGTTTAATTATTGAATTACCACCATGCTATTTCACCCATGCAGCCTCTGGAGATGGCAAGTCCAGGCAGCCTGGCAGGCACTCACTTTACTGTGGCTGTCTGCCCCTGAAGCGTGGCCTCAAGCGTTTTGAATCAAGGTATCAAGGGTTCAGCATGAGCCTTTGCTTCAGTGCTTTCAAGTAAATTAAGATTTCTTTTTTTTCCCACTCGGGGAAAACCTTACTTTCATTTTCTAATCACTTCCAGCCATAAGTAACAGACCCAGCACTGGCATGGCTCAGCCTTAATCCCAGGAGGCTGTTTACTGGAAATGGAAAGTTCCCATGCTTCCCAGCAAAGTCTGACACCAGGACTGCTTGGCAATGCAGATGCTGCAGTATGGGAACACAGCAACAGCACTGACAGCATAACTGTGGAGAGTAAAAACACTGACTACTTTTGTATGGAACAGAGAAACAAGGAGGTGCCTCATTATGAAGGTTAATCTTGCACATTGGAATTTTTATACCATAGCTACTTTCTCATTATTCAACATTAGCCCTCAGAAAGGATGCTCAAGTTGAGCAAGAAACAGATGTGAAGATGACTGGTCTGCAATTACAATATAATGGATTATGAAAGGGCTGGCAAGGAGGCCTCTTATATCATTGTCACTGCCCATTAAGAAGTCTTTAGCAAAGCTTGTGAAGCTGGTCTTGCATTTAAAGTACAGAAGCCAACGAGTGGTGGGAGAGTTGCCAGGAAGCAGCACTGTGTCTCCTCCTGCCTCAGAAATGCTTCTCTGCATGCCTACTTAGGTGAGCAGGGTCTTTAAAAGACAAACTGGTTTATAATTAGTGGCTAAGACACTTAGAAGAACCATGGCAGTGTGGAGATTTCCACACCCTGGACCAGACTTGGAAAGCAGTGCAAAAAGGACTTTCCTCTCCTGAATGACCAGCACTCAATGACTGGAGGATGAAAAAGAGATGGTGTCTGCCTCTCCTCCCCTTTCCCAGACAGGGAGGAACACACAGCAGCACAGACCTGCCAGGGCTGCCCTTCAACTCTGCCAAAAACTAATCTCAGCAGCAGAGCATCCTCTGGGCTCTCCTGGTCAGTGGGACAAACTCCACACACACACAACTCTCCAGGCTACACAGAAGACATGAAAAAAGAATGTTTTTCAGTGAGCCAAGACCCCACATGCTCAAATGCATTACCCCAGGCTCTTCTGGCAGGTAGGGAATTAATGAGACAAATCCCAGGGGCCACAGCTTTCTTGACTCCAGCTTGAGCTCTAAGATGGAGGCAATTATATGGAGATAAATGAAAACACAGAGAATTGCAATTCTTTATAAGAAGCTGATGTATGAAAAGCTGAGGTCTCCTGTGAGGTACTTTCATGATGTGTGTGCACAGCCGTTAAAAAAAAACCCAACAAATTCAGATTTCATCCAGTAGCCTAATTATTCTTTATGAAATGCAACTGGGACTAACAAAATTAAATAAAAAGTGCAACAGGTTGTAATGACATCACCAGACTACTCAAAGTTTATTTTTAAAAGCTGCCATGCCGTAAGTGCCCTGGGGTACTTAACCTGTGCCAGTAAAGTCATCATAACTGCACTGGCCCAGCCCTCAGTCGTGGCTTTGGTCTGAAACACACCCCAAGGAGACACAGCTTTCTTACATCACTTTGGCAGAAGCTGTGTCTTAGGAATGGGGACAGTTTGACTTAGGGACAGCTGGGTCTGATCAAAGCTTAGATGCTTCACTGAACTGTGCAGTTTGAGATAAATCCGTGGCAATCCCATCAGCGTTTTCTACGGAAAATGCCTCCAGTGCTCACCCAGCAGGGAGGGATGCACACAGTGACAGGCCTGGCAGACCCCATGCCAGGTGGGGGACCAAGGCGGGGGATGCTACTCCCCTGAGCCAGCCCAGAACACAACAATCACAGCCAGAATCACACAGCAGAAGTGATCTCAAAACACCTGCGACACAAAGGAAAAAAAGAATTGCAATTTCTCCCATCAGCTGGAGGTCGGCTTCTCCAGGCTGGGGGCTGTGGGACGGGGGTTGTATCAGGCCTCTGGCTCCCTTGCTGAGGACAGCAGCTCTTCCTCAATTCCTTTCAGCTGGCCTGTGTCTGCACCAGCTGAAAATCACTCTGTTATTCACTCCTGTCTGATGTGTTTCTCATACCAACAGGAGGGGTCCCCTGCCTCTCCCAAGCCAAGGCTGGGATAAGATCAATTCCCAGTCACACAAACATAAGCAATACAATGCTCATGATTTAGGAGGTACTCACACTCTATTTGCTCTGGTGAAAGTCTGGAATAATTCACTTGAGTCACGCCAAGACTGAGACTGGATCCAAAGCGACACACTCCAGCCCTCCTTAACTTTGAGGCTGATGCCCTCTGTGTAGGCTTGAAGGTGATGGGCTTTGCTAGCCAAGGGCCCACATGGCAGCTGGGCACTCTGCACAGGGAACGGGTCACTCACCCCAGCAGCCAAGGAGGGCTGTGCTGAGTGGCACCTACACAGAGAGGGTACAAAAGGCTCTCACTCCCCACACAGCTGCAGCAAAGGCAGCCTGGAAATCCCTCACCAGAACAAATACACCAAGCCCTGGCACAACCTGTTATAACTGACTGGCTACTTTCACCTTTTTGGTACCTCAAAAGGGCAGATGACTCCAATGCTCCCTGCCATAGCCCCCACACTGGGGCACATCTCCCCACAGACCATGCACAGGACTCACCACACAGAAGGAGAAGGTACATGAGTGGAGACAAGCCCTGCTCCCACCACAGCCCAGGAAAAGTAACCAATGCTGGAGCCCAGGCTACGCTCCACCTCTCACAGGAGGAACAAATCAGCTAATGAGCCCCTTTAATAGCTATGGGGTCAATCAGTACTGGCAGCTCAGGCTGCAGGGCTGCAACACAGGTGGGTTTGGAGGTTCTCCAACCATGCCTCACCTGGGGTTCCCTGGGCTCTCCAGTTTGTAGTTTATTGCCTGTTTCCATGGTCAGCAGCAGGACCTAATGTCCCCCCTCGTGATTGCCACCAGAGCTGAGGTGCCTCAGGCCTTGCAGATAGAAGCTGCATTGTTGGGATCTGGGAGAACTTCAGGGTGTACAGCCTGACTTCAGAGCATTCCCCTTCATGCTACAGAGCATTTTGGATACACCACGATGGCAGGAAACACCATTGCATGTGTTCAGGGCTTTTGATTATCTCTTGGGTCCATTTTCAATAGAGGTGTTTATCACCATTACTATCCCAAGTGAACTCAAGCCCTGGAAGCACACAGAAGCATCTAGGAATGCTTGCCAGGAAGAAGGGATTTACAAAAAAATTAGTTTATTTTTAATCTCCATTTTTTTCTCTTTGCACTCTGTAGATTTGTTTGACACATTCTTGACAGAGGCATAAAGCCTGACATGAAGAGCTTATGTCAGTATAACATGTCCAAGACTGTTATCAAGACTGTGTGAGCACCAGCCCACATCTTTTCTCATGCTCAGGCTCCAAAAAATGCCTGTTCCAGTATTTTTATATGCCTGGACTCAAACACATATGCTGCATAGTTGCTCCTACATGACCAATAACCTGGATTTCAAGGGAAGTAAAATCAAATGTAAGTCAAGTGGAGTAAGAAACTTGAGCCCTTCCACCTCCAGAAGAACTTGTTCATGGCTTGTCCCAGAGAAAAAGAACAAAACCAGGCACAGCACCTACTTTTCTCACTTTTTATATAAAATAGACATTTACATACATTTTCTTCTGCAAAGACTTTGAGCATAACTCCTTGATGTGAAATCTAGCCATAAATCCCACTGTGAAAAAAGAAAAGATTTTGCAAATGCCTGCATCACTGACATACATCCAGCTGCTGCTAAATGTGAATTTATTTTTAAAATATTTCTCATCCATGGGCTGTTTTCTTGTTGTTTTGGTTTTGGTTTTTTGTTTTTGTTTTTAAAATATATGCACAGCTAATTTTAAAAAATTACATACAGAAATAAGAACCATATGAACAACAGGCAATGCAAACAACTGCATGAGAAGAACACGCAGCGTGACACTCACTTCAGGCAGAAATTTCTACAGTAATACAGTTGTAGAAGCTGTAACTTTTACAGAGGATACCACTGGGGGTGTTTTCCAGAAGAAAAAAATTTCAGCAAGTCAGTACAAACATGGCAATGAATTTTTGCACAAAGTTATCAAGGATACCTGAAGCAACTTTGCCACATTAAAACACCTGTGAATGCCAAGCGCTGTTTTTTTTTCTTTTTCTTTTTTTTTTTTTTTTTCTCTTTTGCTGCTGGGTTTAAATGTACATGAAAGCAAAATCGTGCATTTTGAAATTGCTGCAAGAAAATGAAGGTTGGAGGAAAAGCCCTCTAAGGGCTAATTTTTTCAAAAGATTGTGCATAATTGCATATATGAAAGATAGAAATTGAGCACTTGGTCAGCTTAATCACATAAAGATTGAAGAGACTTAAGCACACACCAGCTTTTTCAATGAGCTGGAGGACAAGTGGGACAAAAGACCATATAATAATATTTTAAATTGCTTAATTAATAAACTAGACTGACAATGATCTTCTTTCACCAAATATTGTACACCATATCTGGCCTGGTTTCTGTAACTGTGGAGAAGCTTTCATAGTTTTTAGATCATTTTAGGGGCGTCCAGCCTCCCCTGCAAGTTAGGCTCTGATATTTTTTTTAACTTATGCTTCATTCTATCCCCAGGCATGCATGCACAGCCCCCTGTCCTCCTCTGGAATGAAGATCTCTGGAATGAAGGCCATTTGCACTGCTGCATTCACTTACTGTTTGGCCAAAACAAATTGCCTGCACATTTGTAGGAAAATCTAGTCCACAGAGAAAGAAAATGACCCCCACTGCATCATTTATCCTGGGGGACAGAAAAGGGATGGAAGCAAAGAATGCTGGAATTGAAATTAGCAATAAAATGAAATCCATCAGCTGAAATATTATTCATGGAGAAAGGAAAAAGCAACACAATTATTATGATTCTCATTTAGGATTAAAATGCAGAGTGAGTACAAGAGAGTCCTGTCTAACCAGCTTTCCATTAATTCTCTGCTTTAAAATTAGTGAGCACTGAGGTTTAACCAATGCAACTTGCAGAGAGCATGAACTCTCCCCCACCAGGCAGATCTTCAGCCATTTATTAATTTGCAATCTCTGCTAGCCATGCTGAGCACTGGAGATGGCTGAAAACAATGTATTTATAACTCAATATTTTAGAAGCTGTGCAACGCTAGAGGGAAGAGAACATTTCCTATGATTAATTAAGATAATATAAAGTTTTCACAAGGTAAGTTGCTCAATTTATCTTTCACAATAGCATTCCATTTTGGTGGAGGTAACTCATTTCATTTCATTTCATACTCCGTTCTTCTTTGCCTGCAATAAACCTTTGACATGATTAATGCCCTGAACAAACACAGGGCTTCAGCATGGGTGTCAACAGGACAGGGAGCTCAGAACTTCACAAGGCTTTAACTGCTTTGATAGCCCACGGTCTGAGCCATTCTCCAAATCTGGTGCCAGTTTGCAGACTGTCATCCTGCATAGATGGGGCATAAAGTGCTGGTTCAGGAATGTGGGGTTCATTACTGGGCTCTCCTCTCTCCATAACCACCATAAACCCAGCTCCAAAATGTGGAGAGCTGGCCTTTCAGCACAGAGATGAAAACTGGTTCAACTGGCAGTAAAATACCTGGATGTGTTATCTGCAAGGGGATATGCCTTGCCTTCCAACCCAACCACCTCCCTTACTGGGAGCGTGGTCTCATCTTTCTCCAGTTTCTGCAAGTAAGACAGTGTTGCACAAACGGTAATCAATCCTTCTCCAGGGTCTGGGAGGGGGGCATCCAAAGCTGTATTATACTTCTACACATACACTAGTTTTAGGAGGTCAAGATCAGGTTTTAGGACAAGCAGAAGACAGTAATTTCTACCAGGTCTCTTAGGAAAGACAAACTAAGATTTATGCTGAAGTTAAAAACACAAAACTAAGTCTTCCCCCTCACATAGCATTGCTATAAAAATACAACTTCTGTATTTGAAAAAATATGTTTCATTGGCCACTATTTAAAGCCATAAAATGCAGTGAGGCCTGTGGAATATATAGTATTTATTTAATATATCTTCATGAGGCAAAGTTTATAGTTGATACACATTTTTAAAGGAGGCCTATCTCCCCCCATGCTACTCCCCAAGCCTCAGCTGGCTGTTAGGGCACGCTGTAGATGCCTCCTCCATGGGGAGATTTGCACAGTACCAGTGTCAGGGCTGCACCAAACACTCTTCTGCCAGCCCCCAAATTCACTGCACCACAGCCAGACTGGGGACAGGGGCTTTGGGAAGCTGCCCCAAAGAGCAGCTCACCTTGGGGACAGGCAGAGAGCTTCCTGGTCCAGGTACCTCAGGACCTCCCAGTAAGGAACCATCTACAACCTTGCCATGCATGCCAGGGAGTGGATTGCTGTCAGAGGCCATTTAAGCTTTGGTTTCCCCATCCCATGGGACTGTGCTGGCACAATGCCACCTCCTCCTGGCCGTCCTGGCAGCCCACGGGTGTGCAAAGCTGCTCTGTGCACAGCAGCCAGCAGAGCACCTGCACTGGGGACCTGCAGAAATGTCAGTTCAGCCAGTCCACTGCCACAACAGTCTGTGAAAAAATAAGAGAGGGTTGCTGACCCAGCCCCAGGAGCTCAAACCTGCCCCTGGCCCCATAAAGTAGAGTAGGCTGCTTGGGCTAGGAGCAGAAAACTCAACAGTGAAACAACTTGCTTACTCTGATCCCAGTGCTCCCCTGGGAAGCTGCCTTGGAGGGAGAGAACCCAAACACTTGTGTTGCCACCTCTTCCCCACAGCAGTCTTTCACTTCTGTCCAGCTGTAGCTGGCTGGGCTCCTTGGCCAGTGGGGACCAGTCCAGCCTGGTCTCAGTGGGTGCACAGCCATGGCTCTGGCAGGTCCATAAACCCTGGCAGGTCCATAAACCCTGGAAGGGCAGACAACTGCACCAAGACTCCCTCTGAGCTCCAAATGCAGTTGGAACCACATCAGTGATTCCTCAGTAATCTGACCATCACCTGCTGTAAGACACCAAGCTTTTCAAATGGAACCAGCAAAACCTCCAGCACATGGCTGAACATCCCACTGAGGGAATCTGGAGTGTGCTGAGGTGCCATGGCCAGCTAAATCTGGGCACCACAGGGTGCCCGCCACAGGCTTTTCGTGACAGATGTGTTTTAAGGCATTGCACACCTAACTGAACTGTACTAATAATGCCAAACCCAGGGCTGCTGGCCACAGTCAAGCTCAAACAAAACAACTTTTCTAGCAATTTAGTGCTGCAAGAGGAACAAACTGATGACCTACCCTGATGTCCAAACCCAAAGGCACGAAGCAGGATCCCACTAAGACTCCCTGTGAACTGGTGCAAACCCCGGTGGAAGCAGCAAATGTGCTGCTATTGCAGGGCCAGTGTGGTCCAATGTGCTCTACAGCCACTTGCCTTAGAATCATCAGAGGAAATTATTCCAGCACACCTCATTGGTACTCCCTTTTTCTAACTCCAATATGAGTCAATATGACAATATGAGTCACAACGCCCAACCGTGTGGCCAGCTGTGAAGGATATTGCCCATTTCATATAAAACAGAGAAAATATATTAATTATTTGATTATTATAAGTTAAATAAATAAAGCTCTAAAATAAAAGCCCCAGTTCTGAAGAGAATTTGTTTTCCCACATCAATATTTAAAAATATAGATTTATGGCTGATCAGCTATAGGTCATTTTCTGTATCTCTTAGGGGAGTGGTGAGAACACTTTGACCAAGTATTTTGACAGTATTATCACCATGATAAATGGGCTTTGTCCCTGCACACCCATAAAAGAGCCTCCTTCGTACCTATCCAGGCTAGGAAGTGTTCCCTAATCTCTCTGTGGCTTTACTTTACCTCCTAATATTGATTAGATAGGTTTGTTTCTTTTCCATACTGGGGACTGAGCAGAAGGACAAGTAATCCTAGAGCTTCCCATTGCCTTTGGATGCTTCAATTTTTTTCAGAGTAATAATTATTTGGCCTGGAGGGAGAGGGCAAAGGCTAAAGCCATATGATATTTGACAGAAGTGACACCATGAACCTGAATTACTACAGAATTATTGTCTAATGAGTAAAACATTCAGGCTAGGTTTTCCCTCAAAGGATCATCTGTCCTACTTGTAGAATCCTCCTTCCAGGGTGATATTTAAATAGCTTCCCCTTTCTTTAGAATAATTTTCAAGTCACATTTATAGCTGTAAAAGCGACCACCATTTCCTCAGCATTAACCCCTTGGAATGTTTTTTATGTGAGCATTATGACCATCTTTCCTGTCTGCACCATTTGCAACGAAGCCCATCAGTGGTGCTCTACACGGATGAGGTGAGCCTGTGTGGAGTAACAGGAGGTGCTACCTCAGCCCTGCTGCAATGTATGAGTGCTTTGTCTCCACGGTTTCCCTGGTGACAACCAAGATACTGAAGTTACATGTCCCACCCACACTGCCAGTGTGACTAAAATGGGTTCAGCCTAGACATAAATCTTCATTAAAGGAAGGTGTTCATTCATGTTCCAGCACATCCCACAGGACCCGAGTGTCTCCTGCAACTTTGATCAAACCTAAGCATGCATTCCAAGTTTGCCTTCCATAACTCTGAGTCCTATCAAAGTTCTTTCAGCATCACTTTGAGCAACAGGCTTCCACTACACTCTTCTCCAAGGGGCACGAGTGTCTTTCTGCTGGTGACTGATTGCTATGTTTGGTCTTTCTCCTGGACTTCTTGAAAGCGTTTCTCCAAGCGATCCAGTTTGGCCAGATTCTCCTTCAGCAGTTTGCTGTTTGGAACCAGTTGTAAGGCTTTCTCATAGTAGTCACGGGCAGTGACGTAGCTCCCCTGCAAAGAAAATGAGAGCTAGGTCTCATTCACATTCTTACACAGAAAGTTCATTCTGAGAGTAAAGTGAAAAATGTAAAACAGGGGAAGCAGAGTTTCAAAAACCTGACATTGTTGGGTTAAAAAAATACTTCTTTACAAAACAGATCACCAAGTGCCGTTAACCTAAATTTGATGAAACTCACACAGCAAGAAAGAGATTTACATTTTTCTGTTATGTTGTGCCAGAAGAGTTAATTTTACTCAGCACCAGAAGAGTTAATTTTACTCAGCAACAGGACAGCTTCGGGACATCATTCAGTATGGCTCCTTAAGACCCAAATCACAATGATATGCTAAAGTATTCAAAAGAATAAGCAACCACAGGGTAGGCTGTCTATTTCCATAATTTCATGCCAGTATTCTGCATTAGACATCTTTATTAAATTAATTAGGTAGACAAGAACCTTGAAAGTCGACTCACAGGGACATTTTTCTAAGGTAGGTCAACAGCTGAAGCAGGAAAGCTTTAGAGAGGAGCAGGTTGTTCTGTGCAGCTTGCACTCTTAAAATATGAGATTTGCTTTACCAAGCAACCTGGTTGGGAATTCTAGCTGGGGTGAAGAGAGTTCCCTCTTTTTTTTTGATAAAATATGTCAAGGGACTTGCTGTTCACAACATGCAATTCTTGGCAGTCTGAAACAAATTTAGCTTTTTGTCCTGAGTAGTAGTCTCTGCACCTGGCAGCTTAAGGAAAACCAAAACTGTCATACCTTGATGTGCTCGATGCCTCCCATATTCATCCAGGCCTGTGCTTGGTCTGGGTTGAGCTCCACAGCCCTTTTATAGCTCTACAGAAACATGAAACATTTCTAGGTTAAGAGTCTGACTCTTCAAACAAAACCAGTGCTGGAGGGCAAAGAGAAACACAGTTTCCTCTCCTGAAGCCACTCAGCCTGTAATTCAAATTCCTCTCATATACAATGCACAAAGTGAATTTCAGTTTCTTTGCAGGAGAGGCATAGAATGCACTGCTTCATGGCTCAGTGCATCTCACAGGTTTTCCCTGCCAATGTGTGCTTTTCTTGCACTGTGAGAGGAGCCACAGCTACAACCCTGTCCCTGCCCCCTGCACCACTGGGGTCTCCTGCACAGCAAGGTCATTTCCTTAGGCAGTGCCAAACACAATGTTTGCCAACTACAAGCCGTGTGGTTGCTGTTTATCTGCAAGGCTTTAATTTGGAGCTGGCGGCAGACTCTGGCACAGCCACTTGCATGGAGGTTTCACAAGGACCTGAGGGCAGGGCTTTCCCTCCCCTCTGACACCGAGTGTAGAAGAAGAAGCCACTAGGGCCTTCTGGAGTTTGTCAAACAGCACTGTTTGAACACTTTCAAAAAAGGAAAGGATTTTCAAATCAGGATTAAACATCTCTAGGGATACTGAGAATATTCAGAACAGTCCAAATAATATTTTCTGAATCAGAGAATAATGGAATGTGAGGGTCCTAAAGATTATCTACTTCCATCTCCCCTCCTACAGGCAGTGACACCTTCCACTAGACAAGGTGGCTTCTGTACTATTATTAATGCTAACATAATATCAAGCATCCTGCTCCACAGGATAAGCCAACCTCTCAGTTATTGGCTTCTGAGGTGAGATATAACAACATGGCAAGCTCTCACAGGTCCCCAAGCTTCCAGCTGAGCCACCTGGAGCTGGTCACTGACAGCAAGAGGGGCTGGGGCTGGATGGAGCAAGGGTCAATCCCACCACAATTCTGTACTTAACCTCTCAGACCAGGGAGAGGTATTTCCATACAGGAATGAGGAAAACGTTGCAATTAAGTCTCATAAAGTTAGCTGTCTCATAGCTTTCTGTACCAGTGATAGACTGAGCTCCTAAGGCCAACAGCCAGGGTGTATGCACCAGGGAGTTTCACACACACTGAGCAAACTCTATCTTTTAGCCTATAAAACCAGGTCTTAGAGCAGTCATACCTCGAAAGCCTTGTCAAGGAGATTCTGTTCTCTTAGCTGGTTTCCTTTAGTGAAAAAGAGCTCTGATATGACTTTTGGATCCTTTGGTTTTAGCTGAAGCGCTTTTTCTATAGCTTCAAGTGCCTGTGAAAAAGCAAGAGGACATTGTGTGCCTTCCATTCAATGCCTTCCCACTTCTCATTCTTTCCTCACCACAATGGACTCCCAGCATAAGAATCATCTTCCTCCTTCCCTTGTTTGCCCCAAACCATTAACACAGGGAAATGAGACTTCTAAATGCCTGGGCCTGATGGGCAGTGGGGTGGCAGCAGCAGGAGGTATAAGTGATAAGAAGACAACAGTGCTTAGCTTCAGTCTTGGTATGTAGATAAACCAAAGGTTCTAGTGAAGAAATAATCTACTGAATGTGTGCTGAGGCGTGAAACACATCCCCAGAGAGATGGAGTGTAAAATTCCACCTGAGCTCTGTGTGTGAGCCCTTGGGATAAGGACATCCCACACCACGATACCTTGGCATAGAGCTCCTGCTTGCTGTAGATGGCTGACAGAAGGCGGTAGCACTCCAGGCATGCTGTATCCTCACTAAGGATGTGGTTCGTCATCTTCTCGGCCTCCTTCGTCCGCCCCATCATGGCCAGAACCTGAGCCTGCGACAGAGGCGCGTTGTGAGGTGTTTGAAAAGCTCAGCCCTCCATCCCACAGTGGGCTGCACCCGCAGCCCTGCCCCGGCCCCCGCTCACCAGCGCCAGGCGGGTGTCCCTGTTGGACGGCTGCAGCGCCGCCGCCTCCCGGTACACCTGCAGCGCCTCCTCGTAGCGCGCCGTGTTGTAGTAGAGAGCGCCCAGCGGGGACAGCACCTCCGCCTTCCGGGACACCCTCAGCGCCCTGCGTTTGGAAAGAGGCAGGCTGCAAGGGGCTGCGAGGAGGAAAGGGCAGGGCGAGGGGGCTTGTGCTGGGATGGAGAACCACAGCTCGGCACCATCCCAGCCGGGCAGGCACACATTTCAAGTGCTGGGGAGGGATGAGTGAGCTCACAGCAGTAATCCCTCTGGCCACCTCCAAAGTACCCATGAGCCTGCAGCAGGGGTGGGTGTAGCAGGAGCAGGATGACTTATATCATAAGGTAGAGCTATCCCAAACTGGGCCTCAGACCAGGCCTTAGACCTGGGCCTGCTAAGCCTCAAACGTTTACCCTACATAGAACCAGACAAGCTTATTTCATAGTAGGAATTGTGTTAAGGTATGAGCATTAACAGAATAGGGTAATCACGCTAGAAATACGGTAGCTGCCTTAACTTGAAATAGTTTGCATATTTCTTCACGCGCTTTGCCAATAGGAATGCACCTGTTATAGTAAACTATTCCTACTATATTTAACCCGCCATCTCGAAGAATAAAGGGGAGAATGTGTGATATAACCATGTTGGCTGGACCCTCGTTTCTCTCATCTCCGATCCCTACATGGTCCTAGCTTCAGGTGGGGATGGTTGACAATGAACCCTGGGGAATGTGAGAACAAATCTTTACGCCAAAAAGAAGGCAAAAATGCTCCCGCCCAATCCATCCTGCTGCGTACCAGGAGTCAGAGCCCGACTGGAGTCAGAGCCTGCCATCAGTGGATGGGAAGGGCCAGAGTTGCTAATGATGCCAAGGGTTTGGTGCTGAGCTGTGCAGTAATTATGGCTGTTACTGGTGCAGCAACCACCTTCAAGCAGGGTGGAGTTGTGGTAATACAGCCTGCTCCTGACACCAAGAAACCTCCAAATTTTCACCAGAGCATCCCCCAGCCAAATGCAGCAGCATCCACCCTGGGAGTTTGGAAATGGTCTAGGGAAATCAACACTGCCTGAGCCCATGCTTCCTTTCCAAGCAGTCCCCCAAAACAGCCAAATCTACTTTCAAACAGATGGAGAATGAAGGGAGGAAACCCCACACATGCACTGATAGATCTGCCTATCAGAAACTCTTCAGCAGAGACAAGCCATTCAGGGGCAGGAGGAAACCCTCTGTCTCCCACCCCAAATCCTCACCTCTTGTACCACACTTCAGCCTCTTTGCTCTGCCCCAGGGAGCGGTGGAGCCTGCCCAGGTTCACCATGGCCACATGGTGAGTGGGGCTCAGGAGGATGGCCTGCCTGTAGTGGGACATGGCTCTCTCAGGAGACCCTGGAGAGGAAAACAGCCATTAAACGAGAAAAAAACCCTGTGCATCAGAAAAACCCTGTCTCAAACTCAGCACATAGTAATGTTCTGGCTTTCTTTCTTCTATTGCTCTATGCATGGAAACATTTTTGAGCAAGAAATCCTGCCTCAGCATTTTGAATCTAAGTGTAAGAGAAATTGCTGTCCAAACTAAGATTTAGGCCCCAATATCCAGAGACGATCCTGAGAAATAGATTTTCTAGGGGAGGGCTTTTTGCAAGCTGAGGATCCAGTCACAACAAGATGACTCCTGACTGAAAGCACCCTCTTGATCATGCAGCAGTGGGGACACAACCCCTGTGCTAAGGACAGAGCCCACCTGAGAGAAGGGGCTGGGGCACATGTGCCATCTCCTGGTAGAGCATCCTTTCACCCTGACCCACTGGAGAAATGGACAATAAAGAATGAAGAACAAGCCACCTCATATTCCCTACAACACCACCAGAATGGCAAACAGTTTCAGTTCTCTCCAAACAGAGATTATTCCCTCCACCTCTGCTGTGTTGCTCTGAGCTATGGCTCAGTCTCTGTGTATCGCTCAACAGAACTGGGAATAGCTGCCAGGGACCAGCAAATTCCCACTCAGGGCAATAAATCCCAGAGCAGAGGTGTCCAGGTGCCTATTTGGGAGCATGCAGGCACCATCTCTGTGCTGCACAGGAGCCATTGGGTGGCACTGCTCCACTGTGTGAAAATGTGCAAGGTCCTGCAGCCCATGACATCACTAAGCAACACAACAAAATACAAATAAAAAAGAGAGGTGCAAGATCACTACCACAATGCATAAAGTTCTACTTTTAATACTGTATTTTTATTTAGCTAAATAATGGTAAAAGTATAAAGTTCCAGCATTTCAGCAATGCAAACATGGCATTTTTAATTCCAGGGCTCATTGCAAACTCCAGATAATCTCCTGATGAAAACCAATATTCAAAGAGCTTTGTCCTCCAACAAAGCTTTTCAGTGTTGGCATTTTTTAAACCGATTCACTTCACAATGTATTTCATTCTATTCTGAGCTGGAAAACAGATCTCGAAAACAGGCAGTGCATGTTGGGGCACTGACCATGCTGCTGTGGGAATCCTGTTTTCATAGCTTCACAGATCTAGTTTGGTTTTTCTGAAGCCATCTATGCAACTTAAAAGATACATGGCTACATCTCAGCATCTCCTTTAAAGCAGTAGGAGGAACACATGTGGGGAGGTTTAGAGGTGTTCAAGATTCACCCAAGACTGAGGACGTGTTGTTCAAGGTACGACTTTTTAAAAACATCCAGCAGCAGCCTTGATCTTTCCCCACCACTGAGCAGGCAGATGTTTTTGAAAATTATATCTACAAAACATCCTGGGAAGCAGCTGGGCACGTACCTCAGTCCCTCAGCCAGCCAGCACCTTCCCTGCTCAGCACACAGGGGTAATGTGCATTGTTAAGGGAGACACACTGAATGTCTGTGACTGCTGTCTGGAGCTGTGCTCCCCAGAGAAGACACTTGCTGGAGGCTTGTTGCACAAAATCCTGCAAGTTAATTGGCGTGGTGCTTCACAGCATCTCCCTGTGCCGCCAGCCAAGAGCGCAGCCTGTGACAGGCTCACCACCAGCCACTTCCTTCATGCCTTGTCGTGTCTCTAGGAAGGGTATTGACACATCATGCCCCAAGTATCAAAAGTCAGTGGGTTTTTTTTCCAGTTGTTTGTCTGCAGGGAAGCGTAGGAGTAAACCAGGAAATGATAGTTTTGACTTTGGCGAAGTACACAAGTGCAAAAACCAGAAAGTGCTCTGCACTACATTTGAACCACAAATTTTGGCAGGAATAGGACAGTTTATCTGGGTTGGCAAGCAAAGATGAGTACAACATTAGAGGGAAATTACTCAGGAATTTTTATTATTTGAAAGCTTAAATTTTGCCAGGGCCCAAATTCAGAATCTGAACCTCTTTTGATTATGAATACTGATTCTGGTTTTGTATTTGTTTCACAATGGTACTAGAGAAGAGTGATGGCCAAGTATCAGCTCAGAGGCAGAACAGCCAGTTGCAGACTGACACACACCATGGTTCCTTCTTCCCAAGCACTACTGGAGCTGGGCACATGTGATGGGGAAAGAATGGGTGGCAACCACACACTTCAAGCCTACATTATTTCACCATTGAGTTCTGGAGGGACCACAGTGAGACAACAGTCAGTTTCCACTAGTCACTTGTCAAATTTAGCCTTGCTTATAAACCTCTCAATAAAAGGTGGCAATTAAAGTGACGTTTCTGTTGTTGTTATGTGAACGCCAGAAAGTGCAAAGGAAGTTGGATGGGGACCAGGAGCCCAGAAAAAAAAAGGATGCCATTACAGAGCTTCTCAAAAATCAATTCACCCCACAGTGTATAAGGTTTTGTTTTCACAGATGATTGTGGTTTAAAAGTCATGTTCCTTTCCATAGTGGTGGCACTTAAGCCTTACAATCAAAGAGCTGCTTTGTCACGAAGTAGGTCTGCATGTGCTCCAGAGACCATAATGATCCATTTGTGTGCCTGTGATTTGATTTGATGTGACCATGTCTTGCTGGGAAAAAGGCAGTATTGTCAGGGTGCTGCCCAGCTCACACTGAAGAGGGAAACTGCCTGTGTGAAGATGGTGAGAAACACTGAAGGGAACAGCAGGGCTGAATGCTCCTGCTGCACAGTGCCTGCACTGATTACGAATTCCAGTGCGTTGTGCCCTCTCAGCAGCGCAGGGATATTTATTTCCAAGCTACCATGGAGGCACATCTATTGCACTGGAAGCTTTGGACGCCCTTTTAGATGTGTACTGCTGAACAAAATAAATCAAAGCAAAGAAGGCAGAGAGGGAGAAATCCCTTGCTCCCTCTCACTTACCAGTATCAACCAGGAAAACGCCGTAGTTGTTATGCAGATCGGAGCTCTCTGGACAATGCTCTATGCCAGCCTTATAGACCTCCTCAGCTTCCTTAAGCCGTTCCTTGAAAGACAAGGAGATTTCTCAGCCATGCAGAAAGGCTCTCAGCACCATTTGCTGCACACCTGCATTCTGTGACAACTCCCTCACTGCACAGGAAGCTTGGGGAATCCGCACTCACCCCACCTTCCAGGAGGCCAAAATTTTACCCCATGGCATGGATGTGATATAGCTGCCATCTGGTATCCCAGAGCAATTCAGACACCTTTCCCCCATGCCTTTGCTACCTGTGAAACACCTGGAAAAGGTGGTGCCTGTGCAATGCCAGTGAGCCTCCAGCTGGGAACGTGCCCAGCCAGGAAAAACACAGCAACAGGGATTGGCTTGGTTCTGTTGAGAAATATCTGTCATCTGGGAGCTGATATGTTCTAATTTATTTGTTTAATGAGCATCTCACTGGCTATCTTTTCCCCTCTGGAGCTCTGCTGTTCTTTCCTTAAGCACTGAGGAAAATACAAGGAATGAAAGCTTGCTGTGTGTGATGGCTAGGGAGCGAGTGCAGGGGGGTGAAGGAAGATGGAGAAAGACAGAAGGTGGTGAAAGAGCAGGGAAAATCTGACAGACTTGGATTAAAACCAGGCATTGTCAGAGTGTGAGGTGTAGTTCACTGGGACTGATGGGACATGCCACCATGCTGATTCCCCAGATCCGCTGAGCTTTCATTTTGCATAGATTTCAGGGAGGTCTGCTGGTGCTGAACATTTCTAGAAAATACAGATCTTTTCTTTGGGAATACCCTGACTACAGAAAGCATCCTACTGACTGGGTTCTGTCCAGCCTGAGCTATGGGCAGCCTGGTCCTGAAACAACAATCCAAAGCTTCTCCTTTGGATCAAAGAGAAAAAGGTTTTCCCTTCCCTCCAGTGTGCTCAGTGCCTGCATGCTGACCAGCACGGGCGCCTTCCTTCCCCCCTGCTCTCAGAGCTTGGCTGTCAGGTGTTTTTGTGGAAGAAAGCTGTGAACAGAAGAGACAAGCGCAGAGCAGAGGGGTGTCAGGCAAGCCTCCAGCACCAAAGATGCTTTTCTCAATTCCCCTCCTTCCACTGAGCAGCACAGCCCTACAGCAACAAACTCCACAACAAAGCTCCCAAGCCAAATCTGTCAGCTGGCTCTTGACTGAGGAGGGCCCTGAGCTCCCACGCTCGGGAGTGAGTCCACACTGAAATAAGAGCTTGGTCCACTCCCAGCTATGGACTCTCCTCAAAACCTGAAAACGGCAGAGCCCCTGGGCCTTCCCAGGATTTAAAATCTGTACCTGACAGCAGCTTTTGCTCCACAGCTGCTTAATGTGAGGACTCTTTCGCACCTCCTATTTCAGAACTGGAGAGCTGGAATAAATTGCACTGAAGCAGTATGACTTGATCACAGACTCACACAGTTTGCCACAGTTAAGTCCCTTCACATTTACATGATAAAGGTCAGCCAGCAAAAAAGATAAGTGTGCAATAAAGCACAGAAATACGTTTTTAAAAAGTGCTTAACTTTGGAAATTTTGGATAAATTGATGTGAATGTGACAACATTGTCCTGCAGAATCAGGAAAAATGTAGTGATCATCAGAATTGACTAAATTGAACAGCAATTTTTTGCGCATACTTTTCAAGATATATATATATAACTTTCTTTTCCTCTGCTTTTAATTTTCAGCCAATGAATGCAGCTTTGTATGCATGTATGTCAGCTTATTTTATTTACTGATCATAAACCAAATTTCTAAAGCAAGAGAGGGCTGTGTTAAACTGGATTAGAGTGTTCCATGTCAAAACATTCACCAATATTGAGCACTCCTAGCTCTTTTATTGTGGTTGCATTGCTTTTTTGGCACCTAACATCCTGACCCTGGCATGCCTCAGGCTCATTGCCCAGTCTAACAAAGTGTTTGCATTAAGCACAGTCAGAGAGTGGCAAGGGTGGAACCTGCTATTCCTGCCAGAGCTTTCCCTCCTCACAGCCTTGCCTCTTCTCAGCAGAAATAGAGCTCTAAGTTCATCAAGACTTGATTCTCATTAACACTTAATAATGCCACTCCCAGACCTTCATGAAACATTCATCAACCTCACAAAACTCAGAAGACCGGCATAAAAAATGTATGAGATTTTTATGATATTAAAAAAATTATGCATATGAGACTCCTTCTGTTGAACTCCAGAGTTTTAGGTCTGTTTTTCATAAGGCTCAGTTTTTCAGTTTGGTCATGCCTGAGTAGGCTCTCCTCTGCAGCTAAGTGGGTTAAAAATTTTCTTTTTCTAAGAAATACACACACAAAATCAGCTGAAGCTAGGGCCTGAAAAGAGCCACTAAGTAGCACAAAATGATGGATGAAACTGAAGCTGGGAAGATGGGAAACTGTGGGAAACCAGTGTTAGAATGTTGTAAAAACAGGCAGCAAAAATGTTTGATTTCTGCTACCAGCACTACTGCAGTGATCACAGAAATCAAGGAAAACTGCAATACGTTGCAACTGAGTTACAATTCCAAGCAGAAAGAGCAGTCAGAAGGGCAAGCATTTATTAAAGGCACAAACAAGCCAAACTGTTCTATACAATGCAGCAGTGGCTTTTTCCATGTCAGCTCTGGCTTCAGAATCAGCTATCAAGGAGAGAAAAGGGCAATTACATCAAGTTACAGGTTAATTCCCTGGCATCTGAAACATTCCTCTTAGCAGCACTTTTTACAGACATAGAAGGGAAAGAACCACAAGGCCTATTTCAGATTCATGCCCTTTAATATGGGGGGAATGTGCTGTGCAGGACTGACCATGGCAATCCTGGTGCTATCTCACTGTGTCCATATGTTTCCCTTTCAGCCTTGGAGCAAAGCTGGAGAAGCAGAAGTTGCCATGGGCACCGTCACCTCATGCAAGTTATTTTACCATGGCACTTCAGCCCCTTTCTATCACATCCCAGCAAGAGGGACCCAAAGGTGCCTTTCCCAAAGCTCCACTGTGATGCCATCCTGGATGTAACTGCCTGGACTCAGATACTCCCCCAGCTGTGACACAGGCTCTTCTCAGGATTGCTGTTCCCTGACATTCTCCTCGGGGTTGCTGTTCCCCGAGGTAATGAGGTTTTCGAGCTTCTCTTGCCCAAAAGGTCTCATGCCAGAGCCAGAAAAGACAAGCTGAGTCTGCCAGTGCATGTCTCCAAGGTTGTTTATTCTTCATTATCTCAGTTCTTTCTCAGCTCTGTGAGGCATCTCCAGCAGAACAGGACACGCGGCAGACTGGGGCTGATCGGAGGGTCCCGGACCCTTTGTACCATTTCTGTGACCCAACCACCGTCCACAACGCACTTTTTATTTACAAAATCTTACCAATAATTACTACCTATGTTAACATGTCATTTCTACTCTAAAACAATCCTGGTGATACAACTCAGCAGAAAATGGGGGAAGAGAACAAGAACAAGGAAGACAGGACCACTCCCCAATTCCTCCATCTTGCCTCTTCAAACCCATATACTAAAAATCCTAAATTCTACATTTACACTCTGTGATAAACTAACTACTTCTTATTTTGAATTCTTTTGGCTTGTGATTCTTCATACAATGTGGGCATTCACTCCTGTGGACAGGGATCAGAGGCAGTGTCCTCCTGGGCTCTGTGTGAGGCTGGCTGATCCCCTTGTACAGATCCCAGACCCCCCTGTCCAGTCTCCAAAGCCTCCAGGGTGGCCAGAGGGATCTCCAGGACTCCGACAGGCTCTGGGCCACACGGAGACAAAAAAATACTTCTTGTAACTTTCAGCCGTTTTGAACACTATTGCTCAAAGAGGAAAACCCAAAACTGAAAAAAATGAGCTCCTTTCATCATCCTTTGGGCTGAAGATGCCAAAACTTCTGCCTGTACTCCCAGAGGATGTGATTCTGCAGCTCCCAGCCACGGGCAGCAGCAGGTATTGTAGGACAGACCCTGCTGTGGTCTCTAGGATGAATGTGTAAGGCAGGGGGTGCACAATCAAGTAGGTATCTGCTGTGGCTGAACATGAGAAAGTGTTAAAAGCCTGCAAAAAAATCGCTGTTTTCTGAGTAAATTGTACTATCTTTTTTGCCTACCACTTATTCAAGTCACAAGAGGATGAACAATCCATATGTAAGAGAGATGAATTATTGCTGGACTTATTAATGGTATTTACTTTGGGCAGAAAGTCTCAGGACTCTATAATGGTTTTATTGCTCTGCTGACCTTGCAATCGATTGTTCTAATTAATAATTTCAATTAATATTAAAACCAGGTATTACTACAGAGGATTCATTTCCTATACTTGCAGGAGACTCTGCATTGATGGGCTTATTCAAAGCAGAGTTCCCATTCAACAAGGCTCATCCTTAAATTCATACACTTTATTTTGAGATCCCTGCAGATAATATTGATAATTTTTGAAATTCTCTTAAAAGGGAAAATAAAATAGAACATCTTTCACTAATTCACAAACATCATAGGTGAGTTTTGCAGAGTGCCTACATCCTTAAAGAAGATTAAACAAGACCTCATCCTATAGTTTTGCTGAAATTCATCCCCTTCCCTTACAGAGAGAAGATTTCACTAATCAGAATAATGGAGAACAGCAGAAGATACCATTTTGCTTTGTCTGTATTTATATTTAGCAACCTTTTAAGAAAGCTTCAGCACCCCATGCTACGGAACAATTAGATCCTGAAAACTGAAGGAGAAAACAAATCATTTTTCAAAAGGTTTGCAGAGGTGTGTTGGAGCTGTGCAGTTACAGGGACCTTGTCATCCACCCCCACAGCCCCAGAGTGGGACCACAGCGCAAAGCACAGCATCCCTCATCTGCTGCTGCAGGAGTGGAGAAAAGGAGGGCTTGGTGGTCCCAGTGTGGGCACTCACGCCTCATAGCTCCTTCTGAACTCAAGCATCTTGTGCCTCAAGTTCTCTTTTCCTCTGTGGACACAATATTTCACCTCACAGGGACGTTGTAGAAATAAATTATCCAACTACAGAGAGTAGGGAGAGCCTGAGTAATGAGCATGGGGAACAGGCTTGAGAGGAAATGAGTAATCCTGCCTCCAGAGCAGAGGCTGGAGGGCCACGCACAGCAAATAAGGCCTGGAGACACATGAACAATGATGCTAAATAAAATATTGAAGAGCTGCTCATTAAGAGCAACATAAAGCCAGGGAGCCTTGCCACGTCCCTGTTTGTGTGATCATCTACCACGGTAATCAGGGGCCGTACTCCTCTGTGTGTGTGTGTGTGTGCAAGGGGCAGAATCTGGGCTGCACAGGCCACCTGGTTCCTGACAATCCCCAGCTTTGGGATGATTGATTATGCAATCTCCAGGTTATCTGTGTAGGCGTGTGTGAGGGGAAGCTCGCCTCTCCTGCTGTCACAACACTCAAGGTGCAATGGATTAAGACTTCACCACAGATGCAGGGAGCTGCGGAGACGGGATTTACTCACAACTTCAGCAGCGATTTAATTCAGAGCCACACCATGTGGGTGTAATTACTCACTGTGTAGGAGTTGCCTCCCATCCTGGAAAAGCCATCTGTGGAGCAGCCTGAGAGCTCTGTGCGGACAGTGTGGCCCCACGCCTGCCACCACGTGTGAGGCAAAGGTGGGAGGTGCAGGAGGCGCAGGAGGTGCAGTGGCTGTGGCAGCAGTGCATGCACATGAAGGAGAGGACCCCAGCTATCCCTGTTACCTGTTCAGCCAACAGCGAGGCCAGGCTTGAGTAAGCATCTGCAAACTCTGGGCCGTACTTAATGGAGTCCCGCAGCAAGATTACAGCTTCCTCCTTCTTCCCTTGGGACCTGCAGGAAGGAGGGAAAAAAAACAGAGGAATGTTCCTGTAAGTACACGTTTAGGTTATCCCACTGATTAACTACTTTAGAGAGACGTGGAAGTGCCCGGCTGGCCCTTTTCAAAAAGACTAAATGATTCATTCAGGCCTCCTCTCCACAGTGTGAGTACCCAGCATTTCCTCAGCCCTTCGCTGTCTCCAGCAGCTGGGAGGACAGAGGCTTTGATGAATCGATACAGGTGAGTATCTAAAGGGAGGGTGCCCAGAGGATGGAGGCACCGTGATCCGGGAACAGGACATTCCCTCTCACTTCAGTAGGCTGGAGACGCTGTAACACTTCATTTCCTTTGCTAAAACCTTGAAGAGTCTCTGCATGTTCCCAGACAAGGGCTCTTACAGATGCACTTGCAGCTCCATTATTTTGAAATTAAAATATCTCCAAGTTAAATCTGCCTGGGATCTGTAAATAATTCCTTAGCAAGTTGATCATTAGGTTAGAGTTCCATCCTTCAGATCCTAAGGATTATGAACAGATAGCTGAGAGGTAGCTGAGCTGATGAGCTAGTTTTTTTTTCCCAGCATTGCTCTACATTTATTGCTATGGAAAATGGAAAAGGATTCCCTAACAAAAATCTTGGTATGTTTATTTATTTGAGCTACAATTTCTCCAGTATCTGTATTTCTTTCCTTTGAAAAACGAGAAGGTTTCCTGAACAAACATCTAAGGATGTTTAGCTGGGCTGAAACAACATTTTCCTTGTGCTGGGTGTACAAAGAATACGAATAGCAGGGCTTAGAAAAAGAAACAAAGTGCTCTGGGGAAATAGAAAACACGTGAACACCTTGCTGCTTTGGCCTTAGATTTCATCTGAGTGGCATGGTCAAGTAACCAGATCTTGTTTATAAGGTGCAAATTTCAGCAGATGATATATGTGGCTTTGCAGATTTTTTCCCTTTCTAGTTGTGTAATTGGAAGAATATTTTGGCTGTGCATTAAGCTAAGTAAAACCAGTTGTACTAGTCTTTTTCTTCTTCCAGTGGTGTTCCATATAAATTACACGAATGAAGCAAAAACAAATAAAGAACCACTCTTCTCCTACACTAATTAAAGCCTAGCTAGCTTGTCAATTTATAAAACTTTGGGATCCCTTGGCTGGAGTTTCATGACACAGTTTTATAAATCAAAACCAGATGACTGCTTAATAAAGGTATTGATGTTTGGAAGAAAATGTAGGAAATGCCCGCTATAGAAATAAAAGGATTAAGTGATCCACTCAGCAGCAGTAAAAGTTCCCATTAACCACAAGCATTCACTCTGAACATGGGGCAGCCCTCTTAATTACTCTTTTATTCCAAAATGGCCTCTTTTTTTTCTCCATCTGTACCAAGAACAATGTTTTTCTCCTGAAAGTGGGGGTAAAGAGGGAAAGATTATGGCATCTTTTTATGTGACAGACTGAATTACATTAAAAAAAGCAGATCCAGTAGTTGCTCAGAGGGCTTAGGTCTGCAAGATACCAAGTGCTCTGGCCAAACACTTAAACATGTACTTAACTTTTATGTATGCAGGTTGAAAATTAATTACTGGTTGAAGTGCTTTCCTGGCTCAAGGCCAACACTTCGCAGGATCAAGGCCATCTCTTATATAAATCTCCTGCAATTTGGGAGAGCACAAAGCATTGAAAGAACATTCCAATACACTAATTTACCATAAACTGGGGATCTGGAACAGGAATAGTTAGGTAATGTACATCTTCACTGTGATAGGGAGAAGAACAAATTCAACTGACAGGAGTAATCTGTGACCACTTATTCCAATTTTTACCCAAATTATCCTGTTTTATAATGCCCTCTCTTGTCTACCTCTCCCACCCAGCTCATAGCTTTGCCTCTGCAATCAGCATGCTCAAGCTGAAAACAAGGATCGGCTCTTTCCACCAAGAGCATCTCTTCCATGTTTTTGCAAGTGCCCTACAGTTGGAGAAGCAGCAGGTTAAACCAACCCACCAAAGTCTAGTGATGCACAGGGCTGTTAGCTCTGGAGCAAATTTCACATGCAACAGGAGCAACCTAGGAGTTAGTGCTCCAAAGGACTTGGTAACTTTCCTATTTTATTGTGTGAAGTTATTTAGACTGTATTAAAGCCAGAAACACAGAACTCAACAAAGGCTCCACAACCATTCTGAACAAATTTTTACAAGGGTACAGAAAAGCCAGAGCCCAACTCTTCTAGAGGTACACAATGACAGGACAAGAGGCAACAGGTGCCAGAGCAGGAACATGGGACATCCTGATTAGATATAAGGAAAAATATTTTTCACCACAAGTGTGGTCAAACACTGGAACAGGTTGCACTGAGAGATTGTGGCATCTCTGTCCTTGGAGGGATCTAAGATTCAGCTGGACACAGACCTGAACAATCTAAACCAATCAGACTTGCTCTGAGCAGCTACCTTGATCTCCAAATCATCTCTAGAGACTCTAATATATATTATAATAATAACCTAAGTTATTTTTTCAATCTACTGCAAAAATTAGACTGCCAGAGTTTGTGGGGGTTTCCAACCACAGTCCCCAATGTGTATGTGGTACTGAGGGATAACTGCTCCCCTTCATGAGACAGAGTATCCTGCAGAGACCATTCAGAAATCCAGCTGCAGTATCACTGAACATCACCACTCAGTTTGCTTCTGGATGAAAGGAGGGAACGTGCACTAGCTAAAAGGTCTTAAATGTCAATATATGTAATTTCTATCTGATGTTTTTCAGCATCTCCAGACAGTTCTGCAAGCCTGTGTCAGCATACTAACATCCAGAAGCCTGTATCAGAGAGGGCAGATAGTCCTTCCTCTTCTGAATAATGTGTTTGCTCAACTGGGACTAAATCACAACAACAAACAACACTTGGGACATGCTGTATGTTATTCTACATCCAGAAGAAAATCAGTCCTTTGAGTAAACTCAAGATTCAGTGGAGATTGTTTCTAGGCATTTCATTTTCCCCTTGAAAATGAAGCCATAGCACTCTCAAAGCACATGAGAGTTCTGAGGCTTTTCTTCATAAGGAACAGTGTACTGAATATTGCAGTGCTTTAGGTGTGGATTGATATGGTACCACAAATGAGTTCTTATCCTTTCTTCTTGCAACAGAAAGCTGAGATCGATATTTATTTCAAATGTTCATAATATATTATTTCTTGTCTTTTTACAGAAATACCCACAGCCTATAAATTCATGAGGTATTCTGAACAATATTTATCTGTATCTCAAAGAATTTGAATTTATACAGTGGAGTCAAATACTCAAAACACAAGAAAGCAGCATCAGGCTGCTCTGTCACTGATCACAGACCACGAAAGCAGAGAGATTTCTTACTTTTAGGTAGGCCATCTTCCATCTTTGGGGTCTATTTTAAGAAAGAGATCTGTCGGCATTGTTTAATTTTCTGCTCTCCAATATTTATATTAGGCACGAAAATTATGACATACAACTTTATTTTAGGATATGTAAACAAAACCAGAAGTTTATTCAGCCATTACCCTGCAATACTTCCTGAGAACATTCATCTTCTGGCACATAGCTGTCTTCTTTATGTGCAAACAGAAAATGGAAACATCATTTTTCATCTACGACTTCCACAGAAAACAACTTAAAAATTCTACCCAGTGTCCTCAAAACAGTTTTTACTCAAGTTTAAATCCCAAGCAATGTATGCTTAAATAGCTTATTTGCATGGAATAATGAAAGGCAGATTCCCACATAGGAATGACAAATCCATCCTTCCAAAATCCTGGACTTCCCTTCTCTTAGTACTCCAGAGGAGATGAAATCTAGCATCTGCCATCAGATTTGCACCCTGTGAGTAGGGATGGGTGCAAGGAACTCAGCAGAATTCAACTGGGGATTCTCCATGCCAGAGATTTCATTCCATGTCCCAGTACAAGCAGGGCTGTTACTGGACATGCCTTAAGTGTTGCAAACCAGTCTCTTCCTGATCTGTCCCATGCTCTGAAGCCTTTGTAAAGAGGACAAAAAATGCTTTTATTGCTTGACCATTTATGTTCTCTCTGACATACGTTTAAAAATCAAAACACTTCATAATCTCTCATAGCACATCCAGAAAGTAATATCTGTCTGTAATATTCTGCAGATTTCCATTTTATTTAATTTATTTCTCATATTATACTAGCATTTAGTGTCTGCAGAATACTGGCTGCCATATATCTACACATTTTAATATATATATATATATATCTGAAAGGATAATTGTAGACACAGGTAGAAAATATAAATAAAGACATCTTTGTAGGAAGAGGAAATGTGAAATCTCTGCCTTGTACCTGTCTGGTCATCTCACAAGTTACCTCATGCTCCAGCATGGCTGATGTTCCTTTGCTAAGCTGCTGGATCATCTAGGAAAGGTGCTGCCCAAAGGGTTTGGGATCCCATTTTAAGGCAGACATTCATATAGGATCTGCCCACGCAGCATCTGCTTGACATATATGCTAATTCCTGCACTGTGAACTCCACCTGGTTTTTAGCAGGTCTTTTAAAGCTGAACAGGGGGATGAAGGCACTCAGCTTCCAATACAATTAATATTACTGCTGTGTCCAAATGCACTACATTGCTTTGGAAGCCTGAAGGAAGTTTAGAAAATGGGAGCACATGGATGTGGGAAAAGGGCAAGAGGATCCTGAGTGCTTTCTTTTGACAAGTTTAGCACAAGCATCACACACATTTAACTACTGCAAAATGTGGCACCACAGAAGGATGGAGGGCACATCCAATACAACAGGACACGCAATATCTTAAGTATCACAATGTGAAAAACATGACATATTGCACAGAAAACAAACAGCAGTTCTAAGAATTTTTCCCCACATGTCTCCTTTGTGCTTTTCCAGTGCAGCAAATCCAGTTTTTATCCATCTTTTGGCTCATAAAAGCCCTTTGACAGGCCAGATTTAAGCATAATTGACATGGAATGTCCTGGTGCTTCTTCTGGCTTAGATCCTTTTGTATTAATATTTTATATTAAAAAAACCTCCAAAATGTAACAGAGAATAATTACTAAGGCACATATGATGGATTTATAAGACAATACGTATTTTTAAACACCTCTGCCACCTAAAATTAATTTCAATCAACCAAATTTGATGAATAATACAAAGACCTTTCTTTTCTCTTGTAATAAGACTGTACCATTTTCCTTCCTTGTGAGTATTTCCAGTAAAGCACTTACCTACTTTCTATTTAAGATTTCTCATTTCCCATACTCTAACCTCAAACCACCAGGTTTACTTGTAACATTATTCTGATCATTTCTCTGCTTCTGAACAGACCAGGTGTAACTTCAGCAGCCCAGTTAACATCCTTTATACAAATCCACACTTGAAGTTACATTTCAGGACCAGAAAGACCAAGTTTTAATGACACGGTGCCACTTTAAAACCAGTCCCACACTAAGCCTGTCATGGTTTAACCAGCACAAAGCCCAGTCTGCTCTAAAAGATTTACCAAGACTTATTATCATCAAAATAAGGACAGTTCATACCAGCAAAAATGTACTTTTACTGCTGTAGTTTAAGCAGTTCTCTCAGCAAACATATCACAATATCCTCACAAAAACAAGGACCTTTTTGCTGGTGCTAAACAGAGATATTTCACTTTTTTTTAACGGAACCCTTTGCAGATCTTATCATACTGACTTCTTGTACAGATCTAAGTTTAGAAGTGGTTAGTCAAATTAATTTGCATGATTGTGATTGTCTGCTATTCTCCTTGCTAAAGGCTGACACTCTAAATAACAACGAGTGAAATAATGAGCTCATCAACTTGTTTTTAACAGTCCAGGCATGTAAACCAGCCTTCCCCTCCAATCCAGACCTACCTGCTCTGCAATGAACTCTCTGCTGCTCTGAGCATCTCAGGATAAGGTGCTTATGCCTAAACTATACAACAACTTCCCATACAGCTAATGAGGAGAAGTGGGAACTTGAGGAGAGGGATTTTTTGGATCTGTGTTGTTTATTAGCTTGGCATCTGATGCCTACCTTTGAACAATACAGCTTCCTCTCCTGGAAATGTTTACACATCTCCACCAGGATGGGGATCTCAGGTGACTAGCTGGGTTTAGGCAACTCATTTCTGATGCCTGTTTCAGAACAAATGGATTTCCTGCAACTGAAAAACACTTGTGAAGAGCACCTGGAGTGATGTGACAGCACAGGGATAACTGAAGTAAGCCACACCTTTGTGCTGGCACTTTTAGATGGCACTAAGAAATTACACCATTTCTTCACCAGCTGGCAGTAAAAAAAATCCTTTGGTGATGTGTGTAGGGACAATGGGAATTTTCTTGGTGCCAGACCTGCATTCAACTTACTTGAGCAGGTTGCCGAGGTTGAAGAGAGCTCGGTTGTGCTGAGGGTTGAGCTGAAGGGCCCGTCTGTAGTAATTCTTAGCCTCCACCACATCTTTGGTCAACGTCCCCAAGTTGTTGAGAGCACTTGCATGACGAGGGTACAGCCTGGGAAAAATGAAATATCAAGTTACAGGTGCTCATTAATTGACAAATTAAGCTGATGTCACCGAGTTTGCCATCAATGCTGTTTGGCACTCAATAAATGGAAAGATGTCAGCCAAAAAACCCTGTTCTCCCTTCATTTGCTGCAGCTCAGATGGGATCCTGAGGACCCTTTTCAACTCCAAAAGAGATTGCAAATCAGATCTTCTCCTATGGTTCCTATGTATCTCCAGGACAAAATGGAATGCTGAACAGCTTTGAAAACCTATCTTACCCTTCAAGCAAAAGGCATAGTGACTAAAGCAGCCTGAATGTTTTTATTCAAAATGCTTTTGCAACAAGCAAGAATTGCCTTGTCAAAAAATATTTCCAATGGAAATATACACAGTGTTTTGATACACACAGAATCCAACACATCACTGTTTAAAATTATTTACTGGGTTTTTGAATTTTTTTTTACAATGAAACTGATAATAAAGCACAAAAGGAAACCTGAAATCAACTATTTCGAGACTAAGCAAAATGATAAAAGAATCTGGAACCAGACTGCTTAACAGTATGAATTCTCTAAGCTTCTTGTAGCATTTGGTTCAGTACACTTCTATCTGATCTGCTAATCTTCACATCTGCCTGTTTCAATTACAAGATTACATTTTTGGGCCCAATGCATCTCTGTTAAAATTCTCCACAAATTAAGCAGCAGGTCATGGTCCATTCAGCAATTTAAATTCTCAAAGTTGTGCTCCTACATTAATATTTCAGACTGTAGGTCTTTCACCAGAAAACTCCAGAGGTGGAAATGATCCAGGGCTCAATGCAAGTGTCGAGGACCCTCTGTGTAACAGGTAGGTGAAAACTGAGGGTCATTATGATAAGGAAATAAATTTTTGACAGACGCCCACAGAAGTCTCTGGAGACCATCTGTGTGAGAAGGTCTGAGGCTCTGAGGACAAGTCATCTGACAGTTCTTTGCCTTAGGTCCCTGATCACGGGAAAGTGATGTGGATAATGACATTAAAAGTAGTTGGCTATGAAAGCACAGGGTACAGCATGAGAAGGAGCATTTAAAGCCAGAAGGGATTAAGACTCTACAGTATAGCCTGACTAAAGTTTGCAATTGTTCTTAATCCAAAACTTTCCATGGTGGGTTTTCTGGGGTTTTTTTTGCCTGGAGTTTTTCACTATGTCAATTCAGCCCTAGGATTTTCTGTGCTTAAGTACATGAATAACTTAGCATTTTGCAACATTTGTATCAGTCGCATTTTCACTCCCCAGCTCATAAATGTTTTTGGCAAAGTCTTATTTGGGGGTGAAGCTGGAAACACACAAGGGAACTCTGGGAGAAATGAGCATGCACCACTAACAAAACCAGGATGTTTCCTACCATTATGTAAGAGAAAAACCCGAAGTCCTTTTTTTCACCTAGCAAACAAGGACTGCAAAGTCACGTATTTGAGGAGAAATTGTGCAGGGATGTGATTTTTAAAAACTGGCTTGTTATAGTAATGAAAGATAAAAGTAGTGACCATCACTGATAGCAAATAATGACTACAGAGTGCCACCATCCCTCCCACACAGGTGAGCATCCCGTCCCTCAGAGGTCACCACTTCTGTTGCAAGCCCTCAGGTGCACTGCCCAGTGTCCACACTCACCCCCCACCTGCATTTGCTGCTCAAGTGACTGCTGAAGAGACCCTAATTGAACCTGTCACAGAGTAGCAAAGAGCTGGAAGTTCGTGGTGAGAACTGCAGCCAACATCGAAATCGCATCACTTTCCATCGCTGAAGCTCCCCAGTGAGCCTGATGCATTTTGGGGTGTGAGAGGCATCCTGCGCTTGGAGAAGCACCAGCAAAAGAAAAGATGATGATGAGGGTGTGGAGTCTTGAACTTGGCCCTCAAATCCATTTGTCATCCAGCCTAAGTCTCCCCAGGTGAAGCAGGCTGGGAGAAATGTTTTCCAGAGCAACAGCAGGGTAGGAATGGAAAGGCCGAAGCTTGCTTGCACTTCAGCACTTGGGATGCAGATCTGTGTGACACCTTGACCAGAATCTGAGCAAAGAACATCTTAGGGCAAATGACCACGGGCTTAGACTTGTTTCCCATTTCCTCCAAGAGATTTTGACATTGTTTTGGGCCAAGAAAAAGGTCTGGGAGTTATATTTTTGAGCCTTTTTTTACCAGATGGCTACGATAAAAGTGTGCACTACTTCTGTCAGTACTCACACATAGAACAGCTCTAATATTTGACTTGAAGTCAGTTGAGTTATGAGTGGGCAAAAGGATTTCAGACAATTCTTGGGAAAGTCAGAAACAGATTAACATTTTATAGCCCTATACCTGATGGTTTTTCTCTCAAACTTTCAGAAATTAATTCTGTTCTTGGCCTTTAGTGCTCCTATGGCATTTTAGGCCCAGGAGATTTGCTTGCACCAATTTGGAGTGGAATGAAAATTCAAGATTAAAAAAGGAACTGATTTCACCTTTAACTTGCACAGTTCTGACCAGCAGCTCCATAAATTCCGTGCTCAGTGTTAAAACCTCTCAACAGCGTATCACAGATGCAAACACATCTACCATGTATCCTGGGCTCTATTTCTTGTCTTTTACATTTATTCATTACATCTCGTTGCCCTTTCCAAGAAATGTAAGTGAAAACCCAAAACCTCAGCAAGCACAAACGATCAGCTTAGACCTGCTGAGCATCTGGCCTGAAGAACTTACGACATCTGCAATTTTACATGTCTGAACAAAAGTTATGAGAAATTCTGACCACAGCAAGATAAGGCAAGGGTGTTGGGCTTTGCCAGTAGGGTTCAGCTCTTTTCTTTCTGTCCAAATATTTTATTTGGAGTATTACTTTATTATGGTGGTAGAGCAAGCTACCACTTCAGCAGAACAACCAAGCCTAAGAGAACATCACCTCTGGTAAAGTAACCAGAGCCAGAGTCTGAGCCCATGACCACCCATGCTGTTACAGAATCACTGAATCACAGAATGTTTTGGGATGTAAAGGACCTTAAAGATCATCTGTGCCAATGCCCATCCACTATGGGCAGGGCCACCTTCTACTAGACCAGGTTATTCAAAGCCCCATCCAACCTGGCCTTGGACACTTCCAGGAATGGGGCATCCACAGCTTCTATGAACAGTGTGCTCCAGTGCCTCAACGTTCTCACAGTAAAGAATTTCTTCCTAATATCCCATCTAAACCTGCCCCCTTTTGGTTTATACTGCTTTCACACCACCCTCAAATAGTTCCCAGGAGTGGTCCAGGCCTGAGCTCAGATCAGGGTTTGGTCCCAAAAGCCAACTTGGACTTGGCCACTGTCTCTCAGAGGATACAAACATCTGCTCAATACTTCCAGGTGAATTTATGCCAGTTGGCCTCAGGGCTAGAGAATGTGGATCAGATAATTTTTTTATTTATTAATAAGGATGTTGAATAAAGGACTAGCAGCCCTATTTAAACTACCCTCTGTTCAGGCACACCCACTGCTATTAATAACAGTTCCCTGGGAATAAAAACACTGCAGAACAGTCTTGTGGCAGGATTTATGCAGGAGCATAAAACTTGACCACAGGTTACCAAATGAAGCAACATTTACTCAAGAGCTTTCAAAATGGTTCTGCAAGACTTGCAGATACACTAAACTTGTTTGCTTTTGCTGTAGGTGATTTGTTGTTGTAATGGAGGGAGGCACATGTACTTCTATTTTGAAGTTATCAGGAGATCTGTGCTGTTTATCAAGACTTCTGGAATTGCTCCCAATGAATCCTGATATTCAGCTTTAACTCATTTTGATTGTAAGTTCTCTAATGCAAACATTGTCTCTTCCCCCTTCTTCATTCATATGAACAATGTATTTGTTTCTTAGAAGGGTTAGAAACACATTACCAAGACAAGGAGGTTTCCAATTAACCTGGGGTCTCTTCATGCCACAATAATGACAATACTCAGAATCCAGACTTTATTTTATGAACCATCACTCTGAAGACACTGAGATGCAAGAGATCAATTGTTAGAACATATCTAGCTTGTTTTGCAACTTCTCTTAAAAAACAAAGCTTTCTATCTGGACATACATAGAGCTGTATTTTCCTTGCCACCAGCACTGATAATGGTAACAGTCTGCAGGCAATATCCCTCTTGCTATGCATCTGATTAGGTAGGAATTCCTCTAGGCTTCACCTAATCAAATGCAAGTGCTGCATTATTTATGAAAGAAAGCTGAATTTCATTAAACTTATTCTACAAGCAGCAGTTCATGTAAGAAACCAGTTTATCCTTTCCTTTAGAAATCAGAATAATTTTCTTTAAAAATCTACATTGACGGATAATTGTAATAGAAGTCTTGAAATAGCAAAATTATGGGAAAGCAACCCATAAAAGTATATTTTAACACAGATGGAGATTTCATTTCTAAAGAGAAGACAAGTGGGATGTTTCCTTGTTGTAGAATGAATAATTCAAATGATTCCTCCAATGCTGTATCTGCAATTGTCAGAATAAATTTCAGCAGCCTTCCCTTTAACTATTACAGGTTTAGACTGCACAAGAACTCCTGTTAGTAATTATCCCCACTTCTTTTAGGTTAGCAAAATTCCCTCTAATACCACTGGAAAAAAAGCCCTACTGACTTGCACAGTCAAGAGATTTCCAGCTTCCCAAGACGATACCAGGTATAAAACATATACAGTCATCAAAACGATGATGACCATTTGTTCTGCTTTTTCATTTAATACCACTATTATCTGCAACATGAGGGCTTTTTTAAAAAAATTGAAGGGCATTGTTTGGCTCCATATCTGAATTACAAGACAATTACACAAAGAAGAGAAAGGGAGGAAATTTGTTGTCATGACTGCAACCTATAATCCACCAAGAATTTTAATTCTTTTAATTCAGGTCGAGAAAGACCACTTAAACAACTGGCAAGCTCTGCTCACAGTCCTGCCTTTAAACAGCCCCTGGTCTGGTGCCAGGGGTATTCAGGGGGAGGAAGGCATTAGTGTGACAATTACCCACTTGCCCTTAAGAGCATTATGTGGTTTTTGTACAGCCATTACTGTGTGGATAGCAAGCAGCAGCGGATGGGGCCAGACTAACATGCAATTAGCCTGGAAAACTACCATGGACAGCATGGAAAAGGGTGCAATGTCATCTTTCAGAGGTCTGGGCAGCCCCCCACAACCACTGCACAATAAAAGAGATTACTGAAAGCAGCCCAGAGACACTTCTCAGAGCTGGGACAGTCCTGAGATGTCATATGAGGGTGACTCCCTGATGCCCCAGCCCTTCATCACTCTCCAAGGGCTGACAATAACACATTCCCAGTGACTTACAACATGAGTTCTTATAACCATTATAAAACTTGCAAGCAACTTTGGTCATCATTAACCCAACAGCCATGCCATGGCAACAGCAGCAGAAGGAAGAAACCTGCCTGCATCATCTTGCATAATATTCAAAGGAGAGTCCAAGCTTATTAATTTCTTCTATAAATCAAAATATTAAGTGAAAAATAATAAAAAAATAAACTATTGAGTTGGAGAGATCTGGTGTGCCTGGTTTTTGTTAATGCATCTTTTGATTAAACAACGCATTTAAACCTAGTACTCACAGGGACCACACCACCATTGAGGCAGCTGTGCTAAGTCACCTCCCTGTGCTGCCCTGACAAAACAGGCTGTGTTACCTCTCTGTGGCAAGAGGAAAGGAGAGCCTGAAGAGCCCTGGGCCAGACCTCTCACCATTCCTCCTCCATACAAGAGGACACTTCCCTGACAGCCACTCTTGGCTCTCCTGGTGCCCGTCCAACTCTACCAAAGTTCAGCATCCTTGGGGCTCCCTGCAGCCACACTAGGTACACGGACTCAGAGGCCTTGTTCACTCAGGCCCAATTACCAGCTGGCAGCATGGCAACTTGTTTTTAAGGCACGTTTTGCCCATTCCAATATATACTGTAATGATTTGCATTGTTTTGCCAACGAAAGTAAGAATGTTATATGAATAACATTTCCATCTGTGCCAAGTTTTAATACCACCAATTTCATATCTATTCCATTATACTATTTCAAGCCAATTTTCCAATTTTAATATTACACCACACTCATTTTCATGTATTTATGTAAGTTCTCAATAAAACTCTATGTCAGGATGAATTAAAACATGATTTGACGTAATTCTGAGACCAGTCATCCTTCTGGGAACAATTCTGCACTGGCAACAACTCAGGTCATGGCCTCATGATGGCGTGGCACCTTGTTTCAAGAGCTGCCCTACATGATGTGGAGATGTGAATGGCAGATCCTGTGTCTTCCTCTAAAGGTTTTCAATTTGTAACATTTGAATTTCTTTCAAGGAAGGAGAGCTGCTCCTGCAATATCAAGCAGCAGCTGGTTTTCTCTTGAAGAGTTCTAGTAGTTGCATCAATATTTCCTCAAAGGTAACACCCTTCAGCTTGGCAGAAAGTTTGTGGCAGGCTGGTATTTTCTGTATTTAAAAAAGCACCTGGAAATCCTGTTGGAAGTCAGGCAAGTGAGAGATCTAATGCTTTTAGGTTCCTTTGAAAGCCTCAGGCATAATCTTCTTCAGGGAAAGCGTGACAAAGCAGTGAGACTCCTGGCTGTACACAGCACAGCCCGGAGCTGGGTATTACATCACGCCCATTTCCACACTCCCAGCTGCGAGGGGCTCCTGACACAATACCAGGGGTGAGACAAGAGTGATCCCAGTCTGGTACTGGGAGCTCACAGAGCACCCCTGAGCAGCGCTGTGGGTCCTCATGGCTGTTGCATGGGCCAGCTCAGCTCCTGGGGGAGGTCCTGCTCAAGAAGTCAGTGCGGGGTCATGCCTGATCAGCAGTGTCTGCAGCAAGATCTTGATCTAACCTGGGATCTCCACAGGCCACTTGGTGTAAACAGCAAGTGCTGAATCACAGCCAGGGATCAGTGACAGAAGTAAGGTCCTGGTTTTATGGATTCTCCCCCTGCCCATCACCCCAGCAGGCAGAAGAGCAGCCCTGCCACCAGCAAACCCTCTCAGCAGAGTGAGCCTCCCAGGCTGAATTGCAGAGCACCCTGCTATTGAGGGAAACCTCTACAGGGCAGATATGGGAAAAAAGTAATAGAAAAGCTGAATAGATTTAATCTGTATACTGACAAAAGTCTCTTGAATTCTTTGAGCTTGACATCCATTAAGGAAAAAAATACCCCCAACATACAGCAATATCCAAAAGCATGCCCATTCAAATAACCAACCAGTAGCACATTAAACAATATTACAAGTTACAAATTTTCATTAGATTTTCAAACTTGAGCAGGGATAGAAGCCTGACAGTTAGAGTTGAAATATAAATAAATAAAATCTTTCCTACTAAATTCACATGTTCCCTGAAGTGTTGAGGAAACATGAGGTTATCAAACAGGGCCGTCTGCTTATTCTCTCACATAAAGAATTTATGCAGGATCCATGTAAGTCCTTAAAATCCCAGGAACCTCAACACTCCCAAAGCCCAACAAAAGACTAATCATTCACAACATGCCTGACTTACAGACAGTGTGCACAATGCAGGCACATCCATAGAGCCCACAGAATCTTGAGGGACCCCCCGGCAAACAAGAGACCATCAGGTGAGCCCGTCGATCAATCTGACATGAGGGGATAAGCTAACAACACGCTCTCACTGGAGCAGATGGGGGGGAAATCACACCTGTCATCTCCCGAGGCTCCCAGGTGCCAGGGGAAGCTGTACAGCCCCATACTGTACAGTTTTCATAAAAACAAGGACAGCAGGCTAAGAAATAAACAGTGGCTATGGGAATGAGAAACTAATCCTTGGATTTGAGGTTATCATTAGCCAAAACTGAAAGGTAGACCTGAACGTGTGCGAAGTACAGACGCAAGTTTCTCTCTGCATACCCCAAAGAAAAATCAAAATAGATGCCTTGTCTCAATAAGAAAAGTTTTCATTAGGGGAGCATTTTTAATTATCCAGATTTTTTTCATCAGTCTCCAATACATAAGAAAGCAGAGCTTTGATGCAGTGTGTGAGGAAGGTTATGGAGTTGTCATCCTCCAAGATGATGGGGGCTTTTCTCCAAGGTGATGTATTTGAAAAGCCAGCAAGTCCCTGAAGGGCAGCATAGAACGACCTGCACCCTCAACAAGACACCACGGTGTAGGGAGGGACCTGTAACCATCATTGTCCAGGGCTGACACATCCATCTGTCCATCCCAGCAGGCACACCCAGCTTCTGTGGCTCTAAATGCACACATACTCTGTCTGCATCAGGGCTCATGGTTGCACTTATACCAGTTCTGTTTTCAAGTAAATAAAAGCCTGTGCATTGATGGATTGTTATTTTGTCACTGAAAACTAGAAAAAACTGAGCAGAACTGGAGCAGCCCTCAAAACAGGCAGGGATTAGCACTTTATAGAGAACAGGTTCAAAAATAAATTACACTGGCTGAAGTAATTTGGCCATGCAATGTGTTGTAAAGGCCATTAAGTCTCTGATTCAAATTATAAGGCAGCCCTTTCAGCCATCAATTACCATTAAAATACTCAACAATTCTATCCAGCCTCAGGACAGCCACCACACACCTATGCAATACTCCTTATGCCTACTGTCAAAGTTTGCATCAGGACACCACACAAAGATTTCCCAAGTGGCTGGACATGATCCACCTCCAGCCCACAACATCCACTAACACAGAGTACTACATGCACTCTCTAGGAAGATGTTTCAGCCTTGCTCCAAGGGCCTGACCTAAGTAACATCAGAATGTCAGAAGGGCACTCATGGCTTTGGGAGCAAAAGCAGTCACGGCACTCACAGCAAAGCAGCACTGCACATTTTTTACTCACTGTAAAAACAGGCTAACAAATGGTGCTGGTATTTTAATTCTTCCCAGAAATAAATCACAGATGGTATCCAAGGCCACCTGCAGTCCACGCTGAGAGGCATTTTCAAGGCAAATACATTGACACACACACATAAAGGGCTGTAAGAACACAATTTTTTTTACTGCATGGAGAGTGCAATTTAACTGAATTTAAACAACCCCAGATACCGTTGGTTTAAGATATATAAGAGCCCAGCAGGAAGGTATGTGGGAAAAACTCAGGAAGAAACCTGAGTCTCCCTCGCAGCATTAGGGCTTTATTTTAAAAGTGTAGTGAGGTGAAAGAACAGCCTTGCTTTTTTTCTTTTCTACCCATTCCAGTGATGCTATAAACCAATTTTGTTCTCTCAACTGAGAGAAACAGAAACTGCTTACACTGTTTTCCCTTCTTCATCTAGCCTGTGTTTGAGTACTAAGGATACAGTACCATGATTTCATGACCCTTACTGATGCCACAAACCAGCACTCCCCATTTCCATGCTGCAAACAATGCTCTAAGATATATCACTCACAAGCTCTGCAAGAGCCAGACCACACAAATTGTAGCACCAAGTGTTTCCATACTGGTTTCTCTGCCTCCTGAGCCACTCTCTCCTCTCTCTCAAGGCTGAACAGCTGAACAGCTCCCTGAACAGCAAGGAAAACCAACCCAAGAGTTCCTATTTGCTGTCCAGAGGCTCCCTCCTCCAGAAGATGCCACAAGAGGGAATGAAGGTTTCTGCAGGGCAGGCTGGTCCCCTTCCCTCTCTGTTTGGTCAGCAGCATTTGGCAGGTAAAGTCCAAGGAGAGATTGTGCCTAGGAACCTGTTGATGGACGTGTACACACACGGAGGTAACGCTGCAGAAGTGTGTGCACTCTCAGGTACACACACCAGTGCATCCATGAAAATAAATCCACGGTATCACATTACACAAGGTGGACCCCTCCTGCAGGACTCTACACTGTCAGGTATGTTTTAACATCTAGAAGGCAAACAGGAATTTTTCGATGATGACCTTTTTCCAGACAAAGAAATGCAGCTTGGATAGCACAGAGCTATTATTAGCATGTTTATCCACCCAACTCCAGCAAGGGACTCAGCAACCTCCTTCAGCCCCACCTGCTGATACTCACATTGATCTGCCCTGCATGGGAAGCACTGCCCTGGCAACAAACACAGAGAGGGATGGTAAGAACTGCTTTGGAAATTAAAATGTTGAATGAGTGCAGTTGTAGGAGGTAAGGTAAATTATTTTGCTCCCCTCCATTGTTAAAAGGAGATTGATTTAATTGGTAACAAATATTCACTGACTGGATTTTAAGGCCCTGCTGCTTTTCTCTCTCTGCATGTCAGCCCATGTGCATTGCTGAAGGGCAATATAGCAGTCTCAACAGCAACATCAAGCACACAAGGCTGGGGAGAAGCAGGACAAAAGCTTGGTAGCTATCAACAACAGCAAAAACATCTTCATTAGCACATCAGAGTTGTTCTTCAAATTTCAGTGAGGTTGCATGACCTCATATTCTCACTCACAAATGGAAGACAAGTGGTGAGATAAATTTCAGATAAGATCAGCACTGTTTGATCTCCAGGAGCAGAGGTTCTCCAGAATTCCTAACAACAGCTGCAAATCTGCAGCAGAAGCAGCAGCAAGAATGTTAAGACCAGCTTTCAAAATAGCCGTGGTCAACTCACATCTCAGACGGACTATTTCCGGCCTTTACTTTCTGAACGAAAAAAACCCCAAGGATCTCCTGGGGTCACTACCATATGTCAGGCAAACCAGTGAAGCAGTCTAATCCAGCAGTGTGTTTTTCTTGTTTTACTGTAGGTAAGCTGAAAGGTTTATAGCCCACTCCACAATCGCCGAATGCCAGCTGTTTGTTGGGGCTGTTTTACGGGTAACTCATCTGGCATCACTGAAGGGCTCCATTTCCATTCCCCTTTTAGGAACTACATAAAGAAACAGCTTTTCTTACATACACAGAATTTTTTTTCTTTTCATTCTCCCCATCTCCAATTCAAATGTTATTCTCCATTTTTGCTTTTCATTTCAGTTTTCATTTCCCCCACTCCTGGAGAACATAATTAGATTGCACTAATTACCCAAGTCTGGGTAGGTCAGGGTGTTGTGTCACTGGTCTCTGGGCTGGGGTGAGGAATGAGTTTTCTGATGGGCCACCTGCAATGGCACCAACAGGTGATTGTTGGGATTGATTGCCAAGTTTGCCTTGGAAAACAGCCCTGCAGTTCCACTGTCAGAGAAAACACATTATTCTCCTCCACCACTTTTCTGCCCTGAAGCTAACAGAGGTACACCAACATTTGCCAGCAGAGAATCCCATCTGTCTCTGAAAGCAGGAAAAGGAGCAGTTAAATGAGGATCAACTTTCCCAGGATTTAGTATCAATTGCTAGTATTTCATTAGCTTACTTGTGTGCACTTCAATATCTTTCCCCACAGTTACAACTTCACAGGAGGAAGGTGTTGCTTTGCCGAGCAGACACATGGCAGACACCTCTGGCAGAGCAGGAGTGCATGGAAGCACATCCTTACCTTGGGGGAGCTGGTGGAATGGCAACAGCAGCGTGCAGACTGACAAGATCACTTTTATTTACTAAACAATTAAACTCATTCACCAGAGATTTAGCAGATCTGCACTGTCATTTGGCATAAAGCTGGAATAGTGGATGAGCCATCACCCACTGAGGCACTGCAGCTCTCCCTTTCCTATCTCCCAGGAGCTCCCAGGCAGCAAGCCATGTCCTTATCGACTCCATTTCCTTATTAATTCCCTATTGATCTGCTCACTGAGCACTAGGCAGAAATAATATTTTTATCTTCTGTACTCTTGGCTGTGCTGCCATTGGATTGTGAAGCCTCCTGAGTAGCTTAGGTTTTCTGTAACCTGGGGAGGATGGATCCACCCACACTCACTGGGAGAGCAGGCATCAGTGAGGGGTACCTGTGGGAAATCATGAAAGCTTGTTGTGTGAATACCTCAGCTGCTGCTCTGCCTACTCCCTGATATGGAAATTTACAGAGTGGTAATTCATTTTTCCAGGTCAAGGCAGTGGCCAAAAATACCCTGAATCATCAAAATCTGCTCAGGATATTGCAGCTACTACTTCCTTCTCTCTAACTGTGGAGATTGGTCTAGTCAGAGCAGTCTGTGGGGAGCTGGTGTCTGTGAGGATGGGTGAACAGCTCAGACACAACAGCTGTTTTCTGTGATACCTGTGCATGGTCTGCCACTGCATGCACCTGAGGCTGCTGTCCCACAGCCAGCAGCTTCTCCCCTGCTGCAACACAGCCATCAAATGTAGGCACCCAGCAGAGGCTGCAGCGCCCACACACTACCCCAGGCACTGCAGAAAGGGTCTGTCTGTCTGTCTGTCTGAGGGGAAAACACAGACATTGCAATGTAATTCTCAACAGAAGAACATAGTGCACTTTTTGCTTACACTGTTCTATTGCTTATTACACAGAGCCCAAATAATTTCCCCGTGACAGAGGTGGGAAGAAAGAGTAAATACAAGGAAAATGTAAATGCAGAGATACACTGTGACAAGAACAAGTAGTGCAGCTTCCCAGTGATGGAGACTTCCAACTTCTGGCCTGCACTTTTGGGTCAAAAAGAGAATGTGCAAGGTGAGTTTTGCCTTTCCAAACTCGCAGCTAATGCTGAAATTACTGAAGCAAGTTGAGTGCTAGCAGCAGTGCCATTAGACACCAAGCACGTGGAGAACAGCATGGCTGGTCCTGTGGGCTCCAAGCCCTAACAAGGTTTCGGATGCTCTATAAACAACACCATCAGCATAAACAGTGCTATGTAATATAGTTGAGAAAATGTTTGCAATCAGTTCTCAAAACAGACTCTTTCATAATTGAAATACTGCAGAGCAGAAAACAGCATTATAATTACAATAAATGGGTGCTGCTGAGTTAGAGAAGATCTTTTGTCTGCAAATCCCATTTACACAAGCAGAGGCAATGTTGGTAGGAGCAGCTACATTACTCTGTGCACTCCACCACAGGGCTTGGATAATTTTTGTCAGTCCCTCTTCTTTTTAACTTGCAATGGGCTTTTCTGGTAAATTAGAAAAAGTTCAGAGACTAAATACAGGAACAACTGGAGCACTGCAAAACCTTGTGATGCTGAAAAAACCAGCACCTATCAAGCAGCAGGTTAAGGGAGGAGTTGATGACTCTATGGAAAATAGACTTTTGGTAATGGGATCTTCAATGTGGCATTGAAAGGTGCAAACAAATTCAATGATTGGATGCTGGCATTAAACAAATCAGTCTAAAAATAAGGGAGGACATTTTTAACAGCCAATGTAATTAACCTTCAGTACGGTTTAGTGGTGGTTGTGCTGGATATTCCATTATTGGAAACTTTAAAAAAATAAAAGGTTTTTCTAAATGACTTCCGAAATGCCCAGAACAAGATGTTGCTCAAAAAAGCTAAAAATCACCTTCATCCAGCTTCAGGCCCTCCTCAGTGACAATGAACTCCTGTCCTAACAGGTCAGCCTGGGTGGGTTAGGAGCCTTTGGAGAGCTTTTATCATAACCCGCTCAGCTGACCAAAAGACAAAACACACATGTAATTTCTGGAGTTTTCTGTCACATCACATGTCAGGAAAGAACATTTCTTCCTCCTCCTGGCATGCCCTATGGAGTTAAGCTCTGCTCTTGCTGTCCATCAGAGCCACTCTTCACCTTGTCTGTCCTTCCCAAACAAGCTTCTAATTCGAGAAAACACTACCTGCACACTCTGTGCTTGCTTTCCCTTTCCCCACCACACCATCCCCCCAGTCCTTTTCCTTGCGTTCATTCCCCAGAGGGGCTTGTCCTTTCTCCCAAGGATCAGAGGGGAGAGGTTTGGGGAACTGGGGTGACCTGCTTGGTGTACTGAGCACTGCCTGGGGAGCAGCTAAGCTGCATGAACAGCACTGGCAGGAGCAGCAAGTGGAAGGAAGCTGCTCACAGGGAGCAACCCTATCTGTGTGTGAAGGAAGATACCACGGGACATTTCCCGTATTACAGCCCGGCCCTGGGCCTTGATCTACAAGCAAGGCAATTCATCCTGCTGCTTCAGCTTCCCCCTGTACAGAACCTCAGCAATGATATTTGCCCTGTTACTGCACAGGAGCATTTTCAGGATCAATTAGTTTAGCGTTCATGCAAAGCTCTGTGGACAGAAACCTCAATACAAGTAGTAAGCACCATTATTGTTACTGCACTTCAGATGGCTACCACACTGACATTTTCCAGGCATGCACCATTAACAATTTACAAAGATAAATGGCCCAGGAACCTGAAAATGCATTTAGAACAACTACCTCCTGCTTACCAGCATACATTCAGCTGCGTAAATGACACCTCATCGCTCAACGTGTAGCTATGGTAACATTTCTATCTCATATACTGAAGTGCACACACACACGTGGAGCTGGAGGGAAGCCAGGCTACCTCATTTCAAGACACACAAACACCGAGCCAGGGAACTTTCCCAGGCTCCCAAAGCCAAGCTATTCCCAAGGAGCCGGGGATGAGGAGCAGCCAACTTGCCCCACGCCTGTCAGGAAGGAGATGGGTTAACAGCAGGAGCTCCACCAGTCTTCAGGGACTTACTTGAGAGCAGTTTTGTAGTGGTAGATTGCTTCAATGTTACGGCCCTGGTCTTTCAAAAAATTGGCATAGTTGTAGTGCACCTTGGCGTTGTGGGGCAGGGTCTTCACTCCTGAGCTGTGGAGAGAACAGAAGCAGGACACCGTTAGCAGCCAGGTTACCCCATCTTCCTCTGGGTCCACCTTCTTCTCGCAGTCCCTCCCTTCTCCTGAAAAGCTTGCTCATAATCCGAGCACCTCGTCACCTCCTGGGCATTTGTGCCAACACAGCTCAAGTTGTAACTCGGAGCTTGTCCCACGCGCCCAGTGCCCCAGGCAGACATAAATGTGTGGCAGCAATTCAGCTCGTCCTGGTCGCTGTCACCGCAGGCACTTCCAGCAGCAACGCTGCTACACTCCCTGTGGCCAGATGCTGCTGTATTTTAAAATCTGAGTTATTAAACTGAAAAACCAAAACCTAAACGGTTAATATTTAGAGGGAAAGCATGTAGTACTTTCTACAAACAGGGTCCCTGCTGGAACCTGAGTGTCTTATAAAGCTTCACAAAGCATCTTATGAAAATCTTGATTTAAATCCGGCCCTGCAGATACCAGAAAGAGGGTATCTTTCCCATGTGCATCAGCCACTAGATGGAATACATGGCATATTCCAAGTACCAGCATATGTGCACTGCTTAAGGCTGAGCAGAGTACGGCCAGGAGGGGAGGGCTAATGGGACTCTCACCCTTAGGTGGCAAAAATAACACTCTGGCATTATAATACATGACTGAGGATATCTGGCTGCACAGCCACCCCATCCCTCCCCTTTGTCTCCCCTGCCATGTGCAGACTGAACCCAACATTTGGAATTAATAATGAGGGCACAAAGACAAAAGCAAGCATATGCTTACTCGCTTAATTGAGAGCACAGAAAGCAAGGTACACCTTGCACAGCCAGAGGAAATGCCATTTCAAGGTTAAACAGAGAAAGAAATCACAGGAGCATGTACACCACGGAAACATTTCCCCTGCAAGAATCCAGAGAAGTCAGTACTCCGTTTAATGGGAGAATCCTTTCCAGCACATAAATAGGGGCTCTCTGAAGTAACGGGAAATAAGGATGGATGAATCTGTTCATGTAAAAGCAGACAAAGTGCTGTTTCTTGCTCACAAGCAGATTCCTGCCAGCTACTCTCTTTTCTACTCCCAGCATCTCCAGTGCTGCTACCTCAGGTAGGAAAAGCAAGGATCAGAAAATTCCCAAGTCTTGTTGCTTTGCCTCGTCTATCTCTCCTGTTTAATTTTGGTTAGCATAGAAGTTAACCGTAATGAGACAGGGTCACAGGCAGCCCCTGCTGTGGGGTGCACACACTCTTGCATGGGAAGAATGCACCCAGAGCTGCAGAAACCCTTTGAGGGGGATTTCATTGCAGAACACCACTGAGGAATTGTAGTGGCAAATATGGTTATCAGCAGCCAGTGGCATCCAGCATCACTAACACCTACTTGTGAGAGCTTCCAAAGCTTCACCCACAACTGCCTTGCAGAATTCAGCTCAACACAGCCATGGTTTGCCTACTAAAATTAAAAGTACACCTTGCATTTTGTTTCCTAATCATCAGGTATTTCCAAATTACTTACTGGGAGCACTACAGGAATAAGACATTTTGTGACTAATCGCTGAATTAAATCAGTTAATTGATGCTATTCTTAAGAGAATGATTTTCTATATTAGTTTTCACAAAGATATACTGCACCAGCAGCAAGTAATGTGTGACTGCTATGGCTGTGTTAATTTCCATTGGCCTTGGGAGCTATTAACTACACACATACAACCTCTGGGCATTACTGGAATATTAATTCTTATACAGAGAGGGTTTCATTACATCAGCATCAGTGTTACAGGCAGAGACATGGCACTCCAAACTGCTGCTCTCTCAGAGCTGTGTGCAAGGAGTTGCTCTGCTGCAGCCTCTGCAGACTGAGCGAACAGTGAGGAGGACATTACACATGCACGAGCACTTCAGTTCTAATGAGATACAGTTTTAACAGTAAGATGCATATGTTTAAATATTTTAATTCTGGACTGCTTTCCTTTAAGTAGAATTTATCACTAATTCTGCTGGTCTCATTTATTAAAACATCATTAATAAAGCTTCTGGCATCTGCGTGCTTCTGCTGGTGGCAGGGGTGACACAGGAAAGGCAGAAATGGGTTTGGGGTCTTAAGATGCTCTCTTCTGCATCACACTGCTCATATTGACCTATTTATTCTCCTCACACAGGCGGGGAGGGGGAATGTTTCATTTTGCAAATGCACATAGCAATGATTGAGGCTGCTTGGAGCCTCTGCGCTGGAGGAGGGAGCAAACACAGCGCTGGATATAGAGGGGAATTTTTGGGAGAGTTTAGGCAAACACTCCTGCTAACTGATTCCTGACCAGTCAAGAACGCTGTTTGCTCGTTGACAGAGGAAACAATGATGTCCACACTGAAAGCCAAGAGGAAAGGGTGGAGTATAAATAACAAAGCAGAACACAATGTTTTTCCATTTATGCTTCCCACAAGCTCATAGTCTCACAATTTCAATATAATTTTCCAGTGTGCTTTTCCAAACTCTCCTATTTCCCTGTTCCCCATCCAGTCACACACATGCCCTTCTGAACACCTACGGCACTGATTTGGCTCCAGCCAGAAACGAGCCCACTGACATTGGACGTCACTTCTCCAGAGGATTTCCTTCCCTTCAGATTTCTACGACAGCAGTAAGCGACACAAATGGAAAATAAACAATAGGCAAACCTTTTTACGTAACACTTCCTCCCCAGGGAAAAACAAAAAGCTTATTAGCCATAAATAAGAGAAATAAAATACCAGTGGTATTTTCCAACCTCAAATACCAGCATCATCCAAATTCCACTTCAGTTGGGAAAAACGCCCTGTGATCCCCTCTCTGGTTTTCCTAAGTGTGCGTTCTGCTCAACACAGTGACTGGGTGCAGGGCTGAGGCTTCATTGATTTTCTGTGATATCCATATGAAAAGTGCTCAGTTTAGAAGAATATGAGACCACGCCTGCCTCAGCAGGAGCCCTGGGAAACGGATGGTGTCTCCTCTGCTTTGGGAACAGTTATCACCAACAAAGGTTTCCTACACCAAATTTTTCTCTGGGTGACACAAACAACCACCTTCCTTGGCCTCCTACCCTTGTACTGATTTCACAGATATCTGTGCTGGGCCATATTAAACTGTCCTAAAGAAGATGCCCAAAATGCAATGGGACTTGCTCTCCTCAGCTGAGCCAGCTTTCAGAATTAACAAAATAACACAGGAGTAAATGCCACTTTTGGGGCTGGAGCAGTTTTTGCAAATTCCTGAAGTCAGCAGACCTGGCTTGGGAAAGAGAGCTGCTGACTAAGAAAGCATCATTTTTGTACAGTTCCTTTGCTGGTTACAACTGGGTTTCCAGGCACTGTCACAAACATGGGCAGCGTGTGAGGACGCTTTCCAGGAGCAGCAGGAAACATGGCAGCTTGACAAGCCTTGCAAAGGTCAGTACAGCGGATGCAGAGGTCAGCCACAGCTCTCCCCTCCCTCTCCTGGCTTCAGACATCAGCGCTGACCACAGTTTGAGCCTGACCTCCTGGCCTGTGCACTCACTCTAGAGGGTGGTTCCTTAAATAATTAACAAGTACGTGGTCCCTGATCACCTGCCAACACAGTAAGACAAACTGCCTGGGGCTTCTAGAGATGTCTCGGAATAACATGCCTCAAATATCTCTATATATTTGGCCATGTCTTATACTTGTGGTTTATTTGCTTCTCATTTAGTCTTTGCCCACATGCTTGTGCATCTATGTGGAGATGCATCATTTCCTCAAACAGCAGCATCCTCCCCCACGCTGCTCCCCCTGCTTTCAGGCAGGACCTGGCAGGATTTCTGCATCCAGGAAACTTGGTCCCTGGGCTAAAGACTGAGTGGCCACAGTGGCCCAGAGATGGCAACAGTGTCACACCATGTCAAAATAGGGTAAGTTTTGAGAAAGGGACAGAATGAGGTACAAGCACAAAACTAGGAACACACTGAGTGTACAAACATCTCCTGGACCAGCACAGAAAAAGCATATTTAATGGAATAGGCCTCAGCCAAGGGAACCAAGGCAGATGAATCCTGCAGAAACAAGCAAATGGAGGAACAAAAAGTAGAGGTGAAAGGAAAAAAAACTAAGAGGAGGGAAGTAGTAATTAATTAAAGCAGCAACCGGAGAAAGAAGAATGAGGAACTTGGATTGTGAGTAAAGATTCTCACAGCATAGACTTCTTAAAAAAATTCAATACACAGAGAATACCAAGTAGGTTGATTTATGTCTCCTTTCCCACATCTATAGATTTGCTCTGTACCTCCTCCTGTTCTGTCCATTAAAATTTATTGTTGTTTCACATACCTCCATCCACTTCTCCCACCTCTCCTCATCAGCCTCCTCCTTCTGCCCCAAAGAGGAGATCTCTCACTCCTGGGATGACATTATCTTTTTGCTATGCTATTCTTCTTTTGCATTTCCTTCCCATCAACAAGGAGGGTCCTACCACATTACAGACTTGTGAGAGATGTGTAGCACCTATCAAAGAAGATCTTAAAAGAACAAGAAAAAGGTCAATAAAGGTAAGCAGCACAGTGAAGACAGCTATAAGAAATGAAAACTGTTCTTTAAAAAGGAACAGCTACAGAAGGAAAAAGGAAAAGAGCGTAAGCGTCAGCCAGTTAAACATAAACCATAATTAGGCAGACCAAAAGAGATTTGAAGAAAAACTTGCTAAAACTATCAAAGCTAATAATGGAATACATCAGATAGAGGAAACCTGCCAAAGATCCCCTAAGGCAAATAGATGATGGAGGTCTAAAAGTAGTGCTTGAAGAAGAAAAGACCACAGCAGAAGAGCTAAATGGATTCTCTGCACCAGAGCTCACTATGGGGAAACCAAAGGAGTTGCCACACAGGAGCCTCTCCTCCCAGGGCAAGACCGGAGCACTGTCTCTAAGTGAAGTGGCAGTAAAAGAGGCTTTAAAACAAATCAACACCCAGAGCAGTTATGAATCCATTGGGCCTGGCAGAATGTGTCCAAAGGACATCAAACATGCAGCTACTAGCTGCGGTAGGTAGCCTGTAATTTAAATGAGACGGGCACTAGGGGAATGGAAGTTGATGAACATGACTTCATTTGGCTCCAGGGAAGGGATCTTGAGGGGGAAACAGACCAGAAAGTCTGATTTTCACTTCAGTAATTTGGGGAAAATCACAATAAATCCTGATTCTAGCACATTTCTGGATAACTAAGTCCAACAAAGAATTAGCCTTGCATATTGCAGAAAGAAGTTATTTGGGAAGCTCTGCTGGCGTTTTATAAACTCAACAGGTTTATATTGTTATTGAAACTATGGAAAGCCTTTATAAATATCCAGATATAACCCAGTCAATCAACATCACATACACCAATGCTGAGCACTTAAATGCTCAAAGGGGTTTTTTTTAAATAAAATCCCTCACTGAAGACTTCCAATTTCTTCAAGGCATCATGGAGTAAGAGGGGAAGATCCTCTCATGAATCAATACTCAGTTGAAAGATAGCAAGCAAAGAGCATGAATACGTGAACAGTTTTTACAGCTGGAGAAGAGTGCAAGCAGGTTCCCAGGAGACATGCAATGGCACCTGAGCTACTTCAGGTGTTCACAAAGGATCTTGAAAAGGGAGCAAATATGGAGGGGACATGTTTGCTGATGATACTAATGTGAATCACGCTGAGAGAATTAACTACACTTTATTGCAAAAGGATCCCACAGTACTGAAGACTGAGAAAAAAGAAACACAGTGCTAGTACAGACACAAGCACCAGAGAGTGTGTACACACACACTCTAAATCTGCACACAGATTGATGTCTAAAACCCTGGTATTTCCAGTCACAGTAGGTGTCTTGGAATTTGCGTTGAGAGTGCTGTGAAATTACCACTCACTGCTTAAGAGAGGTCATAAAAGGCAAGCAGAAGATTAGGAATTAGTAGGAGAAGAGAACAAAAACCAGAAAGCAGTCCTATGTTATTGTGCTGCACATACCTCTGGAAAGGTGATTCTGGCCTCTTTCTCAAAAGGATGGATTAGAGTATGAAAGTATCCAGAGAAGACTGACAAGAGGAATCAGACATGCAGAACAGCTTCCATGTGAAGGGAGTACAAGACCAGCTGATTTCAGCATGAGAAGGAGACAGCCTTAGGTGAAGGCATGGGGGTTCAAGGCATGGAAGTGCCTTTATCCTAAGTGACAAGGGATGGTTACTCACAGTTCATCCAGCACACCAGAACCAGGGGACACCAAACCTTATAATCAGGCAGAAGGCTCACAGCACACAGAGGGAAATCTTAGTGTGTGCACTCTGTAATTTACTATGGAGCCCAGAGCACAGGATGCTATAGAAGCCAAAACTATAAATAGATTTGAAAAAGCAGTCAGAGACATTATGGAAGAAAAGTCCATCAGTGGTTGTTAAAAGCAAAAATAGCAAGTAACTCCTGACTCAGGAAGTCTTTAAATTGCAGATTACTGCAAGCTGGGAAAGAACTGGAGAGAAGCATTATTGTTGCTGGCCCTGTTCTTACAGTGCTTTTTTTCAGCAGCTGCTGCTGATTCCTCTCAGGGGCAGCCCACAATACGAGGTGATCCAGAGAGTTCTGCCATCCCCTCAAAAGCCTGGGGCAGACCTCTCTCCTGGTATGGTCCCCAAAATACCTGAGCTGAAGAGCTAAACAGTTCAGCCTAAGGCACTGAGCCCTGAGTATTGCCCTGGGCTACCCCAAGTCCCTTCCTGGAGGAAAAGGTGTATTAGTTCCAGCTCAGAGCTACACTGCAGCAAGGGAACAGGAGCGGCCAGTAAATAGTAACCCTGCTTTGAACGGAGGCTGGAAGGACACAACTCCATTTGTATCCAACTAAGCAGACATGACCCTATCCCTCTTCTGCCACAGACCCCACAGCACTCCATATTGTCCCTAGAACACTCCTCAGTAGAAGGAAATGTCCTCCTGTCATCTGCTACACTTTAACTTCATCGTTCCTAGACATGGGTGACCACAGCTGTGCACAACACAAAACCATATGATGCCTGCAAGTCTGCAAATGGGATTGTCATATTCCCACCTCCCCTTCAGTAAGAGAGTGGTCCACCTTGGAAATCCTCCTCCCTTCCTCCAAGTGGCCAGGTTTGGGCTGGAGGTGTGCCCCATGTGCTGTGTGAGTCCAGGCCAGTCACCATGGCTGCTGTTGCTGGGAGAGCAAACAGTGTTTGAGGGAACTGAGACTGGCTCACCGGGTCATTGTGTGGTGTTAACAGTGCTAAGGCTGAGGGTTTGATCCCATCCCTCAATGGGCCATTCACTCAAGAGCTGGACTCAATGATCCTTGTGGGTCCCTTCCAAGACAGGATTTTCTGTGAATCATGCAGAAGGAAGAAACCCCAGTTCCAGATTTTGTAAAAAACAGCCCCACTAAGAGAGCTCCAACCACTTCAGTAGTGTTTCCTGAAGACCAAAGAGTACACATAAAAAACAATTTCATACTTTTAGTGCTGCATAAATTAAACTTTGCTCTGGCCTATAAGTTAGGAAATAAAGCTCAACCCGTGTGCAGATCACCTGCGTTTCTGCAATTACTTCACAATTAGACAACTGCTGAAAGCAGCTGGAGGCAAATGCAATACATTTTGTAGCAAAACACAAAATGAAACAGTCTGTTTCAAAGCAAGAAAATACATAAATGAGGTTGTTAACAGAGCTGTTTGGCAAAGAGTAATCAAATAAAATGAAATATGGTACATTAAGTTTGGCACTTTGTGGCATTTTATTTTTGTCATTAGAACATTGCTAAAGAAATTTCAATATATTCAGTAGCGTTACTATGGCATTCTGAAGCATTGCAAAAAACTTTTGCTATGCCTTTAGAAATGAAAGCATTACACTATCATTAAATCTACAGAATCAAAGTTATTTAAAACCAGCATGTCTTAAAAATATGCTTGTCAGAACCAAAGTTTGTCCATCAGCATATTAACTACTGATACCAGGTTTTGCAGCTATCAGACAACAGAAAGTGTTATTTTATGATAATAAAAGTGTTAATTAGATCAATACATCAATAGCACAACTTTTTTTCTAAAGAAAACTATTCCATGTGACAAACTTATTTTAAACAATGAACTTGCAAGTATTCTCCTGTGGTCACTCCTACCTGAAAAGGGATTCTCGTGACAGCCAGATTTCATTCTGTTTCACAGTCTTCCAAGAGAAGAGCAGCAGCAGCAAAGCAAAGAGGGTGGGAACAGTAATTCTCCATTTATTTAGCCACATAGACAGCTTTTTTAGACCATGGACAAAAAGGATGCAGTACCCCATACTGAAAAAAAGAAAAAGGAAAGGTGGAATGTAGCAAAAGTTATATTTCAAGTGTCTGGTTTATATGCAAGACCATCCAGTATTGCATTTATTATACAATTACAGGGGGGTTCGGGCTAATGATATTTTCTGGGCTAACAAACTTCAATTCAATAGCAGTTTTCCTCAAGTCACTCCACAATTTCCAAATTAATCTAAATGATAGACCCGGATGCCAAAAGTACAGTCGCATACATAATACCACCCAGCATAATGGTAGCTTACACCAGCCACAGAAGGCAGCTGCCTTTCTGAACAGCAAGCTAAGAAAGCACCATGTAATAACAGTAATACTGAGCACTACTGGAGCAGTGTGGAAATGACAGGCATTTTAACAGGGGGAAGTCTCTCAACAATCCCAGTGGTGGCTGCGATTAATTCCAGTTTACAGATTGTGAAGCTGCGGCAGGAGAGCGAGTGCTGTAGTCAGTGCTGCTGCAGGAGCACGTGACAGAGACCACCAAAAGGCAGAGGTGCCTGCCTGGGTCTTGCACTTCACATCAAGGCCAGCCTGTCCCTTCTAGTGCCCAGCTCAAAAGAGCTGAGATGTGCTGGCAGATCTTCCTTGCTGCCCTCCCATGAACTGACACACAGTCATCTCCAGCCCCCAGCACTTCCATGGCTCTCCATGGATTACTACTGTGGCATTTTCACAAGCCAAATTTGGACTGAAGTCTTACTCCTGAATAAATTTAAATCAATTCAGTAATTATTTACCTTAATTCAAGGGTTATGTTAATTCCTCCAATGATGTCTCTCTGAGTTGGAAATTCAGTGCTTTTGGTTGCTGTACTTCATAATTGCTAATTCTACTTGTAAATTTTTACAACGAATTTAAATTTCTATTGCTCAACAAATTTCATTAGCGTATGTAGAACTCTTCAGGTTGCTTAGCACCTGATTTAGTGCTAGACTTAAAACTTATCTTAGTCCAGGCAGCTCTCCCTGATGAAATAAGGGAGCAGAAGGATCTCAAATAACATTTGCAGACAATCAATAAACAGGGACAAAAGCACAGTCCTTTCCAAACACTGCCACACCTTGAACCCCAGCTGAATCCACATTTAAAAGCAGGCAGGCTGGAGGTAGAGAGATCACTGCACCTGCCCACACTCTGGTCAGAGATTTACAGGCTTTCCTGGTCTGTATAGAGACATCTGAACAACTTCCCGGTGAGAATGCTACAAGGTAAGAAAAACTAAGAACAAAATTTCCCTGTCAGAGGTGACCTTGCAGGCAAGCATGCAAGATGGTGAAAATCAATGTGGAAATCAGAAAAAGGAAAATGGTCCATATTTGAGGAGGTCTGTGTGTGCTTCTTGGTATGGTTTCTCTGCCCTCTTGGAGAGCTGGACACATTGTTATTACTTAGGGTTCACAAAGATGGAGAAGGACAAGAATTCTTCCTTCCACTGCAGAAAAAACCTGCCTTTGTTGTACGTACTGCTTAGCACCACTGCACTGTCTCTGGCACAGTACGGGTGCTTTCTAGAACACTGAGAGAAGTATAGACATATGGGGCAAATCCAGAGACAGCATCAGATCTGATCACTCAGAACTCTTTCACTGTTGTTTTTGAGTTCTCTCATTTTTAAGAAGTGGTTACCTATATATTTACGTCACTCAATTATGCTTGCACTTTGCTGTAACACATTTCTTGTTGTACTTGTGCTGTTTTTCCATTAACTCTTTTGCACATACATATTTATTACACCTACATTAACTTCAAGCAGGCATACGGAACTATAGAGATGCCAAACAACCCAGACTTTACAGTTATTGAACCCTACTTTAAAACCTCTGAAAAGCTAATCTCAGTAATAATCCCTCCCTTTCCAACAAGAAATGCCTCAAAAGCCTGCAGATGGTTTTTGCTCTGTTATTTTGCCTTTCCCCGATTTTATCCTTCCCTTGGAATTAATTATCTGAAATAAATATTATTTAATTGCTTTAGCACAAGGCCACTTTCAAAGTAATTTCCCTGTACCTCCACATATTCAAGAACAGACCCTTTCTACAGAATTGTGAATGCATCCAGAAAACAAATATGCAAACGTCAATGTCTTGGTATTTATGTCAAATCCTGTCCCAGCTGTTGGGAATTTCTGCCTTAGCAGCAGTACTCGGTCTGAGGCACATTCAGCATTACATTACACCTCCTCCAGATCCCCTGATCTGCTCTAAACAGAGTGTCCACACCAATGTATCAAAGCATCTGTCAAAACCTCATAATTATATTACTATTGTTTCTTAGTTCCAAAACCACATAATCTGTCATTACTTACTTCACTTGTTTCACACTAGACCCAACAGACCCAGTACAGAAATTAACTCTATCACAGAGACCATGACATTTTGAACCAGTGAAGCACCAAACTTGCAAAGATGGAGCTGCTCCATCAGTCACTGGACCTGGAGAGTCCCCCCACCCCACCACGCTTCATCCCTAGATGTAAGTTCATCCCACTCCCCTTGATCCCGACCTCACCAGGCTTCAGAGGAGCCTTTTGAAGCTGCTCTGACTTTTATCAAGTGGTACCCTGGTGGAGAGCCTGTACAGGTGAGGCTGCACTCAGATGATGAAGGTAACTTGCCAGGTAATGCTCCCAATGTGGTTAACTCTGCTGTGACCCTGCCACTGCCTACAAACACAGAGAACATTTCAAATAGATTTGCTTTTCTTCTCAGACTGATCAGGGACTTGACTCTGTATCAAACCTTACCACTGGCTCCCAGGAAATCAGGCTTTACTCACACACACAGAAAAAAAAAAAAAAAAAGAAAATGTCTCAAAAGGACCTTTCATCAAAGACTTGTTTACCACTTGAAAAACTTGCTCTTAAGTACTAACATTCCAGACATCTCAGAAGCTACTGCATATGTATTGAGGCTGCAGGGTTTCAGGTTTGGGGGTTATTTGGTTTCTTACTTAACTCTAGCATTTCCTAGGGAGGGAACCATTTCTCCTGAAGGGCTTTTCTCTCAGCACTGCCATACAAGCACTTTTCTGAAATACTTTTTAGCAAAACCAAAACAACAGGAAACAAGCAAAATCCCCAAACCATTTTTCTAAATCCATTTTCCACTGGATTATTGTAAAACTGCTAAGCTTGTTTTCTTTCTTTTTTTTTTTTTTTTTTGGCTTTTGTAGAATAAGTGACAGCCTGCTACAGCAGCAAAAGGTCCATGCCAGCTTGGTCCTTGAGGTCCTGAGAAACAGCCCACCACATTAACATGGTAGTAGATTTCATGTGGGCTCACAATGAGCATGCATTACAGGAGAACCTGTAACTTCAGAAACTCCAGGATGCAGAATAGGTTGGCAAACGGACCAACAAGCCAATGGTTTCATGATTCCTCAGAGTTTCAGACTCTTGCAGTATTAAAGTGGTACCTTAGGCATGCCCTGAACTGCAGCGAGGGCCAAGGGCCAGGCACCCCAGCAGGGAAACCCTCTAGGCTATTGCCATGTGATTCTGGCAGACAGTACACAGGGAGCTGGGTAATGACACATTTTTATTTATAATTCCTCTGGCTTGTTAAAATTGTTCCGCTGTAAGGAAGCAAAGTGAGGCTCAAGCAGATGGAAATGTAGTGGCATATAGACCTTATTTCCCATGGTGCTCTATATGCATTGCCCCATTAAAGCTAGAGTCAGAACAGCATATACTTAATATTTGCAAACACATCTTGGGTAATTGGATTGCAAATTCAACCTTTCCTTTGGCCATTACGGCTCCTTTCCCAAGGCAAGGCTGTTGCTGAAGATGCTTGCACACAGCTCTGCTCTCTGTGGATCAGGTTTCTCCCTTCTTAGTAAAAGTCAGGAATGGTTTCACTGCATTTGGCTCTTGTGGTTATGGCATCTAATCAAAGCCACATGTGCCACAGCCCAGGATCATCAGGATGCTCTGCCTGCATCAGAAACCATTTTACCTCCTTCAGAAATTGCTAGGAGACCTACTGCTGTGGAAAACTCCTGAAGAGCAAGGCATGTTCTAGTCTTGCTTCCTATTGCATTTTTCAAGTGACTTTGCACAGTGCATGGTCAGAGCAGGCTGAGAGCTGGGGTTCTGAGACAACCAGCCTGCACACCAGCAGCTGCAGTTCCAGCCTTTTCTAACTCACCCAGGTATGGCTGTAAAAGGAGTTTATAAAAGGTGGGAGAAACTATGCAGAAAAGATGCTTTCCTAACACTTTTTAATGGTAATTTTGTGGATGTCAAATCTTGTGAACTTGTTGTTTGGGTTTTTTTAAAAAGTGATTTAATCTCAACTACACTAATGTAAACTTGGAGTAAATCCACTGATTTCATCAAAGCAGTTACTCCAGATTTCATAGCTCAGCCTAGATAAGAATCCAGATGCATCCATGCATACATATCAGTTCGGGAAAGAGTTGCCTATAAGCAGGCTGTGGAAACATGGAAGGAATGTTGCCATATTCAGGGGCTGCTAATGCAACAAAAGGGATTATATCAAAAGTATACTGAGACCAGAAAATGCACTTGGCTGTGACATTTCACCCGGGAGGCTCTTTCTGGGCTGCAAAACTCCTTCTTGATTTCCAGCACTTATTTAAGATGACTCCCTTTCCCTCCATAAAAATCAACCCTCGCTTCCACACTGCTCTGAAGCAAGTTTAACCCTTGTGTTCATGACTAAATGCATGCTCTGCTGCTGCCCTTCAGAGAGCAGCGAGCACAGCCCTTCAGAAGAACTGTGTCTGCTGCCAGGTCCAAATGCTGAACACAAATATTTGGATTCTCTGTTTTATAGTTCCCCACAAGCTTCTAAGCCTCAGCACCACACAAATATTACCTGGCACAACACATTTGACATGCTCTTAGTCCTAGCTACTCCAGCTCTGCAGCCTGAGCAGGGGAAAGGCACTGAGAGGAAGAGGCAAAGCCAGCTGAAATGCAGCTTGCAGGCAGGGCTGTTGCTGCAGGGGAAAAGACAGTTCATCCCTGTTAAACTCATCAGCTCTGCTCACACTTCTCTAATGGAGAGTAATTGATTGCAAAAAGCAAGCTTGGCATGCCCTGTGGGCTGCTCCTGCCTCCCTAGAACAGTCAGATGTGGAAAGGAGCACTGGTAAAAATAAGCATAGCCAGGGTGGCTCTTTCTGCCCCAAAAAGCACTCTCAGGCACGTAGCTCCAGTGCTGAGTTGTGCTGGCAGAGTAGCAAAGATGCTGTTTTATGAAAAATGTCAAGTTTTTCAAGGTTGGAGCTGTTTGGGCCAGAATGAAATCTGGCCTTTGAAAAAGAACGTTTCCATCTGGAAACAGGGTATTTGTGTGTGCATGTTAGGTTGCACTTGGGTCATAAAATCATAGAAACATTAAGGTTGGAAAAGACTTTCAAGATTATCAAGCCCAATCTTAGACCAAAAAAACCCCACCATTTTCTGGGTCACCCAAAAGATTCAGACACTCAGAAGCTGCAGCACTTCCTGCAAACTGGATCACCTGAATTCAAACCACTCTGCCAGGTCAGGCTCAGACCCAGGGGTGCAGTGGGTGCACATGCAGGATTTTGAGTCCTCAAAATTCCCCAGCCATAAAAGTCCATGTGCTTATCTGCAATAACCACACTCCACTGGCCCAGGTTTTCCAGAAATTCAGAGAAGTTTACCTTGCACTGTGTCCCAGGACACACTGCCAAGTTTACTGCTGGATTGTCCCAGCCCTGCAGCTGGGACAAGGACAGCTAAACTCAGCAAGTTACAGGCTAGATAATGTAACAAAAGTGTAAGCATGAGCCTAGATCAGGTCTAGATCAAACTGCCACCACCAAGTATTCCAGCAGGGTTTAGATCAGCACTAATTACCCCAAAAAGATGCTGGGGTGTGGCAGATACACCTTGATGTCAGATAAATCAACTCTCAGATGAGTGTCCCCTTCTAAGGGGGAAGTTCTGGGCTGTTCTCCCCAACCAGATTTTGTTGTCCATCTCCTTTTGACTGTAAACTGCACCTTGGGTTGGAGAAGTCTTTTGTTTCTAATCTTTTTGTCTAAAGTTTCACTACAGTCAGCACATCTTGGCAAAAAGTTTTGAGTTACCTAAAACGTGGTATTTTTCACAGGAAGATGTGAGTTTCAAAGTACCAAAACTTTCTCAACCACATGGTACAATGTCATGGGTTGGCACTGGCCAGATGTTAATGCACCCATGAATATATGTTTTTTCTCTAACAACTCCTGTGGGATGTGATCAGGAACAGAGCAGAGCAGGCTTAAATCTTGAAAACAAAAAAAAACCCACCAAAACTTTATTAATTACATAAGAACAGGGACAGAAATACTCTTAAACACACACAGAGACAGAAATAAAAACTTCTTAGAACATTTCTTCTCCCAGTTTCTACCTCCCCACCCATCACTCTTCACAGACCAACCTTTGGGTTTTAGATCAAACAATCACCACTCAAAAACAAACTAATCTTCAATTCAGCAAGGGAGAGAGGAGTCTCTCTGGCACCACAGACTGTTCTCCAGAACACACAGGTCTACTCCTTATGTGTTCCCATGTCACCCGTGGCACCGCCCGGAGAAGTCTGCCAGGGTGACTCTCTCTTTTTCCTATGTCTAGCGCTCTCACCGCTGTCTCACAGGCCAAAACTGCATACAGGGCTTTTTAAGGATACTGCATGCCGAGCTCTCCCCTTTTCACCCAGGGGCCGGGGTTCCAGGAGCAGGTCTGCCCTGAGGGCAGAGGGCGCCACCTCACCCTCCCCCTCTCTTCTCTGCTCGCTCTACTCCTCAAGTGCCAGTCACTGTAGCAAAAGCAGGGCAGCTGCATCCACCCAAAATGCAGTTTATGTTCAAAAGAGACTTAAGTTCAGTCTATGGCTGACATTATGCAAGAGAAGTCCAGCTCAGAAGGCTACTCCTCTCATTCTTCCATCGGGTTCCTTCCAATCATGCTTTATCATCTCGGTCCCAGGCCGCTTCCCTCTCTCCAAAACCACCAGTCATGAGAATCAATGTCTAAGAAAAGTTTCTTTCTGCCAAGCAAGGGTTAACAGTTTTTTCTCGGCAGGGTGCAGGCTCAGGCACTCCCAGGCTCCACAACTCCCCCGTGGCTGGGCACCTTCTCCCGGAGTTTGGGGGGGAAGAGGGGGTGAGCACACACAGAAGGCACTTCCACAGTTTTCCACCCCTCCATCCTGGACGGGGCAGCTCAGTTCCAGTCCTGTCCACTCTCTTCTCCCCCCGGGGCTCCGGCTTACCTGAGCCGACCACATGCTTCCCCTCCCCCACCCAGCCTCGTGGCTGGGCAGGGGAAGGAGGCCTGAGACGTCTCTCTGCTGAAACTGGGATCCAAAAAGAGGCTGAACCCCCTCGGGGTCCTGCTTTTAACTCTTTGTGCCCTCAGAGGCGTGTCCAAACCTCCGAGTGACCAATCCAGGTGCCAGCAGAAAGCTGATTACTGATTGGCTTGCTTACCTCTCCCTGGAAAAATTCACCTCCCCCAGCAACCACGACATACAAGAAGGGAAAAACCTGTTTAACAGTCAGGTTTTGGACTACATGTCCAAAGGCAAGGAGGATGTGGGGTGTGTCTATGCCACAGAGTAAGCCAGCAGCATTCACTGGTACTGAGTTTTGGGGATAATGGGAAAAGCACTGCTTAAACTGCCTGTCTCTCATTAAGGATGACATGGAATTGATATACTTCTTCTTGCTCACTAGAGGTTTTGAAAGACTTCAGGAAGACCATCAAGATATAATATTTAACATACCAAAAAATCCCACTGGAAAAAAAGCAATTCCTATAGCTCAGAAGTATCAGTGTGACAACCAAGAACCAGCAACTCACTTGAAGTATAGTGAGCCTGCTGAATAAAATATCAAATTTTCAGGAATTAAGCAGGCTTTTCCTGGAATAGTCTGCAGCTGAACTATAAACACTGGAAGAATATATCTGACTTGGAAAGGTACCTTATGAGTTAGTGCTAAGACTTTGTCACTGGTTCTAAATTAAAAGCTATATAGGCCTGTATTAAAGGTACTTAGACATGATCAGCTAAGTAATCAAAATTATTTACCTCCACTACCAACGTGATCCTCTAGGCAGAATGTGATGTAATTAGAGAAAATGCAGGAACTTTTCCTTATTAGAGAGAAAATATGCTAGAAATTAATGATTTCACTAACCCTTGAATACAACATTTGGACACATTTCCCCTTCCTTCCAAAAAGTCGCGTGATAAACAAACCCCCTTCATTAGAGTTTTTGAGTCCAGCATTTCACATCCAACAGATTTCTACCTGAAATATTTACAGGTAATACAGAAACCTTCCAGGTTTCTAATTACTATATGAATTATGGAAAGAAAATATTATATAAATGAAAAATCCAATAAATGCCATGGGGATTCCACTGAAATCTCCCTAGATCTTTTATACTTCACTGGAGATGAGTCTGTATGCTACAAATTGAATTTAAATACTGTCATAACTTCTGGAATTCTATAATAGGAAATAATTTCCCATTCAGTTCCATCACAAGTGTCCAAAAACTCCATGTAAGAATATTATCTATTAAATTCCACAAGGCATCATCTTAAGGCCAATGTATTACCCTGTAAATAAGAATTCCACTTTCAATCAACATGACCAAGTAGATCACTTCCACAAGATGACATAAACTTAATTTATTATTTTTAAAACCAATATCTTTACCTATCTCTATTATTTTCAAGAGCAGAAAAAATGCATTTGAATGTTTTCCTTTAGGTTAATCTATCACAACAAAACCAGAAATCTTTCCACTGTAGCCATTAATGCCCATAACTGCACAAAAACTTAACTTTTTCCTGTACATGCCCAAAACACGTTTCTCAAAAGCATATTTTAAATTTAGTTAAAATAATGCAATACAGCAATCTAGACCAAACATGCCATGAGGTCATCTTTTTCAGCTTTGCAGAATCATTTCTGTTTCTACTCCTTGCATCTTTACTGCCTTTTGCCAAAATATATGGCACTGGCTTCTCTTGTCTGCATTAACAGAGGTTGGCTGCTTCGATTTCTCCTTAAAGTGTTTAATAGGGACAGAGCAAGGAAGGAGCTTAAGTTCAGACATGCACCTGCAAGGTAGGTGCTCCTGGCATTCAGCCCTCCTACAAGGAGTTACTTCTCATTTATTAATGAGAACTCTCTCTGCCCCCTTTTGAAGGGCAAAGTGGAGTTATTATCCCTATTTCACAGATGGGGAAGCAGAACTGGGGTCACTTGCCTCAGCTGAAGTCCCAACCACCTTGCCTCCAGCCACGAGCCACTTTTGCAGAGTGCTGCTCAAACTGACACCCTGCAGCAGGGACAGGCACCCCTCACAGAAACACTGGGGCTGCAGTCTGGCCTATTGCCATCACATAATGGGCTCCCATTTCACTCCCAGTGCCCTCAGGTCTGCACCTGAATTACAGGGAATACAATCCAATTCACTTCTTCTGAACTTTGGCTGCCCCATGGCCGCTGCAATGGCAGCAACAGATCAGGCAATGAAATCATGTCTGTTCCAAGTAAATGGAACAGGTGTAGTTTGGATTCCATATACAAATCCCAAATGACTTATGGGCTTAACTTGAAAACTGGCAAAATGCTTAATTGTGTCGTTGAATTGAGATCAGGGAGAAGATAAACTGGCTTCACGGAGCCAATGAGACTTTCACTGCTAACTTTGCTGGGTCAGCATTTGACTCCAAATGAAAAGGGAAGCTTCTTCTGTGAATCAGATAATCCTTTACAGGATCTGATCTAATACTGAAAGAATTTGGAAAGGCAAATAGAGATTCAGCTCCTGGTGAACTTGCAGCTTCAAATGACAATAAAGAAAGGAGTGGCATGGGAAACTGAAACCCCATTGCACACCTGGTCTTCAGGAAAATGAAGATAATGTGGAGTACATAACACACTCCCAGAGGAGAAGCACTGCTAAGTCCCATCCCCAAGTGGCTGCCTTGTAAACACTGGGCACTTCTGCTCAGAAATTATCAGGTTCATAAAAGTCACAGATGATTCTACCACGTACCAGGTTCCTTTCCCCCTCCCCCAATTACATAAATTAGTAGTGTTTGGGATTACACTAGTTGGGAAAAATAGATTAGCACAAAGGATTAGAAACATGCTCTGTGCAAAGGCAAAAATTCATATGGTCCCTGCTTTGCTATGGCATGAGGAAAACTTTGCCAGGATGCATTAATTTCTTGAAAAATAGAAGTGTGCTTTTTCCTGGAGGCTGGCTTTCTTGCAGATTTACAATAGATGGTGAAGCAAATGCCATCCTGTACACAGCAGTGATCTCATCTCCGAGGATTGTCAATTAGGGTTGCAACATCAACTCTCGATATAGTGAGGAGCTGGCAAAAAAACCCAACAGCCACCTGTAATTGCCTGTGCTGGGAAGGAGTAACTGTGCACCCTGCACCCACTCACTGCAATATCCACCACCAACCAGTGCACATAAAAATGGGGCAGGTACCACTGGACTGCCTATTGCTTTCAGCAAATTGGAAATCACCCACAGAACGATGTTTCGGTTGATTTGTTGCTTCATATGAGGCTGTGAAAACAGCTTAAGTTGCCCAGCTACGACAAAACTCAGCCTGGAGCTACAGCTATCAGGGTAGTGGTAAAAGATGAGGAAAACACAGAAATTGCTCTGGTAGGAGAGGTCTGATCTGACGAGGTGAGGGCAACCCCGGCTCTGTGGGAATGTCAGTAAAGCAGGATAGCCCAAGAGTTTGCACTGCTGCTCCTGTTTCAGCAAAGAAAAGGGCTACACAGAGGAAGAGCTGCTGCTCCTGCGTGAGTACAAATTGCTCACGACTCAGAACAACTGCCTGCACTCAGTCATTCTGCACTGTCAAACAATTACACTGTCTGTAGGGTTCTGAGCAGCTTTTGCATCGACATTCTGAAGAAGGGAAAAAACTGTAATTTAAGTCTTTCACTGATTCAGCTTTTTAAGTGATGCCACTTTGGAAAACTGGCCTAGAGAGCTGTATCCTGTTTATCACTCCCTAGGTATTTCACACCCTTTGCTCTCCTGAAAACAAGTTTTCCCATCTTACATACAAGAAAAAAACAGCAAAAACCTAAAAGCTAACAAACAAACTTAAAAGTTCAAAGACAATAAATTGTTTTCCAATGAAATTTTTCAAGCCAATGGTATAGTTTTATTAAAAATTTCTATTAAAATAATGATTAGTATTATTATACGAGTACATGCTTGTAACCTTCAAATGAAAAATAAATATAAGAAATATTTTCTCCAAATATTTCTGTTTAGCTGAACACAATTAAAGAAAACATTCAACCATTTTGACATAGTTTGTCTGTTTCTCCCCTGAGGCAGGCTGCAAACAGAAGAGGAATTGCTCCAAATACCCATCAATCCCCAGGAGGCAAGGCCCAGCCATATAATTAGACACTGAGCAAAAGACTTATTTCTTTCTTCTTTCTATTTATAACATCTTTTATGTAAATCCTTGGGTCCTTACTTTTATTGAAAAGAAAATGTTTGACATTTTCCCCAGGTACCTACTGAGCAACACTGAATTAGGACTTCAGGCTGTGACACACATACACCACTGTCCCATCCATAAATATTCAAGTGTAATAGTCATAAACATCAATAAAAGGCTATTGCTTGAAACAGAGATAGGAAAGTGCATTCCAGCATAAGCCCAAAAGCATAGATCACCAAATCCTCTCCATCTCTTTGAAGACTTTTGTCTAAATAAAACTGCATGACAACCTCTGACTTGCTAACTGAGATTTAGAGACTGAAGGGCAAAGGATAGGAAAATCCCTTTTCAAGATGTAACTTGAGGAAACTGCTACAGGCTGTTCTAAATAAAGAACATGACCACATCCTAAAGCAATCGTTACTAAATTGTCATTCTCCCAAGGAAAAAAAATAAAACAAAAGCACATTATTTCTCTGCTGCCATAGTAATAAATGTTAGCAGAAGCCCCCCTCACCACCCCTGCAATTTTGGACTTGGAGGATGCAGGAGGTGCTCAGCTCTCTCCAAACCATTCGGTATGTCCCCACCTTTGCTATGCACTGCCAGGATTTGCCTTCCCTTTTCACGCCAGCTACCTGCCAGCCTGGGCTAAGAGCAAAAACCAAATGCTGCAAAGCAGGACAGGAGTGATCTGTGACAAGTGACAAGTATGAGATCCAGGGACTCTGACACAGACTTACTCCAGAGTAATCATTTAATCCTTCTACCTCAGTCTAACTCAAAAAAAAAAAAGAAAAAAAGGTAGCAACTATCAATCACCTACTTTGTAGGTCATATATTTGCAAAGCCCTCAGGGAGATGAAAAGCATTATACAAACTATATCCACACATGTTAACACTGATTAATTTTCTCTGTGCAAACATACCCTTTTTTCTTCTTCATTGCCCCTCCTCTCATTATATCAGCAGTCTCATCTGGAGGAGGACGAGGAACTGCTGACAGCTGAAGTATTTTCTGCAGTTGTTCTTTTGAGATTCAGAAATGCAACCACTCTGAACACAGCCCTGTGTTCAGCTGACTGTTTCCTTAATAGCTTTGCTCTTTCATGTGTTTCCTCATTTTCTGTTACATGAATTTAAAGCAATCTGATTTCCAAGTTAATTTGAAATTATGCAGGATCCATTAGTTGAGGGAATCATTTGCAAAATAACTCTGAGAGACAACTTTCGCTCACTATACTTTCAGGTGTACCCTCAGCAAACAAAGGCAGGGCTAGTGACATGAATAAAGTCAGCAGAATTTGACCTAAAAAGCATGTCTGTGTACAGAGGCACAGGGATACAGCCCAACTGAATCAGAGCCTTATAACATGTGCAATAGCTCCTCTACAGCCTGAGGTTTACACCAGTGAGCAGCCTTTTTGTGACAGTGCTTACACCAATGACAATCAGAACATACACAGCTTTTCAAAAGACTATCTGTAAGCATTTTTCTTAGGATATTTGGATGCACAATTTCTGAGGAATAGAATTTAATATTTTGTGGAATAAAACTTCTGTTTCAGTTGTCACAAAGTCACTTTTGGGTGAAACTGAGGACTTCTGTTTTGTCATCAGCTCCGCAATGGCAGTTCCCATTAGATATAAAAAAGGTTGGCCCCCTGCACCCAAGGGTAGAATTGGCATTTCTAGCTTGCAGCATCCAAGAAGCACCATCCACTTATGCTCATGCACGGAACAAACTGCACTGGAAAGGGTTTCCCAGAGATGCTGTGGAATCTCCCTCTTTGGACATATTCAAAAGCTGTTTGCACCTGGTCCAAGGCAACTGGCTCTGCTTGCCCAGGGGATTTGGACCAGACGACCTCCCAAGGCCCTTTCCAGCCTGTGTTTCTGTCAAAGGGGCAAATGGTTGGATGATTGGCCTCTGCCACTGCAGCCTCTGGTCTGGATACTGTGGAGGTGTCACAAGTAACACCTCAAAGTTGTCCCTGTATAAATGCAATCAGAAGCACCAGACGGCTGAAGTGACAATTGTTAGAGGCTGGAGGCTGAGGGGAATCTCAGAGCACTGGCTGAGGGATGAAGACGTTGCTGGATTTTCTTCCTCCTGTTCAACAAGTGCAAATCTCACTCTTAGATGTGTATGCAATCAGTAGCTTACAGGCAGGAGCCCATGTGCATATTCCACAACTGAATCCACGAACCTTTTGAGACAGCAAAAGTCTCCTTTGTTTTTATTGACCACCTAATGGAGTAGGAAGGCTGAACAAGAACCCCATAAAAACATGACAGGTTAACTTTCCATCTGCTGTCTTTAAGACAAAATCATTGAGAAATTTAATTTGATAATGCTACCAAGAAGAAGAGTCTTGGAGGACAATTCTCAGGAAACAACATCTCATCTCTGTATTGAGCTGTGTCAAGCACACACACACAAAAACATGTTTAAAAAGAAAAGCAAGGATTTTGAGTAGCTATGCTCCTGCCAAGCAATCTGCTCTCAGCTGACTATAAAATCTCTCAAGCTCTAATGCCAAAACTCCCAGGCAGAGAACACACTGACTCACAATATAATGTTCGAAGTACTTAAAAGGGAAGAAGCAATCATGCCTGCTTTCAGAAAATGAGATGGTGGTCTCATTAGCAAAAAAGTTCAATTGCAATAGTTACCTCGGCATGTAAAGGACTCGCTCTGCCACCACAAATCCCACCCTGAAGAAGAGGTTGCTGGCTGGGATGAATGGGAAAACCAGGAACAACAAGCCAACCAAAACTTCTTTGTGTTCCAGTTTCTGCAATAATACAAAATTAAACAAATATCAACTAAAAAAATTCAACTTAATTCACCTCTAACTTTCCCCTTTCTTTTGAGGGTCATAAAAAAAGCAACTTAGATTATTAACATTTGGCATGGTTTTGCATTTAAAAGATTTTTTTAGAAGACACTAATCTTTGATATTGATGCACTTCTGGTGCATCTAATATGCCCAGAAAGTGCACACACACTACACACTGTGTCTATTATTACCCTTGGTATCTTTTCCAAGGTCAGCTCTACCACACATATGGCACAGCTATCACCTAAGATATAACTCATATTGGTAATATGTAAATATGGAATAGTGTGAATATATACATTAGAGTGTCTACGATACTATGACTGTATGTAAATACACAAATGCATATCACATAGCCACAGACTGCTGTGTTCAATCCTAAATGTTTATAAGAGAGAAAAAGCTGTTCAATTGGTCACATTTTGTGCAAAGAAAACTAGCCCCAAGTGACATATTAATGCAGTCATTTTATCTCTCTAAAGGAAAATATCTACACTTCAAATGATACTTTCGCACACAAGGTCTCCACACTCATACAGAGTCAGAAATTTGAGACATGCTGTATGCTAAAATTAATGTTTTCCACTTGAGCTCAGTTAATGCCCTTCACTTGTACTCACTTTAATGTTGGCTCACTCTTTGAGGAGAAATGGAATTACCACATGCAATTCAAACCAACTGTGATGCATGGGGCCAACACAGGCATCTGGGGGTGCAGTGGCCACTCATCCTGCCATGGAGAGACCCAAGTATGGTAAGCAGGATAATTTCCAGGTTCAGCTCCATCCCAAGAGGGTAAATCAGCTCCTGCATGTCAAAGAATGACACCAGGATAGAAGTGTAGCTTTAGGCCTGTTCAATCACCCGGGCAGACATCTGTGCTCTCCTGGCTCAGACACTGCTTCTCACTGTCTGCAGACATCGCGAGAAGCTTTGTCACGCTTAGAAACAGATGCAACCACAATCACTTAATGGTTGCAGCACTTTCTAATTGTTGTGGGCAATTTCTTGGTTTTGGAGAGCAAATTGACTTCTCCTTGCCGGAGGGAGCTACATTTAGAAACGTTGAACAATATTTTGAGCAGAGAAATGGAGCCCAATCAACAATGTAGGGCCAAGCAGCACAAACTCTCTTGCTTTTGCACAGCTGCAGACTGCAGCAGCAGTTTCCACTGGTCTAGACAGCGGCTGAAATTCAGAAGTCCCACTACTAAAATATATTCATCCTATTCTATGGCAAAGATAACAAGTCTTTTCTATGGTTACCAAAAAGAAGGGTACAAGTCAGGAGGCTCTGATGTCGCTTTAGAGGAGCTGAACCAAAGGATCACAAAAAAGTGCACGGGTTTCTACTTGCTCAGAGGAATCATGAGACAGAGAGAGCCTCCAGCCTTCTTCACGTCTCCAGACTTCTTAATATGTGTTTTAAATAGCACCACAATTATCTGTGGTACTTCTATTATTCACTTTCTCAGTATCTTGGATTCACAGTTACTAGTGCCTACATGCAGTCACAACAGCATCTGAAGTACATTACTCTCAGAGCTGAAGAAGACATCAATCCATAAAGATGATGAGCAGAGGTGCCTGGTAATTACAACAGAAATTTGAATAGGAAAAAATGGGAAAAAGGATTTAAAATTTCTTCTCAACTCTGAATTAAAATTACCAGTTCTAGCTCAGCTTCCCTCTCCACCCAGATCTGGAAATATACTCCATTTTTCTCCTGCCATTTGACTCTCCCTTCCCACTTTATCTGACCTAATTATGATGCCCATCTCCTGCCACCACTCTACCCCAGGGGTTTGACACTAAAGACCCTGAGGCAGAAGCAGGTATGTTGGGCCTAAGGGAGTGCACTGCTAGCAAATACAATGTTCTCAGTCCCCAAGATATGCAGCTGCTTTCAAACAAACCAGCTATCAAATATTTCTCCAGTTGTTTATCATTAAATCAATAATTGGGAAAACAACCTCTAGTTAAACATCTCTAGGAAGGACACAGTGTTAACTCAAGGCTGCAGCAGTGCAGATAAGCAAAGGAAACTGAATGCTAGAAAAGACAAATAAAACTTGTACATCAAATGGGAAAGAGGAAGATGTGGGAATTAGCTCAGCTGATGGATCTAATGATTCTGCATGCCCCTTTTCTCCCCAGAACAAGTCACAGCTCCATCCTAATGCCATCAAGGGCTCATGCCAGCCCTGTGTCTTGGGCAGAGCTCAGAGACGAGAGCCCAACACACACAAACCAGCCTCATGGAGCAGCAGAACCCTCCATGGTGCTCCTTATTTCTGAAATAAAAAATACCTGGCAGTGCCCTTTTTAAAGCATTCCATTGAGGCAGAGGCTCTTGGGAAGAGCTGGTCCTCGAAGGCCAGGCTTCAGCTGGTTTTGTGCTACATGTGGTTGTGCCTGTGGGCCGATCAAAGGGCTGCAGATGTTAACAGAGCCATAGGAAATTCCCTCCACATGTTTTTCTAAATAAAACAAATCCAACCTATACATAACCTGTTACATTTTCTAGGCAAAGAAATAAAAGAAATATTAGGACCATTTATTTGGTTTAGCTACTTCGTTTATATGATCCCACTTGAGATAGCTGAGCTAAAGGTGTCAGAATCAGCATCTTCCAGGTGCCCAGAGCAGCAGCACAAGCTTTTAAAGAGTAATAGGCAATTTTGTTTGTCTTCCTTTCTCCTTAAAATAAAACACCTAGGACTAGAAATTATAGATCACTGCATTCTTTTCCCAGAGAGACAATTCCTTTCCTCTTAAAGACAGTGATTTCTTTTGGAAACACAAAGCTTGTCTTTCTGTCACTGTAGTCTCTGGTATGGGGGATCAACAAACACGTTTGAATTAACTTTAGAATGATTTCTCTTGTCAAAGACAAATCAATTTCAAATCAAAATAGCATTTGTTATAGTAAATAGCTTGGTGGGAGGGAGGAGTTTTGAAATTCACATCTAACTCATTACAATCAGGCCTTCATTATATTGCAACAAAAAAACCCCACCAATAAAACAACAAACCAAACCAAAAACTCATTTAAAAAAAGCTTTCTAACTTTCTTTTCACAGACTTACCAAAGAACTAAAGAAAACTATTTCTCCCAAGAGCAATGCAAAAAAAGTGTCCTACTGTCTCAAACAGAATATCAAAGAATCACTCCAAGGTCAAACATGATCAATACAGCAATACATTTTTAAAAATTGCTTCCTTAGCAGTTTGGGGAAAAAGGAAGAAACTCTTCAATTTACAACTGAAGAGGTCTTTCCATTTTAAATATAAAACATATTCTTGAGACACAAATAAGTATTTGCCGACTACCACTAAAGTACAAGTCCTCTACAAGGCAGAGCCCTCTAAGTGTGAATGCAGGAGGTGCACAGATTACTTCAACATAACTGTCCTAACTATGGACTTGCATAAGCCCACTGCAAATTCCTTACTTTCCCCCCCGAGGAAGCACAGTCTGAGGTGCCAGATCCATTAAGTCTACACTGTGCTGACAGGACTGATGTTGACATTGCCTGGCACCTCCAAGGGCCCAGGCACTGGAGAGCAGAGCTGTGAGGACAGCATTTCTCCTGGCTGGACTAAGCTGCACCTCAGGGAAGACAGCAGCTGGGCAAACAAATCCAACCAAATTCCATTCTGTTCTACCTCTGAACGTTTCCGAAGGTGTTTATACGTGCTTGCCTGTTTGATGGGAAGGCAATCAAATGGGTTTCATTCCTTCTTCTAACAGTTTTTTCACAATGAGGCAAGTGTCACCTCTCCACCACTTAGATCCAACAGCTCCATGGAGTAAAGACTTCCCTCCTACCAAAGGTATCAGTCCCTCTGACAGTGAGCTCTGGATGGCCCTTTGCAGACAGTGAGATGTTATGCTTGGAACACCTGACTGCATGTGCAGAAAAGCTGTGTCCAGGAAAGCTGGCTGTGCACAGCTGTATAAAAGCAATGACTGCTATTACACATTCTCAAATGCTTGCAGGCCTAGGAGGTAAGTGCATCATCCATCAGAAGAGACACAGACTCAGAGAAGCTGCATGACTCTCTGCAGACCACAGACAGAGGATGACACTTCTTCAGTTTATTCCTAATATCCATTTGTAGAAACCCTTAGTGCAGACTGCACACAACCCTACTTCATCTATTCCAGCTGTACCACTCTCTCGTGAAGCCACAAGTGGCCCAGCAATGTGACTCCTCACCAGCCTGCATCAAAACAACTGGCAGCACCTCACCTGGCAAGAGGTCAGCATCTGCAAACACCCACTCTTGCACTTTCCACATATACAGCATTAAAGATAAAAGGGATGGTGTAGAAGCATGTCAAATTCACTCTCCATTCATGCATAAGGTGATAAAAAGAAAGCATTAAGCTCATCAGGAATTAACCCTAGGGATTGATTCCTTCAAAGGAAAAAAACAAGTCTCTGTGGTTGTAAAGCTCACAGAAGCACTGAGAGTTTCCAAGTCCCACCTCACTGATGCACACAGAGATGGGCCATGGCAGAGCTGTACCACACTCCACGTACCACCAGCATGGTCTGTCTTAGGGCACCAGCAGAATCCTGGATGGGACACACACATCTTTATCTACTGTGACCAAACAGGAGGGCACTGTGGACCTGTGGTTATTTCACTCTGCTGCCTGTGCCACTGCTTCCAAGTGAATGATGCCAAAAGTCAGGTGTCAACAGATGGTCCAAAAAACTCGAGCATTTGGTAAGCAAGAGGTAACTTAGCAGCTTCAAAACTGGCTCAGGCACCTGTCTTAATCAGCTTGCTCCTAGCAAAAACATCAAAAATTCTGTCATCACTATACTTTATTAGGAGTTTTATTTTTTTTCATCTCATTAAAAAAAAAAAAATTAAAAAACCAGCACCTTCAGTAGCATCAGCTACTTGAATGCCAGGCTTAGTAACTCGCTCATTTCCTAAAATAACTACATTTTTCTTGGTGATCATCTAGTTTTGATAGAAATAGCCATAGATTTCTAATGCTATTTTGATAATCACTGCTGACTGCTTATTAACTACCTGACACACTGATACTTTTTCAAGTATTTGGCAACAACAGAAACTACTTTCCAGCTTACCAGTGGCAGCCTATTCAGGGACTGGTGCACAGAAAACACACACGAGTCAGAATCTAAAACCAAAAGCCTGGATAGGAGCAGTGGCTTCTTCAGCCAGGATTATCTGAAGAGAAATCCTTGGCGCACATCTCAGACCACCCTAACAAGATCATTCCCTCTCCATTTCCAGAGGGAAGGGAGTCCTGGTCTGTACCAGGTAAAACAGCATGTTTTTCAGAAATGCTGAAAATACCTAAAAACTTAACATGCCTGAGGACTGTGGGTGCTCAACACCTCTGCAAATTTGGCTTCAGTTATGGAATTAAAGCAGAAAGTAGTCCATTCCCATAACAGGGCACAGAAAAATATCTCATAATGTTTCACATTTTATATTACTATCTTAGACCATTGGTGTCTACTATTTTCTTTTTCCCTGCAGAAGTCAGTTACCCATCCATTCAGCCATGTGTTTATGGTCTTTCTCACCCAGGTTTCTAAAATTCCCTTCAGACATAAGCTCATTTTCCCAATCCTTAATCTCTGCAACCTCTAATTCCACTTGACAAGCCAATTTGAGCAGGATGAAGAAGCACACAAATCTTTGAAAGAGAAATGGAACATTCCAAAAGGAAATAGGAAAATCAACAAATTGCTCCAGGAATTAGAATAATCCTTTTGACCTCGTGGTTGCTTTTCCCTCTTGCCTTTCATTCTGTGACTGCAGGCTGCTTGAGAGGTGGGGAAAACAAAACAAGACAGGTAAAATTCAAATTTGCAGTACATGATGTTTGGAAAAGCAATTCAGTTCATGGTGAATTTGCTCTTGAGAAGGTAACATGGAACAAGAGGAGCCTAACAAAAACCAAAACCCACACAATAGCTTGGCACTTGGTATAACTAGGCCAAGTAGCCATGATGAACATCATTAACTCTCCCAGCTGTAAATTTCTTGTACCTTGTTTCACCTACACTCTCCTGCTCACAGCTACTACTGTGCCATTTCAAAACCTTTCAGCTCTGAGTAGGCCTTGAAATACTAACTTAAATCAGAAGAAGAAAATGGCAGAATAAGAAGTGTAATTCAGCGTTAATATGCTGAAAATGGCAGAACTACCTGCCCTCTTGGTAATTACCTACACCACGCTGCAGGCAGTAAGAGCCCATTTAGTGAGATGCTGAATATATTCATTGTGAGCCAAATCAGAACTACTTCCACCTGTGGTTATATTTACCCAGAGCACCACACTCCAAACCTGTTATTTTCAAACATCTACCGAGCAAAAGAAAATCTGATGCAAAAGGTATTTTGACAGTTCTTGTATTTGCTTTTTTAATCCAAAACAGCAGTCACGTACAGACTAAGGCAGCTTTTCCCTTTAGCCTGAGTCTGTCAGCTGGCACGGCGAGCTCCCTGGGAAGGCTCCTCTGCTCCTTGCAGCCCCACCAGGGACCCACAGCAGCTGATGCGGCTGCGGCACTCGACAGAGCAGAAACGCGGCCAGCGAGCTCGGGGTGCCTGCAAGGGGCTCCCCCCTTCCTTTAGATCTCACTGAACAGAGTCTTTCTGGCTTATTACTCTCTCCCTGCAGCAAACATTAACAACAGAAGCAGCACAGAAAAAACTCGTTGCTAAAGATTAAGAACATCAGTCCTGACCTTCTCTCTATGTGGAAAGAATTCAAGTGGCCCTCAGGATAATGAAAGCAGGATTTATTTTAAATGGACCTTTTATGGAAATGAGTGTGGTTTCCAGCTCGTCAGATAGACTCCATCAATAAATAGCCTTATTCACCTTGCTGTCCCATTGAAGCAGGTATTGTTCTGGAAGTATTGTGGCAGATAAATTTTGCCAGGCATACTTTCTAACTATGCTGGTACTACAACAGAATATTACAAAAGGCAATTGTTCCCCAGAAAGGTCCATAAACTGTGATTTATTAATGAAATGCCAAACCTAGGAAACGAGGCAAAGGTCTCATGAGTGCAGGGTAGAGTAAATAGCATGACAGAATACACATAGTGAGTGCTAGCAAAAACAACAGAAACATGCACACAAAGAGAAGATGCAAATGCCTTCCTCTCCTGGATGATATTGAATGTTGTCAGCTAAGGAATTTAGTCTGAAAGTCACTGAAGAATATGCTCAGATGATATCCATACACCAGATAGATGCCAATATGATGCCAATTACAGCACAAAATAAAGTCATCACAATATGGTATAAAATGCCTTGTCTTGGCTAACAAGCACCACGCAGGGAAATTCAAAGAGGCAGCATCACCTTTAAAATTAGATCTGAAATAAAAAACAACCAACTGTAGCATATGAAAGATCTGGATAATACATATGTCAGTCACATGCAATAAATATAACCTGAAAACCATCACAATTTCCTGTAACATATGTAGCCACATCGCACAGAACAGCCAAGCATGTTCTTTAGAAAAGTTATAGAGCACACTAGATGTATCTTTTAATCGATGTAAAATGTTAGTAGCATGCCCTCCTCGGACATGAGCACACTGCTGCACATCACGTGGTCCTGCTGAACAAGAAGAAGGTGCTGTGAACCACCAGAAGGTACCTTTGTAGTGCTGGTCATGAGTGCAAACGTGTGAGGGCCATCAGTATGAGGTGCAATACACTCACCCAGGTGCAAAAGCTACTGCTTCAAGCTAGTTTTCCAGATCACCCCGCCTAATTAGCCCACTACATACATGAGTTTTCCCACTATCAGCCCTCCTTATATCAGAGAAAGTGGAATCCCACCCATCATGTGCTCTGTACACATACATTCACAGCTAAAACTACGGGCAAGCTGCTAATTAGGCAGCGACCTAAAAACGCCATGCAGAGTGGCACTTCAAACATCTGAAGGGTCTTCCTTTCATGCTCATTGAATTATTATGACACGTCAAAGAAATAACTGTCATCCCGATGATAATGCCAAGAACTGTCCTCCCTCCAGCTCACCAGGTGCTCCCAGTATCTTCCAGCAAAGAAAGGCAGTGCCATGGGCCCTTGGGTTTCCCAGTGGCCATCTAAAGCACCAGATTATTTTTCTGACCTTGTGACTGGCATGCTTGATATTCACTGAGAGAATGCCTCATCCATTTCCTGGTACCTTTGTAATCCATCCCGAAGTTACACCACATCCATTCCTCATGGCCAAGGCTATGTTCTTTGACAATGAACAATAAATAAATGTCATCCTCTTTTCCCAACTATAAAAATTTCTCTGGGATGCAGGCATTTTGCACCCCCAGCCTTTGTCATATCCCCAGCACACTGCTTCAAGCCTATGTGAGGAAGTTCACTGCAAAGAGTTGAGCAGAACAGGTCTGACTTGGGGAGCTGTTCACAGGGAGCTCCCCAGCTGCTAAGTGAGAGGGATTTGCACTACAGCAGGAGAAATGACCCAGAGAATGGAAGTTATACAAAAGGAGTTAACAAAGCCATTTTTTAAGTGACCTCCTCATTAAGTTAAGAGGAGGACAACAGTGAAGGTGCACTAGCAGGAAGAGAAGGGAGGCTTCTCCCTCCAGAAAAACTGGAGAGCTGCCTTCTCTGTTTCTGCAGTTTTCAGCATTAAATCCCCATCTAGTAACAGACATGTTCCAAGGAAAGCACTCATGAGTAGAAATTTTCCACCGTTTCTTCTCTTTCTGAGGTATAACAACATTCACAAAACAAAACAAGAAAGCTTGGTGCCTTAGATGTCCTTTATCAGCACCACACATACATGCCCAACAGAGTTATTACCCTAATCACAAACGTCAACAAATTAGCCCTGTTTAAAATTCAACGACAACAAAGGCAGAAATCCAATCCATGCATTCTCTAATTACAGTCCACACAAAATATTCTGTGAGTCTCCTGTGAGTTTGTGTTGTGGATGCACACACATCACCTCTTGCCACTGACAATCAGTTCAATGTTCACTGGACCAATGTCTTCACTGCTGCTAAAACAATTTCTAGCATTTCCATTCTCCACGCTGCTGAAAGAAAAGCAATGGTGCCACTGAGAATGAAAATGAGGTTTTGTTCTCTCCTACCCCTGCTCACCTACACCCTAAAGAGAGAGGCACACAGACTGCATGCCTGTTCACTACACAATCATTCCTTAGGAAATTGCAAGCTATGTCTTCCAGGTTAGGCCTTGTAATGAAAAAGGAGAGAAAAATGGCTGCTAAGACTGCTGTGTTTGCTTCAAAAAGAAAGCAGAACATCTCACACTTTATAAAATGTGAGAAATCAACTGATATATCTCATGCTGCCTCCAAGCTGTAAAACACTGAGTAATAGCTTGTCTGGGGCTTGACTGAAGGATGGTCCTTCTTGGGGGAAGCAATGACCTATAAAAGACCACTGCTGCTGCATTTGGAAAGATCTTTCCTAAGACCCTAATACAACGAATTGTGCCTGCAGTTTATGTGCCCTGAACTTCCCTCTCCCTGTTCTAAAAGGGATTGTTTGAAGTCAAATGGCACAATTTATTTCCAGGAAAAGTGCTGCTTCCTGTTTGCTTTCCTCGATAATTCATACAGCTCAGCTCAACACAATCATCTCCATAACACTGAATGGCAGTACCATGATTCAGAGATTGTGTGAGTTGTTAAAAATAAAGTAGAAAATAGCTTCAATAATGTCAAATTTCCCGAAAAGCAAAATATTTCCAATTATACCTCTCATTATATATATACATATGCGCCATCCCTCAAAGTGTTCAAGGCCAGGTTGGATACGGTTCTGAGCCACCTGGTCTAGTGAAAACACCTCTGACCATGGCAGGGATGTTGGCACTGGATGATCCTTAAGGTCCTTTCCAACCAAACCCTTCCGTGATTCTATACCAAGGGCTGAGGGAAACATGTCCAAGTTGATCCCCAGGAACCATCACCACTTCCATGTTCACAGTGGGTTTTTTGGAGGCTGCAAGTGCTCACGAGAGCACTTTGTCAAGATGGTTCTAGTTTTACTGGATTAGATACAAAAGCAGATACTTCATATCCAATTTATTCAGTGTTTGGGGTTTCCAAGGATAAACACAAGGGAATTTTTAAGATTAATTTCAAAGCATCTCGTAAGTGCCTAAAGACTAAAATTCATGTTGCTTAACATCAGTGGTGGTCAAGAGCAAAACTGAACTTCTCACAAAAAAATTACAACTTGCAGTTTCAAATCAAAGAGTGGTATTCATAAATCCAGACTGAATTGTTTTTTTAAAAAAGTAATAAAAGAATGATAAAATCTTTTTCAAGCAAACCAACAATATTAATCCTACATACAGTTCTGACAGCAGGAGAAGAAATAAAAAGCAAACAAAACTTCAAAGAACATGGAATAAGATTTTTCAGAAGTCTTCAGTACATGGCTAATGAGAATTTTATCATTAACTTCCCTGAGAACAGGATTAGGTCTAACACAAACAGTTCTGAATGTCTCTAGCAGTGAGTAATGAAGGCAGGAGCAATACGAGATGATGTACAACCTGTAGGTTGAACTGGTGAATACCTAATAGGGTGTTTTCCTATACTTCCCATACAGCATCTGTCATTGTATTATCTAAATTAATGACTCTGCAGTCTCAAAGTGTTTGGTTCATTTTCTGTCTCCTATCAGGAGCACAGGGAAGACTGCCAGGGTAGACTGAAAATGTACATGACCTGCACATTTTAGCATAACACAGGTATTAAAAACCTGACATCCTTAAACTATGCTTTTCAGCCATACATACATTTAAGGAAGAGAAACTTTTGTACTATTTCCAAAGTGACTACCAACACCTCTCCGAAAGAAGGTTCCACAACTCAGCTGAAAGAGAAACAGCCTGTAACTCCCCACAATCCACAAGAAAAATCCTCCCATGGAAGTGCGTATCTGACTTCTGACAAGGCATGTACAACCTCACTTTTATTTCTGCAATATGATTAATGGTACCTCTGAAATGCTGAATTGGGAAGTATGGCTTACCAACTTTACCAACTATTATTTATGCTAAAGAACAATTTCCAGGTCATTTCCGATTTCCCACATTCCATTACTCTGCTGACAAAAAAATCCACTCATGAAGATGTATCCAATGTCTAGGTTTTAGAAGCATAGCAAAAGTGCAAATAGAAAAATCAATTTTATTTTCAAAAGGCTCTGCAGATGACAGTTCCCAGTTCTGTTTGAAGTAAGTGACAAAAAGCCTGACGACTATGGGAGAGGCAGAGATGCTTAACTTCAGTGGGGTTTGGATCATTAACAACAATTGAATGCGGGAGTGTGGGTCAAGTTCTGCCCTCAAATCAGACCAATTAAAGACTGAGACATTCAACTAGAGAGACATTTTCATCAGCTGAGCTTGTCTGCATTAGTTATTACCGGTATGGTTTTTCACCTCACTCCAATGCATTCCAGAGGAAAACATGCACTTACCAACCATTTTATCTGAAGATTAGAAAACAGAAGATTTTTTTTCTTTTTATGTTGTATTGCACAGCTTTTGGAATTACCTTGAATGCAGCAATGCAGTGCAGGCTGAGTAATGTCATCACCAGCACCAGGAACACTGTGGCTAAGTTCCTCACATCCCAGATGGACTCGACCAAAGGGATGCTGCCGACCTGCCAGTCATAGCACAGGGTGATAGGTGCCAGCAGGAGCCATGCATTGAAGGCCAGAAGGTAGGAATAAGTTAAAAACCTGCAAATGAAAACAGGTAATGTAATACATGGAATGGCTACCAGCACAGGAAACATTTTCCTTTGGCCTTTACTACATACCGCACAAGAGGAGGAAACAGCAAAAAAAACTAATCAACAGAACTGCACCAACAGGCAACACTACACATCTCTGTCAATAGAGTTGCTGCCATAGGTGAGGGGCACTTTATGGTAATTTGAAGAAATAACATAAGATCAGTAATACATGGTTTCTATGCAGCAGACTTTAGAAAACTAACAGAACTTCAACTCCCATTTGAATGTTAGATTTTTGAAATGACCTTCTGCCAGCTTAAACAATAAATGAATAACTACATAGGTACATACATACATACATATTGAACTTGTACACAGTTCACTGCATCACTGCTGCAATACAAAATATCCTTCTAGCTGGGTTTAACTTACAATTTAGGATTTCTTCTACCTACACAACATGGAGCGAAAGTCAGACCCTTCTCTCTTTTCTCTTTGCAAATCAAGGCACAGGGAGAAAATACCGAAGAAAGGAGGGACAGGGTGGTTCTTAGCTGATCCCATCTCAGTTTCTTAGGGCTGGGGCCAGATTGCATGAGATGTGCCACAGAAGTGACGGGGAAGTAGAGATTTCAATTTGTTGTAATCTTCAATAATTGTCATTCTCAATAGAGAGGAAATTAGTGGGGAATGGAAATGGAGAGCATGCTGCCCTCTGGGAAGTATACAGGGCTTTCAAAGGACTGAAAAAGAACAGCATGTGTGCCACTAGGTTAAAAAACAACAACAAAAAACAACAAATCAAACCAACATCCCTCTCTGCCCCCGGCTTCTGCTTCTTGGCATCTACTTGCCAAAAAAGTGCATCTAAAGTTGGAATATTTTCAAGTGCAAGAGACTGCAGATTGATTATTCCAGTAATGTGAAGTTAACCAAGTAAAATTGTGACAGCCTTTGAAGAAACAAACCCATCCTTGGCTTGCAAATGGGAAGTCCACATTGTACACAGCACCAAAAATGGCAAATACTCAAAAAAGGTAAAGAATTACATTCTGCCCTGCATAGGATTTCTTCCATCTCAGCCTGCTTTGGCAGCTGTTATCACACACAGTTGCCATGGTACCTTGCAGGTTTATTAAAATGGTAACAAAGGATGGCAGAAATGTCAAGGCATGTAGACAGAGGATTGTCTCACTTGCCATTTACAAACATGCCCCTTTGCAGTCAAAATGCAGCCCCTTACAACAGCACTTACAACATTAGATTTGTGGCAGAATGGTAAGACACTGAAGCTAAGTGTGATTCCAGGCAGGAAGTTCCCAGATGGGTGTTGGGCCCTAAATTTCCGTGAAAACATATTTAAATAACTACAAAGTTAGGATATCATTTTCTATTCTCACCCAAAAAATAAACGTCTCCAGCAGCACTGTGACCCAAGAGCAAGGAGGCTTAGGGAGCTGGAATGTTTCACTGTAAACAGTCACAGAGGCACATTCTCATTTTCCCACAGATTTTTCTAACTCCCAACTCTGGAAAGTGGAATATTCCCACAATTTTAAGGTTTTCAGCCATTTGATACACTTCTCTTCCATCCCCTCCCCATTTTCCTCACCTTCCCCACCCTGAGGTACTAAGCAAAAGGGAAAGAAAGAAAGAAAATCCATCTTCTCTTAATAAAAGCAGTGATTAAAAAGCCAATTCCTATTTAAGAGAGCATCCCTCAAAAATATAACCTAATTTTGCTCAAATGATTCTTAAAATTTTGATTGTTCGCTCTTTCTAAAGAAACTAATGTGTTTTCTAGTCACCAACTCAATCTCTTCTGGGGCACACTATAAAGAAACATAGCAACACAAAATCTGGTGAGACTTAATCACACCAAGGCACTCACTCGTGACATTATGTGTGGCCTGACCCACGTCTGCTCAGCCACGAAAAAAACAGGCTTCTCCATCAACCTCAGCACATCAGCTCAGAAAAGGCTGCCAGCATTTATTTACAGCTACTTACCTCAAAGCCAAACTGAGATCCATTTCTGGCTTTATTCTTAAAACAAAAGCATGTCTGTTTAGATGAATCTGAATAATATCATGGCATATGATATTGTTTCTACAAATGTGTATATTCGACAGGATTTCCAGAAGCACTGAGTTAGTTTTGTATTTGATGCTTTAGGAGAGCCCAGTTTTTAGAGGGAGTGTCCTTTTATGCCCTGGCATATGAATATTTTCAATAGGCATCACAATATTCATAGAAGTTTGTATGCAAACCACAACACACACAAGACAACCCTCCCCTGCTTACTCAGACTGGGCTGCTGGGTAGGAAGGAACAAGATGACATTTGGGATCTCTGCAAACTGCAGCATTGCAGTTAAGGACAGACTAGTTGCTTCTCTGCATCTTCACAGATAAGGCATGAGCTGATATATCCTCACACAGCACAGAATAAATAACCAGTTTGCTGCCATAACAACTTGACTCCGCTTAACTTAAGAGGTATTCAGAGTAGCCAGATCAGTGTGAGTTAATGCATTTCTGCTGGAAAAGTAGGACAAGCTGCTGTTGAATATGGGAAGACAAGTCCAGGCCCCTCACTGATCAGGACAGGTTTGTAAACAAGTGTCTGTGTCCAAGTGCTCATGCAGTTTCAGTCTTCCTTGGGAGCTATGTTGTCTTGGCTTGAAAAATGTAACCAAAAATGTGCATTCTATTTTCATCTGTTGAAGCCGGTTGGGAGATATTGTTCTTTATCTCTGGTAACTCTAGGGGGGGAGAGGGTAGATGCCTTCTGTTAATGGGACAATTGATAACTCCAGATAAGGCAGTGCCGCCTTCTCTCTTCCTCCACCCATCCTCCTCCGAGGGACATCACCTGTGAATGGGCCATTTAAGGCCTCTCACATGACTGAAAACATCACTTCATTATTTGTGAGATGCCCCACCCAGTGGGGGGAGCCAAAGCCTTTCCACCGGCATAAAACCTGCAATCCCAAACATTAATGCAGCCGGTTTTCTAGTGAATTCTCAGAGGAAGATCGGACTCATCTCACCAGCGCTGGACGCTTTTTTCTACAGGATATCTCTACTTCATAGAACATCTGTCACTCCAGGAGGATTTATTTGGACTGCTTCCAACACCCTGACAACAGGGTGTCAGGCCGTATCTCTGACTCTGTCAGGGTTTTCTAGGACTTTTGTTTGTTTGCTTGTTTTTTTGTACTACTGCATTTGTATTTTTTAATATTCCTAGTAAACAACTGTTATTCCTATTCCCATATTTTTGCCTGAAAGCTCCTAATTGCAAAATTGTAATAATTTGGAGGGAGGGGGTTTTTACATTCTCCACTCCAAGGGAAACTCCAGTTTTCCCTGACAGATACCTGTCTTTCCATGGGTAACCAAGATATATGTGCACAAGGTGCTGCCAGAGGTGGCTTTTAAAGGAGGAGCACAATCGGTCCACTCCACTATGGCAATAATAATCTATAAATACTCTCTTCCAACAGCAGTGATATATTTTAAAGCCTGTGACAATCATTACCACCCATGTACAGTCAATTGGTTGGCCTCTGCAGACACCCTACCAGAGACCCCTTGGCCACATCTCCTTGCCAAGCCCAAGCTCCCTGACTGAACATGCATGTGACATTAGCAGTCACAGTCAGAGATCCATGAAGGCATTGCCTGACTTTTGCAGGCATTTGTAAGCAGCAACAAAGCCTTGAGCAGGCTCTGAGTCAAGCAAAAGTTTGAATATGCCTTCAGCATTGGTAACCTGTCCTTGAACATGATGGATGGCTGTACAAAATAAAGCACTTATAAACTATTGCTATTTTAGGTACAAGGAACAGAAAAATAACAGGATGCTAATAATAGTTACTGACAATACAGTGCTGCATTTTATTTATGGCTCTCAAAAACATATAATATTCCTTCACATCTACGTGGCTCTCATATCACAAGCCTAAGGAGAAAGCTAAACACAGGAGAAAGTTTGGAAGAAACCTCTTACCAAAGCTGACACCTCAAGGAACTAATTTGCAAATTCTGAAAAGACTTGAAGATTCTGAAATCACTCCAGGAGCTAATTATGCTTCAGCAGCCTACCTGCAAATGGCAACAAGAGTATTTTCTTTTAATTAGTTGACTGAGTGAATTACATTTTAAATTAAGGATCTTCTTGATATTGCTTCTGGTGTCTGCTGGAATTCCAAGGGAAAAAAAATCCTGCCTATAGCATCTCCCACTCAGTTAATCCCATGAAAATCAGAGTATTACTGGTGAGGTGACTGGAAGATTCTGCCTCTTAACTGGCATCAGTTTTCCCCCAGGCCAGGTAACAGCATTTGCATTGCAGCAAATTTTTTTATTTGCAAATTGAACATGGAAATCCAAGTTTCAGTGGGTATCAAGTGTTCTTTTCACTTCTCATCCTCTCTGGCATGCTCAGAAAAACACAGTTCCTCCTGTAGGTCATGGCAATTCAGTTTGTTTCGTTTAAAATTTTTTTCGTTTCAATGTTCTGTTGCATGCTTTGAGATAAATACAGGATGACTCCTATCTAGAACTTGTTGCAGAAAACAACTATCTGAACTGATTGTTTCTGCTGCAAAAATGAATGCAAAGGGTACTACTCAAAGTCCTAACAGTATGACAGGAAAATATTTGAGGAATTGTCTGTTACCCATTGCTGTAATAGAGACCAACAAGCTTGGAAAAGCCCTGATCTCAGCTCTGCCAAACCCAGGCAATCAGAGCACAAGGAACGTGAGACTTGGTAAAAAAAATACAAGATTTATAAAAATTTGAGGCGTTTCCTGTATTTTCTGATTTTGGAGCAGTTTAAGCTTTCTCCCTACAGCACCCAGGGACTGAGATTATAGATTTCTTTCTAAAGATGTGGTACAAGAGTGATCATAAAGCTCTGTCTATGCCCCACCAAAGCTGCATGGAGAAGTGGGGGCCAGTGATCCTATTTTTCCTAAGTGCATACTATGCTGCAACCTACCAGCCACCCAGTTCTGGGACAACCCATCCCACAACCTGCACACTGCCAGGCACTCAGGGAGGCTTCAGTTCACTATAAGGGTAAGAAGAGCTTTTTTATTAGCAAAAAGAGCTTCTCATTTGTATTAACAGCTGAACTGATTTTGGCTCAAGGCTCTCTTCATCCTCTTACAAAGCCCTAAACCCAAGTGTGTTTGACAAGTCACTTCACAGTAATGTCCTCCTAGGACACATGTGGCTGCAATTATAACCAGGTGGTGGTATTTCGGATATTATCTTCAAATTGTATATATTTACACTCCCCCTAGGGAACTCCCAGTCCAGTCATACCTTCCCACACGAGTTTATTTTTCTGCTCTGTATATTGTCAGCCTAAACATTTTCTTTTAAGAGCCTTTGAAGAAAAAAATTCCCACTCTGCCTATCCAACTCATTCAGAGATAGTGGAGTAAACCATACAAACAAGCAGCAGACAAATTCCATTTAACATTAAAATGTGAGTACAAATTAGAGAGAAAATACTTGTAACTAGAAAAGTACCTGTATACTCCCTTTCATCAAACCTTTTGTATTTAGGAAAAAGAGCTGCCAATCAGTAGAGGACAGGAGTAGGAAAGACAGAGAGGAATAAACAGAGCTGCAGCTTGGTGAATAGCAAGGTAACTCCTCTGGAAGGTGTGCTTGTGTGCACCAGGGACATGGGGAAAAGCAGACTGTGTTGTCCTCTATAGCTGCACAGCCTGAAGAGCTTTAATCTGGTGAATGGCTCTCTCTCAGTTGTTTCAACTCTGTGGCTAAGAATCTGAAAAATACCGAATTCTTTAAGAGTAAAGACTTTGAAAGAGCCTGTGAGTTTCCAGTGAAAGCCAAGCCTCCTGTCAGAATCTCAGTGCTGGAAAACCTGGGACTGATCTCACAGTTTTCCCTCTGCAAAGCCCTGTGTGCTGTGGGTGATGACATGCCTTGTGATCACATCTGATCCTCAGCTCTCCCCAACAGCAGCACATTCCAGAGCCATGCAGCCCAAATTCCCCAGCAGAGCCCAGCTGTGGGCAACTGCTTCAGAAGAGGATCACTGAGGCAGCAGCAGACTGAGGCTTCTGTGAACAGCCACTGAGATCCTCAAGAAATTAAAAACCAGACCTCATAAACCCGCTGGGATAATGCTTCTGAAAATGGCTTATTGTATCCCAGAGCATTACCCACCCAATGCTGGTGGGAGCCAAAGGGATATTCTGGGCGTGCTTTGCCTCAGAGACTGGCCACCCTCTACCCCTTCTGTGCAGAAGTATTTTGGAAAGCAAAATCCATGGCCTATAGGAGTCAATGGCCTCTGCTTTGGCTGCAGCCTCTCTACTCCACATGCACACTCTGGCAGGGAAGGCTTGTTGTGTAACCAGCACTTGCAGCAAGCACCACAGCCCATTAAAATGCCTGTCAAATCCCAGAGCAGCACTACCAGGGTCTATTCATCACATCAAGAACATTTGTATGAGAGAGATGCTGAAATCTTTCATGTGGCTCTGGGAGCAGCACTTTCTCTGCAGGCCTTTGCTATGGAGCACCATCTTCCAGCCAGGCCTTCCCCCAACTCCCAACCCCCTTAAAATAAAGACTACAGTTTACCCTTAATGTACGGGTTGTCTGGCCCCTGGGCAGGCATGAGAGCAATTTTTACCAACATTGTTGTTCTCCCTTTTGTTAGAAGTGATCCCTGAATGCTGGGTGCCTGCAGAGATTACACGTGGGGCTGAACTTAAACACATTTGAGCACATGCTAAAAAGCACTGACTAAAAACCAGGCAGAACTTCACCATTCAGGTAGCATGTGCAAGCCTGGCTGATTAAGAGCTGTTATTTTCAGGGGTCTATTTTAATGCTGTTTTCTAGCCTGAGGTCCATGAAAACTCCATATCAAAGTAGTTGCTACATTTGACTTCTATTTCCTTGGCAGCACTGGCTGGCACAGGGACCCATTTTCCCAGCACAGGTCCATGGCTTGCCTCTCGGTAGCTCATTCCCTTTGAAGTTACAACTGGGATGATTAAATGCATTGCTCAGAAAACAGTCATAAATCTCTGTGAAAAGGATTATGTGCCAGTTTTTATGTATAAGCACTTCTTCAGCTTTCTGCAGCACTGAATTCTCATTTACCTGATTGAAACAGCAAGGCAACACAGAAAGCCAGCTTACAGAGAGAGCAGTTCAACCACAGGACAATGTTATCTCTAGGCAGTTCAAGTAGAAATGCATTAACTATTTAAGGAAGCACCACAAATAACCTGCCTCACACCCAGGGTGATCAGCCACCAGAGATCACAAGGCAGATGCCAGCAGAAATTAATATAACTTGACTCCTAAATACATGGTTTTTTAAAAAACAGTCTTCTAGTTAGAAATTAGAGGTAAGATTTAATCTGTTTCACACAGCTTGAGACATGCTGCACAATGGATCTTTCCCTTGTCCTGCCACAGTGTTGGAAATAAAATCTGTTTATCCAGAGGCCTCCTACTTGTTTCCCCTCAAGAAGGGCAGAAGAAAAAAACATTGTGCAAATTGTCTGTAGCATGTCAGCCCTCCACTCAACACTCTCCTAACTCTGGAGCTGCACGTTTGGTATACTGTTTAAAATAAAGCTGTTTAGCCCTCAAAACCTTTGTAGTTGCATTCCCCCTCAAATTCACAAGCAAGAATGTTTGAATAGCAGTTTGGGATTGGTTTTTCTGTCTTAAATATTGCTTACCCATAGCAGATTTTTAAGATCAAAGTCTGTGTTCTTTAAGGTAAGGCCACTGGAGACAGTAAATCCTGCAGTGCACAACAGCCTGGATGGACAGGCTTTCATGCAGGGCTTAGGAACAGCAGGATTCCCAACACCTTCATTTCTGCCTCCACTGAGGAAAGCAATGACAGACATGTCTCCTCTTCTCAGACCACCTTTGCCAAGCAACACAGTGAAGGCCAAGGAAATGTGGCTGTCTTATGTCACTAAGCTTTGAGATATTTGGGAATATCACTTGTAATTTTAACAACAGTAATTTAGCAAGCATGCTGAACAGATGACTGTTTTTAAAGACTGAAAAACTGTCATTATTTCAGCATATTATGTCCTGCAATTGTTAAATAAATCATTATCTGTCTACTTTAATTTATACACTTGTGTTGTCCAAGATTGGAGATAAGTTACACAGAGCACATAGACATTTTCTAGGGCCAAACTGAGCCACATCAGAGGTCTATCCAGCAGTGACCAAAAGGAAATGCCAAGTAAAGCATATATGATAATTTTCCCCCAGTTCCTAGCTGGATGTGGTTTCTGCATATCTAGTAGCCTGGATTTCTTATTTCAACTTGGCAAATCTCTCTGAACCTGCACAAACATTCAGCACATTCCTGCTGTCCTGCAGGAAGCTCCCCAGCTCAGCCACCTGTTGCAAGCCACTTCCTTGACTTGCTTGTAACCTGTCTTCTCTCAGATTCATTTGATACACCCCAAGTTCTACATGCCCCCCTGCTCCACACCATCATGGATGCATGGACCTCTCACACCCCCTGTCCTGTGATGTACACTGTATCAGCTCTAAGGGATCACAAATTCTGACCTCACAAGTCACTGCTTTTTCAACCCCCTAATCTAAACCTACCCCTAATGTTGGCCCCAATAAACCCTGCAGAAGTTACAATGCTCCGTTGGGTTCATCCTGTGTCAGCCGAGACCTCAGCTCCAGATCTAACCTGATGAATTTCACAAAGACTGCCACACATTTCCAAACTACTGTTTTTCTTCTTTATTCCACTGTTATCAGCCTTCCTTCTAGTCCCACAGAGCTGGCCAAGTCTTAGGATAATTTTCAACTCTGTTGAAAACCATAACATTTATCCTGGCGGGACATGCACAAAAACCACATTTCCAGCTCAAATAAAGACAACTCCTTGCAAACAGAGAACTCCCATTTGTGACCTAAATTATCTTCAGAGTTACAAAACAACTTGCCCACTGCCTGACACTAACCCTTGCTTCAGTTACAGTAATGGTGTTACTAATCACTCCAAGAGCACTGCCCAAACCGGATATTTCTTTTAGTTTCTGGTCGGGACACCAAACTTAGCTCTTCCACTGCCTTCTTCCCAACTCAACCCAACCTGCAGCTAACATCTTGGCTTTGGTTGCATACCTAATTACTGCCTTTGAAATCTTGTTAAAAGCTACCCACACCAGCTCTTCACATGCTGCTTTTACTGTAGCTGTCCACAGCTGAGGAACACACACTGCTTAGGAGCTGCTCTGAAGCTGGACTGTAAACACAAACGCTCCTGTGGCCCTCCTCTGGACTCACCCCAACAGGTCCATGTATTTCCTGGGCTAAGGACCCCAGAGCTGGATGCAGTGTACCAGGAGGGTCTCACAAGAGCAGAGTAAAGGGGCAGAACCATTTTCCTCGACCTTCCTGGAAACCACATCTATCCCACATGAACCCTGCTAGCCCCACCTGATATCCCAGACCTGCACTTGGGGTGACTGGCACAGTGCCAGTTCAGCAGCAATAGCTTCAGCTCTGACCACAGCAAGATAAAGCCTCAGGTGAGAGTTGCAGTTTGAGTCTGACAGAGGAGGGAGGAAAAGGTTTGTTGCCCAGATTAGGGCTGTGGTCAGAGGGTGCATCATGGGCTGTCAGTTCAGAGGTGGTCACTGGGCCTCCGTGTACCTGCAGGACTGACACTGAGACCTGCTGAAGGGATGGGCTTCCTGAATGCAAGATAAGGCCTTCTGGGTAAATTGGCTAAAATGAGGATTAAGATCAAGCTCAGCAGAAGAACTGGGATAATTAAAGGGTTTTAGAATCCCTTCAGAACAGTAATACTCCTTTTTACTGGAATGGATTTCCTTAATTAGGTTTGGAGTAGGTAGGTGTTGCTGGACTGTAGGTGAAGCCAGGGCTGCTGCTGGAGCCAAGGGGAGACCTCAGCCAACAGCACTCTGACTTGTTTTTCCTGAGGCTGTTAATAAAATCTGCAGTGCCAGTGGTAAAAATAGTCACTGTTTCATACCCCAAGAATGACTTAGCTTTTGGGTTTAGAAAACCCTCCCCTGTCATTACAAGAGGCAAAGAGACAAACACACAAAAGAACATGTGCAGCACAGAAGAGGTAACTGAAATTGGGCCAGGATCTTTTGTGACTCAGTGACCCCCATCTCAGCATAAACATATCAAAAAGGTACAGCAGCAAATCCTTCATGCTGTGCTGCACTGAGTCTGGTATTAATAACTCCACCAGAAACAAACATGTCAGAGCTTTCCAAACAAGACAATGTGCTTCCTGGAAGCACTTCTAGCCTTGATGGTAATAGGAGCTGTTGCCACGTTATCATAAAGGTTCCCCAAACGAGATCCAGTCCAATTCTGCAGCAGATGTTGAATAAGGATTGCTTGATCTTAATCTATATGTTGTCTTAGCCACAATTCCACTGTTGGAATGAGAAGCCAGCAGGGCCAGAACTGACACAAAGAAGACTGCTCCCATTTTCATTTGAGACATCAGGAAATTCCTCCAGAAGGCTTTCAGTAGCTAAACAGAGCACACACTCCTGCTCATGGCCCCTCCACCTTCACTGCTCCATCACTGATATTACACCAGGAGGCATGGTCACCTTCTTTCTATAAAAACTTCAGCTGAAGCCAAAACTCTGAATGCTTCCATCCCACATCTCAGGAGCAGCCAATTTTAAAGATTTAGGATTATGCCTCTGTACTGGCTTTCCAGTCCTGTGCTCAGGCAACTGAACTATATTCTTCGGGTTTTGCACAAAAACAAGCACACATTTTTCAGTAAGAAAGTACCTGCAAAACAACCCTACAGGACCTGCAATGTGCTTTGGGGTTCAAATAGCTCTGGTTGCTTTCTGTTTCAGACAGAGCAATACCAAGAAGTAATTAAGTGAAGACAACACAACAATTTTTTTCATTGTCATCTGCAAACCATCTTAGTGCAGGAAAATGTAACACCAAGACCACACTTTTGAAAACTTTTGTTTGACTGCTGTCATCATACCTTGTCAGTAAATATGGTGAGAATGAGGCTGGATTGTCCTGCTCTGAAAACATTGGCATGGAACCTCCCATTATCCAGAGGCGGAAATACAACACGAGGATCACCTTCAAAGAAGAACATCTCAGTTAGCAATGCACTACTAAGAAGAGCTAAGATCTCCAGCAAACATTTTGTTGTGACAGTTCTCCACATTGTGCAAAGCAAGTCAGGTGAGCAGTTTAGGCAAAACTCAAGTCTGCCACCTTACACAGGGTGACAAACCTGGCAACCCTCAGCACAGACACACTCTGTGACTTTGTGTGTCCCTCTTCCCTGTCTGCGTTACTGACAGCAACTGACACCACGAAGGCAGCATGCTGAAGGACAAATCTCTCACTCTGCTGCAGTGTAGACTGCAGAATTTTGCTATTGGCCTCTACCTAAATGCAGAGGGGAAAATCATGGGTGATGTCTTAAAAATTCTTATCATTTATCCATGCTGGCACAGGTGTAAGGAAAAGCTCCATAGGTGCTTCTCACGCTACGCAATCCTAATTTCTGGAAGGATTTCTGCAAGCTGCCACCCCTTCACCTTTCTGGTAAGCACTTGTTAAAGGACAAGCAAGGGGATCTGGCTCCTGGAGCAGCACAGGGAGCTGCACACCCAGAACATTCCCATGGATGTGCCTGTTTTCTCTTCTGCAGCATGCTGAGTCCTGCATGGAGCACATCAGGCAGCAGTTTTTTGTACAACTTTGACTGAGCCCTGCATTGGCATTAACAGCACGTCACTGACAAGGCAGCCCAGTGCCACAGAGTCCTGTGTATTTAGGGCAGAAAATACCTGCAGATGATTACATGGTTGCAAGGGCAACCACTATAAATCAAAAGAAGGTTTGAAGTGAAAACACAGTAATGTTCTTGATTCTGCCCAACTGAAGTTTTCTAGACTAATTCCGAAGCCTAACTTTAAGATCTACCATCTGAGCTTTCTGAATCTTTTGGACTATGCATTGTTCATTCTCATCAAATACACAGAAATACATGGCCAAGTCCATTCATACTTACATAGCTTATCACCAAAGCAGCTCTCTTCAAAAAAGGCCTTGCAGTATACAAGAAATTCTGGTTGTTATTTGCAGTCAGGTAGCTGAAATATAAGGAAACAAATGTTTGTTGAAATTCTTTGGAACACTAACTCATTTTTCAAATGGAGAAAAATGTGTACATTGATTTAACCACCCTAAATGCAATAAAAATGACATCACTCCTACTCTTCAAAGGTCTTTCCACAAAAATAAAATACTGAGACTAGTTCAAATAATACACACTATAATACATTGCAGTTTTGCCATCAAAATCTGGTTTTGCTGTGTTTTTTGGTTTGGTTTTTTTGTTTGTTTGTTTGTTTTGGGGGTGTTTTGGGTTTTTTGGGGTTTTTTTTAATCTTCAATTGACCTCTCAATCCTCTGAAAAATCTCAGGTGTGTCTCAGTGAGACTGCTGTCTTTAGATTTCCAGAAGACTACACAGAGACATATTTTTAAAAGGTCATCCAAAGAGAGCAATTCAATTTTAAACCATGATTAAAATGCAAAAACTCCTTGTTCCCTGGTCTCTGCTCAGTCTCTAGGGAGGAGAATAACTATCTAGCAGAACTGATTCTAAGCATTTTTTGGGAGCATATTCTGCACGCCTAAATTTCATCACAAGTCTGCTGACAAAGTGCTATGATAATTAATTGCACAGAGACAAACACACAGGTGGCTTACTGTTATAGGAATGTTCATAAAACCCTTCCTGTTTCTCAATGAGTAAAATGAAACTGTATTTGGAGCCAAAACTATGCATTTATTTTAATATAGAGTAGAAGCACTTGCCAAAGCCCAAGGAACTTTGTTAATATAACAAACAGTACCATATCCATGACATTAATTTCATGATAATTCCATTTCTATTGAACCTTACAGACGCTCCATCATTGTAATAAAGCAATGACAAAAAGAAATACAGAAGAGACAACAGGAATATTTTAAGCATATAGTAGGTAAAAAAACTATTGGAAAAAATGACAGCTTATTTTAAGAAGTTATAAATATCAAGTAAACAAAATAAATTCAGAAGGAAAACATTTGCAGGTTCTTTTGTATAACATACAGTCACCATCAGGATACTCTATTTAAATGATTTACAGAAACTGCAGTTTGTATTGCAACACCTTCAAGCAAGCTACCTCTCCAAGCATGAAATTCTCATATGTTTCTCCTGTGAACATCGAGCATATAAAAAACACATCTTACTTCCTCCCCAAATTCCTTAAGACAGTCTATCACCTGCTTCCACACTTCAAGTCTTTGAAAAAACAAGACTGAAGCACTTCCTAATGCAGCCACGAGTCTTTAATACCTGGGGGTTTGTTCAAATTTTCTACAGCAGGAAGTTTGCAAGCCTGGTCACCATGGTGAGGTGAAGAAAAGATTACACTGCAGAAAAAAAGCACCAGGGCAAAGCCAGCAAGAAACAGAGGCAGCACTTACCAAGATAAAAGAAGTACATCTGGATGGTCTATACAAAGGAACTGCTCTTCAGAAAACTTTCCCTAAGTGCCATGCCTAAAACTAAGGAACTAAACCACACAGCATAAAACAAGCCAGACAACTTTCAGTCTTTGGAGTCTACTAATTGTGAAATGTTGACATTTAAGCACCAAACCTGACTTAAATGTCAGACTAGTCTTCAAGGGCTGAACGCCTCAAAGTGCAAAGTTTCTCGAGTTCCCACTGATTTTAATCAGGCTGCAGCAAGTACAAGGAAGATGAAACTAAGCCTTCAGCTTTGTCTCCCCATGAAAGGTCAGGCTGGCCTTCAAGTGCTCACCATGGCCTGGCTCCAAAGCCCACCGGAACCAAAGAGAAAGTCTCTCACTGACTTTAACAGCATTTGGACCAAACCCCAGGCTTTTGTCCCCTACTGGAACCCTTTATGAAACTCAACCCCCTTGTGATTTGCAGCAGGAAGTGTTCGGTTGCACTTTGTTTACATTTTTAAGTGAGGAGAGAGGAGAGGCCTCTATTCATCACACTGACTTCTTTTCAAGAACCTGTATTCACTCGCTTTTACTTTTAATTCTCTGCAACACATTAGGTTGGAATTTTCCATTACAAATGTTTGCTATAGGTAGAGAATATTCTGGGAAAAGATCAACTACAACAGTTCAGCTCTTTCCCCAAGGCTTCAATTACAGATTGAGGAGCATTTATATCAGTGTCAAGAAGTTTGTCAACTTTATCCTTGAGAAGCAGCATCACTTCGCACCAGTGACCCAAAATTTGTGAGGTGGCCATCATCTCCAGGCCCTGTGTTTGCTCTTCTCCAGAGAAGCCACCTGAGGTCAGGTAATGAACAGTTCAATTAAAAAGTCAAACTTTTCTACTTTGACAAAGCTGCAGTCCTGAAGTCTGTCTGGAAACCACAAAAGACAACACGGTTCAATGCTCAGCAAGCCTGCTCTCCACCCATCAGATCGACCCGCGGGAGTGGCATAAAGGGACAGGTCACATCAAATGCCTCAAAGCTTTAGAAGAACCATGCAGTTTTCCAGAGCACCTTACTGAGCTACCACTTTTGTCAGGAAAGATAGCTAGTGAAACATCTCACATCTGGTGCAGGTGAAAGAACAACACACAGTTTGTGTGTTAAAACCAAATGAACTGCAAACAGGACATGGATGAGGAAGTTTGCTAAATGTCAGTGACACACAGCATGTAAAACGCAGTAGCTTTTTCCATGTAAAATCTCAGCTTGCAAACATATCTAAGGTTACACTGAACTTCACTCAGACAACCTTAAGAGCAGCCAAAGCTCTTAATTTTGTCTTTAGCTAGGAGAAGCAAAGAAATTACTATTTTAACAGTTAAACTGTTTTATACCTCTTTTTAACAGCTGTCTTGTAAAAAGTCATTTACAGGTCAGATTTCCATGCATTTGCCAACCACTCCAGCCTGCCAAACATCACTCTGTTCATGGAAACCACTCCCTATCACCTACTCCACCCCAACCAGCACAACTGCGGTGCCAAAAACATGCCAAAACACACACATGCATTCACTCCCACATGAGAGCAAGTGTGGGACAAAGCTAGGGAAAGCATGGTGATGTTAGCACCACACAGCAACACGCTACTTGCAATGTATGCGAGCATTTCAAGGTGTGGGTCTTCCAGATCTTCCTAAGAAGATTATAAAATTAGATGAGAAAATCCAGATCGTCAGGTTTGCTAAACAAGTGCAAAAAGAGCCCATTTGGGCAGAGGTTCTACTTCTGCTTCACGCCAGCTTTCCCACAAAGCAACCCAGCATGTAATTGCCTGCTTGCTATCTTTTAAAAGCCTTTCAGGAATACTTCCCAAAGCAACCAGAATCACAACAAACAATAAATCCAAGAAAAGCTTCATAATGCTGGGACTTCTCTCGCGCAGTTCGAGCAGAGGCCAAGACAGATATTTGGCAGTCCCAGCTTCCTGAAAAGCACAGCTCATCCTGGAATCAGTTACATCATCAGGGCACTCCGAGGTCTTATAATTGAAGACAGCAGGGCAGGTGGCCCAGTAAATTCAGTATGGTGCAGTTTACAGGAACATACACTTTGCTGGTACCAGATGGACCCTGGGTTAATCAAAACAAACTTCTCTAAGAAGCAGGCAGCTTTTTTAATTTGCCTGTGCCACTGGAGGCACCTCGAGCTTACAGAACAGTGCAGGGCAGCTCCTCAGCTGCTGTTCACTGCCATGGCTCTGTGAGCTATTGCAGAACACTACTGGAACAAGGTTTATCCCACACTGCAGCTGACTCAGCTTTAGCATAAAATGTGAGCATGCTCTGTGCTCTCTTCGAAGGCTTTCTCAAGGGAAGCAAATAAACAATTAAGATCTATGATGGACTCTCCATCAGGAAATGTCAAAGACCAATATAAATATGCAGCTGAACAAGGGTTGGTATATCAAGAGATTGTTTTGGCCAGGTCACTTCACTCTGAGAGCATCATTGTTCTCATTTATATTCTTCTTAGGAAACAGATCCAGCTTCCAGCAACCACCAGAGTTTTGAACTAGCACTTTTAAACCCCTAATACTACAGGAAGATATTGGAAGGATGAATAAAAAAGCAAGGCTGTTCTCTTATTCCTAGTTATTGATAGCAGTAATACACCTCTAATCAAGAACATTTTTAAACTTAGAAGGGGCTATTTTTAAGCACATGTCAAAGCTTTAGATCATTGATAGATTCACACCTAATCCTAACTCAGCTTGACAGACTCCCCTGCTGAGAATAAACAAGTTTTACAGGAGCCATATTCTGTCTATACAGACCACCTTACCTTTCCTATTTAAAGAGGATTTCCTTATTGTCTGTCCAGACAGCTGCATCTTATATTGGAGCAGGATCCCTTCCACCTAGCTCAGCCTACAGTCCTCCTTGAGGACAGCCCCTGAAGAGAAAGTGTGTGTATGTGATATCCCAGCAAGAAAACAAGGATAAAAGTCCACCACGGAGTAAAAAGAACTGAATTAAAAAACAAAAAATCAATATATTCTACCATGTCTGGATATTTAACTTGCTTAAAGTACTTGTCAATTCAGGGAAATAAAATACCAGTCACAGCTGCAGGTTTTGCAAGAGAGAAGAAAAGCCCTTCTGCTTCCTTCTTTAAGAGTAGTCCTGACCTTCCCCACAGCATGTGTGTGGCATCCTTGCTCCTTATCTCCCTGGAGAGCCTTAAACCCCAGCTACCACTACCCATGCAGACCTAGATGCATAAACACACAAACAGGAGCAGTTTTACAGACTCTTTTGGGAGGCATGGAGAGGTTTTATGAAAGTCACAACTGTTTTAACTCATTTTCACTGATAATGTCATGTATTCTTTGTATACATTTTCATTTGTGATCATAGTTGGAATTCTTGCTGTTTATTGGCTTTTTGAGGAAAGCAAGGGCAGGGCACACACAGCAGAGATGATCCCACTCATGGCTTTTCCTTATTCTCTCAGGCAGTACATACTTCATTCTGTGTGGGATGAAAGTAGAGGAAGAAAACTGGAAGGAATAGGGAGAGGAGGAGAGAGAGGCACAGTAAGGGATCAGGAACAGAAAGAGAAAAAAGGAAAGTAGCAAAATGTACTTAACAGATCAAAGATGTGACCGAGGACATGAAAAAGGGTTTCTCTTCATACCGGACATTCCACCGATGCGAGGAGGAGACAAAGTGGAGCAGGGCTAACAGGAAAAATAAGACCTCACCAAAGTATGGCCACCAGATCCACCAGAACTTGGGAAACCAGAGCATCGAGCCTGCAGTTTAAAGCTTCCATTGATATCAGCCATTTTATTTCCTCTGCATCACACACACCCCAGGCATAGGCTCATTTTTCCCTGTCCTAGCCCAGCAAAGGGCTCCTATAGACAGGTATCAAGAAACTGAGCTATGAGCAGCACCGATAGCAGCTTTGGCTGCTCCCCACATCGACCTACAAATCCCTATTCACAGCTGCTTGTGCTTTTGACAAGCTTTTTTCATTCAGACTGAAATTTTTCTCTTCCCGGAGTTTATGTTAATGTGAAGCTGTTTTATTCCTCAAAAGTATCAGGTAAAGCAGTTTGGCTTTTCCTGAAAAAGCAATCGGAGAGATTTGCCCCTGTTGACGAAGTTCTGAAACCACTTTATTGGGAAAACTCTGGTTCCAGTTTGGAGCAGGGATTTGTTGCTTAGCAGAGGGACTGCAGAGATGCTGCTGGTTTTGATTTCAGTGACAACTGACTGTTTCTGGGCACGTGACAAGCCACTGGGAAAAGATCTTTATTTGCAATGCTCACTAGAGATCTGTAACAATTCCCCAGGGTCTCCAGCCCTACCAAACACCATCTGTGGAGGAACATCATCAGACTCTCCTTGCACTGCTCCTGCAGAGCCATTGAGACAGGAGACTCTGCTGCAATGCCTGTATCCAGCCTGGAGACCATTTGCTTGGGCTGCAGAGAGATGAAAACATGTGTCCGAAGAGGAGGCTATGTGAGTATGTGTTAGAAGGAAGAGAGGGGATAAAGGGAGAAGAAAGGAAGGCAGGCACAAAGAGGAAATGGAGGGGGAAAAAGATGAGTCAGGAAAATATGTATGGCAATATTCAGACCTCTACTGCTGTCAGAGATCCAGTGGCAGTGTCCAAAAAATCTGCTGCCACTGGAGGCCCATTCACTGGCATCCCCAGTGAGCCCTCAGGAGCTGGACTGAAGCACAGGAGGCAGGAAAACCCCTGCTCTCCCCAGAGCAGCTGCACTTGGAAAAGCAGCTGTGCTTTGCCTGAATCAGCCTAGCAGGAACAGATGAACCCAGAACCAAGGAGGACTCCAACAGAGTGCCTGCTGCCTCTGTGGCTGTGCAGGGAAGATCTGGCAGCACTGGAACACAGCCTCCCCCAAAGTCCAGCACCACATCCACAGACCACACTCACTCTGCACGCCCAGGGGTGGTAAAGGGGCTGCTTGCACAGGCAGGGAGCACAAGGCCTGCACGGCATCCAAACACTCCCTAATCACAAACAGCTATCTTACCTGACAGCGTTTATGTGAAGAAAGGAGGAGGTTATCCTCCTCTCATGCACAAGACTCAGTTATCCTGAGTGTAAATTATTGAGGTGTCCCTGGGAATCAAGTGTCCCAGTAAAAATTTACGAACAAGTCATAAAATATGTGGAAGCCTGCTGCCTTGCTTTGATGCTCTCTGTAAAGGGTTTCATGTCACTAAACATGCTGGTCCAGCTAGTCTGTTCATTTACAGAAGGAATCATGGTACCTTTAACATTATATATGTCCAATTAGGGAATTAAGGATCTAACTTTTTGCTGTTGTCTTTGACAAAGATCCTGATAAGCAAACTTTAAAAAGAAAAACAACCAACCAACAAAAAAAAATGCAGAGCGAGGGCACTGAAATCAGTGTCTGTGAGACTCACTGTTTTGGTTATCTTCCTTTCTACTCCATGCATCATCCCTAAAAATAGGATAGGCACTGATGAGAAGCATAGGGGTAGGTAAGAGTCAGCTGGTCCCAATCCCAAACCTGAAACAACTTTTTAAGGAATTTAAAACATTTTACTGGTACAGAGTTTGACTTGAGGAAGGAGGGGAAGAAAGAATTTTCACAGGCAAAGCTGCTGTCAATCAGGGCAGAAGCTCAGTTGTGGGTTGCTAGGGTTTTTTCTTAAATATATTTGCTCAACTGAATTATATTTTATAAGTCATCATTTGGGGTTGGGTCATCGTCCAAAAAAACCTTTTGGAAAAGTTTAGAGAGGCACATAATGTTTTAGTTGTGAACATTTCTGGTAAATCAAGTAGAAGGGGTGAGCAAAAGTCTGGTTTCAGAAGGAAATATGGGCACAGTTTGTAAAGAAATGCAGGGAGAAGATCACCTGAACCACTGGGAAATGTAGCCTGAAGAGTATTGTTTTATTTCAAAACCTACTTGTTTTGAATTTTTTAAAGTTCTTACATAATTTACTTGTAATCTGAAACTACTTGTAAAATGCAATTTAAATCCATATTTTGCACTTAATTGAGGAGGAGGGAAAAATCAGGCATCCACAATTTGAATCCTTGAGATATCAGGATGCAAAGAGGAGCAGTCAACACACTGCTTCGATGGGGAAGGAGGAATGTGGACCTTCAGGACAGTAAAACAAAGTGTGTATGGGAGATTGGTCCCTTTTCCAAAAACTTTTCCCATCCTTCAGCTACTTTAAACACAGCTTATTGCATGTCACTACTAAATACTTCAGGAAGAAGGTACTTCCTTTCTGGAAAACTCTTAATCTGATATTTTCTCTGCCCTGACCCTTTGCTTCTGTCAGATTAAATAAAGCAATCCGTAAATATGCCAAAGACATCTCTAAATACAAAATAAATGGTAAAAAACTCCAACATTCCTCACTCTTTTCTCTTAGGAAAAAGTCTGCTATTTTTAACCTCCTCAAAAATAGCTTGTTCTTTTTAAACATGGATGATATGATTCTGTTAGCAATGTAGTGAAGAATCAAAATAACATTCTTCAGAGCTGATATCCCTTCAGAGAAACTTTTTGATGTTTGCAATCAAATGCAACTCGATGCCAAAGTTATACTGCAACACAGAGAGAATCTGAAAGAAAACAATTCAAAAATTGGCAGCCAATTACTTCTTTTGTTAGCAGCCCTGTAAGTAAACTGTGCCTGTGCTATTACTGTTGGCATGAAATACCAAACACTATACTTCCAACAACTTTTATCTCTGTTGCTTTTCTGTACAAACATCTACAAATCTTTAAATTCTTCAAATTAAAAAATGGACTGGTTCTTTCATCACATACATTTGTGGTTCAGTTATGAGAGGGTTCATCTGTGAAAACTAAAAATTAAAATCTGCAATAGCCGGTAAAGATTAGTGGCTTACTTTAAATGGATTTCCTCTGCAAAGCTATTCCTTATATCTCATCTAAACAGATAATAAATGGTAAAAGCCAAAAAGCACATCAATAAAAAAATAATTCTGAAACTTGGCAGAATTATAAAATATAATTACATTTTATCCTATTTTGACCATGATTCAGTCTCATCTATTGCCAGAAAAATAAAACCACAAATATTCCAGTCTTCTTGAAGTCACTAAGATATATTCACTTTGAAGTGCACTGGCAACTTCCAAAAAATAAGCAGTAGCAAGAAAACAACACGATTTTGTAGTCTCCATTTCCACAGAAGTGGGCTTAAATTCTGAAATTTAAAAGCCTGGCAAGCATGAAAGATCCTGCAGAGTTTCTCACGAAAGTTTATGGAACATTGCACTCAGTCAAAAATACAAGCAGCTTCTGCCTTGGGGACTTTGGAACAGCCTTTAACACACCCCCAGCCTTTTGCAGGATGGGGCTGGAGCTGACAGTGAGCAACCACACCTTCCCACATGACTGGGAGCCTCTGCCCCAGGCACCCCATGCCAGAAGCACATCACCCACCTGGCTAGAGGGAAAACACATTTGGGAACTTTGTTCAAGGCTTGTTACCTTCCAATGCTGCAACAAAAGCAGCCCAGAGGCTCTTGCTTGATTTACTCACAGGAAACAGGAATTGGCATTAAATGAAGAAATCCTTTATCTTTATTTGTTCTCCTTTAAAGTTTGCACTGCATAGGTTTGATCCTATCATTAAACACAAAAAATAGCCCTTGTTGAATTACTAAGAGAAAATACCAGTCAGCATGGATAAAATTGCCAACCAAGAAAGACAGAGTGCTGCTGTTATTTCTGTATTTGAGTTATTGATTAAATGTAACATCCGTAAAGCAGCCATCAGAATTGTTATTCCACAAACATTCCTAGAGAAATAAAGACTTATTCCAAGTGCCAATCACATACACTCCTGTGGTTAAAATGCAATTAAACAAGTAACAGATCCAATATACCTACAAGCCAGACAAAAACAAATCATGGGAAGCTGAACTGGGGATAAAAACAAAGGTAAGATTTTTTAAACATAATTAAAAAATGGGAAGTGTCAATACAGACTGATGCTTGTAAGTCATTGAAAAAACTTTCAGTTTTTTCAAGTTACACGTATATGTATTGTTTATACTCAGGCAAAATACATCTCAGGGTAGGAAGTTGCTGCAGTGTTTTCTGAGGAACAGAGCAGCAGTGGAGTGGAGTTCACCTAAGTGGCTGCTGCCAGTCAAAGCTTCCTCCAGAAAGCACCAGCTCACCCAAGTGCACTTTACTTGAGCAAAGCTATTTTGTCTGCTTCAGTTTCGTTTCCTCGAAGCGATAGCTCAGGGCTACGATGGAGAAGACACAAAAGGGCACTCTTCACAAGAGCCAGAAAGAAAGGGACTTTACAAGATGGATGGAGCGAAACAAGGCAAAGCCTTGATGAACATATTGTGCTTCAGGCAACTTAATAAAACTCACATTACAAAAATCACTATAAATCGCCTGCATGAATTTAAACTCTTGCCCAAACCATACGTGCTGCATTACCTCACGGGCTGCTCACCTCAGGGACAAAGAAAACCTCTGCCCAACTCAGCTGTACCTATTACAGAGCAACAAAGCCCTGCTCCCTTCTTTTTTTTTTTGGTTATTGAGGGGTTTTTAACTCTAATGATTTTGTTTTAGAGCCCTGAGCAAACCCAGGAGTCCGTCCCTTTGCAAACAGCCACCTGACAGCACACCAGAGCAGCTGTCTCCAGAATTAGGACAGAGACATCGAAACACACAGAGGCAAATTGATCTGATCGATCTCTCAGAGAGCTGAGAAGCACACAGTCCTCAGAGACCTTTATTATTTCACTCTGCAATGAAAAAGCCTGGCAGTAAACTACAGAGAGCCAGTTTTATAAGCTGGGAGGGAAATGATTATAGAACATTATAGAACTGTAGCAGTTCAGGGATCTTCCAGCTGGTTTAAATGATTTGGCTTCCTTGCAAACATATTGAGAGGGAAAAAAAAGGAAATTTCTGAAGGTCAGCCATGAGTGCTGTAGGTACCCCATGAAGCAGAGTTACCAATTTATTCCCAAGCATTTAATGTAGAGATGAGAAGGGGGAGAAAGGAAGTGTACAGAGGGAAAAAGGAGGTGACTGCATCCATTTGTAGATATGGATTAAGGAATACCCATACACAAATGAGCAAAACAGAGTGAGGGACCAGAGAACAACACTGAGCTCCCTGACCACCCTGAACTCCACTGACCACAGCAGGCAAACGCTCAGGTATAAATTCATATTTCCCCAGGAAAGTGCTGAACTGACCTCACTCTTCCCCAGTTCAAAAGGTAACTTTTGCTTCTGAGGGAAGTACCAGCAATTCCCAGAAATTCCCAAAGAGAAAGGAGCTAATTCTTTGCTTCCTTCATTTGGTTTTCCTGTTTTATTACACAAACTTAGCTATTTTATGTGCCATACAGATAGCTTTGCAGGGAAGCAGTAACATATCTAAAATGCCTGGAGAGGAAGAAAGTGTTTGTTTCAGTTGAAACTTTTCAGTTATTTCAAGCCAGATTTGCAAATGGGGCTTTGCCAGCCGCACGCTGCACCTTCTTAAGCTCCCCAGGAAAAGTATATGGAGTTGCATTGACCAGCCTTCAGCAACCCAGGCTGGTGGGAACAAGAAGAAACATCTTAACAGCTTCCTTTTTCTATTCCACCCCTGGGAGAAGTGTGACTGTTACTGAATCTAGCTCTTTTTCTACATTCTTATTTAGACAATGTGCAAAATAGAAACAAAACATTTCATTCACTCAGAAATCCTTTTTTTTTCTTTTCATTTTGCATTTTGGGGAAGGCAGGGGGTTTGCAGATGGTTAGGGCTAATAAAAACCAGTGTCATTTAAGCAAAGCCTTCTAGGATGTCCAGGTGTTTGGGTTTTGGTTTTTTTTCACTGGGGTGAATCTAATAAATTAATTTTCATCCCGCTAGGAGTCAGCATGAGCTCTCTTGTGTTCCCTCCTTCCTCCAAGGTCAGCAGGCCACCCTCTGCTTTGGTTCCTTGCCCTCTGTGCCAGTCCCTGGGCACAGAGCAAGGCTGATGGCCAACTGTGGGGTTGGACCCGATGCAAACATGATCAGGATCCCGTGTCTGCCCCTCCAGTAACATCTGCAGAAGAGGGACTGTGTTGTACCACATCACACCCTTTGCCTCAGCCAACCATCTCCCAAGCTCACTTTAAAAATCAAACATGCCAGACACCTCATTTATTTCAATTTCTCTTTCTCTCTTGCTGATCTGTCTTCCTGACTCTGCAAGGCCAGATCTGATAAAAATAGTATCAGCATCCAGCAAGTTATGGTAAAGGAAGTCAAAACCCTACAGACTTCTATTCCACTCTCACTTCTGTCAACAGCTGGCTCTTGCTGACTTCACAGCAGGAACCATAACTTCTTTCCCCTTCTTTATGATTATTTTTCAGAACAACTCTTTGTAGAGAGCCAGCACTTGATGAAGAATGAGACAATCCCAGTGGGTGCTATCCATCAGTGTCCTGCCAGCATTCCTGGCGCTGACCAACCCAGCACTCAGGATTTACAATGCCTGTGTGAGCACATCACTGCTCAGGATCATCACTCCCCACCCAGGAGGGCATGCTCCCTCTCCTGCCCTCTCTGCTCTGCCTCGGACAGTGCTCAGTGGGAATCTGACAGATCAATCCACTCTCACAAAACAAAGCACCCCAAAGCACCCACACACTAAAATCCTGGTGAAAGCTGTTTGAGAACAGTGACAGCAGAGGGGGTATTCAGAAAGGCTGACTTTAGTCAAGGGAAATGAGCACCCCCTGCACCCTTTTCCATCAGCAGTGAATGGGGTGGATGCAGAGCCATCCACCCCTCTGAGTCATCTTTGGGGACCCACAATCTCTCTGTCAGCAACAGAGAGCTCGTGTCCTGTGGACTCAGTTCCTCCAAACCCCACATTGTCCAGATGCAGCTCAGGCTTGACAAAAATAATTAGAGTGACTACTGGAGAAAAACACCTTTTGGATCTGGTATTTCTTGTGCACAAGAGTGCAAGATACCTTCACCTTTTTGACACACCTGCCTTTGAATTCACAGCAACTGATAACAGCTTTGATGGAAAAATATGTTGCTGAGCCTCAGAAAGCACAGGGCTAGCTTCCCCTTTGCTGCTCTGTGGGTCAGTCAAAAGGATTCATAAAAGGAAAAGCCTCTGTCATCTCACAATACTGGCACATAGGCTGCCTTTTGACAAAGAAAAAATATGATGACTACAAATAATGTTGATATGGTAACACATGTGTAAAATCAATAATGAGAAGGCCAGAGGAAGGCCAGCTTATCCAGAATCCTAAGTGCCAGCCTGTCTTACAGCACTTTGGCAGAGGCAGCTCTGGAAAACAAGGTGGAGATACTTGTTTTATGGCCTGCAGCTGGTCTGTGTCAATGCAATCACACCTCAGCCATCTGCTTCAGCCAAAACCCAGGGCCCAAATGTTCCTGAGATGCAGAACTTGGGCAGGCTCTCTGGGACCACACGCCTCAGGTCTGAGGGGGAGCACCTGGCTGCTCCACAGCACTGAATCCCTGCAGAGATCCACCCCTCAATCACTGCCAAGTTCAGCATGAGCTGCACTGCTGGGCTTCTCCTCAAAGACACAACTTTTGGTAACTGGAACCTCTGTCTCTGGATATGTAGGCAAGCTGTCCAGCCCACAGTCTACCACACAACCTATCCAAGGGCCCTCCAGGAACGTCCTGATGGTTTACTTCACCACCAAGTAAACGTTTTGTAACAAGCAGCTTTTCATCCCAAATGGCTTCCCTGCAATTTCCAGAAGCACCAGTTATCCAGCCTCCCAGATGTCCTCAAGCTGCTTCATGGACACTTTTAAAAGCAAGGATGTGGAAAATGAACTGTTCCCATGATGAAGCCAACCATTTTAGAGGAACCACAGATGTGACTCCTAACATTCCTAACACTGGCTTCCATAAGTGTATTTTGTAACCAAGTCAACCATGCCAAAAAATCCCCAAGCACTGCAAAGACTTGTCTTACCTTTGGGTCAACACTGGGAAGAAGTGACCTCTTCTCCAGTTTTGTCCTGCTGCTGATTGACATCTCAGCATTGTGGTAACAACCTGAGACCTGCTTCAAAGCATTCCTAATGGAGACTGGGAAAAAGGGCTTTCCCAGTCAGCCTGATCTGGCATAGTTTATACAGGACACACGCTGTATCTTTACCCTACTGTGGACTGAAAGCAACCCAGAAGGTTTTGTGGTTTCCATTCCTTCAACTGCTTAAAAAAAATGTGCTCCATCTTTTAAGAGAACAGCTGACACATTTCAAGGTCTCCTTTTAATTTCTATCATGAGAATAGAGAATGGGAAGGCTGTGTAAGGAAATACTGCTTTGAAAATAAACCAGTGCAACATGAACATTGTTCCTAAGACTTCAACAGGGATGACTCCCACCTTCAGGAAGAAAAACACCTGACTCCACTAAAAAAAAAAAAAAAAAAAGCTTTTATGAGACTAAAGTTTCAGATTATGTGAGTTAAAGAAAAGCAGGGGGTTTTACCCCACCAAGTTTGGGGGTTTTACCTGTCTTTTTCTAAATCTAAAACTTGTTAGATTAATTTTTTTCCTAGACACCAAGACTTTTCTCCAGGAGACTGAGTCACTGCCAAAACCACACTGCTATTCAAGGATCTTAACATGCTTTGCAAAAACATTAATTAAAACTCACACAGCAAGAAGAAAGGAGTAAGGCAGGATCTTTTATTTCACAGCAAGGAAGACTTCACCACCAAAAAACGGGACAAAAAGATTTGACAACATACCAACCATCTCAGAGAAAGTGTGCTGCAGAGAACAGCAGAGAGGATGCTGGGAGGGCAGAGAAATGCAGGAGGAAGAGTAAAACCCAGCATTTTATCTCTTGGCAGTGCTTTTGCTAGACTGTGCTCTTATTACACAACATTAAGCTGGTTGAGATTGAAAATGGTGATTCAAGATTCGGTTTCCTTACTCCTGGCCCTCCTCTGCTTTCTCACCACACCTACACAATTGCTGCATCCAAATACAACATCCACACCATCCCAAACAAAGCAGTTGCTAATTATTGCCTCATTACAAGGACGTCTCATCTGCACTTCTTTTGAGATTTATCACGCAGCCGTTATTCCTCTCTGCAGCATGATTTCCCATTCGAGTGTGGCAAAATAAGGCAATAGCTGTTTAAATGCAATTTGCACCATGGTCTGTATGTATTAATTTCTTAGTGTCTTCTGGGAATATAGTACCTAATCCATAAATACACATCCATTTGCTTAACAAATTTGTGGACAAAAGAAAAGTAGAACTAAAGGGACCATTTCATTTCTACTTAATTTTACACACTCGTAACTTCATAACTTCATAATACACCAGCACCGTTCCATCACAGTGCACATTCCATTCCTAAGGGTAGGAAAGCCCTTAACACATCCTTGCCACCATGGCAGGGCTAGGAAGGAAAACAAAGGGGCTCATTCACATCAGACATAATTTGCTGCTTTTGTAATTGTTATTTCCCTTAAAGAAAACCCCAAAACCAGTTTTTTGGTCACTGCTAAGTACTCCTGCAGGCAGAAAAGACAGTCTGCAAAGCTGTGAGTTCAGCAGAACAACAATGCTTTCCTGAAAGCAGCAGGTCAGGGACATTGCGATTTTCTATCCAGGAGGCTGGCGCACATCCTAAGCAAAGGTTCTATCCACTGGAGCCACCACAGCATGTGGGCAGGAAGGAGGAATAAAGCAGGTGAAAGTGGGGAGCAGAGCTCCTTGCATTTCTTAACATAAATAGCTCCATATAATACATTTTCTGAACCAGAACACCAGAAGAGTAAAGAAGAAATCTGTAACCCCTCACACTTGTACCTTTTCAGCTCTTTGGACCTCAGTACATAATCGACACCATGGCTGTTACTGGGAGCAGACAGTGTGGCATCCATGCATGAAATCACCCACTGCCTGACACCAAAGGCTCCTCCTTGCAATACAAGTGTTTAGTCTTCACACCAGGTCGAGAGACTGTACCACAGAGTCTATTTTTGTTACAGAAAAGAATATTTTCAGATCAGATTTGTTTCCAAAACAAAGGAATTCAACTCCCAAAGCCTGCCAGGGAGAGGGAAGAACAACATTCCTGCCTCTGCTCTCAGGAAATTACTTACCCAACTGCTAGGAGGTGTTAAGACGACTGAGTCTCTTCCTGATGCCAATACTGGAAGGTGTCAAATGCCTTCATATCACTCTGCTGTCAGAGCATGGTGAGGGAGCCCAGCACCACACATCCATGCTCATGAAGAAAGTTTATTTTGTCTCCTGTGATCCAGAAACACTTCAGACCACTAATATATGCAGCTCCAAATTATTTCCTCTCTGGCTTTTTTTCCCTTTAGCTAGAAAGGAGTTGGTACCATTGCTGAGTGAAGGGTGCCTCTTAGAGCTGGAGAGCCACTGGCCTGAAGCTGATGTTCAGCAGCTGACTGACAGAACAACCCAGCCCACAGAGGACTTTCCCTCACCCTGCAGCAACCTGAACTCCAGCCCATCCAACAGCAGCTGCTGCATTGTCTCACATGTCCATGGAGGCCAGCAGTGGCCAAGGAAAGACCCCAGCTTCACCTCATGGCTGAAGAAAAGTCAGTCAGCCCTGGGGCTGTGCCGAGCATGGGGATGACTGTGTCTGTGCATCTTCCAAGGGGATAGAGACGAAAGAAGTGCACACCCTTCCCCTGGAGATTTACACCCCTTTCAGACAAAAAGGAGCAAATCACCCTTGTCCAGTAACAGGCAATCTTTCTATGAGACTTCATGGATAGAAATCCATGGCAAAGACAGAAGAAAAGGCAGATGTCCCCCTGGGAAGATGACCCTCTGGGACACAGAAGTACACTACCAGGAAAGGAAAGATAATCATCCTTTTCTTAAACTGTGATTATGTTATCTCTGCTTACAGGTTAAATCATTTTCACAATCCTTCAGACTCTGACATAACAGGTAAGCAGCACACCATCAGCATGGCAAACGAAGCCTATCTATCTAACACACTCATGGAAAGGGAGCTGGGGTCTCCAAAAGGCCTGACGGAATGAGAAGTAAAGCCTCTGGGAGACCAGAAGAAAATAAGAAGCAAGTTTCTTCACTAACATATGGGGAAAGTGTTGATATTTACCTTTTGGTCCAGTGCTAAGTTTCAGTTCTCATCTCACTTAGATGTGTTTTGCACTAGTGTACAATAAGGCATAAGCACGAGCCACAATACAAAATAGTTCAACTTCATTTTTCCTGCATGACAGCTACCAAGATGAAGCAGGAGACTCTCTCTAGTGCTTCACTCACCTATAAAATTACCTTAAACATATCTGGTGGGGATCCTGATGGCATTTTTTCATCCTTCACATTTGCAGTTTCTGATGTTTTTTATTCTGTGCTTTCTCAAAATGGTTGCAAGTCAGAATGAAAAGCTTAAGTTTCTGAAACTGCTGAGATTCTCATGGCACTTGACCAAAGGACATAAATAAAAGTGAAAACAAGCACTCCTAACATACACATCTCTTTGGCAAAAGCAAAGGCAACTTCTCTGGAGAGTCTCAGCCATTGTCACTGCACAAAACCTGCCTTGACAAAGCCGGTAAGAAGGTTAGCATGTTATTTAGTAACAAGAAATGGCAATCTTGTGTCCCCTCCCCAGAACACTTATGACCTTCAGAGCTGCAGCTGGATTCTCAGACTTGAACCCCAGTTTTGTTCCTCGACACTCTCTCTAGTTCTGTGTGCCCACACATTAACACGCAGGCAGGAAAAGGAAGGAGGATAAAAGATGCACAAACATAAGGATTAAGTGGGCAAAAAATGGCTATTGAGGCCCTCGGGCAAGGAAAAGAAAGCTTTCCAGGCAAGCTTGTCAGACAGATAGCCTTCCAAGGGGAGCCTTGGAGACAATCCAAGGACTGGACACACACAGCACTGAGCTAGTCTATGAAAGGAATTCCATAACTGGCTGTGCATGATAAGAGGTTCTGTGTCTGATAAGCCAAATAGTCCCCTAGCACCTGATGTTCATTGGACAAAAGTGACCGTTTGCAGATTATCTTCTGGATTGTGCTAGTTTCCTTAGGTTTGGGGCTTTTATTCTTTTACTGAATCAGAGAGTATATCTCCCTTCTTGCTAAAGTCATGGCAAGTCCCATCAGAGAAGCAGTCCAAGAACATTAGCATTAACCCACTGGGAAAGGCCTTTAAAAATCAATGGTCTAAAATTCACCAAGCTTAGTTTAAGAAGGTGAGAAGAATCTCAAGAGGCAGGTTCAGTGAGCTAGTGAGATCTGCAGTGCCAACCATCCCATCCCCTAAGCTTGTAGCCTTATCATGAGGATACTGGAGATGTGGAAGCCTCCTCTGTGCTGAACAGGAGCAGAACTACAGCAATCTACACCAGCTGTTCTGCTGCAATGACCCAGTAATCATGATGATTATGTGTCCCACTTACTGGGGGACTGGGCTAGAGGGATTAGCAGATTGTGATCATCACACTAAGCTCTACTCAAAAAAGCATTAAATGTAAGGACCTAAATGTTCAAATAATTTCCTGTCTAAGTACCTCAGTGTTTGGGGTGCCCAAGAGAAGACAATTCCTAACTGGCAGAGAGCATTACCCTGCAAGTGATTGCACAGGGAATCCCACATCTCAAAAGCAGGCCCTGGAAGTACCATCTGGACTCCCTCAAGAGCCCTGCAATGTTATCCAGTTGAAAAGGCTTTGCTAAATCCTTTGACATGGTGTTCCCAGAGCATTTCTCTGGAGTTACTGGCAGCCTATGGTTTGGACAAGGTGCAGTGTTTGTGGGGTAAAAATCTGGCTGATGGTCAGGCCCTGACTGTGGTGGTGAATGGAGTTATATCCAGCTGGGGACTGGTCTCTGGTGGTGTTCCCAGGGCTCAGTGTTGGGGTCAGCTCTGTTTCATACCTGTACCAATGATCTGGACAAGGGGATTGAGTGCTCCCTCTGTCAGTTTACAGATAACACCAAGCTAGGAGGGATTGTTGATCTACAAGGGCAGGAAGGCTCTGCAGAGGGATCAGGACAGGCTGGATCAATGGGCTGAGGCCAACTGTGTAAGATGCAACAAGTCCAAGTGTTGGGTCCTGCTCTTGGGTCACAAGAAGCCCTGCAATGCTGAGAGCAGGTTGTATTGAGCTGGGGGTTGGTCTCTTCTCTCTGGCAACAAGTGATAAGACAACAGGAAATGCCCTGAAGTTGTTGCAGAGAAGGTTTAGATTGAATATTAAGAAAAATTTCTTCACTGAAAGTGTGGTCAGGCATTGGAACAGGCTGCCCAGGAAGTGTTCAAAAACACTTTGGGGCTATAGTTTAGTGGTGGTGCTGGATTAATGGTTGGACTCCATGATCTTGGGGGTTTTTTTTTCAACCTTAGTGATTCTATGAAAACTAAAGTTGCCCTCAAACATAACTTGGGGGACGACCACGCCATACTGAATTCCCAGAACTCCTACCTTCCCTGAAGCTTCCTTCATGTCCTGACAGAATTACTAGGGGAACAAGAACACATTGAATCACCAGACTAAATCTACACCACTAATCACAAACTCTCGTGTCCTCCCATGGCAGCAAGACATCTTTTGTCAAAACATCTGCCTTGAGTTTGACAGGAAAACAGCTCCCTTTTCCAAGCTCTCAAATTATGTTTTTTCTTCCTTAGTACTTTTTTTAAGTAAAATAAGATATAAGATCGGCCACCTACTAAAATATAAGCTATGAAGGCAGAAAACACTTCCAGAATTTATCTTCAGAATCTTACTGAACTTTATCAAATCTTGAGTCATCATTCTTTTCATACAAGTGTGCACTTCATTACTTGGTAATGGAACAATAATTGCTCTTCAGTTATGCAAGATGCACCTCTAATTTGTAAGGGGTTTCTGGAGAGGTAATGACAGATGCTTTAAAAAAATCAAATATGAGAATATGAAAAGTTGTTATGTAAAAGATAATGGTAACCATAGAGTAGTCTGACAGCTGGGTCACAGTCTCAGCTGGTATAAAGGCACAATGCAGATATTCTGGTCTTACACATTCTTATACTAAACTTGAAGCCAAAATATTCATATTACTTTGTACTTTAACTGAATCTCACAACTGAAGCATTATCTGCGTAGGTCCACACCTGACATCCCTGCTTTCCTGACAGCTTCCTACACACTCTAGGTAAGGCTGCCAGCAACTCAGCAGAAGGCATTTTTCACCTCTGAATTTATGTTTCCTGATTATAAAACATATTGGATATGAAATAAAGGTATCAATCTATCTATTTTCTGGTTTCTAAAAGTAAATTCAATGTAAAACGTGCTAGGAACTACATTGTGAGGGACAATCTTGTGTTAAAAGGGATGATCATTCCAAATTTTCTCCATTCCTTTTTCTCCAACTTTACCACTGTGAGCAGGGGCTCAGTGCAGCATTTCAGGGACCACATGTTCCCTCACAGCCCTTCCAGACAAAATGTCAACTCCAGGCTCCGAGCACTTGGGTTTGCTGATGTGTGGCAGTGCTCCTGAGATCAGGAGCAGCACACCATCCAAATGTCATCTGTGTGTGCAGATGCAAGATTAAGTGCACCTCCTCATATAACTAATTTTCCAATTAAGATTGAAACACTGTTGTGCTAAAAACACAACAAGCGCATGGGAAGAGCTTGTTCTTGCTCCACAGGGATTTATTATCAGATACACTAATTTTACTCTAATCTAGTTGGTTTTACTCAGCATAGCTTTTATAATAAGCTAATTTTGCGCTGTAAAACATAACTGTATTCTACTGCTCAGTTTACCGTGACATCCAATGGAAAAAAATTAGAAAAACAAACAAAAGAAAGATTGGCAAATGCTTAGAAAGCTTGCTTCTCCCACTCTGATCTCCAAGCCAGTGCAGACATATTATCAGGACCCAACTATCTAATATGAGACTTGTTCCAATCCAAATACATAAACTGCATCACAACAGCAACTGCTGAGTAGATGTACCCAGAGGAAGCCTTTTGTTGGTCTGGAAGAACAATAAAACAACAACCAGAGACTGCAAAACTTTCACCAAGGAGAGCCCTGTTTAATCTACTGGAAAAAGACATGATGAGATGCAGTGCTTGGCAGTTGAAATTGGATATATCAGACTAGAAATAGGGACATTTTTAATAGTGAGAATAGCATGCTGCTGCAACCATCCACCTAAGGATTATTTCAAATACTCCCTCAACTCAAGTCTTTAAAATCAAGGCTGCTGATAGATGTGTGTGTGACACAGCTCACAGAGAAATGCAGGCTTACTGCAGTATTCTTACATGAAGCTCTGTCTCTTGCACCGTGCTCTAATTCAGATTAGATGATCATAAATGGTCCCTCTTGACCTTAAAAATCTACAGTGACGCTCAAGTAACAGTAAAAATTACTTCGAAGAGTCGTAGCTCTGCATAACCCGGAGAGTTCCCAAACTGTGTGACAGTTCTGCACCAATAGCCTGTGTCATTTCCATCCCATACAAACAGGCTGAGGGACACAGAGAGAGCTGGGCTGGACAGCTGGCAGTCAAGAATCAAATTTAGTCCCTCGTTCTTGGGTTAGCAAAAGCTGAAAGAACTGCACCATGTACCTTGAAGTAACACTTCCCCCCTAAAACATCAGCTGCCTGAAGTGTCAAGGACTTTGAAAAGAAAGAAAGAAAAACTGGTCTAATTCACATTTCCCAGCAGAGGGTTGCTACAGTGTGGTCTTTATAAAAAGGGCACAGGAAGAATGACAAAAAATTCTCTCTTTCCCAAATAACTGAGAAAATCTAAAATAGTTAATCCTGGAAACATTCTCAAAAGATTAGCCATGGCTCAACTAACTTCAACGATGATAATTTTTAATTTAATTTAAAGTTGAATATCCTTGTGCCATAATGGCAGAGATGAAGGACTATTAGGGAATAATCTTGTTTACGGATCAGTGAACTCAGAAAATTGCCAAGGCACTGTGAAACATATTCCTTATTCACACCTCATAATTAACTGAGTGTTCTGCTGCAATATTAAAGTCATCTTCATTATGAGAAAGCTGCTCATTTGGGCTAGTAGGCCACTGAGGGAGTCTCATTTGGTTCTGGCATTTCCAAACTTGGTCCATGACATAAGCATGTCTTGTGCAGAGAAAAAACTCACTTCTCTCCTTTCTTAAGGCCACCTGTGAGCATTTCTCTTTTAAAGGCAATTGAAAGAAAAAAAACAGTTCTCTTAATTAATTCACATTGAAAGGCGCTTTTGATGGAGTCAAGAGGCCAAATCAGATCAAAGTAAATAATGCAACAAACAGTGACATGAAAGCCCAGGGACAGCAGCTCTCATGGCTTGCACTGTCCAGATCTTAGTACTCAAAAGCGACAAATGCTGAAGCTTCCAGCTTCCAGGAAAGCAAAGAACAATAGGGGGACTCTATCCTTTCAGCAAATTTTAAGAAAGAAATTGTCAATTTACTGGGAGGAAGAATTTTTTTCAGGTTGATCTGCTTAAGATTTGGGAAATCCTGGGTTAAGTCTCTGCTTTATCTCAGATTTTATATTTGTGAATTTGGGCAAATGCTCAAACTTTCTGCCCTTTGGTTCGGAGAGGTAATGCTTCTCCCTGACTGAGAGAAAATTCTGCCCTTCTATTCAGCCCACAAGCCTTGCCCAAAGTTTCTTTGAGACATTACTGATCCCCAAATAGCAGTTAAGAAGGGAAGGATATATTGTAAACCCACATCTAGGTAACTGAGACCCAGATACAATGGCTACAGACTTCGATGGTGTCATCTCTGGCCCCAAAATCAGCCTGGCTCATCCTAGCTTAGTTCAGCATCTCACTCCACCCTCTCCCTTGTAATGGGGAACAGGCCAGGCAGATGCAGCCAAAGCTGTACGCACAATAGAAAACATAGTAATAAAATATACTCAGCTTTTTCCATTCTGGTTTTTACTGTACATATTACCTAAACAGACTCCAGTCAAAACAAAAGAATAAACAATAAAGAAAAAAGTGATGCCATAAATCAGCACCAAAAAAAAAAAAAAAAAAAAAAGGCAGCTTGTGAAAACCAGAATAATACAATGAATAAAAATCCAGCATCTGGAGTACTGCATGATATTCTTACTCCTTCCCTTCCTCTGCCCATTTCCCAAAGGATCTAATAGAGATCGAAGAGGTACAGGGAAGGGTAATAAGGCTCATCAGACACATGGAATGGTGTCTGCGTGAGGAGAGAGTCAAGAGAACAGGGCTCTCCACCCTGGGAAGGGAGTACACACAGAGATACTAGAAAATTATGAAGGGCCTGAGGAAGAGAACCAGCAAAATTACTTTCTACTTCTTATCACACAAAGTCAAAGGCTCCCAGTGAAATTACCAGGTTTCAAGCAAACAAAAAGATTCCTTTATATGGTGTGTAATTAAAATCACAGAACTCACAGCGACAAGAGGCCCTCAAAGTCAGAGGAGAGAAGGGCTCTAAAAAGGAAATCAGGCAACTCCACAGAGGACAGGTCCACGGAGAGTTTTAAACACAGTGCTCTAGATACAGCATGCATCTAGATACAGATCCTTGGACTCTAAAGCAATGCCTGGCACATGTCCAGCAGCCACAGTAAGGAAAGATAACCCTGTCCTGGCCCCATTGCCACTCCTCTCTTCTGTGTAAGCATCTAGCAATGACCATGGTCAGAACACAGAGCCAGATGGATCACTGGTTTGATATGGTGTTCCCAGTGTTCTTCTATTATGTTATACTGATAGGAGTTCAACAGGCAAATCCTAACTTAAAGTAAAAGGAATTCTTTGTTGGGTTTTTTTCTTCCCCTTTGAAGAAATATCATGCAAAAATCCCTCTGTTTGTATTAATGCGTAGCACCAGACCAAATGCATGAACAAATGCCTTCTGGGTGGAAAGCTATCCATCATCTCCAAAAGCTTGTATGGGCAACGAATGAAGGAATTTTATTTTCCATAGTGAGGAATTCCATGATGGAGATGGCACTCAGGACCACAGGCAGGGTCATGACAGTGAATCCACAGTCTGCCAGCCAAGATCAGCAAAGGAATGCTGATCATAACAGATTGATTAGAAAGACCAGCATTAGCAGCCATTTAGTCCACAGACCAGGTGACAGCTTTTTAAAATGAAAATTCCTGATGCTTTACCAAGAACATTTGTATCATAAGCAATTCATCTGCTGAAATGAATGTACGACATAATTAATACTGGAGAGAACAGGGGAGAAGAGAGAGAACAATAACAAATTAATTGTGTTTACTACCAGAAAACAAAAGAAACATCTCTGCATCAAACTTTTACAGATAGCTCACAGGTGCGGTGATACAAGCTGCTGTCATGAGATTAGGCAGAGATTATGGTAAATGCAATTAAATCAACTAATAACAAAATATTCCAAGAGAACTCAAGCCCATCATTTTACACCAGCTTGGTCTCCACAGAAATTCCTAGCATGGTCTTGAAGGAACTGTATGTGTGACAGTGGTGTATAAGGGGATAGAGCTGTGTTTTATGGGAAGGATATAAAGGTAATGTTCCATCTCCCTTCCACCTCTAACTCATAATTACTCTTTCCCTGAATTTTATTTTGAACAATCAGTGGAAAATTTTCTTGTCAAGCTTTTCCTGCTAGTTTTCCTCTTTGGAAGAAAACCCAGAGGGTTTGTTGGCATCTTTCACAGATTAAATGGAATTGTACTTTATTCCATACTTTTTATACTAGCACAACCAAAGTGCAACCATAGTTGGTTTCGAAGTAGTATTTTTATGTTTAATATTTCCTTATGCCAGAGCTGATTTGCACAACCAAGGGATTTCACAGGCCACAAAAGGAGAGATATGAGGAGACTTCTGGCCCCAGCCCGAGCAGAGGATCTACAGCAAACATGCTGCCAACCAAAGCTTCAAACAGAGGGAACAACTGCATTATCCACACAGCAAAAGAATGATACTTTCTTAAGACAATCGAACCTAACTTTTAGAAAGGAGATTAAAAAAAAATCAAAACAACCACCACAGCATATTTCAGTGGAAGATTATCATTTAAACCACGCCATGATCAGTCGTGGCAGGCAATGAGAATTCATAAGGCAAAGCAGGGTGTCACCAGATGCTGTGAGACCTGTCAGACCTGAAAAACAAACACTCGACAGAAACATTCCAACAGCCCAAGACAAACCTTGCCTTTCACGGCTTACTTTGGCCAATATCTGAATTTTAGCACAAATGTTTGGGAATGTGGAATGCATTTACAAGAGTCCCTTCTGCACTGCAGTTTCCTGGATATTCACATTCTGGAAATTGCTTAAAAGAATAGAAACAAAAAAATCTGCATTTCAAAGATCAAGAGAGAAAAGTGTGTTCCAGCCCTTCCAAGCCAAGTAGAAGATTAAGGTTTCTAATGCACTCATTGGAAAAGAATATTGGGATAACTGCATTAGAAATGTGAAAGAGGATTTATTACTTTACTTTAGATTAAGTTGAAGATTAAGTTTCTAGTCAGGGAAGAATCTGTTCATCTTGGAAAGCATATAGGGAGGATGGGAGAAGCATTATACATGCTAGCAGACTTTTTTTTTTAGACTTTTTAAACCAAATATTAAATCTCAACAGCTACTTCATATTTAAAAAATCAAAGTAACACTTATCACACAGCCAAAACCATCCACCTAAGTGACACTTGATGAGATTGGTGTCCTTGTGGTTTTGAGTAAATGATTTCTTGTATCAGCCTGTGAACACTTAAAGCCAAGTAACTGAGTCCTGAGAGTCTGCTGTCCCTCCCTTAATAGATGCTGTGATTACCAGGTTCACAGACATGGATCAGCTTGGAAAGCATCAGTCATTAATGAGGTAGGTAGTTACAGCTGAGTCCTTTAGTTCTGAGAACAGCCTAAAAGTTTCTGCAAAGATGTCAAAAAATGTGCCTGGAAGTCAAAGTGTAAGAGAGAAATTGTTCAATTAGATTTGCTGTCCAGGGAAATACCTGCAATAATCTCGGTATCATCCATCTTCAGGTGTTGCGGTTGGGATTGGTTTTTTTTAATTTCCTGGGTGACTGAAATACTGAAACACTGTTCTGTGCCAAACTAGCCCAGATTTACTGCAAGAAAAATGACCTGGCAAGCCATTAGGCTTTGTTCCTGTTTCTCAGCCGCTGTTAATTCTTTGACACTGGTTTACAGGGCTTTCAGAGAAAGCCAATGAACACGGGCACACTGCTGTTTCAAACACTGGTTTAATGAGACTGCCATGAACTGTGAATAGAAAGGCAGTCCTGTGGAGTAAAGGGAATGAACAGAGACTCCTGTGAGTCAGCTCTGGGAAACACAGGCTGCACCTACAAATTGGGGATTTCCAATTAGCAACACAGGGAACAGAAGAGGCTGACGTACAATGAAGTGACTGCAACTGCAGGGCTTAAAGCAATTCCCATTAATGAGAGAAAAACCTTCTCCCTCTGCACACAAATGAATGAGCGATCAGCATCCTTCAGAGGATGGGGAAAAAAGAAACCCAAACCCACCAAAACCAGTCATCAATTTTTCCTCCCGATTCTGTTTTGCGCAGCACCATTCTTTGTCCCCAGGCAGAGTTTCCACAAAAATGGATTTTCATAACTAAATCAAAGTCTGTAGAATGTTTAAAAGATTAAATAATCTTCTCTAGAAAGGAAAAAAAAAAGCTAGAACATGTAAAGTCATCATCAGCTAAGAAAAATAACTTCAGACTCAGCCTTGTCCCTTTTTTCTGACATTCAATGTACATGAAGGCAAACTACTTAGGTTATTTGCTGTTTACTGAAATAAACAGGGCCTCTTGCTACTGTCACATTTAAATAGTCCAGGAGAAATTATTTACTTTCCTCGTCCTTCTAGGAAGTACTTAATAAGAGGAAGAGGGGTGTTTTTCTGCACTGCAAGAAAAGTGCTATCCAGAACAGTGGCTGAAACACAGATCCAACAAAGGGTGTCAAATTTAAAACCAACCCTCTTCTATTCAAACAAGTGCATGCACAAGTGCCTACTTTTCCAGCCACAAGGAAGCCAAGAGTGAGATCAGCTGTGGCTCCACGCCACCACGAGCACCAGAGCAGAGCAGGCTCCTGGCTTGTGCCTGGCTCTCCACACTCCCTCCTCCTCAAACCCAGGCAGCAAGCACAGGAAAAACCTCCACATTACCTATGGGGCAGAGGAGAGCTGAACCCCCAAAGCTGCAGAGATGAGGTCAAAAAGAAACTGGGGTTTGCAGCCCATGGAGCACAAACCCATGGAGGGGGGAGGAGGAGATAAACAAAGACAGTAGTGCTGAAAGCTGAAAGAATCCAGAGGGACCTTGCCCCTGTGCTGGGCAAAGCACAGCAGAAGGCTGAACCAGAGAGATAGGAGCACATGGAGGATGCAACAGGCAGTACAAGGTCACAGATCAGGGCCCTTGAATTGGCTTGGCAAGGACTTAGGGGGACAGGAACACAAAAGGGACCATGGGAGTGAGACTAACACAGTAGTTCCTGAGGAAAGCAGCAAGATCCAAAAGGCAAAGCCTGAGGAGCAAAGACTGGAAGCAATCAAATGACGAAGGAAAAGCACACAAGAGAAGAGATGAGGACAGGCTGCAGCAGATGAGGCAGGACAACAAACTGGGGAGAGAGGAAGGAAAAGGCTGCCAGAAGAAGCTGCACATGCTGGGTCGGGTTCATTCAACTCCAAGTCTGGAAGGGAACATCATATCATTGTAGCTCCTCTGTCTGCAAATATCTAAAGGAAAAGGTCCCTCACCTCTTAAATACTGACTCCTATAGAGTATAGTCTGTGTTGCCACCAGATAGCCTGCTTGCTCAACCAGCAGATGTCCATCAAGTAAATACAAAGGTGAATCTAACTCTTTAACATCCATGTGGTTCCCCATAACAAAATTTCAGGCTATTCACTTGATTTGTTCTGAATAGTAAGGAAGTTGCACATCCAGAAACTATGCCAAAAGTACTTTAGAAGATTACAGACCTAAGTAACAAAATGCAAGGAAATACCAGCACTTAGTAGTCTGTACACAGAGGAATTATTCAGAAGTTGTAAATCTGTCTCAGAGCAGGACTTGAATAACATGAAGTAAATAGGGCATGGGGCAATGCTCTGGACCAGGAAGAAACAAAATATCAAACAGTTACTCATTACGTGAGCACCATCATTCCGGGCAACCAATCGAGCAGGGATTGTGCAAAACAGAAAAAGCTGTGTGATAGTGCAATTAAAGACCGTCACAAGAAAAACACAAAACAAGGCCATAATAAAGCAGATCTTTCTTACCTGCTGAGTGAATATTTTCGCAGCACAATGAGGTCTAAACAAGTCTTTTTCTGCAAGCATGCAACCTTAGTCATCACCATACCACAGCAGTGCTGCTCTTACCTAAACTTCAGTCTGCAAGCAATGAGTTTAGTTACTTGTACTGAAACAGCACTTGAAGATTTCCAAAATTAAGACACATAATGGCACAAGCATGCCTCAGAGAGAATCTTTGGCTTTGTTTCTTTTTTGGAAGGGGGACGGAAGACAACCAGCACATCACACAAATAGAGGTGGAAAAGCAGCATGCATTACTGTGCCTCATCTTCCCGCACATGCCATGGGAACAGAGATGTAATTATTTTCCCAAGATTACACAAGGGTTCTCTGGAAGACAGTTGCAGGCCAGAGCATATAAATCCTTGGCTAAATCTGAGGCTGTAAGCACAGGAGCATCCACATCTCACGTTTCTAGACTCCAGCAGAGCCTTCTGGTGGCCTCAGGTACCATCTGTGCATGACAATAAGTATTGTCACTGACTGCAGGGGAATTTGTGGCCCTCGGAAAGATTCACTTTACATTTCCTATGCAGACTGTACAGACACAGCAGTAGAGAGAGCTATTGCTCAGACACACAATGGAAAAACCATCGTAAGAACTGAGTTCAGAGAAGAATAAAGCACAGGCCAAATCCACCTCTGCAATCCACCTCCCCAGAGGCAGCCAAACTTCATTCATAACTCAAGCTTACTAAACAGCAAGAATGGCAGAACCTTAGCAAACCCGCTAGAATTAAAAAACCTTGCAACACCACAGAAGCAGCATCCCACGGATCCCAGGATAGCAATGACACTTACCTAATCTGCCATCTTTCAGCACACACTGTGCCTCCCTAGGCCTGGGGACCAAGAGCCCTGCTTGCCTTTTGGAGCAAACCTGCGCTGTCCTACTCGCAATTCAAGTTTAAATATCAATTAAAGAAAAAAATAAAAGAAATCAGCCTACAGCCAGTGACAATGCAGCACTTCCTTTTCTCTGCTTTCACACAGAGGTCATCCAACACAAACCTTTGCTCAAGCATCACAGACTAGGAGCTTGATCCTTTATTTGCAAAAATAACAATCCTGAGGACATCACCAGTGAGGGAGGAAGGAAAAAGCCTAGGCTGGCTCTACTGTTTAATGTTCCAGACTACCCATTTTGCTTTCCTAGAGAAGAAAAGCATTTTGGCTGCTAGGCTCCCAGACCGTTTTCACCACAGACAATCTCAAACTGCCCTGGAATTTCTCCACCAGCTTTTGCAGTGGTGTTTGCAAAGCCCTTTAACGCTTCCCTGCTATTTCGCAGGAACTTTCAGGCCAGAGACAAGTATCCAGGTTTTCTGCCTTATTTTGGTCAGGAGCAAACATACAACATAAATAATAGTTACCTTACTGCTTTTCTCAGCAGCAAGCATTGCCTCTTGCTGCTGTGCTTTGCATATGAAAGCAACCACCACTGACCTCCAGGGTACATAAGTGCTACCAGAAACAACTTAGCAAAATCTCAGGAAGTTGTACCACATCTAACAGAAAGTGTTTTCCTTGCACTTTTATAGCCCAGGCAGTTTCATACTCCACTTTCCTATCAAACATCTTCAAGAAAAGGTGAAGTTTGCACACATGAAAGCCCATGTCTGGGAAACTGGTCACACTGTTCTTTCTGTCTGTATCAGTTACAAATCTAGGATTGCACCATGTGGCCAGGAGAAAGAACAGAAATTCAGCTGAGACCTCTGCTTTTTGAACAGTAATTTCATGTTTAAGCAGAGATGTGCTATACTACTGTATTCATCAAAAAAGAAAATTAATTTAAAAATCACTGCTACACAAGGATTGGAAATAGAAGCAGCCAGTGAGGAAAAGCCAGGCAATTGCTGCATAGTCCCACGTTGTGTGTGCCAGCGCTTTCCCTCCACCTCTGCCCTCTGCTCTTCTCTCATGCTGAAGGACAGCATCTGTTTCAGCTCAAACCCTCACCATGCACACTGCACAGGGACAATGTGTTATGACCTTAACATATTTTTCCTCGGTCTATCAAACTTAGGGCCGGTGCAGACATCCCTGGAATGCACCACATTGTGCAGAGCATTTCCATCTTCTTTCCCTTGCTACTGTAAGAGGAAACAACAGTGCTGCCAGTTTGGTCATCAGATCACATTTATCCCTGCTACAGCCTTTAGGATTTCATTGGATTTTGAATCAATAGGGTTTTGGGCCTGGTTCCCACAATGCTAATGAGTAGTGAGTTCCCACTCTCTCTTTTACACACACAACACAGATTTAAACTGATGCTGTTGGGCACAGCTCCAGGTACACCTGCTTCTTCTGTAACTTGGCAAAAAAAATTAAAATAAAATACATAAATAAAAATAACCCACAACCCTCATGCAACCATTCATATATGCGGAAAACAGCAGCATTAATTCCAGTCTATTGTCCACTCCAAGGGAAGAGTCTCACCACCAGCAGACACAATAACAATGAGTTTCTAGGACACCAAAGAGAAACAGAGATTTCAGTTTCAGAAGCATGCAAGCTATTGGGGAGTCTTGTTTTTCAAGAAGCTTAGACTGCAGTCCCCATCCATTCACACAGCTCAAAACCTTCAGAGTGATTAGGCAGCTTGGAGGTGTTCATGGGCTGGACCACATTTAGCAATGAAGAGTGTGAGGCACATAGGACATGGCATAACCAAAACCAATTTTAAAAAAAGAAAAAAAAGGTAAAAAATAGGTTCCAGTTTTCAGTGGCTTCAACAAATCATGAAAAAGAGGAGTGACGATTGCCATTGATACTGATTTTCAACAGGACACATACCACACCACAGTGAAAGCACTGAGGCCTGACCACAAACAAACACAAGGACAAGCCTGATATGAAAGTTTCTGTCTGTGCTTCCCAATTGGTACCATATGGAAAGGCACAAACACTCAAGCCTCTTTCAGGTTTTAAAACTCAGGGAGATGGATCAAACCCACAAGATATTCTAGTTACCTCATTTCAGTAGCATATGCCAACATCCCCCAAAATTGCAATAAATTGTGGTGATAAAACCTACAATTTCCTCCAGACTAACTCATTCCTTACTCCTGGGACTGCAACCCACATATTCACTGGATAGCTGAAGATAAGAGCAAGTGACAATAAAGAACAAAAATATCTCTGCACCAAGAATTTACATAACTAGCTCCAGTTACTGCTAATTACACCAATTTCCTTAATTCCTCCATTACATCTTCCTGCATTTTTCAGTTAGCTGTAGTAAGAAGATGTATAATAAATTATTATTCAATAGAAACCTACTTGATCACATTATAAGTACTTAAAAGTATAGAACACTGCACTTCTATTTTATTCTAATTAAAACCTTACAATTAGTAATTGGGTAGACTAAATAAGATACCTGAAACTATTTCACTGAGCCAAATTTGTTCACCAATTTTGGAGCTTCTGAAATATTTAAAGCTTTTTTCCCCCCATCCTTTTGCTATGCAAGAAGGCCTACACGAGTCAGACAAATGTGAATTACAAGGAAAATTTGCATAATTAATCTTACAGATTTGACAGTAACTTCATTTTTTCTTTTTTCTTCTATAGAAAGGATCTACTTTTTAATTTTTTTTTAACACAGAATATCTTTTAACAGAGAAATTGTCTTTAGTTCTTTCTATTTCATATCACATAATATGTCAACAGCACAACACTCAGAGGCACGCTTCCCTCTCAGCCACTGGGACCAAGCCAGCTCCACTTTGGGCATCCCACAGCTAACCCTCACACAGCAAGTAGCTGCAAGTGTGTTGTACACAGTCAGTCACTTGAGAAGAGAGCAGCTGAGCAGCTTACACCACCACGAGAGCCCTTTTCAAACAGAAAGCAGCTATGTACATGGCAAGGCTTGATTTGCCATGTGCAGAAATCCTTCACAGCACTTGAAGAGGCAGCTGCCAAAAAGCAAATGCCAATTGGCAGCATGGAGGAGCTCGCTCTGAAGCCATCCCACGTGCACAGGCTCTCCAACACAGCTTCTGCTGGCTCTCCTGAAGAGGCTGAAAAATGAGAGGCTTTCCCCTTGTGTAAGAAAGGGATGTTCCCAAAAGCGGGGGCAGAAGGAGGGAGTCTGGAAAAAGTACAAAGGGAGGGAGGGAGGGGAGAAAGGAGCATTGGGAAGAAAGGAAGAAACAGGAGTAAAAGAAACAAGGAATAAGGTGATGGAACAAGACAGGAGATGTTTTTTATATTGATGAACTCTTGCCCTCTTTTGTGGGCATCAGTCTCACCCAAGAAGCAAGCAACAGGACAAGAGGAAATGGCCTCAAGATGTGCCAGGGAAGTTTTAAATCGGGTATTAGGAACATTTTCTTCACTGAAAGGGTTGTCAACCACAGACCGCCCAGGGAAGCAGTGGAGTCACTACCACTGAAGATATTTAAAAGATGTGTAGATGTGGCATTTAGGAACATGGTTTAGTAGCAGGCCTGGCAGTGCTGAAGTAATAGTTGAACTTGATAATCTTAGAGGCCTTTTCCAACCGAAACAATTCTATGACACTATCCATCAGGGAAAACAGAGACAAATACAAGGATCAAAGACAACAAAAACACTAACAAGTCCTCAGATATTCTCCTCCTTTCTCCCTTACCCCTCCTTCCACTTTCTCCTGTCTTCCCTCTCCAGTAACATAAGAAAAATCACAGTAATTTTAGGAAAAACGGCTGAAACAAAGTGAGTTAGCACCCTGGGGGAGCTGCAGAGCGCAGTGGATGGAGCAGGAGCGGGGCAGTACCTGCGAAGGGCCCACACGGCTCCGCTGGGCACGGCCAGGCCCCCGCTGGGCCGCTCCCGGGGCGATGCTGGGTGGCAGGAGCCGGGCTGGCAGGAGCCGGGAGGGCAGGAGCTCCAGGAGCCGGGCTGGCAGGAGCCGGGCGGGCAGGAGCTCCAGGAGCCGCGGGGAGCACAGCGCTGCCTCCCGTTCTCCCGGCCCGCCTGCGGCACGCCGCACCCAGAGGACACGGGTAGCCGGGCGGGCCTCTGGTGAATGCCCCCGTTTCTCCTGAGAAAAGGGAGAAAAAGAAGGGGAAGGGGAGAGAAAAGGATTTGAGGGCTTTTACTCTTTGCGCTTTCATTTATCAAAAGGTTGAACGCTAAGAAATCGACACAACGCAGTATCAAACGGACAAGACAAAACAAAGCCCTTGTGTGCTGAGAGGACAGTATTTATTCGTTCATAACTAGATCTAGAGACTTGACAGCAGCAGAAGACGAGCACTCCTGTATCAAGCTGTTCTCTGGACCTCTGTTAAGATGGGAAGCACTGTGGTGTCAATCCTAATTTTTTGCTCCAGGAAACAAATGATGTTGCACCACTTTTAAACAGAAAACGAATCTGTACAGGTTGGCAAAAGGAGCAGGTAAGTTTTCAGCAGCACATAGAAGGCTGTTTGCTTTCTGCTGCCCCTTAAAAATCAAATGCAGTCATAAAATCTTGAGCATCACAAACAGAGATAAATGCATAATACATGCAACCAGAGGAGATATGAAAACACAGCACATCTGGACTGAAGAGCTTCATTCCTACAAGCTGAACAGTGCCACATCTGGGCAACTGGCCACCACTGAAACAAAAAAATAGCTTGAAGAGGCCCCCTGGAATGTGGGCCTATGGGAAGGGGGAGACTGAGGAAAGGAGGGAGGAGGAAGGCACAGATTTTCCTCCAATTAATTAACAGTTGTTAATTAACATTCCCTTTAGCCAGGCAGCTCCTGAAATACTCCTGTCAGGGTATAAACGCAAGTGTTAACAAGCAAGCTGGCTGTCAGTCCCCAGAAATCTCCCTGGCTACTTGCCCACCAGTGACACCATTAAGAACTACTTGGGCAGTGAAAAGAGGAGGAATCCCCTGCCGTCCATTGTACCTGCCTGCTGATTGGTATTGCTGCCACAGGGCAGCTCTGAAACCTGGTCTGGCCCCATGAGGGCCTGGAGAAAGGGCCACAAAGGGAGGGAAGCCAGGATGCTCCTGAGAGTCCCCCTCTCCCTGCAGTTGCTGCTCTCGCCTTGTGCCAGCTCTGCTCATTTAATTCACTGCAGAAACACAAATTCAGTGTCCTTTTGATAACCCAGATACACACAAGCTCCTGCAAGGTGTGACAGGTTCCAGAGCTGTTGGGCAGTGGAAACACAAGAAATTATATTTGCAGGAGGAGCAAGATCTCCCATTCACAGTAGCAGTGAGCTCTTACATTCACTCACAGATCTGCACCAGGGATGTTTTGGGAGAGAAACGGGTGAAAAAACAGCTTTTAATAAAACAAGACCTCTGACTTTGAATGGAGATGGAAAATAACATAGTTATTTGTGACACTAAGTGGGTGATGGGTGCCAACTTCAAAATATTTAATTTTTCTCCAGTGACTTCTGAGAGCTGCTAATTATTCCAACCAGAATTGGATGAGTATTTTCCCTCTTTTTCCATTCTGAAAGGACAGAAAAAATATCAAACCTGGTTTTACTACTAAACATCATACATTATTTCTAAACCCATGGCATTGTGACTGAATAATCAAGCAGACATTGGGAATGGAAGGAGTTAAGCCAGGGAAATTTTAAGATGTTAAGATGCTTCAGTCAGAACTCCCACACTAAAAATAAATGTTAGTCTTGCTGGGGTGAATTTAGCATTTTAGGGATCAGTTCGTCACATCGGGTCCATTTACCCAGCAAAAGTTAGCAGGCAGCAAGAAAGTAACAAAAATAAACAAACAAAACAAACGAAACAAAAACTACAAAAACACCACATGGGTCATGTGGAAATGAAACCATGGGCCCTTCCAAATTTATCAAATCTGTACCATCTAATTCAGCAGGGCAAGTCCATCTCCCCCAGTGCTGTATATCACAATAATACATATTGCAAACTAACAGGTGAAAACACCTGAAAAGCACCGTGAGCATAACAAGTTACTTACAGTTTGAGTCCACTGTAGGAGAGGGAAAAGAAGTCATAAACCAGGCACACACCAAACACAGTGACTCCAGTTTCTTTCACCAGCATTGCACACGTCCCAAGGAATAAACTAAGCAGCAAAAAGAATGGGGAGGCAGTGGGAGGGAAATGTTCCCCAACATAAAGCTGATCCACACTCCTGAAAAACACAATTGATATAAAGTATCTAAGCTCCTCTGTTATTTTCATGTTTACTACAGTCACACAAATTGTGAGACACTTTTCCTTAATGCCTTAAGATGGCTGACACAAACATGTTCAGACATGAACAATCTAAAACAAGGAAAGGTTTAGACTCAGGACAGGAAGGGAAGACGCAGATATGTGGAGCTGCTCGAATTCTTGGTGCACAAGAGGTGAAACAAAGACAAGCAGAAAAGTAAAGTAGACTTGAAACAGAGGAAGGCAGAGTAAGTACAGAGAGGGCAGAAAAACACCTGCTTTCTGTCATGTGGAACACACATGCTTAATTCTCCTTATGGGACAAAAAGCACTAGGCAAGCAGAAATTCCTCCATCCCACCCACATTCCCCTGAGTCAGAGATGTGTCCTAATCATTAACAGACAGGGCAGCAAGCCCCTATCACAGGGGAGAAGGCAGGAAAGAACTGAAACCAAACAGGCAGATTCCTGTGGGGTCACTATGTTTCACACCTTTGAAACCTTCTCAAGAAAACAGCCTTGTGGGTTTGTAGCAGACAGCCCCACAGGGATCTAAGCAGTTTTTCCCTGTGGCTGTGATGACATGGTGCTGTTTCTGAATGCAAACAATGTTATTTCAAACTGCAAATAATGCAGAAGGTGCAGAAACCCCATCCAAGTAAGCTGTTTCTGTATCTATACTTATTCGGTTACAGTTTTAGAACACAGAGCAGCAAGCAGTGCCAAGTTTTCTTCTGAAAAGGATGACTAATGGTCTAGACACACTCCTTAACTCTCAGACCAGGTGTTCCAGAGTCCCACAGTCGCAGCAGGCATGTGTCTGTCTGCTCTTCACTCTACACACAGACAATCTGCCTTCCATTGAAGACATTTCTTTATCATTTTTACAAGCCCTCCTCTGGTGTATGGTCAGCTGTAATGTCATTGGAAGAGGGATTGTCAATGTTGACTTCTGGTTTTGTGGGGTTTTTGTTCTCATAAGCACCACCACGGCTGCAAGCAGGGGCCAGGACACTTCCATACAGCAGAGCTGTGGGAATACCTCTGCCAACAACTATCAAACACTGACAGCTGCCTTTGGTCCCCTCCTCAGATTAAAGAACCTCATGATGTTATCACATACCTATTATAGGAGAGAAAAGCCAACAGAAAGAGTAGGCAGGCGAGGACATCTGCTCTGCCTACTATGCCTGTTACCTGAAAAGAAAGCAGACACACAGGTATAAAAACACATCTGAAAATGTAAAAACACTCAGTGACTGCCTCAACAATCCATGCTCACTGCTACTATTTTAAGCTTTTGATCTTTTAGTGTTATCCTCCCTCAGCATATCAAAATGTTACTTGGACAGTGTAGGAAATGCTCCGTTTTGTCTGCTGCATTTCTAGTTTGGCAAAACAAATGAGTAAGCCAACAGTAAAGTCACTCTTTACTTAATAAAATATTAATAAAGTCACATAGAAAATGCCAATTTTAAGGATCTGTTTTAATTTTGTATAAGGCTTAGATGTGAAATGCATCCAACTCCCAGCACTGAAATTTGTTAAATGATTTACTATATAAGTAATATTTTAATGAACTTTATCACCAAAAAGGGATAGCATTATAGAATTTATTCCTCCTGAACAATCTGAGTTTGTGAGAGTTTTTTCTACAGACTAATGAACAAAATCCTTTTATAAAAAAGGGAATACTGAAGAAGAATGGATAAATACTCTTTTTTAGAGTTATTTCAATATCCTATTTCATAAGGACCTAAAAATCACCCATAAAGCAAATAAAAGGCCTTTTGGAATTTTGCCCCTTTTGAGATTACATAATTAAGTTATATTCAGAGCTCTGGCATTTATTTTAACCTTTTAGAGTTCTGACCCAGACAAAAATAAATTCCAAGAGCATCTCTTCTAAAACCTTCCTTAAAATATAAAGCTGTATAATCAAAAGGACCTAGCTGATTAGTTCACACAACACAGCACAGGGAGTAACTGCAAAGCTTGTGGCTTTTTGTTATGGAGGTAATCTCTCCTCAAAAGCTGTCAGCTACAGGAGCTGCTTCCCTCCCTCATTTACAAAGGCTTGGAATGAGAGCAGTGCGATGTCAGTGGCATCTCAGCTAATAAGAGCAGTTCTTTTCTGCAGTGTGGAGAGATGGACATTACCTTTCCTTCTCAAAGACAGCAAGTCTCCTTTTAGCTACAGAAGTGTCTCCTCATGCTAACAGACTGCAGTTTTGGAATGATTATGTCTTTAAATGTTTTCTTATAAGGAACAGAAAGATTTCTAATATGAGCTGTTGTTCTGTAAAATTGTGCTGGTGTTTGTGAACAACTTCTTTTCTGAGGATGACTCTCCTAGCTTACAACTGAAATAAATATAAATTAATCCGTGGCTCACATCACCTCTGTCTGAGAGAGCTCCTCCAGAATACACACCAATGCTACCTTCACTCTTCCTCCCTAAAACTGATGGCCATAGGAGGTGACTGAAGGCATCCAACAATATCTCAGCAGGACAGCACAGCCTCACTGAGGTCTTTGGTTTCAGAAAACCCATGACTGTGCATTTATTCCCAGCATGGCTGATTAGGACCATCATTTAGAATTCAGTTCCAGAGCACGAAGACTGCAAGTACAGAATACGCTCTTTTCTTAATGACTCCTACAAATTATTTTAAATAGAGTACATTCTCACCTTTACTCCCCCACAGCAAAAATTCACAAGTACCACATTCTGTATGACTCAGAGGTTTCCTTAAAAAAAAAAAAAGTTAAAATTTTGAAGAATGAATTTCTTTTTAGCTTTGGTTGCACATACTTACAGCCTCTGTGTGAATGGGATGCACAGCAAAGAAGAGCGCCGTGACAAAAGCAAGTCGACAGTCCTTGAACACAGCTTTGTCACAAGTATACATCAGCACAAGAGTCACCAGACAGTGTAAGATTACATTCACTGCATGGAAATAGAAGGGGTTCATGCCAGCCAGCAATATGTTTAACCTGTAGGGGAACAAAACAAAACCATTGCTAGATTTGAGAGATCTTCTAATAGCAAGACATCTTTCAAATACTCTAAATTATGTCTTTTGCCCCATTTGCAGTCATCTAATGTTAGTGCTATTAAACTAATTACTGAAAATCACTATAAACTTCTGATTTATTTGACTAAAAAGAAACCACTTCCACAAATTTTATATTGTGTGGTCATGTTTGGCAACCTTCTTGACAGAGATGGGAGAGTCCTGTGCCCTCCCAGCACAGTTCACTGCAGTGAGACCACGCCTGTGCTTCCTTAGCAGCAAATCACCCTGGCCAACATCATGGCACTTGTCCTATTTCCCTGTTGGCACCTTCTGTGGTTCTGTTGGCCATGTGGCAGCTTTACAATATGGGTAGTTATTTTCTGTTCTAGAATAGATGCTTTTGCACAGGAACAGCCAAGACAAGGAGTTGGTAAGGCGCTTGGCATAACAGGGGCATTTATTCCCATTTAACTTTCAAAATAATGTCACACACTGAAGGTTAAGCCTTTATGTAAATGCTTTACTGGCATAAAGAAGCTTGGCTAATAGTTTGTATTATTTTTATAAGGACATTGATGGCAAAGGTAAGTTACCTAACATCACACTAGACTCAGTGACACAATTAGGGTTCATTATTTGTGTCGATCGTAAAAAAAATAAAATTTAACAAGCTGTTATGACATTTGTGTGACAGCATATATTAACACATTCTTCTGGTCACTGTTTTTTACAGCCAGCTTGCTTAACAGCTGCTGACAAGCTTTGCCTTACATGCAGTTGAAGATAGTTCTCTTAGGTATTAACAACATCTGAACATTTGGACAAAAATATATGTATCTATACAAATACACATACATACACATGGTGCCTATCTAGGGAAGACTCCATATATGAACAAGGAATCTGGAAAAATGTCCTTTAACTAATGCTGAAGGACTTTTTTTTAAAAACAAACAACAAGATAACCAGTGAAAAGAGGACTCAATCCAAATATTTTACATGCAGTTGTAAATATGCTAGAGGGTCAATAATCCTTCCTGGTTTTACTAAGAGAATCCAGGTCTCCCATGACAAGCACGACATGACAGCAAGGCCACTGAGCTGTTCTTACTATTAAAAAATCTTAGATTTTTTTTTTTTTTCTTTTCTTTTTTTTTTTTTGTGAGACAGAGGAGGTGTGAAGAGGGCTGTGAGAGCCAGACAACTTTTTTCTTTCTTTCTTTCTTTTATAATAAATAGCCCTCTAGATTTCTTATTAATAAGCAAGGAAGCCCTAGCTGTCCTGGGTTGAATTCTCCAGGCCAATCCAATTTTACCAGACCAAGATTTTTACTTGTGCATTCCTGCTGTGCTCCCACTGGAGTGTTTGTGGAGGCAACAGATGAAACCCAGAGAGTTTGTGAAAAAGTGAGATTTTGGCACGGCTTGACCTTTCCCTTTGAAGTATGGGTTGATGCAGTTACGTTTTGACAAGACATCAGTCTGTGTGATTCAAGAATACATGAAGAGTTGGAGGTTTTTCTTTTTTTATCCCATTTCTCCTGCAAGCCACTTCAGGGCAGCAACATCCATCACTTTCCCTTATTTCTACCAGCACTGAATGACAAACCACAACAAATGGCAGTACCAGACATCCAGCCTGAGCTCCAGCTGCAAACACACTGCAAGCAGTGGGAAGCCCCAGGCCAGAATCTTGTTTTCAGCATGCTGAGAGGAGCAAGGGGCAGCACAGGGCCAGCCTGCCCCTAAAGGAGCCACAGTTCACTCCAGGACACCTGCAGATGTGTACAATGACAGGGAGCCTCTGCAGGAGACACTCTTTATACTGATGAATCGTTTCTGGCTGTAAATTAGCTGGGGGACAGTCAACTGCTTCCCCTCAAATGCCAAAGTGTGATCTGGGAACCTCATTTCTGGAGAAAGCAGATACAGGCAGGTGAGGACAAGTGCTCAAGATGTGATATAAACTCATGCACCAAAATGTGAGAGATCCTCATTTAGTTGGCCAAGGTGTGAGATCCAATCACTAAAGTCATGGCATCTGACAATACTCCTGAAAAATCTATCATTGGTCTCCATGGATCATGTCTGATCACTTCCCATCCTGCAAAACAGGTCTGCTGGCAGGAGAGGCAGAACTTCATAGGCAAGGCATCTTCCCATCCTAATCAGGTCCCCTATCCCAAAGGTTGGGTGTGTCCTTCACACCCCTTCTTAGGGTGAACACCAAGTCAATCAGGCTGGTAAGCTGTAAGTTATCTGATGTAAATTATTGAGAACGGTTCTGTAAAAGCATCAGCCTTGTAGCTTGGCTGGTTCCCCATGTGTTCTTTAAATAAATAAAAAACAGCAGAACAATACACAAACATAATGCCCACGCTATTCAGGTAACTCTTCCACTAAACAGCAAAATCAGAGTGCAAGTATGTTTTAAATTCCATCTTTGGTGGTCCATGAACACTAAACATGAGTGCGTGCAGGTGCTATATTCACACCAGTGCTTTTTGCTGCTAAAGCTCTTTGTCATAAGAAATTAGGCCACATGGCAATGAAGGAAACATTCTTTCGTCCTGAAACAATCCCAGCAGAACGATGTTGAAACGTTAGCAGTGGTTAAATTTATTGTATGTCAAACGGGTGAGCAAATCTGAGTCTTCAAACAGCTCTAATCCAAGTCACAAGAACTTTGCAAAGCTCCCCAGCTCACACAGCCATGGGGAAAAAAAGGCAGCCTACTATGGAATGCTAAATTGGCTCCACTGCACAGCAGTGGAACTGCAGAGGAACTGTGGAGGAACTTCTGGGCAAGGGAGTCAAGAAGGGGATGGGTAAATAAAAAATTACTTCTCCTCTCTTAATTTTAATACCTTAACAGAGAGAGTCATTCTTGTTTACTAGCAGAAGCATGCAGCAATTGTACACAGTAGACAGTTCAGCAAACAAAGGAAGTAAAACAGAGATATGAATCTCAAAATTAAGGAAGAAGTGGTCTTTCTCCAACATAATGTTCATAAACAGAAGTTCTGGCAAGCAAAAACTGTACTACACTGGAGGGAGGTGAGGGTGCTGTTGTCCTTGTATTCCATACTTATACTGCCCCACAAATGGGGAAAACTGTATCGTGTAGTCATTTCTGCATGATGATCATAACCTGTCCGAGCTAAAGCACAACTTGTAAGATCCATCTTATGGCCTTGGAAGAGCACACAGCGAGGAGAGGAGATGCTTTGGGCTGGCCAGGCTGTATGAACAGGCTGTTCCTCAAAACAGAGATGTGTTTGCAAACACATTCCTAAAGATTTGGGGCCGAACACAGCACATGGTAACACTCCTAGGAACAGAGACCCTTGAGAGAGGAAATACAGCCATCTCAGACATGGAGGTTTTTCCTTAGAGGAGCCACACACTAAACACTTGGAGAAGAGTTTTTATTGCTTTAGCATCTCTGCTGGAAGAGTCCCTGGAAGCCAAGATTCAGCTAAACCTCCTGAGAAATGCCAAATGGCAGTTCAAATGCAAAGGCCCTCAGAAGACCCAGGGAAAGGAGGAGAAGTGCACATACACTAAAGTGCAGTCTCGCAATTCCAGGTGACATTGACAGGTATCTTCTAATAGAGCCAACCAGCACCATGCCAGCCACCACCAAAACAAAAATCTCATTACAGTAATATCAGCACAGATCACATGTCCCACCAGGGCAGAGAGGCTACACTGAAACATGTATTCAAGCCAAGACTCAACACTTTTCATGCCCAAGTGTTGCAGCATGTGTGGCTCAGCATGTCACATCCAAGGCACAGCACTGCCCAAACTACACACCCATGCAGGAGGTACACCAAAATGAAAAATCCCTTGGTTTTGTTAAGGCTGATGGATGTTTTCCACCAACAGTGAAATAATATAGCTTGCTTCACCACCTGCAGCAGTTCTTCTACCATTCCTCCACCATCCACTCTCAGAAAAGGAATTACACAGCTTCCTTCTCAGAAAGAGAGACTTCCACAGGCAGCAGCTGTTGAAGGTTCACTGAGTACAGCCTGTACACCAGCTCTCCAAAAGAAAGCAAATCATTCTAGCTCTTAAAAGTAACCTCTGCCAGTACCCTCAGAGAAGTTACCAGGGACACATCAATTCTGGGTAAGCAATTCCCCACAGAGAGGGCATGGAAATGGAGTGGGACTCAGTGGCTTCATCCTCCCAGACTCAGAAGGGTCTATGCTGCAAGAGCACAGGCTCACAGACAAATTCCATACACACCCAGCTACAGTGTATAATCACCAGCACCACCCCCCAACTCTAATATAGTGCTTTTCATCCACTTGTACAAGACTCATTCAACCTTTTTTAAGGCCTCTTATGCTTTAATAATATTGTAAACCGTAATTGTAGAGTTTCTCTTTTTATAGACTTTGTTATTATCCCTGGGCAGCTCTTGTTTAGTTTAATCTGTTTTATTATTTTCAAAAGACTAACAATGAAACACAACATGTTATGAAATAGAAATGCACAGGATAATAACGGTAATTTGTTATAGCAAGTAACACTTAATGGAAAGTCTCAGAGCATCCCATACCTCGTAAAACCCCACAGTTTTTATAAGGAAGGCTCCCATGCAGATTTATATAAATTAATTTAATATATAAGGATGTATTAAGTCTCCTGTGATGATCTTTTCCTGTTCAAATTGTGTGTTAAATATGGCAAACTTTATGCAAAATAATACCCGCTTTCAGTACATGGTGGCATCTCCTTGTAAACTCCACAGATGCATGTACTTTGTGCCAGGAAAATGAGCATTTGCACTCCAAAAGAGGTGCAGCTGCATCAGTGGCAATAATGGTTAAGGCTCTATGTGGAAACAACTCAAAGATTAATGAAAAACCTGTAGCAGTAAACAGAACATAAGCCCCTTTGCAGTGGCATTTGTGCAATGGCCAGTGTCCACCGCAAAGTGCAACAGCACTTTGTGCTGATTTGTGCTGATAATCTTTCCACAGCACAGTACAATGCCTAAGAATTAAATGGACAATAAGGCTTAAATGGTTTGGACCTTGATTTGCTACAATGGTGATGGGTGAGAAGGCAGAGGCTGCATCAATTCCCAAGCTACAGCAATTGCCTCAGAGCACAGAAGGCACCACTTGCAAGAGCACTAGTTAAGTGCAGGCATTCAGAGAAGGTTTTTGCTTTCCAGCAGAGGTAGGGAAAGAAAACAGAAATCACTATTAGACTGGGAAGAAGCAGCACCTTGAAAGTGGCAAATGTGCCAGCGCAGCATTTTCTAGTGAAACCCCAGAAAGCGTGGTCTGGTGATCATTCCTGTGTTACAAATAACATGAGCACCATTCATACGGTTTTAGGTTTGCCTCCACAAGCGGCCTTGGAAAACTAAAGAAGAAAAAAATCCAGATGATGGCAAGCAACAAAATGACAAACCAGATGTCATTTTATCTACATAGTGAAAAAAATGCAATTTGTCTCAAAAATTAGTCTTAAGTAGCATCTCAGCAAGAGCTGAGGAAATGAACATCTCATTAAACTCTTCAGCAGCCATCCATCAGAGTGTGGAGAGAGACAGGGATGAGACATGATCAAAAACCAAGCTAGGACAGTCACTCATCAAGGAGAGAATGCAATAGTAACTGAAATCTAGTATAAAGTTATTAGTTCTAAAGACAGTATTTCCAACTGGACGTAACAGTTCTTCACCAAATTTGAAGTAAATTTGAAATAAGCTGAAGTCCGTGAAGAAAATGCCATTCTAACGTACAAAGCAGCAAAGGAAAAAAGAGAAAAAATTTTATAGTGAGTGAAAAGAGAACAGTCTTTTTTCTTTTCCCTTTCTTTCTTTAAGCCTGTGAGACAATAAAGAGAAAGCCCAGGAAAGCAGTCAGAAACAGAGCGAGGAAATGCAGAGAAATGCCTTTAGCTAACCAGCAGCAGCCAGAGTACTTTACTTTCATGGACTCTAAAGAGTATTGACAAGGATGCTCCTGTGGGTAAGAAGGCTGGTCGAAAGTTGAGACTTTTAGGTAAGACAGCCAAAGAAAATTAATGGTGACATTGGTGCAAGAGGAACAAATGCCCAGTGAGAGAAACCCCCAGGAACTGGTAGGTGTTAAACAGACAAGACACCACTGAAGCAAGCAGCAAAGATCAGCATGACTGCACTCACCTCAGCCAAGTCGTTTGGGAGAATTACAGAACTCATAAAAGGCTTTAAGTTCAAGAGACAGGCAAATTTTGTTCAGGGCTGAGAAAATGTGAAGGCAGACTCCTACATGCTTTGTACACATCTCTCCTACTGGGCAAATCCTCCCCTCTGGGCTTGGCTGCAAGCAGCACAACAACATGGACCCCCAGCCAGGTCTGCACCCTCTATCTCTGGGCAGGGAGCTTCTCCTCTCACCCTCCACAGCAGTCCTGTCCTCATTCCAGGGAGGGCAAGCAACCACAGAGAAACACAGCCCAAACTTATGACCATAAACATCAGACACCGCCTACAAAAATTACATTTGTGAGGGAGACTTCTTGTGCACCTGGAACTGGGGAAAAAAAACCTAAGCTTTGAGGCACCAAGCTTTGGAAGACACCTAAAATGGCAGCAAGGCATTCTGCTCTGGGTCAAAAGAAAAGCTTATGTGCTTAGAGATGTGTCTGTATATTCCAGCTATAACACAACCAGTCTCACAAAAGCATCTGCTTTTCTTCACAAAGGCCACCTCATCCAGTGTGGCTACACCAGTAACACTACATCAATTTCATGGCAGGTATCACAGTAGCAGAGTGGAGAGTGACTGCCACAGCATGAGTAAAAATAGTAGACTAAGCTGTACAAGAGAAATACTGACACAAACATTGTGATGTACAGAGTGAAGAAAATACTTGTGCACTGTGTATTTAACCTGACACATTATAGCTCCACTATATTACCCTGCAATGTCAAGCTGTAATATAGCATTAAATCAATAACAAAGAAAATGTAAGGTCTTTTTTCCTTCCCCAGGTTGTTTTGGTTCTCTTAAGCTCCCTGTCCTTGAAACTTATGCCACTGATACAGCTGAAAAAACAGGAGGATCAGCTGTAAACAACTAGATAGATCAGAAGGCTGACAGTGAGTTATAGAATCAGTTGGCTACATATTTACATCTAACCCAAGCTCACATTCACTTAAGGCTTTGATCTAAAGCCACTGGAGCTTCACATGAGGCTCTCAATGCCAACCCAGGATACTCAGGCACTGCAGAAGGTCCCTATTTACTTCTCAGGCAGGTACACACCCAAGCCATCACTGGCTAGCAGCTTTGGTGGGCAGACCTGGAAGGTTAACCATTCTTCAGTCAGCACCTGAACACAGCCCACACTTGTTAATTTATCCTTTTCCCCATTTCTTTTTCTAGCTAGAGTACTAGTAGGATAGCTCCCTGCACAAAGTGTCAAGGTCTTTTCTGGTGGGAGAGCTGCATTCTCTTTTGCAGCTTATTGCCCTGCCAGCTCCTCTGCTCCTAGGCCACCAGAGGCACCCAGCAGCAGCTGGAGTGGGCACTCTCACACCCTTCCCACTGCCAAGCAGATTCCCCGTGAACATCACTGCCACCTCCTTCAAGGCAGATCAGGTATCTGCTGTGCTGCCCTGCCATGCCATCCTCCCAAGTCTTTGTCACCACCTCTTTCTTCTGTCCCTGTTGAGCTGTTCCTTGAGGCATCCCTCACCAGCATCTGCCAACCAACGAGGCTGAGCACACAGAGCCTTTACCTCTCAGCCACCTGCAAACCAGCAGGCTCATGTCAGATTAAATGTCTTTAGATCTTAGCAAACAGGGGATTTGAAAGGCTCCACTCTCACCATTTTCTACCACTGTTTACCTTCACTGTGTTGCTGAGTACCAAATCTTCAGCACCTGTTTGTTTCTGGGTTGGAGAATCTTATCTAAAAGGGGATTTGGCAGAAAGAGAAAGTGGGAGGGAGACAGCATTGAGGATTGCACCTTCTGCTTCAGCAGCTGAGAAACATTTCTGCAAAACCACTGGAAACAAGGAGTAACTGAAGTGAGGGAATAAATGATTCAGTGAACTTCTGTTAGTGGAGGCAAGGTGTAAGACAAAAAGCACCCAGTTTAAATATAAAATCCTGAGTGAATTACAGAACTGGCAGTTCTCTTTTTTCACCTTTTTTTTTCTACCTTTCATCTTAACATTCTGTAAGGAAGAGGCCAAAATATAGTATCTTCTGAGTCCAAAAAGTTGCCTTCTTTAGGAAGAAGTATATTGAATCACTTCTTAGAGAAGAAAACACCTGCAGCTAAATACCTCTAAGTGGCAGCAGCTGGAGAAGAGAGCATGAAGTAAGTCTTTCTGAAGGACTAAGCAAAACCACTGCCTATCATCTCAACCCCCGTGCAGATGAGGAGTTGTGCTAGACCTGTCACCTAACAGCTACCCATGTGTAATAGGAATGCTTCTGAACCAACTCATTCAACATTCCTTTATTTTATAGAAGTCAACAGAAAAGGCAAGAGAAGTTCAAAGACACAAAGCAAATATTAATTAATTCAGCAGTCCATATGGAGACTTTTTTCCCCTTCTGATGTTAACCCACACAAAACAGTGGAGCAATTCTGTGAATATTTAGATTTTGCTTAATGGTTCCAGTGGGCTACTCTTCTTTTCTTCTGATCATTCATCCTGTCAGATCCAGTGTGAATAACGTCAAATACTTGAGCTCTTTTCACTGTTTGACTCCAGAGCATTAGTCTGCTGGAATGAGGACTGTCATTTATGATTTCCAATTCATCAGGGACACTGAACTACTGTTACACAATTTCAGCAATGCCTGCTTCAGAATTTTCTGACAGATGGGTGATAAATTTTTTTAATTGAGATCATTTTAGGAATATGTAGCTTATATGTAGGATATGCTCAGCCTAATGAAAAGTCCATAGGGCATTTTGAGTCCTGCCTCTTACTTTCACAGCCACAAAAGGCAGAAAAGAGACTGAGGCAAAGTTTTGGTAGATTGATGAATCTGTAGATGTAAATTTCAGCCTACCCTTCACATCTGTTCTGTACAGGCAGCTTGGAGATCTCCCAGATTCTTTAATCTTAATACACCAAGATGCGAAACAAGCCTTTACAGATGAGAGTTGCATGCAAGAGAAGTAGAGCCACTAGGCTGATATAAAGATTCATGCTGCTATTGAAATGCCTTGGATTTGACCTAATTAGCACAACAACAAGATAAATGAAATAAAATAAGCATATCTACAAACAATAAACATACCAGAATACTTTGGCCCTCTCTTCCCTCCTTCCTGCACAAATCACACAGTTTTCTCGAGTATCTTAAGTGGGTGGAGTAAATTCTAACAAGAGTATTAGCAACGTTCATTTCCATTCTGTTACCGCTCAGTTCTGCTGAGCTTTTTACAAGAACCAAGTTAAATCCTTTCTTCCTTCTGCAGGAAGACAGAGCAACCAGCAGCCTCCTGCTGGGCAAGGCAGGGGCGGGTGGCTCAGGCAGGCAGAGCAGTCCAGCCACAGGTTCAGTGCCGCTTGCCAAAAGCTGCCCGAGGCTTCTTTGGAAGCGCAGGGTTTGAAGGATTCACTCCACCCAGCTCTTAACACCTTCCTCTGACACCCTACTGGTAGAAATGAAATGGGAAGAATGTGGGAACTGGAAGGCTGGAAGGATAATTAGGACGCAGTGGATATAATTTCCCTCTGCAGCCAGGGAAGATAAACGATTCCTTCCCTATTCCAGATGCAATGCCAAGTGGTGAACAAATGACTCTGCCTTTGACCCAATGTCTTGGCTGTATGGTTATTATAAGCACAGAGGATGAAATCTTGTTCACAAAATTAGTGCCACTTCCCTTCCAGAAAGGACTAGGCAGAGACAGTACTTCATCCTTTTTTGACACACCCCCTTTAAATAGCAAAGGCAAAACCAGTTCAAATACAGACAAATGGGAACTAGAACTTTTAGTTTCCATTTTGTTATTAAAGTTTAAGTTTCTTTTGCTCATTAGCATCACAATCTCAATCCTGCAATCTAGGAGGCCAAGTGCAGCACTAATGTTCCATGCAGTGAGGTCAGTGGTGATATACACAGGTTCACTCCTCTCTCCAATTACCCCCAGATGTATTGCTGGAGGAATGGATTAATTACACCGATCCTAAACTACAAGAGTTTGGTTGGACACATAATGGAGAAGGCATGCTGTGTGCACAAAGCCAGCTTTGCCTGCAACTACCTACTCCCACCTCGCTCTTTACAGAAACGGGCTGACACACTCTTGGAAGAGAAGATACAAAACCTGTTCTAAAAAATCCAGTTGACAAGGGTCTGTGCTATTCAGCGTTCCTTTATGAGGAGCATGCCAGCCTGTGCCCAGACAGCCTATACTGATAGCTCTTGGCTCCAAATCCACCTTTACAACCAAAGAGCAGCAAGTGCTCTGTGGGAGTGCCAAAGGGATGTTCTATTTCCCAAAACTTGCCTCACAGAAACACTCCATTTCCACATATTCGTGAAATTCTATTTATACATCCGGTGTGCTAATGAGTTCCTCAATCAGAGTGAACCAGGAACCGGTAACACATCCCCTGGCAGACTTGCCAATGTCCCTTTACTCCCAACGCCTGCTGGAGTTTGTAATGAGCATCTACCGAACACCGAGCACTAGACATCAGCCAGCCACACACCAGCTCTTCAGCACAGCTCTCTGCAAACACACAGATCATTTCTAAATGCTAAAATGTGCTAAATATTCATCACGGTTCATGTTTCATCAGAATAAATTAAATACAGAACAACCTAATGGAAAGAATGACAAACTGTATGGATTGTAACTGAGCTGATTTGCCACAAATTCTTGCCTGGGGAAGAGAGAACAGCGAAGGGTTTTTTTCTAGGATTAGCGAAGGTAGCTGTCACTGTTGCTGCTCAACTTCCCTTTATTCCTGTAACGCCGAAACTCCTCCTCAACAACTCTGCCCGGCAGACAGGGAAGAAACATCTGAAGCAGGGAGGCTGCAACTCCGCGACTGCCGCGGGAGGCTGGCAGCTGCCAGAAGGGATGCGCGGACCGGCGCGGTACCCGCGGGGCTGACCCCCTCACTTAGCGCTAACAACAAAGGCAGAGATAACCACGGGTCTGTTTCAAAACACAACGCGGGAAGTTTTTGGCACTATCACTCAATTGCGGAGAAAAGGTACTCGAGATTAAAGCACAGGAGGAACTCACGGGGAATTCATGTGAGCACCTTCCCCAGCCAAAAGCGCTTTCCGAAACGCTCCGTTTTCCTTTTCATCCCTCCCGCAGCCCGGGGAAGAGGCGCCACCTGCTCCCGAACGGCCGGGAAAGAGGGGCACTAGCGGGAGAGCGGCGGGCTCCTCCGGAGCGCCGCCTCATCGCTTCCCTTCTCCAGCGAACTTGCCCCGGGCCGGGCCGGGCCGGGCCGCGGGACCGCGCCGGCGGCGGAGCCCCCGCCCGCCCCCGTCCCGCACAGCCCCGGCAGAAATGCTGAATCACGAAGCCGAGGGAGGGAGCGGGGCCGCGGGGCTCCCGCTGACCCCCGTGCGCCCGGACACGGAGCGGGAGAGGGTCCGTGCGGAGGGGAGCCGCCGGCACTCACTTGAAGGTGAGGACGCAGAGGGGCCGGTAGGACTTGTGGCTGGTGTTCTCGGCCATGCGCTTGCCCCAGAAGTCGTTGGCGAAGGCGGCGGACACGGGGGCGGCCGCCCGCACGTCGGGGTTGTTCACGATGGCCCAGACGTCGTCGTGCACGAACTCGCCCCGCAGGGAGTTGCCGTAGCAGAGGGCGCACAGCCCCGCCAGCACCGCCGCCGCCGCCGCCCCGCCGCGCCGCCCGCCCGCCGACGGGCAGGGGGCCGGCGCGGCTCGGTCCCGGCTGCGGGAGCCCCGCGCCGAGCCCGTCACCATGGCGCGGGGCGCCGCGCCGGCTGCCCCGGCTGCCCCGGCTCCGCCGCCGCCGCGGCGCGGGCAGGCAGCGGCGCCCGCATGGTGCGGGGCGGGCAGCGGGACCGCCGCCGGCCACTCGCGCTCTGCCGAGGCGCAGCCCGCCCGGCTGCAAATAAACAGCGGCCGCCTCCCCGCGCCATCCCTCCCCTCCTCTTCTTCCTCCTCCTCCTCCCCCCCCCGCGCCCCCTCCCGCACGCATGCTCCTTGCCGCGCTGTCACACCGCCGCCACCTCCTCGGCCCGTGGGCGCGGGGGGCTCTGCCCGCGGGGGCCCCGCCGCGCACGGCGGGGGGGACGCGCCCCGGCACGGCGGCACCCACGCGAGGCCGTGCGGGGAGCGCTGCGGGCGGGGAGCGCTGCGGGCGGGGAGCGCGGTCCCGCTGCGGCGCTCGGGCTGTCGCTGCTCTCCCGGGAGACGGGTGCAGGGCTGTCCTGCCGCCTGGTGCCTCCGACCCCCCCGGGCAGCTCCCCCGTGGACTACGCTCACCTGGTCAGCCCAGCTGGCTCCCCGGCACCCGCTCCGCTCCGCAGCATGCACAGAGTGCGTGCCGATCCGGTACCGGCGCTGCTGCACAGCATCCGCGCCGCTCCACGGCAGCAGTGCTGGCCCACGTCCTCCGCGCTGCAGCGCCGGCTGTGCCAACCAGTCCCCCACTGTGTCCTGCTGGAGGGAAAGGCATGTTGGTGCCACAGAACTTGTTTTCTCTACTCTGTCCCTCTTCCAAAATCGCTTGAAAGCTGCAGTGTTTCCGTACCCCTCCTATAGATGACCTTTCTTGTGTTAGTGACAAGCCTCAATAACTTGAGGAAAGGCCATGGTCAGACCATCTATTTACCCATGTATCAAAACTATGTAGTCATAGATTTCTCAAAAACCAGAAAAACAAGGACTCTATTAATGGGGTTTTTACCCTTTAAAGCAAACCTTCTGCTTATAACCAGACAAAACAATAACACCACTTGGCAAAGAAGCTTTGATTCAATTAGGTGAATGAACATAGTGGACATACTTTGAATTAGTTCTTGAGAAAAGATACAGTGAGCAGGCTCACCAGCAGCCTGTGCAGCTGCAGGCTGCTCCCTGTGTGTCGTGTGAGCGTGCCTGCTCGCGTGCAGGGAAAAAGAGGGGAGTGGAAGCCGTGGGAAGTTCATGCAGGCTGTCCGGGGCAAGCCCCCTCCAGGAGTGCTTTTTCCCCCAGCACACTTGGCACTTCGAGTGATCTGGTACTTTCCAAGTGCAACAGAACAGGCTTTTCAGATGCACTTTTGTTATAGCTAAAAATAACAGTTAACTCTGCCTAGGACAGTGTGTTCATATCCGGGACAGAAGGAAACTCCACCACAGTCAGAGCCATTAATTCAACCTTTCTCTTTAAGCAGCTGATGACATTTAGGCAATTGGCTGCATGGAGTTTTCAGCAGCAGTGGAAACCACTTGTGATAGTGTGTTGGTCTTTGTTTTCACCAAAGTTTCAAAGCCTAGGCATGCAGAGCTAGACCGCCAAAGTCAATGCATGGGCACAGGAGGAGAAACAGCCTGGTATGCAGAGGCATTCACGTACCAGAGCCCACGAGGACCCAGCAGCTCTGGAGCAACCTCACTATTGCACACCTGCCTAAGAGGTGGAATCAGGACTTTTTGTTGACATAAATTAAAATAGTGGTTTGGAGGGCAGAGGGGGAGGAGAGGAATGGACGGTAATGCTGAGGGAAGCAAAAACAATGTGAAAGATTATGCATTAAAATTGCCTTACAGTAGACTGCAGGTAATATTTGAAATCCTAAATTACTCAGCTGAACAAAATCTGCAGTCCCCTAGCCCAGCTGGGTTTTAGCAGGCTGTCCCTCCTAGCAAGACCCCGTACCTCTAGTCCTTCACCTGCATGGATGAGAGGCCTCAGCCGTTCTCATCAATGTCTTGCAGCCCTCTGTCCTTCTCCATCATCACAGGCTGGGGGCAGCCCACTGACAGCCTGCTCCTGTCACAAAGCAGGGCCCAGGGCTGCCATCAGGCAGCTTGGAACACGCAGGGACAGGTCTCTCTTGGATTTGTTATCCAGGACTCTGGGACATGTCCCTGCTGTGTCACAAGTCCTCCTGTCCACTCGTTGAGTTTAACTTGTTCTTTACAAAAAGCTCACAAAAATGCAGAGTTCTAAACCAGTAAAGGATGAAGAGATGATAGAAAATAATTTTCTCATCAAGGAATTTCCTGACAGTGTCTTCTGACAGTATCATATACAGCCATCTACCATCACATAGTACAACAGGCACACTCTCTGGAATAAATAACTTTGCTTCTCACAGAGATCTACAGTAGCCTTCTCTCTTCCATAACCTACCATCCTTGATTAACACCAAAAAGAGAGAGATGGCAGTCCTGACCCACTCAGGACTCCTTCCCCTCACACTCTTAGGAGGGCACCTACACAGGCCATTGGCTTTCATCTGGCACAGAGATCTAGACTATGCAATGGAGAAAAACCCAATTTATTTTCAAACTGTTTCTTATGTGCTTATTGAAATGTTAACTACATGTTAACATGTAGTTAACACTGATTTGCCAAGTCTTTATATGAGAAGATCTATTCTCATTTCTGCAAGACAAGACCAGTTTTTTCCTTTCTTCCCTCAAGCAAACATCTGAAAGACACAAAGCAATGCTCTAGCCAGACACTGAGGAAGACCTCACATTCTTCACACCAAGACCCACTGAAATGTTCTACTTTCTCCACAAAGGGAAACATAACCTCGTCATGCAGCAATCACCACCACAGATTGAATTCAATATGTTGTCTGTTGGTAGAAGCCCTGTCCACCTATGAAGAAAGTACCAGCAAAAAGAGTCAGAGAGCAGAAGAACAAACACTGAACACTGCTGTATTCTGGATGTCAGATCTGCACATATACATGCAATCATGGGCACAGAGGGAGAGGAAAGAGAGAGAAAAAAGACAATGGAGATGGGATGATTTGCTCCAAAGTTGCTTCGCCACTTCCAAAAATATGTTCTCTAATAGGTATTTCCTTCTCCTGAAAGCATTGTTTCTTTCTCTACCTGAAGTAGCTATGTCATCGCTTCTGAAATGTGAAGCCAAAATGCTTCTCAGAAAAGCCGAGCGGAGTTCTGGAATTGTGTGTACTTTAAGTACTCCAGCTATTTCCCTGCTTCCTTGTATTTCAATCACAAGTTTTGTGCCAGCTATATAAAAAAAGATTAACAAATGGCTGTTAAAACTAGAGACCTTGAAACTAATTATGTGCAACGCTCAAAAAATCCTTGCTCTGCTAATTGAGCAGAGCTTGTTACTTCTAAACAAGGAAAGTTTTGCCTCCACTTGGAGTAAAACATACGGCAGCCAGTGCAAGGCAGGACACATTTGAACAGATACACTTCAAAGGGTTGAGCACTGATTGATCTGCTATTATCTGACAATTGCAACTGCTCAAAGGCAGAGAGAAACTGCAAATGTTTTGAGTTTCAAGCTTAAATGCAGAGTTCTGAAGAGTTTAGCTCTGCATTGACTGATTAAAGTATAAGAATGCAGTAAATACAATTTAAAAGTTAAATTACCATATGGTCATAGCTAGAGGTAAATTTCAAAAGTGGCATATGTAAATAGTTTCTTGCTGTCTGAGCAAATAATTTTACATTTAAACAAAGTCATTTGGTAACTGGTCCAATTGATTTCTGCTTGTAGTCAGTTACTGCAATTTATTTCAGTTGCCCCAGGATGAAATTCTGTATCTGCCATGCATGGAATCTTCAATGGGTACAGATTATGTTCATATGGTTAAAAATGAACCAAGTTTGGCACCTTAAATCCAGTGTGCTGCCTGTGCTGGAAGAGCTTTGGAGAGACAGAGTGCATGTGGGCCTGAACCCCTCGAAGGAGTTCAGTGCAGGCATAATTCTGTTTAGTCAAGCACTATTTGCATTTTGGAGTTACTGGGAGCACTGCAACAGTGAAAGGCTGTACTGAGATTTGCTGGGAAAATCCTAATTATCATCCATTTTCCTTGTTACCAAATTGCTTCTTAGTCTATCCAGGCAACAGAAAGTTTATCTTTAGTGAATTCTTCTTAAAGCCCAGTGAAAGTTCCTATGTTTTGGCTTTCACTTTCAGCTGTGGCCAAGAGCCAGAACAAGCATGAGAGGAAAACTTAGTATCTTGGCCCTGTGATCCTTAGGAGACAAAGAAATCCAATATCCTCAGGGTGCCCTATCCTTTTCAAAGGGGATATAGTATTTCAAGTTCAACCCCCTAGTAAGCCTTCTCACCATGGCAGTCACAGACTGTGCTTAATATTAGCCCTGAAAACTCCAACCCCTCAGTATTTACCAAGTGATATCAACAAGAAAATATCACATGGTAAGCACTGCTTGGTGGATCCTCATGGATGCTCATTTCCCACCCCTGACACAGATGGCAAGTAACAGAGAAGCCTCTGTGACCCATTTTCACATCCATTTGTCACCTGTTTCATATGCTTGCACAAAATGAGAGATTTCAAGCTCAGAAAAAGCTTGCCATAGTTGTTACTGGATTAGAGGGAATCTCTTTTTCAGCTCATACAACAAATGCATTTTCTGCCTTTGAAGAGACCTGAGGGAAGCCTTAGTCTTTGGGCAGGATTGTAGAGAGTCTTTGAACCCCCACAGTGGATGGAACATCCATGATTTGACACTCTTCTTAATCAGCAAACGGTAGTCACTTGGGTTATGTAATCTCAGTTTAAAGGTCAGGGACAATACAAAGGTGGGACAAGCCCCAATAATGAGAATAATTGGATTCTTCATCTACTGAGGAGGCAGATTTTGCCATAGGCAGCTGAGATTGCCCTCTCCAGCAGGTTCACTCATCAGCTGAGGAGATCAGCACTTTCCATTTTTGTGTGCATGATTTGGGTGTTCAGAAACCCATGATGAAATGGGGAGTGGAGGAGCAAAAGCGTTTTTCTTTCCTTACTGAGCATGGATCTGCTCTTCTCTGCTGGAAGAATTGCAGAAATTTCCCAAAGCCAAAGAAAGTCCTCAGCCCTGCCCTTGCCTGACAGATCTTTTTTACTGCATTAGAGCAAGGGAAAAGTGCAGACAATAGGGCTTGAGTCATAAGAGTTATCACTTATAACAGTCTTCTATTTATTGCTGATTAACTACGAGACAGTTCAAGCTGAATTTTTATGCACTTCATGGAAATCAGTTAATGACTCAGAACCACAAAAATTAAAAAGGAAGGACCCAACCCAAGATAGGACCACTTCTGGATAAGCAAATGAGGGATTCTTAAAAGACCCAACATTGTTTTCATTTATATTGCATAGTGCTGGATGACATTTTCACTCTTCCTGGAACACTGATTCTGAGTACAAGCAGAATGTGTGTGAGGCTGCTTAAAGAGAATCCTGCTAGAGAGAAATTGTTTTAAAAGGATAGCTCTCCCAAAGAATGGACATTAGAAACTCAGACTCCATATGTTTCCCACGAGGCTGTGCAAGGACAATTTATATTGTCACATGGCTGTACAGTTGGATGCTGAGCTGCTGAGGTCAAGTGCAGGGTAAGAAACTCTGATCAATATTTAGTGGTTGTGATTGACATTGCTCCTGTAGGGAGACACTGGATTTGGAAGATGGATCTGATTTTGGTGAGATAAAAGAGGCATCTTCAAAACTTGGACTGTACTGAAACAGTTAATTTGACCCTATTCAGTCTTCAGAGCTGGCTGTAGGTTCCCCAGTGCAATTGTCTCTTGAAAGTTCATATGTCAAAATAAAAACAGAGGTTAAAGACCCCAAGTCTGTTCCCTATTCAGATTCAGTTGGTTTCGTTTTCTGTGAATCTCTGAGCTGGTATGCAGCAGCAGTTCTCTCCTAAAAGCAACTGATTTATACAAAAGATCTCCTGGTATCCCTGCATTTGATTGAATTGCATTCACTGCAAAAGTTTTGATAAAATCAGACTGTTGAATAAAATCAGGAAACCCCTACATTTATTCTCTGATTACTGGGCAATCTCAATTTCATCATGGTGAAGTAGAAGCCAGTGGTTGCAATTACCTTTCTTTCTTTTCATCTTTTTTTTTTTAATATTTGGGTTTAGGATGGAAAAATTACAAATTAATAAATCTTCACCAAGTCCAGTCAAGACTCTCTGTAATATTATTCATATTTCTATTATTAGAAACAGCTGGAATAAATTTTAGCACAAATATTAAAATTTATATTGTAGAATAAGCCACATGGGTTCACTGTAATTTGAGGAAGGTGAATGTTTCCATAAAACCTACTGCAAAAGAAATATGACATTATCTTTTTTCAGGTGGCTTCTTTGGATTTTATTTTTGCGAGTAGCTACAGTTTTATTTTGCAATAAAATAACTTCAAATAAGCTTAACTTTCTAGTGTTTATGTTGAACAAACACTCCAGATAAAACAATGCATCCATCATTCACTCTGGGCTCTGCTTCTCTTACACTGAGGTGTACTGAACAGCTCTGGCTGTGTTAGAGCAAAGGGAAGTCCTCAAGCACAGGCACAACAACCTAAGCCAGCTCTGCTATCCCACCAGCAGCTTGTGACTGCTTTCTGTCCCTGCTGTTTTCCCAAGGCATTTGAGAAACTATCAGCCAGCCAATAAATCAGTTAAAAATCAAAGCAGTAAAACCCTGTACAGCTTCTCAGAGGAAACAATTTGAAAGCCTGATTGAGGGGGCAGCATCAGGAGGTAGCAGGAAGGAGAAGGAGGCAGCTGGGGATGATTGGAGTAGCTTTTCTGTGTTCCCTTTTCCCTCTCCATTGTTTCCACAGACCATGCATCTAAGTGACCCTCAAACTGGTGGTAGGATAAAAGGATCACTCCCCTCTGCAGCACTGATCTGCACTCTTGTGAGTCTGCTGCAGACAGGTAAAATATGTTGTAATACTCAAGGAATTTTTAATAAAAATATTAAGCCCATCCTAAATGGAAGTGATTTTCTAGATGTGGAAGCAACAGAAGGACCAGTGGAAGTGCTGTGAGAATGGTAGGTGCAGATGGCACCTGGGGCATCAAGTTGCCAGCACATCTATGTGCAGCTTATCAGGACCCCCTAAGCCACAAAACAGAGTAAAACAGAGGACAGACTATAGAGCAAAGCCCTAAAGAAGTGATGAGAAGCAGAAAACAGCAGGCTTAGAGCCACTGAACACCCAGGCAAGCAGAGAAAAATAAATAGTAATCCATGGATGGAAGAGGATGAAGAACAGATGAGGGTGCGAGAGCATGTGCAAATCTTGTTTTGTTTTGGCTAAAATCACCTTTCCCTCTTCCACTAGCTCACACTGAGATTTGTTACATAGTTACTGCACAGTTCTGGGGCTAGAAATATGACAATGAAAAAAATTATGAGTGAGCCCTGTGCTCTAACAATACTGACACACCTTTTATCTGAGTGAATGCAAACCCTTGGCTCTCCTGAAATGCTCTAGTGAGACATATGTGTGACTTTCCTCAGTTTTCTCTAGGACAAATGCATTCTTATGAGCTCAGGGTTTCCACCTCCTCCTGCTATTGGGGACTGAAGAACTTCCTCTTTCCAGTCTCTCCAAGGAGATGAGTCTCACTTTCTTATGCCCACTTACACTCCCCTCAATGTTTCAGATCATTTCTTTTGCCTGATTCCAGCCCAGCTTTCTTCTCAGTCAGCACAACTTCTAACCTTTGCATTTCTATTGCTAAACAAAAAACCCAAAAAACAACAAGGTACTGAGTTTTGCCTAGTTTAGAGCTTACAAAATTTCCCATGGCTTCAGCCCAAAGCCATCTGCAGCTCAGCTGAAACACTCTTAGGATCCCTCAATAGGAGTCTGGAAGCTTTCCGGACAGCATTTGAAGCCTGAGAGGTACAGAAACCAAAACAAGTCTCAGTCTGGGAGCAAACCCAGCAAATTCAGTGTTACTGAACCTGTTTGGCAACACACCTCTGCAGGGTTTTCTGTCACCTCTAGTAGACCACTCCCAGCACATTACATCTGCCCCTTCCTTCCACCCTTGGGAGATCACACCAAATTCGGGGGCACATCTCAGGCTCATCTCACCTCCCTGACACACCCCAGGTATTTCTTAGTTTTTCCTGTGTGCTGTCCAGAGGCTTCCAGAGATGCTCCATGGCCCAGCATATCTTAACTACTGCCAAGTTCACGCCACAGCTCTGTTCCTCGGGCACAAGGCAACCTTTTCTTTTGTAGATTAGAGGTCACGTACACTGAGACAGAGCTACTCTGGAAGCTGCTTCAGGAATAATGAGTGATCCTCTGCAAGACCTAAGGATTTTTGTTACTCTCATCAATATCACCTTCTCAGGGCAAAAAGGCCAACACTCTCCAGTATAAACAAAAAAAAATAATAATAGCAAACAAACCATTCAACAAACTGCACCTCTGTACTCTTAGTCCTTCCTTGGAAAAAGACAGAGAGAAAGAAATCAAACCTGAGAGCCAATTTTGTTTATTACCAGTACAGCTTCAACAGGCCTATTGGTAAAAAGGGTAAAAACACATGAAAATGAATACTTTTATAAGGGAAAGGACTGGAAAGGAGCCTAAAGGAAAACTCAGGCACAGCCCAACTTCAAAGAAGTGCTGCAGAAATCCACACTTTGTAATTTGGGCCTATTTCTTTTTATCTCTGTACTTACATAGATTGACAATTGTGAAGAAGAGAAAAATCATAAAGATGGGGGTTGGTCTTTTTTTGGCATGAGGCTGGCATCTGCCATGGGAAATTAATCCATGCTAAGCTGCAGTAAGCTGAGCTGCTGAGTTTGAATTCGTGTCACTGAGACCACTTATACTCATCAATGGCCTGTAAACTCTTGTTAGTCAGACGTGACAGTGGGTGACATCTTGAGGAAAGGAATAGCCTATGGATCACCATCCATTCACTAACAGTTTATAACAATGATTTAAATCAGCAATTTTCCCAAAGACCACATACCAAAACATATTGGGGAGATAAATAAAGCAATACTGGGAGTAGGTTGTTTTTTGGTTTTGGTTTTTTTGGGTGTTATTGTTGTTGTTGTTAGGTTCTGTTGTTTTTAGGGGGGGTTTTGAGAAAGGGATTAGAAGGTCTCAGAGTTCTTTGTCACTGAAATAACCACATGTGTCAGCTAAATTGGCAGAGCTATTATATTTAGATTTTAGAGAGGGTTCTTTAGATGTTGAGGTCTTGGATACCTCCCTAAAGATTTGCTCTCTGGACAGCTGAATCAAAATAAAATTAGAGGGGAAAAGTAGTTCACAGCCACAGCTAGTGTTTTCACTTTCTCTGAATATCACATGGTACGAGATGTTGATGAGAAAAGACGGACTTATGAGGGGTGACTTGACAGGAATCACATTTTCATTTCCTTCATAAAATTTTGCAAGATTTTCTCTCTCTCTCTGCAATGGCCACCTTGATGTTGTTGCCTTTTGGAGGCCAATACGATCCTCCCTATGAGAAAAAGATATCCCAAGGCATTTCCTTTATTCTTTTGCAAGATGCAGACAGAGGATTCTATTAAATTTTTTAATTTGTTTAACTGGCTTTTAATTTTGCAGACTCCTGTCATGCCATAAAACTGCTTGATGAATGACAGGGCCCTGCTAGGTTTAGCTGGGGTGTAATGTGAGCTCCCAGGGATGGAAACAATAAAACACAATTTTCTGAGGAATAGCATTTTGCAAGAGACTGCTAGCTCTGACTTACCACACCCTCTCATTTTCTTAGCTCCAGTTCTGCAAGTTGCTGCTGGATTTTGTTACATTTTCTATCATTATGAGCCCTCTGGTCACAAAAGTGTGAGGGAATCCTCCAGATAGCTCAAGATCATTTAGGAAGACAGCTGATAAGTGCCGTGCTAGGGTCTTGCTCTGCCATGTATGGGAGCCAGAGTATGGGCTGTGGATTGGCACGGCCAAGGCTCACACAGCACAGTTCCTAAGAGAGGATCTCAGGAGAATCAAAGGCAGCCTCTCACCTCCCACACTGACCTGCTTTGGAGCTGCCCTACACTGAAATCCTCTTTCTTTCCAGTTACCTATACATTTTCAGAAGACCATGGGTTGAAAAGAAGAAAGAAAGAAAGAAAGAAAGAGTAGATTTCATCTTTCAGCGATCATTGTCACGTGCTGGTTCTGGAAACCGAGTGACAAGATATTCACAATACAATTCAGTTCACTGTCACTAACACAGTCAAGTTGTCCTGGAAGAGAACCTTCCTCAGAACTCAAAACTGATTCCTTGGCGTTCTACATAAACCAAACCAGATCTGACTCATTCCTGCAGAATATCCTCCTCAACAGCCAGGCAAAGACAGCAATAACTATTTTTGCCCTGTCAGGCTGCCTGCAAGTAATCTACTCGGATCTGGAACATTATCACTCATAATGAATTGGTCCATCTAGCTGAAAGTGTCACTAAGCAACTGCAACAGCAAGCCTCCAACTTTGGGCAGCCCGCTGCCAGCTGTGCCCCAGCAACACAGACACCAGCTCTCACCAAGCGTGCAGCTACAGGTCGCAGGAGCGCCAGCTGTGGCTCTGCCCTGGCCAAGCACAGCCACAGTGCACAGCAGAGCCTGGAACAAGGCTTGCCCCAGCCTTTCTGAAGTTTTCATACAGGCTTTTTCAGTCTTTGTGTTCCAGGATTTTGAGACAGGAGTGAGACAGGACTTGCTTGGGGGGCAAAATCCTGAGCCATTGCCACTGAAATCCTGTGCTCTCCCACTGCTGACCTCAGGGCAAGACTAACTGCAATCAAGCCTTGAGCAAAATCCCCACAGGAATAGAATAGGGCTGTTACTTCTCTGTAACGTCTTGCAGCAGCCTGTGCTTGTGTCAGAGCCTGCAAAGCAGGAATACATATGCCCTTACAGTGACAGCATAGGGGATTTTGGTTTGATTTTGAATAAGAGATGGATAGGGTAAAGGCAGCTGTGGGGGACAGGTCAAACACAGCTAATGGAAAAAAGTAGACCCAGTCTCCATCCTGTTTTATTGCTTGCTAATAGAGTAGTGTTTGGCAATAGCTTGTGTGTTGTAAGGCTTAAGGTTATCAGCAGACTGACTGCAGAGAGCTAGTTAGAATTCATCCTGCATCTGGGACTGTAATCTGGCAATTTAAATGAAAACATGTACTCTGCATAGGTGCATGACATAGACTATTACTATCATTAATACAGCAATAGTCATAATAAATCACATATTGAGTGTGTTTGTTATTGCAAGAAAAACTTAATTATAATTTCCAAGCTGGCAGCATTTGATTTACTTTTTGCTATCTATGTAATTAGTTTCCAAGTTGCAACTGCAGAATCTGTCTTGGTGGGGGTAGGAGGTGTGGAGTTACAGCTGCAGCCATCGCTCTGGCAAAGACAGCTTTCCCTTGGGAATATTAATTTTTAATACAATAAGAAAGCTCAAGTAAAATTCCCCTGGAAAGGGGGGACTGCTTGGAAGGCGCCTCTCAGGGAGCCTCCCCTCGCCCTGCTGAGCTGTTTTTGGTAGAAGGAGCTCTCTAGTGTCCAGCTGGAATAGTGCAGCTCGGGAAGAGGATGCCAGAGGACACAACCGGATCCAACACAGGTGCCAGTGGAAGGTCTGGGTCTCTTTTAGGTCCCCGGTGCTAATATGCGATGTGCTACTTAACATCACTATTGTCCAAACCAATACAGTACCCAAAAGTTTTAAGGCACAGCACAGAGGTCTCCTTCATTCCCACCTATCTTTCTCCTCCTGCTCCTTAAAGGAGCTTCTGTTGCACTGCTGGAGTGGCTCCTGCTCAGCCTGTGGGGAGAGGACACGTGTAGATGTCTGCCTGCACCCAGGCCATGGAAAAAAAAGGCTTAAACTTCTACTTTGCTCCTCTCCAGGGACAGCAAAGTGCCTGCCATTTGTGGGTCTAAGGCCATGTGCTCACACTGGTTTGAGGTAGCTTGTTTGGCATGAGTGAATTCCTAATTGCAATCCCTGACTTTTCATTTATGCACCTGGTTATGCAAAATTGTCTCATGCCAGACAAAATATGCTCATGATCACTAACCATAGAAAGAAAATACCAAAATATATGTGGATAGTAGTGTCCAAAGACAGATCATTTCCTTGTGTTTCCAAAGTGAAGAAGACCTTAACATTTTAATTTGCAGTTGTTAACATTTTAATTTTCAGGTTTGAGCCCATGCTAGAATAACAATATATTGTCTTCAATATATGCTTTTAATGTGTGCATTTTTTCTACATATTTGTGATGAACTCACTAATGTTGATAAAAATGGATTAAAAATCTCTTTGGTTATCACTGAGTATCACAGATGGAGAATAATGACTTGACAAATTGGCAAACTGAGATTATCTGCAAATATTATGAGAGGTGCTTGAAGCCCTCATAAAATACATCATCATTTTTAACAGCATTTTGCTGTTATGGCATCTCCCTTGTGGATTCTGTGGTCAACATTGCAAAAAAATGATGCCAGAGTTGAAGCTTTGCCACTGAAGAGCACCATCTTGTGCTCCCTATGCTCTGCTGCTGGAATAAACAGCAAGGTTTATTCCAGAGTAGAAAATAAATTAGGAGGTAGTAATTAGATAAACGTATGTCAAAGGCAAGAAATCCAGCACAGGGCTAAGATGCTCACCTTTAATCACTGCAAACAAAATGATGGTGGCTTTCCTGCAAGTTGCTGCAAGCCAGAGGTCCGAACCTTTCACCTTCAGATGGGTTTGCAGCAGGTTTTCCTTTCCTGCTGTTCACCTTCCTTGTCTGAGCTCAGCTTGCAGAGAATCCATAGTTCTAGAAGCTGCAAAACAATTTCAGCAATGTAAGCCACAACAACAAAGAATTCTGCCAGATTCAGGTCAGTTGTGACAGTAATAGTTTTTTCTCCACTTAGCATTTTAGCTCACTATTAAGGTGATTATTCTTGGTAAATGCAAAACCTATCATTACATTATGTCCAAACACCCTGTGGAATATCTGGGATATGGCAGCCCATTTTCCCTTAAGTTTTGCAAACCTGCAGGCATGGTGGAAATGGTTTTACCTTTTTCAAGGCACCTTTGTGGTGTTTTTTTGCTTGTTTGTTTGGGTTTGTTTTGTTGGTTTTGTTTGTTTGTTTGTTTTAAGGAAACAAAACAAAAAAAACTACTGCTGATATTTTCAGACCAGATAATTAGAGGAGGGGTCTGCCTCCTCAGAAAGCTTAACAAAAAAAAAAAATTCTCTGATGGGTAATCTCCAAAATATGGGTTCATTTTTCCTCAAGAATTAGGTTAAAAGTGACTTCTAGGATCTTTTTATTGGAACTACTGCATGATCCAGGGCGTGAGTTTTCTGCAAAGTCCATGACTAATTTCAGTTTTATTTGCAGCGTTGCAGCACACAGAGCTCTCACTTGCTGCTGATTGAATTCAGTCCCCCTCAATTGAATTCATTTGCTATTGAATTCAAGAGAACTGGACCAGAGCCTTAGAAAAAAAGAGCAGCTCCTGGAGTCCCAGCACCATTTGATAGGTAGGACTTGGTGTTTTACACTCTGTCACATTCAAAAATGATAAACTAGGAGATGTGTCAGATGTGTTTTAACAAGAAGAATAAAATCCATAATTAAGGACAGCACAGCAAGCACCTGGTTTTATGATTCATTTCCATTTCAAAAAACAGAAGAGGCTCAAAGAAGCATCTGCTGAGCTTCTGAATGGGTTTGGATCAGTAGCAAGCACCCATCTGCCAAGGGCAAGTCCAACTCAGACATGAAACCAGGCAGATCTCAGTGATTCTGGGTCAGTTTCACACTTACATCCCAAACCCATAGCAAATCTGGATTGGTAGCAAATGAATTTGATTGGGGAAAAAAAAAGGCAGAAGCTTTGTATGTCCTTCACAAAATGAGATTCCTAAATATCAGACAGTTGCAGAAAGGACTTAACCATTTGGGGATTCATTTATGTTTTTCTCTGTCTTTATGGATGCAGAATTATGGAAATCTCCATCTGATAAAGATTTTTAAGTGGAGAAGAATATTGTTGTTCTATGAATAATTCCAGTCCTGTAAGGTAAGTATGTAGCTAATGTAAAACTTCAGACTCTGGCGTACCCACAGCAGCTACCAGAGCTTACTTAGCTACAGCCTGAGGGCAGAACAATTTCACTGGAAACTCCAAGAGCAAATTAGTTTTTGGACTGACACTGACTGTATAGAAGAAATGTCTTAATTTGGTTGGTATAGAGGGCCTCCTGAAAAACAAAAAAAAGTTACTTGCAGTAAAGAATTAATAAAGTGTTTACCCTGCTCTCAGCTCAGCTGTGAGATTTTACTGTCCTCAGCAGGGACCAATTGCAAACTGACGAAAGAACAGATGTGGTAAGTCTGGAATCACTTCTGATCTTCCACAACCAGCACGGATCAGCCAAACTGGTAAAAGCCAAGGTTCATTGCCCAGGGAATAGACATCCACCTGTAGCACCCACAGACACCAGCAGAGCCTAGGCAGGGTCCCAAGCCCCAAATCTGAAGGGAATCACTGCAAGTAAAACCATCACAAGGAGCAGGAGTCTGGTGGGCTTGGGCTGACATTGCTCCTGCTGTCCCTGAACTCACCTCACCACGGCTGCTTAGTGAAGGCACTGAATGGTGCAACCAACAGCCTCAGAGCTGGCTTGGCCTCTGCTGCTGTGACTGAGCTGTCTTGCAAGGCTTGCAAGGCGTCTCTGCCCAACACTTCCCACGCCTTCTCTTCCCAGGGTGACAAATCTCTGCAGATCTGTAACAACTGCCAGTGCCCTGAGTGACAGTGATGCTTCTGAAACAGGCTCCAAGCTCCTTTTACACTCTCATCCCCAGTACAGAGCTGAGCACAAAACACATAAACAACGTTAGCAAATCCTAAAACAAGTGCAGATGCTTTATCATCTTTAATAGCTAGGAAGCTTCTTCATAGAGCAAGATAAATGTGAGTTGGTCTGCTCAGACCAGAACTTTGGAGAAGTAGTTCACAGGTTTAAAAACTTAATTTCTACTTAAAAACTAAATAACCATAATAATTGATTAGGAAAAAAAAATCAGAAAGATAATCCAAGTAGATAATTGACAAGTTCTCTAAAGAATTGTAAAGGCTTTCTGATAAATTTCTGCGTGAGGCCAGTGTGTTTTTAGCCCCACAAAGGTTCATCACACTCTGAGGTTTGCAGCAACCTCCCAGAAATGGCTTAAGAAAAATTAGTGAGACTGTATTATTGGAGGTGTTTTGAAAAAGCAAAAAGGTTTTAATTAAAGCAAAAATAACAAACTTTACAAAACAAAAGAATAAAAACCATGCACTGTGCAGGGGGGTCCCTTGCATCTGCTAAGACACCCCGAAAATGCCCCGAGAAACTCCGTGCTCCCTCTTAAATATCCAATGATCTAGGAGGAGTTTTGGGAAGCTGCCCAATAGAAAACAGCTGCATTTCTTGAGGAATAGCTCAAGGATCCAACAGGAGCCTTTGTCCTGCACTGGGCCAATCATGGTGAGAAAAGCATAGAAATTTCTGGTTCATCTTCCTTATGAGTTCAGGGGTGAGGCTTAAACTCTTTTCCTAGCATGGGAACACCTGTTAAAATGTAGGGGTGCCCTGCAACAGCTTTCTTTTCCCAACAGGCTAGACACAACAGCACACCCTTTAAAGCATCTGCCCATCACCTTGCAAGCTTAGATTGCTGAGATTTTCCTGTGCTTTCATGGGAGCTGGTAGGATTAGTGTGGGCAGCACATCTGAATCCTTGGCAGACCTCCTCCAGCCAGCAGCACTGTGGTGGCATGGTAAGGGTCCAGGGTGGGAGATGCCAAAAGGTAAAGGACCCGGCCTTGTTGCCAGTGCATCATTCAGCTGCTTCTGCTGAAAATTAGTCTCTCTCTCTCTCTTTCTCTCCAATTCTGATGAATATTGATGAACTTCACAGCATCAAAAGAAGCAAAGGCAGGACAGCTGTTTGAAGGGACAAACACTTCAGTTCTGGATTGGAAGAAAAAGAGACAGAGACAGCAGACTGGTTGTGATGAGCCAGGCCTTCTCCCTCGCTTGTCAAAATGTGATTTACAGACACACTTCCATTCACCCTGTGGCTGCCAGTTCCCACATCCCATGTCCACAAATCTCTCTTGTTAATTGGATAGGCAATATGTGGGCTGCCTCCTCTATAAAAAGCTTCTTTAAACTGGGATGCTTCCCAGCTCATTTTAATAAATCATGACTATAATTACATTCTTTTGCTGCATATTTCTGCAATAAAATCTGTATCATTCACTTACTGGCCTTCTTTGCTGTCCAGCTATCCTTTTCTCTGAAGCTGCATTTCTTGGTCATTCAAAGACTGCCATTTGCTTTGAACCTCTAATCTAATTCAGCTGCTTTTTCCTTATCTTCAGAGCCTCTCGTCATTCTGGCCATCCCAACAATCCCACTTGTGCCTCCCACTTTTTGCCATCAGTGCCCACTGCCACTCACTCCTGACAGTTCTGCTCACTGAGGCTGTCCCACTGCCTCAAGAGCCATTCCACCAGCTCGCCAAGTGCATCTGAAGCTGCCTCTGCCCATGGCCAGCTGGCAAAAGCTCTTCTTTACATAACAGGGCCCCTTTGTCGATAGAATTTGCTTCTCTTCTTTGGGGGAAGTGGCTGTTCTCCCTTAAGGACTTTAGTTCATGATCAGCTCAGCGTCACTGCAGCCAATGCAGTAATCACCATCCCCACCCAAGTGAAGGAGCTTTGCCAGACTCTACAGGAAAGTGTAATCTGGAACTGCATTGCCCCCAGGGTTACACAGGGAGGGCAAACAGAGTAAGAATCTGCCCCTGAGGTTGCACAGTGAGGGGAAACAGAGCCCCTGAAACTCCTGTGCTTGTTGCCATGAGAAGGAAGTAAAGAGGTTCGGTTTGCTGAAGTTCCTCGTAGCTGGAACTCCCCTTTTACATGGGCAGAACATGGGCAGGATGCCCTGAGCCAGATAATCACGCTGCTTTAGGCTCTGGGGTGCAGTCTGGGGAAGCAGCCAGGAGCCCCGGCCTTCAGCTTCAAATCTCACTCGATCAGCACAAAGCTTCTCTTGGTTTGCCTTTTCCTAAAGGTCCTGTCAGTTCTAATGTCCAGAGGTGACAGGACTCTTCTTAGAAGCCATGTTTTGGAAAAAGATGCAAAAAAAAATTACAAAGAAGAAAAAAAGAAAGAACAGACAAGCTGGATGGAATGCTGGTCACAAGAAGCAGTGTAAACTTTCAGTCAGCTTTGAAACAACCAGAGTTTTAGACATGAATGTGTGAGGGACCACCTTGTTCTATGGTTCTTAAAAGAACTTACCAATTTCTTTTTTTAAGACAAAATGATTTTTAAAAGTGAAAACTTTGTCACTCACAACCTCAAAAGCACAATGTAAAAAGTTTCAACGTGGCATTGGCTTTATAGTGACACTTGGTTAGTTTCAGATTCAAAACAGATCGAGATACGCCTCTTCTTTGCATAACTCCAAGCTCAGCTTCAAACATCTAAGTGGGAAAATTAACATTAAAATGAATCCTTAAACTGCAATTACTTGGAAGACATGAAGCATTCAAATGGCTCTCACTCAGTGACCCCGTTAAAATATACAGATCAGTACTGCAATTTGGTTGCAAACATTTCAGAGACTTGAGGATGTGGGGGCTCTATCCTGCTCACAACTTTACCCTTGGTGCTCTAGTGCAGCCCAAAGAAACAAATACACGTCCAAAACACTTTTGCCTTGAATGCATTTCCATTAGGTTGAGATCTTCCTCAGGCTTTATTAGGGAACACCAAAATACTTGAGAGAGCAGGGGAGCTTTAGAGATGTGTCAGGGTATCATGTAATCATTGGTAATATGAGGCAGGAACTACTTACACTGGCACTGAGTAAGTGCGCCACATTATTGTGAAGTAAAAATGTGTTATACCAGAAAACAGAGAAGTAAAATCTCAGTATTTGCTATTACATAAGAATGGCTTTGCTGAAGGAGGCAGTGGTCAAAGTATAATCTAGATTCTGAGAAAAAATTAATATTTTTCCCCATTTATTAGAAGAGGCATATTCAAGATACACGTAGAAGCGGAGTGAGATAGCATAGAGTTGTTAGTGTGAAAATAGAGTGTCCTTCCCCTGAAAAAGGGTAGCAGAGCACACAATCAGTCTGAAGGTCCTCATGCAACTTTGCCTTCAAGAAACCCAAGCTGCTTGACTTCCTCCTAAAAAAACCCCTGCACCATTACCAAGGACGCAGAAGTGACCAAGCTGAAATGTTTTTCCCTCTCTCTTTCATCTCCTTGTCACTAGCCTTGCTGTTTTTAAGGGGAAATGTGAATGATGGAAGCTTACAGCCACTGTAACACCCCTGGCAACACAAGGTAACACAAGCAAGAAGGGACTCCAGGAGCTCCAGCCCCGGACTGCTCAGTGGGAACCAAAGGAATCACCTCATCCGCTGGCAGCAACAGCAAAGCCTTGTTTTCCCTGTGGTTTATCTGCTAGTGGAAAAGCAGCAGGATGCATTGGGCAAACATTGCATTCTCAGTGCAGTAACACGCTGTGGCTGCACTCCCCTTCCTTCCAAGGCCGGCTTTGGGTTTCATTTCTTTTTTTCCTTCCATATCCACTTGCAGCCACCGGCAGGGTCCGAAGCAAGCCGAATGCAGCAGTGAGGGGTGTGACCTTTCCTGCAGCTCGGCAAGGATGGGCTGCACACGAGACCAGCAGGCCGATGTTCTCCGGGCCCCGCGGCGCGGCTCTGTCCCGCTGCCCTCCCTCGGGGACCGGGCCAGCGCCTCCGACAGCTCCGGCCGCGCTCCCCTCGCAGGGCCCGCGCTCTGCGCCCTCCGAGCAGCTCTGGGGGTGCTCTTTGAATTGTCTTTGCAGATGACAGTCCGATACCGAGAGGGCTGTGACACTGTAACCTGCCTGCGCTGCCCAGCTGGGAAAGAATCAACTGGCTCCTCCTTCTGTGAAGGCGTTCCCACCTCTCCTCCAGCCATCTCGCCAACCCTCAGCACAGGGCTTTGCCCATTTGTTTGCACCAGGGCCAGACAAGTGAATAATTGATGTTTGGGGTGGGTGAGGTGATGGGAGGGTTCTTCAGGGGGGCAGCTCACAGGGGCTCACAGGAAACCAGATAGAAAAGTTCCACAGCCCCATTACTTTCCAGATACTTCTGATCTTCTCACAGTCCTGTCTACTCTTACAGGGACTGGGAGACAAGTAAAGGAGTGGGAACCACTAGTGAGGGAGCTAGAACCGTAACAATGCAATTTTTTCCCCAAAATCCATTTTGGGAATCAAGTGGTAATTATGATTACAAGGCAGAATTAACACACCTCCTATGAAATGTATTTAAGAAATAGTCATTCAGTATAAAGCAGGAGGTCATGTCTGAAATCACTCATTTCTGTGAAGAGTTAACTTTTTAATCTGTAATAAAGCCCTAAGACATCAATTAAATATTAAGAGTGATAGAGCCAGCCTTTCTGAACACAGCATTTGCATTCAGTGATGGCAGGGTGAGACACAATGCACAGCACCAAGACATACTCAGGTCTTCACAGGCTCAGGCCTATATCTATGTTCCAAGAGTTGTAGGCCAACCATACTTCCTTTGTAAGAGACCACAAACAGCTGTAACTTGAATATCTTCACAGTCTGATAGAGAAATCTCATAAACTGGGAGAAGGTTCAATGCAGAGGCACTAAATAAAAGGGCAACATACAATAATAGGGAGAACACTGAGTCCAACCAGTCCATTAAAAGCAGCACTACCTTCAACATTTTCTCAGGGTCTTGGTTTTGGTAATATTCAGGGCCTCCAGCCTCTCTGGGTACCTCTTCAGCTCTGCATCCATCTCAGGTGAAAAACCTTTTCCTCAGGCACAGTAGGAATTTCCCCTGGTACAAGTTGTGCCTGATGCCTTTTGTCATTTCTCTCTGGGCACCTCTCAGCTGCTCTGTTGTCTCTGCAACCCCCATTAGGTAGTTCAAGGTAACCATAAGGTCCCACCTGAGTCTTTTCTTCTTAAATCTGAACAAATCCATCTCCCTCAGCCTTCCCTGAACACTGGAACTCCTGCCTACTGACCACATTAATGGCCACTCATTAACATTGCTCCAGTTTATCAATATTTTTTAGGAGCCAGAACCAGATGTATTACACCAGGTGTGGTCTCACAATTTCATAACAGAGAACAATCCCTGCCCTGACCTGCCAGCTGTGCTGGCATTATTGCACCTCGTGTCTGGTGTGGTTGGCTCTCCTTGCTGAAATGGCACATTTTTAACTCATGTCCAGCTTCAAGTCTATCAAGATCTCCAAGTCCTTTTAGTTTAGCTGATTGCCAGCCAAGCAGTTCCCAGCTTGTACTGCTGCATGAGATTATTATTTCACAGCTGCAGGACTTTGCCTTCTTAAATTTCATGCCTCTGTCATCCAATTTCTCCATCTCGTTCATGTCCGCCTGAATGACAGCAGCCTTGTCCTCCAGCACATAGCACTCCCAATATACAAAACAACTGCAAGCAACATCATGGAAGAAATGATAGTCAACTTAATGGTACTGTATAAACTCAGAATGGAGCAGGACGGCAGCTCTGTTATATTTATCCTTCTGCTGGAAAACAGCCTGTGCTGCTGTCCTTCATGGGGCAGTTGATGCCCTTACTTTTCAAGATGAAACCAAAGGATGATGCATTTTACAGAGGAAGCTTAGAGAATTCCTCTGAGAAGCTTTAGCAAGGACTAGTAGAATTAAGGTGCCTTTTTATCTCTACCTTCTGTCCCAGAAATCAAAATTATTAGCATAGCCCAAAGCATGAAGCACATCATGCAAACTGGGAAAAAAGATGTACTTTCCTGTGACCTTAACTGAGTCACGTAGGTCAGGCAGCAAAAATGAGCTGCTTAAAATAACATCTAAGCAGAGCTTCCCTGCATTTGTCCATAGGAAAAAAAAAATAGGAAAACACCAAACAGCTGTATTTCCTCTTCAGAGCTGCTTATTCATTCAAATAAAAAGACAACCAGTAAGTAGCAACAAGCAAGAATTAAGAAGACGATAATGCTGCATTCTTAGTCATGCAAAAGCTAAATACCCATTGCTTAGGGCAAAGGAGAAAGTGGCTCTTCTCCATGAGCTGTGCTGACAGCACTACCTACCTACCTTCCCTAGCACACACAGCAGTGGGTTTGACCCATTTGGATTGTCTCCCACATTATGTTGAAACACCATGCAGGAAATCAATGCAAATTAATGATTAAATCCATTGAAAAGAGTTGAGTGCATGCTTGGAAAAATCCAAAGAAAATAAGAAGAAGCTTACCAGCTCAAAGGGAAACAGTGCAGCTTCCAGTGCTGAGACCTGGAAGGCAGGAAGAGAAACTGTGAGGGCTCACCCATTTGAAGGTTGGCAGCTTTATTGAGCAGCCAGAAATCACCTTGAGGGGCAGCAGCTGTGGACCACCCTCCTCTCCCCCCCTGTCCAGCCTGCACACTCTCACAGCTGTAGAGCTGAATAGATTCAGAGAACTCCACCACTTTCAAGGCAAGATCACAGTTTTTCCTGAGCTCAAAACTGAGTAGGCTCTTTGGATCCAGGGTCTTGCTGATATGAGAGAACTGGCAGCACTGCAGCAGCTCCACTGGGTACCCTGCCTCCACAAATGGCAGGGACAACCAATGTTGGTGCTCAGGAATGTGGGATACCCTGCAAACTATGTGTCAGAAACCCTTTGCATCCACCCAAGGCAGATCTCACCTCTGCAAGAAACAGCTTCTTGACAGCTCTCTCCCACCAGCTTCAGGATTCAGCAGATTCCTGTCTCCCATGGCATCTCTCTGCTGTGGGCAGGAACTGCTTTTGGCTGCCTTCTCCTGAGAGTGTTCCCTGCTGAGTCTGCAGCCTCAGCCCCTCTCCCAGCTCCTCATGCCAGAAGCACTGTACAATGCAGGGTAGGATGCAATGAATAATTTTGCCAATACAAAAGCAATTTCAATCTCTTTGAAACCCCAGGATGTCTGCAAGCAGTTTTCTCCAAGGAAGAAACCATGACCATAAATTTTGTCTTCATCAAAACAAACTTTTCCCTTTAGAGGACCTCCACTTGCAACAGCCCTTGCCAGCCTAAAGAAAAGAGATGCTGCCACAGAATTCTTTAGTGACCAAGTTTTTGCAGTCAGGTGGGGTATCAGAAATCCCCTTCTCTAAATTAAGGCTGGGCTGACTGACTCCAATGCCCTTGCAGTACCATGTCAGGTAAGTGGGGAGGCTTTGGAATCTCCCTAGTTTGTGGGACAGGAGAATGGCTGCTGTTACAAAGCCCCATGAGCTCCTGTCCTGAGATTTAATAAGCAGCACTGGAAGGTTTCTGCTGACTTTTGAGTCTTTAACATTCAGTTCCTACAGTAGAAAACAGACCTTCTGTTGAAGTCAGGATCAAGTAGTTTCGCTCAACTATTAACCCTACAGTGTTTCATCAGAATAATCCTTTAGCATGTGGTGATTTCCTTGGGGTTCCTGCTTCCTTGGCTCTTCCTTGTTTGCATATAATCAGAGCAGCTACCTTACTTTCCAAACAGCATTTCCTCCTCTCCAGAGGGCAAGCTAAGCTTCTCATTTCTTCATTTTCATGCAGTGAGCCATCAAACGCAGGGAACAGAGTCTGTTTAGTGGAAACTCACTGAGGTGCTGGCAGATAGACCTGCCTGAAGGATTTTTTTTGTCTCAGTTTAGCTGCTGGCCCCACTTTACTCTTTGGGTGAAAAGTACACCATGCAAGTGCTGTGGGCTTGTTGTTCCTGGGACAGAAAAATAATCAGCCTAATAACCACCGGGAAATGACATACATTGCCTTGTCAGGCATTTCCTGTCCTCAACTCCACATCTCCTTTTGTTACAAAGAAAAAAATAAAAGGAGGGAATGCCAGAATGGGAAAGCAAGCCCTTGTTCATCTTTCATGCACAGTGAACCTGAGCTCACTTACCTGCCAAATCCATAAGGACACCCCTGTGTTGTTCCCTCCAGAGGGCAAAGCCACTGGCTTTGCTTGGCCTCTGCCCAGAAGGATCCAGAGCAAGTGGCAGAGGCTCTGTAAAATAAATGTGCCTCACTCTGAAACAGATACGGCAAGATGAGCTGGTGAGGAAGAAGGAGCCAATTTGTCTCCAGCCCCCATAAAATCCCAGACTGTGTTCTCAGTAATATGATCAGATTTGGGGCTAGATGATCAGATTTGGCAGTTCTAATAGAGTCCATCTGCCAGCACTGTAATTGTAAACACAACCAACATCTGAATATAATAATAATAATGATAAAAGTAATTTTACCGTGGCCCACACCCACTGGGACATCTCATTTTTGCTTTGGTTTTAGCATAAAGGATGATGAGGATGTTTGGACCAACAGCTTCCTTTCAGCCAGTGTTTCTGATAAGTCTGTCACCACATTTGTCTCTCAAAAATATTAAGCATAACATAGGGCTCATTCCTAGATGATATACAAGCAGCTTGTTTTTCTCATTTCACCACAGATCTTATTTATATATACATTGTAAATAGATTGATACCACACACAGAGAACATCCATAGAGCCTGATTTTCCAATGTTATACCGGGTTTATGATCTTGTAATTCCATAGACTTAAATGAGTTTTACCAGAATAAAGCTAGTTCCTAAAACGAAAGGATATATTATGGACTTCCACATATTACTTATGCATCCAGCCAGAAATGCTAGTACAGGCAGACACCTGGCACAGATGAAACAGTTAAATCTGCCTCCTACTCCCTTTCACAAGACTCTGATTTCAGTTGCTTGCAACTGTCAAACATTCAGTGTTCAGGCAGAAATTTTCCCTGTAATATGCTTGCCTCAGGCTAAATATTTCTCAGAGAGTTCCAGCAAAATTAGCCCAGCCATTTGGAGGATGAATTTAGGGAAAACCACAGTGTTTCACTAATATTAAGAAAGGCTCTGCCTGGTTTATTAAGAAGTTCTGAAGCTTCGAAGCAAGGCTTTCAAATGCTGAAAGGAAGCACTGAGCTGTATCCCAGGGTTGGATGTGCTGCTGCCTTGGAAATCTGTCCACAATCCAAAAGAGACTTGCCCAAGCCCAGCAGTTCACGCTCAGCTGTTTCTGTGCACCAGGCCCTCAGTCACCCACGTGTGGAGAGGAGACCTCTGTGCTCACACAAGGCATCATCACACAGCAAACCCCACTGGGTGTTTATAGCACCATTTACAAGGAGTGATCAGTGCTGGAACTGTTCTGGGACACAAGCACGTCGTGTTTGCTCTGCAGGCTGCAGCGAACAGAGGCTGCTGAGTTCAGAAGGCAGCTAGGCAATATGACTTTGGAGACAACAGACTTTGGAGAAGGACAGAAGCAGAGAGTGAGAAACCTGCCCTAAGTTAAGGTTGTGTGGTGTTTTGCTCGCTTGAGGGGTTTTTGTTTGGTTTGGGGTTTGTTGTTCTGTTTTTTTCAATAAACAACTACCAGCAATGCCCTGGTTAGCACTGCCAAAAAGTCCCTTCTATTGCCTTTGCTTAGGCAGAGCTACATTAATTTCAGCTGCTCGTCTCAAAGGAAATGCAGAAAATACTGCAGAATGATGTAGTTGGTACATGAACAATTTTTAGACAACAAAGAAACAGTAACATTTTGGCAGGATCAGACCTCTGGAGTTAAAAGGTCTAACAGCCCAGCACAGATTGAAAACAGAACCATGGACCAAACAAGGATTTTCTGTACTTGTCTGCTTCTGGGGGTCAGTGTGACATAGGACGAACCAGCAGCACACACAGATGGCACGTCCCTCTTGGTGACAGCACCTAGAGGGTGCAGGTAGAGGGAGGTGACCATCTTCACAAGAAAGAGGGTGATGATGGACAGGAGCTGAGACAGGAGGGGTATCTGTGGATCCACTCTTTCACAGCAATTGAAATCAAAGCTCATGTTCTTCAGAAGAGCTCTAGAGAACTGATCTGAAGAAATCCCTAGCAAAGAAGGTGAGGCACCTTTTTCTCTCAGTTGGCCACAAACATCAGCAGTTCCCAAACCTTGCAGCCCAGTGTGTGTAAACCCACAGCACACCCTCTCTTCTTCAAACAGGATATTCCATCTTTAACTTACATTTAATTTGATGTTTAAGACGTCTCTCACAGATGAGCTGCTGACCACTCACTACAGCCACTGACAGATGTGGGCTGCAGACCACCCTGCCAGAGAAAACAACCTTTCAGTGCTCTGGCTGCACACTCTTAACTCAAGTGGAGGTCTCTGCTAGATAGTCTAAATAGCTCAGCCATTTTGCTGGCCCCTGTGATGGTACATATGGTTCCATATGCTGGGAAAGCTGTCTTTTTCAATTTGCTCCTAAAACTAAGTGTACAAATTAATACACAAATCAATGTTAAAAAAATATTAAAGTTGCAGAATCAAGCAGTTAAAAGGCAGGAACTGGCTGACAATGTCTTGGTCCCACAAAAGAAAGATCTAAATAAATGTAATTTGATAGCCAAAAAATGCTTTCTGGAAGACAGGGTAGATAAATAGAAATAAAAGAATGAGGCTGCTTTGTTTGAGAACAGCTTCTTAAATCATGATCATCTTTCCAGACCATTTCATTCTCTCCTCCCTAAACTTCTGCCAAATTGCAGCTAGGTTTAAAATGAAGTTTTCACAAAAGGTTAATCTTAGCACTTGAGAAGTAAGCAAAGTTTGTGCTTCAGAGGTGTTTTTCTTAGATCATTTTGAAGAGTTATAATGGTGTAAATTGAGTACCCTAAATTTACCACACTGGAAAGCTGCAGCACTACATCATTCTTCCTGCAATTTTTCTTCCTCTATAAAGATGACATAAATCCCTGTGGTGGGTCTGCTACAGTGTTGGACTTATCAAGGTGAAATCTGATTTCAGCAGAAGGAAGAAAAAAGATTTCTGAAGGATTGTGTTTAGGGTTCTGCAAACAACCCCATGTCCCACTTCTGCCCCCTCTCCTCTGTCATCAGACACACCCCAAAAAGTAAGAGATACCTTCAGAGGCACTGCTGAGAACCCACCAGAGCCCAGCCTACAGGAGACACCAGTCAAAAGGTTTTGAACACTGGGCAATACATGGGTGGTTAAAAAAACATAAACTCCCCCAAAAAACATAACCCCAAGCCCATCCTCCCCCACACCCCCAATTTTAAAATGTGTTAAAAACCACAAAGAATACATATGAAATCAAAATGAATTCAAACCTTTTTCCCTGAGAAGGACTCCTAGAACCCCTGCAGCAGCCTGTGTCCAGCAGGCTTCACAGAGTCTTAGCTGCAGGCCAGAATGGGCCACCAAAGAAAAAACCTTGAAATCTGGTGACACTGCTCACACAGACCCTCTTGAGGAGTGAGAAGGATTTCCAAATCCAAGCCTGGTTAGAAACTTGTAGAGGAAATGAGCAGCACAGGCTGTGGCAAAGGCTAAAGTAAAAGGACCAAATGTAGGAAAGCCACAGCTTGAGGCAGGGGTGGGAGTAAAAAGGAGAGCGTGATGAGTAAAGGAAGGCCCATTTAAAATGGGTACAAGTCTCAGTCCTACCTGTCAAGTTCTGTCTTTCACCAGTAAAGGCTGTGGTTTTTCCCTCAGGAGTGTTTTCACTAGACCCCCAAAACTGCAGACATCAGTGCAAGCAAGATGATTGTTCTGGAGAAGGGCCAGCAGAGTTCAAAGACCCTAGCTGGAAACCTAAGCAACACTGACAAGCATTGAGGGAAAATTTATGAGGTCCTGATTGCTAAAAGCATATGTTTGGGATCTAAAAACGTAACAATTATGCCACCCACACTGCTTATTCTTTTCTTGTCTGAGGAGTTTTGGGCTAACATGTTGAAACGTAAAACAACCTGAGCACATTTTAGATAGGATTTATGGCATTCCCAGACTGACATTTAGAATCATGGCTTGCAGTTGAGTTTGCTATTCAACAAGCCACCTGCCTCTATAAATGGCACTATTTGGGCTCATACTTGATTTTCATATAGCTCAAAGCAACTACAGTTCTTTCAGCTCCTGCCTGTTTATAGGGATGTTTCATGGCATACAGCACTGAAAAAGACAATTTGTAGAAAGTAAAGGTTAAAGTCTTGTGTGATTTATCTTGTTTGAAAGCAGTGGAAAGGGGCATGTGAAACCTGCATCCCAGCAAAGATGCAGGACTGACCCCCAAATTAATTGATGCTGGCTTGTGCAACCAGCAAGCCTGTGAGGAACCCAGGGAAAAACACACTCATAGTGAAGAGCAACGCAGCACCGGGTGGGGTGACAGGAGACATTGGCTCTTCATACCTGGAGATTCCTGAGCCTTTCACAAAACACCAGGGGTGCCCAACGGGGCTCTGTTTGGCTGTGTGGATACTCCTCTTCAGAGTAAGTCCTGCAGAAAAGCAGCTGTGCTGCCACACCCAGGGGAGCAAGCAGTGAACCAAGCATGGGGTGCAGGGGGGCAGAGGCACGTCAGGACTGCAGTGTGCTGGAGTGTTCAGGCTGCACAATACCTGCACACCACGGCACAGTCCCCAAAAACTGTCTCTCTTGAGTGCCTCCATGCTCATCAGAGGAAATGAAGGAAGCACTTGGAGACAAACTTCTGCCCCAGGGCAGCTGCAGCAGCAATGGCTCTAGTTGTACAAATTGTGCTTGTACAGATTCTGGCTACACGCTCAGGCAGCTTTATTGGAATCATGGAATAATTTTAGACTGAAAGGGAGGTCTGCAGGTCATCTAGGCCAATGTCTGCTCCAAGCAGGGCCAACTATATGAGGTAGGTCTTGCCCTTGTGCATTAGGATGAACACACTGCCACAGCTAATCTGAAGATCCTCAGAGACATTACCTAGACATGTTCTCTAAAAACAGAACATTTGTTACACAGCCTTAGGGTGTGGATTCTGTTGGGTAGCAGAAGCCATTGGCAAATTTACTGCATAACTGTATCACAGTGAAGCACAGCATCATTCCTTTGATAATGCACAATTGGCATTTTCCTGCTTTGCAGGGAAGAAAAAGCTTAAGAGGTTTCCCTGCAGTCTAGGCACACCAGAGACCAGTGAAATTAGGTGGTGAATAGCTCTGGAAAAGGAGTGATATGTTGAGATGATTGTCTCTCTCTAAAATCTCCATATGAACAATCAGATCAGAAAACTAGTATTTCATAACAGAGACATAACAGATATTGCTGTGCTTTAACAAAGCTCTCTTCCACTTGACAGAATACGCTTGCCAGACAACCATATCTTACTTCATTTAAACATTGTGGTGTCTGAAGGTGCAACAACCAGCAACAAGGCTTTGAATACTGCAAAGAAGAGGGAAAATAAACCTGTGCCTACCACCTCATGCAATCAAACCTAATAAAAAATTTAGCCTTTTGGGACTGAAAAATTGACAAATTGGTGATATACAGAATGAAAATCATCTTGAAAGCTAGCTGAGATTTGCCTGACCTGATCCTCCTAACATGATCACAATTAAAAAAAAAAAATCATGTGTACATCGTTCTTGAACATCACAGGATGAAAAATTATACATTACGTATCCTCAGGCACAACTTCTAATGGGAAATACATTTTGCATTTTGTCACAGGTTTATAAATGGTTGTACTCCACTCTTGGAGCTTTTCTTCTACAGTTGACTCTCCCTATGCAGAACAGAGTCCTGCAGGCAAAGACTGGGTGATGGCACATCAATTGCTGAAATGAGTTCTTGCTTGACAGAGGCAAGATGAGTAGCCTCCTTTGTACAGCCATTACTTGAACATGTGGGGAAAATGAAGCAGAGATTTCTAGAATCCATGAAATCTAATATATAACAAAAAAAAAGGCCCATGCTAACAATACTCCTGAGGACAAGCCCTTATGTAGAAAGTAAGGTTGTTGTAGATGAAACATCACCTCCATCCTGCAAGTGCAAGGAACAACACATAAGGAAATAAAGCTATTATATATCAAAGGCTGGAAATCAACATTGTGACTCTTACAGGCAAGGCTTTGCCATTCTGAATAAAGGCATTCTGTTGTTCCCTGAATTAAATTGAAACAGGACCCAATGCAAGATAAATGTAGGAACAGAAAGGAAAAGCGTCCTAGACTACTTACAATGGCTTTCCAGAACGGTGCCAAAAGGGATGATTGACAGCATGTGTTTAGAAATCTGTGATCTTCTCCTTTCACATACTCCTTCCTTGGATGATCAGTTGGCCTAAGGAATCAAGGTGATGTTAGGTGTTGACATTGTGAACCTGACTTCCATACATACTCTGTCAGAGAAATCCAAGAACACATTCAAGTGAAAAATAAATCTATCTTATTCTAAAGACATTAAATCTCTAAATGCTACTCACCTATGGAATGGTACAGGTGAGCCCAGCATGGAGCACTATGATAGAAGTATGTAATAAAACCTATAGAACTGTCTTTTGCTATCAACTTTCCTAGGAACTGCTGGGCTCAAAGGAGCACTTCAACACCATCACAGAGATTGTACCCGTTTAAATAATCACACCTCACAAAGAGCTTTTAGCACTACAAAACTTTGAACTCCAAACAAATTCAACATGTTAGTTAAGTAATGAGGGACACATTTCCTTTCAATGTCACTCCTGACTGTCTCTCTCCTCTTCTGGCTCCTGTAGCAAGTCAGGCACATGGTGAAAAAAATAATTCAAGCCAGTGGGTGGCACTCAGTACTATATGCTGGATGTGTTGCTGATAGTTTGAATATATCAGCTATTTTTAGGTACTGTGAGCAGCTCAAGGCAATCAAGTATTGTAATCAAGAGCATACAGAAGCTCAGCTACATCAGTTCAGTCAGGATTTTAAGGATTCAGGTTTTGCAACTCTGTCAGTTGATGTGCTGGGATGCTATGAGAGGAGTTGTTCCTTGTTCTGGTGTAGCCATTTTCAGCAAAATTTCACAGACATTTTCAGAAGAATCACCTTCCTGAGAACTCTCCACTGTGCTCAGCTTATCAGAGGGTTATTTCTGTAATAGCAGCTTTCTGTGAGGAAATGGGAAACATGGCTCTAGGTGGAGATATTCAGTTACCTGCCACGGTGAAAATCCCTGGGTTCCAGCGGGCCACACCATTTGTGAAATAACACAGAGATGTTATAGGCAGGAAGATTACAGAGCAGCCCATCTTCTTAAGATGAGGCCAGAAGACAGCGGAGGCAGCCCCGGCGCGGCGCGCTCAGCACCACGGACAGCGGCGCGGCCGCCCCGCGCTGCCCACGCGTGTCCGGCGCTCACCGCCCCTCTGTCCCTCCCTCCCACACAGCTGGCACCACGGCTGACACTCCACCACGCCCCAGGACAGGCTTTCCACACTGCCCCCCACGCGTGTCCCTTGGCTGGACCCACATGTGGCAGGTTTCAGCTTTGTGGTGCAATCTCGGTTTGGTACCAGAGGGAAAGCGTTTCCCTCACCAGGATCTAGGAGTTACAGATGTGTTCTGAGAAGGAATGGGCTCTGTAGCTGTATTAATCGCTTTCCAATAAACTGTCCCTGAACTTGCCTATACCTGTGTATTCCCCCTTTCTCAATGCCACATTGTTATCTAGACCCTTCCACAGCCCAGTCTCTCCCATCTGGCTTTTCAGTCCATCCATAAAGAGGCAATACATGGTACAAATAAACATTATACCAATTCTATACTATATAAGTTTATTCAGTATGTGTCTGCGCCTCTCATGGAGGGATCACTGCAGAGAAGTGAAGTCTGACAGCAAAACTGGAGACTGGGAAAACACAGTTGGTCTGCCTGTGCATCTCTATGCTACATTTTCAGGGTCAGGAATGTGCCTATTCTTTCCTTGCCTATGCTTTCCTTAACACAGAGTAAATGCCTGCAGGTGCCTTTCACAACCCTCAAAAGCCAGTATTTCCCTGTCTAGATTTTTCTCCTTCACCAACATGCTCTGTCTTCTTGGAAAAGAACATGGGGGTCACAACCCATCTCCTTGAAACCTCCAGAGGTCCCTCCGTTCATCTGGTTCTCTCATGCTTAGATCTTTTGTCAGAGAGGTTCTTCTTTTCTCCCGTGAATAATAAGCCACCTGCTACCCTCAGCAAGCAGAAAGTACCAGACACTTGCTGACACTGCAGTCAAAACAGCCACTGGTTTCTCATGTGGGTTCTCCCTTTACATCTTCCCCCAGAGCTCCATAGTTTGTGATGGCCCAGAACTCTACAGTTCATGCTTCAGCTTTTGGCCTGCTCTGAGCAAGTGACATACCTTTGTGATTGAAGCCAACACTCCTTGAAGCAAGCTGTGGTTCCAGAGTTAGAAACTGGTAGTTTCTCCATGGTAGTGGGACTCATGCCTAATGCTTATTGCTTTTCCTGCTCATTTCCTTTTAAATGCAAAGACTAATTATCCTCTGCTAGAAGCAGAGCTGCTTCATTCAAGATTATTGTCATTATCACATTTTGAACAAGTCAAGCACCTGCCCTCTTAATGATCTCTGCCCACACAGGCCAATCAAGCTATTCTGCTATCCTCGAATTCCCCCTGCCCATCCTACAGAAACAGCAGAAAGACTGGCTGGATAAAATTCTGAGCCAGCTGCTCTGATCTCCAAGCTGGCTGTGCTTTGGGCAGCAGGTTGACCAGGAACCTCCTAAGCTCCCTTCTGACCTGAACTAAGTTCTGGTTCTAAGTCTTCAAGGAAGGACAGTAATGGAAACTGACAGAAAATTCAGCTCTGTAACATGCTCCTTTCAAGGACTCTATTTCCTTTCTTTAGGGCTTTCCCCTAATTCTAAAAGACAGATCTGGATACCACCTGCCCAGGGGCTCAACCAGAATCAGAACTGTTGGTTTGAAAGACAGATATCTGCTAGGAAGGGGCAGGACTTCTCTAAAGATGGAGAATTTAAATCTCTTCTCTCTAAATTATTCTAATTAAAAAAAAAAATTAAAGGAGCTTTCAGACAGAGGTATGGGGGTAGGAATAACAGTTCTTTACTAGTATATAGGACAAAACGACAAACAAACAACTATAGCATCAGTAATAAACAGAACTAAGAACCTTGAGGGCTTTCTTTTACAAAAGCCCAGAGCAGTTTGATCTCGGCGCCCCTGCAGGGCTCCGAGAGGCCGAACTGGAAGGAAGGAAAAGTCCCGGGCTGGTGGATGAGATGAGGAGCTCTGCGCTGGCAGCTGGAGCAGCAGGGGTGTCCCGGCAGGGCTGGGCAGTGCAGGGCTACAGAGTAGCAGGAGAGCCTCAAAGCTCCGAAGAAGCAGCGGCGGTGGGGGGAGAGGCTGGAGAAAGCGAGTTCAGGATTCCCAGGTACACAGCAGATGACGATAGATTTCCTAGGACGAGACAGAGGCAGAGGGCAGCCTGACCGTCCTCCTCGGCGCTGAGAGCAAGAGTGCCTCCCCCTCCCCCAGATCTGTCTTTTTTGCCTTTCCCAAAGCTCATCATCTCTCCCCTCTGATGGACACTCCCAGGGACTCATAAACAATAGGTGTAGCTTCGTGCTGCTATATCTCTCAAGTACTCTTTTTGTTCTGACTAAGTAGCTATCAAGACTTCTTGGAAACTTATGGGAAAAAATTCTGTGAGAAGAAAAAAAAAAAAACCAAATCTAACCCCCAACAAGAACCTTACATACCATTAGGTGCTTCTGTCCTGCAGAGTTCCAAGCTCTTCATGCCAATGGCCTTTTTTCAATGTCCTACACCTTTGGTATTCATTGATTATCTTTCAGAGAGCTGATGAAGTGCTGACTTGAATGCCCCCCAAGTTTCCTGAAGGCTGTAGTATTATTTACTCAGGTTAGAGAACCCGCGGTAAAAAGCAAAATTAAAAAGCACCAAAAAGTCACGATAAATGGTGCAATTAAGGCAACATAACACACTTTAAATCAAGAAGAGAAGCTACAGCTCAGCTTCTGGGCAAGGAAAGCTTCTAATTTACCACGGCAAGACAAAGCATGCACATCAAATTAGTTATGTTTCAGAATCTCTCTTATGCACAAACATCAGCAAAACTGACTATCCACTTGCACACAATCAGCAAACAAGATGTGGAGACTTTTCTTCTCTAATTACTGTAGGTTATAATCCTTCTGAGTGTTTCTCTTTCCCCTCACAATAAACCCACTGGGGGTGCACTCACATTAGCAGAATTCCCCACCCAGCACGGATGGTTCATTTCCCTGAGCTTGCTTTATGAGGAGGAAGCAGGCTTTGCCAGAGGATGACTTCAAGCCTCTGATGCCTTAGGAGCACAACTCAGGCTATCCCTCCCCCTCCTACAAAAACCTAACCAGATAAGCCTCCTAATCTACATTAGGTGCCTCGAATCAGGTACTGTGCTTATTTTTTTCCTTCTCTACCTATTAGCATTCCTAGTGCTCATCTATATGTCTTCAAAGGTCCACAGTTGCTGATTTTTGCCCTCTTATTTTTTCCTCAGCTAAAAGGGGGATATGTTTTAAAAAGTAAGAAAATGTTATTGTACAAAGTTATGTTGTGAAACAGAAACAGTCAGAGAAGGATGAAATGCATGCCTGTGCTCTAATATAGCTTCAAAAATTCTTTAGATTATGAACTGTTGGCGTACTGTTAGGCAATCTCCTGCAGCAGAATAGATCTTGGACTCAGGTGTCCCATGACACAAGTGACCTTGGATGAAAGCCACAAAAATGGCAACAAAATAAACTAGCACACATCTTTTGACATTAAGTAGCTGGTGCTATATTTTCCTGCAGCAATACTGTCAGGAAGTCAAATCCAGAGTTAAAAGTCAGCTACAGCTCCATACCCAAATAAAAAGTAGAAACAAATCTTCCCCTGCTCAAAACTGGAACAGAGCAAAAATATGGAGATATTTTAAATATAAATACTAATTATTTACAGTTTACAAGCAAAGCAATATTCTCTTTTCCTTTTCATAGTTAATCTTGGGTTTGTTTGCCTCCTGTTTTCTGTATCTCCCCCAACCTGCAGTACAGTTACAGTCATATAAGGATTTGGGCGTAGATTCAGTAATTTGGTCCTGAAACACTGGAAAACAAATGCACTAAATATATTTGAAAACATTTTACATGAAACTGTATCTAAAGAAAGAAAGAGAACAGTAAGAGAATCTCATGATCCATGCTTTATAGGAGTATCTATTGACAGAAAAAAATCTAGCACCATTCCACAGTTCTTCCTAATTCAGCAGATTAGAGTCACAAACCCCCAAGAGGTGCACATGTGAGAAGAGGATGGAGGAATCCAGATCCACAATTAAGTGAGAAGATTTTTGTGTTTCCAAAAAGCAGAAACTGAAGAACTAAGCCAACATCCTGATGCCCTGGAAGATCACTGCATTGTGAAGCTACAAAACAGACAGCAAAGTGAGAGGGTACCAAAGTCTAATGGGAACAGACAGAGATGAACACAAGCACTCCTTCTGCAACAGGCAGCCAGGCATTATTTGTGACCAAAACCAGCTGCTACTTCAGCCACACAATGGCAGTGGTTTGTGTATTTTATTAGAAGAATATCAATCACCAATAGAAAATCCCATTAAACAAAAAATCAAATGAGCCTTCACCAGACTTAGGAAGAAGCACCCACAATAACTGAGGCAGCCTGAGACTGTGCAGAATTCTCTCTTATGACAGAACAACATTTGGCAGCCAGGAAAGTTCCTTTAGAGCCTCCAGCCTGGTGGCTCAGACAGCCTCGGCTTCCAAAGTACTTACAGATCAGAGGAGCACAACAGGAAAGCATTTGCAACCTCTTTACCTTAGTCCTACCTTCACGTAACCAGTAAACCTTTTGATTAACAATGCATTGGGATAAATATTCTGTAACTGAGCATCTGGAGTAGTCACTCTACAGTGACTTCCACACTTGCTGTTTCAGTGAAATCAATGTTTAAGGTACTTCTTGTGCATGGATTCTCCCTTGGCCAGGCTGGCTTTTTGTTTTCCTTCCATCACAATGGTGCAGACAGATTCTTGTCAGTTTTTTTTCAAAACAGTAATAGAAACTGAGCTAATCACACTGTTCACCCTAACTGAGTTGATTCCTGTTTGGCGGAATTATGATCCTTGTCACACTGAGGAACTAGACTGCGTGTCTCTGTTTAATCTCACCTCACGCTGACACGTTTCTGAGCGGTCTATACATAGCAAAGGATGGCGATAACCGGTTCAGATTCACAGTTCAGTGCACAGTCAGACGCACTGCCATGCCCTCCGATTACTCTCGCTGCAGTTTTGTTTAACCCCCTGCATCCTCCAGGAAGATCCTTACAGCAGGAGGAACGAGACACAGGGTGTGCTCTCCCTGTGAGGACACAGCTCCTGCAGAGCACAGCCACAGCTGCTGCTGAGAGCCAGCCCCACGGCTGTGCTTAAATCCCTACACAAGGTGCAGACATTTGGCCCCATTACCACACTTTGCACAACAACCCCTCAGGCAGGCAGGTGCAAGGCAGGGTATGTTGTGTAAAATGGACTGCATGGAGTATTTCTATTTAATAGAAACTGCTTAAGGCACCCACAGTTGTTGTAGTTGCACATTCTGCTCTACAAGGTGCTAAGAGATAGAAGCCAATGTATTTAATAAAAAAGGAAAAAATCCATTATTCAAATACTGATGTGAACTTTCCATACTCTATTTTGCTTGGAATCTTATTTATGTGACTGTGGAGAGCTTTCCTGATGTGCACACAATACCATGTAGCTTGAGCTCTGCCAGCAAAAAAAATTCAGCAGGATACTGCATGACATTGGGTAAAGTCCCAGTAATTTAATCAAACTGGTAATTAAATTATTTAAATTGTTCATTTAACATACCTGGCAACAAGAGAAAGCAAACACAGATCTTATTTCACCCTATCTGGAGACTAAATGAAACACGTTATCATTTTAAGAGACTGAGTTAGAAATCAGGTTAAGCATGTGATTCTAGTCCAAAAAAGATCATCACTGTCAGAGGGCAGGAGGCAACATAGGAGCCAAATATCTACTTCAGTAACAAATACACTCTTTAGAGCCTGTTAGAAGTGGCAATCACAACCTACAGCCTCAGAACCAATCCAGGATGTTTGTTAATACCTGCAGAGGAGCTTCCCAACCTGCACCCTCACACATGGCACAGATGATACTGCCAGTCATCTGGAGTTCTGCTTCCAATCCATCAGGCTCACTTCAAAGCCTCAAGGGGAATTAGCAATTGGGATGTCATTCATCACCTTGCTGAGAACCAATTTTTCTACAGGAGAGCTTGTCATACCAAGCAATCCATACAAAATACAATTAAACAGTGTCACTGCTAGACAGATTAAAATTGCAGTTCAATAGTGGAACTCGCTGTTGTTGAGCAATTTCATAAATTAAGTATGTTCTGGCAGAGCTTCTGCGGAAGGTATTAGTAGTGATCCAAACACCAGGACCTAGCAAATTGCATGGGTAAAATCATAGCTCTGCTAGAGCCAACAGCAAAACTCCCAGGCACTTATACAGAGCCAGAATTTTGATTTCTCATGCCAGCTGCAACACACGTTGCTAAAGCTTTGGGCAAATTACACTAATTCAGCTTCCCTAGTTAAAAAACATGGACCACTAAGCACTGCTTTTAGAGAAACAGACTGTGGAGGATACGCAGAAGTGGCCCGTACAGTAAAGGGCAAGCATTATCAATCAATGCAATTAAGCAAACAGGCTGCTTCAGCAACTCACCACCAGAGAGATACTCCCCTGATACAAGTACCAGGCTTGCAGTTCCAGCCTGGAAAATCCATTTCTTGTCCTGTGGAAGCCTGGTAAAAGTCTCTTCTTTATGAATTCCATGCACAGAAGACTGGCTGAAGCTCTGGTGCAAATGACTATCTTCACCAGTCTGATATTTGTAGAACTGTGTTCAGGTGTTCTGTGTCAAACACCAGTGATGTTCTTTCCCAGCCAATGTGTGTAAGTGAACAGTTGCCTTCATGAGTCAGAGATTAACAAACACACTGCTACACAAATGCACATATTAACTCTGGATAACACACACATTTGTTTAAAATTAATTCTCGGGTGTTCTTGCAAAGAAGTTTTATGGCTGTATGAAAAGCAGCTATAAAATGAGATTTGGCCCCTTGGTAGGTGGCATGTTACATTTTTTTAAGAAATATTATTCTTCCCATATAAATGCACAACAGATGTAGCATTTGACCTAAGCAATAAGATTTATTACTGTTTTTAAAGCAAATTCAGCACAGCTTAAGAGAACACTGTACAGAATTCTTTAAGTTAGGAAGAGGTTCTTCTTGTCACCAATGCGTGCTTTGCATTTGTCAATTCTTGCCCTCAAACCCAACCCACAGTTTAGTATTTCAGACTTTCCACATAGGTGATGATCCTGCAATTCAATCCGCTAATGTAGCACATAGCAGGCTCCCTCCAGTCACAGCAGTCCTGGGCTCATCTCTTTGCTTTAGTATCAAAAGATATGTACATGGCCTCTTTGGTCTCTTTTTGAGCTCCCAAAACATTTCATGTGATTTATGTTAGGCATTATTCCAACAGCGCATGCAATCAAAAGCAAGTGTCACACATTGTTTGGCAATGAAAAATAAACATTACAGCTGTGATCAAAGAACGTGTCTCACTTATATTGTCTTACATTAATTTCTTTACCTCATGCATTTTTGTATAAATATTTATGGTTTCATATTTTCTTCAGAAGCCATAATTCTTCTGTTTTCTAAAAATAACCTGCTTATGCATAATCTTTTTTTTTCCAAAGCATTGTTCTTCCTTTTGTTAAGTTCATTTCCAAGATCTCTGTGCATGAAAAGTGGTGAAAGATGGTTATGTGCAACTTCACTAACAAACATGTTGAAAATACCTGGAAATGAGGAACAGCTCTTGGATAAACACCTTCAATGGTAAAGAGTTCTGTGAGAAATGAATAGCCTCTATGTTTTGCAGAAACTTCGCGTTTTGTAAAAGGGCACAAAACATTAAAATTAAAACAATACCTGAGAATAAGATTAAATTCTCATATCAAGAAAATTTTTGTTGCTCAACAGCTTTAACTATCAAGTAATTTTAACTATCAAGTAGTTTTTGCATTTCACTTCATGTAACATAATCCTGATGGTCCAGCAGGCAGCCCCTGACTGACACACTCTCAGGTGAATCCTGCAGCGGACACTGTTGGATTCATGTTGGAGAAATCCACGTATCTGAAGTTCAGCTCCCACCCCACCATGAACAGAGCCAAACACTGAAACTGTGAACCTCTATATAGGCTACAAAGAGAATTCTAGCATTAATATACCACTTCCACTTCATTTTTCCGTGATGAACAACTTGTAATCAAAATCCTTTCCTGATCTCAAGTTCAAAGCACCGCACCAAATTTGGGGCTGCCCAAGCACATTCTCTTCCCAAAGGCAGGCATGGGACAAAATTCTTGGATGCTTCTCTAGACGACGTAGACAACATTGGGAACGCTGTAGATCTCAGATCATGTCAAAAGCATCCCCTCTTTTTAGATGGATCCTTTCCCAATTCATCACAACCACATATGCCTGCAGATTCTCTCTGGTGTTCCCCAAAACTCTTCTAGTCCAAGAGTAGTTTATCTGCCAGCTCCGTAGACAAAGAGCACTTTCAGTAACCCTTTAGGAGGTATGCTCATAAATCTTTAAGAAAGATTGTAATCCCACTGAGTGTCTCATATTGGCGATTGCATATCACTCAGGACAAGCAGTTTCCAGACTTTTTAAAGGGATGCATCTGATTTCTGCCAGAGAAAAATCACATTAAGTCTTCACCTTTCATTAATGGCTGTCAGTCAGGGTACTGACTTCCATACAGATGATGCATATTGTATTTGAAGAGTATCTGCGTGTATTTGCAGTATCCACAAATAGATCCACAGGACAGGAAAGTTTCTGCCTGTCTAGTGCCCAAGCACTGCTTTAATTTTCTTTCATTTTACACTGGTTTTCCCTGATTGGTTTTGCAGAAGTAGTAGCAGTGGAAGAGGTGTCCAGAGCAAGCAGCTTGGCCTGTTCACATATCCTCTTTATGTTATGGTTTTATGCTGACACAATGGGAACATGCATCTCTACTGTATCCCACCCACCTGGGTTAAAACGTGATATCCTAAAGAAAAGAATGCTATTTTCACTCCTAGGATCAAGAAGTTCTAACCACGCCAGTTGTATGCCTTTCTGCAGTGAGGGAAAACGGATTCTCTGCCTACTCGCAGAGATAGCCTCTTGGACTTGAAGAATGTCCTCAGTCAGAGACAGAGATCCTTGAGGAACTGACCACCATACTGCCAAATATTAAGCAAATATTGACTGGGGCATATCTCAGAATGAGGACTGGGTACTCCTTTACACAGTGCATTTTTGCCTATCCTTTGAGCAAATTTCAGTACAAGGTATGGGGATTTCAAAGTGCCCATATTAAGGAGTAAATCACAAAGACGCTCATCAAACCACAGGCACAAGTGAGGAGTTTTTGAAGTTCTGTATCATCTGTGTATGTCAAATGAGAGACTGTTACACAGAGAGAAATGCAACTGATAAATTGCATTGCTTTGAGAAAAAGATTTTATAAAAATTGTTTAAGGTTTACCTTTTCAGGTATTTTGAAAACTCCCTGAAATATCCAATAACATTGTGGCTGACAAAAGAAGAAAAGAAGGGAAGAGAAAGACAGAGAAGTATCCTGGAAACAGGACAGTTAATCATTCATGTTGTCTACAATTCCTTTGGCTCCAGATAAGACAGATTCTGGCTTTGTAGTCAGAAAATAAATCCTCTACTGTCCTACCATCTCTCCTCTACAATGTATGATGGAATCCAGAGTCACAAACTGCCAGGACTTCACAGGCAAAGGGCATGTCCTAAAGCAGAGCATTTCATGGCTCTCTGACATCTCGCAGGCAGCCTTCTTCCCTAAAGCAAAGAATCTCACAGTATCATTTTGTGTGACATTCTTTAAATATTTTGACTTAACACTCCCAAAGCACATTCATTTCAGTCAGATTGTGCACATGTGGGTTTTGGGGGATTGTTGAGGTTTGGGGTTTTTTAACCTTTTCCTCAGCTTGATATTCTGCACTCTTCCTGGAAGTGGCTATTGTCATTCCACTTTGTAATGAAAGCAAGCAATGTACTTCAATGCTGAATGAGAGACAGCAAAAAGAGGCAGCCAAAACATGTGGTGATTCTTATTTTCCTTTACCAAGTGACAAAACAGCTTATGCAGTTCAGCACTCAGGATCAGGTAATTTTATCTGTAAAAGCAGCTTATGTAAGTTCCCATTTGCTATGATTATAACCCCCATAATGCTAATTTCCTATGTAAAGCCACTGTGGTGCCCATATGGATCATCTTTACACTTTGGGAATATGGGCATGGGACAACATAACTCTCCAGTTATCAGCCTTTGTTTGATTTTGCAATACATTCATGATTCTCTGTCCTTCCAATGGCAAATACATCATGCCTGGTTGGCAGTGCTGGTGTCTGATATTCCACAATTACCTCGACTTCAAAGTGAGACAGTAAATGCACATTTGTGTTACTCTCCCTTTAATGTAGTACAAAGCTGGACAAAGCTCAGAAAGAAACACCTAAATTCCATTACCTATTTATGACCATGTACAAATGGGTATTTATCATGTTAAAAGAGAACCATATGTTAAAGCGGAGGCCACAGCCCAGTAAGTCTTTTTGGATGAAAATCCTTTTCAAAAAAAAAGGAATAAAATAATTAACATTTGCTTTAGCCAGTAGAAACATTTGCTCATGAATCTTCTGGGAAGGAAAAGGCATTTAACCTTTTTACATGCCATTCCCTCAGACATTTCTGACCCCATTGCAAAATAGACAACAAAGATTCCCGACTCTACACTGCTGATTAAACTCTTGTATGAAACATCTGGATGAAATTTGCTTGGCAGTTGATTTGAAAAGTACACAAGAAGCAGAACTAGGGAGCAGCCACAGTTCAGCTGAGTGACACCAAGACGATGCTATGCAAAAGCAGATTTTACCTTGAACACATCAACTCCTAAATTTTAGCCTGCGACTGTGCAAGCAACCTCATTAGCAGAAGAAAAATAAATCCATCCTCTTCTACTCCGCATGCCAGTATAGAGAAAGCAAATGGGCTTTCAAAGAAACCCAACCTGACAATCTTGTTTCTTTTAATAAAATAATAAAGGGCTTAAACAGGCTTTACCTGCCTAATACCTAACTTTAATTGACAGGTAAGAGAGAAGTCGTCAGTGCCCTTATAACTTCCAAAAATAATTTCTTAAATTTGTGAATGATTTCAAAACTTTTGTGGTTTCTGATAAACTCCCCAACAAATTGGATGTATTGCTTTCCTACTTGCTGTCTCAGTCAATACTCCCAGGCCTAAATTAGCAAGTGACCTACAATTTTCATAACCTGACATTCAAAATAAAGAATATCCTGGCCCTCTGCTTCTTGACCTTAAAGAGCCTGTCTAATGCAGCTCAACAGACTGTTCCCTTTTGGAAATACAGGCCCTGGAATTCTCACAATTTTCTGCATGTATACAGGCCTAAAAACGAGACATTTTCACTGTTGCTATTAACTGAGCAGCATCAATGAAAAACCTACATGAACCAGGCCAACTCTGCTCTGTAGCTGCTGGGGAGAGGAAGGCAAATAAAGGAAAGAGGAAGCAGCAGCACAGAAACAGTCTTAGAGTCTGACACAAAGGTGCAGGAGACAGGAAAGCATAAGGAACGTTCTGCCCCACAGCTGCCAGGCTAGGAAAATTCTGAAAGGAACAGGCAGAGATCCTCTGGCCTTTTCCAGAAGCCAAGGCACAGAGTGCTTCAGATTTATCAGTCTCAGCCAGAATGTCAAAAATGAAAGCTTCAGCACTGCACAGGGCCAGCAGTCTGTAATTTACTGTAGTTGTGGAAAATTTGATGGGGTATAGGGAAGGCTTTGACTTTTTATTTGGGCCACTGCTGTAAAGAAATAGATTATTAACATGTGTTTAAAATTCATTGGTGAATATTTTTAAATCATCAAGAAATTAACACATAGAGACAAAATCTTGTCTAAATATTTTATCTCCAATCCAAAGTTCACATTCTAAAGCACCCCTACTGCTTTTTGCTACACCACTGTGATCCCAGTATACCTAAAGGAGGGGCACCTGTTCAAATTAGTACTGCTATCACTTCCTCTCTAAATGAACTGTTCCACAAACACCTTGTTCTATAGAACCCTTTAGGTTGGAAAAGACCTCTAAGATCATCAAGTACAGCTGTTAACCCCGTGTTCACTGCTAAACCTTAAGTGCCACATCTTTGTGTTGTTTAAACACTTTCAGGGATGTTGATTCTTCCCACTTCCCTGGGCAACCTGTCCCAATGAGTGACCACCTTTCCCATGAGGAAATTTTTCCTAATATCTAGTCTAAACCTCCACTAGTGAAACCAGTTTTCAAAATTTAGGAAAAAATATTTCAGATAAAGAAATTTCAGCGTGGAACAAGAATAATCAACTGCAATGCAGACCAGAAATACAATCATAGAGTGTAACAGTAAGAAGTAAGTTTGAAACTGTTTTTCTTCTATCAAAATAAATAAAATATTGCAAATATTTTGTACCATATTATTCAGTACTACCACTGGAATGGTAATGAATTAATAAAACCAGAAGAGATTATCCCACGTATAATGCAATATTCATCAATAATAGCAGAAATAAGTTGTTCTGTAGAACACCTACATGAGAGGGCCACACCACTTGTCCAGGCAGGAGCTAATATTGATGTACATTTAGGGTAGCCACCTGCCAGGCAAGCCATTGTAACTCAAGTGAGTTGAATTCATGGCTAAGAGAAATAATTTAAGACTACTGCATCAAGGGAAAACCTGCCATTTTGTTAAGACCCTTTGACATAACCAGTGTATGCTTTGCAACTCCAACAGACACCTCCCTCTACACATTTGGTCTGCACCAAAGAGGGAAGATGTGTTAATATTCTGAATCCAGCAATTTGTATGCAACCAACAAACAATTGAACCGAGAAGTAAAAAGCAGGTGATTGGAAAACGTGGAACCAAGGCTTACAGTGTATCGAGAAATGTCCTTACACATAAAAAATTATAATGCACTCCAAAATCCATTTGTTCAGGCAATCCATGTACAACAGAAGGCACTGTTATCCATATGAATCTATCAATTCTGCACAGCAAAAACCTGAGAAGTGCAACTCAATCAGATGCAGCCTGGCCCCTCCCGGTCATCCAGGTTCCTTGAGGACGAACGTTTCCTTTCAGTCCATCAACTTATAAAAACACCACAAGAATTTGTACATTACAGTAGCTGGTTAGAAAGAGCATTCTGGTGAGGGAAGCACACCGCTATTTTCCAGAAAACCTTCAGCAGCATTAAATTACCCTCCCCTATCACTCAGAAGTCACGATGATTTCAAGAAAATGTAATGATGAGACCCTTCCCATTGACCTTTGTAGCCAATCCTTCAGTTGCCACCGGGAGTATTTCCAGCAAAATTAAATGCTGTGATCAGTCCTTTGTTGTCAAACGTGTAGCCGCTTTGTTGTTCTATTGTCTTAGTCTCTAGAATTCAAAGAAAAAGGATATGAAAAATAAACTATAGAAAACACCTTTGTCAGAGACAATACAGCTCAGCTAATAATGTGAAGTTATGGAAAAAACTCTCAGCTGAATCAAAATTCCATTCCCTAAATGCAATGACAGGAATAAATTACACTTGGGTTTTCTCTAAAGGCATAAACGTGCACACCTCTACAGCAGAGTTGAGAGATTAATCCTCCACCAAATCAGTCTATGTTACAGTATTCTCCATTCTTTTTGATTAAATCTGAGTTTATTTACCATGATGCAAGCTTTCTACACACCTAAAACCTCACACTAACTGCAAAGGCAATATAAGTAATTAAAAAGTTAGAAAAGTGTTAAACACATAATAATTTATAGTAATCTTCATCAAATGCCTGGCTGCAGATATTGCCTTAATTTGTTCTTCCTTTCAAATGTCAGATTGTGTAAAACAAGTTCATACCCTGTCCAAACAGCAGCACAAGTCAATGAGATAGCAATTAATTAGAAACAACAGTAAACTTACTCTGAATAACACACTTCCAGGCAAGGAATAATGTAATCATGATATCCTGCTCACGTTTCCTAGAAAACGTTAATTAGCACAGAGGTTGTTGTTACAGATTAGAAGCAGTTCCAACATCTCTGCAGCAGCTGAAAGGGGCCCAGGGAAGTGACTCACCTGCAGCGGTTCTCCGGTGCTCTGCTAATGTGTAAATCTCCTGCAGCTGTTTCTTCTGATCCTCACTCAGCGGCGCCGTCAGGGAATGGTACCAGGCTGCGTCCCGGCTCTGCACCGCTGTCAGGGTGCAGAGGAAAAGTCACCGTCAGCTTACATACAAGTTCATTTCAGAACAGCAAAATGAAACACATGGAAATTCTGGTTGGTATTAAAACAGAATCTGCACTGCAAAACAAGATCAGTATTCCTGTCGGTTTTCTTTGCACAGAATTCCCACTCTAACAGAGGCAATCCATTTTGGGGAACTTAATTACATCCTCTGCTTTCTGAAACAGAAAGTTAACCGTGTGGCCATTATTCATGGACAATGTGAATTGAATCTTCTCGTTTAAAACTCATGGAAACTAAAAGCAATAGGATTAGTGAAGCAGGAAAGGGAGAAAATAATTTCTCCATTAACATCTAGAAGGTGACAAATATTTCTCTAAATAGGAGTCCCTCTAGTGACCAAGCCCCACTTATTTAGGCTGTGATTGAAAAATTCTAAGGGAGAACGTGAAGAGAATTAATCTCTGGCTGTATTTGCTACCATTTGTTTTTTTGCAGCACTAGTAAGCCAAAAAAATCGTACAACTAACTTTAGAAAGCGAGATCACATTTTACAGTTTCAGTAATCTAAACTATTACTTGTAACAAAGGAAAGGGTTTTCCCCAGTGATGACAATAATCATCGCCAAATGATTTCATCATGTTATATCATTCTACCAACCAGCAAACACATACTTAGAAGTGCTTGTGTAAAAAACTGGTATTCATCAACACCATTTTCAAGGTCAAGAGGTGTGCTGAAGCCTTCAAGAGCAGTCTCTTCCAATGCATCTTCATCCCAGTCATCGTCATCATCGTCTTCATCCTCTTCCTCTCCACCTCCAGCACTGCCACCTCCTCCTCCACCATGGTTCTCTTGCATTGCCTGGCTCACTTCATTTGTCTCATCCTCATCGCTTGGTATCTCTTCTGCAAAAGCATTGATATGTTTTGTAAAACAAAGCTTAAAACTATAAGGAAACAATGACACATGAATTAAAAACAATTAGTAAGTTGAGCTTTTGGCTGGAAAGGGGATCATCTGTTGAGACCCTTTCCCCAAAATCTTCAAAGTCTTAGAAAAATGAAACGGTTAAAACATTTCCTGCGTTCAAGATCAGTTAAACTTTTGTTTCTATGCAGGGCTGAGGAATGTGAATCTGCCATTTTTTTCTTCTTTCATTTATGCAGCCATTGTGCAATTACATGGTCCAAAACTTTTGAGGAAATGTCTTCCATGAAATGGTCCATCACTCTACTTTTTAAATTACAGAGACTTGCATAGAATTCACAAATGTACATAAAACCATGAGAAAGCCATCTGTAGACCAACTGTTTGCTTCTCTTCTTGAGTGTTGCCTTAGACCAACACATTAAGTTCCATTTTGCAGATGAAATTATGATCCCCTGAATTAAATCCAACTACAACCTGCAATTCTAAATACTGCTCTTTCTTACTTAAGGGAAAGTATTTCTGACTTATAATCAAGATTAAAAAAAAAAAAAAGAAAATCCTTCATTTCCAAACCTGCAGCTCTTCCTGTGTTACCAGTTTAGAAAGAATAAAGATGACTATAGATGCAGCAAGCAGGGACTGAATCACATGTATTGAGAAGAATTTGGTGATTCCATTACAGAATTATCAAGGGTGAAGTGTGAGTGTATTACATAATCTGCTTACATCCAATTTGATTTTCACACCTCGAAACATCTACTCCTTCTCAAACACATTTCCCTGCAATGCTGTCTATACTTCCCTCCCCACAATTCCCTCTGTAAGGCTTTCTTTGATGTTTTTTCTCTTCTGGCAGACACAGAGGTTAGAGGCCTGTGGGCTCAAGGAACCTCAACTGTCACAAACTCCACTCTGCAAACAACTTTCCATTTGGACAAAGACGACCTGCCAGGATGTCCTTCAAAATTCAGTCAAAAAGGTCTTTCAAACAGCTGGGTAGTGGAACAGCTTCTTTCCAAGAATTAAGAATACACCTAGCGGAGTCCTGGCAAACTCCTGCTGCCTATGTGAGAAGATAGGGCACATTCACAACCCAGAAGAGCAGACCTGCAAGTCACTCTTGAACCAATACTGCCCTTTCAGAAAATGTTAGGTGTTACACCTTGAAACATTTTAATTACACTTCAGGAAGAAAAATCAACTTTTAAGATCGTATTTCAAGCACCCAGTAAGCCGAGCTATTTTCAGCAGACTAATGAGTCTTAAAAACAAGCTGCAATTTCTTACCCCCTTTAAATTAAATCCAGACAAAATCCACAATGTGAAAAGGGGAGATTTTACCATTATCTTCTGCAAAGTGTTTTTCATCTTTAGCATGATCCTCATGTTCTGTGAGCTCTCGTGAGGCGCAAACTTGTTTTAAGCCCAAGAAGAGGAGGAGGATTGAAGGAACAATCTGGGCAGCCACAGCATCCACTGCAGGTGGTCGGTTCTGCAATTCCATTAGGATGCTCAGTCCTATTATACACATTTTTCTGTCATGGAGTCTGAAACAAGATGCAATTGTTAGACAAAAAACAGAATTTCACTGCATATATAGAGAACACTAAAATCCTGGTGTTTGACATAGCAGAAAACAATGTCTCAGAGGCTCTAGACCCTGAGACCTTATACAAAAACTCTATACAAACTATTTTCTTTGTTCTGAATGCAAGTTTCCCACTGCAAAGGACTTGTCCAATAACAATTAAACATCTTTCAAGCACTAAAATTCCTGGAGCAACTTTTTCTGATTACCAAATGCAAAATTTGTAATGCTAAATAAATACTGTTTAATAATTACGTAGACTATCTTGTCTTTAATAAAGCATTTGATACAGATTACCATTATTAAATAGGATGGAAAATTAATTTGCCTTGGCTTTGATAGCAGTCCTGTTTCAGGGATGGAAATTGGCGAAAACTATTAGTGAAGAGCAGTGATAAGCAGAAATGCATTGAATTGCAGGGTGCATTTATGGAATGCCCCAGGGATAGCTGAAGTTAAATTATGAGAAGTCCATCAGAATGGCAGTCTTATACATATTTCACTGTACAATTTCCAATGCTAACTTGAGGCACATTGCTAACTCTGGTGAAAGCAGGGAAATAATTCCATCTTATCCAGAATAACTGACAGTACACCAAAATGGGAACTTGCAAATGAGTAGTTCTCCAGTAAAACAAACGGCAGACAATTGAAGGGAAAGAAATTCATTGAATTAGTAGCAGAAATAATTTTACGGGACCATAGTCAGGAAACTAGGAAAAAACCCATGCTCTTAAACGTAAGAATTGATTTTCACTTCCAGAAACAGAAGTTTCTGCAAACAAGATGAAAGAAAAAATCTAAATGCCTCTGCAGACACTCTTTGGTTCTCCTTTACTGGAAACATCAGAAGTATTCAACTTGGAGCTAACATTGCAGTATTCTGTTATTATGGGCTTGAGAGGAGCTTTTTTTGTTTGAACTAGTCAATTTGATGCTGACAGCTTCCGTGCAATCCTTCTGCATGACAAGTAGTGCCAGCAAAACCTAGAGAATCCAAGCAAACCTCCAGAGCTGGCAGAAAATGGCCATCCTCTAAACTCTTGGGGTACTTCCATTACTGAACCAGTTTTACTTTGGAGTGAAGAGAATACAAGCTGAGAGAGAAGAAGTAAGATGGGCACCACAGGCTGCAACAAAGCTAACAGGGGGACAACCAGCTCAATCCACCACTTCAAATATTGCTACAGAAATATAACTTTTAAATCCTTAGCATTTCATTACCAAAGTTCCTATATGACATGGTACTAAACTATTATACCCTTTAAGTAACACAAGTGATCCTGTATTGCAGCTTTTTAAACTTTACTTCAGCTTAAACAAGGTTAGAGATCTGTAGGGATTTCATGACACCTCCCACATTGTTAGTTCTGTTATGGATTTACTGAAGTGATTCATTCTCAGGAGTAGTTGACAACAAAAATAAATTATATATGACCATGCAGAACATTATGATGGCAGCAGACCTTCCAAGAACAACAAAGTTAACCAGCATATCAAATGACACTTTGTCACACTGGGTTTGGCTGCTTGGTTACACGTGTTGAAAAACGCACCAAAGCGCAAGCAGGCACAGAGTGCTCCTGGAACCATAACCCTTCTTTTCAGATGGAATGGGACACAAAAGAGGGCATACAAACCAGCCAGGGGGACTGAGATAGAGGAACAGGGTCTGCTTTCATGAAAAACAACCATAAATCCCTTACTCCTCTCAGCTGAAATTACTTACTTCTGCATGTTGAAAATAAGCTGTTTGCTCTCATGCTGACACTTTGCAGACCAAAAGCTAAGCTAAAGATAATGCTACCTATAAATGAAGAACAGCTTAGTGCAAATAGAAATGGAAAAAGTTTCTCTACCTCCTCTTTGTGTCAGCACTGTGATCCAAGTGTGACCAAAGCACTGTAATCTATGCACAAGATTTCTATCCTGCATCTTGACACTGGGAAGCCATGAAATTTCTTCAGGACCCAAATGCACAAAGAAGCAATTTCAGCCACATGCACCGGAGTAAGCTAAAACTCTTAGCACTACTTTTTATCATATATTTGGAAAAGCTACCATTGCACAGTGCCAATTGCAAAATGCAACTGTAAAATGTAAAAAAAAAATAATCTTAGCAATTAATGGCTTAGCTTCATATTAAATTATCATTTTGGGATAGCAAATCAAAGTACAAGAATGAAGCCTGCTGTTTGAAAAGGAGTCATCATTGGGAAGCGGCCCAAATGACCAAAACCCACAGCATATTTGTCATGCTCCACTTTAAAGTTGCTAAGCAGAGAAGCTGCAAAAATGAACACATGTCTTCAGAATATGCATGTCATTAGAAGGCCCTGCAGGACAGCAGAAATACAGGCATCAAGCCATCTTTAGTGAACCTGAGCCAGAAGGAGACTTTTCTTTCCCCTCCAGCAGAGACAAACAGCAGGAAAAGCATCTGCCTTGCCTGAAAGTTCAGTATTCTACTATGCCCCAGCTGTATTAAGGACCCTTAGGACTGAACAAGCAAAATAGAGTTTTATATATTTTCATAATAGCAAAGAACGGCTTCAGGACCATTCCATTGCTATCAAAAGGCTCATTATTTCAGCACCCTTCCGTCTGCTCAAGGGAGCCTGGATATGATTCTCCTTAGGAATTTGTGCTTTGAGATCTGTACTTATTTGCTCAGAAGCACACAATAGCCCTCCCTAACAATCAGGGACTCTGCTTATTTCTCAATACTTTATCAAGCCTGGAGTGTTAAACACACAAGACACAGCACTGCAATGCACGCCTCCAAGTCAGGTCTACTTTTAACAAGCTGTGTGTGGTCCTCATAATCTGCAGGACCTCTTCTTGCTAACACACTTTCCTCTAATATAGCACAAAGGATTTTAAAATCTTTTGTATTATAAACCAAGCTGAAAGTATTTAAGAGAAAAACCGCTAAGCCTTTCCCTTTACTAGTTTGCTGTGCTCCTTTATGTGAGAATCAAGTTTCTTCCTATTACATCCATCCAGTTCCTGGACAAACTGCAAATGATTAGCCATTTCCTTCTAGTTGCAAAGTTGGAACCAACATAAGACTGGGATTTTTATGTACAATTCTGAGAAACCTAGGATTTTTAACTATTCAAACTCCTATCAAATATATAACCCTATTCAGCTTCAAAAAACCCAAAATCACTTGCTGAGGTTTTTTTTTAAGCAAGTGAGATTTTCCTTTCACCCTAGTTACCACAGAAGAATTTTTAGTATGAGAATAAGCATAAGTCACACAGAACTTTCACCCAAACCTCAGCTGTCAGGAAATAGGTAGAAAGTGGTAAGGAGCAAATGTTTCTGCAAAAGGCTTTCCAGTGTCAAGTTACTGTAGAAAACAGTTAGAAATAAATACAACATCCTGTGGCATATAGGCACTATCAGCACACAACCACAGATATTTGATATCAACTATGACATACTGAATTTATGCACAGCCTTACAAGGAGTTCTGAGTTTTCCTTGCCTGGCTAATTTTTAATACACCAACTTTGTAACACTTTTTCAGTAGTTTCCACAATTTTAATACATGGAAGAACAGCTACTTATCTTACCATAACTGCTTTTCCCCTCAATTTTTTTCCATGGACTCCATCTCACATGTTTACATGTGCTGCTCCAAAAATACTGCATTCTTTTGGCAAACACCACTGGCTGCAGCCTGAGCATGTCCAGCCATGCACAACCCTACTGCTGGCAGAACAGGATCTATGGGGACTACGACTTCACAGGAACAGAAGAAAGACAGAGACTCATAGAATGGTTTGGGTTGGAATCCAGTAAGATGAACTTTCGTAAGTCCAAATGCCGAGTCCTGCATTTTGGCCACATTAACCCCCTGCAGTGTTATAGGCAGGGGACGGTGTGGCTGGACAGTGCCCGGGCAGAAAGGGACCTGGGGGTGCTGGTGACAGCAGCTGGACATGAGCCAGCAGTGTGCCCTGGTGGTCAAGAAGGCCAAAGGCATCCTGGCCTGGATCAGGAATGGTGTGGCCAGCAGGAGCAGGGAGGTCATTCTTCCCCTGTACTCAGCACTGCTGAGGCCACGCCTCGAGTGCTGTGTCCAGCTGTGTCCCCTCAATTCAGGAAGGACATTGAGTGCTGTGTCCAGTTGTGTCCCCTCAATTCAGGAAGGACATTGAGTGCTGTATCCAGCTCTGGGTCCCTCAGTTCAGGAAGGACATTGAGTGCTGTGTCCAGCTGTGTCCCCTCAGTTCAGGAAGGACATTGAGTGCTGTGTCCAGTTGTGTCCCCTCAATTCAGGAAGGACATTGAGTGCTGTATCCAGCTCTGGGTCCCTCAGTTCAGGAAGGACATTGAGTGCTGTGTCCAGTTGTGTCCCCTCAGTTCAGGAAGGACATTGAGATGGTTTAGCGTGTCCAGAGGAGGGTAATGAGGCTGGTCAGGGGCTGGGAGCACAAACCCTGTGAGGAACAGCTGAGGGAGCTGGGGGTGTTTAGCCTGGAGAAAAGGAGACTCAGAGGTGACCTCATCACTCTCTACAACTTTTTGAAAGGTGGTTGTAGTCAGGTGGGAGTTTCTCTCTCTCTCCAGGCAGCAACTGCCAGAATGAGAGGACATGGTCTTAAGCTGTGGCAAGGAAAACATAGGTTGGATATTAGGAAAAAAATTTTTACAGAAAGGGTGATAAAGTATTGGAATGGTCTGCCCACAGAGGTGATGGAGTCACCATCCCTGGATGTGTTTAAAAAAAGATTGGATGTGGAATTCAGTGTCATGGTTTAGTTGAGGTGTTAGGACTGGGTTGGACTCTATAATCCTGAAGGTATCTTCCAACCTACTGATTCTGTGTGTGATTCTGTGTGTCTTGAAGGGACCCTAAAGGTCATCTATTTCCAACCCCTCTGCCATGGGAAGGGACACCTTCCACTAGACCAGATTGATCAAAACCCCATCCTGACCTTGAACACTTCCAGGGATGGAGTGTCCACACAAGAGTCTGAGATTTATGTGGACAAAGCATCTTGATCTGTCACCACCATGTTCCAAATTTCCTGCATGGTTGACAAAGAAATGACAGCAAGATTCACCTGGTCCTTCACATCTGGAGGTGGACCTACTTTGATCTTGTCCAGTTTCTCTAGGATCTGTGAGTTTACCAAATTATTTGAATCTGGGCCCAAAACTGCCTCTTAATGGAAACTATGCCAAGTGTAAACCAAAGCAGCAAATGGCAGCTGGTGACAAAAAGGACTGTACAAATAAGGGTTTCCATTGCCCTCTGATGAAGACATGAACTCGTTGCGGGGGGACCCAAGAAAGCGTTTCAAGAACACCAATTTTTTTTTTTTTTGCATTGCTGTTTTTTCCTGTTCAGTTAGCCCTCTCGATCTGGGGCTCCTTTAATACTCGTAAAAGAAGAAATGGTCTGCTAGAAGCAGTGCTCTCCTGAGGGAAAGAGAGGGAGTCCCTTACAGCACATCACAGTGTCTCACCAGCAGTACTACAGCAAAAGCCCTACCCTACACTTGGAAGCTACGATGTGAGGAGACAGCACAGAAGGAAGAATGACTTTTAGATTTATGCAATATTACAGATAATTATTTCTCTGCTGGTAGGAGCAGATCAGAGAGATTTTTAATCCTCTGCTGCCATTCAAGTGCAGTCTGGGCAGAATGACGGGCATGACAACCGCGTGTTTAACTTTTCATTTTCACAGGTTTTGTTAACCTTTGTCTCAGCTCCAAATACAAGTTTATTTGAACAGTAGTTTCAGTAGCTGATGTTTCTAGAAGAGCAACACAGAAGAACTGAAAATTAAGCTGTAGCTCACAGTACTACTTGAGACTGGAGCCTAGTCAGACCCTCAACATTCTTCCTCTCTGAATCTGATTAGTCTCTCTGAATGCTCCAGGATTAACTGTTTCAGGCTATAAATCTCTTTCAGTTTACCATCTGTAGGGAATATCTCCTTCCTACCATCTCTGTATGCACTCAGCATGTGATATGTAAAAATGTAAAAAAAATGTAAGCACAAAAGAGATGAAGCTCAAGAACTTCAATTCAGCCATAAAAGAAAATTGATGCGTGGAAATTCTAAAATGTCTTGCCCTTTTCTACAGTTGTTAGATATAAAAATAAATTAGTAATTAACAATAATATTACCACAAAGTGTGGAAAAAGCATCTTAAGGAAGACACAGCCTAAGCCTATCCATATACCTGCAGGCAGATGTCAGCCTCCAGTAACAAAACAAAACTCGAGCTCCAGGAAGGTGAGAGGTAACTGTTAACTACATCTGTCTGCTTTGCCCTTAAGTGGACTTGAATCTCACAGTTAAGACAGCACATCTCAGCTGAGAGGCAAGCAGGCCTTCACCTCTTCTCAGCATCAAGTGCATGCTTTGCTAGGTGATGACAGGCTTTGTTCCCCTTCATTAACTTTACAAATGCTCAGCTCCTGCTTGAGTGCACACCAGTGCAGCACACACACTCAAGGGAGGTCACAGTGACGTTTAAGTTCAGCAGTATGCTAAGCAGTCAATGGCACAATGATAAATATGCAAGTTGATTGTGAAAATTCATTTAAAATCAGAGGTGGGGTTCACTGGAAAGAGTAATTTTTTTAGAAATTAAATGGAGCAGTTAAAAATAACTTACAAAACAGAGAACAGAAAGTACATACACAATGTTTCAGATAAAAAGTTAACAGGTTGAAAACCATGGTCAATTTGGTCAATTCCAAATATTGTAAAAAAAACCCAAAACAAAAACATCTCAATACTTGCCCAAAGAAACAGTCTGTGTCATTCATCCATTGGTTTATGAACTGTGCAGTGATGGGCTCAGGATTGTGTGGAAATCTGATGTTCTCCAAGGTGTGCAAAAGCAGGTCAGGATTGTAGTAGAGCGCAGCTATGGCAACCTGAAGACACATAGTACGAAGCTCACTTGTTTTAACTCCTCGAGTCAAGCGCTCCAGAACAGCCTCCACAAAGAGAGGGATACACTGGGCATATAATGAGAAAAAGGGAAAAGGAAAGGAAAAAAAAAAAGAAACCAGTCATTACACAAGTTGCCAGATTATACAAAATTTTATAATTCTTTTACCAGAATTATGTCCTGAGTATTCTGAAGTTCAGGTATAGAAGCAAGGAACACATTCTATTCACTTCCTGGCCCCTGATCACACATTTATAAATCTTCCTTAAACCATCCTTCTCTGAGCTAAAAACTGCAATGTTATTCTGAGCACAGGGGAGAATATTTGGGGCCATTTGGCAGAGTTTGTTCTAGTATGTAGAAAAGCTTTAGAAAAAAAATTCAGACATTCTATCTTTAAAGACACCAAACAATTAACAGGCAAAACTAACAGGCATTAGAAATTAAACTACCTAAATCCATAACATAACCAGTTTTTCCTAATAAATGTAAAGTGATGTTAAAATTATTATAAAAGTTTAAAACTAGTTTGTCCACATAAAAGGAAACATGCACAAACTTCTAAAGAATGAAATAAGCATCTTCTAAACACATATATATTTCAATGGGCAAATTTATATTTTACAAAAATTTGGGAAGCATTATGAAAGTTTTAGTTTCAGTTTCAGTTCAATGTGCAAATCATTTTAATTCACAGAGTTGTACAGCTCAAGTAGGCCTTCTACCACATATTTATTTCAATGCAAATGCATTAATTCGCTTTAAACTCCTCCAGATTTCCTTTAAAAATAAAATCTTTCAGAGAACATTTTTATCTTCAATTACTTCAGATTTACACTAGTAAAATTATATCAGTTTCAGTGAAATTAACTGAAAATTTATCACTGCAGTCCATGGATTGCACTGTGGCAACATCAAACATGATACATCAAGGTAATTTAGGCTTATTACATGAGTCTAGAACTTGGCCCTTAATAGGAAAAAGACTACTTTCTAAAAAGATGTTCTAAGAAACTCTGGAAAATTGTGATTATGTTTCTCCCTGGAATCACAATCCAGCCATATTAAAAAATCTGCACTTCCATATGAACTAAGTAATTTAAAACATCCAAAAGTTCCTGTAGCTTGAAGAAACAACAGCAGTTGGATATGCACAGTTAACCTCTCAGCCACAGTATTAACTATGTGTTTTGCATCAAAAGGGAAATTCTACTGACAGAAAGCAAAAAAGGACAATTCTGCATAACACACTATATCCTTATAATTCAGTCCATATCCATTTTGTGGTCATGTCCACTAATATCTTGTCTCAAAACCAAAAACCCCAACCTTACAAACTTTCCTGAGCTTATTTACTTCTTTCTGTCTTTCTCCCTACCTTACATTTCCCTCAAATTCTCTAATTCCAGCTGTTTCTCTCAGGGAACATGCATCATTAGAAAGCAATAAAAGAGAAAACCTGTATCATGTATCAATTTGTATCACCTGGTCAATACCCCGTCCTTTGCACTGAAGGACAATCACTTCCAGGAGTTTGGCTGCATGGCACTCTGCATCTTCTCCTGCATCTCCTGTCAGTACCTAACAAAAAGAGTAACAATTTAATTTATCAGTGGTCACTGACAACACTGAAAGCAAGTGCTCCTGTACCTGCATACACCCAAAAATCTCTACACAGCATATACATATGTATTCATGCTAAATTTTGTGAGGAATTAAGACACATAATTCATCTCTACAGGACATAAATAAGGATAAGTGGCTAAAGGTGAATTTTAAAAACTAGAAAAAATTGCTGGAGTTCTTAAAGAATGTTATATTCTTTATATGTCCTTACTTTCCCTTTTTTAGAAAGAAATGTGACTTATAAGAATCACTGATATTTTCCACATTGTGTTTCTACTTTTTCACTTCAATTCTAATAGCCACTGGCAGATTAACAGCCTGGCAAAGTGAAGTGCTATGTCTAGGCTAGTTTCTGACTAAGAACAAGATGTATCAATCATTCTGTGTGTAGGCACATATATATGAAACTGAGTGCTTCATCTCAGTACATTTCAATCCCATGGTCACTGTCAATAAACCTGACGGAAGAAGCAAAATTTTCACATTCAAATACACTAAGTTTCTTAAAAATAACCAGGTAGCTAGATGCCTAAGACTCTCTAATGCCCCAAATCTGAGGAGGACAGCAGCATGATTTCATACTTTATTATACATGAGAGACTCAGCATAAAAGAGAAACAAGATAAATGTAGGAAGAACTTCAAATGTGTTTGCACCTTAGCTGACAACCAGAGTCCAACTTCAAGACATACAACCCAAGGAAATCAGGCTTCATTAATTCTCTACCTACCAAAATAGCTCTCTACAGAAGAGAGTCAAGATGAACAGCAACTTTCTCCCACACAGATTTTTGCATGTAATTTTTTAAAGCATGTCACTTTAAAAGTGTGAAGGTGCTGTGTGTGCTCAGAACTGAGTCAAGGCCAAAATGCACACAGTTCTGAAATGCTTGGCATGTTCAAGCCACAATTGTTATGTACCAGTGATAAGCACAACAATAAGCATCAGGAGCCTTACCTTTTTACACATAGAGTAAATGATTTCTAAATGCTTTGGGTTAGACAGTAAAGTATCAGTGTCAATGGTCACATAATTATGCAAGAGGGGCATCATATCTGCAGAACAGGAAGAGAAAAAAGTTACAAAAAGTGCTAACCAGAGAGAGAGTCCTAAAGGGGAATTAATTAGCTTAGATTCTTAAATATGGTCAGAAATGCAAACTGCAGAAGTCTTTTCTGGAAGAATTCTTCACAAAATGCACTATGCAGGGTGTATTCTTGGAACTAGAATAGGACTACATCTTAACTAATCAATTTGTAGTTTCACGTTAACTTTGAATATTCAACTTTCTTTGAGTTCAGGACCCCTACAACAACTGATTACATCAACATATTTGAACATGCTTCTCCTACTTAAATATCTCCTGTTACACTCCCACACTCAACAGACGGTCAGGGCATGACTCAAATACATGATCATTTTAAACCAAGACACTAAATGGAAGCGACCCTTTAGCAGGGTAGGTTTTAGAGATGAATTCTCAAACAGTAAAAACATCATTAAAACAGAAGTGACTTTACCTGCAAAGTATTCAAAGCAATCCTGCTGGAAAACCTCGTACAGAACACCTAAAAGCTGCCACATCTGAGGTGAAATCATCTGGCATGTTAAGCTGAAGGCCAAGGACAGAATTTCTTCATAGAACTCTGCAAAAGATAAACAATTTGAGGCAGGATGCTTTACAAAATAAATTTAACTTGCAAATACCTTGAAATCTGAAACCAAGTCCTGAGTCATGAACAACTAGAAAACAGCAGTTAGAAAGTAAATCATACATAGAAAAATAAAACAAATTGTAAACTGCTCCTTCAGACAGGCCTTATGCTTGCTATAGTTACAATGATATGTATATGTTTTCCACTATAAATGCACACCAAAAAAATACATCAGCATCACATTAAAGACAATGCTTCTAATCAATTTACTGAAAAATATGGTTTTTCTCAGCTTTTGTTTTTCTGCAAGACCTTATCACAAAACTGTAGCTTTTACTGTAGCATACTGATAAAGCAGTAATTTAATTTCAGACCATGTCCATAAGAGACTAATGTAATTGTAGTCATTGTCCTTTAACACAATTAGCCAGAATTATAATCAGAACAGCATCTTCAGCTTTTGACCTCCAAAATACAATAGTCAATCTGAAAAATGTACAAGAATAGATCAGGAGAAACAAATTACAGTGGTAAAGTAATAGCTTTTTTCTTTAAAGAAACACACACAAAAAGATGAAATTCTGTTCTAGAAGATAACAATTAATTTACATGCTTTTACATATCTCTAAACATACCTATAACGTGTTTCTGTAAAACAAGGCCAATGATCTGTAAACAAATGCTCTCGAGCTGTTGAGTGATCTGAAATAAAAACATAAAGCAGTTTATTTAAAAAATTAGAAATACTGCAATCAAATAAATGTATTTGACTAATTCAGTTTGAGAAGTTCTTCAGATCAAAAAGGCTTTTATAATTTTTAAATGCTGCATTAATAATCACAGTATTATGAAATAATGTCTCCCTGATGCAGAAAGAACCTCTTTACCCTGAACATGTGACATGGGGACATACATTGCAACCACAATTGGGAGACCAATTCCTAGGAATTCTATTCAAGAAACTGCTGGGTAAACTAGATATGGGTCATCACTGTAAAAAACTAGCCTTATGCAAAATATTTTTTCTTAAATTCTACTTTAACATTCTGTAATAAAACTAGCCACTATGAAGAAAATTAATTCTCCCCCAACCAAAACCAGCACATTTCAATGAAGTGTTTACCAATTAAAGGCTAACAATTTGACCCTTGGGACATAAGTTGAAAGCCAAACAATTAATAAATCACAAAAGTAAACTGGGCTTTAAATCCATCAGAGAGAGTTTGGTACCATCCTGCTGCAGTAAATGCACGTCCATGCCAAGTGATGCACCGTACACAGAAGTGCTTGCTGTCATGAATGCAAGGAGGCAAGTACAAAGGAAAATCTCACCTCCTTGTGATCTTCCACGACTGTCAGGATCGTGTCAATTGTGTGCAAGATGCCCATAGCCATCACCGTTTTGTCCTCTACTTCCTCATATTCCTCACTCTGAAGTACTTTACCAAATATTTCAGCCTGTGAACAAAACCAACCAACTTGACATTCAAGAGCAAACCCGTGATTCTAATTTGTCATTCAAAACCAAGGCAGTTAATGCAGCAGCAGCAATGCCTTATCTGTAAGAGCTGTCAGCACTGAAAAATATGCTTGCTGCTTTTGAAAGGGGAACACAGCAAATTAAAATCTCCTCATTTTTTAGAAGTCTATGTTATTTGAAATGCTAAATAGTTAGACCTTGGCTCATTAAAACCAGTGACACAAATCAGTATCTTTGAAAAATCTATAGGTTTTAAAGATGCTTCATACAGAAAGACCCCATAAATACAGCGAATACTACAAGTGGACTCTTATAAAGATTCCTTTAATAGTGTGAACTTCAAGCAGAGTTCATTACATGTTTACCAAACTAGGCATTTGCTTCTGCTTATTCCTCTTACCAGGTGCTGAGTCATGTCCACAGCAATAGTAGCGACTTCCTGGCTGTACTCATAGATCATCTTCTGGATTACATTCGTGAGATCATCATTTTCTGTCTCTCTGACAATGTGCAGGAGCTCCTGCATCACTGGCCTTACATAGGGCTTCACATACTCCTTGGCTAAAAGATAATAGAATCTAGGTGAAATCAACTATCCATAAACACAATTATACCATCTCCAAACTGTATCTCCAAACTGCCGGGTAGCTGACTACTCTTGAACAAAATAAGATTTTTAATTTGAATTCACTAAAGAAATAGAAAATACAAAAAACATACCCAATGCAATTTTATAGTCCATAACTTGTAGACAGAGTAAATAAATTGTGCAATATTGAAATGCCACCTACAGCAAAAATCCAGTTTTGAGGGAACACTTGCTCTCATATATAAGCAGTGTTATTTTTTAAACATACATAGTGCTTAACTTCACTAAAAAAAGCCAAAGATGGGTGATATTTACTTTATTAAAACAAGCATGCTGATTCTAACTTATTTTGTGCTATAAAAAACTTGAAGTCGGAATTCTGGGATGTAATGAGCAAGGTGAATCTGTCTAAACATGATAAAATATTCTGAATTCTATGTCTGAAATGACAGAAATGTTTAGATAAATCTGCACCAACCTCCTCATCTTGACAAAAAATCAATAGATCGGTGTACACAGCTGATGAATCACTGTCACATACCTTGCTCTTGGTTGCTTATTAAGGTCTGAAGGGCTATGGCTGCTTCTACTTTGACAGGCATCTCCTTATCATCAATCAGGCTCTTCTTTGCCAGCTCTACTGCATTCCTCAAGTTCAGCTCATTGTGAAATTTCAGAGCACTGAATGAATGAAGTACCCAACAGGACTGCAAGGCAAAAAGAGAAGCAAGCTAGGGACTATGCCAATTTTAAGCATTTTTAACTGAGTCAAAACCAATGCTATCTCCCTGTGTGCATGCACTGCTTCTTTTTTCCCCACTTAATTATTGTTGTGTTCTTTCATTAAATGTAACACAGTCATTGCACTCAAGCAGTTCTTTATTACACTTTCCCAAACTCCAATAAATTCAGTGTGCACATAATTTGCATTCATAGCTTTGGTCCTTCTGGGGGAAATAAAATCAGAAAAAAACAATGAAAACTGTTTGTCCATGACTGATATTGGGACTTGGGGATTTTCTTCAAGCAACTCAAATTGACGTTACCTACTTGTGGAAATCCTGCCTACTTTTCACAGCCATCTCTGCTAATGAAAAATGGCCACAATTGCTGCTCAAATTCTCAACTTTGACTGAAGAGGTGAACATTAATAAAACACAGACCCTCCATTTAACAGAAAAAGCATTTTTAAATCAAAACTATGAAAGAATACTGCACAAGAATGTTATTTTAAATTCTACTATGCATGTACCTAATTTCTTTCAGTAGCATTCAGAATGAAATCGAACTGCAAAGGAAGGAACCCTGGCAAATACTGGAATTGATGTAACAGGTGAACTTACACGAGCTCTGAGGTATCCCAGGTTAGACATGAACAAGGGAAACACGTGATTCTGTAACATCAGCTCCATTTGATCCTTGAAGACACTCTTCTGTTGGAGTAAGGAAAAGTTAATTTTGGAGAGCATTCATTTTACATACTTCTTTCTAACCCATTATGCGTTTCAAATATCAACCGTGGGAAATACAGTTATTTGTCTATATAATAAAGATATCCTCCCACAAAGAGAACTGGATCCCTTACCTTGAATAGAACCAACCCAAAAGTACAGCAAGTTCAAAACCAGTAAGAGAAAGAATTGTAAATATAATATTCAGCTTGGCATTATTCATTACAACATCTAAATTGGAATTTTCATGTTAATTAAGACAAATAATTCCAGATGATTTTTCTTAAAAACTAACAGGATCAATAACCTAGTAATTCCATTCTTCCTACAAAGGAGTATATACATACCTGAAGATAAATATGAGCTTAGTATGTAACAGATCTGAGTTTCAAATGACCTGCTGTTGCTCTAAGTATCAAAACTTACTATTTTGGACACTATATCAACAAATCCCATCTTTTTTCGTATTTATTAATGGATGCAGATAATTGCTTTGTGACAGAAATTTCCTTAGCTGGAGAAGGATACTGGATGAGAGTTACTCTTCATTATTCCAACCTTAGCAAATCCCAAGATGCTCACAGGAAGCTAGAACCCGCACGGAGATCTGAGACTTCCCTTACAGTCCCAGAATAAGAGAAAAGATACATGCTAGGGATGCTGTTACCATCCAAAGGAATGATTCAGTGGCTAAGACAGAAGAGGGTGAAATGGGACACTCAATACAACATGTATCTTATGTGATCACACTTTATTTCACCAATGCAGCATTTTTTCCACACTCATTCCCCCCCTTCACCAGCTGGATGAAGGACCGGGCAGAGAAAAAAGAGAGAAAAAGGAAATTACTGTTCCTTTGTGCACACTGGCCAGAAGTCTGGAGGCATTGAACTGGACCTGCTGTGGGGACCCAGGTGGCTCAGGCTGGACCATTGTGTCTGTGAGTCCTTAGACCCTGTATCTCAGTCAGCTCAAGAGCCAGAAAGCACTTACAAATCCAGGATTTTATATGGAAACAGATGTTTCAATGTGTCAAATTCCAAACGTAAAAAATTCAAATTTTCAAGGGGTCTGCAGTTGTTTGGGGTTATTACTCTTTTATAAAGTACAATATAACCTCACATTTCACGACTGAAAATTTCAAATAGGAGCAGAATACTGGAATAAATCCCCTTTTTTTTTCCCTCAGGACAGAGATAAATATGTTAATATGAAAGTCTCCTCACAACACAATGTCATCCTCTTTCACTGTTATACTCCAGCATGAGGAAGAGCAATTACAATCCAAAATAATCTACAAAAATTCTGCAGAAGTTACTGATGTTTCAGGATTAAGATCAGAAAATAGACTGGTAAAAAACAGATGGTAAATGTTGGTAAGATATTGCTCATAATATGAAGACAGATCCTGCATAGTGAGACAATTCAGATAAAATATAGTAAATTACTTTTTAAAAGAAGCCTCCAGCACAAGATCACCATTCTCATGCCAGAAGTGATAATGTTTTGGTAATTACTTGTCACATGGAGCAAAGGCATATATTGGACTCCATCATCTAAAAAAGCACCAGGAAAACTGTAATCAATATCAATTAGAGAGCAGCAGTGTGCATTAAATTTGCATTCAGATTCCAGAAAAATAACCAAATTTCTGAAGATGCTGTCTATGAAAAAATGGAGGAAGGCTGTTTGTTCCTTCCAGCGTTTTTTCAAAACTCCCAACTGGCAAATGAAATATGACTTAAAGCCACATATTGAAGAGTGAAAAAGTTGGAAAGCTAGACAGAACATTCCTGTAACATGTTAAGTAAAGCTTTTCCTACAACCAGAAGAAGCCCATAACAGTGCAGGCTGTTGGGGAATTTCATAAAGAATCGTAGGCAATGTTGCTGATGGAATGAATGTTTGCTTTCTTAACACTTCCATTTTACTAGTGAAGCAGGAGGGGACCAAGGGACTGTTGTGTAACAAACAAACAGAGCTTTGGAAAAACATGAGAAGGAAAATCTGTGTACAACATTGTGATATAAAAACCAGAAAAGAATGTTAATATTTTTAAATAGACTCTCATATTGTGATTGCAATCAGAGTGCAATTTCTCTACAGACTTTATAAATATGGCTAAGGGCTAGTCATACTTTATAAAATAAGACTATTTTATTTTAAATCACAGTTGACAGCAAGAATTGAAAACTTTTTTTCATTTCTTTACCCACTTACTTTTAGTAGAATATCTGCTAGGGATCCTATAACATGCAAAGCTCCATCTTTTTTCCTTGGATCAATGTTTGGCTCTGTCAGAATCTGGTAGCAATATGCCATCATTTTTGGTAATACCTATGCAGGACAGAAAGCACACAAACCCCTTTAGTCAAGTTTTTTTAATGGCATTGTTTAAAAAATTATTGACATTTTCAAGAAATTTTGTCTTGGCCAAAGCAATGTGAGGTACTAAATGTAGCATCTTTCAATAGTTAAAGTGTAAAACTTTGGAATTTTCAACCTTTCAGCCAAACTGGTCAAAATCAGATAATTCTCCTTGAAATTTCACATGACTAATAGCAAGTAAGGTATTTTTGTTACTGTCTTGAGACAAATCAAAAAAGGTGATGAGAATTAAGAGGCTCAAACATCACCTCACCCACTTTTTTCCTTAAGTTCTTTTCTGGCTTGTCTCACACAGAAATATAAACACATATGTGTGTACATATATGTACGAAAATACATATATATTTTCAAGGAGAGCTTGGACTAAAATATCATTAACTTAATTTGATCTATTGATTTTGGCAGTTGTTTCTAGAGCTGACTAGACTTAGAAAAGTTTCTTGGTAAAACCAGTGGCTGAATGTGATTTCCACATCCATTATGTCTTTTTCCAACACACCACTTTGATGGTATAAATACAAATTATGAAAATGAGAAGGAAGATCAGTGGACAAGAACTGTTTTGACAATAAAAAAGTAGAAAGGCCATATTCCACCTAATATAAAGACTGCGTTCTCCTCTGAAAATCCACCTGGAAATGGAGCTCCATGATTACTGGATGTTAAAATGGAACCTAGAAAAACATTTGCCATTTTAGGCAACTGCACTTTCCAGGGCTTGCCTGGGTATTTTTGTACAGGTCACTGTAAATACAGGAAGATCTACATCTTAAAAGTTACATCCTCATTTAAAGAGTACCTGCAGGAAATGGGTTTTGTCCTTGCTAACTTCATTGCTGTTAAGGAGGATTTTAAATAGCATCAGTGAAAATTAATAAGGATAAGGTCCACTTTTCCTCCTACAGTTTGTGATGCTGAGAACAGCTGTGACAGAGGCTGTTTGTAAAACTGGGCAAATCTATTCCAATACATCTATTCCAACCCATTTTGTATCTGGCAGAAGCATTTTAAACCTGCAAGAAGAATCCACTTAATATTTATACACACCATATTTTAACTCTCTTCAAATTGCTAGCATTCAGCCAGGAAACATTTGACTATGTAGCAGCAAGTATATTTTTCAAGATTAGCTTCCTGTAGCATCTTCAAATACAAGGGGAAAATAACATTATTAAGAAAAATTCAAATAATTAAAAGCCACTAGTTTCATACCTCTTTTCTCTTCTTGGCAGCAGTGTAAAGGAGATTCTGTGCTGCTGTTGTTGTGGATGCATAGTCCTCAAACACATCTAAAAAATGGGGAGGAAAAAAAGCATGAAAAAATTCTTTTCTGAATCATAAATTTTTTATAAATTTAAAAATTTTAAAAAACCATCTTAGTTTTAGGCTAGCACAAAATCTGGATGAATATATAACTTCAAAAATATTGACATGATTGTCTTCATTTTGTGATTAAAGAGTCAGACCCAAGCTTATGTCACACACCTTACTTCTTTTGCCTTCCAAATCCACTGCCACTCTTCATTCCCTTAATTAAGAATATGCTATTTATTCATTAGCTCTTTTGAGACCATATACAAGTGATGAAAAATTCTGCCTCTTTTTAAAATTAAAACCCCATAGGAAAAACAACAATACACTCCAGTACCATCTGTATACCACGTGTACACATTTGATTTGATTTTATTAAAACCTCATGGGAAACTTTTTGTACATAAAATCTACTTAGATCTGGAGTAGTTTTATATCTGCTGAAAGGTCAAGTTTTTTCTTTTCATTCATTGCAACTAAACCGCATCTGTTCATATTGAAAGTATAATTTATATCTTGAAAAAAAAGATCTGTGCTGCAAACATGTTTTAATCCAAACACCCTCACACAAATTGAATCAAACTATCAGATCTTAAAGCACTATCTTAATATGTGACTCAAATTACACACCAACTTTTCCTGAAAACTTTAAGATAAAACATCATTAGGAAATACTACCAGACCACTGGAATTCTTGTTCCAAACAAAAAAGTGCCTCACTAAACTTCCATTTAATGTACTTTGACATTTGAGTGTATTGTACTTTGAGTGGTTTTTTACCTTCCATGATACAATCTGAATCTGTACTTAATTGCCTCAGTTACACATAAAAATAAGATTCACGACTTACACAGAAAGAACAGAATTCACTCACCAAAAATCAAGGATGTATTTATACCCTAGTGATCAACACCATACTGTAATTATTATTTTTAATTTTTAAATATTAATTATTCTATGAATATTTAAATTCTTTTTTTCCCCAAAAGCTGCACATATATCTCTGTGGTGCCTGGCTTGCAGGAGTTTTCCAGCTAAAATTGCTGTACTTTTAAAGTACACTTCTCCTTTTCAGTGACATGACTCTTTTAATAAATGTAATTATTCATAAGATGGACCTATGTGTTATTCCCAAGATTTTGCACTGTGTCTTTTGAAAGCATATATATATATATATATAATTATCTTACAATTGAGCAGTAGTAAGTGGTAGAAAAATGCTGAAGGCACTGAGAGTTTTCAACAGGAAAGAGTCAGTCAGGCCTCTGCTGGCCAAAGCGAGAGCTGCAGGAACCTGCTGGCACAGCTGCAGGTCAGGGTTCTGAAAAGGGCACTAACAGGGGAGCACGCCAGTCTCTCTGGGCTCTCTGAGAACATGTGAAGCAGAAAAAAACTCTCAGAGAATCATGTAGTTCAAAGCTCCCAGCCAAATGGCCCAAACTCACTTGAACCACCACCTGCTTCTAACTACAAATTGGTGAGATTTAAGAAAAGTTTTCTTCTTTGTATTGTTGAGGTGAAGAGAGACATTACAGAGGCCATGCCACTGGAACTACAGGGTACAGTTATGACAAAAGGGAAAAATAAAGCCAAATTACCAAATTTCATGCGGATATACTCATATGGATCCTCTTGCCAGAGCTCCTCATCCTCATCTTTGTAGCACATCAGAGAGAATATCACCTCTTCTGTTATAGTCTAGTTTTAGGAAACCCAAATACATGTAAGTACACATAAAATCAAATTCCAGTACAGCTGCCCTCCACTAGGTACTAATTTATTAGACTTATTTTTTCTAGAGAGTTACATTCCTTTAAGCAGCACTCTTTTATTTTGTCTACCAGAAACAAATTCACAGTATTATAGGTGGTTTTGCTTTGAAACAGCAGTAGTAATTATACAATCTATCTTTATACTATTACATTACCATGCACAAAATACACTTCAGGACATATTGGGTACACAGCAGAATATTACATTCTGCAGAAGGAAATCACCAATGCAATACATAAACAGCAATGGATTTCAGAGTCTTTCGCCTTAAAAGTCATGGAATTAACTAACTACAAAAGGGATGTTATGATATAACAAAACAAAACACCAGAAAAATCACTTTTCATTTGTTTTTTAATTCACTTATAAAACATGTCCTTAAAAAAGGGTTTAGCTCCTCTTGATGATTGTTCTCTTTGTACACTATCTTTGCACTACAATCAAAAATCTATGACAATTCTGAACACCGGTAACCAATAAAAGCCAGAACACTATAACTTTCTAGCAGAAAAATTAAGAACTTTTGGAACAGAATCATTGATTGAGTTAACATTATCTGCAATATATTGCAAAACACAACCAATTTGTGTAGAAATGCTATTTAATTTTCCAGATCGATTGCTGAATGATTCATGAAACATTCTTTAAAAACACAAAACTTGGGGGACTGGGGGATGTTTTTAATCCCTCTGATGACATGCATTTTTATGACTGGGTTTTAAGCACTGACCTGTATGTGTGGCTTCATCTGCTTCCATGTTATAGAGTGAATCACCCCTTGGTTCAGGTAATTCAACGTTTGCTGAAGAACACGTGGCGCAACATAGTCCTTTTGCCTGTACTGGTCTAAGATTCTTAAGAGAACCTAAAGAAGTGACAAATTGGTATTTTTAAATGAAGACTAAAAATTCTGTTTCATGCATAAACATGCAGTGCACTTCCTTAGTGAATATACATGAACAGATAAAGTAGTTTTACCGCAGATGTTCTAGCATTAGAAATCATTATAATGCCTTTGATCCAAAAATCATAAAGAATTTAAATATCAAGGTTCTAATCCTGCAAACATTTATGCACACGTCCATCTTTACTACAAGCCCTACCATGTGATCACTTGTGATTATAAGCAAAAGATATACTTCAGTAGTGAGAGGCTCACAGTTTACAGAGGCCTCAGCTAAATTTGGAATGGGTAAGGAAAAGACACCGTGAGATTTTCAAACTGGTGGCTTCTATACCTGCTAAGTGGTGTCTGCATTCATATCTAATGACAGGTCCCTAAAGAAGACAAATTACTTTGGAAGAACAGTGATGGGAATAGAAATACTAAACCAGGAAAGAAAAATAGGTTCACCTAAGCCTCTGAATCAGAAGAGCTGCAAACCCCTTAACCTCAATTACCTCTAGTAACCATCAGATAGTATCACCTGGCATGCTATTGCAAACTCTGTCACACAAAGCTGCCCTGGTATAAAAGTTACCTCAACTAAGAAATAATCATAGCACAAAGCTACTAATCTGCACTAATGGCAGGTGAATTATTAGTAAGTGTAAAGAAGTGGCATATACAGGAATAACAATAAAAATCAAGGGTAATGCATAACAAAAATTTGAGTCATATGCTTTCAGCAGAACACTTCTGCTTTGTAATTCTTTAGAACATTATAGTAAATTTTATTTTGAATATAGCTCTTCCATTAGGAATACTAAGTTTGATATTAAGTCTTTTATACGAAATGCTCCAAAGACAAGAATTGTCTATATCTTACACAGAATATAGCACAATGTCAGCACTTACCAACTGATGAATAAGTAACAAAGGCTCAGTAATGGAATATTCACAATAGAATACTTACTAACCCTTCAAGGAATCATGATAAATCACTATTTAAGAGCCAAAGGTTGAAGAAATGTGCTGATCATCCAATACATTTATCTTGAAACCTGAACTGTTCTCTCTGCAATAGTTTAATACCTTAACAGACAAAGTTTAAGTATTTCAAATTATAACTGCCCAAGGGGGTCTGTTTTTCCACTCCGGAGTTACACATTGCAAGGAATTTAGAACAGATATTGGGCTATTTCCCTTTTCATTTAATTTACAGCCTTACCACAACTATTCCCCTCCTTAGGTCTTCCTGATGGATAAACTATTCTGTTGTCAGACTGGATGAAGAGAAGTAATTTTGTTTGGCAACTTTATCAGAACTGAACTTTCTCCACACACCACGTTAAACATAAATAATTAGCATGCCCTAACAAAAGTAATTTCTTTACAAGTGGTGAATTTAGGCTATATTTTCACATAATATGCTTTCCAGATACAAAACAACATTCATTGCTGTTCTCCAGACATCTTCTAATCTGTTTGTATCTTCCTGAAATAACACAGTATCACTGGATTAGTGTGCCTAAGTTGTTTGCAGACAAAGTACATGGGAAAGACAGGCCGGGAAATACACCCTTGTAAGAAATGAGGCCTCTGCACCAAAAGCGTTCCTCTCAGTTGTATCTAGAGTGTTTACACACAACAACAATATCATTTTATCAGCACTCACCTTTTCTGGGAGTTTTCCTGCAGGGTTTTTTGAGTTGCTGAAAACTTGTGTTATTATACCTCAGCTGTATGGCACTGAGTTCTAAAGAACTTCTCAGCCACTAGAAGGAAAACTTGCCAGACTCTTTGTTTTTGTTTAATAAATGAACCTTGATACAAGCACACTGTTAAAAAGCAATACATTTCTCCATGTCAAAATAATGCAATTCATAAAATATTAACTGTCCTTACCTGTTGTATGCCCACAGCATAGGTTTTTAAAAAGAAGTCTGAGAATTCAAAGTATTCTTTAGTTACATTTCCAGGACTTCCATATCTTTAAAAGGAAAAGGACACAAATATTTACACTGTGAGAAATCTATGGTGTCAGGAAAATACAATATTTTCTAAACCATAAGGGACCCTGAGTGGTCTTGCATCAGCAAAGAAAAACATTACCACAGCTTCCTTCTAAGCCATCCTTTCCCCTATAACACCTCACTTCCCTTTTCTTTTCTTAAATTATCCTAAGGGGTAAGATATCATACTCAAGTTAACATGCCTGACTTTTTGTCACAAGCTTCCATGTTTATGGATTTCTTTTCAATTCCTCCCCTGCCTTTATGTTTGAGAATATAAACACTTGTAGCTGGGTGTAGTAAAATAAATATGTAGTTAGATAGATTTACTCTTCCTGTGGGGCAGGCTCCTCGCCATCTTTAAGAGAGTCAAATCATTTCACTAAGAGCTGAGACCAGTGGTTGTGCCAGTGCAAGGCAGAGGAGAGCAGCAGCAAAATCTTTCCAGTGACCAAAAGCTGTTTAATTGATCAAACTGTCTTCTCTACTTGGCTGTCAAGTAAAGGCACAGACTTGTAACCCAAACTGAGCATTTAATCAGGTTGTTACCGTTCAAAGAGACGAGCTACAATATGCAATGCCCACTTCTTGCATTTCCACCACACCAGCTCTGGTCTATCATCTTCATCAATTTGCAAAGTCTCCTAGAAACAAACACATTTGTTTTAAATTAGTTATGTCATTTGTTGAGAGCAATTATGCTTTAAACATTACTTGCTGAGTAAACTAATAGAAACATACAGCATGGACTAAAGCTTTGATTCTGTTAACAGCTATATACACTCAGGAACCTTCAATTATCTTAATTAGTCATTACAATGTATATGTGCAATACTTACATGATGCCTGTACTTAATTTTCAAAATTATGCATATTTTAAAAAATGCAGATTCTCAGATACACATGAATACTACATCACTCTGGCTCAAAAATCCAAGGATAAGAATCTTAAGAACAGAACACTTAGAAAATCTTTACACTGACTGTTCCTCAAATGCCAGCACCCAAGTATCAGAGGTCTTTACAAAGCTAAATCTCACCAGTGGTACATTCCTGTCAATGATGGTCCGGAAGATCTCCATCCACTGAGTCATGGTCTGGTTATTCACCAACTGGAGGGGCAATGCATACTGCAGTAAGGGAAAAGACACAGGTATGAAATACTATTTTTCTGTGCAAAAGGCAGAGCTTTCTGCAGTAATTACATTCTAAGGAAGATGAGGTTTTAAGTAAAATTATAACCAATTAGGTTACATATCAATACTACTCTAATTGCATCTCTCTCGATACAATTTGAAGATGAATTTCAGAGCAGACAGAATTTGAGGAAAGTTCCTTGGTCTAAGAACTTGCCAAGTCTCTGTTTTTCTTCTTCACAACAGCCCAGGTACCTTTTAGGACCACAGTATCAGTTTTACAGGGTTTGAGCAAACCAATAGCATTTTAGCAAGTAAAATGTACTCACTACTGAGAGAACAAGAGGACACAGTCTTAAGCTGCAGCAAGGGAAGTACAGGTTGGATATTAGGAAAAAGTTTTTTATGGAAAGAGTGATAAAGTATTGGAATGGCCTGCCCAGGGACGTGGTGGAGTCACCATCCCTGGATGCGTTTAAAGGAAAACTGATGTGCATTTGGTGCCATGGTTTAGTTGAGGTGTTAGGGCATGGGTTGACTTGATGATCTTGAAGGTCTCTTCCAACCTAGGGATTCACTACTACCTAGCTACTATCCAGTAAACCTCACTTCTCAACAAAATCCAAAGAAAAGAGACAATATTCAGGCAAGCTATTGAAAAGAAAATTAGGATCCTGATATTTTTAAAACTTTCCATCCATTTAGTCACAAACTATTTTAGCTTTTTAATACATAATAAGAATTCTCAGGCTGTTCCTAATAAAGGATCTGGTTTGGTTTGTGATTCTCTGTAAGTACTCCATCACCAAACTCATCTCAGTAAAAGCCAAACTTGTGTCTCTGAAGTGCATGGGCCTCAATACATAATATCTGCCAAATTTTCAGCAGATAGTGAGAAATGCCTCCTAGTGAAGTGCAGTATTTGACAATTACACTACAATATTCATTACTGACACTTTCAGAGGCCGACCACACAGTCTAGATACTCACGCAGTTCATATCAGGCTATGTGCAACTTTATAAAAATAGCAACAGAGTGAGCTTACAGATACAATGTGCAGAAGCACCCTACATTCATTAAACATTTAATCTGCACAATCATGTGACCAGCTTCAAAGTAGAAAAATCTATAAATATCCTATTTCTGTAACAGCTGTTTATTGTACATGACTTTTCCCACCCAAAAGGTTATTCTTATTCAATCACACCTCTGAATGTCCTGAAAGGGGTCATTGCACCTAGCAAAGTACAAGTTTGTTTCTCCTCTACACAGATGCCAACCTGAACAAGAGCATAGAAGATTTTTAAGATTTGTTTCTGAAGCAGTACAGAGTAATGGGAGTTATCAGGCAGAAGCTGGATCATCTGCTGCTGAATCCGAGGCAAAAATATTTGCATGGCTGCTATGAGAGGATCTCGCTCCTCTGCCTTTTTGTACCTGCAAAGGAAACAAAAATGTTGGTCCAGGATCTACATACTGGAGACTGCAATGCCTACTCCCCACCAACAATTAATTTCTGTGCCCTAAAAAAAACCCAAAAAAAGACTATCCAGCACTCACTCAATCACTCTCCCCTCCTCTAACCCCCATTTGAACCCTTTGTGCAAATTCACTGAAAATACCTATAAATAACAAATGGAAAACAACAAATGTTGCCTTGCACAAAGGCAGTTACTGAGAAGAACTACTGTTTTTTACTGAATTGTCACTTCACAGGAGCAGGGACTTGAATTTCTCTGCTGTTCATACCAATGACAATCCAAGTTGGGTGCTGAACAAATGGAAGTGAACAGCCATTGAAAGGGAAAGACAATTCCTTGCTTTGGAAAAGATTCTCTTTCTCCATTTACATTCTTTCTGTGTGGTTTATACATATGTTTCTCACAACAGACAATTAAAAAAAAAAAAGAGTGATAAGCCCCACTACACTGCTCCTAATTTGTGCTTTGTAGATTTAGACTACCAGGAAGATGGTGCAGGTAATGATATGCAATAGCAGCATATGACAATGACAGCACTGCATTCATAACATAAAAGCACAAAATAATTTGCATTCATACATCTAGAATATGAGGTATCTTCAAACAAAGGAAGTTATAAACCTAAGGATTTTTTTTTTACTGCCAGATCAAAAGTACAAAGCCTCAAGAAAAAAGTCTCAGTAAATTCATACAGATTATTGCTGGCAGCTCTGCTTCCAATTCACTAATGATATGAAAATGATGAATATTTTTCATTTATTTGCAGGAAAGAAAGCATATGATAATTATTAATTCCCATTTTCTATCTGAATTCCCTTACAGAACTGCCAGTGCTGGTGAGAACGGCAATTTCAGTAATCAGCTTAGACTGAAAGTACCAATTCCTCATTAACCGATGGGCATCAGCTTACTCGTAAGTCTTCACCAGCTGATAGAGGCACAGGAGGCTGCCAAGCCAGCTCCCACTGTTTGGAGACTGCAGGTAGTATCCTATCTTGTCTACCACAGCTGTCCAGTGGCCAGGGAAGTCATGTTTAATGATTGCACGGAGGCACATCGTCAGCTGGGCTCTAGTGCAGGGAAAAAAAAAAGTGAATAAGATTGTGGCATAGTGTTTAAATTAAAAATCCCAAATCTTGGTTTATTGGCTACAATATCTATATTATGTCATAAGTATTGTACATATTTTGACAGCACTGAGAGAGTTCTAGGAAGTAGCAGAGGAAAAGCAAGAAAAAAATCCGATAGTATTTAACTTTAAGGAATAAAGTAATTTCAGAACATTTTAGCTACTTTTCTCTCTCCCTCCTCCCTCTTCACATGTATCAAGCAGTATTTTAAAAGAATTAATTGCTCATAAAACCAGATAGTTTTGTGCTTTGAAAATGAATCTTTATACTTGCCTTTCAAGCTGAAGGCAACCACAAAAACACAAATTTGTATGTTTTCATCAAAGAATAATGGCCTGTGTTATGATCCAAGCCACAGGTTCAAGAAATTACAATTTTCCTGGGTTCTTCTAGAACACCACTTTCTCAACCTCCAAAGCATATGGCAGAGCCAAATAGTTAAAGAACATCTTACTGTTTCTCTCTTGCCACGTACTTTTAGATGCCACTCACAATGGTGAGGTAGGGCAGAACTGTTGATTAAACTGATGAACTTGTTGACTTAACTGAGGTATGACTAAAAAGCTGAGCAGCACTGAACTAGAAAACCCATGGAGAAATAGTTTTAGTTCTGCTTAAGCAATGAAAAAACAAAGCCTGCAGTAAATATCAGTTCCTATCCTGTCGGCTTCACTTTAGTTACAGGGGTGAACAATCATAAACTGTAGTATGCCTGTGATTCTTAACTATTCTTCCAGCAAAAGCAGAACTGCAATTCTTCATTCTTTTAATATCTTAAAATCAAGAACCCAAATACATAGTTAAATATTGGGGTTACACATAAAAATTGATAAAGTAATTAAGAAAAAAAGGGCTACTAGAAAAAAGCAATCCTGGACAGTGTTTCCCTGAATGGTTAATTCTATATTGCAGACAGCCTTTTATATCTATCAGCCTTGAATCAGCCAAACAGACAGGCTGTCACTACAGCAAGTGTTACAAGACACTTTGAACAGCACCCTTAGAGGATAAACCACATCACAGGGCTTGCTGCCACGTTACTACTTTTCTGAAAAACAAGCACAGATGAAAAAGTGTAAACAGATTATTATTACTTTTGCAAAAAAAAAAGTACTTGTCTCATCTCCCAAAACATTGAGATTCTCAAGTTACCAACACCCAGACTGGCAGGTGTGAAAACCTGAGCAATAGAAACATTTCTGTGCAGTGTGAGGTACCTCACTAAGTCAGGAGAACGAATTATTCCTTCTACAATGTTGTCCCGAATCTGCTGACGATCATTCTCATGAATATTAAAGGGGAAAACCGCTTCTCCGGGGGGTGGCTCCCGGTCCGGCCAGTACTGTGTCACCATGTTCTTCAGGTAAATGGCAGCTGAGTACAGGCAGGGGGGAGAGAAAGAATAACTTAATAACACATTGCCCAGTGCTCCACATGTAGAACAGCTAAAAGCAGAACAAAGAGTTGAAAAGGCAACTGAAAACCACCACCTGAAATGTTAACAATTATGGGCACTGAGCAGAGCTGAGTCAGAAAAACATTTTTTTTATGATTTCACACAAGATCAGGCTCAAGCACCAGATCAGAACAGAACAGGATAATATTTCCATCAGCATCTATCAAGGTTCTTTCTTTACTACAGCAGTCTTCCACATTAACATAATATCCCATCATTCTAAGAAAGCCAACAAAAATGTACTTATCTGTGTTTTCACTCATCCCTAAAACAACGAGTCAAGCTCAGTAAGTGAAGTTTTGGAAGGCTCATGTAAACAAATCACTGTACACACAGATGGGACACTCTGCTTGGGGAAATGCCCAGTATGAAACTGGCACGTGGCCTACCTTCTATTCAGACAGAAATGTTTGTTGTGAATTCCCTAAGCTTTATTTCACTATTAAGATTTCCCATAATCCCTTCGAATTGTTCTCTTCTGTCTCACATGAAAAAAAGAAGAAAAATAAAGTTAATCTTCAACAGAAAATAAAGCAGCATTTATGCATCAGTACTAAAATGCCTGAAGGCATTCTTCAGGAAACATAGGAAATATGGTATGAGGCATTAAAGGAATGTTCTTAATAAACTCTTATGCCTGTACACTATTTTGGTTGATTACTAGCTAGGGTTTTAAAGTATAAATAAGATATCCTTGGGTACAATAATTTCTTTTGGTGATAACAAATTGCAAAGTATGAAAACTTGTGTAAAATATTTCATATGAGCAAGATGAAAAACAGCTCTTTGTCGATGACAAGCCGGACTAGTCAGACAAGAAACAGGTCCCAAAAGACCAGTCCAAGACTTTAATCTATTTTGCCCATGGATCTTGTTGTTATACAAATTCTTGGCTTTTAAAAAATTCCCAGAGAAATCTGTTGGCTTGCAAATATGACTTAAATTTGCCTTTCCATTTTACACCCCTATTCTGTAATAATAATAATAAAAAAATACATTCTACATAGTTGTTTTTTTCCCTGAATGATACTTAAATGACAGATTAATTTATAAAAATGGCCTTATGGAGTTTAGATTAAGCCTCAAACTTTACTACAGAATGGACTAACACCACCATTCAAAATTGGATTATCTTTGAAAAAATAAAGGCCAGCATGACAAACAGAATATGTCAGCACGCCCCAAAGCACTCAGGGGATTAATGGGATCTGCACAAAAACAAAACAAAACAAAACAAAAACCCAACAGTGCTTCTATGGGAAATGCTGTTCCACAGGACAAAAAACACAGCTGTGAACGAAACAGTATTAATTAATTTACTGAAATACCTGAACAGCCTTTGTATCTGACAAAAATATTACACAGAAGTAGTTAAAATGGAATATGAGAGTTTAGAATCTGATCTTCCAGAATTGCATATCCTAAAGTTAACTGCACCATTATACCTGAACTCACACACACAACTGAGCAATCCTTCCAGACATGCTCAGGACTGTAACTGTGCATCTTATCAGTGATGTGACCTTCCTTCATATCTACTTATTTAAGTCACCAAGATACTGACTAAATGTATGTGGCTACCCTTGATCTATGACTTAAGGAGTTCTTTCCATTTTTCAGAAATTTTCGCTTTTCCAGGGAAAAGAGATTCAAATAGAGAAACATGTAATCAAATGTGATACTCTTTTCCATTTTTAAATTCACACTGGTCTTGGCATCATTACTTCTGCACCACAGGAGAAATAATACCTAAGGGTTCTCAGTTTTGAGTAGAAATCATGCTCTTTTCATATTAGTATCACAGCAATCCAGTAGGGATCACTATAAACACAGGGAAAGCCAAAGGAGGACTCTATCCTATACCCATGGTTTTATCTGACCCTCATGATGGAAAGAAACAGCAAAGACAGATCCTCTCCATCTCCTCCTTCAGAACAAACCTGAACTGACTGACAGTTCAAGAGTTTGTTCAAGTAACAGACTGACGGAAAGAAAATGGAACCAGGGATTTCATCTCACCTGCTTGACGCACTGGAAATTCAACTTGATCGGACACTATGATTTGCAGCAGACTTGGAGCAAAGTTGATAATCTTATAGGACTGAAATACATAGACAACACAGTTAGTAAGTCACTATGTTTAAAGTAGACTGCATTAGCAAATGCTAATGATGGATGTATGATGTATGAATTTCAGGACTTGAATTTACCCAGATTTGCAGAAATCCAAATAATTACTTGTAAAAGCAAAGCACGAGTGGAATAAATTATGTGAAAAGGTTCTCACTTAGAGATTAGTGATAATGAATATTTAAATAATTCTAAGAATACATAGTGAAAAGCACCAGATAACTTTGAATTATTCAACTGAGTCCCATAAGCCAAACAGACATTGACACGTTTCATCAATACATGTCATTTATTTGCAAAATAGTTTGTGGTAGAACAGCAATAGCAAAGAGATTAAAATATATATAATTTAGAATTGTTTTCAAGTGTAAACAGCATCTGCATTAGCCATAGACAACTATCTCTTAGCAAACTAGATGTATAGTGCATCTCAATAAAAGCTGGAGAAACAGTGGGACAAACATTTTCAATGAAACTCAAGTGTAGGCAGATAACACTTCAAAACCCACGGCCTCCATGGGAACTTTTCAAACACTACATCAGCCATGCAGCTGAAGAATTTCAAAGAGAAAACAATGCTCAGTGAACTTCTGAGCAAAGCACACCAGATCTGAAAGATGTGACAATCTGATAGCATTATCCTGCTGCCATCCACCAGGGCTCCTCCAGCGAGGAATCACTGACTCAGCGTGGTGCACTTACTACTAAGCCTTGGCAGATCAGTACTGGTGGGTCAGATCTTTCATCCCTTGGATCCCTGTGCTTTATGTTCAAAGAGTGAGGTTTCTTGGGGCTAGATGGCAGCAGCTTTCTGTATTTCACCTTTTATAGTATTTCTTCCCACTAGATTACGCCTGGCAGTTCTGTGGTCGTTCCCAGAGTTGTGCTTTAAGCACAAGTATAGAACATCCTCCCATAAACTCTGCCTCATTCAAAAGCTGTGAAATAAAAGATATTTTCTGCCCTTCATGTCCTCCGTTCTTTGATCTACCATATCCATAACAAGGTAAAATTACACTGCTTTCATGATGTCGAAGTGTCCCAGCTGCATTGTGACACTATCATTCGATAATTTTACCAAATCACTTAACTTTCTGGCCTTCATTTTATTCACTATAATGATAGCGTAATTCTAACTCAGAGACTCATTTGATGTTGATAGAGTAATCTGAGATCTGAGATAAAAGCAGTAGTGGCAAATCAAAAGCATACTCTCCTGCAATTTCCTTCTCTATAAACTTTAATTATCCCTAAGAAATGCTCCAAATAAAGTAAAAGCTGTAACATCCAGCCCAGGAACTTCATTTATCTACAGACATGATGAACTGGTTGAAGCATACTGGATTCCAAACATCACCTTTTAATCCAGTATCCTGGAGTACAAAGCTTGCCCTTCAGTCACTACCAGACAACACAGACGGGGCCACAGCATCCTCCAGCACTTAACATCCAAATTGCACAGAGATAAGGAAAGCATGAGGAATCTCAGCAGCACAGAAAACCAACACCATGCATGAACTCTAACTGTCCTTTTTGTTCTCAACAGTGCCTGTATCCTGTTCTCAGACCCAATCTACAAAGCTTTTACTACTATAAACACATCAATTAAAAATGCAGCTTTGGGGGGTTGTTTTGGTGGTGGTGGTTTCCTGCTGCAGTCCCACCAGTACCACATTTAGGCTGGACACAGTGCTAACAATATTATTCCCCTTTCCCTGTCCAAACAGTTTTTTACTGAATTTACATTAAAATCACTGCTACTTCAGGAAGCTTTATGGGTACCACTTGTGCTGGTGTACAACTGCTCTCCCTGAAGTTTTGCCAGGATCTACACAAAAATGGTCATTTGCCTCCGAGCCAGATCCACTCAGCAAGAGCCAGAGTGACAAAAGCGCTGTTGCGCAGAGGGAAGGGACAGTGTCCCCGAGGGGTCCCATCCCCACCAGCACAGCGCTATGCACGTCTTTACACTTCACACACCACCACCCCTACAGATCGCCAGGCCCATTAAACCCTTCTGTTCCCTATTATTGTCATGCCTGTAATTTACATTTTTACACAGCTCTTTTTACTACTCATTACCAGAAACAAGAAAACTGTAGAGATCAACAGAGACTTTGAGCCCACGTTAGAAACAAGACACACGATTCTGTTGTATTTGTGAAGCTCAAATTACATCCTGCTCATTTGTGCAGCAACAAACCCGGGTGAGGAAAACTACATGCTGTTTGCAGTTTTTAGAACAGAGGACTTTTTAAAAAGCTGCATGCAGCAATATTTTTCCTATACCAGCACATTCTCGTTTGTTTAGTTGTCGTGCTAATTGTGATCTTGGGATGTGTCCCTTCCCTGCGTTGCTCCAGACATCAGCAAACAAAGCTGAGCTTACCACAGGAGCAGGTGCAGAGCAATTGTCAGGTGTATACTGTGACACGGAAATGGACACGGAAGAGACCTTGGAGCTGGATGAGTTCAAAAAGACAGTTCTTTATATCACTGCAGCTGCATCTTAACAAAGAGACCAGGAATATCGTCAGTGCCACGGAAGGAACACAAAACTATCTGTGGATTTTGAAGAGCCGTGCCCAGGAGCCGCAGGGAGGCACCAGATGGCTGAAATAGACCTTCAGCACAACTCCCACAACACAGCACGGGGCTTTATGCACTTGGTGAATAATGACACTGCCCTGAACCCACATTGTTGGGATCTGGTAAAACTTTCTGTGAAAGTGCTGGTCCATTGGGGCATGTGCTTATTTTGAAAGAGAAAGTGAAAGCTTTAAAAAAAAACAAAGTACTTTCACTGAGTACTTACAAAGAGCAATTCTTTTAAAGCTATGTAAAACACTTACAGGCTGTTCTTGTATGAATCCCAGATCAGAGCATTTATCAGAGTTAAAAGAGAATCTCATTTAATTTCCACTGGGATTAAGGTGATGGGATACAGCAGTGTGCAAGGCTAGCAGCTATACTGGGAGAGGCACACAACATTGGGAAGGCATAACTGGGTAAATTTACAGCAATGGAGCAGAGATGCACATGACCCATGCATGTTGTTCCATCTGTGTCCACTGTCTCAGGATGTGTGCACTGCAGCTGCACGGCTTTTTGCACTCTGTTCCTTCACCTTTGGCCTAATGTATCCTTCCCTGCATCATCATCACAGCTCCAGGCTTCAAAAGATCAGAGAACACATCTTTTGGTGCCTATCTCCTCTTCCATTTGATTAGGTACAGAACATATGACACTCACGTGTGCCCCAGATGGGCCACTGAAAAACGCCAGGATGAAGACCATCCCTTGTAAAAGGACTAGAATAATAGGAGAGATAAGTAGCAAAAAATAGGTGAAAATCTCCCCATATAAATCCTACTGAAGCAAACACTTCTCACATGTGAAGTTCAGATTTGGCTCCCAGGCTCTCACACATCATACACTACTAAACTCATTTCATGAAGCATTATTCTTGTGTCTTGCTTGCTGTCACATTTGAAGACCACAACTGCTCCAAAACAACGAGTCAGCAACCTTCCCACTGTACTGATGGCAACCACAGTGCCCAGCTGCAGAATGGCACTGAAAGGTGCTTCTTCCCCTGCAAAACACCAGAACAATGGATATGGGAAACCAGGAAGCTTTCCTTCATGTTCTTCAAGCCCAGATCATCCTTCTCCACGAGTAGTAAACATCATTTTGATACCTCTGAATACAACTATGGCACATAAAAATTGCTGAAAAAACAAGGCACTGCATCTTTGTTTGCAAAAATAAACAGAAGAAATATGTGCCTTGAATTCATGAGCAATTAACTTTTTACAAAGATAATTTCAAGCCTTAAATACATCTGATCCAAATGCTCAGCTCTCTGGTTTACCAAGTCTTATTTTCTCTTTCTCTGTACTGAAAATGCATACTTAGAAATTCCATCAGCAAACTTAGGAGTATTTCTGCAGTTGTTAATAGCATTTTCACTCTTGTTCTTTTACACTGTCAGTCACAGACAGTTGTTAAAACAAACCAGGACTTCAAAAGACACTTTTTTCATTCCCTGCCTGTATGCAAAGGTACTATGTGTGGAGGGGAAAACACATAGTGTTTTCACACAGAGTAGAAATAAGCTTGTGTAAGAACCCACCTGAATTTCTTCCCTGTATAGGTTCTTCTGCCAAATTCATCCTGTATCAAAGAAACTTCACTTTCCACATACCTTTTAACTATCCAAGTCAACTTCCTCATCAAATTGGTCTCAGATTTCTCCCTCTAGGTATCCTGAGGTGCTCAGTGGCACTTTCAGAGTGGCCTTAAGATCCCTGCCCACAGTGGCAGCCAGCTCAACAAAGATATGGAAAGATATGGAAGGAAGCCAGACTTTATTCTGGACTCTTCTGCTTTGGGGTAATCTTTTCACACTTCTTCCAGCACTGCTACTCAGTTGCTGTCAAAGCTAAATTATGTAACTCCTACTCAACATTTAAAAAGCCCAACTGTGTGTCTGCAATTGAGTTCTTGTTTTCTTCTTTGCTACAGGCCAAAGGAATATGTTACAGCATGTTGAGCCACTGAAGATTAATGCATAAAAATTATATGAAAATCCTATCTGTACTGGAATTAGAATGATTCTTTATGTTCAGTAATCAGACAGTATATTTCACAGCACTCCAAGAACTGGCCCATGAAAGCAGTATATAACCATAATATAAATAAATAAGTGTATCCAGCAAAAGTCCTTGAAATCCTCGAGACAGATGTAACAGGAGTAATAGCCTGGAGCAGACACCGACAAACCATGCACAGACACTGGGTGTATCTCTTGGTACGATAACTAACTGTTCTAATAGGTACAGTGAGTGACAAATATCATCATCAAAAGCACGCTAATTACGTTACAGAGCTGACCTGAAAAAAGGCAGGGCAGGGGAGCAAAAGACAAAGAGGAGGATGGAAAGACATGTACATTAAGAAACCCAAGAGGCTAAAAGTGAAACGACAGCAATTACATGACATAGACACTGAGCTGGCACGAAATTACTGCTCTAGTTTAGCAAGAATCAGATTTCATCTAAATCCCACACTTACAGCTGTGTTCAGATCACAGAGAGAAGTGAAGTTGGTTGATGATTTGGAAGTAGCATCAACCATGGAGAGAGATCAGAAAAATCCTAAAAACTGAATGATCTGTAGAACTGCACCAAAAAAATGGAATAGGGTAAAAGACCAAAGTACACGGTCAGGTACTCAAGGATGACAGAATTTCTCCTAAAAACTTGAGGTTTCTGAGTGAAGAACAACAACAGAATAAAAGGATCGAGGGACTTCGGTATATTGAGTGATAAGAAACATGTAGATAATGGACACAAAGAAGATAATTGTAGATTTTGTATTTAACCAGGTATTAGCAGCATTAAGCACAAGACTTTCTGGAACACTGCAAACACAAATGACTAGACTCCATGAGAAAGATTATTTCAAAGAAAAACCAGTGCAGAGAAGAGCTGTGCTCCGATTACTAGATTTCATAAATTCAGTTTTATGATATGGCAAAGGAAACAGACTGCTGAGCTAGAAAATCAGGCCTCTAGGGGATCAGCCTTTGACAAATGTCAGAGAAGGTACCAAGAAACCTGTTCTAGTTAAAAAGTAAGATTGGCACAAATGGACAGAAATGGACCATAAACTAATTTTGGCTGAAAACCAGTACTTGTTTCTAGCTGCAAGAGTAAGAAAATTCACAAGCAGCCTTCTAATAGATATAAAAAGGACAAAAAAAAAAAAAAAAAGGAATCCTGATTCCATTTCTGAACACAGTTAGGTGATAATCCAGAAGGCAGACAGCAAATTCATTGAGCATTGAGTTGGGTGTAACTGTATACAGATGGAGGAACATACAGAGGAGAAAGAAGCATTTTCAAACATGTTGGGTCCTCTTCCAGGTCGAAAAGCTTTCATTCATGTAAACTCTACTCCCCATGCTCTACACTAAGCAAACTATGGAGTCAGGACTATTAGGACATTGTTCTAAAAGGCTCTGTACTGGTACAGCACTGAGGTGTCTACAGCCACACATTGTCTTGGTGCACTAGTAGGACTGGCAGTGCCTGGGACGCTCATGGCACTACCCTGGACTCAAAGCTGCTGCCAGTGTAAACTGCAGATGAGCTAACACAACCAAGTTTCACACATCCCTGTAACTATGACAAAGAATAAAGGTGACTCCTGTTCTGTTCAGCCAAGGGCTCCATCACCACTTCGGGTACTTATTGCCAGAGTTTTCTGTTTGGTTGGTGGATTGGACCCTTTGCTAGAACAAGATAAATGCTGGAACAGCACCTGGATTCCAGCACTTGCAAGAGCACAGGGACATGTCAACACTACCATCAGATACACGGGAGGGGAGTCTGACACATCGCTTTGAAGCCTTGCCTCAAAAGCACTAAAAAGCTTCAAGATGTCAAAGTGCCACGTTAAGCAACATTGCTCAGGAGCACTTTTGTTCCTCTCATCCAAAGAGGCATGTCAAACCCAGCAGTGCATCAGCACATTGTCAGATATATTATGCTTCACCTAATAACAGGAAGCCTACAGAAAAATAGGTATGTCTCAATTCCAGGATTCACTCTTCATAATGGTTAGAAGAAAGAAAATGCATCAAGTATTTTAAAAGAAAAATCTGCATCTCAACCTGTTCTCAATAAGTCTGCTTGCACTCTTGAATCTAAAACCTGTCTTTCATGAGAATTGCACTACCCATCGCTTAAACTTAGAACATTTTACAGTTCTCAATCTTAAAATGCTTTCAAGATTGTTCCTGAGCTTCACAGACTTACTGGTGATGACACTGTTAGGGGCAGAACCCAGGAAACCTGAAGATGCCTCTTTGTTCTGAACAGAACACTGTAGGAGCAGTAGTTTGAATTGATGTTTTGACTGCTGTGCAACAGGCTGCTGACAAATATTTGTCATTTCCCTCTCAGCCCTCAACAGTAGGGATAAAAACAGATACTGATGGGTTTTCAAAGTAACTATGCCCAAAAGAGAAAAGAAGCCTTGCATCCTTATCTAAATATTCACAAGAGCATTCTCAGTGTCCAGCATGTAATCCACTGATTTACTAAAGGAATTTACCAACTGCTAAAGCAAGGATTAGCTATATCTAATTCAGAAGGAGTTTTAAGTTGCCTAAATATAAAACTAAGCTGCAGGAGCAATCCTGAAGAGCAGAATTCCTGACAGCAAATTCTCATTGACCGTTTTGTTAATACACCAACACAATCAAAAAATCCTGAATCCTCAAAGAGAATTGATCAAGTATTCCATCATAGCATAGAAATCAAAGCTTTATTAAGGCTGTGCAGATGAACTTCCTCTTTTCTCAAACGTTCAAAGGTTGGGGTCACAGTTTCATTCAGTGCATACTGCTGCTACTCTAGGAAAGGTTTTTCCCCCAGCGGGTGATCGGGCACTGGAACGGGCTCCCCGGGGAAGTGGTCACAGCACCGAGCCTGACAGAGTTCAAGACGTGTTTGGAAAATGCTCTCAGGCACATGGTGGGATTCCTGGGGATGGCGCTGGGCAGGGCCACGAGTTGGACTCGATGGTCCTGATGCGTCCCTTCCAACTCTGCATATTCTGTAATTCTGTGATTAACTGTAGGATGCCACGACACACACTGTCCGTGGAACCTAAAGCGTCTTCCTCCAACTTTCACTTGCCGTGCTGCTGGACGGGACAGAACGCCCACCCGAGCGTCACTGCCGCCCGTCCCCTGCGAACGCCAGGGCGCGACCCGCGCAGGGCCACATCAATGTCATCTCTTCCAACACCGAGCGGCAGCGCCCCGGCCCCGCCGAGCGCCGGGCTGCCGCCCTCGGGAGCGCCTGCCCCGGAGCCACAGCACCGCGGGCACCGCCGGGCGCGGGCAGCGCCCCGCCCGGCCCGGGCCCGCTGCGGGCGGCGCTCCCGCCGCAGAGCAGGGGTCCCCCCCGCCCCTGCCGGCCGGGCCGGACGCCCCCGTGCCGCGCGTGGGGCGGGCCGCCGCGGGTCCCCCCTTACCTGGTTGAGCTCGTTCTCGGCGGCGACGCGCAGCTTGGGGTCTATGGTGCCCTTCAGCGCCTGGATGATCCTGTTGGGATCCATCTTGGCCTTCGCCTGCCGGCAGGCAGCGTTTTCCCGGGGCAGCAGGACGCGGAGGAGCCGCCGCTAGCGCCGCCGCCCCCCCGTGCCACCAGCGCGGGCCCGCGTCCCCCACCCCCCCCGGCCCCTCTCCACAGCCATTCACCGGTTTGCGACAGCTGGATATCGGGAAACGGGCGCTGCTTTACGGCCGCGGCGCCGCCTTCTGGCTTCGGGAAGGGGTCGGCGAGAGGTGGCCGCCATCTTGTTGTACGGATAACAGACCGGCGGGCTCGCAGGGGGTGGGGCTTGCAGGCCCTGACTCCATGGGGGCGGCCATGTCGCTGTACGGAACAGCGGGGTTGGCTCCCGCCGCGCCCTGCACGATTTATTTTTAAATTGGGATTTAAAAATCCCCCCCCTTTTTTTTTTCTTCATAGTTTACTCTGTTTTTCTAGGTAGCTTTTCAGCTTTCATGCCGGGCTTGCGCGTTCTGTGTTTGTTACCCCTCGAGTCGTTCGCGCTAGCATTAGGAGCGAGAGCGCGGGGGCTGAGCGAGGTGGGGAGGCCAGGTCCATGGAGGAGAGCTGGCACTGGCCACACTTAGCCAGGTGCCTCAGGGATGTGCCCTGCACAAGAACGACTGACAACATACAGCAAGACAGAAATTTGCTGCCTGGAGCTTACAAAAATGCACAGTTGGGTCACACGTCGTAATTCCTTCCCTGCTTCTGAGCGAGTTTCTCTGTGTTACTTGTCTTCATCATTATGTAGGTTAGTAGAACCTGACAAGGGTTTGCTTATCTTAGTTGTGTTTGTGTGTGAGAGGTGGTGGGAGATGTTTACCCCTCAGGTTGTCACAGGAATATACAAACACCACCTCTAACACTTCAAAACCCGAAACACTTGCCCCACCCTGATTCTCCACCTCTTGCATATTATTTCCCCCCCATAAATTCTAGAACATGCAAGTGAACCAATGTAAATTTTAAGCATCTGTGCAGGTGTAAGAAAGGTGTCTGTCAAAGGTGTAATTCTCAGGTAAACAGACCAGAAAAACCTCTGACTAATACAGTTTTGGTGAGCCAAATCCTTTGGTTACTTCTGCAGGTGATGTTTTACATAACATTTACAAACCAGAGACGTGATTAACTGGTAGGAAGAACAGAAAGACTGCTTTCTGTGCTTAGGAGGAGTCAAACACAACGGCAAATACAAGGTCATTCCATTATATAGGTGCCTTAATAATATAGTTGGACAATATGTCATTTGTTCATTGTAATTACAGTATAAACCAAACTGTTAAAGCAGCTGGCACTATAGTGATTTAATAATAATTTTAAAACATGTCCCTTCGTAACCTTGCCTCTAATTAAAAAGGAATCTAGCTGTCACAATAAACTGCACCTACCTGGCACGTGTGGATCATGCGCTCTCTTGTGGTTTTCATCACCTTTTGAAGTGTTGCAGAACACCTGATCAATATCTTTCCTTTCTCCTGTGATGCAGCTCTACAGCATCTAGCAAGAAATCATAAGCACTTTCATAAACCTTTCTATTTCTTCTTAAAAGCAGATGAGAGTATGCTCAGTAATCATAAAATTCAAACAAAAACAATGTTAGAGTAAAAAGTACATATTATTAACTATGGCAATTCTTTGTTGCTATCCCATTTTGATTAAGGTAGTAAATTATCCAGGGAAAACTGCCCATTTAAAAAATCTTGGATTCTGTATCAAAGCAAATCCAAATTGCTTTAAAGGATCTGTAGTGGTGTATATTCTATTCTATTCCCTTTTCCCAAATTAGCATGTTATGGACAGTTTAAGAATGGTTCAGTTTCATTCCATTTCTGTGCATTCATCCGTGGCAGGTGAACTTAAAAGTTATTAAATTTATTTATTGAAGGACTTCTGTAGAGCTAGTGATGTAAAACGTATCAATAAAGAACAGAACATACTTGAGGGCTATTATAACATCTCCCTAAAATGTTTTTCAGAATTTTATTGCACTTACCACTTGTATTTAAAATGGTACTTTTAGTGTTGCAAGCATTGTAGTCTACCTGTTTCCTGGGTTTGCCGGATGCCCAATACTTCTTTCTATAGAACATGAACCTTCACAGATACCTGTGACTATGTTAGTCTAAAAATAAGTTTAGTCATTAATTGAGATATTTTTATGTGACTTTGAAAACTTCAGAACTGAAGTAACTACTTGTAAGCAAGGACTCATACGCCTTCTTGTTAGAGTAAAGATTCTGTTAATATTTGGGGTTTCATCTGCTTACAGTGAATGGTTGGGTTTTGTTTTTAAAGTCTGTTCTGCTACCCTGCAAATAAAGAATCTGAGGTAAAATTCAGAGAGAATTTTTCTTGTCTGCTCTCTAACTGCTGGTGACAGAAGATCCAGTGTGAAGGGACAAGTGAGATATTAAAAAACTACAACAAATTAAATCAAAGTTGCACCAGTATGCAAGTTAAGGAGAAAAAAAAGTGTGATAGTACCAGGAAGATATGGAGATAATGCAAAGCAAAGATGTGGGTTTTTTAAAGTTCCAAAGCTTTCCAGGTGTGCTATAACAGTTTTGTGAAGTATTTAGAACAAATTACCTTATTTTAAAACTCAGTGGTGAAACCAAGGATTTTCAAAGTAACCTGTTTTAACATGAACAAAAATTAGAGGTGGTTCTTTACAGAGTTGCCATCAAGATAACTCTGTTAAATTCAAGAACTTTGAGGAAAACTTGGAAAGCCTTACATCTTGCAGGTTACTTGCAATTAGTCCTTTGACTTTTGGTGGCTTTGAAGTGCACTCTGATGAGGTCTGAGCTGCACATAACACACTTTCTGCTGGAATAGAACACCCCTCTTTTTCATGCCAACCAAGTCCCTTCAGGACAGCACCTGGTTGTAAGTTGTAGTTAATAAAAGCCACTCCTGAAAAAGCGTGAGAAAGAGAACAGCGCTCCTCTGTGTGATGTGCTACAGGCTAAAAGCAAACCACTGTTTCCAATGCAGGGTTTATTTCACTGTAGTCAACTAATGACTAAATGATAACTAATGATCACTGAAGTGATTGGATTGGTACTTAGCATGAAGCCTTCATTCCATACCAACCACATCTCAAACCTTACTCTAGGGCCCAAAAGCTGTATGAACTAATACTTTCCAGCCAGATTAGTACTTCACAATATTATTGTTTGAAGTACAACACTGCCAGTAAACATTCAATCCACAAATACAAATACATATGGTTTTTTCATTCTTAATAGAATTATTTATAGTTGGGAGAAAATTAAGTTGATCAGAGACTTGTGAACCAGTGTGTGACTAGGGTTAATTAATTTTTACCTGGTAATGGTACTGTATCTCTCCAATTATAAATACACAACAGACTTTTCATATCCTTCACCAGACATGTATAGGTTTAATAAAGAGCTAGCAAGGATGATCTGCAGCAGATAAATGTATTCCAATCCTCCAGACACAAGCCCTTGATAAGTGAAAATTCCAAAGCCATCTCCCTTGCTGACTGTTTTGTTGGAGTAGCTATACATAAAGCAGTCAGGGAGGAAAAGGTACCTAAACTTAACCAGCAAGACAGAGCAGTGACATTCTCTGCAACACCACTGCAGCCTGCAGCATGGAGGTTTCCTTAGCTGCAGGAGGTCAGCCATGGCAGTGGTGGGAGATTGTTCATTGTCTCCCCTCACTTCCATAACCTGGAAAAAACCCATAAACGTCACAAGTCTATTAGAATTTTGAAAGCCTTTGTCACAGTTGAACCCCCTGAGCTGCCAGCTCAGCCCCACACAGCCCCAGTGGGACAGGGAAAAGAACTGGAAAGGCAAAAGTGAGAAAGCCCTTGGGTTTAGACAGAGACAATTTAACAGGTAAAGCAGAAACTCAAGCAAAGCCAAGCAAGGAACTCATTCACCACTTCCTATGGGCAGGGAGGTTTTCAGCCATTTCCTGGAAAGAGCAGGGCTCCATCACTCGTAATTGTGACTTCAGATGTCAGACACCATAACTCACATGGCCCCCTCTCCTCTCCTTCCCCCAGCTTGTATTGCTAAGCACATCATCCTCGTCTGCTCTGGGGTATCCCCTGGGCCAGCTGGGATCAGGTGTCCTGGCTTTAACCCCTCCCAAATCCTTGTGCTCCCACAGCCCACTCTGGTGGGGCAGTGTGAGAGGCAGAAAAGGCCTTGACTCTGTGCAAGGCCTGCTCCGCAGTAACCAAAACATCCGAGTTAGCAACACTGTTTTAGTCACAGATCCAAATACAGCCCTACACCAGTTACTCTGATTAAAATTAACTCTCTCCCAGCCAAACCACTACACCCTCCCATTTCAGGGTAGTTCAAATATTTCACTGATGTCAAGAGAAGGAAAAGCAGAAATTTGCTCACTATGAAAACATAGTGTTTCTTACCTTTAAAGTTTATCTTCAGCAGGCTGCATGAGAGAAGTAAATCGGAGAGAATTTAGGTGGTATCCAATTTGCACAGCAGACAGCAATAGGAAATTTAGCAGATTGATGATGCCCCTTTGTATGTTTTAAGTAGACCCAATTATAATCCTTATATAGTTAAGGCATTTTGCCTAATATAATCATGTAATCAACTTCTTTTGACAATCACTGAGGAGAAAGAAGTGTAAATACAACTTCCACTGTCAGACAGCATTTACTTGAAAGCTACACAGTGAAGTATTTCCAGGTTGTGAAACTCACCTGTTAAAAGCTTTGCCCAGAAGCAGAATAAAGAACTAGGTCATTGGTCTGAACATACTGACTAGATTAAAACTGTGTCAGTAGAAAATGCACTGAAATATTCTGAAGTAATTTGAGAAGCTTTCAAAAACATTTATCAGTCTAGAAGGATAATGAGATATCCCTACCCTAGTGTTTATCATCATAGACAAGTCATATTACGTAACATTTTTATGTATTTTGGAGATCAGAATAGCAATTTTCTACCAGTGGATTTTGGCCAGCTATGGGTATGGAAAAAAGGTCCTTGGCTTGGTCTTCTGCTGTGTTTTTTTGAACACAGTCTTCACATTTAAGGTTTAGTTACAGCCTTTTGAGTTGCTTCTAGTCTGCAACTTTCTTTAGGACAGTACCTGCTCAGTTGTACTTACCCTCCTTTTTGTAACAGAGATTAGTAAAACATGTGTTCCCAGCTGGCTAAAAACACAGTGAAAACCAGAGTTCTAGCTAAAAAGGTACTATGTGAGAAGCCCACAGGATTAAATCAAACATTTTTTAAGTTGTTCTAAGGGATGAGACTTCTCCAAGTTGTTTTCTTTTCAATAAAAATAGCAGGACAAAACCAAACATTTTATTTTAAAGTAGCTACTACTGTAGAAGTTATTGTGATTCAGGCTGATAAAGCCTAAAACCCTCCTTTAAAAAAAAAATCCATTACATGACCTATGGCCAAGGAATTATATGATTAGATTTTCTATTTCATCTTACCTGCACAATTCTGGCTGTAACTGTGTACTCTTTTTAACTGGGAATGTAAAAATCCATCTTATACAAGATACAGCTCTGAAATTGTTTACCTCATATCTAGTTGAATTGTGACTTATTCTGCAGTAGGTGTTCTGGAAATAAGCCTCTTTGTTGGCTAAAGTCAGAACTAGCATGTTTAAAAATACAAAATACAGGCTTAGTGTACAACAGTTAAGGCTTGACATTTTTTGTAGTGGTAAAAACTTGTCCTACCTCAACTTCTCTCAAAATTTGCTAATGGAATCAAACCCAGACTTGATACATAATCACCCTCAAAATCTGTATGAAAAAGAAAGCTGAGTTTGGAACAAAATCCAGATCTTTATGGCAGTAACTTCATGAAGCCATGCCAGACTTGTTTTGGCATCTGCATGATAGCAAAGGCAAACTGAAGTTGGATGCTGAGAAAGCACTTAGCTAGAAACAGCAGCTTTATACCAGGTCTGAAGTTTATTCAGTTTAGGTTCTTACTTTTACCTAAATAAGCAGATAGCTCAGCTGCTTTCACTTTGCACAGTTCTGCTTCAGCCTTAGATGTACCAGTCAGACTTGTGCAGCAGCTAATTTAGTACACTCAGATCAAGTGCTTTCCACTGTTAAAATAACTTACTGAAGCCTTTGAAAGGAGAGAGCCAGTGACCTACCTTGTTACTAGTACATATTACCATTTTAAACATCAAAACTATTTATAGTATTTGACACTGCAGCTTAGACAAGGACATGCATCATGGCTGTTCAGTTCTCAGGCCACAAGAGTGCTGAAGGCTGGTCAAAAAACCTAAGAGCTTTAAGAAGGGGATTTCAGAAATGCTTCCTAGCATTTGTATTCAGATTTGATGTAAAATGCAAGCACCAGGTTTCAGCTACAAATCCCCAGTTCCTCAGCATTTCTCTGAATTGAGGAGAACCTGTATTAAAATCTGATTGAAGTCTCATGCAGGGGGAAAGCCATACACCTTTATGCTTCATAAAGTTGAATTTTAACTTTAAAATATATTGCAGCTGAGTAACAGTGTAAGTCAGCCCTTCAGTGACTGTTTGCAGGTATAAGAATTCCAACTATTTCACTACTGAAGGACTGATGCTATGACCATGCTAGATTTTGACAGGGTATGTATTTAAAAGAAGTAGTTCTAATGAAGTACGTAGCATTGCACTTGTAATTTCCCTGCCTTTCAGGTAATTTCTTGACCTTTAGAAAGAAAAAGGTAGCTAAATCTTGAATTCATTTTCATCAAGGTAACACTCTTAAGAATGGCATTAAGCAGGAACTAAACCCCAGTTAAATACACATTACCCTAAATTATTGAGACCAGTTCTATATAATATTCATGTACACCCCACATCAGGAAGAAGGTCAGTGTTATGTCTTAAAATTAAAACCATGGGCAAGATTAATACTAAAATGCATATTAACTTGTTTTATTGAGGCACAACAAGGCATTGTGAATAGCCCATACTTGAGGCAATCCATAGTGTAGTAAGCTGGACATTAATACAGTTTTGGGTAAGTGCAAACAATATACATTCACAGCTTTATTAGCAAGGCTACATCACAACTGATAAAGTGCCAAATTAGTGCTGATTCAGTACCCCAACTCCATGATTTCACCTTGCAAAACAGGACCACCAATCCCCCCCAATAATGGAACCACATATCCTCTATAAAGTCAGTAGTAAGTGCAAAGCTAGTCCCACCCCCCTCACCAAGGTGTTTGGAGCAGCTCTTTTGTAAACATTGCACTGGATTTTAGTCCTGATAAAGGAGGTATCCCGAGAAGGTGGAGTATTTCCAGCTACTGCCATAGATGGCTCCCCGGTGCAGCCGTAGCCAGATCTGATCTCCCTGGAACAGCTGCAGGACCGCATGGTTGCTGGCTGTTTCATGGTCAGGAGCCCCATCATTTGCATATGCTGACACGAGGACCTCTTCATTCTTCATGAGATTCACATACAGAGGGACATTCACAGCCAGTTTCAGCATGTGGAAGATGAAGACATAGGTACCATTCACCGGACAGTTGAACCTACCAAGCTGGATATCAAAAGTTTCTCCAAGGTTGTTGAGCAGCAGGTCAAACACAATGGGCTGATCCAGCGTTCCAGGGGCCAGGTTGGACGTTCGAGCAGCAGAGAAGGCGACCCTCATCTGCTGCGGGAGCGGGTACACGTGCACAGGGAGGATGGTGGCAGCCTGGCTCGTCACGGGCACATCCACGGGGGTGATGCTGCGAGAGTCTCCCTGCCCGGAGTCCCCACTGTTGAAGGTCTCATTGTCTCGTTCTGGGCTGCTCACCTGAGAGGAGTCACTCCACCCTGCTGTTAGGAACCATTAGCAGTGGTAAGTACTACAGCAGAAGGATACCCTTAAGCCTAATCTCAAGCAGTAAGTGTACAGGCTTTGCAGCAGATCTTTGAGCCACAGCAAGTTGTCAAAGGACCCTGGTGAGAACAGAACTTTGAAGCTGACTTCCATTCATTACACTTGCATTGAGCAGGATGGGACATAACTGGGCTATGAAAAATTACTTCTTATCCTTCCAAGTAGGAGAGGGCAGTAGGTTATAGTCATTTTAGCTTTACTATCTCATGTCAACTTAAAAAGCACATGCTAACTTTTGAGAGGAAATAAAATGTAATTGCTGAAAACAGACAAAGTTAGAGCCAAGTCATCTTGAAGATCTAAATTTTCACTTTGTTACCTAACACTGTTCTTCTGTAGTTGCATTTCCGGTAGACCTTCTCAGCTTACAATGCTAGAATATTTGAAGTCTGACAAACTAGAGTTGCTTTTAAGTTTTCTGCACCTCGCTCCCCAAAATAAAGCTGTTAATCATTTCAAATATCCAAGTTAAAAAGATCTAGAATGAAAACATTAATAGATCCAAGAAATTTAGAGCAGTCATACTTAAGTTACAATCCACTGGAAAACAACACCTTAAGACAGACAATAAAATAAGTGAAGTTGCTGTGAGATCTCAATACTAATGAGTACCTCCATCAGCCGTTAATTCACCATGATCTCATTTAGTTCCCTTCTGAAGTATATTCTACGAATCATCCCTCAAGCTAGGATATGACCTGCTTTATCCTAAAACAGCTTCCACAATATGCCCTTTAGTCCTTAAAATAGTGATCCACAGCTACTCTTTATCTCACTTCTCACCAGTAGCTCTGGATGTCCATCTTTTTCCAGCACATACAGTAGTAACAATTCATCTTGATTCCAACTCTTCAAAACACATGGTATTCATGCTTGGACTCAAATAGCCTTATTTATATCTTTAATTTTTATTCTCCAACATGGACATACAGAGTAAATCTGTATTACCAAATACATTTTCATAAAAAAAATATTTTACACAGTCTCTGTGATCTGATAGCCTCCCCAGAATAAAGGGAGACTACACAACTAAGGGGAGAAACCCAGTGCTTCTTCCCTGAACACAGGGAACTGCCCTGTGTGCGTTTTCCTAGTCAGGTTATTTGTGAAGTTCAGTAAGTGACCTTCACAAACACAAGTACCACTGTGCCAAAACTTTGACATGAACTCTCCAGACTGAGAATTCTGCTGTGCAATGCTGTGGAAGAACAGCACTCAAGCCTCCAGCTAAGCTTGGTTGACTTACACCAAGCTCGATCTGTTAGGTGAGTGATGGTTTTCTGCTTTTCACACTGTTCCCAGTAACACCCCTGCTGCAATGCCCAAGCAGGTGTTGGACTACTGGAGGCCTGATGTTGGCCTTACCTCTGGAATTTGCTCGAGGACCACTACTTATCCCACCTCGTTTATAGCACTGCTGGTAATTAACATCCTAAAAGAGAAGTGTTAGGAAGATGGCTATAAGCAAGTCGGAAGTCATGTGAGGCAAATACACTTTATTGCACAATGAATTCAATCTCTAGAATAGACAGTGACAGTTCAGAAACAAGGTGTAGAGAAGCAGCTTTACTTATGGAAAATTTACTTTTATAATAGCTTGTATAAAATTAAAGGTCTACTTTGATGCCTGTTGTAGCAAGTTTGCTTCTGAACTGTGGACTCAGTTGAGGTTACTGAGCACTACCCTTAAGTCTGTCTCAAGTCTGTTCAAAGTCCACGAGCCTGTACAGAAGACACTGACAGACCCTCCTCACACCAGAAACCTTTGCCTTCTTACTTTTTTATTGATGGGTGGGGTTTTTTTTGGCCTACCCACATTGTCAGCCAGTCCATTTAGGAGTTCATTATTTTACATTACAGAGGCACTTTAGTGAACTTTTAAAATAATAGACCAGACTCATAGAATGTTATTTACCATCTGTTTGCATTTCAAAGATTCCTGTCAGACTAAAATCAACCTGTCATACAGAGATGTTACCTGTCTGAACTGACTTATTTCAGCTGCTGTCTACTGTTCCACAAAAGGGTTTGTCTGTGAAACAAAACCAACCTCTAGCTTGTAAATAATAGTTCACCTGTTAAGATAATGAAAAACTACCATGCTAGAAGATTTGGCTCATATGCAGTGGAAGGCGACTGGAAATAAAGTCAATACTTACCCTCTGAGAATATGGCATTCCAGCATAATCTCTACCAGGAAATTGTAGCTGGCCATAGTTGCCATTAGTTAATGAAGGTGAACCTCTGTAAGCATCAAATCCTGTTCAAATAAAGTTGATTATTCAGTATCATTGATTGTTTGATTTACAGTGCAAGTCCAGAATATAACTACAGCTCTTTTTTTTGCAATTATGTACATTAATTTATGCAGTAACAGAGCTATTCTTAAATTTGGAATTCAACAGGAACCTTGCTACTCCTATAACAAATGCATTTCATTAGCTACTCATAACTCACACAGTAGCTATTACAAAATGGTGTATTTCAAAATATTAACATCAGGCCCTACCCATTGCCTGTGATACTAATGAGATGTCACAGAACCTCTGAAAAGCTTGCTAAATCCAGAAACAGGATTAAGAAACACTTGCTTTTCTGTTACTTACACTGAGCTATTACTTTTATACATTTAGGGCTACTATAATCTTTTGCCTCTTTAGTTATTAACTTATTACCTTAAGCTATTATTTAACTACCAAAGCAGAGCTGCAAGTAATTTCACACCAGACTCCACCGAACCCCAGACTGCTGTTAAGTCAGAACTATAAAACTCATTATCTGGTGCATGTTCCTCCAAGGCACTGAGCAGGCTTCGCCCAACAACCTGTCACAGACTGAGTGCCACTTCAAAGGGGAATAGGCCACAGTCTGCAGCTGGTAGCTAGCAGCAACTTGAATTTCCTAACTACTTGTAAAGTCTGCTGAAACTTTCTATAGTACTTCAGGTAGCAGCAAAAGAATAACTTGTCTGCAGAGACCAAATAAGCCTCCCCTTATAACTCTTCAGTTTGTTATTCATCTAGAAGGGCTCTTCACTACTGGGAGCCTCTCCCACAATCCTGGTTTCTGCTGGTAATATTAAAGTGAATAGTGCTAAGCAAAAAAGGTCTTATTTGGGACAAACACAGCAAGTGATACCTGAAGAGAAAGATGCCTGCCCAGTTTGTCAGCAAGATGCCAAGAGAAAGAATTAAGTGGGTAAAAAGTTCAGAACAGCAAATGAAATTGCCAACAGAAAAGTCCAAATGAGTAATCTAATAACCTATTAGTGAAAGTTTTATTTTCATATTTAGGCAAGCTATGAAATTGCCATTTAGCCTGGTATCTCAACTACAGGGACCACAAATAGAAGTCAGAATGAACTTCCTTAAATTCTACAACAGAGGGCCCCATTCTCTGCACATTGTCCTTAAGGTCTTGAGACATTTCACATATAGAGCATGAATTCAATACTGTGCTGTGTTAAATCACATTCTATTTGCAGTACATTAGCTCTTTAGGATGACAGTAAATACAGACATACCTTTGTACCCACCAGGGGAGCGATACGAATTAGCCAGTGACCTTCCACCTCTAGCAGACCCTCTGACAGACCCACGACTGTTGAGGTAAGGCTGAGGGGGTCTGGGAATAACATTAGCCTGTGCTGGATAAAAGGCAAGGCTACCATTGCTAACAGGAACAGCTCCATCAGGTTGATAGTTCACTGCTTAAAACAGAAAGCACAGATAAGTCAAAGCTTTTTATAACTGCAGTAAGTTACCACACACAGAAGCAAGGGCAGTATTAGGACATTCAGAGACCAATTAAGCTGCTCTGAATATTCCATCCTTCTGTCCCTTCATTACTTCATTTAAGTGATTGGATCCTTCCCTTTGTTTTGTAAAGTGTAGTGCTTGTTACAATCTGTAGACAGTACAGGCTCTCAGTGTAAGGCCCTAACACCTTCAGCAAGAGTCAGTTGCACAGATCAGAACAAGCTTGCCAGCAGCATGAAAATACCCAACCTAGGGTTCAGCCTTTCAGTAGACATTCCTACCACATACTAGGCAGTTCAACTCCAAGCAAAATGTATTCAGGAATACTTTTCACTCAAAAGGGTGAATGAGTGATTAGCTTTCAACAAACTTTGCAACTATGAATATACTTCCACAAGACCATGCTTTATTTCAATCCAGAAAGCTTAAAATTGATCCAGAACAATAGTATAAACCCCTGTGTGAAGTCTGTGCAGAGCCATTGCACAAAGCTAGTAAAATTATGATTTCCCACAAAAAAATCCAAGGCTTATCACCTGTAGTCTCAATAATGAGAAAGAGCATTAAAGCTAAACATGCTTTCTTGACTGCTACACTTACACTGTTCTTTTGAGTTCCTAATGTCTCATTGACTTCACACACTATCAGTCTGTTTCTAGTCCAAGACCTGTGAAAATCATTCTGGCACAAAAACAGCAGTTGTAAGTGACCCTGAGCCATTTCATTAGATGGCCTTATGAATACAGGTCCTTAATCATCACTTTCCTTCATCCTAAAACCTCAAGGCATTTAGGGGCCAGTTTCATGTCAAATTAAGTGTCACCTATACAAACCCACCTCTTGCACTACCTGAACATCAAGTAAGTCAGGCTTGTATTGAATGCAACAGCTCAAGACCACTTGGTAGCTTACTATTTCTCAGGTCAGATTGAAAACTTATCCCCGATTTCTTATTTCGCATTCAGCAACTCCCAACACTGACAGCACTATTACCAGAGACCAAGTGAATGGTTTCAAATAAGAGTATTTCAATCATTGCTACTATTCCAAGACAATGATAGTTTGACTGGCAAGTATCACTGCATACTGGAATTTCTCACCTACTGGGAAATTCAGGCATGTAAATGACAACAATCTGTTCATCTAATACAGAAACAACTTTGAACCAGACTTCCATCCTGCTAGCAGTTTCAAAATTAAGTTTACACACCATCAACTACATTAGAGTTGATGTGTGCCTAATTTTGGACACTTATGTAGCATCTGTTAAGAACTTCACTGGGTTAGAAGTACTCACAGCACATGAAAATGAATTTAAATACTATTATAAACTAACATATTTAAGTTCTACTTGAAATACAGATGCAAGTGCAGTTCTTACCTGAAGACAGAGATTCTTGTGAAAGAGAGGTTTGTTCTGCAACATGGGAAGATTGCAACTGGCATTGAGGAGGAGTCTGTGTACTTGCTGTGGAGAAACTCTGGTTATATCCCGCTGAATACGAAGAATCCTCTTTAATTTCCTGGTCTTTACGTGGAGGCAGTGGTGCATTCACTTTAAATACCTACAAGCATATTTGAAAACAAGTGCTTAACACTAGCAGCTAAAGTCTCTCCTAATGCCACCACTCTGCTATGCTGTGGTTTGAATCCATGTGCTTTTTAGTCTATTTCTAGAACACCAGTGGTTTCTTAGAAATAACCAGAAACATCATAGATCAACCCATCCTTTTCCCACTCAGGAAACTTACAGAACACACTCCTGCTTATGTAGCTACTACCCAAGGAACACCTTGATGACCATAGCTACTGTACTCTGTCAGCAGAACAATTACCATACAACAAGCTATTTTCCTTCTACAGGAGATCCACTGGGAAATCCACTGACTACCTGTCCTACAGCTAAAGCTGAAGCTGGGACAGCCTGTCCTGAGATATTCACATTTGGGAAGAATTTGGGTCTTTCTGCATGTCTTGGAACCTGAAGTAACACTGCTATCCACTCAAACACTATATTAGACATCGTTTGCCCCTTCAGTAAATGGATCTTCATCTTTCCTACTCCTTTAAAGTTACCCAAAAGTAAACATTTAACCTAAGTAAGTCTTGTCATTCAAATGTCTAGTCTGGGCAGTACAATGATGAGCAGATATTACTGTTAGTTAAATCTAATAACCCAGACTTCAGTCACTCCAGTGACTGTGTTACTTCATAGCCAAAACCCAATTACCAGAAATAAGGCTGTCAAAAGCAACTAGTATCGACATCAAATAGGTAAAGTCTGTTTTGATTAAAAGGATCTAAATTTCACATAAAGAGCTGTCAGCAGTACTGGTACTGAGTCTACAGGTGTATCTAACATTTTCCAAGACTATATAAACTCTCTGAAGACAGACTTGGGCAAATGACACAGCTAGATGATGCAAGAAACATCTTCACAGTTTGACAATTCTTGCCATTTGCAGATGCCCTATTAATTAAAAAACAAGAAATGAATGCTTTTTCCAGGGTCAAGAAACCCAGTATTACCTCTAAGAAGCAGCATGGAAATGACTCATGATACATTTTGGACCAAAAACAAGCTTTTTTCATTTTGGTTTTTTGTTGGTTTTTTTTCTTCCTAATTTTTGATCACTTCATCTGGTATATAAAGAGATCCAAAGCTATCCTTTTTCTAAAAGAATTGAGAATGCAGGGCAGTCAAGCTGTCAACACCCACATCCTGAAGTATTTGTAGCAAGTAGTCTGCTTTTCCCTACAGTGAAGGTTACAGGTGGAATTCAAATCAAGGACTAGGTTTACAGGTCAAGCCTGCCTTTAAGCCTCCATAAGCACAATAGCAGCAATAGGATGTCTGAGGACTTGTAACCAGATACTTCCATTACTGTCACTGTGATACCACTGTGTGGCAGGGAATCATCCTGGCTACCTATTGAAATCCAATGGCTGTGCTTTCCTGGCAGCAATGAGAGTCTAAGCAATGTAGGGAAGCAGAAAACCCTGCACTGCAAAGTTCAAGACTCCTACCACTACAGGAAGAATGAACATCCTCATGACCTCTTCTACAAATACAGGAAATCAAGTAGAAAAAGTCAATGCACTGATTTTACTACAGAACACACACCAGGTTGTCACCAAAGTTTTAGTTGTTAACTCTTGTGATTTGAAAGGCTATTAGATACCTTCTTCCACCAGTTCCCATCACATATGTCTCAATACTGCAAGCAAAATTGTCTAGCAAGCTGTGACCTGCACCAGCACTTCTGTTAAAATGGAGAATGCCTTCAGAGAATCTAAAGTTTGCTTTTGAAAAAACCAGTAAATCCATGTTTCTATCAGCTTCTGAAGAAGGTACCAGAGGAGTAAATAATGTTGTCTTCTCTGTACTTGAACCTAATGAAGTGGAGACTTCCTCTGAACTGCTCTAAGCCTGCACTGCAGATGACCAGGAAGTAGCAATGTTTGATACTATATTTTCAGGCCATACACCATTACTGATGTTCTGTATTTGCAGTGAACATCTCGGACTGTGTGTTACATCTCCTAGATATGTACACTGACTGCTTGCTAACAACACAGGATAATGAGCAACACCAGTCTTCCAAAGACATTTTCCATGATTCCAGTGGACTGAGTTTTACCCCACTGAAGCAAACAGTATAACAAGACAAACTCAGGCTTCTGAAAGCATTTTGTCCTAATATCTATATACTTCAGGATTCTCTTTCTCCAATGAAGTCTGTTGTATTTGAAATCTTTTCCCAAGAACAGTTTAAGTGCAGTCCACCTTACTTTAGGGCACAGCTATCAGTCTCTTGATTTCAGGCCTGACTTCTCCCTCTTAGTTTCTGAAGGCCACTAAGATAGCCTAGTACTGGATTTTTGGCACTATACAGAGCAAAATCAAGATCTTTTTTCTTAGATGATATAAGTCCTGAAGGAGTCAGAGAACTAGAGGACTAATCTAGGTTTTATTGTTAGAATGATTTATCAAGTTCTGTACTATTCCAAGAGGAGCCAGCTCCTCAGTGTTGGCCCCAAGTTACTCACATCATTGTCAATGCTTTCTGTGTGCTGCATACTTACAGTCTGCATAGCCTGAAAGGGAGCTGCTGTTATTGTGACAGAGGTGCTGCTTGCTGGAGGAGACTGAAAGCTTTGCACTGGTGGCACAGAGGGCATGGAGGTGCTTGAAGTAGGCAATGGTGACTGCGGCTCACTTGGGAGGGGAATAGTTGCCTGGGGGAAGAACAAATGCAATGAAAGGTCACTTGATAATTATCAGGCAGTAACAGAAGCAGTTAATTTGTTCTAAAGCCTAGACTGACAGAAGTCAGCAGTTTCTACAGGATGACATTTGGACATAGTAGAGCTACAAAATAGCTTTTGCTTACAATTTCAAATCTTGCTGTGCATCCTCAGCAAACAGTACTTCTATTGCAGTCTCTGCTGATTAAGTGAAATGTGCCTATGAGCTACTATACATACCATTCTTTGGAATAATTTCACGATAAAGAGATGTTAGGTATTTTTCCCTACCACTAAGGACACAGAATGCTTTCTGTCCCATTTAAAAAAAAGAAGATTCTTTGGCTGATATCAAAAATCACTTCTCTTTTCTGGAGGAATGTAGGAAATTTAGGGTATCTGATTTTTTTTTTCCTTTCCAACTTCATTATGTTTCAGATTAGAAACAATGCTGAGTTGTCCAGACAAAGTATTAACCAGCATTAGGCCTCAGCTGTGCAGATGGCAAAATGAAGTGTTGATTTAGATATTTATAGGAATCAGGAGTCAAAAGGAACATGTCTAGAGCCTTACCATTTCAGCAACTTCAATATTTACCTTACTTGTGGATAGCTCACCTGGGCAATTTCAATCTTTTTAGGTATCAGTGGCTCAGAAATACGTGAACTTGTCTGATACAGAGGCTGGGAAGTATATTTCTCATTCTCTTGAGAAAGTGGTGTTGATGCCTAGAAGAAACCACAATGCACCTGCTATTATGAGTAGTACTACAGAGTTCTGGTAAAGCTGTGAAACACCAGTGCAAAAGTTGAAACAAAAAGATTCTGAAAGACCAGGACAAACATTTATTCCAAAGCCAAAGTATTAAATAGTCATCTTAACCAAAGCTTCAAGTAATTAGCTTTAGAGATTCAGATTTAGATTACTCTTCTTACACAACTGGTTGCACAACTAGCCCTGCAAAGTCAGATCATTTTAAGAACCATGGACTGCTTCAAGCACTTACAGGAAAGTTTGCAACACAACTGTCTCACTGAATTAAATAGAAAGATGTGTTGCACCTCTGGTAGGCTCTGTGGAACAAGGCTTTGCAAAGCCTGTGTCTTCTACAGTTAGCTCACACTTGTAATGCTAAGTTTAGGAGTTGCTTAATACTTAAATACGGAGCCTAGGGCTAAAGACTACCAGTCCTGTGCTCACCATGTACAGATCACAGTGCCTCAGACAGCACTGGGGTGTGCTTGCACACCAGGAGGAGAACTGCCACCATGGGGTGTGTTCCCTGCTTGTGCTGGGACCAAAACTGAACTACTGCTTTCCCTGGAAAAGACAGACACTAGACTTCAAGCTGAAGGGACTAGAAATAGGCTGGGCACAAGCAACCAACAATCCAAACAATCAGTTCACATTTTACTAAATCAGATGTTCTACTTTATAGCACAGCACAAGTCTTCCGGATGCATATTAACAGCAAAATTATTGAATTCTTGTCAGCACAAAGAGTCTCATGGCACTGTAGAAGTGATAGAAGGTGTCAAGAATTGGGACAAAACTGCTGATTCAAGAGGTTGTAAGACTAATGTATGTAGTATATTAAGAAATAGAGTAAGTACTATATATACCGTATGCTAATAACATGTACATCAGGAAAACAAATGTAAAAAGCAAGAACATTTTCTCTACGTACTCTGAGTTATAGAGTCCAGCAGCAAAGAGTCAGCTATGTTCTTAAACACAGCAATACAGTTCATAAGAGATCTTTAAGACACTGATCTGCATAAATTGAAACTTTTCAGCTGTAAATACTATTTGAATGTTATTTGAATGTTTAGCTTCACATGAAAACAATTAAGTAAGCAAAGTTTTAGGTCTCAGCTGAGCATTAGGAAGTCAGATTCCCAGTATTGCTTCAGTTAGTGTTTTAGAGAATATCTCAGTTTTTAGGTTACACACAGGTTCTGCCATTTCATGACAATACTCATCCCAATTTATGCAACCTCTTTATCATCATTAGAGGGAATACTCTACACTATAACCAAAGCAAATATTTATGGTGCTCCCATGTTCCCACAAGAATGTGCACCACACTTTTTAGTGAGCATTTTTCATCCCACACCCTCCCTATGTCAAGAAGTAGACTGTTCACTTTGCATTCATGCAGTATTAGGAAGACACTTCCACCCATCTTTAAGTATTCCAGACTGTAGGCTGTACTACTGCTGTTACTTGTCTGTTGTTCAAGTACAGTTATTCAGGAGGGCCCCAGCTCAGCTTTCTGCTAGGGCTGGCTGTCACACACATCTGAATGCCAGTGAACCCCAGGGTATGGTACCTGTGGTGTCACCAAGTCTTCAGTTTCAGAACCAGAACGAGCATGATCAGCAGATGCCAGGGAGGTGTTTGAACCATGCAGCGCCATGGATGAAGCAGCAGCCTTGCAAGGAGAGAAAACAGAGATAAGGTTTCAAAAATACCAAACGTAAATGTCTGTCACTAAAACTCACACCCTCAGCATGTCCAAGTAAACCTCAGAATAAGGCAGGGACTGAAGAGTTTTGACCACTCAGTCAGTCTTTTAGGAATTACTGTTCATGGCAAGGAAACGTTTAAAAGTAGAGGTCACAAGACATGCAAGCACAGTGACTGAATTTAAGGTTCATTTAATCACAACTACCAAAGCTTGAGGTACAATCTTTGGTGTAAGGATCTTGATGATGAAAACACTATCTAGGAAAGAAACTAGCTGTTCTCCTGCACACAACTACTGGCTATGTGACCTGAATCTATAGGTAAAATATGCAAACTATTTCAGCAGGTCCTCAACCTACTTCAAGAAACTTTAAGCATTTATTTCCCTTTTTCAACCAGAAGAGGAGCCAGCTTTGTCAGCATTTGAGTGACCTTAGACTCGCAAGTTACTATGCTGTATGAAATACAGAACTACTGGCAAGAAAAACAACTCAAGTACAAGTCCATGCTGGCAAATAACCTCTATCTGCCTCTTCAGGGCAGTCCTAACTTCAACTTACCTGAAGCGACTGTTGAAGAAAATCACTCTGACTTGGCAGTTTCTGCTCTTTTGAAGCTAGAAAAATAGAAGCAACATTTACTTTTAAATTCAAACACTACATATAGTTTTGGTATGCAGTTCTATTTTTAAAAAACATTTGGTATGTGAAGATACAAACTATTATGATCATGTGGACTGCAAGTATTTAAACCTAGCATCAGCAAACTACACCCAATTGAAAATTCAGGCTTTTGGTAAAAGAGGACAGGTATTCAATGACAAAAATATTTTTACCACAGAAAAGATGCCCACTTACCGGATTAAAAAAAAAAATAATAAACTGGGTAATGGAGTTCTATGGCCCAGGATCCACCCAGTCTTTTAGCATGGTCTGTTCTTTATATTTAAAGATGCTGTCTTCACCAGGCCTACTGATCTACACCCCAAACAAACCCTGTTAGTGCTTGCAAAATTTTACATACCATTTACACTTATAGTATCACCTACCTACAGGACTACTTGCTGGAGTAACTGAAGGAGGTTGGGATGAACCAATGGCACTTGGTGAAGCTTTATCAAAATCCAGAATGGACTCCTTTCAAAAAAAGATCACCATTGGGTAGAAAAAAAATTAAACTCTAGATACAAATGAAACATTCTCACTTGACAAGCTGCTTTTAGCTAATTAGGGCTACATTCATTCATTCAGTGCCAACACACATTGTCAGCAGTGTTTTCCCTAACCCAGTAGGAACTGGAGCTTTGTGCTACAGAAAGAACAGCAGAAAAGACATACTTGCATGAAGTTGTAAGTCCCTTGTATCTGAGTCATCAGATCCTGAAGTTTTTCCCTTCTCAACACTGGATCTTTTGGAAGAGTTGAAGTGGAGCAAAATTCTGCAGCTGGCTGATGTACAGGTTTAGGCACCTAATAAGGAGAAATTATGTTAAATCTAATACTGGAAGCAAGACAAGCTGCCTTATCCAATATACTTCCACAGTAACCTAGAGGTGTCAGACACTGTGGGCCAAGGAATTCTATGGTGTTATTGATATTTCCTGAATCAAGTTTTCACTTTATTAGAAAAGAATCTAAGAACAGAAAAGAAACTTCCTGTTGCTACAGCTAGTTAAGCCACAGATTTCATAGAACAGTTTGGGTTGGAAGACAGCTTGAAGATTATCTAGTTCCAACTCCCCTGCCATGGGCAAGAACACCTTTCACTTGATTAATTCACTTCAGTTTCTTCTAGCCAAATGTAAAGAAGTGAGTTGTCTGCAACTAGTGCAAAGTTAGGCACTTCCATCTAAGGAAACTCACTTCAGTTAAAGGCCAGAACAAACTTAAAAATCAAAGCTACATCATTCAAGGTTTACTTCCTCCCAATAGAACCTATACCAATAAGTACAGATCTTTTATTCGGAGGGCATTTCATGAGACCCAAGTGTTTCTACTAAAAAGCCAGATAATTTCAATGCACCACCTCCTACAGAAAGTATTACATCTGAGTTTGGCATAAATACACCCATGCTCCTACACAAGAGCCTAAGACAGACTTTTGCAGGGCTTTATTACTCCTTGATTATTTCAGATGGTTCCTTAAGAGTTCATCCCAACATATTTAAAAGACAAATATCAGAGAATAAGTCAGTCTAAGGTAACAAAACTCATTATAGTAAGCTTCTTAAGCAACAGAAGCCCTGTTATTTATAGGGTGACAATAATTTTAGACTGTTTAGATAGTCTCAGATGTCTTTTGAAAGCAGCATGGAGAAGAGGTAGGCTCATTTGAAGTATTTTAAACCAATATTTTTTTGTGGTACTCTAAAGTTTTATTGTTCTTATGTTTGTCTGTGCAGGTAGAGGGAGGCAAATTTGAAGACATTTAACTGCATTATTTCAGCTGGTCCAGATGTTGAGATATGCAGGAACGTGTGAAAGTCTTTATTTTCCTACAGGACAAACACCTATGTTTCTAACAGGAGGTTACAACTTCAATGTATTGTACAGCAGTGTTATGGAGTGTTTGCATGAAGTCATTGGAAAATATATGGCAGAAGAGTATTTGTGTTATGGTGACAATTGTCACACAAAGTCCACCACAGACTGATGAAGTGCTCTTTGTCCACTTTCAGGACAAGCCTAAAAACACCCTTGCATTTCCTTTTCAATAGTTTTCTGAACCTAATCTCTGGCCTTAGCAGAAATGCCAATACCATGCACAGGCAAGAAGCTTACAGCACATTAACTCTGGAGGATTCAGTTTCTAGTGTCTATGTGTCCCACATGATAGCTGCTTGCTGAGCTGTGAGGACTTCTACTTTATTCTATAGTTAAAAGATTGCATCTTTGTACAGCTCTATCTTAATTAGAAATTCTGCTGCACAAGCACTACCTTTAACTACCAGTTAAATACAAGTTTATATTGCTATAGTTTCCAGTAATGAACAGTAACCACAGCTTCTAAGGATATAAGTGTAGGACAAAAGATACAGTTGAATTAAATTAATCTCAGCAAGTTATAGATTAAGTTATAGGTAATCTAAATCTTTCTGTCCATCATTTTTAGTCCTCACTTATAAAAAGTTTTAATTGGACAGCACTTGCTGTCATAGTAAATCCATTATGGGTTTACTGATTCATACTTTTGTTACCCTCTTCCTCCTCACTACTATTTCTATTAAGACACAAGGACACTACCAAAGTGGTTCTGTGTGTTTGAAAATGGGTAACAAACTTTTCACCTTTAGGTGACTTAACTAGGTCAAATCCAGCAGCATCTAAAGCTCTTAAGACAGTCCACTAACTACGTAAGTGAGACTTGTACATTAAACACCAAAAAAAAGTTGAAAAAGCCCCAAGAGCACGAAAGCAGAAGAGACTTGTCACTTTTGCTTCCAAATATGATAAAATTCCTGTATGCTTTTACAATTTTGTCAGAGCTTTTATCTCCTTCCCTAGCTCATACTCTATGCATTCTGTTGGTAGCATTGTTTACTTCAAGAAGTACAAGAATGCAGAGTTACATAAACAATATCAGGGCTTTAAGCCAGGAGACTTTCCATGCCATAGAAATTATTTTCTAGTTCATATACATATTAAAATACACCAGCCAGAAGAAGCTGCAGTGAAGTTACCTCATTGATTTGCTGCTTTGCTGGTAGGGGTTCAAAACCCACAATATTTAAGTGCAATATAAGATCATATACAGAAAGATATCCAGAAATTAAAGTATTTCAGGTATTATGCTTTTTATAAAATGAGATGCTCTAAAGAAGCGCAGGTACTTGATATTCTTAAGATGTTTTCTTTCTAGCCTACTAGATGCTGTTTCTGGTAATAATTAAAAACTAGCAGCGGACTCTGACCTATTAGTCTGGCTCAGATCAAACCTGTACGTGCTAAGATCACTTAACATTAATCTGAATGTTGCTTGAACCACTAGAGTTAAACGGCACTGGTAAATTCAGAATCTAATTTGTCATAAGAACTGTTTCTGAAATCTAACTTCAACACTACTTATACATTCAGCAAAATGTATCGACTTACATTCAGCGAATTGACTGAAAGTAGAGGTGAAACATCTAGAATTGGTTCTAGGACCTGTTAAACCATTGCAAATAAACCAATGATCACTTTGGAATTTGGCTAGCTAGAATGGCAAGTACAATGGGCTCCTGTTAAAGCTGAAATTTTTTTAGAGTCTACAGGTCTACTTACATGCAACACTAATCACTTAAACCATCTGATTTGCTAGTGAAACTTCATTCTCTGAGACGAGATTCCCATTCCTCTCCAGGCTGGTTAGTTATGGAGTACTAAAAGAGTGATACCTAAGCTGTAAGCAGTGATTGCTGTGTAGATACACAATTAAAATCCACTTTCTACTGAGAGCAGCATTCACAGCAGGTATGAATGAAATGACACACTGGATGACAGCATAAGCCAAACTGTTTTGTTTTCCCATACCAGGCCACAAATTCAGCTCTAACCAAGTTTGCTGGTCCACAGGTTGCACAAATATTTAAACAGATCAACAGTAAACAGGTCTGCACATCAGCCCACCCTGCTGTCTCAGGCTCAGCTTTTTGGTATGGCACCTTAAGGTACATTAAGTTGAGCAAGCATATTTTAATATCTCAAACCATTTTTTTAAATACCTCAGAGCTCTAATAGTTAGTTTCAGCTCAGAGGGCAGCAGCAGTGGCACAGGTCTTTTATCTGCCATGACTACATCCCTGCACAAGAGCATTTATAGATTCTCTCAAACAGGTCCAGCTACAGCACTGCATTGCCTCTTTTTTACATAAGCAAGGGCAAGAGAAATTGTTATCTGAAAACCTTAACATGATTTTAATTGTTCTTTTTATGCACCTCAAGTCAAAGATGTCTTTTTAAACAAAGTTGTTATGGAAACTAGTTATGTTGACAGTACACTGTTTTCTACTCATTCAATATACTTCTGGTATTAGGATTTCTCAATAGCTACTAGGAACAAATAAGGCTAGCTGATGCTTTCCTATGGTCTATGTAAATCCAAGTTTGAACACTTTAAAATATGCTTTGCTTACTTAGTTCAGCAATCCTCCTTCAGTGACCTCACATTCCAGAATTTAGTTTAACTCTGCCAGTATTTTTGCAATTTTGCACATCCACACACTACTAGGGAGATTCTGAAGCAGTTTGCAAGTTTCTCCAGGTGACTGGAGACCCTCCTCTTTACTCACTGCAGCAGTTTTCTCAAACACTTAAGCCATCCATCTACCCATCCCATATAAAAATAAGAGGAAGCATCTTCTCATTAGGAAGCATCTTGCATTTAAGCTAATCTGACACCAGAAATTCCAAGGCACCTTCTAAGTGCTTGAGGCTATTCCAGTACTTAGTTTCAGTTACAGGAATGGTGTGCGTAGTTGGGTGCACAACACCTATTTGTGCTCAGAGTTACTTAGTGAGGCAACCAGGTTTTCCACCTGTACCACCACCACCTGTGGACACAATATTCTACTCAGTTTGAGTGTAAAGCTGGATCAAACTGAAACACCTTAATCCCACGTTGTTACCCAGTGCTGCATTGTTACATACTTTTTTAATCTCGCATTCAACCTTCAGTTTGTGGTCCTGCCTCTAGGCACAAGAACACCCATTTTTCAGTTATGCCAAGTTTATTGACAAGATACAAGGTTAATCATTTGCCATAAGTAACATGGGATGTACTGGTTCCTGCTTTCTTGCAGGAAGACAGTAGTAGTGACAACACTGTACAGAGAACTGCTCAATTCACCATATTTTCTTCCTGAAGTCTACCTTTAGATTAACATTTCTCTTAGTGACCTAAGGCAGACATAGCAGAGCTCAGTTATCTGTTCTGACAGTGATCAGCCTTGTTGCTACCCAAGCACAGGTGAGAAAGAAGGTAATGTGGCCAAAGGGAAGCAGCCTGTTCAGCTGTAAGCCAAGCAATGGCTTTCATTTTACATTTCTAACACCATGCTTTTGTTAGACTCCCAGAACAGCAATATGGTTTATGCATTCATCTGGAAATGCATATTTAAGCCCCTGTACAGTTGGTGTTGCTTGATCTAGACATTAGATCTCTCTTGAATCAGCAGCTATTTTAATCAAAAGCCTAAAAATTACTGAAGTGTTATTTGCATGCAGCCACAAAGTATTTGATCCCTGGATGAGTCATACCTGCTTTGTACTGCTAACAGTGGCCAGAGCCAATAGCTACAGATGAACCAAGTTAATTCTTCTGTCTTATGCATAAAGCAGTTATTCAAGGTTCAAACAGCAGTACTGTGATAATACAAAAAGCAAAGCAGACCATCTTGCTATTTAAACTCCTATTATTTAAACTTTAACTGCCAGAATTATTTCCCCAAAGAATGAAATGGTAGTCTAAATATTGGCCTACAAAATACACCTCACGACACCTCTGCTAACAGGTGGCTTTATTCCAATACACTAATGTCAAAAGCTTATGACAGATAATACTACATATGCCAACTCACTTCTTTGGGTTCCATATCAAACTTCTTTGGCCCCATCTGTTCCTTTGGCCCCATACTGGCAGCTGCCCAGGACTTCGGAGGGTTCTGTAACTGCGGTGATGACACTTGCTGCTGCCTGTCAGCTTTTTCCCAAGCCTCTCGAGTCTCCTGCTTCTTTTGTTCTGGCTCCTCCCTAACATGTGCAGCCCAAGCCTTCACAGGCTCCTGTTTCTTTTGCTCTGGCTCTTTCCTAACCGGCACTTCCCATGTTTTCATAGGGTCTGGCTTCTTTTGTTCTGGTTTCTCCCTAGTTTGGGTTACCCATGGTTTTGGAGAGTCCTGCTTTTCTTCTGGTTCTTCCTTACCTTTGGTTACCCAAGGTTTTGAGGACTCCTGCTTTTTCTGTTCCTGCTCTTCCCTAACTTTTGTTACCCATGGCTTAGGTGATTCCTGTTTCTTCTGGTCCTGCTCTTCCCTGACCTTTGCTACCCAGGGTTTGGGAGATTCCTGCTCCTCTTGGACACGTGCTACCCACGCCTTTGGAGCTTCTGGCTTCTTCTGTTGTTCCTCCTCCACACGGGTCTCCCAGGGCTTTGCAGACTCATGCTTCTGTTCCTCCTCTTTAGCACGAGCTTCCCAAGGCTTTGGAGAGTCTGGTCTTTTTTGTTCTTGCTGTCTAACACGAGCTTCCCAAGGCTTTGAGGTCTCTTGTTTCTGCTTCTGTTCCTGCTCTTTAATATCAACAAACATCTCCCAGGACTTTGGAGGTTCTTGTTTTCTAGCACACTCAGCTTCCCAAGATCTGGGCTCTTCTGGCTTCTTCTTGACAGAGTATTCTGCTTCAGGCAAATAACGCCTGTTGAGAAACTATATAGACCAAAGAAACTTAATGGCTCCCAAGAACACATTTTGCTACTGCAGTTCAGGTCAGTTAAATTAGGTCACCCAGCTACTGAAAACTGCTGAGTAAAAGCAGAGCCTAGACAGTCTAAGCACTAGTCATAGAAACTATGTGGCCATGGCTTTATCCTACAACACTGCAGACTAGCTTTGCCTGGCATGCCACAGAGAAACAGGGAACAGTACTGAACAGCACAAGTAAAACCCAGCTGAGTGAATCTATTGCCCTTATCCTCAATGCTACGTCATATTCCTAGGCAGTGATAATATCAAGTTCAATTGTGATTTTTATTAAGTTAGTTCTCCTTCTAAGCACCTAAAAAGCTCTGGTACTATATCAGCAGACATTCTGCAAAGCAGCACAAAACATTAGACTCGGTAACAAGGTATAACCCTCATTCTTAGTGGAGTTTTAAAACTAAAATGTCACCAGATTCTCATTTAGTACCACTGGACCTCAACTGCAGGCTATGTTTAGTGTCAGTCAGAGTTCAGTGATGATGTCCTAGGTTTTTCTAAGTTACCACTTTGTCATGAACAGGAAGTAAATATACCAAGTGAAGAACGTACAAAGCTCACTGGCTGAGATCTTTTTTCTGGCTAGACAGCAGATGAGAGTCAGGTAACCGTAAGTTACAATACTTGTTCTAGAGTACACCCTCTAGTGGGATACCTGGGAAACAGGGATTCAGCATTTTAAGAACCAGTTTTTCCACTTGGAAAAAGACACCTTTCCCACCTTTTGACCTAGGTCTAATGATTTCTATGCTACTGACAACCAAAGCTTGAGTTCAGGAGTCTGAAGAGCTGCTGAAACAGGTCTACACACCTCTGTACACAAGTCTGTCATGGGTTTCCTGCTTTCTTGACAAATCAGAATAAGACCAACATCATTTTCAACCCCACCAATATCAAGCCTACTGCAACAAGCTTCGCTTTTACAGAAAGTTTAGTAGATGTGTATTTTCTCTATTCCACAGTACACAAAAGATCAGTGTTTCCATTCTAAACGCTGATGCTTTGTTTTATTCAGGAAAGTGCCAGAGCATTAAAGTACTATACTGCTTCATGTAATCCTGCTCAGTTTATCCCAAAATAAAACTCCAGATGCCGTAACTTTGGGGTGAAAAACAGAAATGCAACCAAGTCTTTAATGCTTCCTACATCAAGCAACACCTAGATTGCTGTTCAGACTCCCTTTTTAAGTTTAAAAAAGGGCTGCAAAAGAGCATTTATGTATCTGATAAACCACAACACTAAAGGCAAGCAATTAACAGTAGAGTATCTTACCTCCTGTGGCTGTATTTCAGATTTCATAAGCTCCATAATGGATTCTAGAGAAAGGATGTTAATTGTTTTCAACTGATCAAATGCATGAAGGCAGATCAAACAGTAGCAACTCTTTAAATTTATTTAAATAGTAGTACCAATTTGCTAAGCCAGATATTCTGAAAGCTCAGTGTGCCATTCAACATGCTATTTGTAGACAAGCTTTTATTTCCTAAGTTTTACAGCTGCAGAAGTTTAGAGTTAAACAAGAAACATTTTATAGTGCTCATAATTTTCTTATCCTAATATGTAACATTCCCTACACACCAGACAGTTCCCACATCTTCAACTCGCTCAGAAGGCAAAATCATTCCTTCCTATGATTTAGTTTTTTTCTACATTATGCACTAAAATAGGGCTGCAAGCCCTGCAGGTTCCATTTCAGTTACTGCACTGCAAGCAAGCTATAGCACAGCATTAGATTTAGCACCAGGCTATGCAAAGTCAGTGCTCCATTCAAGACTTTCCCATCACTGACATAAAAATTGAACCCTGTAATATTCCACCTGGTTCTTTGGCAGACTCTCCTTTTGACAGCTGTCTTGTTTTCTCAGGTTTTCTATTTACTTCTTCTTCCAATTCTTTTACTGGCACAGTGGTACGAGGAGTCGGAATACTTTCAAAGTAGCCAGAGTCTAGAAGTTTGGATAACAGGTCCTTCATGTGCTTATCTAGAGAGTAAAAGTTCATAGAGGTAAAATAGCAAAATCTGAAATTAAGGGGTATTCAGACTACCGATTAAGACTTATTGCTTCCTCCCTTTATATGAACTGCAGTTTCTCCAAGATCACACATCTTACAAACCTATAGCAATTAAATGCTTCAGTAAAGGAAATTATTACACTATGTAATTTAAATTGAAAATATTTTTGCAATCCCAGGGCAAGATTGCAGCTTGTGTTTAAATGCCCACAAGATAAACACAGAGCCATCTGGTCTCCCACATGCTTAGAAAGGGCTTTGTTTACCATGTATAAGCTAGCCAGCATTGATAGTAAAATCATGTGAGACTGCAACAGAGGTAAAGCTCAACAGTCACAATGGAAATACTCTACAAGACACTTGCTGGTAACAGGATGGTGTCTCAGAAAGAAAAGTTAAGAACTGTAGAAACAAGCAGGGGAAATGCAAGAGACTGTTCCCAGACTGAACTTACTCCTCTGAAGCTGGAAGAGATTCAGAGCTGATATGGTTGAACAGAAGCTTAACTGTGTACTCTGAGAAGCACTGTCACTTTGCTCCTCTGTGCAAGCAAGAGGCAGCAGCTTAGAGAGTAAGACCCCAGAAGTAACAGTGATACTAGAAATTGTTTCAGAGGAGCTGGAAACAGGGCAGCCTTGAGAACAGGAAGAACATTCAGTGAAAGATCACTCCAACCAGTGACAACCACACAAACAAGAATTGTAGCTAGAATTTAACATGGCTATAAAAAACTGTCTTCCAAGGCAATGAATGCAAATAAAACAACCTAACAGCTTTATCTGAAGTCTAGCTTGCACACAAAGGGATACAAGACTGGCATTAAACATACTGATAAACTATCTACAGATACAAGGCTAAGGTTACCAGCCTGTAGCAATCCAAGCCTGCAGTTTGTCCAGAACTACATGGAAAGATTGAACACCTAGTTGTCAGTTCAGCTACCTGTATGTGGAAGTTAAACAGGGCACACTAATGCTCTGCTTTAACAGTTTCAGCATTGTTGTCAGTAACATATGAAAGATTCTTGCCACACAGCTGCTACAAGATTGGTGTTAAGACAACAAGCAAGGGCTGTTTGCAATAGGGAAGACACTACAACTCAGTTAAGGGCAGTTTCCTCACAAGAAAGTTGTAAACAGGAACACAAGGTGTATGTTGGCTTGCAACCAGGGATTTTGGAACTGCCACAAATAAATCTGTAGAGTCCCACATATTTTGGTATACTTGAAAAGTAAGGACACTTGCATTACATCAATGAAAGACTGCACTGTGCATCATGAGAGATCACAGCAAGTTGCATTAATGACTACCTTTCCCCAGTGTGGTGTCTTGCACTGTAGGAAGAAAACAGGTATGAGTCTAAAATTCCTACAAAGAAAGGAGACTCTTCAATGCTGTGGAACCTTCAGCCCAGGGCCAGTGAAGCTTAGTCAGGGTACTCAACTAAGCATTTTGTGGCTTAGTTCCAAGCTTAACTCATTTGCACATGGCTATACAAAAAGCTTCCCACTGTTCTGTAAGGTATTCATGCATCAGGTTTTGAATTGCTACCATCATTCCTCAAAAATATGCTAACACACAGAAGAGTAATTCTTGACTGGAAAATGAAAGCATGTGGCATTGTGGCTGACCTGTACTTAACTGAACTAGGAACAGCCATTCATCCTTGGAAAATCAAGATACATGCATCATTTCCAAGTGTTTAATTTGGTAGCCTTCCATGTGTATTCACTGGTTTTAAGATGTTTAACAAGCACAAAAATTTTAGGTCTTTAAGGTATTTCTCTAGATGAGACTCACATGTTGTTCCAACCACAGGTTTCTCACTTCCTTCTAGAAGGTCCCAGAAGTAGAGAGATGATTGTTCCATCTGGTCTTCAACACTAAAACAAATGACAGTTTTACCAGGTAGAATCATAGCCAAGATCAAGTGCTGCACTATCCCAATATCCCTCATTTTATGACATGCACTAATGTCCAGCCTTCCAAACCAAAGCTGCATATACAAAGTGAATAGTAAGCCCTGAAATCTCTGGAAGCAATTCATCTGTCTCTGTCTGCAAAGGATTTAACCTAGCAAACCTAACTTCTTTTGTTAGTCAATACAGAGATTCTAAGCACTGTTCCACAAGACCACATGGCTGAATTTCTTTCCAAGCCAGGACTCCCAAAAAGGGCAACAATTGCTGTTTAATCAGTTGGTCACATTTACTGGATGAACTTGTACAGGTGCACCCAACAGTAGCTGCCATTCTCACTAACTAGAAGCTCCTGGGAAACTTTCCTATAGGTCCAAGATCCACCTCCTCCAGAAGATGGAATTTGCAGTCCACTGCAATGCAACAGTATCCCAAAGGAAAGGATTATGCTTCTTGCAGAAGTAATACAATAAGAGTAACCTAGAAACAGTTACTTCATTGGGATGAGACACGCCTATGGTGTAGCTTTTTATAAGCAGCTGTTCTTTGGCAGTAGTTAACTGAAGAGCAAAGACTAGGCAAGTCTAGTGTATGACAAGTGACTAGAATTTTGAGGCAATTAAAGAATCAGTCCATATTCAAACATTACTTATCCATAAAGTGTCTCAACTGACCACCTACTTATAATATATAATAACTACTCAGTCCATATTCAAATAAAATTCTTGCTGCACTATCAGACAGGCTGTCACACTAAACATAAGCAATCACAGCACCAGAGCAGTGCCACATGAGCACTGATACTGATATTACTTCTGCTGACAGCCTAGTAACATGCATGACATGTTACATGTTTTGATGCAGAGGTATCAAAAACTTCAGGCAATTTTTCAAAACCACTTCGAAGCTAACAGCAAGAGCACCTCAGGAGCACCATCTCACATTACTCTGGAATAAAGAAGCACATCTGAATCGTGAATGTAAATGGAATACAGAAAGAGCTCTGATTTTACTGCGCTTTTTTCAGTTCATGAACAGTGACACCTCAGAGAGGCAGCACATCCCCAGCCTCCCTGCTAAGGATGGTATTGGACTATGTCCTCTCAGCCCCACAGGGAGACAAAATGGCAAAGTCTGTCTGTAACCTGCACCTGAGGCTGTAATTACTGCAGCCTCCCTCTAATGCTCCAAGTGAGGTAAATCTGTTACATTCCTAATCTCAGACCAAAGCAAGTGTACTGAAGAGAATTTTAATTAATGTTCCAAAACATGGTATTTAAAGACATGGCAGAGTCGAACAGAGGACATTTACACAACAAATGAAGCATACTAATTAGACAAAAACCCCTGAACTTACCTCAAGTTCTCATTTCTTTCTGGACATGTCAGTTTTGCAAATCTTATGAGGTAGTCTAGTTCTTTAGAAGGCAAGTATATTGCACCATTCACACCACCTTTGAAATCTTTCTGAACATGCTCTTGAGTGAAGTTCTGCAGCACATACTGGACTTGAAGTATTGTACGTAGCTTTTTCTTCTCTGCTTCAAGCTTCAATAGACTCTCTCTCCTCTGAGCCTTCTTCTGTGCTTTCAGCAGCTATTTTAATGCAAAATACAACAATTAAACAATTTAGTGTGTTTAATCCTGTTTAGTAACAAGATTCTAGGATTAAATGTTAAGGTCTAGTATTAATTATCCTACAATGAAGAAACCAACTATTAATTTTGTTTAGATAACAGAAGCTCCTAACTCCTCAGATACCCAGAATCTTTTAGGCTCCTCCTTCGGAAGAGCTCCCCATGTATCTACTAATTGTCTACACATCTAACTTGCAGTCAAACAGGATACTGGTAGTTCACTTGTGATACACCTTTGTGATATCTAAACCCTCATTATACCTGCTAGTTGTTTTACTGTAGCAGCTTTTAAAGAAATTGATAGAATTGAAACCAATGCACCGCTCCAGGCCTAGCTGACCTTTAACGTTCACCACAGAGTTAGAGAGGCAGAAATTGTCTCAAGTTCCTCCTAGTAAGACAACTGCTTTTCATTTTTGAATACTCCAGCTTAAAGGATACAGCAGAATCCCACAATTATTTCTGCTGGCAGAAGACTGAAACACTCATTAAATAAGCAACAACATGAGTTACAGAACACATACAGAATATGCATTCAAGTTTCTCATCATGCACTAATAGAACTCACCAGCAGAAGCTATCCAAGTAACTGCAGAATTTAAAATGCTTTAATATGTGTCAAGATGTATGAAAATTTTGTTCCCTACAACACACTGCAAAAGATTCAAGGATGCTGTTGCCAGAATAGCCCCTAGTGTTCCAGTAATGGCTACTGGCTGTAGAATCCATACCAGCAGGCACAGAGCCAAGTTAAAAACAAGGTGGGTTAGCCTTGAAGTACAGCATGAGTTCAAGAACAAGCATGAACTGGTTGAAGCTAATGCTGCATTACTAAAAACACCTGCACGAAGATACACTGGGTCACAAGGCACCAGTCATTCAGCATTCTGTTGGAGGCAGAGAAATAATGCCAGAGCAATGACTAATCATGTTTAGCTTCCCTGCCACTACCTTGGATCAAATCTTCCATAAGTGTAGAATTTGCTTGAGCCAGGAGACCAGTTTCTCCAAAGACAAAAGACTTGCTTGCATAAAACTAATGTATGTAGTGCTTTAAATCCTGAACAAAGACCTAAACAAAGCACTAAATCTGTGACTAGCCACAATTACAGACATCTGTGGAAGATTAAGTAGCAAACTCCACAAGCTTCAGTTAAATTTCACTGAGGGATGTACTTCTCATTGAAGTCAAAGTGATCTAACACCAGCACTTTCCCTCACCAGAAGCATTAAAAAATTCAGTTTGGAAGGGATCTTGGGACACTGTCTAGCCCAGCCTCCAGAAAGGGTACAGTGAATCAAGACCAAGTTGCCTGGAGCTTTGTGCAGTCAGGTGTTGAAGAAATCCAAGGACAGATTTTACCACTTTGCTAGGCAGCCTGCTTCTAATGTTTAATCACCCATTGAGTGACCATTTCCTCCTACCTGGCTGGAGTCTATTTCAAGTGATGATCATTGCTTCCCCTACCACATCTGTCATCAAAAATCCCAGCTCCACCCCTTGAGTATTTGCTGTCAGAAGGATAACTGCATCTCCTGACAAGCCTTCACTTCACCAGGCCCAGCAAGGCCAGTTGTTCCAGGCTCTCCTCACAGGTGTCATTTTCCAGGGCCCAGCCATTCAGGGGCCCACCGCTGGAGTCACTGAACCTTCTCTAGCCTTTGGCTACCAAGTGATCAGAAAAAGACAACTGGTTAACAAGTACCAATCAGTTCTCCTTAATCTACAGCTCCTCAATCTCTGCCTAGGCTTCACTGCTCCAGAGATACAGGACAGCAACTTCCTAGTATGGGCTGTACTGGAACAGAAGTGTAGCCATTCAAGAAGTAGCACAAATTTTGCAGTTACCTCCTGTCAATATAAAGAACAGTTATACTTACATCTTGGCTAAGTCCCGAAAAAGTCTTCTGAAGCTCCTTGGCAAATTCCAGGTTGTGCACTACTTCATCATACTTCTCTACTGCCTCCTACAAAGGAATAGATCCACATGAGGTTTTCATGCTTAAGACTACTGGTTGCAACTCAATTGCCTTGTACTTAAATTCTCATTGTGAAGTGGTCATTTAATGTGTACTTTTCTGAAACTGTAGCTTTTTAAAGATAATGTGTCTGTAGCTGGTACTTCAGCTGCAAATATCATTCACCCATAACTGTCTGAGATGCAGTGCAAAGCCAGCTCACATCACCAAACAGATATCCTACAAGCTTGCCTATACAGGTCTTGGCAAACAGAGGTAAACACTTGTTTAAAATCAGACTGGTCTGAAAGCCTGAAAGGAAAACAGAAGCTCAGAACAGATCTTCTACCCCCATGCTTAATTGAATGCCTTTACAGAAAATGTGTACCAACTTTAGAAATACACAAAGCAAGTCATACTTCCAGAAAAAACTCTTTCCAATTTAGTTTCCACAAAAGAAGCCATGTTACTGTCTTCACTAATGGCTTTAACCAGTATTTTACTGGCTAGTCTTCAAAAATACTAACTGCAGTAGATTATTAATTGGATTTTGATATACCCCTTTCTTAATGGGTCAGTTAGTTTCCCTAAGTTTCCTTGACAGCTCTGAGGATAGCAAAATGCTGTAGTTCAGACAGGCTGCCCATATCCTCACACCACAAGGTGTAGTAGTTTAATTCCAGATGTTCACATATGCTTTACACTCGGTTTGGTTTATGCTCCTGACATATCACAGGTTTTTCTAGAACAGGCCCAACAGTCTCATATAAAGCTCTTCCACAGCAGTGTTAGTGTTTCATCAGTGAAATGACAAAAGCTTAATCTAGTGTCCCAATAACATTTGGGCCACCTGCAAATTCCATATGTGCTCCTAAGCAACTGGAAAACACGTTTTATATTCATTGGTTCAGTTTGACTGCTCAGTTACCTTTATTCACTTGTTTGTGGTATATGAGACACTACCAGGACTAAATGCTGCTCAACACAAAGTGCAAGCTCTCACCTAGTAGTTTAAGTTGTCTTAACACAATTTACCAAGCAGTTTTGAAGTACTTTTTAGCAATTCACTTAGCACTGGAGAGAATGAATTCTAAGAATCCAGTGCCCACACATTTGAGGAAGACTCACAATCAACACCAACCATTTACTAGTCAGGTTACAGTAATTGTGCTTTTAACAACACAAATTGCAGAGTAAAACTCCCCACCTGAAAGCATCAGGAACAGCTACCACTGCTCTCCTGACAAGCTGTACCTCAGCCCACAGGAAAGCAAAAGCTTTCTTCTGTCACACCTGTTATTAGCATTCATTAACAGCGTGTTGGAAGAGCAGCACCGAGGAAAATCTGCTCTGCTTGCAAAACAGCACAGTAAGAGCATTTAAGTTGCTGGAAGCTCCTCATTTTTGAAACAAATGTTTCCTAATGTAAGGCTAGCACACATATTAGGTCTGGCAAGCATGCACCATAAGTAATTACAGCTTAATCCAAATTGCTTGCAAAACAGGTTCATCACCAGACATGCACTTCTTCCTCTGTGTGAGAAAATTAAAACTGTAGATGACATCAAGTTATATTAGAGCACACTGTATTATAGGCAGTTGGTTTCTTTAGGTGTTAAGATCTATTAAGCTCTACTCCAGCTTCAATTTGTATATACACCCAAATTTGCATCTGTAAGTTACAAATGCAGTATTTCTGTATCTTAACTACTAAAGCAGGGGATTTCACAAGATTATTGATTAAATATTGAATGTATATGTGCTTCTACAGCAGTCACCTGAACAGTCTGACTACCACTTGTCAGTTCACTATGAAGACTGAATCTAATTCTTTATTTTAGTAGTCTAAGAAACTCCAGAAACTGGGATGAAGATACTAACATTTAAAAAGTGAAGCCCAGCTAGGAACACTAAAATGCAGTAACCAAGTTAATGCCATTTTCCAAACACTGTCACCTGACATCTTCTCGCAGTCTGGGGCATACACCAAAGTAGTCAATGTATTCCAGACTATTCCAATTGACAGAACATTGTTCAAAAGTCTCACTGTTCATGGCAGCAAACAGATTATGAAGAACACCTATGATCTAAACACAAAAGTTTCTTGCCTACCTGGTTAAAGATCGAGTTGAGACGAATTGGAAGGTCATCAACCTACTCCAAACCATCACATTTAATTAACTTAGTTTTGCACTTGAAATGGCAAGAGACCACATCAGATTTTGCAGTCAAGTATTAAATGACAATTTACTCCAACAGGTTTACTCTACTTCTAAGAAGTTACTATTTCCCCCTCTTATCCTATTTATGTCTAACTCATTTACAAATGATTCACAGTAAGAAAACAGAATTTGTGTTCTCAGACTGCTGTACTGTGATAAAGTTAGCAATCGATATTTTTCCAGCTGGTTCATTAGCAGGATCAGCACTATCACTCAAGTGTCAGTAACTCTCATCAGACAATTACTCTTTAGCATGTGTCCACTACATTTTAAAAATGTGACTCCTAGATTATTAGAGCAATAATCTTTGGATTATGTGACACTGCTACTCAGCTTTGCTAAAGCTTTCAGGCTTCAGATCTAGAATCCATTCCAGACCAAGACAAAAAAAAGCCAGCACTGTCAGTTATGTTAACAGCTGCTTATAACCAACAGCACTGTGTAGACAACAGGCAATTTCAAGTAATAGCTGCTAATGAAGAAATCACGAGGATTAATTAGCCACCTCAGAATTCTTGAAGCTTGGGTTCTAAACATGCACTGCCATATAGATCAGCTGCACACAGATACAGGTACCTCATTAGGAAAGAGGTGCAGGAGCACTGAAGCTGAAAGTCTACAGAGCAAAGATAAACAGGGATCTTCTATTACTTCAGGGAACACCATGAAGGATAAAACAGGAGATGGAGCTTGTTGGCCCAACAGTCATCCTGATTACCAATAATTTGTTAATTTGGTTTTATGAAAAACACATTTACAAGCCTGTAGGCATTGCTTCTGTAAAAACAACCTCATCTCTTTCAGCAACCCATCCTCCCTGCCACATCAGAAGGCTTTGAGACCTTCCACACCTGCACAAAGCAAGCTTACCAATTGGTCTTGATTGAGGGCTTCTCCCTTCTTCAGACGATCTTTGTAGTCTTCTAGTTTGAGCTGCAGAAAATTCAAAGTAAACATTATACAGAAATCAATATAAAAATTAAGTAAGAGTGGAATAGTGTATCATAGAATAGAAAGCCTTCTACTTCCTCTTGTTGCCAGAGTCTGGCAATTTCAGTCTGCAAGACTGTCTACTTCCTTTCCCTACCACTGATTTTTCAGTTCTTACTTGCTACTTTTGTTTAATTTAAGAACTATTAAAGTAATGATCCAAGATCTTTAAGTGTCTTCAAAATCATCCAGTGTCCTTGTTTAAGTTCAGCTTATTTAGCTTTCCCAAGTCAAGGCTGGAATTTAGTTATATTATCCTTGAATAATCCTTGTTATGTCTGTCAAAAGTTTGGCTTTAGTTACATGACAAATTTATAGCCCTGTTCCCTAAGAAAGTGGACAAGTGTATTTAGGAAGAAACAAGATTTATTGCCAATAAATATACCAAAGCAGTCTTTAAATGCTGATGTAGCAATACAAAAGTAAAGTATTTGGTATTGCAAACTTCTTTAGGGAAAAAAGGTGACTGCCATGAAGTCAAATACTATTCCATTTGTGTATCTAGAGCTTCACAGACACAGTACCTATAAGAGCATAAGACTAGGAATACTTTCTACTCATTCTAGTAAGTCACACTCTTATTTGCTGATGAGGCCATATTGTCATTCATGTCAAAATCAAAGATACCATTGAAAATCACAAGAAGAAGCTTCCTGGGACAGAATTAGAATATAACACAAAGATGTTTAATCACACAAAGGAAACATGCTTTTCTGAAGTTATTCAGAATTACAGCATGATGCATGACATGAGACAGCAGTAATGCTGCATCTCCTGCAGGAGGATCAAGTCTCCTAAGCACATGGCCAGATGTCTGATCTACTCTCTCCCCTTGCCCTAAGACAGAACTAAAAGCTTTTCAGACATTTAGAGTAGCACAACATATTCACACAATTGCTTCACTTGTAGTCCTGATCCAGCACTGAAAGCAACAGCATCATTATTTCTTTTATCCTACAGAAAATAACATTCTCTCAATTAAAAACCACACACACAGCCTTCAGTCACCTGCCAATCAAAAAAAAAAGCCTTAGGGTGCAAAAGTCTGACTAGCCACAGCCACAACATTTTAGGTGTATAATTATCTCAGTTATTATTCTTACAAACACTGTTCTGTGTCCCCAGCCTCATAAAAGCAGAGGTCAAAACAGGAGATCAAATTTTGGAGGATTTCTGCATAAAAGTTTTATAGTCAGTAATATTAGCCTGCATTTAAAATATGTAAGTCAAATATTTATGCAAGTAAAGGGCAATATATATTTAATATAATCTGATATTTCCACTGTCAGAGGAAACACTTGTTCTTACTTCCAATTTTACAAACAATTGACATCTAAATTGATATCAGATGCATGTAATTGCAAAGATTTCTGCAAGACTATAAACCACGTTTAAATCACATCCAAGTTGGTTCTGAACTGATTTGTTCTAGAGAAGCATCTTCAGTTCTGATCAACATATATTTGCTCTCTATATACACACATAGCCTTATTCCAGCTATTAAAATTAATGGAAATAACACGAAATATTATTTAAAAGGCAATGAGCTTTACTACCGGCAGCTTAAACAGGTGCCGTGGGCAAGAACACCACGTTACCTTCTTTTTCTCGATGTTCCTGATCTTGTGTTTGAGGCAGATGAGCCCGTTGTCGATGTAGGTCTCGTACGCCTGGGAAGGAGAGGCCGCCGTGCTCAGCGCGGACTGCAGGGGGCTGGCGGGAGCCGGGCTCTCCCCAGCCGGGGTCACCTGCTGCTTGGCCGCCTTCATCCTCTTCTCCTCCCCTTCCTCCGACCCGCCTGAAGGTGATGATGGACGATGGAAAGGGGCTTGGGAAAGCTGCACCATTGAAATGGATGGAGCTGCAAAGAAACTCTTTTATTTAGCTCTCTCACAGCCTGCTCCCCCTTTTCGAGTTACACCTTTTCTTGTCACATCACATACTCGGAACGTGTAGTCACAAAATCGAGCCTCGGGAAGGACCGACCACAATTTTTCCACGCTTCTCTCTCCCTTTCAAAATATCTGTAGCAAGAATTTCAAAGCAAGGCAAACTTCATGTTGTTCGAAGCCTCCCCACCCATCCAGGCACTAAAAATCCTTTACATAGGCAGAAATAGACAGCACAGGGGACGGTTCCAGAAACCCAATATAGTGACCATATAAAAACTAGGCAGGTTTTCTGCACACATCACCCACAGGGGAAAAAACTGCAAGCAAGCAATTGCAAATCACGCCGCCAGCCTGGCATCCGGGCTGCAGCCTGAATGAAAATTTGGAAGTGGCATGCCTGAAGGTAGAGCCCCTCTCCTTCTCAACCCTGTTAAATCGGTTTTACCCTTTCATGACCTCTGCAGCAATCGAACCAAGAACTTAAAAACAACTCAATTTTAAAAAAATGCACACACACCGAAAAAAAAAAAACAAACAAAAAACCACCCACACCAAAAAAAAAGCCACCAAAAAACAAACCACCCACGTTTGATAAACCAAGCAGACAGCTTAGTTCAACAGCATCATTCCTCGTGAGGAACTGGTCCCTGCCTACACCCATCCAAAAGACGTGCCGGTGCCACGGCAAAACACCGGCCTCCATGGGAGGGGCTGTAACCTTGAGCAGAGAGTTTCTGCAAGAGATGCTCGGCCACCTTCATCTTCAACTACTTACGGACACCTGCTCCTGGCAAGCAATGACACCACAATTCTGCCTGCCCGCCGCCGGGGAGGCCGGACCACATCACCCCAGCGGGCAACCAGGGCACAACCCGCCTCTCCCCCGCCGCCGGGGGAGCCGGGGCGAGCCTCCCCCGCGTCCTTGCCAGAGATGGGCAGCGAGCTCCTCCCGGGGGGAGCAGGGCACGGCCGCCACCGCTCCTCAGTGCACCGCACCGCTCTGCGGGGCACAGAGGAGCAGCGGCTCCTTCCTGCCGGGGGGATTCACCGCCCCCGCCTCCCGCGGCCGCCGCGCTGCGGGGGCCCGCGTCCCCCGGCCCCGCACCGCCCGGCTCGCTCCCGCCTCCCCGCTCACCTCGGTGCCCGCACACGCTCAGGCCCGCCCCGCCGCCCGCCCCCCGCCTCATATAGCGGCGGGGCGGGGCTGCTCGGCGCCGGTCACCGCCCGCCCCCCAATGGCGGCCGCCCCTCAGCTGCCCGCCCCGCGCCGGGCCGGGGGCGGGCCCGAGGGGCGGCTCCGTGAAGGTCGGGCCGTCCCGTCTCGCCCGGGCGCCGCCCGCCCGACAGCTGTGTGGGTGCTCTGGGCTCCTCGGGGAGTGGGACGTCAGTCTCTCGGATGGGATTGGGTGCTCCTGCAGGCACCTGAGCGACGGCCCTGGCGGGGATCGGGGCGCAGGGACCGGCCGTGCCAGCCCCTTCGTGGGGAAGGGGCATGAGGCGTGACGCTCGGCCATGTGCGCTCCGCGGGGCAGAGCTCTGGCAGGCCCCGGCTGTCCGGGTGCGCTGCCGCACCGCGTGTGTCGCAGCGGCCTCTCACCGCAGCCAGCCCGGGGCAGGTGGGCAGCGCTCCCCGAACAGCCCCACGGCAAGGGCTCCGTCCTCCCGGGGCAAGGGGAGCCCCTCGGCCTCCACCCGTTCACAGCCCGCTGTTGAGTCACACCCTTCGGCTGGTGCAGCCATGAGACAGGAAAGGTGTTGGTCTGTGCCTGTGAACCAGCTAAAGGGTTACTCTGGGCCCGTACAAAGGTCCTGCAGGAGACTTGCAAGACTGTGGGTTACCTTACATAATAAAAAATGGGAATGTCCCCTAATAATCACAGAATCAATTACATTGGAGTAATTACACTAGACCAAGGCACTGAGTGCCACGTCCAGCCCTTCCTTAAACACCTCCAGGGACATTGACTCCACCTCCTCCCTGGGCAGCCCATTCCAATGTCTAATCACCCCTTCTGTGTAGAAATTCTTCCTGATGTCCAACCTAAACCTTCCCTGATGCAGTTTAGGACTATCCTCTCATCCTATCCCTTGTTACCAGGGAGAAGAACCCAACTCCCCGCCTGGCTGCAGCCTCCTTTCAGGAGGTTGTAGAGAGTGATGAGGTCCCCCCTGAGCCCCCTCTTCTCCAGGCTGAGCACCCCCAGCTCCCTCAGCCACTCTCCACAGGACAACCCAGTGCCACCCAGCCATGTAAAGGGTTGATAACTGGTAAAAGCACTTGAAGTGAATTGAATACACACAATAAAGGAATCACAAACTTCTGTTAACCCCTAGCAATTAGTGCCACGAAAGGTATCGAAGGCTAGATACTAGGGAAAACAGATGTTCTAAGCTGGAAATCTGTTTTCTGATTCTGTTTTTGTAACCATTACCACAAAGAATAAATAAACTATATGGCAAATTCATAGCAATCCTGAAAGTTGTGAAAGTAATGAAACTAGAGATATTTTGAAAGAGAGAAAAGTGAGTCAGTGAGGAAGGATTGCAAAGACAGGTTTTTCAATACATGAGAAGTATTTTTGTAGTACATGGGATGGATGAGAGAACTGGGGAGGAAAGGTTATACATAAGAAAGATTGCTTTTAAAAGTAAACCAAGCAAATGATACATGATTCAAACAATAAGGAGAATTCACAGAGTATCACAGAATCAGATTCAGTTGTATGCAACCACCTGTAGCATCGACAATCCTGCTGCTTCTCAATGTGTCAAATTTTTTAATTACATGAATCAAAATTCTTCATTTTTTAAAAGCCCGGGCTCCTAGAATGAGGTCACTTTGTGAGGCAGTTTTCATGATTGAAATGAAAAGAAATGATAATGAGTAAGACACAGCTTGTATCTAGGATCAGCAGTGTGCTCTGAAAGTCCTTGCAGTAGATTTCCGTGGGTTTTTTTCAAAGCTAACACAGATGGGCTAGATCCTTGAAAAGTAATTATAAAGTGAATGATCAGTTAAGGCATTTATTAACAATAAGTCATAATTAATGTTCATACACCTGGGACTATTCTGTAAGTCATAATTACTGCTGAAAAACTGTTTTATAGTGCACTTTTACAATTGTTTGCCTTAAAGAGGAAAATCAAAAGGAAAATTCATACAAGCCAAATTGATATTTAAAATCAAAGATTATTTTAATTTCATTTTTAGAATATAGAGAGTAGCTAATTGAGACTAATGCTATATACATTTATAGTGTGTATATATATATATAAATATATATATATATATAGTATATCTGTGGTCTCCAGAGCACTGTAAAGAGTGTATTAGTGTGGTGAGGTCAAGGCCAGTGAAGTCTGGAAATGCCAGGATTAAGCACAGCCTAAATTAATTAATTAATCACGCCATTTTACAGATCCATTGTGAGGTCATCCCTAAGTAGATGATCATAGGTTATGATAGTCTAGCCAGGCATCAATCACAGCCATGGGGATCTGTGCCTTTTACTCCAGGATTAGAAGGGGAATACACTCTAATGGCTGAAGAAAAGTGTTCTGTTCTTTTTGTCATGTTTGACTGATTCTGCCTATCCCCTCCCACTGCATCTGCCTTAATTTTTCCCAGTCCCAGAAGTTTATCCCTCTCTCATTTTCTCAGATTCCAATTTCCACTCCTGAACTCCAGGCTCAGTCTTTCTCCCCAGGTCTGCATGTTGTCCAAGTCACAGGCTCCTTTGAGAAGGAGGATCTCCTTTGCACGCAGTTCCAACTTCTTGCCCAACCACTTCCAGTTCTCCACACCTGACCCTTTATCCAGCCCACTGACCCCTTCCTGATCCCAGTGGCATTCCAGGTCAGCTGTATCCTTGCAGCCGCAGTGGGCCAACCCACAGGCAGCTGTGGGGAGTGCTGAGGCCAGGTTCCCATGCTCATTCCCTGCCATCCCTTCTACCACTGCACTGTGAAACTCCAGGAAGTCGGTGTGTAGAATAAGAACAGCTGCTTGTTAACTTTAGGAGAGAAGGACAGACAGCAAAAGTGTTGTGAAGGTTATCCGCCGATGGACTAGAGAAACCTGCTTCAGTCACAGAACATATTTCAGACTGGAAGGCTAAGGAATTCTGGATCCAACATGAGATGAATACATTAGATCTCACAAAGAGGACTGTTAGTCAGAATTACACCCAATTTATTGGGAGAGCCTGGAGGAAACATGTTGCTACAAGGCTGTTTTATTCTGCAAGGAGTTTTTTTCCCACATATAAACCCTGTCGCTGCCTGTCTGCTGTTCAGAACTCAGAGCCAAGGGGTCTGGAGAAAGGCTGCTCCACTCAGTATCCACCATTGCCTTACACAACCTGCTGCACCTCACAGTGATTTCTAACTTTGTAAGTGTTTCTTAAATATACACTTCTCCCTTTACACTCCAGCTCCTTGTCTTCTGTGTTTTCATCACAGGATCCTGATTTAAGCTTCCTTGTATAGAAAATTTTCTCCTTTTTTGCCTCCATGTTCAGTCCTGCCCAGCAAATTGGTTCATGTTCCTGCTCTTTGTATGCAACCAGTGCCAGGCACCCTTTCCAATTCCCAGCCAGTTCCAGTTGCCTGGCTCACTTCTCACCTCACCAGAATTATAGATTCTATAGATTCCTTTTCATTCCTCTCAATTGGCTTTTCTTTTTTTCACTCACTTTCTGTGTTTTCATCAGAAAATTGCTCCCAAAGTTTTCAAGGAAAAGAAGAAAGGGAGCAACAAAATTAAACAAAAATAATTACTGTGCCTGGGAGCAGCCATTACGAGCTTAGCCAAATTTCACCTATGTAGCTCCAGGCCAAAGAGCATGTGTTTAATTAAAGTCCATGTTAACACCTATAAGATCTGCAAGGGAATGGAGTTATGCTCCCTGGCAAAAGCTGAAATTCCTGTTTCCAGGCTGTGGGTTTCTGGAATTTCAGTGAAAATGCAGAAAGGATCCTGTGAACTGCTGGTTTTTTCAGTCCCACCTGGAATCACTGAATGATTTGGGTTGGATGGGACATCTAAAGATTACTTAATCCAAACCCTAGTGCATCTCAACCCAGTTTGAAGCAGTCACCCAGAATGAAAGAGTTCATTTGGAACTGAAAAAGTCTTAAAGCAAAAGCAAAATTTAAAAGTGCTGAGCAAGCTCAGTAAAAAGAGAGCCCAGCTAAGCAGAAAGATGATGTGATCTGAGCAGTGGAAGGAGCAGCTCCTGCCTCTATAAATGTCTCTGCCCTTGCTTAGGAGTTAATCAAACCTCAGTTGCAAAAGGGGAAATGTTGCAGAGCAGGCATTCATATGGGATTTTTTATTGTGTGGGCATGAGGAAAAAGTTTTTTAAAAATCACTAATTTGCAGCTGTGAGATTAAAGTCATGTGCTGGTAAATTCTTTGAAATAGGGACCAGTCCATGAAAGTGGATTTGTTAATTTGTGTCAGAAATATTTGTTTTTGATACATTGATACATAAACATGTGTAGAGTGTTATTTTCTCCACACCACCAAACTTATCCCCTTTTTCTGTGCCTGGCATGGATGTATCCTTAGAGCAAAGCTGGGCTGCACATGAAAACAGTTGAGTTCAGAATACATTCTTAGGTTTTGCAGGATTTAGATGATTTAACGAATGAGCAAAATAACTGCAGGAAAAGATATTTTTATGGATGATGCAACATTGACCTTTAATTGACCTCTGCTACAAACTTCAGAAGAATTTTACATGGCTGTGTTCTTCAATTTCTAGATGAATTAGGATCTGGTTGTAGGTACAAAACATTCACAGCTGCAACTGGCAAACAAAGGGGATGCTTTGAGCATAATATTGTTCTTTGAACACAAATATCCTGGAGATTGAGGAATGGTGTCTTGAATTATGTATTCAAAGTTAGTAGCATCTGTGACTTTTGCCTGTAGAAAAGGGGGATAATCCCAAATCCACCATTCACGGGAATGATGATAAAAAGCTGCCCAGGGTATTTGTTCATTTGAAACCAACAATATCTTCAAAACAGATCTTTATTATTTAGTTTTGTTAGTCTGTGGAAAAATCTTTTTCCTTAAAAGAAAAGGCAAGTTCTGTGGTGGAAAGAGTTTATTGAAAAGAGGAACTACAGAACTGCATGTGCTCACAGTTCTGCACAGGGGTTAACCAGTGATACTGAGATACTGGGTGTGCTACCTTTGTCTGCTCCTCTAGCAGAACCCAGATGGTCCAGAGATTCTTTGCTTCCCAAGAAGTGCCTATGGATTGCTTGGTGTCCTTATCCTTCCATCACTGCCCTGAAGAGCCCTTGCATGCTGCAGGTCTCCATCAAAATATTACTCTGTAATGTTGTATTTTCCTGCTGCAGCGCCATGGTTTTTTTCCTATGGTTTTCACTTCTATTAAAGTAGCTTCCCAACTGTTTTTAAAAACCTTTCTCACGTCTTTCTTTTTCAGCTTTCTGAGTTCTTATGTGATCACACTTTCTCCTCCCAGAATCTTCTTTGCTTGCCCGCTGACTCAGCTGCAGGATCCCTAATGGCTCACACTCTGGTCTCTGCATTACAGGGGATCTCCTGGCACCTCACAAACATGAATCTCAGACTCACTGTACCCCTACAACCATGGGGTCTGGGTCAGAAATATTTAAGTTAAATAGGTTTAAGAAAACAACCAGCCTGACTTGCTTGGGCTTTTGATCCACTTAATCATCTAAAGTGTGGTTTAGATAGTAATGAGCTGGACAGTTTTCATGGCTTTTACTCCACAACCAATAATCCGACTCCTCTGGAGAAGCTACCATTAGATTTTGTTATTCCCAGGGAAATGTTAATGACAGCTTTATTTCCTTCTTATTGCCACCTAAACACCCTTGATCTCAGGCTTTTCAGGTGAACCTGTGAAAAATGTTTTCACTTGTGTTTCCCTTTGAATCCTACTGTGTCACTGATGCATTTTGGGACTCAATTAAACCTAATTTAAAAGTCTGATTTTAGACCATTGCAGATTATCTCTGCAATTTGGTAGCTTCCGCTGCATCCTTACCCAGTAAGCTCAAAGGAAAGAAAAAAATAGGCCCCACATTCTGACATTTTTTCCCCATTAGGAAGAAAGGATGAGTGGTAGACAATTGACATTCCTGAAATCTCTTTGTGACCTGAATTCAGGATTCAATTTCTGTGGCTTCATTTTTTTTCCTTCTTCAAGTTCTGAGCAATTCAATATGCAAAATGTTGTGTGTGTGTATGTAATTGAATTAAAAGAGGGTTGAAATCTGGCAGCTTCACAAAGTGCTGTTGTGAGATTCAGTGAGGAGGGAAAAAATCCAAAATTATTAGTGAACAAAGCTTGAAGACTGCAGTAATTTTTATTATCAGTTAAGTGTTCTGGGTTGAAAAGTGTAACCAAAAATGTGTGTTCTATTTTCATCTGTTGAAGTCGGTTGGGAGATATTGTTCTTTATCTCTTGTAACTCTAGGGGTGGAAAGAGGGTGGATGCCCTCTGTTAATGGGACACCTGATAACACCGGATAAGGCAGTGCCTCCTTATCTCTTCCTCCACCCATCCTCCTCTGAGGCACATCACCTGTGAATGGGCCATTTAAGGCCTCTCACATGACTGATAACATCATCTCATTCCATTGTGAGATGCTCCACCCAGTGGGAGGAGCCAGAGCCTTTCCACTGGGATAAAACCAGCAATCCCAAACACCAGAGGAGCCTGTTTGCACTGGATTCCCAGAGGATAACTGGACTTCTTGAGGATCATCTCTACTTCAATAGAGCCACAACTGTCACTCTGGGAGGACTTACTTCAGGCTGCTTGGAACACTCTGACCAACAGGGTGGCAGGTTTGTGTTCTGACTCTGTCAGTGGTCCTTTGTACTGTTGCATTTGTCTTATTTTATTTTATTTTTATCTTTCATGTTATTTGTTTTCTCTCTAGTAAATTGTATTTCTGACTTGGAGTCTCACTGGTTTTGCTTTCAAACCAGCACATTATTTCATTCATCTGTGTTCCTGTAAATACTTAAATTATACATAAAATAACATGGTATTTTATGGGGAAAATATTGACAAAAGTTTAACATGCATGGTAAATAGAAATTATAGAGAAAAATTACAAAATAGAGACCCAAAACATCTCTTTGGTACTTTTATGAAGCAGAGGAGTGTTTTCTAAATAAGTGCATGCATATGTGTAATTTTATTTTGGCCATTTTGTCACAATATAAAACCATACTGAACATATGAATGCAAATAAACACATCCAAGATTTATAGAATAGGCCCTGTATTTCTTGAAGACTTCCAATGATTCCTTGCAGAATTCAAAGTATGAGAACCAATTTTGATGATAGTCCTTCATTTGTCTACTTTTTAGTAAAATCCAGGCTCTTCATTAATTTCTATTCTAAAACAATCTTATCTTGCAACCATTATTTTCTTAGACTCACCAGCAAACAAATTGCTCCTACATCTATCAGTATGTTTAGGAAAAATAGCCATTGATTTTTATGAAAAATAAGAATATTGTTGACAATTTTTTAACACAGCTGAAACCATCTCAATAACTTCATAAAGCTGTCAGAGAGCAGCATGCATTTGTCCAGGGATTCTGACAACTTGGGTCTTAATATTTTTATACTGTTAAAATTAATTCAGTCTTATCCATTGATTTTAACTCCTGCCTCATCTAACTCCCATTTTCATTTACTGTCTATATCTGTTACAAAGAAAACTCCCTCTTAAAATATCTGCATAGAAACTAATTTGGCTTTCTCTTACCTTATTAAGTCTTGCTACAAGAAGGAAGCTTTCACTTGAAACAACTTGATTAAGTAAAATCTAAGTATGCTTCATACTTTTTGATTAAGTATTTTGCATTTTTATGTTTGTTGTGTTGATATAAGTGCAGTCACTCACACAAGTGTCAGAATATAGAACCACAGGGAGTATATTGCAGCTGAACCTGCAAATTATTTTTTTATTCAGGACCCTTATTATCCATCTGCATAAGCCAATGTTTAACTCTGAGCAATTGACTAATCCCACTGACTTCATTAAGACCATATGTAAGTTTGATTTTTATTAAAGTTTGTATTGAAAAGCATAGGGGTTTTTTGCCTTTGCTGTTTTTCCTGCTCACAGGAGTTGTGGTCTTAATGGGATGGTTCATCTTCTTAAAGAGAAGTTGCAAGTGCCTCCTTGAGATAAAAATCTAGATAGCTTTCCAGGACAATATTAGGATGCTAATGAAAAAGTTACATGAAAGAACCTTACTTAGAGTGTTTATGAATAATTATTTATTCATGGTATTATTCCTTCATCTAATTCAGATACATATGTATTATTATGTTTTAAAGGTTATAAATACTGGTCAATTCAGACATCCCATTAAAAAGAAAAATAAAACAAAAACTTAGTGTTTCTGCAGCACTTTGAGCATGCAGACACGTAGTTATAAAAAAGTAATGAATACTGATGTCAGAAGCATACTGCTCTTATACCTCCTAGAGATGATGGGATACCAGGAACATTCTCTGGTTAAAAAAATACTAGAACCATCTCTGAATCTTGACAGGATATAGGAGAATAATTAAATTCTCCTGGTTTTCAACGGGCTGCACACTGATAAAAAAAACTTGTGAAATAATGAGAGCCTTCAGCCTCCAGACAAGGTAACAGCAGCAGAGTCAGTGTTTTGCCCCTCACTCCCTCTGTACTTATGTATTCAGTGGAGACCTAAATTTGGCTTCTGTGCTCACAAAAAAACCCCAAACTAAAGCAAACAAAACCAAAAAAACAAACAAAAACTCCCTCACCCTGAATATTTGGATGTATTTCATGAAAAAGATTTTAAATTAAAAAACATCCACATTCCCCCTTACCTTGCCATGATGCCTACATATGGTGCTGCTGTTAGTTTCCCATTTCCAAAGGTTTACCAGTTTCAGGTTTGCATTTTAATTTGCTCCTGTTGATAGTTTCTTTTGCTGTGTGGTTCAAGTTTCTTGTACCCTTACAAAAAAGTCCCTCAAGCAGTGCCTGACTGCAGTTAGGTGGATGTTTCTGCTCTCTGCAGGGAAACATACAATAAAAACTCAGAGGATCTTGAAAATTGGCTAGAAGCTGCATTACTCATCCTGATTTTATAAAGATACTCAGGTGTGATGGCCATATGAAATGCCAATATAATGTATAACTGTTCTTTTGGTGGTTACTATTTGTCTTGCTTTGATGGATCACGGGCTGAGTCTAAGACTCTCTTACTTAATACCTGTGGGTTTTTTTCAAATGGCACAGGGGATCCACAGACCTGGAACATCCCCAGGAATAAAATGGCTCTGCACAGGGCAGTACAATGCTGCTCAGCTCCTCTTCTGCTCTTTGCTTTACAGGGTAGGATGTAGCAGAGAAAACCCAATATACCAAACCCCAACAATTATGAATGACCTTAGGGTGGAACCTAAATCAGTTTCCTAAATTTCCAATGCAACTTAAAGAAAATATTTTTATGAAACTTCTGCCCCTTCAGCCTCACAGCAAAAGACCTTGCTCACAGCCAAACAATTATGTGATTATTTACACTGAAATGATATGTACAGACTTCAAGTAGAAAAATTACAGCAATTTAATGGGCTACAAAACATTTCTAAACTTTTTTTTTCATGTTTAGCTGATGTTACTGCTGCTATTAGGAACTCATTCAAGGCAGCAGGTGCAGTTGAATAGAACTTTACATGGGAATTTCCCTTGAAAACCAACATGAAGGATTAAAAAAAATTGTGTCAAGCAGCAGACTGAATTTTAGCAAATTGACCAGATGCTTTCTCTGCCTTCCAAACAGCTCCCCCCAAATATACAGAGGAAGAATTAGTTGCTGTACTTTTGCATTGCAATCATCAGAAGATGAACATGTGCTTTACTCTGTATGTATGCGTAGGAACAGAGGGTGTTTATATTTTGTATATTAAGGAGAAATGGGAGTATTTCTAAGTAGATGCATTTTATGTGATTACTATGCTGCCAGTCCAGCAAAGCACAGGCTTAAGTGCACAAGAAATTAATTTACTCCAATTTAATTTATCACCATTATGTGGGGGTTTTTTTTAGTTTCTTTAGGCTTTTAAAAATCTACTGATTAGCTAGTAAGTGGTTTGTTAGATCATGTAAATTGTTCCAGCAAGTACTGTAAGTGCAGCATTCAGACAGAGCTCAGTTAATTTCATCCAGCATCTTTTATGGGAATCTCATGGTTGTGTGGAATTTCCCCATGCTAGGAGGGAACATCTGTGATGATAGATGGCATTCTGATGAGGGAGGGAAGTTAAACTATGTTTTTAATCATCTGTTGATTAGTTTCATCCTGTTTCCTTTTTTAATGCATCCTCCAAATATTCCATGGCCCTTAGGGGATATAAGACCCGTGTCCAACACTTCTCCATTGACGCTAGTCCTTTCTCATAGCCCCAGGCTACCTGCTTCCCTTCTCCATCAGACAACCACACAGGAAATGTGCAGCGTGAAGTGGGGGGAAGGAGAGGATGTCTTGAACTCATTATTTGGAGAGATGCATAACTCTGAACTGTTTGTGATGCTGTTGGAATAACATATGAAATAAATAAAGTGGAAGTGACTTTGCCGTTTTGCATATGATAATGGAGAGTTTTAAAGCAATGCTTTAAAAAATTATGAAGATGATTCAAATTATTATACATTTGGGTTCTACCTCATACATCAATAAGAGAGTCATGGCAGTGATTTCTAAATAGATAATTGAGAACATTGAACTTACACATGCTTTAAAACTATGATTCAAAAATTTCCCACTTTGTTACATAGTCATGAGTTTTGTTAATTGCACATTTAATTTCCTTTGAATCCTTTTAGCTGAGTGAATGATTATAATTATTAAATGAATGCACTGAAGACTGAATAATTTGTTAGTTTTATTGCTATCTAGACTCTAAGGCAGGTAGAAATAAGGATGAATGTGTGAGGTTTTTTAAAGTCAAATGTACTTATTCTGTTGGACATAAATTTTCAACTAATTTGAAAGTTTAAATAAATTTACAGTTTACAAGAGATGACAGAGTGTTAGAAACAGAAATCTCATTTTCCTTTGTGTTGCTCAGTGGTTGCTCACAACTACTGTACTCAAAAGGGCTACGGCTGAAAACAAGAAGTAGTGGTCAGCTGATATCCACAATTAATATGTGTTGGTTTTGTTGTCTGGCTTTGGTGGGAATTTATTTGTTTGGTTTGGGATTTTGTTTGATTGTATGTGGGTTTTAGTTAAGGGGGAAAAAAGGAACAAGCTTTTAGAAAAAATTCAAAAAAAATTATGTTAGGTGCAAACTCCTAACATAAGGGGAAGGGACAGCTTTGTAGAGTTAGCAAGGAGCCTGGGTAAATCCCCACCTCATGCACATACACTTATAACTTACGCTATTGCTACACTATAAATGAGAGAAAAGACTGAAACAAAAAGATGTGCTTTTTTTGTTGTTGAGACAAAAGCAGACCTGATAGCATAATTTTTGTACTATTTTCTCACTAGGTTTAGCCAATAACTTGGTAGTAACTGGCCAAACTCCTCTAAGCAAGGAGACAGGCAATAATTTATGCATTTTAAAATACCAATTGCATACTCATTACAGAACACAGAGCTGTGAGGGCACCCATCCTTGGTAATGGAGTGGGTTCCCTGGCAGCCACAGGCAGGCAGAAAACATAATCCCTTATACAAACACTGCCCTTTTACTTTGGCCAGCTCAAAACTATATAATCTCCATGGTAGAAAATTAGGAGAAAACTACCTCATGGTTCAGAACTGACAGACTGCTTTTAACCTAATACAAGAGATGTAGGAAATAATAAAGAACTAATGTGAAAGGAGGTGGCATGACTTGCCCGAGATTTTCGTGTTAGAAAATCGAAATCAGATCTCACTATGTATCCCAGCGCCAGTCACCTTCCAAACCACATGGGGAAAAATTTCACCTCTGTAACTTCTCCCTGGCCCCTCAAAGCCTACAAAGCTCTGCATTACACTTTCCTGCGTGGATATTGAATCAGTCCTATTCAGTTTTGACATCCTTTCTGTTCAGCCCGCAGGTAGGACTGGGCGTGAGGAATGCCCCAGGCCCCCGTGGTTGGAGATTTGGCCCGGGGGAGGATGTGTGGGAAGCCGGCGGTCCCTGCCTGGCCCAGAGCCCCTCGCTGGCCCCGGGCTGCCCTCGGCAGCTCCGCAGCACCCCTCGGCAGCCCGGGCGCCGGCACAGAGCGCTGTTTACAGCGCACACACCACAGGCAGGGTGAGCTGGTGAAAACCTGCCGAGGTGCTGCACAGGGGCCGGGCTCTGCGCTCCCACGGCGGGGAAGGAGCCTGCCCATGAACAGCCTGCCTCCCGTGGAGAGCCGGGACACAGAGCGGGGAAAGAGCCTGCCCATGAACAGCCTGCCTCCCGTGGAGAGCTGGGACACAGAGCGGGGAAAGAGCCTGCCCACGAACAGCCTGCCTCCCGTGGAGAGCCGGGACACAGAGCGGGGAAAGAGCCTGCCCATGAACAGCCTGCCTCCCGTGGAGAGCTGGGACACAGAGCGGGGAAAGAGCCTGCCCACGAACAGCCTGCCTCCCGTGGAGAGCCGGGACACAGAGCGGGGAAAGAGCCTGCCCATGAACAGCCTGCCTCCCGTGGAGAGCCGGGACACAGAGCGGGGAAAGAGCCTGCCCGCGAACAGCCCGCCTCCCGTGGAGAGCTGGGACACAGAGCGGGGAAAGAACCTGCCCAAGAACAGCCTGCCTCCCGTGGAGAGCTGGGACACAGAGCGGGGAAAGAACCTGCCCAAGAACAGCCTGCCTCCCGTGGAGAGCCGGGACACAGAGCGGGGAAAGAGCCTGCCCGCGAACAGCCCGCCTCCCGTGGAGAGCCGGGACACAGAGCGGGGAAAGAGCCTGCCCGCGAACAGCCCGCCTCCCGTGGAGAGCTGGGACACAGGGCAGGGCAAGCTCCTGCTCCTGGTGTGGACAGGCACCTTCCAGAAGCACGAGAGACAGCACAGGGCTACTGTGTGCCAACACTGCTGGAAAGCTGTGCAGGTCCTGATGCTCCTCGGCCCTCCTCCTGTTCAGTATTCCCACATATCTCCATGTCCTCTCAGAGCCTTCCTAAAAGGCACTTTCCTCACCTGCAATAGGAACATGCATTGTACTACTCTTTACATTTAGAAAAAAAACCCCTTTCCTTCATTTGGAAAGCTTACTCTTTTATGTTTCTTTTTAAGAGTCATGTTTGCTTAGTCTTCCTGTGAAATCCATGTGGATACTCTGTTCCCATTTTTCATGTGATCTTTGTCTCAAACATTCAACTTGTGCCAGGACTGCCATCTACCCCCAAATGTGCAGAGTCAGCAGCAAACCCAGGACGATTAGTTATCACTCACACTTCAAAAGTGTGTCCAACAGGCTAGACAAAAATGATAGAAATGTTAAAAGAGACAAAGCTGAGAGAAAGAGAGAAAACGGGGCAGGATCAAACTAAGCAAGTGATGTTACTTAGGAGAGTTAGTGTACAATATAGTTAGATTTTACTCAATTTTTCCTTCTAGGGTACCTTGAGCTATGTTCATGACTATTTTGAAATTTCTAGAAGCTCTGTAACTTTAGAAGACAAAAAATAACAGAAAGAAAGGAAAAAAACAAAAAACAAAAAAAAACACCAAACCACCACAAAACAGGAGCTTCCTATTTTCCTGCTTTATTTCAGTGAGACATAAAGAGGGTTAATAAATCTGGTGCCCCTTCAGGACATAAAATAACTGCAGTAACGTGTATATCACAGCAGCTTCAAGAACAATGCCTGTCTTGTTTCCTCCCCTAGTATTTCTGTCCCTATGGCTGGCTCAGCAGGAGCCCATGGATTGGCTGTGTGGCACCAGGGCACACATGCCCCTGCTGTGCCCCAGGCACATTGATTTGTGCACACAAAATAGAGCATGCCTCTGCGGGTGCACCCTGTCACACATGGCACTGCAGCCCTGCCAAGGTCCCCACCAGGGTTCTTTGGCACAGAGTCCCCTGAGCCCCAGGGAATTGTCTGCCAACAGATGTGGTGGAGCCATCATCCCTGGATGTGTTTAAAAAAAGATTTCATGTGGCACTCAGTGCCATGGTTTAGTTGAGGTGTTGAGGCATGAGTTGGACTCTATGATCTTGAAGGTCTCTTCCAACCTAGTGATTCTGTGAAAGGGTTGGACCACAGGCATTTTGGTAAATCAGACATAAAAAGGCTGCATTCACTGTTAATCATTTACATAGATCTAATGAGGTCCTCAGGAGCTCTCCCTGTGCCACCATTACCAGGTGGCAGCTTTTCTGTAAAGGGTTCTGTAAAGGCTGTGGTTTGCTCTCCAGTTCCTCACAAGGTGGCCTTGCCATGAAAGCAATCCTTGTGAGGAGCCATTAGTGCCTGACCTGTTATGCTTCACCTGGACTCAATGCACTGTATTTTTCCAATTACTTAGTGAGGTTTCCTAGGCAGATGGAAGACCTCCTGCCTCTGAATCAGACCTCTACTGCAGGATCAGACTGCTGGGGAATGCCATGGCCTAATTAAGGCAATGTTAATGAGCAGCAGGAGCACATGGATGTGAAATCTCATTGGAGTGGAACAGAAGTTGTTGATTCTGGTTACGTAGTGTCTGGGAATCAGCTGTAAATTTCACAGCCATTTAATTTGCACCTGTTCTCAGATTAAAGAACAGGGCCTTTTGACTCAACTGCAGTGGCCTGCACCTTTGAGCAGGATTTGGTCCTTGACACTGTGCTCTGCAAGTTATAGATTCCATGTGTGCCTCCTGCATGTCCTGCATGTCCTGCACTTCCATTTCTTGAAGATAAATACCACACAAGGCATACCAGCAGCTATGGGCCAACGTAGGATGCCAGAGCCTCTCAATGCAGCAGCAAAACCCACCTACTGATTTGTGACCTGATGTGTGCTCTCCCTAAAGCAGAGTTGAAGAAAGACTGTGAGTGGATATAAGACCTACATCTCTCATGGTCACAGATGGTGGGGAAGAGGTCACAGTCCTTGGTCATCTCGTTTCAGGCACAAGGGGAGCTCAGAAATCAGCACTTGGAGGCAAACACCCAGGATGCAGCTCCTTGATCAGGCAGAGCCATCAGGAAGCAGTTACTTTCTAGATGCCAGAAGGTGAAACGTATGAGGTGCAGCGCTGCCAATCACCAGGACATCATGCTGTTCCAGAGCTGAAATTCCTGGGAACAGACCTGGCAGCAGGGAAGTATCTCTAGCCCAGCTTCTAAGAAAATTGCCTGCCGTGTGTCCCAGCCTGCAGCACTGCTGGGCCTGTGCCCTACTTTTGCTATGGAGGAAGGCCAAGGGAGAGCTGCCTCAGAACCTCGCAGAGCAGACACATCCTCAGAACAGCAGCACCTGGGCCAGGCCCACCGTGAGTGCAGCTCTGGCTCTCACATCATCACACAGTGCTCCAGCAGCACTGAGGGCTGACAGACATGTGCAACATCTACCGACCTGCTCTCCCTGCCAAGGGATCCCTCTGGCAGCCGTTCCTTTGCACCTCTCTTGTAGTCACCAACTGCTCCTACTGGGCCAAATCTGGTGCCACTGGCTTGGATGAGACTGACACCAATTTACTGAGGCTAACAACCATCACTTCTGGTATTATTTGTGTTTGCCTACCTAAAAACTTTTTTTTCCCCTTCCCTGTGTCCTGTGACTCTTTGCCGACTGAAATTAAAGTAATTAAAGCCCCAGTTTCCTGCGCCTGTGAGAAGGGAGGGCGGCGATGAAGTCTGTGCTCGGTTTTTGTGGCTGGAGAGCGGGACCGGCCGTGCCGCTGCAGTGCGGAGAGCCCAGCGCTGCCGGCCGTGCCTGAGCCACGGCAACTCACAGCTCTATCCCGAGGCTGCGCCGGGGCTGCAGCCGGGAAAGGAACAGTGGGACTGCGGCCGGGCTGCCCAGGATGCTGGGACTGCAGCTGGGCGTGCCGGGGTGCTGTACCTGCGGCCGGGATGCCAAGGATGCGGTGGCCGCAGCCCGGGCCGTGCTCTGCTCCCGTCCCTCAGCCCGGGCCGTGCTCTGCTCCCGTCCCTCAGCCCGGGCCGTGCTCTATCCCCGTCCCGCAGCCCGGGCCGTGCTCTATCCCCATCCCGCAGCCCGGGCCGTGCTCTGCCCCGTCCTGCAGCCCGGGCCGTGCTCTGTCCCCATCCTGCAGCCCGGGCCGTGCTCTGTCCCCATCCCTCAGCCCGGGCCGTGCTCTATCCCCGTCCCGCAGCCCGGGCCGTGCTCTGTCCCCATCCCTCAGCCCGGGCCGTGCTCTATCCCCGTCCCGCATCCCGGGCCGTGCTCTGTTCCCGGGCCGTGCTCTATCCCCATCCCTCAGCCCGGGCCGTGCTCTATCCCCATCCCGCAGCCCGGGCCGTGCTCTGTCCCCATCCCGCAGCCCGGGCCGTGCTCTGCTCCCGTCCCTCAGCCCGGGCCGTGCTCTATCCCCGTCCCGCAGCCCGGGCCGTGCTCTATCCCCATCCCGCAGCCCGGGCCGTGCTCTGCCCCGTCCTGCAGCCCGGGCCGTGCTCTGTCCCCATCCTGCAGCCCGGGCCGTGCTCTGTCCCCATCCCTCAGCCCGGGCCGTGCTCTATCCCCGTCCCGCAGCCCGGGCCGTGCTCTGTCCCCATCCCTCAGCCCGGGCCGTGCTCTATCCCCGTCCCGCAGCCCGGGCCGTGCTCTGTCCCCATCCCTCAGCCCGGGCCGTGCTCTATCCCCATCCCGCAGCCCGGGCCGTGCTCTGTCCCCATCCCGCAGCCCGGGCCGTGCTCTGCCCCGTCCTGCAGCCCGGGCCGTGCTCTATCCCCATCCTGCAGCCCGGGCCGTGCTCTGTCCCCATCCCTCGGCCCGGGCCGTGCTCTATCCCCATCCCGCAGCCCGGGCCGTGCTCTATCCCCATCCCGCAGCCCGGGCCGTGCTCTGTTCCCGGGCCGTGCTCTATCCCCATCCCGCAGCCCGGGCCGTGCTCTGTTCCCGGGCCGTGCTCTGTCCCCATCCCTCAGCCCGGGCCGTGCTCTGTTCCCGGGCCGTGCTCTATCCCCATCCCGCAGCCCGGGCCGTGCTCTATCCCCATCCCGCAGCCCGGGCCGTGCTCTGTTCCCGGGCCGTGCTCTGTCCCCATCCCTCAGCCCGGGCCGTGCTCTGTTCCCGGGCCGTGCTCTATCCCCATCCCGCAGCCCGGGCCGTGCTCTATCCCCATCCCGCAGCCCGGGCCGTGCTCTGTTCCCGGGCCGTGCTCTGTCCCCATCCCTCAGCCCGGGCCGTGCTCTGTTCCCGGGCCGTGCTCTATCCCCATCCCGCAGCCCGGGCCGTGCTCTATCCCCATCCCGCAGCCCGGGCCGTGCTCTATCCCCATCCCGCAGCCCGGGCCGTGCTCTATCCCCATCCCGCAGCCCGGGCCGTGCTCTATCCCCATCCCGCAGCCCGGGCCGTGCTCTGTCCCCATCCTGCAGCCTGGGCCGTGCTCTATCCCCATCCCGCAGCCCGGGCCGTGCTTTGCCCCCTGGCGGCGCGGAGCGGCAGCGATGGCTCCGCGGGGCCGTCGGGGGCCGAGGATTTCCACCCTCCCCATCAGCGCCCGTGGGCTCCGTGGTGTTGTCAGGCCGTGCTGTAGAGGTCGGCAGCAAGAGCCGCCCGTGCCACCTTGCTGTGCAGCCCTCAAAGTGCCCGATTCCCCCGTTCCTTCCCAAGAAGTCTCTCCTATAGCACATTTCCCGGCCCCTTTCCAGCGCTCTCCCATCCTCTGGCTCCTGCAGAGGCGGGGCCAGGTTCGCAGTTGAGGCATGAAACCACGTCTGTGGTGATGAGACATCAGCGGCGAGGGCCAGGGTGAGCGGGTTCGTGTCCCTCCCCATGCCCAGAGCTGGGGGTCAGCGATGCCTGGGCCTTTCCAGCCCCTTCTGCTGGGCCAGATGGCAATGAGGTGTCCCACACTCCTGCGGTGATAAACTCTCTCTCAGATACAGTAGAAAGTATTCTCCAAATAAGTCTCATTAGTAAATATAAAAGAGATACAAAACCTAAATACAAGATGATAGATGGCGTGAAATGTTAGTGTCACATTCATTTCAAGCACATGCAGGATTTAGAGTACACAAGGGGTTTGGTACCTTTCTGTTCTCCCAGCATGTGTAACTTTTCTGTAGGCACATTATTAACTTACGTGTTCTCCATTAATGGAGTTCAAAGCTCCTGCTGGTCAACACAAACATGGAATTTCCAATAGAAGTGGCACCAAAGAACAAAATGGGGTTTCCTGAAAGGCTGGGTTGGCTACATGATGCCCATCATGACCAAACAGCCCCATAACAGTTTTACAAACCCTACATGTAGTTATTCTGAAAAGGAGCACCGGTTTTGTGTTGCTTTACTGTAGACTGTTTAGATAGAGGAAGCCAGCATTTCCCTGGTGCCACCTCCAGTGTCTGAGAAAGGGGAGCTGGGCAGAAGCTGGAAATGTGCTCCCTTTCCTCCTCATGGACAGATGTCCAGGGGAAAGGGACAGAAAACTAAAGCCACAAAAGAGTTAGTTGTGTCTCTGATGTTGATTCTTGCACGACCAGGTCTGCAGAATACCCATCAGACTGCTCTTACCCCTGATCTGGACAACCTAAAAGATTACATTAAGTGACACAAGAACCATTTGGGAGGAGTTTCCCTTTTTGTAACATTATCCTGAAATAAAATTTTTATATGACTTCAGAAGAGCTGTAACTTGTTGGTCACCGGGACTGGATGGGACCCAGTCATCTGCTCAGAAAGCGTCTCAGGTTCAGTGTTGTAGAAGTCACAGAGACTTCAAAATTGTACAAATCAGAATAAAATTACTCTTCATGCAGCACCACACAAAAGCAAACAGAATTTGCCATTGCATGCTTCAGCAGCAGCACTGGATGCCCAGCTCAGGCTTTGGAGATCATGGATCTGCTCCCTTTCCACTGGTGACCCCCAACTGAATATCTTCTTGTCCCATGCCATATTTTTCTCATCTTTCAATACAATTCTCAGTAAACCAACTTTATAATGTGTGCACTGTGAGGGATTTTAGCAGATGCCACACTTGTCATTGTAATAGCTGATCCAGGTGAAGCACAGGAGGGCTTTACACCCAGGATTTTGCTCTTGGATTTTGTTTCCCATTGCTCTGAAGATGCCTCCCCAATGTTCCCAGAGGAGTTTCCTCTTCCACAGCTGTAACCCTGTTAGGTTTTCTGCCCCACAAAGCCCTCTATCCATCAACACAGATATCCTCAGCACCCAGAGGTTATCCTGACAGTAGTTGTAGTCACTGGTGTGCAGCAGCAGTCTGAGAGAAAAGGAACTAATTGTTGGAAACAGGGTGGAAAGTCGCAAATAACGGGTTACACAGCAGGTTACCTGCTTTAAACCACCTTTTGGTGCATTCTCTTCAGTGACTTTACATAAACTTTATATTTTAGGTGAACTGAATTATGCCCAAGGTGTGTTTAGGCATCTACAGCAGATAATGCAAACACGTCAAACCAGATGCTATTGTACTACAGTCTGGCAGTCTATGCAGAGCTTTCTGAAATGATTTCTGTATGTATCTCTGAATATCATTGTGCTCAGTTTGTAAGAAAACAGCCCGCACATCAGCAGGAATACGTTAGCATCTCCCCTGCAATTGAAAATAGCCTCTTGCAGCCATTGTGCTTAAGGCTGCAATGTTTTCCCCATTATCTTCTAAACTCAGTTACTCACTGACAGCTCCTACCAGAGACCTTGCTCCCACCAGTCTGCTGGAGCTCATCCAGCTGCCTGTGCCTGCCATGCGAAGGAACACACCAGGCTCCAGCTTTGACAGAGGAGCATGAGTCTCTTCCAGCTCCTCTGGATCTGGAAAGGGATGTTCCCAAATGTCAGCACCAACACTTCAGTGCTGGCCTTTGATGAATGCTGGTGAGCTACAGAGAGAGCAAGCCCCCTGGGAACAAGGAATGCCAGCACCACCCGTTCCCAGTAAAGGAATGCCTGATACACATGCAGTGCCAGGGGAAAGCCCTGTGATTCTTCCCTGAGACAGCTGTCTGTCATAACAAACATCACCTCCTTCCCTTGCTCTACTCATCTTTCCAAATGAAATAGGAAGGGAATTACCTCACTCCCCCCTTTAAAAAAAAAGCTTGGTCTTGTTCAAATAGAAACATGGGTTGCCTGGGCTGGGTCAAACACTGAATCTAATTAACAGAAGAACAGAGCTGAAATAAATACAGGAGAAGTTGCTTATTTTCTAAACAAGTCTAAATTTATTCATTACCCTAGTAAAAACAAAGTTGGATTACAAGTGTCTGAACAGTATAAAAGTACAAAACAGGTTCCATAGATTTCTAATACATTAATACAAAGTGCATGACTACTCATTTTGCATTACTACCAGGAATGGAAGAGGTGGGAGGGAGTAGGGGAAGCAGTTGGTGGTTGAAATCTAGCAATAAATAAATAAATACAGAAGAGATGATCCAAATCAGAGCACATCCTACCACCAACACTGCAGCCTTCTTAGGTGTACAGAATTACTGATGCTGAAAACACAAATTCACATGAAATAGGTGTCTGCAAACACAGCAGGGACTCTTGTTCAAGCCCTTATTAGACATGACCAACCTAGTTATGCTTTATAAAATCATTATCCATTGTATCTATGGCTGGACTCAATGGGCTTAGGTCTTTTCCAACCTGAATGATTCTATTTGGTCGAGAATAAAAGCAAGGTAAGCAGCTTTGTCCTCCCTTAAGAACCTCAGAGTTTAGGAAAAACAAAATGAGTCCAAGGAAAGCTCTAAGCTGTAAGGCTGTGATAAAGTCAAAGCCCTGTTTCCCCTGATTTTGTTTCTCTCCAGAGGTTGGCTGACCCAACAGGAGAGGAAAAAAGAAAGAAAAGAAAAAGCTTTGAGGGTAGAGGCTCCTCTTAAAACTGCATTATCTTTCCCTATCTATATTTTCATTTGCTAAGTATTCCCATTTCAGTAACTGAGACAACATGGAAATCCAGTCCTAAACCCTACCCACCACAGTATTATGCCAATGACTCTCACAAAAAAGGAAAGCTTAGAATCATAGAATAAGCTGAGTTGAAGGCCCTACACAGGACACCCCAAGAATCACACCATGTAGGAATCCATTGTAGGATATCCCAAAAGAGTAAAAAAAAAAAAAAAATCCTCCCTCCCCCTAAAACCAGGAAAAAACAAACAAAAAGCAGAATTCCCAACTCACACAAAGTAAACCTTCACAAAAGGAATATAAAGCAACTGGGAGCTAAAACTGCAGCACAATCTTCCAGGAAGCTGCTCCCACCCCACAGGCAAAGCAGAGTTTGAAGGAGTGTCACAGCGATTTGCACATGAGCTTGTCTGGGAATCTGTGTAGAAAGTATTATCTTTTGATCACATATGCAAACAGAGCTGCTGCCTTGATTCAGCACAGCACCATTCTTAGCAGAACTTTTCAGATTCAGTATTCACAAAAGCGTTGATCTGGCAGTTGCTTAAACAAACAAACGAAAAGAAAAAAAAACAACCCAACAAAACCCAAACACAGAGAAGCACTGCAGGGGAAGGGTTTCAAAACAGTTATTGTGAATCCAGACCCCAGGCTGCAACCAGATTATGTCCCTGGACCAGAGCCTGATTTGCTTAGCAAGGGGTTTGGTTCTTGGTCAGGTCCAAAACCAGGAGGAGTCTTGTTTGTGGTCACATTTCAGCTGCACTGGGCCAACAGAGAACAGTTACTCAGTTCTGGCTGTCATCTACACCTGACTGGGCATCAAGATGTTTCTTGGTCCATCTCTAACCAGCAGGGGTTACTACACCAAGCCCAGGGTGCCTGCTGCTGGCTTAAAACAAACTAACCTCCCGTTCTGCCATGTTCAGTTCTTAGGTAAATCTTAATCCTTAGCTAAGGTGGAGAGCTCTCCCAGCCCTTCTCAAGAGCACTTTTATGCTGGAGGCCTTCTCAGATAGCTACCACTTGAAGTAGAGATGTCTGCAGACTACCAGTCTGTGTCACATGGGAGAGATGAAATATTTGTCTTTTTTTATGTCAGTAGTATAGGGTGAAATCGCCACACCTTTAAAAATATATACTTATATAACTAGAGGTGATCTGTTACATTTCTATGTATTAGTTCATTTTCATTCATTAGTTCATCTCATACGTGAAATATTTTCTTGGGAATTTAGGAAGTTTGCCAACCAACTTTAAAAAAAAAAAAAAAAAAAAAAAGAACAAAAGCCTTACAACCACTGCTTCTTTCAATACAGAAACGTGAACTACGTATACTTTAATATACAAACCCCATCCTCATATTCACTTGGGAAGTGAGTGTGGGGGAAAATTAGACAACCTTGCAGCAGCATTCAGCTTTGCCAAGTGTTCCACAGCATCTTAAATATTATGTACAGTCTTTCTGAAAGGATACAAACTGGCTTCAGAGTTTGTGGAATTGTAGCAGTAAAACCCAAAACAGTTCTAGGGAATAGTCTTTTGGCAGCATAGCAGGTGTCCAAAGTGAACAGTCACTTTCTAGTATTTTTCCAGAGAATAAGAGGATCTGCATAACCTTCTGCAGCTATCCAAGGAAGTCACCACTCCTCTTGGGTGGAGATTGCTGGAGACTGGGGTCCTTCTTGTTCTGGCTTTTCAGTGGCAGACTTTTTATTGCTACAACAAGGTTTGAAGAGATGAGTGTCTATGAGGACTTCTCCAAAACGCCCTTTGTAAATAATTCCACAGCAGACCTTTTGCCTGGAAGAAATGGCAAGGAGGGAGATACTTTGTCTGTTTAGAATATACAGGATTCACAGACATGCAAAAAGTAACTCTGACCCCAGACACTACTTTACTGAGCCTCCAGCCCAGACGACAGGGGCAAAAAGACTGCTCACAAACAGAAAAGAAGTCCCTGTCAAAATCCACAACAGGTCTTCAGAGGGGAAAAAAACCCCCAACCAAATGAAAAAAAAGAGAGAAAAAACACAAACATGTCCATACAAAACTAAGTCTCCTACTTTGCTTCCCAGAGAAGTTTCAGACACAACCATCTGGGCTGAACTAACCTTGGCTACAATGCACTTGCAAACATTATTTGAGAGGAGGCAGCAAAGTCACAACAATTTCAGTTGAGCAATTAGCTAAACAAGGGATTACTGTGTCACAACATGCAATAAAAGATAACAAGCTCGTCAGCTCCCAGAAAACCTTGTGGTTTTCCTCCCACTCCAGGATTTTACTTTTTTTTTTCCAAATGACTACCATCACAGGTCAACCAAATCAAATGCTGTGTTTTGCTGGCAAGCTGAAAGCACTCTTGTATGTAGCAACACATCATATCTACAGGGCATAGTTTTAAGAAGAGATAATGACAGACAGGGATATAATCTGCTGTTCTCAAAACCAGCAAAAACATTTCCCAGCAAATGTTTTAGTGTTTAGGGAACTGCATGGAGATAGGGTAAAGTATCTTAAATACAAGGCATTTCTTTCCAAGCATGGACAGACAGGTGTTGTGTAACGCCCTGTGACTTAAATTATATCCTTGTAGCAAATAAAGATGAAGAGGCAGAATCAAGCAGCACGCATGCAGAGCGAGCTTGCTGCCTGCACAGAGGGCATGTTCTGTGGCTTTTTACCTTTTCCAGTAGGTGAGATCTAGGAAGGAGAACACTGGTGTCCTGCTGGCCCCAGCGCTCAGCTCCGTGTCAGAGCCATCGTCTGACTGGTTACTGTAACAGGGCGACTGAGCCGGGGAGGCACTCGAGGTCGTGCTGTGGGCATCAGAATCTGCAGGGCAAAGAACAAATGCAAGGATCAGGACATGCATCCAATGGCTTACCCTCCTCCTGACTTGTGTATTGGGAACAGGGGCACAGATGTGTTTTAGTTAACAAGAAAAACCTAACAATGACAACCCATTTATTTCACTTGCTCCTGCCTGTTTCAGTGTAGAGAGTGTGAGGATTTGTGAAACACACTTCAGATGTGGAGGGAGTCCTTGTACATGAGGGATTGGAAAGAAGGTCAGTTGCTGGCTCTGAAATCACTGGGAGATCCCTCAAGCCAGTGGAAATCTGTGCTCCAGACTTCCTCTCTCACTCTCACTTCTCATCCTTTCACATAAAGTGCTGCACAGCACTTCCCAATAGTGCATCATATATATATTTTCTCATTATGTATTAGGTAGCACTGGGCTTTTGCTGGATCAAGACTAGGAACTACAGACTCGGTGCAGACACATCTTAACTCTTCTACCTTTCAGCTGTCATCTCTAGCAGCTACAGTAACACAATCAGATTAACTACAGTGCCTTGAATGAGGAGATAAACGCTCATTGGGGCAGGGCCTTTACTGATTCTTTGGAGACTTCTTCTTCTGACTAGGTAGGATAATTGAAAGAGAGAGAAACCAAGTCAGCCAGCTAAGAAGCTGGAAGGTTTGCTTTAGAAGAAAAGCCTTAAGTACTGACACACATTTAGAGCATAATCGGCAGATGGTTTTGTTGGAAAGCTGTGAATCCGAATCTATTTGGAGAGTCCGTGTACTACAGGAAAGAAATCTCTGAAACTGGCAGAGGAAGGTATAAGGAAACATGGGCGGGGGGAGCACGGGTAGTAAATCTATGTTAAAAAGTATGTATGGAAGAAAAAGACTAATGTTTTTGGGGACAAGAGAGCTGGAAATGGCCATAGCACATTACTGAAGGCAGGGAGAAGCCTCTTCACCTTCAGGTTCACTGAGATCTTTGCCCAAGATGTTCTTTCTAGGGATATGCCATTGAAGTGTGGGACACAAGCTACAACTGCCTGCACTCTCCAGCCAGACTCCCCACGCCCCCTTGACACTTCCTTGCCTCTGCCTTGCAGCCCACCCTGCACACATGCTCTTCCTTCTCATTCCACACCCTCCTCAAGCTCTCAGAGGATGAGAGGTTGTGAAAACAAGGAGAGGCCAAACGTGTGAGCGCACAACCAGATCTACAGGGTGATTCAGCTTGGCCAGTTAGCAGTGAACTGTGTTAAGGGAGGCTGAATTTTATCATCAAAATCTCTTTGGATCCACTTACTGTGCCGCTTGAATTCCTTTTGCAGTTTGCTGATTTGATTGCTCTTTATTCTGCTTCCAGACAGAGTTTTCATTTTCTTTGGTTTCAATGTTGTTTTAAGGCTGGGTCCAGCCCTGGCATCTACCACCTAGAACAGAGAAAATGCATGTCTGAATACTTGTGGATCATGCCCAGATATTGCTCCAGTCAAGACACAGGTACTGACTCAGCTGAAGGGTGTTCAAAACCCCCTTAGTTAATCCAAGGCAGTTCTGTGTACTGACATTCATATATTTCATTTAAATATGGCTAAATCTTCCCATTTTTGACACATTCAGTTTAGAACCAAATAACTGTTTAAGCTAATACAGGTCCAGTTAAGAGTGTCTGCTAAACATTTGCCCTGGAGGGTTTTTTTGTTTTGTTTTGTTTTTTAATCATAAATTTAACTTTTGGCTAAAGCTAGTGGTAATAATAACCATAGTTCTGGCTCCCATTACTATCAAGGCATCCTGGATAAAGATTATATACACACAAGGAATTGTGATCATCCTCCTAGCCCTAGGCCTGAATGGAATTAGACATATCAAAACAGAATATATGAGTGAAAATAGCTGCAAGATATTAATCATTGTAATTATCTGATTAAATGAGATTGATTTATGTGTTGCTTGAGCAAGTAGCTTTGCTTGGGAAAAAAAAAGTAACCAATTTTGGATAAAGACCAAACTTGAAAGGTTGTGGGTTTTTTTGGACAAAGTTATGAGCTCGTGAAAAGGAATTACAAGGTAAGTCAGTCTGTGACTGCTTCTCAGGCTTGCACAATCACCATTTGCACATAAGCACGTAGGAGTCACATAGTAGTAAATACTCTAGGAAGGATTTAGAGGTGCTGAGGGTGGGAAGGAAGATTGTGGACGAAAGAGCAAACCCCAAACCCCTGCCAGCACCTCACCTCTCTAGAAGGAGTTAGTTTTGGGGCGGAAGGGAAATAAATTACTAACGTGATTCCAGTTCTTTTTGGATCCTGCTGGTAATTTTTTCCATCTTTTCACCAAAAGAACACAGGCATTGCAAATATCTCCTGAGCGAGCCTCATGGAGCCTGGTAAAAACAAAAGCAAAGGTCGCTTAACAACAATTAATAAAAGCACACCCCTACTTGTTAACAGCAAGAAGTATAAAAACTGATGAATAAGAAGGGTTCTGATATTCTGTTTTTCTGGCATTACAGTTCATCTGGGATGCTCACACAGTGTCACTAAAAGACCAGGTCTCACTTTCAGAAAGCACTCTTCCACACAGAAATAAAAGGTGTCACAATCTGCCTCCAGTGGGGCACTGAAAACAACAGTCCCATCACCTGCAGGTTTTGGAATTTTTTGTCCAAAAACCAAAACACAATTGCAGTGGATTAGACAGTTTGGAGCAGGAGGAATAATCATGTTATTCAAACGTACACTTGGGAACAAACATCAAAGCTTACTCAGGTCTTAACTTTCTCACAGAGCTTCAAGGATGAGTAACAAACATCACCTAACACACTCCCACACAAGCACAGGATAAGGTTTCAGAAACAGCAGTCACTGGAATGACAGCAGTACTTGCTCCCTCTAACAAGTTTTCTTCAGGAATCATCTCTACTGCTAATCCATGCTAAAAGAAACATAACAGGGAAACACTAGAATTTTTCTGCTATTTAAATAGGAAGACTTTGGATCATTTATAAATGAATGAGGCAGGCTCAGGAAACCATTATTTGCCCCATGTTTAGTCTGCATTTTTACCTTGGCAAACATATTTCAGATAGCACAACAACAACGGTCCTGGTAAACTGCAAGCTGCTTTACTGCAGTTAAAAACAACAACCATCCAAAAAAAAGCAATGGATCTGCACACAGCCTTTGGCTGCCAAGGACAGTAGTCGAGAAATATGATAAGGAAAACTGTCACCACCAGACTGGTGTACAAAAAATTCAAGGTAAATACAAAGCACTCTAAAGTTCACTACAAGAAACTAAAGTTTCTAGAAGAGAGTGTTTCTAGATGAAGTGGGGAAAATTTGTGAATTCTATACAAAATTTCAAAGCTCTTCAAAAGTATTCAAAAAATTGAAAGATCACAGTAACTGGTACAAGAAATCTCTAGTTGTTATAGTTTAATTTACCAGTGTTTGCAAGTAACATTACCTAACTGGAAAGCAAGCCTAATCTTTCAGGCTCTCAGAGCAAGACGACAGTACATCAGGTTTGCAGCTTAGAGATCAATGCCAGAACTGCTGACTAAGGTGGGAATCTTACCCAAAACAATTCTGGAAATCCTTTTCATAACGTTTGCTGTCCGTGAAACGAGAACTTGAAGATTTAGCTCTGCAAATACAGCAGCCCTCTATACTCCGGTACATCTTCGGTTTGTGAAAGCCAAACATCTTTTCCTCCCAGCTGTACCCTGTGAAAACAAACAGAAACTGGTGTTAATTATCACTGTTAGATAATGAAAGAAAAACCCCACTAGATTAGGACATAGTTTTTTTACCCCACGTTGCCTCAGAAGAACAAATGCACCTAGAATGCAGTTGCCAAAAAAAATTATGTAATTAACAGCTGGAATATTAAACAATACCCAGCAGGACCCATAACAAGCTCATTTACTGCACAAATCTGCTCCAAGGGCACATCTATAACAGCACAAGCCAGATGTGTGAATGCAGCCAGCCTGGCCAATGAAAGCCCTGTGCATGTGGCCAAACAGGCTGCAGGACCAGCCATGTGAACCTGCCCAAGCCCATGGATAAGGAGCTGGCAGCTGAACTCTGGGTCACTCAACTACTTCATCATCATCACCATCACCAGTGCTAGTTGGAAACACCCCTGGCAAACTTTGCTGAGAGTGAGTAGGAGTCATTTTAAATGAGCTGCAGTCATACCCCCAGGCTGTAGGGCAGACATACCTGAAAAGCTGCTCTAAAAACAGCAGGGTGGGGGAGTCCCACCCCACCCTCAATGGCCCTGTCTGCACTGCAGGACCCGGGAGCATTTCTCTGTTCTCAGGGCCTGGGTGAGCATCCCAGCTCCATGTCAGCACATGCTCTGCTCTTGCCCTCCTGCCTTCCCCACCCTGCTTTCCATGGGAAGGAAACCTAGCCAGGAAAGAGAGCAGGACCCTGGGGCGCATCTCAGCATGTGCCTACCACACATCCTCGCCAACAAGGATAGAACTCCAGTTCCAGCAAAGTCACTGCTTTGTAACCACCAGCTCTGCAAACTTGGCGCCAGCCCAGAAAGCCAAGAATGCCCTCCTGCTCTCAGAGATCTGCCTATTCTTTTCAGTACACCAAGGCTGGGATTTGCTACCAGAGCAGGTATCATACAGTGGAGCCATTTTCCAGGCAGAAACCTTTAAATTAGTTACTGCAGCCACCATGACAAAGAGCCCTTCAACACATGCCGACCCCCCACCAAACCAGTTCTCCCCTAAGCTGGTTGTTCCCCAGTGCAGACTCCTGTTAGGCACAGCCTGACACGGCATGAAATGCTGTCAGAGCAAACAGCGTTCCCACAGCGCTTCAAAAACCCAAACCAACAACCCAGCAAAGCTGCTGCTCTCCTGGCACTGGGCCTGGACACACAGCAAGTCCTCACAGGCCACACAGCATCTCACAACACAGGCAGGGCTGTTCCAAGACGTGCTGGTTTGAACAGACCCTGTTGCAAGGTTTGCCTCAACCACCTGCTGCAAGGAGCGAGCAGGCACCTCTGCTGCTCACCACACACCGAGGGCTCAGAGAGAGTACAGCCCTCCAGCCACAGGAGAACAGGTTCCCACTGCTGAGAACTTGTTCTTTAAAAAAATTAAAATTGGATGGAGCCATGCAAATAACACAGCGTTTCCCTCTCCTTCCTTAACAAAGGCCAAACTGCTGAATTCTTAAAAAAGCTAACAAAAAACCTATTGAATGACCCAGCAGCTAAGGAAGGACTTTTAAGAGAGGAGTAACTCCATCACTTGTGAGGTAAGTGCGGGGAGGGGAAGCTCACAGTCACTTCTGAGTCCCAGGTATTACCAAGTCCCAGTAACCCAAGTCAGGTTACTGGTTAACGTTTGTGGCACAGGCATCTGTCCCCAAATCTTCCACCTTCAGAAAGGTAAGGGCTGCAATCCTTTTACCCTCCAGTGGTACAGAGAAAAATCATCTGAAATCTTTCATCTGCACTGCCAGGACTTGCCACATCATTATGGCAATAAAATATTTTGAAAGGCAGGTTCAGGTGAGGTCAGAAACATGCTTCCACAAAACGACCATACCCAGCGTCACACTCACCTGACCGACAGGGAGATCATGTGCACTTCTGCGGGACCACAGCAAAGGCTAGGGAACCATCCAAGCCCTGCCACAGTCCTACACTGAGGTGAAAATACACCCCCCACCCCAGGGGAGAAGATCAAGAGTACAGGAGCATGGCAAAATAAACACACAGTTTCCCAGGTTCCTGAGAACAAGACAAAAGTAAAAATTGTATCCAATATTGTTGGCTAATACTCTGACACAAAATCCATTAAGGAAAACCAGTTTCCAGCTGAAAGTGTATATGTTTGCATTTCAGTCTAGCATATAGGAGACCACTTGGTGCTCACTGAGGTTGCGGCTCTTTGCAATTTCTACTGCACCAACATTTAATTTAGGAAGATTCAACTCTCAATAAAGCTTGTCTTGACCTTGTAGAGCCTGTTGATGGCAAGGGACTTGCTCAAGCTGAATGCCAAGGAGATCCTACAGGCCTAGGAGAGAGATGGAGAGGGAAAGTCTTTCCTTCCCTCCAGTCCCAGCTCATGCTGTCTTCTACAGGCTTGAAGTGCTGAATTCTTTTCTTCACACTTACAGCACAAGGAACTCACCCAGGGCTACATTCTTCCAAGGTTAGCTTGTGCAAATATCCAGCAAAGTCACCCCAAATGGTGTCAGGCTTTTTTGGGAGATACACTGCTCCCTGTATCAGTACAGCATTGGCCTGGAGGCCAGGAGTAGATCTAGTAAATAAAAGAAGGTATCCAAGCAGTCACCTGTTGAACAGGCTCATTGAGGGATGGGTAAACTCAGAACTACTCTCAGCCTCTGCTGGATGTGTAGCAAATGAATGTACAGCCAAACCAGGTAAATATTCCTGACCTGTCAAGAAAATAAACAACGGAGTATCTAGGCAAACACTTTGGGTATTTAGTTTTTTAGCACCTGATGTGCTTCTTCAAGAGATGCTCTTGAGGACATTGCTCGACAAGCCTCTGGAGATGAAACAGCATGCTCACCTGGGAATTTTCAACTTCCAAGCAGCAATTTTAGATGTTGTTTGACTACTCCAATGTTAAATCTGTGGTAGTCTGGTAACTTTCTTTAGAAAGTCAAAGACTAGTTGCAGACACAAAGTTCATCAGTGCTGCCAAACTTAAGCAGCAAGAAAATCTCAACTGCTATGTGGCAAGAGACAATTATCAACAATGTCGTTTACTTTCTAATCTTGTTTCTTCCAGCAATCGAGACAATGATAAGATGATCTCTGTCACCAGCTGGTATTTATACCACAGTAGAAGAAGATACATGTTTTACAATCAATGTTCTAGCAAAGACTGAAAAACACATATATTCCGAAAATATTTTGGCTTGCATCATTGCTGCCATTCTCACAGAAGCAGCCTTTCAACACCATCCTTCAATAGAAGGGAAACTAGTGCCATCTGTTTCCCACTTGATGAATGGTCAGCAATGGTATTACCACACATCATGCCTGAATGGGGAAGAGCTAGTAGCAAAACCACAAGTTAAACAGATTTCTCTGACAACTGCATCCACGTGCAGTTATAAATGGAAGGCGTCAGTCCAGTTACACATCTAATCCTAAACAGTTGCCATTTGACCATTATACACTAAATATTCTGTCATCTGGAGAGCTTAATAGCTATTATGGACTTAGAAATAAATATCACTGTGCCCTTTAAAAGGTTTAACTTGAAAGCTTTGCAATTTAGATCTCGAATTAGAACCAGGGAGTTTGGATGCCAGCTGCTCTAACACCTGAATCTTAGCTGTGGAACTTTAACCATATGAAATGTGGGACAGATATAAAAGATGGCAAGTAGAAACTAAGTCACTTGCCTAGAAGTTAAAAAGTATTACCCAACATAATTCTGCTAAATCCAATCATGTTATTAACGCTCTTTAACTTTGTTATTATTTGCCAAATTTAAGCATGTTATTAAAATGTATCAACAGTTGCACAGAAGTGAAAGGGACAGATCTTCAAAAAACAACCAGAAATCTTAGCAGTGTGTTTTCTGTCATTCTGCAGAAATGAAGATTTATCTGCACTAGTTGGAAAGCAGTATTCCCCCAAGCCAGGGGAAAAGTGATCCTCCTCCCTCCCTGGTGTCCCTCTCCACAGCTTCTCCTTGCAGAAGTTGCTATTCCCTCAAGCTCTGCTTTATACAACTGCTTTAGCAACTTGAATGGACTCAGAAAAGACTCCAGGAAATGGACTCTCTCCATTCTTCTGCCCTCTCACTTTTGAAAAAGCAACATCAAAAACAGAAACTTGTCTTGCAAAAGAGAATGGTAAAGTCAGGAAGAGAAAAGTAGTGGGAAATAAAAAAAAAAAAAATCCCCACACCCTGCTCATTACCTTTGTGAAAGGCTGGTACAAAGAACCGTGTGTGAAAATGGTTTCATGTTTTTGTTACCTGTCAGGACTAGAATTTGGTGCTTGGTTTTCTTTGCAAAATTTGGTTTGATGATCTAAATGAAAAGGAAGCACTGCTTCAGATGCTCATTAAGGTTTCAAGTTAGGGAAGACCTTCTGAACTCTTTCAGATCTTAAAGTAAGCTGAGCCACTTTCATTGGCTTTTCCAGATTCCTTTTGCATTCTTTCTGATCACCCAAGAAGAATGAAAACCTTTTATAATGGAAAGTACAGAATTCCTGGAAAACAGGCATGTCTCCCTTTGTAACACAATTACCAGGCCACTGGGAATGAACATGCTCACCTGCTTCTTGCAAAGCTGAAAGAGAAACATTCCCTGGAGTTACAGGAGAGCAGAGGCATGCCAGTCCAAATACTCAGTATCCTCCTCTCCTCCCATCTCCCCAATCTGACCTGGGATCATTCACCCTTTAGGCACCCCAGAACTGCCAGTACCTTTGTCAGAGAGAACAATAATTTGATTTCCCTTTCTCTGTACGCAACAGCCCTGGCACAGCCTCCCTGAAGCTGGGCTAAAGAAAAATACCATCTACCCCACATATGTTGATGCAGCCGGTTCCTGTCAGTGACAATCTCACGATTGTCATACCTACAGCATTTCACTGGAACTAAGAAACAGCCAAAATTATACCATTTCCTTTTTCCTTTTAAAGGGAAGAAAACAGATGCCTTAATATAGAAAGAACATAGGTGCTCTGGCTTTTGCATCTGCAAGAGCGTAGATCCAGGCACATGCACACACATGAAAAATGCTTCCAGAGCTGTCTACAGTGCCAGAAGCAGAGTTGCTTGTCTCACAATAAATTCTTGGGCCTGTCCCCCTGCTGAAATAAACTGCAATAGCTCTACTGAAAATCAACTGTAAGACAGAGAATTGTATATTAACAGAGAGACTGATCTGTATCAGAGACTCAACATAAACATACCTCCCCTGAGTTTACAGGCTGCTGTAAAAAACCCACGGAACATAAGTTAAAATTGGATGCCTCAAAAAAAGAACATTTAAACATGCACAGAGCTGGAATGCTCCAAGGATGTTAAGAGATCAATCTAATTGGAATTGTCTGAAAATGCAACTTCAGTATCTGCAATGCAAAAATATTTTACTGTCATCTCTCCCTACAGAGTTTAGAACAGAGGTACAAATACCCAACAACCATAACCTTGGAACTGTGCATACTATTCAATGTACACTCTTCTGGTCCTCCATATACTCAGATTTTCCTTCCACTTTCCTTCCTCTCTCCACCCAAAACAATTTTACTTGGAGGAAAGCTGTATTTGCCTATTACAGCCCAGAAACATCCAAATGTCACAGCACACAGTGGAGTTGTCACTTGATGAGCTGAGCAAAACAGAAAAAGGTGAAAACTACATCTTCAGGAAGTCTTTCCTCTGACAAAATAAGTAACTCTCTCTTTTGCTAATAGATGTTCACAGCTACTGTTGTGTGCTCACTGCTGAAGTGAAATACCAGCACAGCCAATGCACCTAGCAAGCAACTACTAAGCTCTTATCAAAAATCAAACTGGACATTTCTTTCCCATGTTTGAGTCTCCATGGCATCCTGGCTGGAACAAGCTGCTCCTAGATACATTTTCAGAAGTAGTCAAGTCACAAAGAAGCTCACTCAACTGTTGGATCTTCCCTGGGAAGGAAGTTCCTGCCTCATTAAGCTAGAGAGCAGAAAGGCTATGCCACGTGGGTGTTCCTCTGAACTGCCATGTGGTTAGTGCTCCAGAAGGGATAGGCCAAAGCATGAAAACAATAATCAGTAAGATTTGCATAAGGGGAAAAAAAAATCCAAACCTGTCCCACCTGCAGACATTGCATCTTGAAATATTACTTCCCCCTGCCTGAAACTCCTATTGCCTAACTAAAACCATGCTCAGCCTGAGCATGAGGCCAGCAAGGAAAACTGGGATGTTCTCAAACATGTGCTGGAGTTCAGTCTGCGATGCTTATCTGAGAGCAGTCACCACAGCTGTTATGATGCTGTCTGCAAGCACCTGCTACTGAAAAAGAATCACAGCCACTTGAGATCATGAGACATTGAAGTTTTGGGTTGGGTTTTTTGGCTGGGCTCTTTTATGTTGTTTTTTAAGAGGGTAACATATATGGATGGGGACTTGAACAGAAGGAACAGTAATTATTTGGCAGAACAGCTGAAGTTACTTCTTTGAAAAGGGTACATTTCCATGTCCTTAAGCAGCATTACTGGTCATTTCACTTGGACTTTGAACCCAGCACATTCTACAGAAATGCAAAGGCTTAAGTTGTGAAATGGAGTCCTGCCCGGCCAATTTTCAAGTCCCGGCTCACAGGCTGCTTGTGTTAAAAAGTAACTGCGACAGGGGGTGCAAGAATGAAGCTGATTGTCAAGCAGGACCCTGTGGATGTCGTTCACGTCATTATGAAAGAGGTACAAGGTATCAGGTGTTGAGAATCAACGCAGAGTTAGCTAACACAGAAAGAGCTGTTCAGCATGAGTGAGACAACAAACCGTCACAGGTTTAACTTTATTTTTAGCCTCTGTGAATTTATCAGCTGTTTTAGCATCTTCTACAAAGAAGTCAGTGATATTTTCTTCTTAAAGGAAGACTGAATACATAGGCAATTAGTTCCTTTTAGAGAATGAAGTGAGGAGGAATTTTCCCAGCGGCTTGGCACTCAATTCCACCTACTTTCAGTGGGAGTTGGATGTTGCATGCCGGTAGGTGTGTTTGAAAATGCAGACTTGTTACTTGCTGCTTCTCTACCAGGGACCACAGATCCCAAGAAAGCAAAAGTTCACCTCTGTACCAAAGGAGCTGAGTGTCCAGTGGTATCAGCAGAAAGGTTTCCAGTTCACTGTCTTTGGTGTAGAGTTTGTGCAATCTTTTATTTTAAAAAGCTGTAAACTACACAGGGGATCTGCCTGCGTGCAGAGTGGCAAGAAGGGGGTGCACACACCCTACACACGGCTGCCAGGAACAGTCTGAGCTTTGGAAGCAAGCACACAGCAGTAAAGGAGTTTGCTGAGGAACCATCACTTCACCGACTGCCTTGTGCAACGAGTGAATCACTTGCGTGCGTGGCTGTCAGCCTGCCACCTTCCTAAGCACCAAACTAAAACTCAAAGTAAAAAAGAGCATCGCAGGCTGTGCTCAAGCACAACCACTGCTGTTGCAGCTGTGGGCTCAGTGCGGGACGCTGGGCTTTCTCCTGCCGCTCCCCAGCCACGAGGGGACGGTGGCAGGGCCCGTTCTCCAGCCCAGACACGTGTTCAGGGCACAGCAGCGGGCAGCATCCTGCATCAGCTGCCTGCAGCCTGCACTGGCTGCCTGCACAGCCACAGCGCCGGGGGGCAGCTCCCAAGGTTTTTGCAATTGTAATGTTCACTGAGTAATTTAGGTCCGAAGGATGGGCCATCAGTGGGGGACAAGGCTCTCTGTGGGATGAACCGGGGCCGTTCCCGCCAGGAAAGCGCCGCCGGGGGTGCTCCGGGGCAGGCGGGATTCAGCCCCGTTCGCTGCGTGCGGACACGGCCCACCCGAGAAAACAACAGGTTTGGCAGGTCCCTTTAAATCCCTTCAGCTACACGCATCCGGACACGGGCTGCGGGAGGAGACGGCAACTTTTATCTCACCGAAGTGGGAGCGCAACGAGAGCACTTTTCTGGAGCAAGACCGCGACTTTAACACAAAACAAAACCCACCATCCCTAAATAACAGACCTAAAAGCCGCCCCAAAAGGCAGAGCTCGGTCGCGCCGCTCCCGCCGGGCACCGCGTGGCCCCGGACACGGCCCCGCTCCCCCCGTTAGCGCCGGCGGCCGGAGCGGCGGCCGGGGCCGGGCGGGCGGCGGCGCCGGGAACAAAGACCCCCCCCGGGGCACACGACCTACTTTCGCGGGCGGCCCCGCCGGTCAGGTGGAGCCGCGGGAGCGCACACGCGGGTGGCCGCAGCCCCCCCGCCCTGCCGGGGCTGCCAAGCGCTCAACTCGCCGAAAGACGAGCAAAATTAAAAATAAATTAGAGGAGCACAGGAAGGGGAAGGCGGCGCGCCAGGGAGGAAAGCCCCGAGCGCGGAGGTGGGCGCTGCGAGGCGGCCCCCGCGCAGAAACGCCGCCCCACCACGCGGTCGCGGAGCAGCCGCCCCATCCGGCGCGGGGGAAGCGGGGATGGAGCCGCGGCCGCACCGCCGAGGATCCGGACCCCCGTTCCGGCGGTGACGGCCGTGCTCCGCCGCCCCGCGCCGGTTCCTCATGGCTCGGCCCTGACGTAATTCAAACATGGCAACAGTTTCACTTCAAAGGGCTGTCGCAGACCTCCCGGCAAGGCGGGCACGCCGCGGCGGGGGCCATGCGGACCCCCGACCCCGGGGCAGCCCCGGGGCGGCCGGCGGGGCCTGCCCGCCCGCCCCGGCGCCGTGCGCGCAGCGCGGTGCCGTGCGGAGCGCGCCTGCACATAAAGTTTCACCGCCGCTCCAAACTCCTCCGAAAGCGGCAGGCAGCCCCTAAAAAACACCATCCCGCGCACGACAAGTGCCACCCCACCGACACCCGCCACCCCGGGGCCGAGCCCCGGCGGGCGCGGACGAGCGCTTTCCTCCGGCGCGCCGGGGAGCCGCGCCGCCCGCAGCACATGCGAGCCCTTTGTTTTCCCTGCAGCCGGGCGCTGCCTACGTGCCGCGCCGGGGGCACGCCGGCCGCCCGCGCCGCGCAGACCCCGGAGCCCCGAGGTACAACTTGTTGGCGCCGGGCGCGGGCACACGCCAGCAGCAGGAAAGGGAGCTGCTCGCACCGGCGCCGAGCTACGGGAGCGGCAGGACGCCATCGCCGCCCGCCGCACCGTCCCCACGCCGGCAACGCCGCGCACCGGGCAGGGGGCAGGACGCGGAAGGCCCCACGCCGCGACCTTTGCGACCGACAGCACGTGTCCCGCCAGCCCACGGCCGCACGTTTTGCCCTTCTCCAGCGTGCACGCACTCGGACACCCCCGCAATTACTAGTGATAACTGGAAACAATAAGAACTGCCCCACTCTCCCCACGTGAAACACGGCAAGGGAGAGATGGCGGGCACTATTGGGTCCCCCTTCCCTCCGCCACGCCGCTGGCACCAACTTGTGCGCGGGCGCTACAGGTGTGCGCTGCGGTGCGCGCCGGGGCCGCACCTGCGGCACCCGCTCCGCACCGGTGGGGCCGCGCCGCCCGCGTGGCGAGCCAGGGCAGCCGCGGCCCGGGAAAGGCGCCCTGCAGCCCGTCACCGCCAAACAACCCCGTTTTCCAAACCCGCTCCGCACCTTGGGACTGCTTTCGGAGTTAAATTATCGGGAACTGGCTACTCTTTCCCCCTACTGACTCGGAGATTTAATCGTACTTTGGGGATGGGCGAGCAGAAATCAGAGTTCTAGGGATGAGTCCGCAACAATGCGGGAGGCGTTCCTCACCGCTCGCACATCCTTTAAAACTCTACTAACCGAAATAAAAACCGGGGGAAACGCCGCTCACAGAAGACACACGTGTGTCAAAGTGTTTCAAGGCGGCAAAGTCTTTTTGCCGCTACAAAACTGCGGACAAGCTCCGGGGAGTAACTTGTGAACAGAAACCACCGGCTGCTGCGGAAAACAAATAAATAAATCCCAGCACGACCAAAAAAAGGAAACCCACCACGAGCAAACAAAACAAAACAAAACAAAAACCCGAACAACGAGAAGCGAGCAGCCACAAAACTTAGTCTGAGCCCGCCCGGGAGAAAGGGAAGGCATCACTCACCGCCGCGCTGCGCCCACCAACACCCGTGCGGTGCGCGGCGCTCCCGCCGCTGCGCGCGCTCCCCGGCTCCCCGCGCTCTGCCGCCGGCGCGGGCGGGCGGGCGCGCGAGCCCGCCGCCCCCCCACGCCCCGCCCCTCCTCGCCCCGCCCCGCGGCCGCTCTGCGCACGCGCCGTTCCCACGGCTCCGTTCTCCTCAATCGAGCCCGGCCGGCTGCGCGCGCCCCATTGTCCTTTTAAGGCAGCAAGGGCCGCGCGGGAAGCGCGCGAGGGGGCGGCGCCCGCCCCGCCGGCGGAGGTGACTTCACGCACGCGGCGCGCGCCCCCGCCCCGCCCCGGTCCCCCGCACCTGCCTCGCGCCGGAACAACCCCGCGGGACCGGCCCGCAAACATCACCGCAAACGGGGCACAGCCCCCAAACACAGCCCTGCAAACACCGCACAGCCCCCAAACATCACCGCAAACACCGCACAGCCCCCAAACACAGCACAGCCCGCAAACATCACCGCAAACGGGGCACAGCCCCGAAACACAGCCCTGCAAACACCGCACAGCCCCCAAACACAGCACAGCCCGCAAACATCACCGCAAACGGGGCACAGCTCCCAAACATCACCTCAAACGGGGCACAGCCCCCAAACACAGCCCTGCAAACACCGCACAGCCCCCAAACATCACCGCAAACGGAGCACAGCCCCCAAACACAGCACAGCCCCCAAACACAGCACAACCCCCAAACATCACCGCAAACGGGGGACAGCCCTGAAACACAGCCCCGCAAACATAGCACAACCCCGAAACATCACCGTAAACACAGCACAGCCCTCAAACATCACCGTAAACATCACCGCAAACGGAGCACAGCCCCGAAACACAGTCCTGCAAACAGAGCACAGCCCCCAAACATCACCGTAAACACAGCACAGCCCTCAAACACAGCCCCTAAACATCACTCCAAACACAGCCCAGCCCCGCAACATCCCCGCCAACCCAGCCCCGCCCCGCAGCATCCCGGCGAACACAGCGCAGCCCCGCAGCACGCCCCACCATGCCCGGTGACACGCCGGGACGCGCTGCCCCCCGTCCCAGCGCGGCGCATCCCGGCCGCACCGCGGGTAGCGGCGCTTGTGGCCATCGCTGCCTCTCCGCCTCACGGCCTCCGCCAGTAACAGGAAAAGTCTTTTTTCCGCTCCGGGTTAATTTTAAAAGTCGTTTTCTAAAGCGCTTTAAAAGTCATCAGTGGCTTATGTAATTTTTCCTGCAGCGTCACAATGAGTGAATTGAAAAGTCGCGTCATCGCAACCTTTGGGTTCACGCTCTTTTGTGCAATTTTGGAAGTGCTGCTTCACGAGGCTGCTGGCAGGTTATGTTGAAATAGATTTCCTTTGAAAACTGTGTCAGACGGATTAGCATGTGATATACAAGGTAACACCTAAGGAGTTATGACTTAGCACCATTACAGCCTGTGACTGCAATAAAGCTGCGAGCTACTCCCTCCCGGGCTGGCGCTCAAACCGAGCCCTGATGTGGATTCCCTTCTTTTGAACTCCTTAAAAGTTTAGAAGTTTCCCACAGAACCAACTGCAGCTCAGGCACCATGTGTAAGTGTTGTTGAATACTCTAAAACACTGAAATAATGCCAGTGAATATTTCTATAACTTTTTTTTTTTTTTCTTTCTGCCAGTGTCCTTTTCAGTCTAATCCTGATTTAGGCACAGAACCAACAACTCACCAAGAACTTTTGCTGAAATGATCCTTTTGCTTCCATCAAGAGCACTAGCTCTGCTCTGGGAATTTTCAGAGGGCAGGACAAGCAACTTTTCCTTACCTTAGTTTGAGGATCTTACAGCTTCTCTCCTTGCTTGTAAATCCATGGTAATTCTACCCCATCTCCTTCCTCAGTGCTGCCAAACCAGTCAGTTTGGGCACAAAGCACAGGACAATGCCTCCCAAGGAATCCTCCAAGTTATCGTTTGAGTTTTGGGAGGTTCCTTTTAAATGATCATAGAGTGCTGCCTTTGCTACCAGTGCTTCCTTCCAGACACAGCTAAACCAAATCACATTCAACTTGTGAGCCACAGGTGTACCCAATGCTGAATAATTTATCAAAATATTTTTATACTTTTACTGCTTTTAACTGGTCTAGGGAACTCTACCAGCACTTTTGGCAACTTTTGTTTACATATAGTGTGTCTGATTTCATCTGCTTCTTTCTTTTTGATTGGAGAGAGTGTTTCTCCCATGATTTTCTGCCATTATTTCCTCATTTCTTTATTCTAGCATACTTCTCAAGGCCCCTTGGTGACATTCCTTTTAGTCCAACACCACCTAGTATAGCATTTAAGTCTCCAAGTGACAATGAAAGGATATTTCCTAGGAGAATTCCCTTAGCTATCAAGCAGAACCCAATGGAACAAAATGGATCTCTGGGTGCCAAGCAACTGCTGCCCTGGTCACCACCATGCTGAATGTTCACAGACCATCTCAGGGTGGGCTTTGATTGCAAACAAACCAGGGCCAGGACAGCTTCTCTGGTATTTATTTCAGAGCTTTGTGCCCTTCCACTCCAAATCTCATGAGGACAGGTGTTGTTGTGACCTGGGGAGGATTTCAGTTTCCAAATTCATGCTGCTCCAGCCTGTGAACAGCTCGGTCATTCCTGTCCTCTCAGAGGAAAAAAACCCTTCTATCCACAGAATTCCAAATGACAAATGACAGAAATGCAACACATGGTCAAACCTTCAACCTTCATTTCTGAAACATCTCTGGTTTCCTTGAAGTGTTTGCTGATGACATTTCAGGGCTGTGCTGTAACTCGACAGTGGTTTGAGTTTTCATTTTTGGCTGATAGCCAGCTTGCAAATAAATAAAAGGCACTTAAACACCTAATGAGCTTTCATCAAGGTTCCCTAGCCCCTTCCCCACAAGCAAGCCACATCTGCTCTCCACAGCATCAGAGGGACATCTTCTCTGACCTCACTGTTTGGAGTGATGGATTTTTCATCACAGTGGGTGATGAAAAAATAGCCCCAACTTGTGACAACCTGGGGAGTTTAATTTGGAAAATGCAGATATCTGAAAAAGTGCATGCATCTTTACACTACAAGTAAAGCCTCTTTTCACAAGGTTCTGTTTTAAAAAATTAAGCATCTTCCTTTCCACTCAGAGCTTGGCATAAAGGAGGAATATGGGATTTCACGGAGATGCCAGGTGACCTGGAATATGAGCTTTAGACCAGAGGATTTATCCTCATCCAGATCAGTTCCAAAAAACATTTACTTTAAGAATGCGTGTGGAAAACTAATTGGACTGTTGGTGTGTTCCAGTTAAACTGGTACCTTCCCTGCCTGGACTCTTAATTATTTTATCTGGAAAGCTAAATTATGTCAATGGTGTCAAAATAAAGCGAACCATGAGGGCTTTTTAAACATGAAATATACATGTATCATCAATGCTGAGGCAGAGGTGCTAACACAGAAGAAAAGTAGGGCATTTCCCAGCCAAGACATCTGATCCTATTGTTTTATTTTTCAATATTAATGAATAAGTAAACACAAATAGGCTACTTGTTTTTAGGTGAAAAGCAGCTGTCAAGACAAAACCCAGGCAGCTGTTCCTGCTTTGAGACTTTACTGTAAAATGCTTTTTTGTAACCTGAGTAATTTGAAAATTTACTTTCTTGGCTTAGAGCTTGGCCAAAAGATTTTGAAAAAATTACCAGGACTTCCTTCAGGGAAAGAAAAAAAAAAAAAGAAAAAAAAGAAAAAAAAGAAAAAAAAAAGAAAAAAAAAGAAAAAAAAAAAAGAAGAAAAAAAAAAAGTGTTGATTGACCTAAACTGTAAATAAGGTTTTGCCAAGGAGTACAATTTCAGAGTGAGATACCATCAAAAAATCAGTTCTTTAGCTTCTGCTTGCACCAGTTGCTCATGTAAGTAGCAGCATGTTAGTTTTTTGAAGGTGCAAATGCTCTGAACACTGGTAGTTCTAAGCAAGCAGGTTAATAAGGAAATGTGGTTTTCACCATTTTATGTTTTAGGCCAAATAACAGATGGCTACAAAAAATGACAGCAAAGTTTGATGATAATCAGAATTGATATTATGATATTTATGCTTCCAGAATGAAGTACTCAAGCTATGAGGCTCAGAGAGACAGGAGCCTGAACTGGCTTACTCCTAGGAGCAAGGCAGATCATTTATAGCCCAGCCTCAGAAATCCATTAGGGCTTAACAGAGAAGAATAACCTTTCTGAAGCATTTTTAATTGACATTTCAAATTCCTTAAGAGGAAGATAATTCTCTTAAATTCTTAAGGATTTCTCAAATTCTATAGGAAAATGACCATTTTCTATTACTGGTTAAACACCTTTATTGCAGCTTCTCAAGCGCTGCTGGTTTCTTTGCAGCACTATTGCTCTCATACCTATTAAAGCCAGTAAGACTATTCTAGAGGGATTTATATTAAGGAGATTTGAAGACACCATTAAGAAGATCAGCCCTCTCTGCCTGCCAGACTTTGTTTCCTGTCAATAAAGTTATCCCTCCTCACCCTGCCATTTGGGGCAGTTCTGAAAACGGAGGCCGTGTTTGGAAACCCAAAAGAGTTTTCTCCTCTGAACTGAGACCCCCTCAACAACAGCACGGGGAGCAGTTCCAGATTTTATACTGATGATTTCAGAGTAATCTTTAGGGAAGAGGAAGCTGATAACTCCTTTGGAGAGTGTTGTGTAGGCTTGGTCTCGGGTGGGATCACTTAGGGGACAGAATTTGCTCTTTGAATTTTCTTACTGAACCTAAGACTCCTGACCAGGTACATCCATCTCCTTAATCCCATTTTCTACTGCATGGCCCTGAACACAGACACAGCTGGCTGAGAGAAAATGAAAAGCAAGGCTAGGTAGTTGGGAGAGCATCCATGGAGTCTAGGAAGCAATGCTTCAGTGTGACAGGCTTTTTATCTTAACCTCTTTCTCAACAGGAATCAAGAAGGTAAATAGGAGTGCTTGGGAATGGAAACACCTAGGGAAGCAAAATGGTTTTTGTCTGAAATACCTGACCCCTGAAATCCTCTGCTGGGAGCAGCCAGTATGGGGGGCAACAGGACCTGCCAGGAAGGGGTTTCTTACAGGTGTAAGGTACTCTGCTAAATAAAAACAAGAAACCCAAGGCAGTTCTTTTCCAGGTTAAAGCATCACCCACTCTTTCTTCAGAAAGGTTTGTTCTCAGTGACACTACTTCTTAATCTACAGTACCAATAGGCAGTATGAAAGGAAAAAGGCACTTTGAGGAGGTGACAGAATTTCAGATTTCAGACTGCAGAAAGCCAAAGAAATTATGGAAAAAATGTGTCTCAGTGGGCAGTTTTCACTCAGCTAAAGCAAAGCAGAGGATGGTGGTTCCTCTCCAGGCTCAGTAAAAGTGACAAGTCTCTTGAGGAGATAGAGCACTGCTGACCTTCTTGCCAAGCTGTCAAAGGCAGACACAGTAATTGCAAGTCTTCTGGTGAGGAAGAAGAGCTGTGGGTAGACTTGGCTAACCAAGGAAAGGAGCAGCTGGAGGAGCTGGTCCTTGCAGGAAATCTGCAGAATCTGCAGCCCGGATCACAAGCTTTGATCAAGCAGCCAAGAACCAAGTGGAAATCTACCTCCAAAATCTGGAGGGAAGAGCTGGAGGCAAAAATTTTTGCAGGGGTAGGAGGGAATGGAGTTGACTAATAAAGCCGCCACATTACAGAGATAACTTCAGATAGCTTAATTGGATTGAATCAGTTAATTGGACTGCAACAAATCAACCAAATTTGACACTCAACATCCTCTGAAAAACAAGCCAAGGGCAGGTGGAGGAAAAGAGCAGGCAGGGAGAATGAAGCACAAAGGGAGGAACATCCCCCTTCCTCAGGGCAGAGGCAGCCCATTCTGACAATGAAAAGAAGATAAGAAAAGGTGAAAAGCTTTCCAGGAGGAAGTATTCACTCACAAAACTATGTAGATAAGGGGAGGGCAGAAGCAACATGGGCAAACTTCAGGCAAAATTTGAGCAAAAATTGATCACGGGGATCCCCAAAAGCAAGTTGGGTCTCATCATGGATGTTCATAGTGAGGAGTGAACTCTACAGGGTGATGAAAGAGAAACAAACCCAAAGCAGGACTCACATGCGACCTTAGTGACGTCTCTCAGGTCTGACAGCGTGTTCATATTGCAAATTACAGCAAGCAGAGAAGTCAAGGGACCCAGATGTTGCCTGCAGGGCAGAGGTGGCAGAGCCTGAGCCGCAGAGCCTGTGTGCAGCGTGACCCCTGTGCTCCACAGGCACGGAGCCATCTGAGAGATCTCAGGGCCAGTGGGAAAGTTCCTCTGTCTTCCCTGTCCCCGTGATGCAAAGATCACCAAGGACCGAGGACCAGTGCCTTGTGTGTGTAGGACAGAGGAGATGCTAGAGGCTACTGCCCTGCAGGGACAGAGAAAGTATTTTGCAACTTATTTCCACCTCCAGGAAAAACGCAAGAAGCCTCTCAGACAGGAGAGGGCGGGGTTTGAATGGGGAGTGTTTAGGACTTCTGTACCACATACAAAGAAGTTTCTTTGGTTGAAGCCACAGCTGGAGTTTTCTGTCTCTTTCTCAGTCAGTGGGATTGGCTGGGTTTACCTGTGGTGGCTGATCGGGAGCTGTGGGAGAGGACACACGGCAGCCTGGACTGAGCTCACCGGGGCGCAGGGGGCTCGGGAAGCAGCGCCCCGGGCACTGAGGGTGGCTCCGGGAGCAGTGCATCCCCGGGACTGGCTGGAAACGAGTCCCCTCACAGCCGCAGGGAGGCCCAGGCTGTGAGGAGGGGCCTGGGATGGCACTGTCCTCCAGGCATGGGCATTTTTTGGAGAACAGCTAAACAAAGTGATTGCTATGTGCAGAGTAATATGCTGGCTGGTCAGAAACATTTCAAAAACTGGCCTTTCTAAAACAACCTAGCAGTGTGGTTTCTGAGATGCTATTTTCAGCATGCTGTCAAAACAAATCTCTATCCATAGCTGAACTGACTGACTCTTCTTGGCAGGATGACTACCCTTAGCAGTGGTTGAACCAGTCCTAACTCAAGGTTTAAAAGCAAGAGCAATATTTACTGGTTGATTTGCATTATCTGTAGGAGGATAGTGGGAAAACTGGATAGCTCTGGAAGTGACCTCTTGTGCTGATCCTTCTTTGCCCTGCACGTCAGGGCTCAGTACTCACACTCAGAGTGGACTGGGGAGTCACAAACATCCAATTCACACCATGTAGTAAAAAAAAAATAATTTTGAACAGGGGCTAAATCTGTCCTGCTTGGAGCAGCTCCTTCATGGTGAGCAAAACAGACTGAGGTCCCAGGTAATTTCCTTTGTGCCATCTTGTACCAGCCACAGTCCCAGACAGACCCCAGACCGCAGCTCTGGCCAGAGGGGTGTTCCCTCTACTTCTAGACCCTCAAGCTGTTCTAGAATGGAGAGACCTGACAATTCAGCCACACAAAAAAGGCAAGGAGGGACTCAGCTGCCACCCTCAGGAGCAAGGCAGCACACACATCCAGCAGATGTGTGTGAGGTGGGAATGCCCAGGCCTCTCCCACTTGTGTGTGCAAGTGTTCAAATGCTTCTCACTTACACACTTGGGCCAAACTTACCCTCTTGTAAAACATACCCTGTGGTATATTAGAATAAGTAGCCATTCATAGAAGGTCTGCAAAACAGGAGCAGTTTTGTTTGTGCCATTCTTTAAGGCAGCAGCAGTCCTTTAAAGCCTCTTTTATAAGCTGTGGTAAATGAGCTCCCAGCATGCTCCTTACACTGAGTCAGCATGTAGATACTGACTGAGGCGCTGGAAACAACATTTTTAGCATGTGCCGGGAGGCCTGGGGACAGGTACCAATATTCAGAAGTCCACTTCAAATCACTGTCACCTATTTATCCACCCCTAGACAGACTAGGATGTCAGGATGTGAAGCTGCTGCAGCTCAGCTTCTTGGGGACTGAGTGAAACAGGTCAGTGCCACAGGCCCCTTCCCTTCAAACCCTCTGCACAGGTGCCCCGTCCATTTTACCAGGGAAGCCCTGCTAAGGAATTAGTCTGATATGGTGGGGCGATAGCTGCTTTAGACTTGAAAACATCCAAAAACCTCTTGAAGAAGCATGACATGTTCCCTTCAGTGCTAGTTCTCTGCTTGCACTAAAGGCTTACAAAACTCATCTGTTCTATGTGTAATCCTGGCACTTCCCTCTCCTTAAATAGGAAATGAGGGTAACTAATTTCTTGGAAGTAATCAGTAACCTGTTGCTGGAAAACTCATGTTTCTCTCAAGTAGGATAAATAATGCCCCTAACGCCAGCAACAGGAAATTAGAAATAGTACTCAGCATTAACCAGTTGCACAGTACACGTAGCATAAAATGATCTTACCACAAAGGACCAAAGTGCTCATCAAGTGACAGCATCCATTCCACACAGCTGACTCAAAAAGACACAGGGCCACACATGCTAGGTGAAGCAGAGTGGAGTCTTCTGTCCTGGGAAAATAAACTGCATCAGTGTGTTCAGCTAAGAGGTTAATCCAGACTCTTACCAGAAAGCTGGGGCTGGCGCAGAGACCATCCCTTGTTCTCAGGTTGTGAGGTGTCTCTGACCAGCATGACCACATCTAGGGGGCTAAAGGCGACAGGGATTAGCTTTTGGAAGGCAGAAGGAAGCAGTACCTGGATATGCAGACTGGTTCTACTGCAGAACCAGCCAAGCATGCTCCAGTTATTCTCTGTTCAGGAATAGGAGACTGCTCTGACTGGGTAAAACCACCTGATCTAGATTGTATCAGATGAACCTGAGTAAGAAGGTCATAAAAAACTTGTCAGCTTTCATGTCTCATACTGTTCACCAACACAGGATGCCCAGGGTGTGACAGAAAGGGAGAGTGATAGAAAGAATAAATCAAACTGGTAACTACTACCTGATAATTTCTTCCAGACTCTGCAGCTTGTAGGCTCAAGAGCAGCTCACCCTGTATAGACCCATGTAACTGTACAAATTCTGGGGACTAAACAAGGCTGGATTCTGACATAATGCAACATCTTGGAACAAAGTTTTTCACTAGACATAGAGACAGAATCTTCTCCCAAAACTAAAACAAGAGAGGAACCGTGGTTTTTGATTTGACCAAAGCATACAATGATGTTTTTGATCCTATTCTGCTTGCAAGAAGGCAAACATTGACTCAGTGGGATATTTGTGCCTGTGGATCTGATTCTTTGGGACAAGTAACTTAAACTGAGATTATGGAATGAGATGAACTCCTAGACAATGCAAAGAAAATATGTTTTAAAACATCTGTTCTCATCTGGAAGTTTTACAATCCCTTTATGAATTGCTTCCAAAGCCCTGCCAACTGTACTGTAACAGTGGTGGCAGAACCTTTAAGTGAATGGGAAAGGTTTTGTTTCTGCATTAAAGCAGAAGCACTTCTCCAAATGTCTCCATATTTCAAGAAACAGGTATTTAGGATGGCTCATGCTGCCTGCTTCACAAGGCTACAATATGCACTTGGCTTTACGTGCTCTTTTAATCCCAGAGTTCTTCATTTAGTTATCTTTAGAGGTTTTATATACTCAGATTAGAGTGCTCAAAAGCTGAATCAAATTCTTTCAAGCTACTCTGGCACTACCACAGCTGAAGAATTAAATCAGGCCTGTTCCATAGCATCTTTATCAGGTGCAAGGAACAAGCAAGGAGTTTCACTTACTCACTTTTGCACAAAGGGTCTATTCTGGTTCATTCTCTGTATGAAACATGCCTCAATTTTGATATAAATGTGAATACACAGGAGCTGTGTCCTAATATTCACTTTATTCCTGGCTTCACATTCATGTTTTTTTTTTATATTACATTCCCTTCATTTTACATTACAGCAGATCTGCTGTACAGGCATTGTGCATTTAGCCAGAGATTCAAGAACACTCTCCTGTCTCATCGAAACTTTTTTCTCCTGCTTTGATGTGTTTTGTCTTCCTATTACCTTGCTACTTGTGCTAAGAACAAAATACCCTTGGAGAAATCTTGTTTCACTGCATATTCCACACCCTGTATATCTGTGCTAACTCCAGAGATGGGCAAAGCACAATGCAAAGGTGTTCAGAGTGCTTTGGCCCCTGCCAGCTGTTTGCCCTCTGCATTTCAAGCATTTTTAAATGTACACACTTCTGTTTGTCTCCAGCTTAATGCTTCCGTGAAGAAGCATTATTCACTTGAATTGCAGCTTCTTCACAAGCAAAGCCGTGTTTCATAACAGCCTCTCTGTAACTTGAGTGCTGGTTATACCACAGAACAATGCTTTAATAAATGTTATTTACATTTTCCAGGGTAGCTAGAGGGGTTTTGGTTTTAATTAGCTGAGTAAGAGAGTCATGAGTTATTATACAGACACAAAAAGAGCTGCTACCACCATCTCCTTACCCATGGCTCCTGTGCCAACATAGGAAAAAATAGTACAGGCCCTTGCAGGCAAGTATTTTTTTGAAAGAGGGGGAAGGAGAAATTGATTAAGAAGTTGCAGTGTGTATTGTGCCTGGAGTCCTCAGTAGTTTTTCCTTACCTGATTAATTGCCTAAGCCAGAGGTAGAAAGTCACTTTAACATTTAGGAAGAGCAAAGGGAGTGGCAAGCCCTCCTGCCATCCTCCCCCAAGCAGTGTTTTGCTGGGGGGAAGTCAGAGATGTGCAAACACTGCCTGCTGAGAACCCCTTCAAATGAATTACGGACTCCTTCCTCCCCCCTCTTGCTGCTGTGTCCTTCTCCTTCCCTTCCCAACCCTTATCTTCAGCACAAAAGTCTCTCAGAATCCCCCTGCTTATGCAACCTGGAAGGAGCAAGGTCCAAGGGACAGAGGGGCATCCCAGGAGGCTCTGTGAGGAGGACCTTGCTCAGCAGCTCAGCTTATGATATCTCCAGGAACACAGCTAGCTTGGATGATGAACCAGACAAGGCACGAAGCTGGCAGTGCTTGGGAAAATGCACTGGGGTAGCCCTGCATCAATTTTTGCATGAAAACTTCCCAACACTTTGGATACTCACAGGAGCTGGTCCTGTTGCAAACAGATTTAACAGTGTCAAAGGAAAACTTAGTTCAGTTACAAGCCATGTGCAAGGGAAAGATGGATGTGTGCATCCTGCTGAAAAATGCTTCTGATAACGAGAGCCTGGAGCGGCTGTGGAGGGGACAAAAGGGACATGCCTGCACTGCTGTCCTCTGCTGCCAGTCCCTGCTCTGCTGTGGGGAATGAGGGCTCAGATTTGCCCCACCTGCTGAGGGGGGTCTATCCAGAAGGTCCTGCACTTTGTGATAAGATACACCATGCTGCTCACAGCTCTACCCAGAGTCAACACCGGCAGCCTCCACAGTCAGTGCCCTGCCTGTCACACCCTGAGTCTGCCACTTCTCTCTCCCAGGCTATCTGAAGAGATTACACCAGGCTGTACAGTATCTTCCCCAGCACAGGCCTGGCCCTTCAGAGAGATAACTGTTTGTACTGAAAATGCTGACATCATCCAGAAGCCAACTCTTACGTGGAAGACTGTCCTAATAAACATTGTGTGTTGAAAGCAGCAGCAACAACAGTTACTTTATTATTTTCCCAAAAGAGGGTCGCTTCTCTTCTGTGCACAAACTAATAGGTTTTGCAGACTACATTGTTCATGAATGCCTGTCTAAACTCATTAGTTTTAGGAACTTTCACTGACTTCAGCAAGCCATGCTGGATCAACTTGTATTTGCACTTCCCAGGACACACATTTGAATTGAAGATCAGATAGTTCATTCCTCACTTTTTAGCATTGTGCCAGTTAAACACAAATGACTAAGCCCAGAGCAGCTATCCTATTTCTCACTGAACACAGCTACCCACACTACCCCTGTCTAGCACAAATTCTTGCTGATATCTGAAATTCTCTTCTAACAAAATCCATGCTGAGGATGAATTAAATAGCTTTTCTGGTCTGCAAACTTTTCCTAGTTCTCCTGTTACCATGAATGGAAACTTTTTCCACAGCTTTAGGAACATGAAAGCTGGGCAGAGCCATGGGGTGATGTTTCCACTTACATTCCCTGAATGCAGTTTTTCTTTTTCATTTCATGGGTTGGGGGAGAATATCCTGTGCACCACACCCACTTCTAGCCAGCTTCACACTATTTATAGAGTCAGGAACCATAAGCCATCTGCAAGAAGTTCAGATCTCAGGCAAGGCAGTAGCCACACCAACTCTTAGCTGGAGGGCTCATACTGCATGGTCCAACTTAGAGCACATTCTATTTATCTCACAAAAGCTGCAGGTGAACACTGGTGAGAGCACTGAGCAGAAGAAACAGCCTAAGGGGACTTCATGGAGGAGTTTGCACTCTCAAGTACTTTGCACTATGTCAAGCACAGAAGCACAGTGTCTTTGGGCTGACTTCCCAGACCATTTGAAATTGAATCCACGCCTCTAAAAAACCCCCACAACCAAACAACAGCACCAGAAGATGGTTCTCAGTTGTACTGACCACTTCTGATTACTGCTGTAAATCTCTTGCTAGCGCTTCACAGGTCTTCCACCTTGCATTTTCTGGTGTGTGTGTGGTGGATCTGGTATGATCTATTTGTGTTTGCAACGAGCAGGGACAGGCTGTGAGGCAGAGAGAGGACAAGATTAACGAGATGTTAAGGAATGTCCGTACCTCCTAGAAGAGCTATGGACTCAAGATGAAAAGCCATGGAAAGGTGCCCTTGCAAAATATCTGCTTCCTCTTCCTCCCTTTTGGTAGGGAATCACTGCCATCCTCAAACAACAGCCAAACAAGGATTTTTGTGCATTTCTGCAGAGCTGAATCACATTGCTGATAGTAACCATAACTCCTGTATTGTAGCTAGCAAGAAGAAAGCCTGTTCTTCTGTCTGGACAATTACAAAACTCTCCAACCACACACAGCTTGACAGACTTTCAAGCCCAGAACACTACAAATCAACAGGTTTCACCAATGCCTTTAAACTGGATTTAACCACAGATGGGACCTCAGGGCACTTCTGTCACAGCAGCACTGAAAAGCAGCTCTCAGTCTCACACCAGTGGATGCTGGAGGGGCAGTTGCTGACCCCAAGGCTGAACAATCTTCCTTGGTGAGGCAGAACTGGCTGCAGCAAAGTCTCCCCACTCTGTACATCAGCTCCCTACCTGCAAGATGGGATATGGCAAAAGCCAATTGCTTAAAGCTCTTGGGGGAAGTCAGGGAGACTTAGACACTGAAGCCACATTTTCTGGTTTCTATTGCGTGCCTCTGTAAGAAAAGTAATTTGTCTTCATATCTAAATTATCAACATATTGTGAAAAAATAACTGCCTGAATCCATCACCTTTAGGTTTTACTCTTGTAAATGGTTTATTTTTTTTGATGTGTAAAAGTATCACAAGATACCACTTGGGTGCCTTTGAAGGAATGAACTCTATGGGAAGACAATACTGGTGGGAATATTCATGAAGATTAATGCTTGCTTAGCCTCCAAGGGCAAGCTGCCTCTCTATTTGGCTTCTTTAGGCATAATTAAAAGCAGCCAAGTGAGGTTTCTCCTTGCAAGAGCTCCTAAAGGAGCCCATCTATTCCCACTGGCTGCAAGGGCAGGGTAAGGGAAATGTCTTTCCTAGGCTAACACCAGCCTTTGTGGAAACCTCTCCTTGAAAGCAGGAGAATCCAAGGATTGCAAAGCACCAATGCAACATCTGCCTGCTATTGAGTTTAATTCCATTTTAGTTTAGACTTGTATAAGCTGACCGTGAGAGCAGGGAACCATCTGCCACTGAATGTCCTGTGTGAAGATGGGGACATCTCTTACAGATTATTTTATTACACAGAGACTGGTGTCAACACCTGAGTCTCTTATGCAAACCACAACTATTTTACATTAATGGACCCCACTGAATCCATTACTGAATGATAATAAGGTCATCATTAGCACTCCTTCTCAGCATGAAAAACATGCTGGGGGTGAGGTTTAAGGGGGCTTGGCTGTGTTTCCTCCTATGGATTTTCCCTCCCTTCCCTCAAGACAAAGGTGGGCTTGGTTCAAGGTGAAAACAATTTGCCTGGTCACATTCCAACAGAGGAAGTTCATTCAAAGGATCTGAGCTGCCCTGTGAGGTCTGCAGGGAATGCAGATGGGCCCTGTGAAATGTCAAGCCTTCCTGCAGGACCACAGCTCCCCACTGACAACAGAGCTCTGCAGTGGCTTCGGCAGAGAGTTTACCATAACCAGCCACCAGATAGCAGACCCGTACAGGGAATTTCCCATTCCCTTCACACCCTGTGCTGGGCTCAAACTGCTTGTGATACACGGCTGATGGAATAGCAGGAGAGAAATTAGGAATGTCAGCAGTGAAATGCTCCCTGACTGCAGTGACAGGAGCATCAGCCTCTGAGCTGATGGAGTGACAGCCAGGGAAGCAGTTTCACTCACCATTTCATTGAACACAGTTTTTTTAATTGGATGAGCTTACCTGAAATGCTGGAAAGGAACAAACTAGATTGATAAGCTTCTTCAACTCCTACCCGTACCAGTTTTCTCAGTTTTCTTCTATTCCTCCTCACAGAAAACACTGCAGCTCCCAGACATCAACAACAGTACAGTGGAGAGGAAGTTACTTGCACTTGCTCACCTGGACAAGCTTAGTTCTGCCCTACTTCAAGTACTGATTGCCTTTAAGATGTCAGACCTCACTAACTCTAATTTACACACATTTACTAAGGAGGTGTAAAGGTACGGCCACTCCATCCACTGACATTTGACAATAAGCAGCTCTATGGATTTTATTCACATCTATAATGTTGAAAAGCACCAGTATCATCACACAATATATTTCAGGATTCCCACATATATGGTCCCAAGCTCTGAGACTTTCAGTCTGCCTCTTCTGCCTCTTCAAAACAGAGTTAAAATGAATGAACAGACATGCCACACCTCACACACACCATGCACACACACGCAGGGCTCTACATTTCAAACTGTTAAAGTTTCCAGAATTTCTCCTATTTTTGCCAATTCCAGCATATTCAAAGCTGGGAGGGACATGGGAGAAATTTCTGAAAATCCAGTCCAACTTAGAAAAGAGGGCATTTTACTGTCTTTTTTTTTTTTTTTTCTTTGCACCTTTTTTTTTTTTTTTTTTGCAGGCAACCATCTCTCTCTTGTCCATCAACCTTTCCTCTTCCACAACATGCTACTGGACAGACTGGAGAGCATGAGCTTCACTCCTGCATTTTAATCCATTTTAACCCTGAGTTCAAATATGAGAACAACTCACGTCAAGAGAGGAAAGAGAAGACCCTTTGCTACAGGTTAATCTCATCTTTCTTCTGCCCATTCCTCCAGATCCTCAGGGCACAGCAACCCTGGTTGCCTAGTGAACGTCACCCTGGTAAGAGCTCAGCTTCACTCTGATCCCATTTCTTCCCTGTAATCAGCCATGTTTCCCACTCAAGCCTTGGAATAAAAAGCTGCTCAGGCTCAGCACGGTGCCTGCCTCCCTTTTGTGTCAGGGGAGGCAGAAGGGCTGGTTTTGGGGACCGTCCCTCACACCTCCTTCTCCCCAGCTTTGCTCCAGCAACTTCCCACAACCAGAGTCAGCACCAGCTGGATCATTCTGTTCAGTGTGTTCCCTCCAGGCTCAGATCAGCTCCTCAGCTCGAGACCTGAATCTCTTGGCTCCTCTGCAAGGAGAAAGTGACACCAACCATTATTCTCACAGTTTTATTTGTAAAGGACATAGCATGAAAAGCTGTATTTCAATGTACTTCAAAACCTGAAAAAACCATGTCGGTTTGTGGTGTGTATGTTAAAGTGCTTGATATAACAATACTTTTACTAATGTTGTCTTGAAAACAATCCAGTTCTTATTCCGTTAGTAATAATGTAAAGACAAAATATACTCAGTGGAGACGTTTAGGGATCATTTTAAGCTATACAGGGCACATTTGTACATTTCAAGTGTAACACACAATATTTCCCCTCACGATGCGCACCTTCATTTGATTGAAAGAAGGAATTTTTTCAAATATGCCGCCACACAACTACCCTAAAAACACATTTTTGAACTATGATAGCTAATTACACAAACCAACCTGGAATAACATGAGTAGATTTTTCACTAAACAGTACAACTTCATTTATTTCAGAGAATTATAAATACACATTTTGTACACAGTGAGGCATTTGATTCTCTGACTCCCTCAAGTTACCATGCTGGCTGTTAGTACAACTGGACTATGCAAACTCAGACATCTGCAGACAGGCATTGGATAGGATTTTTTTTGTTTTTTTAAAAAGCAGATACCAGAGAGCTTTGGTCTTTTCCAAGATTCCCTTTCTCAACCAAAGAAGGTGCTTTAACACTGAAGTAAAAACTGTGTTCGCTTAGAAGAATCCTGATGGGTTTCTCACCATTCTAGTGGGTAGAATGATTTCTGTAAACCTTACAGAAAAAACCTCACAGTTTCCAATCAACAAAAGTAGTCCACTTAAAAAAAATCCTACATGGTAGAACACAAATTCACTATGAAGAACCATTCTCCCAACGTTGTCAAATAACTGGTCTAGGAATCTGAGGCATTCAGCTGTGCCCCTTTCAACATATCTTGGGGTGGTTTATTGCCTACAAGGAAACATGAGACATACATAATTTTTATTGTATTATTATTAATATGATGTGAAACCTGACAAAACCAAACAAGTCAACACTTGCTGAAAAAGCTGAGGTGAAGTTGTGTTAAGTGGTAAAGGTTTCTTAATGTAGTCTGAAATGGGGAAAGGCCCTGATTTGAATTTTAAAAATTCCCAGGTTTTGACTTCTTTTAACTTAAGAAAGATTTCACGTAGTTATTGCCTTTTTTCTCTGCGTGTGGTTTGTTCATTTAAATGAATGACCTCTAGAGGTGTCTACATTTCTCCTTTATCCTGCTTGCACTTAACCCTTGTCATGTCAGATGAATGTTCCGACTGCTCCAGTCATACACAGCCTTTGGAGAAGTCTGCAGCAGTGTACTTTGGGAAGCATCCAGCCTGCAAATGCAGACGATGCTGTGAAGAAATCCAAAGACTAAAGAGGTGGTAATTTCAGTAAAATGAAAGTCACTTAAGACTGGGCTGGGTGTGAAAAAATCCTGTATAGCAGTCATTAGACATGAAAGGCCTGAGTAGTAATAGAAATCAGAACATCCTAAGCAGTCATTACCAAATAATGCTGCCACATGGTTTCTGGTGCTAAATGTATAATTCATTGATAGAGTTAAGTACAGGGACACATTTGCAATTGCTGCTGAAGGGTTGTCATGCATGTCTGCTGACTCTAAGCAGACATGCCTGGCCACACAGAAAATCCTAACACCCCAAATTTCACATTTCTGGAAATGTAAGAGAGCTGTCACACAGCTGTGGGCTCTGGCTACTAACTGGAGACACCATTCACAGCCTTTACATTAGTTATTCACACCCACAGCAGCGACATGGCAGTGCTGCCTGCAGTATTTGGGATGAGTTCAGTCAGTTTAAGGAAGCACAAGCTCAGGAGGAAAGAATGGTTACTGAAAGCTGGAACCCTCACTAAAGTGGAAGGCTCCTTGACAGTGTTATTTTACTCCTTTCTTAGAAACAAAAAGGCTTCTATAACATAAAACTCTCCACTGAAACAAAGTTACATGAAGAGTTTTCTTCTGGTTGGGAGTCTGAGGAGAAACTTTGACACTGAAGTGAGTGCTGTTCTACAAACTGGGCAGCAGAAGGACCACAGGAAAGTGGAGAAGCTTGACAAAAGGCAGGTGAGAAAGTAAATCCTTATTTTCATCCTCTTTCCACCATGCACACACTACGCCAAGACCTGCCACTGTCCACCATTGCCAAGCCCTTGCAAACGCCACTTGGGAGCACAGTGCAAGGCAACACACTTACAGATCCAGTCAGGGGCCCTTCCCAAGCCTCAGCTGACAGTGAGACATCCAAAGAATCCACTGACCAAATGCCCAACATTGCAGGGAATAAACAAGTGAAAACAAAAACCTGTATTTAAACTAACTTCCAAAAATTACAACCAGGTGAATCTAACTGTGTCCTCAGACCCTTCCAACTCCCATCCACAAGAATGGAAAATATACTCCATATTTACTGCATGGTATTCACAAAATGATTTTGATATAATCTCTTGTTCACTTTGTATCATACAGTTGCTCCCAATTCCTCATCAAGAGCTGTATCTCTATATATGCACTGTATTAGTAACATATTAACTGGAAAGAGTGTCGGACAGAAGCCTCAAAATACCAACATGACATTAATTTTTCCCCCTCCTTTTGCTTAATTCCTTTTATTTTTGTAGCTGGATAATTAAAAAAAAAAAAAAAAAAGGTCATCCAAGACCCTGTACTCCCCTAGGAACACTCATTCTGCAGGATAAAGGAAGACTCATAACCTGTCAGCACTTCCAAGCCAGTTCGGTAGCACAGCAACAGCAGTGTTTGTGGCTCTACAGCAACGATTCTTCTCAAGTACAGCAAGAATTTGGTATAAGCCAAATTCCTCATCATGGGGAAGAAAAATGGTCATCCACAACACAAACTAGCTGAGGGTGAATCATGAGAACATCTAGACAGGGAAGGGACACATGGAGCGAGTCAAGCAAGCCACCATTCCCCATCTCAGGCTGCAGCAGCAAGGCTTCAACAGGTATCTCATCCTCTCAGGCTCCGAGGCTGACAGCAGTCCTTCTCTCCAGTGTTTAAGCATTCCAACACTTGTTTCCCCTTTTGGAGATCAACAGGAGTGACACAAAAGACCTTACAGAAAAGAAATGACGACTCGCTACTCCCATGCATGGGAAGGTGAGTCTCTGAACAAACAACAAACTAAGAGAGACCATGTACAGTAGGGTAAACCAGCATATGCTTACAGCATTTCCAAGAGTGACAGGATCACAATGGCTACATAAGGATATTTGCTGTATTAATCTGCAATACCTGAAAAAAGCCCTGCTGAGTTTGCGCTGTATTTACACGTTGATTGGCTTCTTCCTCGCAAGCAAGTAGCGGCATCCCTTCCCACCTTGGTCCTTCCCTCCCTCCCCCAAGTCCTTCCCCTGGGTTTAAGCTACTCATAGTCAGAACAAGAACATTCAGTCTAAGAAAAATTTCTTAGAGTAATATAATTTCTTAAAGAAGATAGCATATTTACACACATCTAACACATGAAAATACTCTATTTTTTGTACTAAATTTCTGTTTCAAATAAACTACAATACTGCATCTCAGCTTTCTGCAGCTTTAGAGGCCAGTCCCATCGGGCACAAACCGGGCTTCCCAATCCTGCTTCCACCAGCAGCTCTGCCTTACAGTGGTGCACTACCATGTCATTCAAGTCCTGACAGGTCTCCAATTGTGGTCTGCTGTTTTGGGAAAGGAGTAATGAAGTTCTCAGCCAAGCCATGCTAAACATCCACTCCTTTAATGAGCGATCCTTCTAGGATGATGTTGAAATCATGCAGTGTCTGTAGGACTCGGATCAGGGAGTTGACAGTCATGCGGTCCCGGAGGAGGGCGTTCTCCTCGTACATCCTGGTGATGGGCGGGCACTCTGCCAGCAGCGGGATCCACTGAGACAGCAGGTGGTCCCTGAAAAGGGCGGGACAGGAATCGTTTTAGCACCAAGTACAACAGATCTCACACTGGAATTCTTCTAGAGCACAACCTAAAACATGCAGCCCTTTTTGTGAGCGGTGGCTGTTGTTGGCACATACAAGTTTGCCATGTAATCGCACCCTTTGATTTGGTTAGTAAAATACTACCTACTGTAGAAATGAAAATTGAAAGGTATTAGCAGAACTGGGCATTTGCAAGAATCCAGGAACACTTTCAGATCAGGAACAGGGAAAGTAAAACTTGACAAAAATCTGACACACGTCTGCCAACTGGTTTTCCAAGTACCCACACAGATAAGACAAAGATCGTACTTATTTCTAGACATACCAACTTCTACCCTCCAAATCATCCTCCTGCCCCTCCCCAAATGCAATACAGAAAGTGCCCTATTAGGAAAGAAAGATTCATCTAGAACAGTTCTGTCAAAATTAAAACAGGCATCCCATTTTCACAAGCAACTGAATGAGGATTTAGAAATTCACCAGCTCCTGAAAAGGAACTCTGCATTCTCAAAGTCAGTACTTCATCAAAAATAGCATTGCAAGACAGAATTCATACACATGACTGTCAAGCTAACAGTTATAAAGAAGCTCAAAACACTTTTAGCAGTTTAGACACTAGCCATGTATTATTAGCACTTCTTTGCTCTAATATTTGACGTAGTACTAAAGCTGCCTAAAATAGACACCGGATAATAGATAGGTGTGAGATGTCTTAAAATGGAAAACTAAAGGTAATAACAATGGTGGAAAAATATTCTTCTAGTCTAATGCCAGAGGACACACATAATGAAGAGCAGTTCGGTACCTTGTCCCCAGGCAAACCAGGATTTGGAATTTGCCATCCTTTCCAATGTTCCTTGGAGCTGTATTGATGGCACTGACATAATGACAGAAGGTTTTGCATGAAGATCTCTGAAGCAAAAGGGCCTCCTCATTGTCTCCAATCTGATCACTGGATTCAAAGTAAGCAACAGCTTTCTCTGTGGTAGGGAGAACATCAGTGAGAAGCAGCACTTAATTTTGACACAGGATCACACAAAGGAATTCTTAAAAAGCCACCTGCTGAGAGCTGTTCCAGTTTATCTATGAATTCCTGACTCTGAAGACCCCAGGCAAGTGGTCATCTCCACCTTTGCCATGGTATAGCACTGGTCAGTCTGGCTGATGTCTAACACAGGTAATACCAAGGAGCAGCACCGGGGCTCCCCTCAACGGTTTCACTCTAAGTGATACCATCAGCATTGATTTTTCACTTTTTTTGAGTAAGCACTTACCCTCAGGCTGAGCATCTCTGCCTGCAAACCCGTTCTAAGAGAGAAAGTACATCTTAAATTATCCCTATAGGGGTAAGGATCACCAGAAGACCAGTGCAATGATTAGGAGAGTTCTCATAAACCAGGAATCCAAAGCCTTCCCTCCCTGCCCTCTCCCAGTTCTCACCCTAACACTGATTGCTCCTCTACCCCAATCTCCAGCCTACCTTCTTTCTCTCAGAAAAGCAGCTGTTTGAACTAGGAACTCTTAAATTTCTGCACAGACTCACACTCTTCTCTTACACAGAGTTTCGTATTTCTCATCTCATTGGGTTTCTCATTGACTTTAAGCAAACTGGAGCAGGTGCCCGGCAGGAGAAATGGCACTCTAGCTGATGAGAATCCAAGGTCTGCATGTGAGGAGTCCTTTTGCCCTAAACCTTCACCTCCAAATCTTATACCAGACTTACCTATGAAATCCCAGATGAAGACATTCTTATGAAAAATGCGAGCTGATTTGAATCCATGGTGGAAGACCTGCTCCAGCGCTGCAACCAGACCATTTTCTCCACACAACAGAATGGTAAGGCTCCCTCTCTGTGGAAAAGGGAGAGTAGATAAGCACAACTGGCCTTGTCTGAATGCCAGAAACTTCAGATCTAATAGCAGTACATCTGCTGGTACTTCAGTGCCATTTCTGTTTATAAAAACTTGCAGGCAAGTAATGAGAAGTAGGAATTACCTCTTTTTCTGGCTTGTGGAAGTGTTTCACAATATTGTTCACAGCTTCCCCGATTCCCTCTTGGATCTGCCCCGCATTAGGCTCTGTGAAATGATGGAGAGCAGACTAGCTGAAAGTTAATCTCTCCTTGCTTGACATTTCAGCACTCATGTCATCTAATTTACAGGAGCTGGACAGATGCATGAGCAGGATCTACACTGTCCCATCTCTGTGCTTTAGCACAGAATGCCTCGTGTGACCCTCACAATCCCGTGTCCTGTTGCAGCCATGTGCAGTTACTCATAAAAGCTAATTTTAGGGATGTGAGGTTGATGTGCCCTAGGGTCCCTGCAGAGATAAGCTCCACCAGAAGGCAGTTCACAGCAGCCACATCAAGCTCTGAGCTGCCCTCAGAGAGGCTTGTCTTCCCACAGACTGCAAAAGGAGCTGGGAGGCTGAGCAGCATCAGCTCCTGCAAATTCTGCTGCCTCCTCCTCCCTCATCTCATATCTCCATGCTCCAAAGAAAGAGATTATTATCTCTCAACAGTCAAAAGGGGACATTGAAAGAGGCAACGTGAACGTCACAGAGCAAACACCAATCAGGGAAGGCAGGGAAAGCTCATCAGCTTGCAGCTGCTGCTCTGCACCAAGCCTTGCTTCAGGATGAACCCTCCTGTTCACAGAAGCTTTTTTTCTGCCCAGCAGTTGGCAGCTGACCCTTTCTCCACGACCCTGGGGAGGAAGGCAAGGACTTACTGGTGTTCCTCCCTGTGAGGGAAGTGATGCTCAGCCGGCGAGTCACAGTGGGAGATTTCTGCTGGGGCGGGGTGCGGCACTGCTTCCCCAGCTCCTCATCAGACGTGGAGGACACCAGCTCCCCGATGAGGATGCGCTCCAGACTGCCATCATCAACGCCTTTTCCCAGCCACCGCCCACAGGGGAACCTGCACAGCGCCCAGGAGGAGCACGGGTCAGCCACACACAGAGCACAGCCTGATCTCAGAGCTGGGGGACAGCTGGCACCCAATGGACACTGCTAACAGGCAGGGAATACTCTGCTGCCAGAAAATTCTCACAGAGCAGAGTTCTGCAGGAGCAGCCCCTGCACCACACTGACCATCCTTGGGAAATATGCAAAGCTTGGATCACACGCCTTTTTTATGGTCCATGTGTTGTTTTCTGATGAGTTATTCTGCACTTGCATCCACAACTGATAAGAGCATTGTGATGATTAACAACCAAATCCCCACAGAATTCCCACCCAGCTGAGGCTGTGACATCTCCTCATACTCAGACCTGACCTCACATTTTACTGCCGTACCTTTGGACCCCATACACAGCCCTAATGAAATCCATGCATTTCTCCAGTCATTTTATCCCATGTCCTACTACTTTCCCCTATACACTGTGGCCAACTTGGAGATCTGAAGTTCACCTCTCTGAATTGCAGTTTTCCAAGTTCACATTTCTTAAAAAATTGAGTCTGCTTAGCCACATTTTGTAAAACCAATGATGAATTAGGAGACCATTTTGACACAGAGATATGTGCTCAATATAAGATTAAGAAATCATCACAACCTTTTATTTTCTTAATATTTCCTCCAGAGAGTAATTTCAGCTTTTGGGGTTTAAAGAGTTAATTTGTTCTCAATTTTACCACACTACTTTAAATCAAGAGATCTAATTACTGGACACAAACATATGAATCACTTCAAAAGTATCTATACTGTCTGTCCTGTCTCAGAAAGATGCAAAGAAAATCCTACACTCAAATCTCATTTCCTATTTATCAGATTATCTGACTTCAACTAGGCCTTCTGAAATGAGAGAACCAGGGGTGGGGGAGACCAACCCAAGCCTATCAGGGACCCAAATCAGCCCCAATCTGAGTCAAGGAGAAGGTGACTGCTGTCTTGCTTTCTCTAAATTCAACAAGAATTTCAGACAAGGAAAATTACAACTTGTTGCTTACTTGTACGTGTGTCCTGTTATTTCATTCCTGACCATGACACAATCAACCAGCCACTTGGCCAGTAGCCCTGAGTTGTCATGACCAATCTGAACCGTCGTCAGCTTCCCCAAGTTCTGGCACTGAAATGAGTAACAGTTTTTGCTTTATTTGAAAAAGAACAGACAACACACACCCCCACCACCTGCACGCATATGGTCTCAAACATAGGCTTTTATTCAGTTTTCTAGCTTTCTTTGATTTATAGAACAAGTATTTTCAATCAAACATGTAGAGCATTTTCAAAAGCAAAATAATTATTTTAAGACAGAAGAAAAGAAAAAGAAGTGTTTAAAGCTTGTGGAGAGATTACATTCTTTGTTGGGAGCACTCACTCTGAATATTTCTGAGAAGTATTAATTACACATTTCTGAGTAAGGTGATAAAAAGGTGTGCTTTTGCAGAAGAAAGAGATCTTCAATACAAACAGCTTTTCAAAAATCCATTTGGAGCATACTGACCTTCAGCTGACTCACTCCACACTATGCAGCAGATCCTTTATTATTTTCAAAGATTGATTTGCTTATTGTTGGGCCAAACAAAAAATCACTAACATCAGCATCACAAAGACACAGAAGGAAAACAAGGCATTGTGAATTCCAGTGCAAGATGTAATTGTAGGTGGGGCTGGCAACAACATCTGTTAACGTCACCTAAACACTTCCCTTGAAAGACCTTGGTTTTCACTGCTCCTGATGCTGCCAAACAAGCAGCTTGGGCTGACATTTTCTCTAAGTCGGTGGCTACCCAAGCCGGTATTTTAGGAAAGTTTCAGCCGAAGGAATAATCCAGAACAGCATCAATGCTATCCTTAGAAATATCTAAATATGTCATTTTGCCAGTTAGAAGCCTGGAGATCTTTTCTACAAAATAGTAATACCTGAATGAGATGTGGGCATTTATATCAAAAATATCCTCTCTTTGTCAAAATTGACCTATATTTGGCAAGAGGCTTTTTTTGCTATTGTTGTTGAAGATCAGTCTGCATATGCTCAGTGGATGCAACCTCAATTTCAGCAGCAGATTTTCCTACAGAATCACTCCTTAATGGATATGGTACAGCCCACAGCTAGGGGAGCTTGATGGGGCTTTCCCTGCAATTCCTGCTACCAGCTGCTTTGGCATGGCACCAAGCCAACATGTAATTTCTGGGTGGGAAAGCAGAGGGAAAGCAAAGAGAAAACCTCAGCAAGCCTAAGGGAGAGAGCCCAGTGGGGATGGCAGCTCCTGGTGTGCCACGGACAGCACGTGAGGCTGGGATGTTGAAGAACAATGCCAGACAATGGGCTGAGAAGAAATTTGGGACTAGTCAGAGGTCAGCAGGGACCTGGGTGGTGGTTAGTGGAAAAACAGAGTGAAAAAAGAGAAAATCAACTTGGAAGGGAGATGTGGAGTTGGAAATGAGCACTGAAAGGGAAAATTAGGCAAGGAGGTGTGGAAGGGAACGAGACGTGGAAATAGCCAGGCAAGGTGAGGAGTTCTGGGCTGGACTGGGACAGCAGCAAGACCTGTGGCTAAAAGAGGAGTGTGCTCACAGAAAATCATATCACATGAGAGGGGCAGGCTATTTTCCTGTACATATTTGAACCTACAGTGATGACGAAAATCAGGAATATGAAATGCCGTGCTCTTAAAAACCTCTTAACAAATTAATATTTATTTGGAAGCACGTTTCAAATTGAAAGGAAAACGTGAAGAGCACTCACCTCAAACGTCATTTCTAGGTGGTTTTTAGGAATCTGCATGACACCACTATCTCCCAGCTCTCCTGACACACATATCCACGGGTTTGATGTGGTTATTGCATTGCTGAGTTTTTTGATGGGAATTATCACTGACCTGTAAGGGATCACTGAGAACAGGCAGAGGAGGAAGTACGTTAGCCTCTATCTTTTTTTCCCTTACAGTAAACGCAGTTTCTGGGGCAAACCACGCCTTTCCCTTGAAGGCAAGCCCCCGTTGCCCGTCTGAGAAGCGAGGCAGGAGGCCCCGGCGCTGGGCGAAGGGCGGCGGGGCCGCACGGTGGAGCTGCAGCCCCGCGGCACAGCCGGCACAGCGCGGGGCCGGGGGAGCCCGCCCGCGGGAGGAGGGAGCAAGGCAGGGCACCGGGAAAGGAGTGTCACAGCCACCCACAGCCTGCTTCGGAAGGGACCCTCGGCAGCCACCTGCTCCAAGCCCCCGCAGTGAGCAGGGCCGTCTTCAACCAGACCAGAGTGCTCACAGCCCCGTCCAACCTGACCTTGAACGCTCCCGGGGATGGGGCATCCAGGGATGGGGCATCCAGGGATGGGGCATCCACAACTTCTCTGGGCAGCCTGTGCCGGGGTCTCACTACCCAAATTGTAAAAAACTTCTTCCTTATATCTAACCTAAACTGACCCTCTTTTAGTTTAAAACCATCACTCCTTGTTCTACTGCAACAGGTAAAGGATAAAATGTTTGCTCCCATCTTTGGTGTAGGCCCCCTTCAAGCACTGAAAGGCTGCAGCAGGAAATGCTGGCACGGCTGCAAACACCACAGCCAGACTCTCAGGTCTGCTGTGTCTCTGTGGACATCCCCCTCTTTTATTCTTATTCCTGTTCTTATTCTCTTACTCTTCAGCTTTTAAATCTGTACCACTCATACATGCTTAAGACAAGGACTGCCACCCACCCCAGTTTGGATTTGACTCTGACACTGCAGCTCCAGCACTGCAAGACTCACTCTCCCCTTATGTTTCACAAGCTGTCTTTTTGACTGGGGAAGCTAAGCCAGCCCCTTTTACTTTTGTGTGCCAGCCAATCATACTGCACTCAAAAAAACCCCCCTCAAATCCCAAGCACTTCTCCTACAGGAGAAAGCTGTTAAGCTGGATGCCCCACAGAAATAAGGTAATCAAGGATGAATAAATCTTTGCTGCACTAGTTCTGGGGGGATTTATTGCTTTAAGAGGAGAAAAAGCAGAATGAGTGCCCATTTTGACAGTCATGTAAAACTTGCTTCACTTCACTCTGAACAGACAGGAAAATTAAAAATAATGGCTGCTCAGGTGAATCCAAATAATTAGGTCATCTAATGGGATCTTGCTTTTTCTCCATTGTCCAGTTCTGGAAAGACAAAGATTAATTTCCAGGTATCAATCCAACCTCTCCTCTCTTCTTTACAAGAGAGAGTGAGAAAGGGAATCTTTCTAGCATTTAAGTAGAGACAAAAAGAGGCTTAAAATGCACAGAGGAGCACAAAGTATTTCATCCTCCAATCCTCCATCTCCTCCTCAGTCTGGGGAGAGCAGACTGCTAGGATGTACCCTTAATGAAGGCCAGAAAGAGGCATTAGGAGGTAGAGGACTTGTCTGGGAGGGAAGCTGAAAGAAACTATACAGAGAGCAGCACTCTCTGCTGATTACTCTCCTTTGTGCAAGGCTCTTCTCCAGAGCACTCCCACTTGGCTCTCCAGTTGGTTTCCCAGAGCAACACCCAGCACTCAGGAGCCCCACAGAAACAACCAAGGCTTCCAGACAGGGGCTCAGCCACTCAAGCACCAGCAACATCATCTCTTACAAACCGTGACAGCAACTAATTTTTAGTCAGGGAGAAAAAAATTGATTCTCCAACTCACTGATTGTAGTGAAGACGCTTGTGAAGCAGAAGTAATCCACAGCATTGAGTGAGAGCAGGTGATACAGAAACTGCTCCCGTTCTTCCTCACAGCGCAGGAAAGCGTAACGCTTGTAAAGTTTCCTGGGAGAAACAAGCACATGGTGTTTTTGTTGTTGCTGTTGAAAAAGCACCATGTATCTTAAAAGGTGTTTGAACCTCAAAACACCAAATGAAGAGTGGCTCTTAATGGGAGGTATGACACCCCCATAACAGAAGCTGCTAGAAACCCACAGAGGGCATGTAAATTTATGTGCTTTACAAAGAGCACTCCTGGCTCCACGCTCCCACAGCAAGGCGACTGAGTTAATCTCAGTTTGGGGTTTGCTGCAAAGCACAGCTAAAAGCTAACACTACTCACAGCAGCAGATCTGAACCCACACAGAGCAACCTCATTTCTTCCCCACACCTTCCCACCGTGGAATGGTCTCATCTAATAACCTCATCTTCCTTCGGCTCCCTACTGCGACACAAAACTCTCCAGAATGCACCAAGCAGCACTTGGGGTCCTCCCACCACTCTGGCAGCTCAAGGATCTGTAGGGCTGCAGTGTGCCTTGGATCAGTGCATGGATCTGGCCAAGAACTAATGCCTCCTTCCTGATATCTGTGATGTGCTTTCCATGCAGATGAGCAGACTTTAGCCCTGCTGGGTGGGCAGTACAACCTCCCCAGCTCCCCCCTGCCCTTCAATCACTTCTAGCTGGAAATCACAGTACCCAAACAGGGTGCCTGGCTGTACCCCAAGCAGCAGCACCTTGAGACACCACTTTCACAACGTGAAAGTGAAGGTTTGAAGAAAAAAGCTGGCTTACTTTGCAAGTGCCTGGTTGGAAAGCAGCTGCTTCAGATGCTGAGACAAAAGCTTCTTCTCCAGAGAAAGTCTTATCCAGGCACGGGCTCGCCCCACATCAGTCTTTATCTCACTCATGTTCTGAACGTGCCTGAAATGTGTGGGGAAGAAAATAAATAGATGAATCATAAAAATTCTGCATGCTTCAAATGGTAACATCCCGTGTGATGATGCAGGAGGTGAACTGGAAAATGTCTTCTGACACAATTTCTGGAGAGATCCCCAGCAGGTCTCCCCAGAACCCTGTGCTGTGGCAATGAGGTCCCAGGCTGGCACAAGGACAAGTGGCAGCTTTTCCCAGGCATGGATGCCCATAGGAGCTGCTCTGTGGTTGCCTGGGCAGGGTGAGGAGTGGTAAACCTGTTTACCCATGGTAAATGTTCTCATGGACACTGCTAACACTTAAAAAGAGCAGACACCTTGTGAGACCCAGCTGTATCTCAGCTGACACCTCAAGCTGCTGACTCAAATGGGTGTGTCTGGGAGGGCAGGGGACAAACACGTGTCCTGAGAGTTTCTCCAGACCACAGTGGCTCTGAAGGTTTGTTAGAGGTTGTTTGCCTTGAGGGCAGCAGCAATGGCACATCTGAGAAAAGGATGACTGCTGAGGCAAAACCAGCAACAGGAAGCTGCAAGCAGGATCACATTTCTAGGGATGTAAGAGGCCTCCCTGTAAGTGATAATTTGAACAGCCCTCCATATGTTTCATCTGTAGAAAAGCAGAACTATTCCATAGGGACTTTCTTCTTAGCAGTTATGCTTTTCTTTTTTCTTTTCAAACTTCCCACATTTCAGTTTGGAGAACTCTAGTTTTAGAGCACACGGAGCTTTAGAAGAGGAAGAGAAGTGTCATGGCAGGATAAAGTTGCTTCCAAAAACTCCCCACTTGGTTAAATAAAAAAGAAGAAAAATGAGTAACAGTTTTCAGTAGGGGAAAAGGCTGCAATTTCTTAATTTTTGTACAGTCTGCATGTTAAGTGCACAGGCAATTCAGGCCTCCAAATCTTCACGGCAGGCTCCAAGTACCATCAGCTGAAGCCTGAACTAACCCCAGCTGCAATTTACTGTCCAACCCCTGCAACTTCCTTGACAGCCCTCCACGCATTGCTGAGTGTTGGGGAATGTGGCAATATTTACTCCAAAGGAAATCCAACCATGTCGTGCTGTGACTGATGCTTTTTACAATGACTGCTATAGTCTCTCTGTCTGTGCCTTCCCCCATCTGTTACACCCAAGTGTGTGCTTTGTGCTTGTCTTAGGCTGCAATGCAAGATGTAACCAAAAGTATGCATCCTATTACCATCTGTTAAAGCCAGGTGGGGCAGTGTTCTTTATCTCTTCCAGGACCCATCCTCCCTCCTGGGGGACATTGTCTGTCATTATATCTCAGTGCATCACTGAAAATTAGCATCCCACTGGGAGATGCTCCACCCAGGGGGAGGAGCCAAGAATTCCTACCTGGATAGAATCTGAGATGTGGAACACCACAGTCAGCCTTTTTCCACTGGATTCCCCGAGGAAGACCAGACCCTTCTACATCACCAGTGGACCTTCAGAGGAAAACTACACCCTTCTACAGGATCACTGCTTCAACAGAACCACATCTCTCACTCCAGGAGGACTGCAGCCACCATTTAATCAGACTGCTACCAACACCCTGACAGACAGGGTGACAGGTTGTATCCTGACTCTGTCAGTATTTTTGTACTACAGCATTCTATTTTTAATTTTCCAATTAAGTTGTACTTATTTTTAATTTTTTTTTATTTATACATACTAGTAAAAGAACTGTTATTCCTATTCTCATATCTTTGCCCGAGAGGCCCTTAATTTCAAAATTATAATAATTTGAGGGAAGGGGTTTACATTTTCCATTCCAAGAGATGCTCCTGCCTTCCTTAAGAGACACCTGTCTTTCAAACCAAGATGGTGTAACATTTAGTCCCTGCATTATTTGAGGAAATTACTCTCTTGTTTATAGACCCTCTAATGGAGCAGGCCCATGACCTTTAGGGCAAATTTGCAAACAACTTGGAGCTGTCCAGAAATACCAGCTGTCCCTGCACAAATGAAGAGGATACAGAGCCCAGCAGCACTGCTTTGTTCCAGGCTGTCCTGCAAGGCTCGCTCCTGGCATGGGAAAACCCTTCCTAACTCCGAGCATGGCAGCCAGCATTGGACCTTCCAGCAGAGATGGACACGTGACCCGTAGTCCTTGAGAAACAGGATGCATGCTACACTCAACTACATCATGTTGAGACACTCTCCTCAGACATTTCAAGCCTTCTGAGATGGGAAGATCAAAGCACAGACTATCATCTCCCTCCCCTTCCCCCTGAGTGCTCAGCTTGAATTACATCTACTATGAAACACTGAGCAGAATATGTTATTTCACTGTGAGAAGATTCAAGTACAGATGGACTCAACCTTATTCAGTGCACGCTCTGTGCCTCTTCATTACCTGTGTCTGGTTCAGACTAGATTAGCATTAATTGTGCATTTGGGAAAAGTAAGTATCTGCAAGCATGCAGCTTGCCAGAGATATTAAAAAAGATTCAGTAATCAGTCTTGGTGTCAGCAAAAGCAGAAATGTAACAGAACAGAGGATGCAGGAACCCAAATTTATTTCACTGTCAGTTGTGAGAGTCAGAACAGCTCTATTTTTATCGGTGACCTAAGTGCAAGCACCGCATGCTTACCACTGCACAGCAAATTCTTCTTGTCAGAGCACTGAGCAGCCATTTCAATGCAACTCCCCTGGTTTGGACTTGCTTTTAATCCCATTAGGAATAAAGAAAAATCTATTTGCCCTGTCAAATGTAAGCCTGGGGTACGGTGAGACAAACCCTCTGCAAACAGCTGTGCTGACAGCAGAGGTTACAGCTGCTCAGCACTGCCATGCCCTGGGGATGCTGTGCACACTCTCATGCCAGCACAGCCAGGAAGGAGCCTACAGCTCTTCCCAGGTAGGCAGCAGGTCTTTGCTCAGCCTTCTCTTTGAACACAGCAGGTTAAGCATCACTGCTGCAGACCCAGTGGCCAGCTCACATCCTCCAGTGCAAGCTCCCTGCAGGAGGGAGGCAGGACACAGGCAGGAGAGCAAGTGCTGATAGCAAGGAAGAGCCTGCCCAAAGGGGCAGGATCACAAACTTGAATCCAGCTGGACCGAAGGTTTTGGGGAGGCCGTGATGTTGATTGGTTTGGTTGGATGATCAGCAATGCCTGAAGGGTGAGGCCATGCTGGAACCAGCCTGTAGCTGGAAGAGGGGTTGGAGAGATGAGGCAGACCCGTGCCAGGGGAAAGGCTGGAGGGAATAGCCCCGGGCTGACTTGTGCCATTGAGATTCCATGCACAGAACAAAAATAAACACCCTGAGCATCTTCCTGACCACATCTGTGATGCCTGGCTTTTAGGGGGGGCAGAGGACACACCACAGTACCTGTAGCACATGGCAGTTCAGAGCATGGCTGTGACTCAGCCCTGCTTTTAAGTTGTTTATATAACCTTGCATGAGCCATCAGAAACAAGCCCTGCTTAAGGCAATGCTTAATCCCCCAGCCATTAGTTCAGTCAGCACCACCAGCCCTGCAATTTAACAATTACCCATCCTTCAACTTCAGCCTGGGTCTGTGGGTGCAAACAAATATTAGGCAGCATTCCTTCCAAGCAGGAGAAAGTATGCCTTGAGATTACAGATGATAAATCCAGCTCACCATCTGCCCAGCATTTTCTGTGACCAGACATGTTTGTGGACAATCACAAATACCCAAAATATTACGAAAGGTAATGTTCTGCTTCTGTACTTTTCCTCTGAGAGCAGTAAGAAAGACTTTTGTGATTCAAACAAGAGAGATCCATGCTGGGCTTTCGTTACCCCAGTGGAAGCTGGTGGAAGGCAGAAGCCATGCACGAAGCAGTGAGCACACACAGCCTCCTCTGTCAGCAAACCCCTCCCAGCACAGGAGTTTCCGCTCCAGATCCTCCTTCATCCTTCCCTCAGACTGACCCTCCACACGCCTGTCAGTCTCCCAGGACTGAATTAAGGAGAGAGCTGCCACATCCCATGAGAGGGATGCTAAAATGGCAGACACATGTTCAAAATGACCTCTTGGCACTACACCCCTGATTACACTGTATGTATTCTCTCTCCCCCTTTTACATGTTGTTTTAGCCATGCATGGCATGTCATACTCTCTGAAATCAGAACAAAAGATTCAAACTACAAAGCGTCAAATTAAAAGGTTGCACCCACTGTGGGTGGGGAGTACAGTGATTTTTTTTTCCCAGAAAAATCTGACTTCTCTATCAACACACACAGTAGAAAACACATCACTGTAATCAGGGTTTTGTGAACTAACTACAATAAATCTTATTCTTACCCTAAGGTTCTTCTGCCATATTTCTAGGTGTAAGAAGGATGTGTTATTGCAAGAAACTATACTCATGTTGTCTCACACATTAAATTACCAGCAATTGCTCTCAGCTCTTTACAGATGAGCATTATTGCATTACTCCTCCTCTCTTTTCATGGCATGTTTATCCCACTGAAATACTTAGCCCTGGCCAGACAGGTGTCAAAACAGTGGCCTGACCTGGCAGTGGTTTCATCAAGGAGATGCTCTGAAGAACTTCTGGCTGCTGCTGTTACACCAGCCTCCATCTCTTCTGACTCTCTAATCCTTCTGGTTCCAAACAAACACTGCTTGAAAAGGTCTCCAGAGCCAGGCTGTGGTCCACTGGAGAGAACCTGCCTTAACTTCACATCCCAGCTTTAAACTCACCCAAATTCTAGGTCTGAGTGACCTTCTAATTAGTATCTGCCATGAAATGCTACTTGAGAAGAAAGAATATTGCTCAGGCATTGTGAGCAGGTTTTTATGTCCCTTTGTTTTGCCTATCCACTGAACTTGCTGGGTCAGTAATTAAAAAATGAATGAAAAGCAACAAACTGAAAATACCAAGGAGTTTGAGATATCTGCTGTTATTTGTAGAAGTTGGCTTTATTACTGGGAGAACTCCCCTAGGAAAACAGAAATTGCAGTAACGTATGGTTTCCAGTTTCTGTTCACTAAAACAGATCAAGTGAACACACAAAGAAGTTTTTCAAAACAAAAAGGTAACACGTAGATTTGAATGTGGGCTGCAGAGAAGGTTTAGTTCTCCTTTGCCTTTGTAGACCCAAAGCCAGTGAGGATCTTCCCCTTATGCTACAAAATTAAACCCACAATTATTACTTTAGGAACCAGACTGCATACCTCATATCTTGTATCAGAGAAACCCTCAATGTAGGCAGAGTAATTCCTGTATCAGACTTTCGTCTTTCTGTTCCACCACCAACTACAGTAGAGAAAATACACATAGTTAATACAACACTACGTAATAATCTGCAATGCATTTGTTCTACTTACAGCTGAAAACAATCTTAAGTGGCTGGTAACTGCACTGTTGCTGTGTATTGTCACTAACTCTATCCTGGAAATGTAGAAGTAGACAAAATGGAAATTCTGAACATATTACCTATTCCTTCCTTAATCAGCACTGAACTTGGGAGATCTAGCTTCTTTTTTCTGTATGTGAAATACCTTAACTTAAATCTGTACAGCAATGATTTTTATTAGTAAGAAGTTTCCATTGAAAGCTCACAACTGAGAACAACTCAAATAAAATTAAGCTACAGTAACATATTCAATGCAAAGAATGCCATGCATTTCTGTGCTCTGCACTGATCAAACCACTTTGTGGTGACATATTTTGCTCTCAGGAATTTGTGCCTGCCAGCCAGATTGTTTAGAGCATTACTCATTGAAGCTTATTAAAAAGTCCTTTCATGGGAGAGACTACTTTGTCCATAAATGCCTCTTTGAGGACTGATCATACAAGTTCCCATCTGCAGGATCTGAATTGTCCAGTCCTTGCAAAATGATTTACTTGTATAAGTTCAGAGACTTTTACTACAATACCCCAGCCACAGGGCAGGGACATCTCAAAGTTGTCAGAAAGCCTCTCTTAAAACACAGAAGTGATTCAGTGGTTGTAAGGGGCCAAGCAAAAGCATAAATCAAGCACCTAGACTGATGGACAGAGATTAATGACACAATTTCTGAACTGTACCACCCACCAGTATAAAGATTTACTGAACATGGAGCTATTCATATTGGGATTTGAGAGACAGATTATGCTCACTGAAAGAAAAATGTCAGCTGTCTTATTCCCAGCTCCACACTTTCAGCTCCTTCAGAAATTATCTCTTGTGGAGACACTGCTTCTCACACCTCACTCAATGCTCATTAAAAGGGAACGAAGGTAGTGCACACACATCAAGTGATTTTCCAGACAAGGATGGAAACTATGTTCCTTTGCTTCCAATGATTTCAATCCATTTTGTCCAGACAACAAGACATCTCCACAATGATTATGAGGAGTCTCAAAATGTAAATGTGGTATTAGCAAGCAAATACACTGAAAATCCTGCAGGGGTTTCATGTGGTTGCATTGTTCCTCCCATGGCCAAGTTAATTTGCTATGATGGACTCCTCATGGAGTCACCTGCCAAGTACTCACCTGGAGACTCTGCACTGTGCTCTTGCTTCTCTTCTCTCTCCTGGTACTGAAGCAAATGGGACCACAGTGCAGATTTCCCCTGAAAATGGAATAGGTAGCACATCACTTTAAATAAACCAGGCAAAAAAATAACCAATAATGGGCAATAAACATGGCAGAATAATGGAATGACATTTGAATGGGTAACACGTTCAGTAATGAAAACCAATCCTTCTCTCTTGGGCCATGAAACCTCAGGAAGAGAGGACCATCCCAGTGATCCAGCAGTCATATCACCCACCTGGTTTCTTTGTCCTCCTTCTTGGTTTTCTTTGTGAAGATTGAAAGGGAATAAACCAAACATGTACTTGACAACATCACCGCAATCTCCAGAGGGGAAAACTCCAAAACAATCCCCCCCGCCAAAAAAAAAAAACCCCGAATACCTAAAACTCCTCAAACCTTTGCAAAATATGAACCAGGGACACTGATCCCAAAGACACCTCCCGCCTTATCTTGGAGTTACACCATTGAGTAGCAGCTTAGAAGGCAGAGATGACATTCAGTGTTTACCAACCTGCTTAACCTGCAGACCATGGCTCCAGATTCTTTCTAGCAGATCACAGAGACTGGCAATCAGTGTATTTTCCTCCAGACCTGTTATATTGGCTTCTCCATGTCCCAGCTCAACTGCTTCATGGCCCATCTTCTCTACCAACATGCGTTTAGTCTATTAAAAAAAAATCCCAAGAGTTTCTAAGCATGTGATCCAACAAGGGACAGAATTTACAGATGAGTTTACTTACACAGGCTTAATCTAGAGACCATTGCTAATAGAGAGAAACTTCAAATCTATTTGCAGAGATTGTGTATTAACAAAAATAATGATATTAAAAAAAGCTTGATTCTTCAAATCAGAGAATACTCAGATTTGGAAGGGACCCAGAAATATCAAGTCCAGCTCCTGTGACTGCACAGGACACCCCAAGAGTCATACCATGTGTCCAAACATTTCTGGAACTCTGGCAGACTTGGTGCTGCGAGCACTTCCCTGGGGAGCCTGTTCCAGCTGTCCCATTTCTATACCATTTATCTATTGTCCTGTTTCTATACTGGTGATTTATTACCAAGCAGAGCACAGAATACATGTTCAGTCTTAGTTAGCTTCTGTTTTAATTCTTTTTACAGCCAATAAAGTTTAACACTCAGGTAAAGCAGTATACTACCAACAGACACAAAGAAGCTGTATGTCCATGGCTATAAAAAGCTTCTTTCATATCAGGAATTGTTATAGTTCATTTGCTCTGCAGAAACAACATGCACAAGCCACGGGTGCTGAGTTCTTCCCTTCTGACCAAGGGTCTCCAGGCTGTTCTGTTTAGGCTACATGTCAATATGAACAATTAAAGGAAATCCTCTAGAAGATGTCTGGTCACGCAGATTCTCCTTCCTGTCCTTTCTACTTCTTCCATCAACTTCAACTGCATAAACAGAAGAGCAACAACACGTTCCTTTCTCTGCCAGCTGTTGAAAAACACTACAGGGATATCCATCCTGCAAAACCCAGGTATTCCAAGAGAACAATGCCATTCCAGCTGTGAGCCAGGAGAACATCTGCAGGTGCTATATGAGCTCAGTGTAATCCAGGGGAGAGCACACACAGGGATGTCCTACCTTCATTCGACATTCCTTCAGCAACCCTTCCACAAATTTCCAGTTGGTCTGTGCAATCACAGCTGGAGACAGGTCTGACAGTTTGGGCTGCCTTAAATTTTTGCCTAAACTCCTTGCCTCCTGCATGTATTTCTATAAATAAAGAGAATAATTTTAGATATTACAGGTCAGAGTGACTCTCCTCATTCTAGGTAAGCAAGCTGGTGAAAACAAATGAGCTCGTGTTAATCTTGATTTGTCTGATGTTTAGATGTCAGGCTGGAGAAGTGGAATGATCCCTTTTGACAACAGAAAAAGCAAGATATTTTCCTGAGTGGTACAGAATCAGTCAGTATGAGCCAGTGAACTGTGCTGTTAGTCACTAGCATGAAGTTAGGCACAAGTGTATGAAGTGTAATACCTTCATTCAGCAATGAAGTCAAAACACCAAGAAGAGTTCTTTCCACTGTTATTTCTCACTTAAAAAAATTAAGAATGGCCTGATTTGTGACCAGACTATACATGAATAGGAAAAAAAATCCTTAAAAATAAATTGTAAGAAGCAGAAATACACCTAGCGAATGAGGAGAAAGATTTCATCCACTCCTTTTCATCTAGATAGTTTCTGCAGGAAAAATGAGACTTGATCTTATCCTCAATTAACCTCTTGATTACAAGTGAAGCTTGCTTTAAGCAGAATGGATACTTGGGATCATTCATGTTCTTACTATGGTAACTGTTAAGTATGGACAAAAATCAGCATACTCTTTAAATAAAGATCCAAGCTATAGCTGAAGACTTTTAAACTTCCCTGCTCCACTGCCTTGTCATCAAGGGTAGGGTATTTTTTGCTTTGGTGTGGTTTTTGGGGTTTTTTTTGTTAAGTCAAAATCCACAAACCAATCAGGAAGTGACCTCTGACCCCACCATCAGTGAGAGAGTGACATTCTGAGCAAGGCTGAGAACTCGGCCACAACTATCAAAATGTTGTTCAAGCATTATCCACAACTTTTTCTTAAAAAGAGCAAGATAATAGAATGTTGCCAAATAAAAGTCTTGATAACAGCTCTCAAAGCCTGGTGTGGGAATGCTCTGTCTCCACAGTGGGTTTTTGTCCAGTTAATGATGCCGCTCTGGAGGATGGTATGTGACAATGACCAGTCTTTCCTGGAAGGAGCAGATCACATCCCTCCAGGGAATTCTTGCTGCTGCTTACTGGGTTTTCTGGGTAACTGAGAGGTCACTATGCCTGCTGCCTCCTTGGAGCTGTCTGCCTGGGTAGAAAATTTGTTTCATAGTATCACAGAATGGTATGGGTTGGAAGGGACCTTAAAGATCACACAGTTCCAAACTTTCTGCTGCGGGCATGGACCCCTTCCAGTAGATCAGGAAAAGCAAAAACAAAATCTTAACACACTGAAGTTAATTGAAATAGCTGGACCCCCCTCTTATTGTTTTGTTTTGTGTGCGTGTGTGTGGGGGTTGTTGTTGTTGTTTTTTGTTTTTTAATGGGAGTACAGTTTTTCTGATGAAATTGGATTTTCTCAACACAGAAACCTGGACAAGAAGCACTTAGCATCACCCTAACAGGTCAGACAAGAATGTAGGGTTCTGCCATGAAAAAGCTGTGTTCCACTGAAGTACTCAGGTAACTACAGTACAGTAAGGATTTTGAAATAGTTCAAAAACTACAGGTGGGAATAAAAGAAAAAAGTTACAGATGATGAAAGTATGTTGTTCAGCAAGCAACCTCACAAGTGACTTCCACTTCAGTGCAAAAATTAACAGCAAAACCAGTGAAAAAGTAATACAGGGAATATACAACTAGAAAAACTAATATTTCTTTTTAAATGTAAAGGGATAAAAAGTGTGGTTATAGTCCGAAGAGTACAAAACATAGCTAACCTTACTTTATTAATTGTATATCTTATTATTATATTTTTTTTTTAAACCAAAACTCTAAGGTTCCAAGAAGAATAAGGATGGGTTGAGGGAATGAGTTGATTGCCCTTTGCCTGTTCATCAGCAACCATGCACCACCACCCTCTTGCACACTGGGATGCAATGATCCAGCAGGCAGAAAGCAATGCTTTTGGGATTTGACACCCTAAACTGAACTGCTGGGTGAGCAACATGGGGGAAAAAAAAACCCCAAAGAGAAAAAAAATTCTTGTCTTTTAGCCTTGGAGTCACTGAGTTTTCCAGGGAAGCTCCTTTCCAGTTACTTTTCTGATTATAACCACACTTCCAAGTACTACAGGGACGTGCTCATACTCTACAAGAAAGGGGCAGGTTTGAGATGCAGCAAAGACAGAGGCTCCTCATGCTAACAACATCTCAAAAGCAGCTTTCAACAAGAAAAACTAAAACATACCAGGCAGCATTCAGAGAAGGATTTTTTAGGAGGCCGTGCAGGAGGGGGTGGTCCCTGATCCCACTCCCAGAAGGCCATTGAGTTCTGACGAAGCAAAAGCTCCTCCGATGGCTAAGAGGAGGCAGATGCACAATGGCAGAACAGCCAGAAAGAAAGAGGAGACAAAGCAAAAGAAGCATGCATATGATCCACAGCCAAAAAAAGAAGAAAGTAAATATATGACAAAGTACTGAAAAGGCTCTGCTGCGACATACACGCACGGGGCACTGTCCAAAAACACCTGCAAAGCCATGTTAGCAAAAATAGCAACAAACACGTACAAGTGCTGTTTTGCTGTGTTTCCATGAAACATTGTTCAGAGCTACGGTCGAAGAGTCCTCTCATCCACTCAGGTTCTTTTGGAGGGCAAACTCCAACACTGACCGACATTATTCAGTGAGTTTTACCACAAAACAGCATGAGTGTTATATTTTTGCTAGTGACATACAATAGAAGCATATGGACATCAATGGAAAAATGTGGCAGAAATTATTTAATGACGGATGGGGAACTGAAAAGATGGGAAAGGAACACATGTACGTGACTGACATTTACAAGATGCATGGGAGTTTCCAAGCTTTAGGCATAAAAAGGCCCCAAAGTCTTAACTGTTCAAATAAGCATACTCATGTCATAAATCTATGTAAGAGAAAGGAAAAAGGTCCCTTTAAAAAAAAAGGAGGAATCCTGCCTCATTTGCTTCTACAGGGCTGACATTTACTCAAGGACTTCACTTTTCCAGAGACTTCCACCCTGGCTAGAGTATGGCAGCTGCACTGCCAGAGCTCTGCTGTCTGCGTGCAGTAACATGGCCAGGGTCTAAACCAGCAAATAAGCCACTTTCCTGATGACAATGGGGCTGTCTTGTTCCAAAACAATAAAAGCACTTCATTTGTGTTGTGTGCTTTGAAGCTGCTCCGCATCTATGACAAGCGGAGCAGCATCTGAATGGCTACAGAGACCCAACCACGCCATACAGCAGCCACAAAGCTGCCCTAAGAAACGGGCACATCATTGTCCAAACCTGCACCTCCTGGGTCACAGCTTGTGCTGCCCTCAGGTGAGGCCACCCACCTCCCTCACGTCGTTGTCCAGGCCGATGTGCTCCGAGTGCTGCCGCAGGCGGTCCTTCCTCCGCTGCGTGGTGCTGCCGCGGCTGGCCCAGCGGCTGGGAAAACAGAGACAACACACTGTGAGCAGAGAGGAGCAGCAGGGACAGCCTGCATCAGGAGCTGAGGAACATCCAGTGGGCCTGCACGGAAAGAAGGGAAAGCCCAAGCTGGGACCTTGCAGTAAATGTGGGTGTGAGCTGGTGCCTGACCTCCCCATGGGAAATCACCCGCAAGGTGACAGGCCAGCACTCACCCAGGGGACAAAAATCCTCATGGAAACGTGCTCAGCTGCCTGCCAGGGTCTCCAGTGAGAGCTCCTGGTGCCTGAAATGCAGGTCATGCCACAGCATTGATACCATCACTCGGTAAGTCATTGAACGTAGCTACCCAACACCATGGCTGCATTTGATGAGGTTTGACAAGAGCAAAAAACAAAATACAATGATTTATTTTGAGTAGCAACTTCTACGATTTTGCTCTTTTGTGAGAAGTTCTCCTTTGTCCATTTTCTGTGGTACTTCCAGGAATTTTTCAAGACAAACTTTTCATTGCAATTTTAACAACTGTTACTGGGTGCACCTCTGTCTAAAGGCTATAAATAATACTGATGTTCCTGGGATTATTCATGTTGCTATTTTCACCTTATCTTTTTTTTTGCATTTGGTTTCTAAGTACCACAGAAAGCCTTGTTTTTCTCCACCTGTTCATGTACATCCTGTTAAATTTTTCCTCTCTCTACACAAATGGTATTGGTGAGGACAGCAGTCTCCAGATCCCAAACCCAAGTATTTCTGTGTGAACCCCAAACAGAAGCACATACAAATAAAATTTGGGATCTAACTGTTCAGGCAAGAAGTTTCAGCTAGTGACACAGGCAGATGAATGTCTAGGGAGGAAACTCTCGCACAGAGCTGGTCTTGGGCTCTGACATGCTAGGCAAAACACTGGGGATTTACAGGGAGGGGAATCTGGTCCTAGAGTAGTGCAGGAATGTGGGCCCTGGTGACCAAAAGAAGGCCTCTGTTTTCAGAGAGAAAAATTATGCAAACATAGCTATCTTCATCAGTTCCTTCAGAGAGTCAACCAAAATCTGAATTTTGGCTCACCACACAGATACAAAGGGAAAAAAAGCCACAGGAATTGTTGTTTTAAAAGCCAAACTGAGGTACCATCACACCTCACAAATAACTTCAAGAAAACAAATACAAAGGAAGAAATCTAGGTCTGCATGTAATTACTGTTCATCACCTCAGTATCCCCATACGCCAACACATTTATTTTTAAAGCAGATTTTTTTTGGTGGCCTCAAGTCTCTGCTTGCAAAACAAAACAGCCCAATAGGTGTCTGCACAGCAAATGCTGATACCCTCTCAGAGGAACACATCACTGACATAAGTGTCTTTGCACGTCCACAGAAGCCTTAAAAATGTACAGCCCTTGAGTTTAATACATCACCATTTTAATTTTCTTTTCAGAAGCAACAGTCAAAGCCTCGTTAGATGACTAAGAGGGGGAAAATAAACACCTCCATTTTAATAATCTCAACAGAAATGTCACAGGAAAATACTCTGTTGAACAGAGGAGAGCAGATATAATGTGACCTTAGCCACTTGGTTCTGGAGGCCTTCCATTTATTGTAAGGCAGGACCGTGTTTATGTTCCACACATCAGAATGCCAATAACACACTGGAAATTTAAGTTACACATCAAATATTACCCCATATCATAGTTTTTCTGCTCCAATTTATATGGTTATTTTCTGAATTCTAGACAGAGCTTGGATCTATCTCCACCTGCATTTATGCATTTACTGGAAGATGAAAGAATTGCTTTAAGTGTCCTTTGAGGGAAAACATCTCACCAAAGGTGAAAGCAGAACGAAAGCCACAGAATAATTACAAAATAATGCACCATCATTAAAGCATTTTCAGCTCATTCCAGAGCTGTACTTCATCTGGGAGACAGCACCGACCATTTTCCAGATTATTAATCAGAACTATTTGAATGTTTTAATCATACAAAAGTGAAGATTATCAGATGTTTATGGAAAAAAAAAAGGACTGCTGCTCATTAGCAGGAGCAATTACACACAGTGAGCTTCACGTTCCCTCTTTTCCAAACTCTAAGTTAAGGAAGAGGAGCTGTTGAGTCGCTGGGTGAGGTCTGTGCATTCAGATGCTGCTCTGAATCTCTCTGGGAGGTTTTGTGAAGATCTAACAGCAGATAAACAGGATTAAGCAGCTAAATCTTTTAAAGGCTTTTCTTTTCTGGGCCACATAGAATCTTCCCAAAACAATGCTTCAGTATTACAATAACCATTCCCTCTCCTCAACAGTGACTGTATTTTAAACTGCTCTTCCTCTCCCCGCGATCACTTGAAGTGATTTTAAGGGGGATAAAAGCCCCAGTGGTCACACCACCTCCCCATGGCTGCTGCAATCCTGTGTGGGTACCTCTGCTGGCCCTGTCATCAGCTGCTGCTCTATTCACACCTCAGCCCAGGTGCTGCCAAAGCAGCAGGGAAAGCTGTTCTCCCTCCAGCAACCCTTTGCTTGTTGTCAGCCCTTACACTTGGGCTTTTCAGATAACCCCTGCTGCCTGTGTCCCTCCCCTCCTTGTCCTGAGGAGGTGAAGTCCTCCTGCTGCTCAGCCTGGACTCCCTGACCCCAAAAATACCTTTTCCCCTTTAGTTTTTTGCTGGCAGGGCCATGAGCATGGGCTACTGGCATGTTTCATCTATTCCTCACAGTGGAGGCACTGCTACAAGCACCACGTCTCTGGGGACAGCGCTGGCACAGCTCGGGCGTGGTGCTGCAGGGAGCCCAGGGACAAGCTGCCCCCATGGAGAAGGGAGGAAAGGCTCATTTCAGTGTGTCTGTCTCTATCTAACTCCCATGTCCACAGATGAATGCTCCTCACCTCCAGGGACTGCAGAAAAGCAGTGATATTTCCGAGGAGGAACCAGGGAAGACTGTGCTCAGTTCAACATATGGAAATGAAGTAAGGCACCTCCAACCAAAACCTTGGTAACATAAAGGCAGTCAAGTCAGTATTGTTTAATATCCAACTAGACCCAACAAGCGTAGGAATAGGTCTGCAGAGGTTGGAGGGAATGTAATGGTGACATCCCACGTAAGTATCATCTTTTACGTTTCTATAACAAGAGAGGTAAGGTAGTCAGTAGCAAAGCTGCACTGTCAGAAACAATCTAGCAAAACAGCCCCTCACACCAGGGACTGGCCATGCTGTACTGCAAACATGTGTACACAGCTCTTTCTTCCCCCACCTTCTCCCCACCCTCCTTTTTAAAGCTCCCTGGACAAATGAAGAAGGTATGTCTTCCCAAATCAGACATTGGTGTAGCAGGCAAGATTTATACTGCAAAACATGAACATGCTGCTAGAGAACTTCCTCCTCAGATGGATTTAACCACTACTGCCATCACCATGAAAATCACTGTTGTAATTTACAAGCCCCTTACAGTGATAATGGAGAGAAGGAAGGAGACAAATGCACTTGTTTACAGGACAGAACCTAAATCTCCTCATATACACAATCCTGTGAGGCAGGCTGCTATTTAGGTCTGCAAACCATGACAATACCTATTCTACCTAGGTATGTCCATCAAAGGAGTTATCTGAGTTTCTGTATTCACAGATTAGCACACAGCTGTACTACAGCCTCCACCAAGCCCCCCTAAAGCTTGCCCACATTAAACACACACAGACTTCATGTGCAAACTCCTTGAGCTCAGATGTAGTTTGTGTGGGACTACACAGAGATTCCAGGTCAGACACATGTCAGACCAAACAAGAAAAGGGATGTTGAAACAGCTCCACCTGATCATGGATGGGCTGACAGGGGAGGGGATCCACCGTGTGAATCTGCTCCATGGTAAGGAGAATAAAGGCTTAGATGGAGACTCAGGCACCTTTTCCATCTCTGCCGTAGGGTGGAATAGGAAAGCTCTGAAACTGCTCATTGGGTGGAGAAAGATTAGTAAAATGCCTTAAAGAGAGTGGCCTTGCACTGACAGGCTCTTTCATCAGTTTATATGAAAAGAAGGATATTAAAGGGTGGCACACAACTGTCATCCTCTGCAAGGAAGAGCTGTAGTGAATTGCCAGCATCACCTCCTGAGCCCTGAGGAAACACTGTCCTATGAGGTATTTAATTTGCAAGTCCCTTGTGACAGTAGTAACTGCTCAAATGGAACAGCGGATGCAAGGATTCAATGCCCATTTTCCCCTGTCAGCTTTAATTCTGCACAGCTATGTTAAAATGATATATTAACTCAAAGAAGTTAATGGCACTTTTCCTGCCTTGCACCAGTTGAGCAGAGTATCAGCAGCTCAAGAGAGTCACCCATCAGGTTCCAAGTCACCACAGCACATATTTCCTATCTCAGAAACCATCTTTAAGTACAGATTGTCAGTCACACTTTATTCTTGAAAATGAATGTATTTGACTGCAAGTGGTTCATATTTTCATTGCACCCATCAGTGGTTTGTTATACTATGTTTCCTGATGTATAGTAACTGCTTATTTCAGATTTTCTTATGTAAAAGGTGAGCTTTTACTACTCAAAAAAATTAAATAACCTCAGGCCTGTGTATGGATGGCTCATTGCTGACTCATTTCATGCTCACCTATATGTGCTGCATAGATGCCACTCTATATGACTTGCAATTGTTTTGTTTGATTAAAAAAGAAGATATCTTCATTTAACACAGCCTTGAAACAGTACCCAACAGACAGGGGGGCACAGTAAATGGCCATATAATATGAAGCACTCATTAAAAGAGAAAGACCATTTGGCATACAAAAAATAATTTAATTAAAACCAGAACAAATTCTGTCCTCACACAGAGATACATCAACCCCTTTGCATTATCTATACATCATATTTCCTTTAAAAATCATTACCTGATGTTAAATGCTAGCAACAAGCAAACAAGAGTCCTGTTTAAAAATAAGGAGAACCATTGTCCATGGCAGATAAACCTTGCGCAGTTCCCAACTTGAAGGAGGGGGTGAAGATGAAGGCCATAGGACAGTGCCCACACAAGTCATGTCATAAAATGGAGCACAAAAATGAACCAATTCCATACACTCCGAGTGCATGGGTTTTGTAAATAAATACTGACACAATAGTCAGATCAGCAAAACACAGCTCGGGAACAAACGCCTGGAGAAAGCAAACAAATAACTTCTGAATTCTGCTTCATGGGCAAGAGCAACATCACTCAGCAAAACCCTGAGGTTAGAGGCCAAGAACAGCGGGATCTGTGCTTGAAGACTGGGACTGTGCCCTCCTTTGGGGACTGGGCAGGAAAGGTAGGACACAGAGGACACACAAAAGCACAGGACTCACAGGAAGCTCGGATGCAAGTGAGAGGGTTCAGGTGATACAAAAGGCCAGGGTAGGAAAGAGGAAACGGGCTGGTCAGGAAGGTAAGCAAGGAGAAAAGCAGGGCTCCAGTGGAGAAATAGAGGGGAAAGCACGCCTAAACAGAGAGGAAGGCAAAAAAAGGATAATTAAAGCTATTCTGTAAATGTGTAACAAAGCAAACCCTTCATTTGAAAACCAAAAAAAAAAAAAAAAAAGAAAAATCTGTTCAGTTGTTCTCTGAAGGCATTCAATACAAATTGCCAGAATGCAAATATATTCCCATGCTTGGGAATCACTGTTTTCCTCTGCAATATTTAATCTCATTTATCAAGCTTCTTAGTACAAATTAAGTTACAAGGTAATCAATTAGATTGAAAACACAGCTTGTTTCATTGTTTTAATTTTGCACTATAAGCATATTCCCCCTAATTTAACAATTAGCTAATCAAAAACCATGAAGTGTTTACGAAGCTTGGCTTTTTGTCATTCAAATTCCACTCCTGCAAATGCATCAGCCAGTGGAGACCCAGCTACAATTTTAAAGCCTGGCAAAAAATGCACACAGGGAAGAAGGGAACACATAGAAACCACAGCATGGTGCTGGGGTTTGAGAAAAAAAATGAGGGCCCTGGAAACCACAGCTCTTTTCCAGAATGACAGACAAATAGCCTGAGGGACCGCAGCCTGTTTTCTCCTGGGATGCTTTCTAGGAGGACCATTGCAGAAGCCACTGCTTTACACAGTTACAGCAGTGTGGAGAGGATGCTTTTGTACCCAGAGGAATCCTGCAGCTGCTCTCTGTAGATTGAGAAGGTTTTCCCATGATGTGGGGGATGTATCAAAGGCAAGGAGCACAGAGGGAGTCCCTCAAGTGGGACACTGCTGCCTGGTGGGAAGGAGGACAGAACTGGGTGGGGTGTTTGGGTTTAAATTCTTTAAATCTTACACATGGGATCTAGAACTGAAACCAGAAGTGTTTGTTATCTGCATTGTATTTGTGATTTAGTTATAACATATTACACATGTACCAGCCCAGCAGAGGTATCTTCAGGGCTCCTCCTGCCTACAGGAAGGGAAGAGCCAGATAACAATATGAGCTCTGGTTGTACTTTTGTTAGTTTATCAGCCCAGGAAGGGAAGCAATAAATCCCTGATTGCTGGCCACTGGGGACATGTTTTCATTACAACAGCTTTGAATTACTTTATTTGCTACTGTCCAGCAACAATTGACCGCAACATGGGAATCATTCCCCATTTGCCACAAATACACTTCCATACAGAATCAGGACAAAATTTGCTATGTAAAATTAAAGTCTGCAAAAATAATTCTTATCTACACAGCAATATCCTTTGCATTAATTTTATAATATAAACACACAATAGCTACACCTGAAGAGTCTGGAAATGCAGCTAGAATGTTCTCTTACCCCATAACCACATGCAAAGCTCCAGTCCTGTAAGAAAAACGCATCTCCCAGAATCATAAACTGGGAAATTCAAATTAATGGAAGGTTATACTTCAGTTGATTTTGTGATCAGAAGAGTCATGCTGTATCTGCAGAAAGCATGGAAAAACTGTTCTATACATGGGTGTAAAATCAGCAGAATTACATGTCCTAAATGGGAGAGAAAGACTCTTCTTAGCTGCTCTCATGAAAACCAGGAATAGGAAAGATAAAAACAGATGGTCTTGAGATTTTCCCATTACAAGCCTTTTTGGCAACATACAACTGGAGGAATTCCAAACATTTGTCACTTTGACATCGCTTTGTGGTAAGCAATGGGATTTTGGTACTTACAAATTCTGAAACCTGCTGCAATCTAAATCAAAATTATCACTCAAGGAGTTAAAGTCATTTTAGAACAAGTACCAATCTAACAGAAGCAAATCTCAAAGGGCATAAGGAAAACTATTTTTAAGTGATGCTTAATCATAGATTCACTAAGATTTTGCAACAGAGACAGAAGATTTAAGCAACTTTAAGCAGGCTGGGCACACTCACACTGTTGCTGATACTGTAAAACTGAAACTCACCCATAAGATTAAGAGTCAGACTGCAAAATACAGCATCTCACAAGATGAAGAAATCTTCCATTCCTCAAAGGACCATTACCCATACATTTCTGTCTCCATTTGCAGGAGGACTGAAAGCAAAGGAACTTAGAAATATGCGTTCCTCCTTTTCGGTTGGTCCTGGGTTTTTTAAAATTTCTTTTAAAGAACTCAATTTCTTTAAACATTCAGTGCTTAAGGATATCTTTTTATCATTTGCAATTCTTATTCTTAGCAGGTTATTAAAAAGGGTTTAGCTAGCATTGGTATGCACAAAAGGTGTATAAATAGAACTGAGTGGGCACCTCATGCAGAAGCTCAGAGCAGCATGTGTGCATGCACATGTCTAAAACAAGAGGTAGCTTTAACATTTGGACAATTGCAGTCTTTGAAGCTCTTGGATTTACCTGTGCTCCCACATTGTGATGTCCAGAAACTGAAACTGAGGGCTTCGGCTGATAATTTAATGAGTTTGTAATAATGATGCACAAATATTTCACTTTTGAGGAGGGAGAAACCTCTCATTCATGGGTTTTGAATGAAGAAAGATTAAAAAATAAAGGAACTCACAGCACGCACTTTGTACTATAACTGTACAGATGTAAAGTGCATAGTACTCCAGGTTCTCATTTTACATTAGGTAAACGAGTGCCATGCTCAGTTCCACAGCTATAGGTACCCCTACCCTCTCATCAAGGAGCACCACAGAACCTTAGCAGATTCAAAAAAGAAACCCAGGTACAGAACCACATATGTTCCACCATCACCAAGTTACTCTTCCAGGGTATTCCAATGTGGCAACTGAGAAAGAGCTACAAAAATCTCTGGGTCACATAGTAACAGCCAAAGAAATGAAAGAAACAGAGTGGATACTAATTTCATTCCACATGATGGTGGGAAGGTTTCAACACCAACATTTCTTTCAGAATCTGAATTTTGGCTCGAATTCCCAAATTACTGTACTCAGTGCTAAACAGCCAAATAATTAATTTGAAACTTGTAAGACCAATTACAAAACAAAACCTATGTATGAGAAGACAGAGTAGTTACCACTCAACAGAAAACAGCAGTGAGGAATCTTCCCCTAAACAGAGCTAATGCTTCCTGACACAACCCAAACTATGGTTATATTTTCAAAAGTCGCAGCCCATACAAACCAGAAATGGAAACCACTGTTGGGTTCATTAGATCAGCTATATGCCGTCCAAAATCAGGACTTCTGTTCAATGATGTGAATTATTTGCATGAAAAACCTGCTCTTAAATCCAGAAAATAAAAGCTGCGCTTACTTGTTATTGGTGGGTCCCGTTGCCAAGACATCTGACTGCAGCTTTGGGAAAAACCCTTGCTCATATTTCCCTTGGCCAATCTTCATGTCGAGCAGGTGAGGGTGGATGGCCGTGTGGTCAATCTTCATCAGGCGCTGCTCGATGGACTGGGCTGCAGGCGACAGTCACAGGTGAACAACCACGCCACGACCCCCCGAGGGCACACTGACCCAACAGCAGTGGTCATGCCCGTGAAAACCCACCAGAAAGTTAAACAGTGACCTTGGACAGAGAAATCTGCCACTCACAGAGGTGAGAAGACACTTGTGCTGTAGATTTTTTAATTTTGCTTTTAGTTTCTTCACCCAACACAACAAGCACTGGTGCAAGCAAGTTAGCTGTTAAGCAAGCAGGTATTTACAGGAGCCTACGAGATGCATTAGGAACTGCCAAGAACAGTGCAATCTTTTTCTGAATTTCCTTGTTTGATTTTAAGGCTTCTCCAGCAGAATGGAGACCTCCAAGGCCAGCTGCAAGCCCTGTGGGACTGGGCACCTTGCTCAGCCCCAGACACATTCCCTGGGCAGATGCATGGCAGGGTGACACCTGAGTTTTGCCAACATCTGGGACTACAGTGATCCTCCTCCTGAAATTAGATACGCCTTTACTGGATGACAGGCCTTCAAAATGCATAGCTAACTGTAGCAAGACCTGAGCAGCATCAAGAGGATGAGCAGATTCTTGGAAACAGGGAAGGCTGTGCTAAGATGGGAGAGGGCTCCCCGGGAATCTCAGCTCCACTGAGACTAAAGCGGTTCAATCCTCTGCTTCAAGGACTTGAGGGTTTCAATCTTAAACCTCAAGCAGAATGAAAATAAAACCTGTCACCCTCTTAACTTGTGAAGAACTTGGGAAAGGAGGTGTATGGGCAAATTCAGCATTTAATTAGCAACTTTAATATTCAACTCTTTCTAGCCCATCTATTAATGGGCAGGCCTGTTCTTTCAGCGTATCACAGCTAGTGAATACATATGCAAAATGTGGAAGCTAAATCTGCTTTCCATTTGTTAAGAACAACACAGAACTCATTTCCTATTTTATAAAACTGTGATGGGGAAGAAGCTGTCACAAGATTTACATACATTATCATTAGAAACTCAGCAAGTATTTTTTTTCCCCTCTAAAAAAATAAAAATCACTTTGTATGGCTCCATTTTGGAGAAAAGGAGTGGGTAGTGTGGGGTCAGAGGATTTGAAGGGTTCTGAAACTAGTTAAACAAACAGGTGCTGGATCAGTGCTAGGGTCACATATACTGTGAATGGTAAATATGAAGGAAAATTTGTATTACTATCAGTTTGCTGCTTTTCACAAGACAGAAAATGAGGTTCTGGTGCCACAATATCTGCCAAAACTAGACGCTGAATAGACAGCTGACCTGCAAATTAGAATTGGGTTTAGACAGAAAAAGTTAACAGACACAGATTTCTATTTCTGACAAGTTTATAACAAGTAAAACACTGAAGGAGTTAAACCACCAAAAAAAACCATGAGAACTGTGTTTGCCCTAGCTTACTAATACATGTCCCAACAAATTTAAGAATATAATTTCCCTGTATTACTTAGAAATTAAATAAATACTTGCACAAGCGTTAAGTACAAAATTAAAGTACAATTTGATAAGGCCTCCTGTGACAGTAACGAAAAAAAATGCCAAGCCTTCAGTACAGAGTATTGTTCATTAACACTGAACATCTATTGCTGGAGGTACTAAATATGCCACACAGGATTACATCCCCGGCACCCCCTGCTGCTCTAACCAAATGGTGTAAGGCAAAACAACATCTTTTTATGGGAAGGGGGAGACAAGGCCAGTAGAGCAGACACCGGGGCTCGACTCCTCAGTGTGGCTGGCACTGGTCCCACCACCAGGGTGAAGGAAAGCTCTCCTGGCAATGGAACAGGAGCTGCCTGAAATGGGAAACTGAGCCAGTTCCATTTGAGTTTGGCTTGATTTTATCAAAGGCACCGGCCCAGGAGAGCTCAAAGGGAAAGTAAAGGCTCCTGCTGTTCCTTGTGTTTAACAGCATCCTAAAGTTTTTGCTTAGATACGGACACTGCCGAGTCCTCCTCAGGTAGCTCTAGGACTTTCTCATCAACTGCAACACTCAGGTGACTCAGGACTTGTATTTGTTTGATGGCTGGCATGGTACTTTTGAATATTTTACCAGGCTGTCTGAACATACCTGCTTCTTTCAAAGTGCTGCATTTCTGGTAGTTGGATGTCCGCAGTGCAGGGGCCCTGACGTTATATAGCCTTATTTTCTCAATTCGGGAGTCAAAAACTCGTAGAAAAGGGTCCTTCTCTTCCCACTGGGACATTATCTTATTGTCTATAAAGGTTGCAAACATCTGTGTTTCGATGAAGTGTGAAAGGAATGGGAGATAAGGCTCGGGCTGGTCCGAAAGGAAGGAAGCCTGAAATACAGAACAGCTCATTAGTGCCACATTCCCACCCAGCACTGATGTGCCCAGCCATCCTTCAGCAGAGAACTGAACCAGCAGCCTGCAGGAAGACTTGGAGAAGGCTTCCCCCACCATAAAAACATCTCTCAGAGAGCTGTGAATCCACCTACAGAGGGATTTGATTCACAACTGTGAGAAATAAGCAGTCGGGGAGGCTTTGTGACAGCTGGAACAAAGGGAATGTGGAGTTACTGAAGTAGTGCTCATGCTGCCAGCTTTTTCAAAGTAACCTAGCAGCTATCACCCCCAGGAATAAACCCTGTGAAATGTACAGCAGACCATCACACGTGCCCCCTTGAGACCGCTGGTCTGGGCACAGTTGCCTTGGACAATATCACTTACTAAGGTGTCAAACATATCAAGGGTCATATAGTGCTCTTCAGCTGACACTCTTCTGTAATGTTACACAGGGCAATTAGTCATGAATTTCCAATTAGAATTGACTGTGTATCTAGGTCTCTAACTGAGCTTTGAAAACCCTAAACTCAACAGCCCATTTTATTGCAGAAGCACTAGCAGAGACTGCCTAAACAACCCCATCCTTTTGAATGCTGCCCTGTTTAATGCCTGAAAACAAACAAAACAATAAAAGGCACTGCAGCAATTTTTTTAAATCAAAAACTGACTCAGATCAGTATTTAGTCTGTTCCTCACTGTTAACCTTTTCCTTAGAGAAGGACATGTATCTAGGAAAAATTATGGCTATGAACACTATCTGCTGTGCACAGTCACTCAGCAGCTATACAAGCTTCCCAACATTTCCTGTTCTGTTTGCTATCTTCCCATCTCTTTATATCCCCATTTCTAATCTCAAGGGATTCCTTTTCCCTCTTCTGCATACACTGCAAGGGAGTCATAACAATACTCTTTAAGTGACAACCTTCTTGAGAACAACACTACCCATTACAAAGAACCCTTTACTGTGAGATTAGGAGACATGTAAAACTAGATTTGGTTTTTGTCTCAAGTGTGTACCTCTCCTCTCAAAAAACAGAAGAAGAAAATAAGACAGAAAAAGAAGTCACTTTGCATTGCTGCCCTTCCACCAAGCCCACAGGAGCAGCCCTGTGAGCAGGCAGGAGCTGGCCAGCTTGGTTTGTACAAGCCAGGATGGCTCTGAACAGCTCAGTGGATGCGCTCTGATTTATTCTGGCAGGAGATCTGGCCCTGTGTAATGGAAATGGACAAATCTTGCAGATGAGGAACAGCAGATTAAAGAGTACCTAGGCTATTTATACAAATACAGCCATCCTCCCTCCCCCTTTTAGATGGAGACACGAATGCACGGCTATCTTTACTTTGTCAAAGTTTTGCATCTGTTCCCTGTTTGTCAGCCACGACTCCATGTCGGGGGCAGCCTGGATGACGAAAGCCTCGTAGTCGGCAAACATCTGCGTGAAGCGGTTGGCGAACACCTCGCGGAGCTGCACGTTCAGCTTGTAGTCCCTCAGCTCCAGCTCCTCACACGACAGCTTCCCATCCTTCTCCTCTGTGAGGGGGCTGCTGATGGTCATCTTCTCCATGGTCACGCCCGTTCTCTTGGCCAGGGCTTGCAGGCGGGCGATCGTCTCGTTGCCTTTCAGCAGCTCGTACATGTTGAGGGCGTTGCTGGGGATGTTCCCGTTCTTCTTGTCGTTCACCAGGTCACTAAGAACCAGGTTCTTGAGTTTGGTGGCGCTGTCACTGCAATGCAGGTTGCCTTCTGGAGGGATCCCGAACTGCAGGAGAACCTCGGAGATTTCCTGGATAAACTCCAGCTTGTTGGGGAACTGCGGGAATTCCTCTGGCAGTTCGATGAAATGGTTATCGATGTCTACAAAGCACAAGTTTGCCTGAAATACAAACAGAAGCTTCAAAATGGACCCTGAGCACTGAACTGGTTCCTCTGTGATGTGGCCTCTTCTCCCAGGGTGCTTCCAGACAGAAGGGTAAGTGCACACGTATGCAGGACGCTTTAGCTGTGTTGTGACATTTCAGTCTTCAGTAAAGCTGAGGACTTTATTTGTCATCAAATGGATGACAAATAAAGGCTCCTGACCCTCTCCTGTTCCCCCCAGGACATGCAGACCCCAAACTTCCCACTACAAAGATTTCATATGCCCTTCCAGAGCAGCCAAGGACACACCACCAAACAGGAAATGCAGCACCACTTCTCAGTCCATGCAAATACCATTTGTGTGAATTACTGCATCTCACAGGCACTTTTATTTTACCAGGATCCAATTGCAAGAAGCCTCTGCAGCTGTGCTACCAAGAAATGAGATGTTCAATGAGAAAGATGATGCTGCTTCAAGCAGAACCACAAAAGAGGGCTCCATGGAAATTCTTTGGGTTTATGTGAAATACAGCTTGTCCACTAGAGGCCAAGTCTTACTTCTCTACTCGCCTGACTCCTGTTTCCATGGAGGCTTTTAATATTGGCAATTCCTCTGCCTGAGATTTAAAGAGAGTGCTCTTAGCTTTGCTATGAATGGAGATAGATCTCAGCCTGTAAGATTAAAGCTAAGTGAAGACATTAATCTACCAGAGCAGATACTTTTACTAGGAAAGTGTCGATGGAGGGATACAAGAACCCCACATAAAAATTAATTACATTGCACATGCACCCTCAGGAATAATAGCAGAATGAAAAACAGTAATTGATCTTCTGAATGGCAGCTTACATCTGAAATTCACTGTATGAGTGCACTGAGTAAAATCTTAAACCAGGTCAGATTCCCAAGGTGCTGAGCTCTGATGCATTTTATCCTGCCATAAAACTGCAGAAAACCCATAGGGCAGCAGTAGGTCTTTGTTAGCCTGACTTGGCCATAAGCACAGCTCCTCTGCCTTCTGCCAGGCACTTTCAGTGTTCTTTATTTCTTACCAAACACCCCAGACTAATCTTCAGATTACGTTAAGGTACATGATTTCTTTTCCTTCATTTTTGAAAAGGTTAATTTTCAGCAGGACAATACATTCCAAAGCAAACATGTTTATAAAATACCGTATATTTCAGGGACATGTTTATTAACATTAATCACCTTTCACACAAATACTTTAAAGCGTATTAGGATTTGCCTGGTAAAGCAGAAATGTCCCTTCAGATTTTTGTATTAAATTTAGTCTGTACAAAGAAAAGCATTTCTTCATACAAAATGATTGGCTTTATTTAACTGTGTAGCTATTACACAGTTGTGGTATGTGTCAGTACAGTTCTTTAGCTCAGGGACTGCCTTCTTATCTATCAATATTTCATTTCAAAGGCTTTTTAATTTCAGCTCTGCATATCATTTACAAAATTTGAAAAATGAGATTTGGATTCAGAAAACCCTTGGGGAAATTGGTCTCACTTCTCTCTTCAAAAACATCTGATGATTAAAATTAATGCAGGGAGATTAGTAACCTTAAGACAGCATGATGGCCAGTTGTTAGAATTTTTATCTCTAACAAACAAATGGTTTACATTTAGAGCAAGAGCTTGAAAAGCTAGCCCCTGGCCTGAACAATAAAGGAATGCTGATGTGAACAGCACTTCAGCACTGCTCGCATGCTGAGGAATTTTTTACTTTTTATTGTCTAGAGGAATTTGAGATTCAAGATCTCCCCTGTTCAATGTGTCTTCTTTCTTTCCCTCTACCACAGTTACTGGACCTGTGGTATTCATAAATGTTGGTATTTTTCACTCATTTGTTAAATGTCATGGAGGGGGCAGATTCCACCCCACTCTTCCTCTTCTCTCCCTGGTGATATTTGTTATTCCAATGATACTGCAATATTAAATACTGTCACATAAAATTTTAATTTAAGGAAAATGACAGCTTAATCTGCTAACTGAAAGCATGTGACTAATAATTTTAAAAATTGCAGTAATTACATAATAGTAGCATGGTTTTACTGAGGAGCATTGCTAGATAGCAGCTTTGCTTCCACATCAGGGCAGATTTCATGTGTTGCAGTCACTGTATCTATGAAGTAAACCTTGATTTGCAGTTCCATGCCACTGAGGCTGACTCAGTCACCTTCATGCAGCATGTAAAACAGACCTTTATTAAAAATTGTATAACCCCTGCCCTGTGTTACCCCTCCACTTCCACACAAAAACTCCCATTCCTGCATATTCTCCTCTGCTGCTGCTCCCTTCTGCCTTCTCAGTCAGAGCAAGAATTTGGAACCTTAAGGACTCTGCCCCCAGGAGAGTCCCCTCAGCACAGCCACTGGCAGGAGATGTCACTGCTGTATGAACAAATACTCTTGGGGTTCCCACACCAATTTTTTGATTTTGAGAAGAAACTTGAGTTTAAAACCACTAGCCACCATGTGGAATGCAGACAGGTGAGCCTTATCCCAAAGACTTTGCCACATGGCCAGGTTAAAAATGTCAAGCAGTTTTAATCGCCTCCGTCAAATATTGAGGGGAAAAAATCTCCATTTCACTCTCCACCACCACCAAGGATGTAACCCTGAGATTAAGAGGATGACCTCTCCTTCCTTTTTTTTCTCTCTGGGTGGTTCACAGGCACAGTATTAATGCTAACCTGGCTTGTTTGAGGCCAGGATGCTGGTCTAGCAATAGACCAGGGACACATGGGCTCAGCCACAGACAGGACGGGGCTGGCAGGACCAGGCACGCTCCTCAGCAGCAGGGGGACAAGGACAGGTTTACACCTTCTAGCAACTGCACCTGAGACCCAGATCCATCAAGATCCTCCTCAAATGGGATCTTTAGCCCTCTGTCAGCAGGACTGTGACACTGATGGAGTAACAAAACTTGGTCAAGTGTGTGATGTAGGGAAAGCCAACAAACTTTCAGCTTTGACACAACAAACGGCGGATGGAGAAGCATTTAGAAACCAAAGCGGTAAGTGGTACTCACTAAATTCAGAAATGGACCAAGAAGGGCTGTGGAGACCTCCCTACTATCTTACTCCTGCTGGCAATCAGTCTCCACAGAGCCAGAGAAGCCTCTGAACACCAGGCATTGTTTTCCAGCAGTAATTCACACAAACACTAATGAGGCATTCCAGGATAGCAACCCCAAAGGTGGACACTGACCTCCTGAGGCAGCTCCAGCTTGGAGCGGTCGGTTCCCTCCTTGGACTGCAGCCCCATCAGGTAGGGGACAGGAGCATCCAGAAAATGCAGCAGGGAGGCAGGAAGGATGGGGACATACACATGCTGCCACTGGAACGGGAACAGCAGCGTTGTGATTCCCTCTGCCACTGTCATCAGACGCTGATAATCTAGACATGGGAGAGAGAAAGACAGATGTTGAATTATCTCCCCGTGTTCTGCTTTGGAAATCTGGCAAGGACATCAGTGACAAAACAAGACAGAAATCATGTTTATATGATAAGATGTTGTTTGGAAAATCAGACAGTACTTCAAAACTTTAAACATTATTTAATCTGTTAAAACTCATTCCTCCCATAAAGAAACTGCTGAGCATCGATATTCATACCCTATCTAGATCTATTCTGTCATTAAATTAATTTATTAAAGAGACACCAAAAGTTCTGTCTCTAGTACAGGATAATAGTACTCTAATTCCATAATAAGCATATATTTTTACATGGGAAGAAGAAGAGAAAGAAGTGAACTTCAAGCAAACATTGTGGTTTCTTGCTTGCTCCTGCCTGCTTCTGCTCCACTTGCTACTATTTCCAAAGCTGAGTGTACTTTCCAGAAGACTTGTCTTGGCCACATACCAGCAGAAGTTTACACTCCCTAAGTATATAAAAGCAGTGCTTTTAAGTTAAATCCAAACAGAAGCCTAATATAAATTTAGCTCTCTAATATATTCTGTGTAGCTAGTATATTTATATTACATTACTTTCCCAATTTTTTATTTAATCCACTAGTTCATTGCTTTACAATATTTTGATTTTAGTAAGCTCATTGTGCATTATGTTTTGAATTAAAATTTATTTTGGTCCAGCTGAGCTGGATGTTTCAGAATTTGGATAAGAGCAAATTATCAAATATCCAGCTGGCATGATGCAATTTCCCTCTCATGGAGGCTAGACCCAGACCCTGGGTAACATTTGGGTTGCTGCCCATCTCCCCTAATCCTCTCTGCCCCACTCCAGGAAATGGAAGACACATGTATGAACACCCTGGTTCTGAGTCAGGTGAGAAGGCTTCTTCTGCAGTCCCATTGACTGCTTCTGCCTGGGGAGGAGCCCAGCTTGACCCTTCCCATTTCCTGAACATCCCAGCCCGAGACCTTGGCAGACACCAACAGCAAAAGCGCTGTCATCTGACACTGCTCAGCTATTAGGAGGTCACTGGGAAGACGTTATTGAATAAATATGCAAATTACAACAACAAACTGCATAACCCATTCTCCTTGCTAGCACCTCTCTGTGGAAAACCAGCCACGAGCTGCAGAAGGTCAGCTGGCGGGGAAAAACATTTTTCATCTTGTCTTACTAATAGCTATTCAGTCTTCAAAATGATTTTCATGCATACAAGTCAGTCTCAAGGTCACACCTCCAAAACATCCCAGCTACAGCTCAGTCACTCATGAATCCCTGCCCATGCAATGGTCCATAATTACACATGTGCATTCCCTGTCTTGTTGAGGAGCACTTACACAAATTCAAGTTATAATACTTACTGGAGAAGCTTACGAGTCTCATAACACTTCACAACTTTGAAAGCTTTAAAGATTAAAAAAAAAAATCTAATAGAGGAAGCAGCACATCTTAGTATGTGAAACACCTTCAAAGTCTGTTCTGATCTACACAGCCACATGAAGAAAAAGGTTATGGCAGAGAAGTTGCAAGGATCTGTTTGGATAAGGGCATGCAACTCTAGAAATCCATGCTGACTTTTCTCTGGTGTTACTGATAATATTTAACATGATCACCAGCACAAATTTTGTAACCAATTTACTATGAGAAAAGCTGTTTTTTAAAAAAACCTAAAAAACTAGTGATGACTAAATTATTAGACTGTTATTATCTAGCAGTGCTTGTCAGTGATTAGCAGATAACAAACATTTATGTACCCAGCAGTTCTGACTTAAGAAAGGGAAGTTCCAGTTTCCTCCAGAAAAATAATATTCAAAAATCTGTAAATATTTTTTTTGTTATCTGTTTAAAGAAGTCAGAAACTCTAGTTACTTTTTATGTACTTTCAAGCCTGTACAAGGTTAAACACCTATCACATAAAGCCTGAAGTATTTTTTGATGGAGATATTCTTGTACCTATCATCATCTGAGGGAACCTATCATCATCTTACATGGTTACTGAGGACAACCTGGAAAGAGGGGATTGAGGAAATGGCCTCAAGTTGTGCCTGGCGAGGTTTCAATTAAATATTAGGAAAAAGCTCTTCACTGAAAGGGTTGCTGAGCATTGCAACAGGCTGTCCAGGGAAGGGGCTGAGTCACCATCCCTGGAGGCATTTAAAAGACATGTAAATATGGCAATTAAAAACATGATTTAGTGGTGGGTTTGGCAGTGTGAGGTTTACAGCTGGGGTTGATGATCTTCAAGCTCTTTTCCAACCAAAATTATTCTATGACTCTCCATGTTCAAAGCTCCATCTCTAATTTGTTCACAGAACATTTTCCAAGAGAAACTGCTCAAGGAGGATAACCCCAGGGCAAAGTGGTCCCTGGGGCTTCTACTGCAACCACAGCCTCCTAACAGCTTAGCTGGCTTTGGTGCAGTGCTGTCTCTCATACAACCTCTTCACTGAGTGAAGGGGAGGGCAACAGAGTCAAGCTCAAAGACTCTGCATCCACCTCCCTTTTCTGGCCCCATCTGCCGGGGCCCCTGGCCAAGCCTTTCAATTCCCTGTGCAGGACATGCAGCGGCTGCAGGGACCTGCTCCACTGCAGGCTGGCAGCTCTGCTGCTCCAGCACCGTGTTCTGCCACCTTTACCGGGTCTGGTAACATTCACATGGCTCACCAGATATAGTGCTTAAAAAGCACACACTGAGATATTCCTGCAGAATTACCCAACACTACTTTCTGCTGGAGATGGAAATGGTTTCAGCACTTGAACATCAATTCCCTATAAATGTTTTTCTGAAAGAGGACAGAACTTGACTATTTTTTGTCTTGATGTTGATTCTCCATAACACAATAACAGGACAATAATCAAGAAGAAATATCTATCCCAAAAACCTTAAAGTTCAAACACAGGCAGTGACTGAAAAAACAATAAAAAAACCCCAATCCTCTTTTCATTCTACATACTGTGGAAAGAAGCACTAGGATGTTAAGCAATTCACAAAGCATTTACTTTTTCTGCCACAAAAGAGTCTGATATCTCAAAATCCTTCCCATGCTGCAGCAAAGCAAAACCAAGATCCTTTGGGAAGCCAAAAAGACATCAGTGTTATCCCTGCCCCAAAGAGCTAAGACCACATTCAGACCCCCAAAACAGATTCAAATCTGTGGTCATAATCAAACAGAAAAGAATTTCACCTGGGACCTTCTCAGCAAATTCCCAATCACAGGAATTTTGTGTATAAGGCATACATGCTCATTTTTCCCAGAAACGGCGTTCCTGCTGGGAACAGTGTACTGCTATTCCAGTTTCAACACTCCCAGCCTTCCCAATGAAAGCACAACTTGGCCATTTTCCAACTCTCTGTTCCACTAACCTGCCAAAGGTAGGGCAGAAAGCCTACCACAGAGCTGGAGTCACAGCCTGCATCCTCTAAATCCAGTCCAAGGCTTTAAAAATAGACTGTGCTTCTTCATTCTCCTTTCGAAGTCTCACTGACATAGAATTTGAGAGCACTTGAAAGCATTTGAAAAGATGAGTTACCTGGACACCACTTCCTTTCCTCTACTGCTTTTAGAACACACACAAAGGAAACTGCAGCTTTGAAAAGCCACATATTTAAAAATGTATCCTGGAAGATAATAATCAGATGGCATTCTCAAAGAGTACCTTATCAATATGCACAAAACAATTGTCTTTAAACAAAATAAACCAAACCAACAACAGAGAAAAAAAAAATCAATGAACCTGAATGAATAAAAGCTAATTCTTTAGAGGGAAAGACCTGAACAGGCTTTCAAACATTCTTGTGACCAGTAGTTTTTCCACATGCTACCTTTTCAGTCCAAGTATTATAAGCAATTATTATTTAACAGCCTTTTTTGTTTGTTTGGTTTTTTTTGGGTTTTTTTGTAACAAGATATGAATTAGGTGAGCCAGGTTTACAGGAAAAATTGGGAAATAAAACTATTTTGCTTTGAGCTCTGAGTATGACTCAAGAACAGCTCATAACCAGACCTGTCTTGGGTCTGGGTACCTTCAGACCTGTAATGTTTATATATAGCACACTGCAGATGAAAAACAAAATCTGAAATTCACATCGGAGACAAAAATTGTTTATGAAAGCAAAGGTTTTCAAATCAGATCTCAACAGTTCCACAGAAGCAGCACACACAAGTGCTCCAGACATCAAAGTGCCCTGGAAGCTTCCACCTTTCATCTGGTGTGCGTGCTGGCGGCTGCGACAACTGACAAGGCAGTCCTGGTGACTTTCAAGAGATGTTCAGATAAAACACACAAAAATGGTGCAGGAAATGTTTATTCACTACAGAAATCAGCCTGCAGCAGTGCTGCATTCAGGGAACCTGGACAGGGGCCATGGCATGGGGTTGTAGCCAGCAGACTGTCCTGAGGAAATGACCCCCGGCATCTCCGTGCCCTTCCATCCCCAAAGGAAGGGTGGATTTGCCAGTGAATGATGCAGCACATCAGTTATCTGATAAAAGCAGAATGGCTATTTATGCAAATATGAAAATACACATTTTCTTAAACAGAAGGGTCAAGATATGCCTGCATCCAATTGCCTGAAGAATTAGCCTCTCAAACAGGGAGTCAGCTCTGCCCCAAGGGAAACATCCCAAGGACAATATTCACCAATTCACCAATTCTTACCCTTTTTCCTTGTTGGCCAGCCCTTAATATAAAAAGCTTCTGCTTCAATACATTTCCATTTATATAATTTAACTGTGTCCCAGCCTGCCATTATTGGTTCAGTATGAATTAATTTATGTTAAAGAGCCACCTCAAGAATTAGCTCCTATTACCAGCATGGTTAAGTCTCTGAGAAGAGGGCAAAAGTCTGTGACAAGGCTGACAAGGTGCCAGCAGGACACAGGAAGGTGCTCCTGAAGACACAGGGAGCCCCTTGCTCCCTCTCCAGGTAGCTGCTGGGGCAGAACAGGCTCCCCAGCCAGCAGCAGGATGATGGGGAGGACACAAGAGTCCAGCAGGGAAACAACTTTGCTCAAGATCACTGTAGACTGCCATGTTACTTATCTGGCATTTGCCATACCTGCAATGTAAAGGCCTAATTTAACTTTCTTCCCCTCATTCTGAAAAAGTAAAGATGTTTCATCATGGAAAAAATGAGATCCAAGTTAAAAAAAAGAAGTGGAGATGTTGTGGTGTGTGTGTGCAGAGTGTTAAAAGCAGTGGCCCCATCTCCCTTTAGAGCTCACTGTGAACACAAACAGGAGTGGGGTTGTGGCATAGACCTGAACCAGCTCCTTCTCCTTTTTTCCAGATGCTTTAAAACCTTCACTTTTCAGGTCATACTGACTTTGGCTAATAAAATTGAGTAACTTCTAATTAAAAAACAATTTTATCATTTTACCTAACTTAAAAAGGAAGCCTGTATGTCATTCCCTGATTTTGCTAACCAATTACTTGTCTTTTTTCCAGGGAAACAAGCACTGCAGCATCCAAGTGTAGTTCTACTGACACTTTGAACCGAGGTCTCTTCCACAGCACACATAGATTTTGTCCCCACAATTTGTTCTTTGCAATAACATTCCACTGATTTGGATGAATATTAGTGTGGAGGGCAACAAGTTAAATAATGAGTAGAAGAGCAAAGGTTTTCTGTGTATTTGGTGTAAAAATGTTTTAAAAGGCAAATACATTATGCATGTATTAGTTTTTAAAAATCTACCCCAAAACAGACTTCATGAGAAAGATCTTTCAGACACAAGGCTTTCTAGGCAATGACTTTATATATGCATAGTAATTTGTATTATAATTTCTAAGATCAAAAAAAAAATGCAAAGAATAATTCAATCTTGAAGGAGCAATTACTCAAGCGCTTGGAAAAACAACTTGGAAAACGCTCAAAATTATAATGAGTAGGAACAGCCTAAGCTCTAAGAAGTTCATCTCTGTCTCATCCCCACATTCCCTCTCATGCTTAAATCCCCCAAAAGGTAGACATACAAAATGGATTGCTGAGGTTTCCACAGAGCTCACAGTTTAATTCATCTCTATCCAGCAGGAATCTCACACCAGTGGTGTTTTGTTACTTATCCCTTGGAAATTGTAGTGGCTACTGAAGAGTGGACATAAGACTTTACATCTGCACAGTTGCACGGGAGAGCTGTGTCTGAATAAAGGGCACTTACAAGAGCACTGGAAAGACTGCACCCTGAAGAATTGCAGGGAAAACATATCTAATCCCTCCCTTTGGTTTTTAAAGCCCAAATGTTGAAAATTTGCCCTATTCAATCTTAAAAATATTCTCTATATGCAGAAGGATGTAACCTGAAGCTGCAGAATTAATGTACAGTGAAAGTGATTTCAGGTACAGGTTTCTGTACCCTTCTGCAGACCAAAGTTGGCCCTTCCCAGCAGCAGTGCTTGTGATTATCTCCCTGGAAGTCCACACAATCTCCAGGAACAGTAAGGGCTGATCTTTTCAGTCTTGCCACTGACATGCAAGCACAGGTCAGTTACCCAGCTATGCAGTCCAAAATGTGAACAAAGCAGCTTCAAAAATGAGCCCATCCTTTTTTGCTGCCAGTCTCTTCAGCCCTCTGCCTGACCACCACAGCTGGAAAGTGAAGCTACAATCCACTACAATCCCTGCATTTTCCCAAATGGTGGATCAGCCCTAAGACACCATCAGCAGTGCAGCTGGATACCCAGAGATGACTCTAGGAGCCATGGTGCAAACAGCCACTCCCTGGTCCTGTCCCCAAGGCACAGCTGTGCCAGACACTCTTGGATCACCCTGGGAACACATCAGGGCAGGCTGGGTGAAGTCACCCAACACCTTCACCTCTTCATTGACTTACATGCCTTTGTTTAGGCAGCTGGAAACAATATGTTCAAGCTACAGGGTTAAAAATAAACTTTTTCATCCCAAACTTTTTAGTTCCCTTGAGAAAAACCACTCCAGAAAATCCAATACAGACTCTGTGCTACCTTCCTGCTAGCCTTTCACTGCTATTACCAACTAGGCTCATTGTATGGTCAGGGTTGTGCAACAATTTGTCTTTTCACTCCACTTTCCAAAATGAGTCTTCACTCTACAGAAGAAGAACTAAATTTTTGGCAAGCTTAAATGAAAAGCTTCCTTCCAACAGGTCTAGGAGAACCACAAAAAAGCCAGCTTGCATTTCCCATACATGTAAACAGCAGCTTTCACTGAAATAGTTTAGTGAACTGAAGTAGGTTTTGGTCCAGCTCTGATTTCTTGAGTATTACAAGATAATGTTAGTGAATTGTGATTTTGTGTAAATAATGCTGTCTTGCTTGAAATTGCCACCAGAGGATCTTCTACTAATCCCTTGCTGACTTTGGGAAGGTTGCAGTAAGGCCAGGCCTCTGGAAACATGCTCCAATGAGTCCAACCTCTTTAAAGCGGGAAGGCAAAGACAGGAAAACTTGCAAAATCTCTCTCCCATTTGTTATTTTGGAACAAGAGATATGTCAGCCAAAACCTTTTCATCTTTTGCCTTGAAAGAACTTGGGAGTTAAAAAAATGTTTCTCCCCAATGGATCTCAAAGCTGAAGAGAGCAGATTTCAGCACCTTCCAGACTGGTTATATCTCAAATTGGTAAATAGCCACAATTTTCATTTTCAGGAATTGCAAGAACTGACCTTTAAAAGAAGCCTCAGTGCACAATTAGCTAAGCACTCAGCTATCAGAGTATGCCAAAACTGAGGCTTTGCATTCGCCCTCCACTCCACATTCCTCACCTCTGGGAAATAGCAGCATTACACTGCTATTTACATAATCACAGAATTTCCCTAATACAGCTATATACTTTCCCCCATGCACCATCAAATTGTGTCTATATTAGACAGGCAAGTAGAAGTCATGTCAAGGACATCCCTAGATTCACAAATAGAAGAGAAGGGAGGGCAAAGAAAAAATGCTGCAATTTGAAGGGTGGAAAGGACTTCTCACTATCTCACTTTAAAAAAACCCCATACAATGAAACCAAACAAACCAAGTAAAACCTTAAATTATAACAAATAATTGGAAGAACAATGAAGGCTGAGTCAAAATGACTTAGTAGATATTTTGTGTCTGTCTCAATAATTATTACAAAAGTAACACATATACAGGTTGCTCTCCACATGCACAAAATATTACTAAAATGTAACCTGACAAGCACATTTTTCCTAATTCTACTATCTTTCAGTGAGAAAGAAAAAAGAAAAAAAAATTCTCAGTTCTCAGTGAGTGCATAAGCAGGGAGCAGGGTGGGACTGATGAGCAGGGATGGGTGAGAGGCATTTCAGTGGTGCTGCTGTTTAACAGCAAACCCCAGTGCAAAGTGGCAAAGGCAGCACGATTCCAGCAGAGGAAGAAAGGGGATAAGTGCACACACACATAGAAGCAGGAAGGAGGGAAAAGCAGCCTAATCAAAACTAACAGCAGGATTTCTGCTCACACTTCAAACTGAGAAAAGATAAAACCTTTCATTTTCAGTTCTTGAAAGCAAACCCCTGGAGTCCATGTGGAGAAGAGCTTTGCAAAGAACTATCAATCCTTTGAATTCAGTCATTTGCAGAAGAACTACCCTTTTTCCACCTCCCTGAACATTCCTCCCCATTCTCAGTCATTTAGTTATTAGCATTACCATTACACACTTTCTGACCTTTACTTCTATATGACAAACCCAAGTGATCCCTTCTGGAGCCTGAAGGTTCATTATCCATACTCATTTTAGACGATTTCCCTTCCTCCCTCCCTGCTCCATTTCAAGCTGTCTGCTGCTTGAACCACTTCTCTTGAAAAGCCTAAGATTCAGCATCTTTTCCTCTTTTCACTACAAGGCATGTGTACCTCCTGGCTCCAAGGTTTTTCATTCTTCTCTGATGAAACCACTCCCCTCACCCCAAATATTTTTCCCTGACACACATTTTCCTAATTTAGGGTCAGAATCACAGATGCCATTTGGGAACCCGAATTACATGGACAGGCTTCCAGTGAGACTTAGAGGAACACCCAAGAAGTCTGAACACCCCCTTTGAAAATCAGCAGGAAAACTTGAACTTGACATGTTAGGCATCTGAACACCACCAGGGCCAGACTCACAGGAACCACCATCCTAGAGGAAACAGCAATAGGGGTGTAAAATCCCAAAGCATGCCCAGTACTAAGTCAGGATTCCCCAAACTTGCAGCAGAGTGCTGCACTATTACAGAAAGGCACAACCATAAGAGAAAAGGTTTTCAAAACCAGATTTTCCAAAGCCTGCTGGCCCACTCCAACATGGAACATGGACAGGCTCTGTGCAAGCAAGTTCTGCCAATGTCTGGCGAAGTGCAATTTTAGTGTCTCAAAAAGAAGTACCAGCATCCTTGTCAGCAATGTTCCCAAACACCTCAAGCAGGACTAAAGAGGAATGACCTGCAGCTCCACACAGTTTCAACTCACCATTAAATCTTTAGCCTCTATTGCTAAAACACTCTCAGTGTTTCATCAAGAACACATCCATCATATGGGAAACAGGAAATTACACCAGACTTTGATATGCTGCTGAAATTTGAAAAATCAAGTAGTAGCAAGAGTGTCTTCTGCAAGATGTATTACTTTCTGCTGGTATTTTTGAAGAAGATAGGATTAATTTCATGCTGTCTTGCATGATCAAGGCCAGTGTGAGGATAATAATCAAATGTATTCTATTGCTAGCTGCTACAACTGATAAAGACAATGCATAATTAAACAAGCAGCACCTAGACTGCCTGGAGGAAACAATTATTTATTGCTTTCATTAGGACACACTCATTTCTCTCATTTTTTCAATGCATTCTCACATTTCAAAAATCAACCTTAGGTCTATATAACACAAAATTCTATGAGCTCCCGTGGCTGCAGCTGCCCAGGAACTGCCCGCTGGAAACAGACACTGCCGGATGAGTGCCCACCTTGCGAGTACAGAAGGATCTGCATCTCCAGAAGAACACAGGTGAAGACCTGGACCAGGTTCTCCAGGCCCAGCAGCTCGAAGACCTCCCTCAGAGGGTAGTCAGAGAGCGGCAGCTCGTTGGGCCCAGGTCTCTGGCAGATGATGGGCTCGTAAACCCCATAAAACTTGAGCGACCTGCCCGGGGGCGGCAGGGGCACCTCGTAGAGGATGTTGTGGATGTAGCTCTCCAGGGGCAGAGGAGGCGGCTGCTGGGAGGTCACTGCCCTGTAGAGCTGGATCAGGAACTTCTTGCAGGCTTGCATGAAGGGCAGAGGGGTGATGAGGCATATGCACTTGGAGACGTAGAGCGTGTCCCGGCTGATGTCGTAGGAGTTGTAGCGCTGGAGCTTGGCCAGGGAGGTGGCGTCGCCCTCGTCGATGCTGCTGGCCAGGGAGTCCATGCTGCAGGAGGAGGAGGCGCAGACGCTGCCGTACTGCTCGGCGTTGTGCATCTGGTACAGCGTCTGCATGGCCGTGCAGATCTGCTTGCTCGTGACCTCCTCGTAGAAGGTGAGCACGAAGCCGTAGGTGCGGGAGCCGTCCTCCCTGGTGATGATGAACGAGTGCAGCTGCGGGTCTCGGTTATCCGCCTGCGTCCTGAAGGACAGCCCCTTGGGCATACACAGCTGGGGAAGGAGAGAAGGAACAGAGTTATTTACTTCAGACACAATCCTGTTTTGCTGTTCTTGCTGTACGGGCACATTCTTGTTATCTGCTGCATCACAACAAGCCATTTACCTCTAGACATAAAAAATACCCGAGAACAAACAGCCTAAAACCGATGCTGCTTAAAAGGGAGACATGACTGAAGAAAGGAAAGCATCGTCCAAAATAATCCATCTATTAAGTCATTACAAGTCATTTTCATTACTTGCTGAAACTGTTTTCACTACTGAACAGCCTTTGTGTCATTTCCTTAAGCATCATACAAAAACATCCAGTTTTGCACTCATTTGCATATATCATGCCCACAGTACTCTAAAATCAGAGAGCCAAGGAAGGATCTTATACCACTGAATTTAAATTACACAGACTTTCTGGAATTCTTTGATCTTCCCTAATTTTCTGGGGGGGAAAAAACCAACGAACAAACCAAACCCCAACTGACTGGCAGCTATTATATTTACTTTCTTCTCTAAGTGCTACCAAATAGCTTAGACTGGTAAAAAGGAGGGACAGGGAGGGAAACACCCAAAATCTATGAAAGCTTCATTTTTGATTTACCACTCAGCAAAACCCCGTGCAGTGATTCTACTACACTGGGCGTTTCTCTGAAGCAGGGCCCTAGTGTTAAATCAAGGCATTTTTCCAGACATTCTTTGAGAATGCTATCAACCATCTGATACAAAATAACAAACATCCAGCAGAACTTGTTTGAATTGCACATCAGCAGGAAACTCCTCACCTTCTAGCTAAGTAAGTATGTTTAAACAAAGGACTATAGCTTTATTTGTGCCATCTGAAGAAATAAAAGGAAAGAAGAGAAGGAGAACCTTCAAAGTGTTCCTTTTCAAAAAGGGCAACAGTAGAAGCCAACTTTACTATAGTATGTGAACCTAGGCACAACTCAGTGTGCCCCCTAAAGTCTCACCTTGACCAGGAGAAAATTCCTCAGATGCTGGAAGAGGTCAGGAGAAATATTTATATATTTTCAGGCACATCCTACCCTGAACTCAGCAGTGCACATTGCAGAGACAATTCAACAGCCTGGTATAGCTGGGAATCAGGCAAGTGGCCCAGACTCCACAACAGGCTATCAGGCCCCTAAATTATCTAGGGCAGCTCTTACGTATTGCTCAAAAAGGTAATGTGTAGGGAAATCAGTAGCCTGGAGTTGGCAGAAGAATTTAATTCAATTGATGGGCTTTGCTGACACAAACCATGAAATTGCAGCTTGAACTATTTCTGAAGAGCAGCCACATTTTTATTCAAGAGCTTTATAGCTTTTATTGAGGCATTAACAGCAGTGCCACGGTTAAGGCCTCTCCAATAAAGAATTAGTAAAAACCCCTTGTTTCACACTTTATTTAAATTTATTCTCCACAATAAATATATCTCTTAACCTCATTTTTTGGCAGGCTTGCTTAATAAAAATTTATTTCTAGAATGTGGGCTTTCAGTGGTGGCTGTAAGCCTTATCAAAGCCAACCAGGCTGAAATCATAGGCTTCAATCTCAACACTACCAGAAATTAAATTTTCTTCACTTTACCAGGTGAAAAATACCAGGACAAGCAAATTAGATATACTATTATAATCAGACCCAGATAGGCATCAGGGAAATTCAGATCAGTTGAGACAGTTTCAGAAGGCCGTTTAAATGAATTTCCTCCAAGCCTTAATTATTATTCCTTGTGCTTTATATACTGGGTAAACACACACAAAGGGATGCCCTTCTATTAAGTTTCAGCCACAACTTGACACATACAGAATATTGACCTTTTAAGACCCTGGCTGCAAACCTTGGCCCAGAGACTCTGCTGTTGTTAGACCTATAAGAGGACACAGGAAAAAGCAGAGGAAAAAAAAAAGATGGGAAGAACCGAGGCAGGAGGAATGACCAGGAGTCACTTAAGAAGCTAAGATCAAAAGGAAGAGCCTGTAATCATTTTCCAGCAATACAGAAAACCTTTGAATTTGCAGTTAATGCATGAAAACTTTCATCTTAGGGCCTTGGACATCAATCACTTCCCATCTCATCTGTGTCACACATGACACAGGGGAGTGTTGGAGAGCAGCTTGGGATGTGCTAAGGGGGGTGAAATTTTAGCCTGCTGGAGTGAATCTGGCTCACTAATGCTGAGAACACAGTCAGTCACCTGCACTGCATCTTTGTACGAATACTGAAAACTATCCAAGATTACTGATCAAAGGACATTGGGATTTTGGTTTCCCAAGCACTTCACTATTTATATTTAAAGGTATCCATCAGCAGAAAACTATGGAATTGCACCATATTTGCAATAAGGTTTATAACCAAAATGGTTGGTATAAACAAGCAGAAGCTACACCAGGACAGATAAAAAGGTTTCAACTAATCCATAACCCGTCTCTGGAAGTCCTGAGTAGGAGATACCTTTTCCCCAGGCACAGAGGCAGGACACAGCCACCCCCCCCATAATCACTCCCTCCTTCTTTTCCCAGCCATCATCATTTGCAGGTATTTCTGAACCAAAGGTCCCTTCTGGAGCACCTCTTCTCCACTAGATCCTTCATTTCACTTCTTACACCTCTATGTATTTCTCATGTTCACAACATGCCGTGGCAGCAAGCTCCATACCCAAATTGCACTGTGGGCGAGGGGGTGGAGAGAAAGATGCTTTTGTTTGTGTTAAAGCCTGCTCCTTCAAATTCCACCAGGGAACCTTTAATTCTTTTATTTCAGTACATGAGACATTAAACAGATAATGCTTCCTTGAGCTTCAGAAATACAGGCAAAGATTTATATACCTTGATGAATCAGAGGGCTAAAATAGGAAGCTCATATTCTAAAAATTTCTGTATCTCTCTACTGAGAACTTTAGTTTGGTACAACACTTACTTGCAGAATGGCCACAGAAGATAGTATATGAGGTTAGGCAGGGATAATCACAAAAAGCAGTGGGGGGAAAGACAATTTCCCATTAAAGAGAACCCAGTACTTTGACACATACTTTGAAAGAGAGAGAAAACATGACTCTTTGGCAGCTTGATTGCTTGGGACTTCAGGGGGCTATTTTTAAAGTGATAGTTCCAGAAGGCAACTGAAATTCCTTAGGCATCCAGCAAAGCCAAAGTTCTCACAAGTTAACCTTCAAGGATTTATGCATTTTCTTCTCTGAGGAAAATTGCTTCTGGAAGCTCACATAAAGCAAACACATAGGCAGAACTAATGCAGCAAGGCAAGATCAGAAAGGCCAATAATTGCCTCAAGGGATTCTGTGGAGGTGGGTATTACTTTAAATGATGTTTCAGATCAAAACAATAAAGAAGTTTTCCAAAAGATAATTTAAAAGATCATTAAATACTGCTGCTGTTAGTAGATGCTTTATTTTTTCTCCAAGACACATTGCAGATGAAAGATGTGGTCAATGCAGCTCAGTTCAATTATTTTAATATGTCTCCTGCTGGTTTTAGCATTCCATTTTTGTCTGATACTGTGATCACACTTCATGAATATCAGACATTCTCCACTGTAACGTGAGAGACAAATAACACAGCAATTCCAGCTGCTTTCTTCCTGCTGCACACCCCTCACCACTTCATACTGCAACACCCCCAATGCAAAGGCAGAACTGAGAGGCAGAAATAGCCTTGGCAGTTGAGCTATTACCATCTTAACTGCTGACAAAGCATTGCTCTGAGTCCTTCATGCCTTCAGGATAAGCAAAGTGATGTGGAGACCCACTCAAATACCACCCCAACTCCAGCAGTGCACATTTGGAAGCAGAAGACAGAAATCCCCAGCTGTCAGCAGGCAGAGGGGGCGACTGGGCTCATCTCTGCCTTTCTGTGCAAGTGCAGTGCCACAGAATCAGCTCTCTCTGTCACTGCTACTTCCAGCTCCTGTGCTCTTGTGTTAAATATTTGGCAGAACGCTAAAAATAAAATTCAGAACTTGAGATGAACTCCAGATTTCTACATCTTCACGACTGCAGGGAAGTTACAAACGCATTTTTGCTTTTGGAAAAGCCAACTTAATGTGGGTTCTATGTATTCCCCACCTCTCTATCTGCTGGTGAGGGCCAGGAGATTCTCCTGACTTGCCACTTGCACCATACAATGAGGTCAGCTCTGTTTTGAAGCAGGTACTGTGCTGTCCTGCCTTCCTCAAATGCAAAGCTCATCTAAACTCGATTGGGCGAAGGGCCTCCCTAATTTTCCAGTATCGAGTTGGACCCAATGCATACTTAGGAAAACAGCTAAAAGTGGCAATATTATTCAGTGTTATGGTTACAAAAATTGGCTGTTTTTAAATTAAGAAACAAATGACATTTTCTGTACAGGAAGCTCAAATACCAGTGATCTGTTATCTTTATCAGGTCATGCTCTTAACAAGTGCTTTGGTGATTTTGGAATCATCCTGTAATTACCAGCTCTTCAGAAAGTTCCCCAGTGGATCATCAGTCTTTCAGCTGTCACTGCCCCCACTCCAGGAGCTGTTTTCACCTCCCTTCCCAGCCCATGGTACCCAGCCCCACAGATGCTCACACCAAATGTAACTGAGCAGAAAGAGACATACACGAGATGGATTTGTGCTGAGGTGCCATTAAAAGTGATGACCCAGCAAAAGCTGTGGTTTAGGTAAGTTCCAGCTTCTGTGCAAAGATTCCTCTTTCCCTTGTGTACAGAATCGAGGTGTTTTGTATTCAAAAAACCCTCACATGGATATCAGTATCTTAAAATTCCTTGGTTTGCCCCCTTCCTACCTGTGGACAGGTATGCTAGGTGACCACACTCCTCCTCACCCAGTCCCTGGGCTGGTGCTTAGACTGGTTCCATCACTCAGCACACTTAGAACAAGGGAAATGCAGCACTTCACCTTTGTTGTGCCTGAAAGTATTCTGTGTTCTCACAACACCTCTTCCTCTACAGCAGCAAGCCCAGTGAGTGCTCTTAGTGCCAGCAGAAGCACCACAACCACAAGATCACCAGAGCATCACAAGGGCTGGCTGTAAACCACCCTGGAACCTCGAGAGAGGTGACACTGTCAGGTGACAATTTGAGAAGAGAGAGTTTTTCTCTACCTACCATGTTGACAGCATCCTGGTCGAAGGGGTTCCATTCGATGTTCTGAGGATAATGGGCCAAAACTTTGGACTTGAAGGTTCTTCTTAGGGGACTCTGGTCAAAATTCTCTCCTGCAACAAATGAAGAAATAATGACTCAAAACAGCAGTGAGAGTTCAGAGAGAGCTGGCTTCGGTTTTCTTTTTCTTTTCTTTTTTTGTGAAATCTGATAGACATTTTGACTCTCAACAGAGGTACTACTTTTAAAAGAGAAACAGAAAAGATTCCCATTCAGTCTGACCTTACCCTCTTTTCCACAAAATCCTACTGCAGTTGCAACACAGCTGCCAGTTTAGTATTTACAGAATGGAAATATATTGTCAAGACAAAAGTCACTACTGAAATTCCACAGAAAAGGACCTTGCAATCAGCTGGATTCTTGGCCTTCCCCAATAGCTTGAGTATCTAGAGATAGACTTTACTTAGTCTCTGAAAGAGCACTTTCCCTCAAGTTTGTTATAAGCTGTCTTTAGGGTCAATAAAAAATATGAGCACCTCTTGGTTATTATAAATTATTAAAGGATTCATTATAGATGATCTTTTTTATATTACAAATCCTGTGTGAAAATTAAACATTTATTTTTTCTACATAAAATTTCAAGGACAGACTTTTTTCACACAAAGAATCCAGCAAGTGCAAAGCAGAAGGTTGAACTTAGACTTCAAGCAGAAATGCATCCAGTTATCAGCATACAAATACTGTATTTCACAGTGATATTGTTAATGGAGTTCCCTACACTGGATTGTCTACAGCATGCAAAACAGTAATCAAAACAAGGAGTTCCTAATATCTATTAATTAAATTACCAACTATTGCACTATCACACTAAACCAGTTCTCCCAACAGCACTCACATGCAAGCGCATTCTGAGAAGGGGTTTAAAATCTTTTCTTTCCCAAGTAATCTCTAAGATTTTAAAGATGTAGTTATTTTTATACAATATTTATTTTGAACACAGGATTTAGACACATTGCAGCATCATGGTGGTGGAATCACCACCCTTGGAAGTGTTCAAAAAACTTCTGGATGGGACATTTGGGGATATCTTTTAATAGTAAAAAGGCAGAGCCAGGTTTAGTGGCTGGATTTAATAATCTATGAAGATCCTCCTCATGCTCAGTTACAAGCTCAGACAAGTACACCAAAAACAGACACCATTTCTCTATTTCAGAACATGGCAGTAGAATAACCTCTTATTTTGGTCCAAAAGTTCTCTGCAGAGCCATTAAAGACACAGTGTCATCCAGCAATTCCCAAAATTTCACACAATAAAGACCTCCCCAAGCAAAGCCAGCAAAAATTTTCTCTCCAGGTATGTACTTAGACGTACTCAGTAATATTTTTAGCTCTTAGGATCAAACAATAATTAACACACTCGCATAATCCACCAAATATGCATGAGGTGATTTCCCAATTAGATCTTCAATCATCCTCACATCTGACAGTCTACCCTTACAACTGTGACTTGGCAGAAAGGCAGGTATTGGATACTAAATTTATTTGGTTGCTCCTACTAAAAGTTAAAAGAGAATATCTGGATGACTTCATGAAGTTCTCCACTGCTAACAGTAGGTGACTGCTGAAGTTTAAATTTCTTTAAAGGTTTCCTTTCTCATGACAAAAAAATAAAAAAGTTTTGGTTATCAAGTGTAAGCATTGTTTTAAGACATCCAGCTGCCCAAAACCAGCAGTTACAATGTGCCTGTAGGCTGACAACATGGATTCATTTTATCCAGGAAAGTAAATGGCACAAACAACTTACCTTTGTAGTGTCTCTGCGGTGCTTGCATTTTACCACTCCAGTGGTTTAAGAAAAATATAAACTTAAGGTAAAATACACACAGAGAAAATACAATTTTCTCAGTCAGTGATCATGAGGGAAAAGAGAAGAGCCAAGACACCACACTGGAGTAAATCAATCTGTCATTAGCTTGAAAGGATATGACATTGCACCCTCCATACAAAGCTGCCTCACAGAAAGACAAGCCGAGCAAACTTTTAGAGGAGATACATAAATTAGGAAAAAACAGTACAAGGATGTGACAGGAGCAGCCTGTGTGTGAGGGTGAAATGTCATCATTTGCCCAACCTAGGAGGAAACCCCCCAACTCTCACCAAAACCAGATGAGAGCCATGGACCATGACAGCCAGCTCCACACTGACAAGCAGCTGGAAGAGAACCACAGGCAGCAGAATCTTCTTGGCAAACAGGAGGGAAGGGATGTGGACTGAAGGGTACCTGATGCTATCAGCGCTCAGCCTCGGTACTTCTGAACTGCTGAGTCACACGTGGCAGACAGAATTTACTCAGCTGTTATTCTGGATGAACAGTGAATTCTCATTAAACCTCCCACGTGCTTTTAAGTGCTTCTTTGCTAACTTTCCAAACAGGATTAGCAAGGCACATTTAAAGTGAAACAAGTATTAAATGCAAATTGAATCCATTTGCTAAAATACTAATGGCCAGATAACTGTACTATGAATATGGACAGGAATATTGTATTTGATCCATGCTGCCCATGCAAACAGCACAACTTACAGAGACAGCTGCCCCTCAGAGGCAAATTAAAAAATTGTGTTTGAATTGAATCCTTTTGCTTTCAGGATATTTAAAAAAAATCAAGTATTTGTAAAAATTGTGTAAAACATGTCAGATTCAGTTTCCATTTCACTTGGATACTACATCCTGTTAATGGTACTCAAACAACTTGTGCCTTCCTTTAAGGAGATGGCTTTTAAAGGGACATTTAGTTTCAAATTAAAAGCAAATGTGAAACGATGGATGCTAGGTCAAGAAAAAACTGTGCTAATTTTGTTTCAAAACAAAAAGATTGCTCAAAATTAGAAAACAAGCCTGATCTGTGTTTTGGATGAAGGACACAATTACTAGGGAAATGCTACTGCAGTCATGAAGTTGTTAATCACAATGACTTTCCTAAGAGTGATCCCACGTAAACATTTAGCCATCTTCTGGTTTAAACAGATCTGTTTCAATTAATTGTCACAGTGACAGAGGCATACAAAGCCTTGTACCAAATAGGCAGAGGCATCCTCCACCCACACCCTCTGGTCCAGGGAATGTGAGCTATCTCTCACTCCTTCCAAGCTCTGGAACGTGGACAGGAATGCTTGTGACTACAGGAACAAAAATATCTTTTATTCCTTTAGAGGAACGTACTGGGAGCACAGCTATGCACAGTGCTCTTGGTGACCACCTCTGTGATAGCCACCTCTAATTAAAAGTGCTCAGCACACCCAGCTATGTCCCCTCACTGCAGATGGAATTTTGTTCAGCTTACTAAATACCAGGATGACCCTGGACGAGATGTGAATAATACACAATGTGTGAGAGAGAAAACAGTGTGGGCACAGGAATAACAGTGCCTGGCTGGGGAGCAAGCAAGCTGTTCATTGTCAGGCTCAGGGACTGGTTAGTTTGAGTAGTGCAGAAACTGCTCTGCTGCTTTTCTTCCACACCTCCCCAGGATGCCAAGGGGGCAGTGGGAGGCTGAGCAGAGTTCAAGGACATTAACTCGAAGTTCTTATTTCTGACCTCACATTCTCACAACCTCACAGCACAGGATGGATATGATATGAAAGGGAGGACTGGGACAAGGCAGACAAAACAGTTTTCATTTCAAAAGTTTTTAAATCTGAGTTGCCTTTAAGATGGCAATGGATTTTGAGGGGCTGAGGAGGAGGGCAGTGCCTAACCTGCCTTTTGTATGCCAATATATAAAGGAATTAATGGATCATATTTAAGCAGGAAACCAGAGGGGGATGTGTACCATATCAATACATCTAAATAATTTGGAAATTTTTAGGGGGTATATATCTATGTGACCCTCACCAGTATCGCCATTTAAATCTGGACTGCAAAATATTGTATCTCTGCAGCAGAAACTGGTGGAGCTGAACCTTCCAGTCCACTCTGGAAGGGGGAAATCTAAGCCTTGTTAGATTTCTGGGTAAGTACCCTCTAAAATGGCCTCATGCAAGATGTTCAGTCTATTAAGCACAGAGACCTAGCACAGTCTCCTCTCCACCAATATATTCACATCACTAGTGGGATTTTGCTGGAGAACCACGTCTGCCAAGAGAGCTTCAAGAAACAGAACAAAAATTTCCAAATACTGATTTAAATTAGATAAAAGAATGAAAAAGTCCAAGAGTTTTGGTTTTGATTTTGATCTGTGATCTTTAATTTGATTCAAGAAGAGTTAGAAGACTGAAAGTAAAGAAATAGAAAGGTCCTGATCATTGTTTTATCCTTAATCCCTCTTTACCTGAGGTTTTGTCTGCAGTGTCTGAGCTCTTGCCATGGAGTTCTGCTTGTAGATATTGGTACAAGACTACACAACATAACAAACAGAAATAAAAAAAAAGCAAGTATGAATGCTTGATGAAGCAATGTACTGGGGAAGGGAAAAAAATATTAAGTAGACCTTAAATATTCCCCCTTGCAATCTCTCTTCCCCCCACTACTGCCAAAGTAATCCAAAGGGTAAATCCGCATGATAAATAAAACCTTCCAGGACTGGATTACTATAGAGGTGTTGAATGCAATGACAGACATGGTAGAAATACTTGTCAAAATTAGTAACAAGATTAAATTCTCAGTACTTCAAACAACATGCTGCTTTACAGCTTCCCTATTATGAAAGACATCTTTGTTCACATATTGAGCCCTTCCAGAGCCTGAGAAACTCAGGGGAAAAAACATATTAGTCCTTCAGCTAGTGTTGAACTAAACTCAAGAAGTTTTATTTAGGAGAATACTGTTATCTGTGCTGTTACACCTTCAATCCTGTACTGCATGCCATTTGCAGGACTTACTGAAGTTACCTAACAGCTTTATTCATCATTTCTGTCTCATAACGGGTGTTTTTAGACTAAAATGCGAATAAATAAGCTATGTTTAGAACTTGGATGAACAATTTTAATGTCTTCCAGCAACAGCTACCACTTCTACAGGAAGAGCTTCCTGCTAGCATGTCTAACTGAGGCTTCTTCCAACTGGTCTGCTCATCTCCTGCAGACAAACAAAAATGTTTCCACAGATGCCTTGGAATTTCTTCGTCAAAAAAAGTCGCATTCACACACTACACAAAGGCATTACACAATCCTCCTCAAGCTACATCTCTTTTTATAGAGCTGCTGCCTATGTGAAAGCTGCAATACCAGTGACCTCCCTGGTGATTCACCCTCTAGGTGTAAATTCAGAGTAGTTCCGCTACAACCTCCCACTTGAGCTGTTAATCCACCAGTGTAGGGGACACAAACAGTTCTGCCAAGGCCAGATTTTTTGGGAAGGTAACTCTCAGCAGAGGGCACAGGAGTTCCTTCACCAGAGATTTTTAGATGTGGATTTGTACTTTAGGATAATTTTCCTTCTCTTTAGGAGGCACCTGAAGATAGCCCACATTCAAATCCACGGGATGATGTTTTTCCATCCCGTGTGCCTGAAGTTATTTCATTCTAATTTTGAGCTGTTTGAACTAAAAAGTTGCATAAGTATTAAATTAAAGGAAACAAAACAACTGTCAAAACAAGAGGTGCCTCTTGCTAATGGCCCATATCCACAATACCTTTACAAGTCTCTGCCAGGCTGTCCTTTCAGCTCTCCCCTAGAGATTTTAATTCAAAGGGAATTTGGCAGCGAGCTTCCACAGAGGCAGCCACCACCTCTGCAACAGAAAGAATGAAAAGGAGCAACCTGTGAAACAATGTATGTTCTACCACAGGTTCTGCTTTGATGCCCATTACAGCACTTTGACTATTTATTATCATCAATCACATGGCTAAACAGTCACAGAAATTATGTAAAAACTCCTGCACAGGAAGTCAAATTGACAGCAATGATACAAATACAGAGCTATGGACACTCCCTGTGTTGTACAGCCTAATTCTTTACACAAACACAATGTAATGGAACACTAATATTGCCACAAATTAATTACACTTGGAAAAGATGCTATATTTTAAAAACTCTACTAAAAAGGAGACATGTTGTCCCAAGTTCCAGCTGCCAAGAGATCACAGACATGTGACTACATAAGCAAGTAAGTATGAATTACACTATTCCTTTTACATCAAAATTGTATTATGATCTTGTCAAATCTAAAAAATTAAATTACGTCAGTTTGGGTGATTTTTTGCAGTGGAACAGGTGGAGTTTAGTAAACAGGCACCCAAGGCATGGTGCTCCTATACAAACATCTTGGAGTCTGTCTCCAAAGGCTGAAGGCATTAGCAGGCAACAGTGGAGCAGGTATAAAACCAGACCTGTACTTACAAATACAGGGAACTTTTGTACTTCAGGCCTTTTTTTTTCCTCTAGAAATCAAGATGTGGAATTCACTCATATATTCATACTGCTTTAAAAGTATGGGCTCCCAATCTAGGAAAACATGCCCCAGAGACCCTTGGCCTATGCTGTTCACATACAAGTGGCATATTTTCTTTTCTGTTGCATGTTTACTTTCAAATCTGCTGTATTTTTTGAACACTTGATATGGAATGAATGAGCATTTTTATTAATAGAGAAAACAATCCAAGCAACAATTAAAAGTTCATTTAAACTGAAGTTTCATATGTCATTATTCTAAAACTGCCTGCTAAATTTTTGTTTAGTTACACAGGACATCAGCAATGTACCTAACCACACGAAATTGAAGAGTTGGAAATGCAGCTCTTGGCTCCCAAAAGAACATTAATGATGGCAGAGTGACAAATGTTCAAGCAGGAATAAGACACTGGCTCGGGTCCTTAAACACAGCAGGATGCTAAAGCTGGTCCAGCAAGGGGATCCCTGGCTTAGCAGCAACAGGACCTGACTACTGCAGTCTTGGGCTGAACCATGAAGAAAATGAAGGTATTTTAGATGCCATCACATTCCCTGTGAAGTCAGAACAGCTTCCTACCCCCTGCAATGCCAGTTTGCCACTCCCTGCTTCACGTGTTCACCTCCCTCCACGGACAGGACCCAAGACGAGGTGCCCAGTCAGGCCTTGTGCACAGCACATCTTTCATGCTTGTGCTTTCTGCTTATTTACAGGGACAGGTCCAAGTTCAAATGCATCTGATTTCTGTGTTAGAATATGATGCTGCATTCTCAGGCTGGTTTTGGAAATAGTGTCACCAATATAATTTCTGACTCGATCTTAAAACAGGTTTTGTTCCATACTCCACTGTGACAGAGGTAGTACCAGAGTCTTGTCTCAAGATCTGCTTTGTTACAGTTGGTATTTCTGGAGAAAAGGAAAGGAAAAAAACCAGCAAAACCCAAAAACAAGTAGAACCTGTCATCCTAAAAATCCCTGTACTACTACTGTTTAGGTTTGTGTGCAACAATGCAGGAAACAAGGGGGTTTTTCAGTAAATTTTGCCTTGGGGCTTTTTAAAGACAGGAACAAACAGCTTTATTTTTATAATTCCAGCTCATTCAATTAGTTTTTAAACTGGGCTGTATTAAGTTAGGGGTTTTTTTAAACCACTCTGCAATACACATACTATCATGCACCCATACTAGTCTCCACTCACCAGGATGGCAATTTCAGGTGTTCTGTTACTTGAGGTCAGAAGCAGTTTCACCAAAGCTGCATTTATATAACATCTCCTGCCATCCTAATTAAGCTCAGCTTGCAAATCAGTACAATTTGGCCTGTACCATTTTCAGTACTAAACAACTTTGACATCAACAGAGCACGAAGATGTCCATGCTGCAGCCTGAATATCCAGCTAAACAACCCAGGGGTTCAGCTTTCTTTTTATCCACCTCACACAAGCTTGAGGTCTCAGCTCCCTGGACTCAGCAATGTTACACTGAGATTTCTTTATCCACAGATAAAGGAAGCCCTTCCTTGCTGATGTTGCCAAGAACTATCCCTTGATGTGCTGAGGCACACAGAGGATGCAAGGAACTTATGGTTGGTTTTGACTCAGCACTGCCCACATGCTGTTGGCACCAGAAGGAAGCTATCCCCAGTGTCTGAGAAAGGTTCTTCCTCTTCCAACAGCACAGTCCATAACCCAGCACTGGCACTCAAGATGGATATTTAAAACACCCTGAGAAGGGACACCCTCTTAGCAGTCCTTTGAAGAGCTGGCCAACACCTGAGAGATTTACACAGCTGGTTTTCTTAGTGGGGCAAAAGGAGGATTTAGAAAGGGTGGGCCCAGAGGTGGCTCCCCACTGCAGTGAGTTACTCCTTTTGCACACCCTTTACAAGCACAGGGTTACAAGAAGGCAATTGTCACCTGCCAAAGGCTGTAGCTACTAAGCTTTATGAAAACTTAGTTAATATGTGGTTTTGATGAGAAAAGGGTCAGGCGAAGGAAGAACTTTGCATCTTGCAGCCAACAAAGCCCTTTCATTGGCATAGAGAAGAAGCACTCCCTTGTGTAGCACAAACTTTGTTTAGGGAGTTTTGAGCAACTGCAGTGTAAGTTGCTGCCGATAAGGAATTGTCCTTATGACAGTCTCCAAGAGCCAGTCTTCCGCCAGTTTTCAACAAATGAATCCTTTTAGAAGAAAAGACAAAAAACCTTCTGCACACTGAAAAGTCACAAGAACCCTCAGGCAAGGGCTGAAGTTACCAAAGCTTCCGGATGGAGAAGGGTGGCAAGAAGGAATGGAGCTGCAGAGAGACAAGGATGTGCTTCCCACACAGCCACAGTCATCCTTAAAAGCTGGTGCTTCTCTTAAGAGCTACCTGAAAACCATTTCAATTTGCAGATTGCTCTCAGCTGCTTCAACCCAGCCCTACCACAGGAACTGGAGATCACCATATTGCTGCAAATGCTTCCAAAGCAGGCAAAGCTGTTACCAAAGGACCGAGGCATTTATACACCGTGTGATGCAGTTATTGTTAGCTTTGGGGGAAAAAAAGTGGAGTTTTGTCCACTAGAAGTGTTAGAACATCGTTAAAAGGAAAAAATATCATCTTGAAAGAAAGATCAGTTGTAACTACTCCATGAACATCTCTACAGGTGTTGGACAACACCAGCTTCATTTACAATCTTAAGAATGCCAGTGAATTTACAGAAGGGATTATGAAGTGCATCAGTACACAGTAATTGTGCATGTAATCTACATGAAGAATATTCTTTATGCTTGTGTAAACCTTAAATAAATCTTTGCTAGTTGGATTAGTTAGATACAGCTTTAGGTTTTATTCATTACAGCACAGCTCTGTTTCAGACAAAGCCTAAACCCCCAGATTTATGCTTTATCACTCCTACCAATTTGGTGGCCAGTTTCCAAGTTTACTGAAAATACAGAAAGCTGACACCAGGACTCAACCACCAGGACACTGTAAAGTTTCAGGATTCAAATGCAAAGGCTTGAACAAACATTAATTTCTGGATCCAAACTAGATTTCAGGCGGAAAACTCAAAGCACAGCATCACTTCTACCATGCCTCTAGATTTAGTTCAGATCCCTACCAAGACTGCCAGAAACAAAATCCTTTGCCTTCCCTTAACGCCTTGGGGAGTATTAGGTGCCAAAGCATCTGTGGAAAGAAGGATGTCACTTGAAAAGACCACAAAAGTAATTGTCTCTGGGCTCACAAATGCCTCCCAGATCCTTTCTTCCCTTGTCCCACTGGTCCCCACAAATGTCTGGAAATGAAGGCCATTCTGCAAGTGCAGTCCTGACCCTTGTGCCTCAAAAACACTGCTTCGAGGCTTCTACCAGACCTTCTCTCAGGTGTATTTTGGAGTTGCTTGCTCTCCAAACAATCCAGCTTTAAACTTCAGGATACACTTTCCACTGCCATCAACAAGATCTCTTAAAGAATACATAAAAGTGCAAAGGGCTCTATATCTTACAAGTTTCCCCTTTGCCAAAGCCCAGCAATGAAAACCAGAGTTAATCCTTTCTCCCCTCACATTTCTACAGCCACTGCAGTGAAAATCCCTCTATCAGTAGATATCCATTTAGGAATGGCATATGTTTCAGGAATTTTTTAAAGTAGAAGTAAAAAGACTCAAGAGAGGCACAAAAGGGAACAGGGAGCAATTCCTGTCCTGAAACCAGGCTGAAGAGACCGAGTGGGACTCTAAAAGACAAGAGATGCACAGAAAGGAGAGTAAGAAATTGAAGTCCACTTTCAGTCAAAGTGCATGTCTTAGCTACTATTCAGTGCCCTTTTAGTAGAGATGAAAGCAGCAGAGAACAGAGATCTAAATAAACCTAAAATTACTTGGCATTTAAGCAAAAATGTTACCTCTTCACCGCTAATCCACTAATCTTTGGGTGCCTGGATCCTAGGTTGATTGGCATGCTAAAAATACAGAGGTAGAAGGCACGTAATTTCTGCTCCAATTCTTATGTAAGCATGAGCTGTCACCAACTACAGATCTACTTGAAAACCAAGGCTTTTAGAGCCACCTCAAACAGACACCAGAACCCTCCTGGCCATTGCACACAACTCCTGTTATTTCTACATGACATATGTTATAGTATTTTACACCTTCCTTTGGCATAAAGTGGAATTTTATGGAGTTAAATAAAATGCTTCACCTAATGAGGCAAACCATACCACGCTGTTTTGGAGCCTCGGTAGCTGTTGGAATATTACACATTAGAAACGGAGCATTTCACACTGAGCAGATCAAGGCTGGATTAGGCATGGAGCATAGCTATGGTTTCTGTGAGTGTACAAAGGTCTGCAAAGTCTAATAAAAGCAAGGAACTACATGCAAAAAGAGAGAGAATTAAAACAATGTACGGGTGTAGCAACACAACTGAAAATAGTGGTGTCTTGGTGTGACCATCCTGTTGCAAAAAAAACAAGAGCATTGTCATTTTGCTTTGAAAAAGTTGTTATTCCTTCAAATCAAAGCAGAAGAGAGTAATTTTGGGTGCTTAAGGATGGGTTTCAATAGTCCCACCCAACATTCCCTATAAAACCTAAGCCCTCAAGATGATTATTCTGTGTAAGAAAGTGCACACGTGCAGTGTATTCACAACCACATGCATGTGCACACTCCCTCTCCCCCAAAGAGAGGGAGGGGACTGGCAGGAACACTCTGCTCCAGGATAAAGGCTGTCCCCTCCACCTGGGTCTCTTCCACAAAATGACCTGAGCAACAATAGAATGGTCCTCAAACCTGGACTCCAGCTGGCTCCTAATTCTGCACAGCAACGCAGCAGCATCAGGAGTTCCTGCATTGCTCCTGTGGGATTAAAATTCCCACCTCAAATCAGGCAGGATACACACATGTCAGATTAAAGAGACACAGACATTTGCATACCTCTTCAGGGTTTGACATGTTTGCAGTGATTTATTCTTGGTGTATATCCTGCAGAATACACCAGGAGCATCCCTGATGGATGCCTCCTCAACACAAAGGTTAACAGGTCTGTGTGCATTGCATTCAATATTTACATTAAGGAAGCAAGTTTTTTTTTAATATTTAAATTGGAAGCACACACAAGAAGAAAGAAACTAAAAAAATATTTGTGACAACAAATGATACAGATCTCAGCAGTTACACAGACGTTAGCAATAAGATAAGCAGGGGATACCTGAGTGCAAGAATTACTGAATATTTGCTGAAATAAACTCTGTGGTTTTACTATCAGGATGAAAAAATACTTTCTTGTTAAGGACTGTAAAATGACCTACTAATACCAGATTAGCACAGACCACAATGAATATTTCAAGGGCTTCACATGTATACAGGCAATCAGTCCAATGGGGCTGGTCTCCAAGCTGTCACAAGAACAGGAGGTAAATGTGGGGAACAGAATTCTCCTTTGAAATCAAAACCACTATGTATGTATGAGATTAAAGGAATCTGAGCACTCCCATACATCCTACAGCTGCAAATTTCAGAGTCATGAAAGAATTTCAGAACATTCAAACTTCTAGCTAAACTTATTTATGAGCCAAAACAACAAAGCTTCCAAAACAGGCTCCTTTTGCCTCTGAAAAAGGCTGCTTGCTAAAGTAGGACTTCACCCCAGGCTTTGAATTCAGCAAGGTTTCTTCTCTGTTTATCCTGATATGACAGCCTGAATGTGACTTACTTTAATGCATAAATATGAAACTTCAACCTGAATCTGTATTTCATAGCATCAGAGTATCCATTTATAAACAGCCTGAGGATCTGTGTGTTCTCTGCTTCTGGTTAACCCCTTCCCAAATTACTGCCTCCCCACAGAAATGTCCTTCTGCCACCCATCCCAGAGATGTAAACTATTTGCTGTGTTTGTCCAGAGACCTTCCTCACCTTCCCTGCCTCCTTTCTTAACTGGTGCTTCCCACAAAGCTGCTTTAGGCTGCAGCTTAAGCAGCGAGCCCTGTTTCATTCAGGTCAGGAACACTTTGATTTTACAGTGAAGGGGGAAGATGTAACAATCCTGCACTAAAGGCAGGCACTAATCCACATCACCTTCCCACCTCTCCACTGCTTTCTCCCTGCCTAAAGGGTTGATGGACTTTGATGCAGCCCCCAGGAGGAGATCCTGAGCAGATATTGAATGGCCCCACACAGGTACAGCTCCCTTTCCAGGTCAGATCAAAGTGCCTTACACAAATGATAACACACAGACTCACATGACCCAGCAATAGCCATGCAGGTGGACTCTCTGACAGGTTTGCACTTTCTTAGACAAACAACATTGCTGTATCTCCTTGAACTGTCAGGGCATGTCAAAGAAGCCATGAAATCAATATTGTCCAAAATAACTGATGTTTCCTAAGTCTTTATTTTCTGCTTTGAAAAGGCATTTAATTGCAGCCTTGTGTTAACCTGTAGAAGCAAAAGCACTGACTTCCATTCTGACCCAAAGTCAGTTTTTCCCTTTCCCTAACCCTTCTTTTACCTAGTATTTTGGAAATCGTGCTTTTTTGAGAAAAAGCGCAGCCCAGTACGGAAACTACAGTATTGTGTATTCCAAACAAAAAGTAACACAAAGCTTTGCAAAGATCCTCAACAGAAAACAAAACTCCAAAGTCAGATCATGAACTTGGAAATTGCTGCACCTCCAGACATTTCAATTCCAAGCTGTCCCTTTCCTCAAATCCCTGAGCTGTGCAAACTGGGCACATACAAAACTTGAAACCACACATGGTCTTTAAGATGGAGAAAGGAGCTGCAGCAGCTCAAATTTTACTGTGAGGGTGGTGAGACACTGGCACAGGTTGCCCAGAGAAGCTGTGGATGCTCTGTTCCTGGAAGTGCTCAAGGCCAGGTTGGATGGAGCTCTGAGCAACCTGGGATAGTGAAAGTTGCCCCTCTCCACGGCAGGGGGGTTAGAATTACATGATCTTTAAGGTCCCTTCCAAACCATTCTATCATTCTATAAATTTTCCTGAAGGGCCCTTCTACTTGAAGATGAAGAATTAATTCCCTGACAAGAACAGCTCTGCACTTCTCACAGGATGCCCTGAGGCAGAATGGGCAGGAAGCACAACACTGAAATGTGGACAGGAGGGGAGCCCTGGATATAATCATCAATCAGGAGAGTGTAGGTAAGCAAGAGGGACCTCTGACCTCAGCACTGGCCATCACAGAGAGCATCAAATCCCTTCCACATTTGTCAGAGACGCAGGTTAAGTTCAAACAGATTTGCAGAGTCTTGCCACTCTCTCCTGAAACCCGGTTTGGCCATCACCAAGGCAGGAGGGAAATCATTCCAGCATCCCTTTAGCTGCCATCTGTGCTCCCACAGGGAGGGGGCCCAAACTTGTCAAATGCCCTGAATTAATAAAAAAAAAACAACAACCACCTCTTGCACTAGAAATGGCAAGAGATGGCAATTTCAGGATAACAGCCTGAAGCCACTGACCATCAGCAGAGCACACTGCCTATAATTAGGCATGAAAAATGGGTCCCTGCAGAATCCAAGTGTAACAACTGCATTGGGGAAAGCAATTTTTGAATATCCACAGACTAACAGAGACTCTGAAACTCAAAGTGGGAAGTTGTTTAGGAAAAAAATACCAGTCTTGAAGGACAGAAGATAAAAGGGGCTTTGGGTTACAGCAAATTTAGTTTCTGTTACTGGCCCTACCTCCTTTAAACAGCCCAGCCCACATGCAAGCCAGGATGCTCTCAGCCAGGAGTAGAAAAATAAAAAATAAACAACAACAACAACAACAAACCACCCACAAAAAAACCCCACTACCAGAACTGGAGTGGTTCATACATATTTTCAGTGTCTGCTTGAGGATGTGCATTGGAGGCTCCTTCCAAAGCCCACCCAATTCTGTTTGCACCCAGCTGGATGGCAGGTTCTCAGAAAATTGATGGTCTTTTTGGTTAGCTGGGGGGTTTTTTTGACCTTTTACTTCCACTTAAGAGTATACCCCAAACCATTTCACCTTCCTCTAGGAAAATGGTGTTCCAGAAGGCACTGCTGGTAGCTAATACTCTTCTGCCTCATGAATAATCTCACACCCACTGAATGTTCCAGGCCATCAGACACTGCCAAGGGAGACCATATCATCTATCAGTAAGCACAAGGCAAGGCTGGGCCCTTGAGTCCTTTTTCTTCACTGAGACCTGAAGGAGTTTTTTTCTGTGATGAAAGCATTCAGACAGCTGCTCTGTTCCTGTGTCTCAGCTCTCTCATCACAGACAGGTTTGCTGCTAAAGGCTTTTCCCTAGGAAGGAGGATTTCTTATGTTGTGTAGCTTATAATTAATTGGGGCACCCCAGAGCAGAAGGTCTGCTTGTTGCCCCTGAATGAGCTTCCAAAACAACAAAAACACGCTTAGCATGTGGCAGGGATGTGGTTCAAAAGTTCATTTGGGCTTAGCTTTGCACAAGAAAACAGTTTTGACATGTAAATTTAGGCAGACTCATATTTAGCAGAGGTTTGGGAGGCCTAGAAGACATTCAGGGCTGTGCCTGCTGTGGATAATACACGAGCCCATTTCAGGTTGTTCCCAGGAACTCTCCTAGCTGCAGTCAGAGATGGGATGACTAATGCTGAGGACATACACAAACACACAGAGTCACAGAGGAAGCTGAGGAATTTCAGCTGCAGAATCATCCAAAATATGTACCTGCAAAGGCAGGGGGGTCAGGATTTAGTGTATTAGAATAACCAGACCAGAAAGGGCCTCTGGAGGTTATCTGGTCCATGCCCCTATTTCTGACTTCAAAGCCAAATCATGGTGCTCAGGGGCAAGACCAAAATAATTCTTGAGATGAAAGACTGCAAGGACAATTCAATAGCTGTAAGGAGGGGAGAGCAAAGTAAGACATCAATATTTCAGCATCTTTGGAGCAAACAGTGTAAGGCAGGCTCTGTGACTTAATGCTTGCAGTGCAAACCAGGAGGCACTTGTGAACCTGGCAAGGTAAATGCCAGGCAGGAAAACAGAGTCTGTGAGGCACTTGAGCTATGAATCAGCCCTTGCCACACCTCTGGTCTTCTCTTCAAAATATTTCCAACTCCTAGTCTTGATGTTGTTTAGTACTAACACATCTATTATGGTATAACACCACAATAGCAGCAGCATCACTAACATCATCTCTTGGCTGGAGACCACACACTGAACTCATTTCACTGTCTGCCTCCTTGCCTCTCCAGAAGAGAAAAGCCCAGCATGCTCAAAGGCACCATTTGTATCTCCTGGATTTTGCAGCTCTGTGGACACTGCACCTTCTCCTGGCTTTTTTATCTATGGTCACATACAGTAAATCATGCTGATTTCTCACTGAGAAGCCACTTTTTTGGCACTTGTTGTGAAAGCCCAAGAAAAATACTCTGCACAGTTCCAGTGCCTTTCCTAGCACAGCTGCATCCCAAGCAGGACTTAGGCTAATCCCTCCCAAACAGCCCTGCTGCTCTTGCCTTGCCACAGAGCAGCCTGCTGCAGCCCCTCTGACATTGGTTTAATGCTGATTAGTCCCGACAAAATTCTGGTTCAGGCTTCCTGCCAGGCGAGGGAATGAACAAAATTGGTTTGTGCACAGACCAGACGACAGCTGCAGTCACTCCAGCTCAAATCTGTTGAATAAGGACCCTTCTCTTGTTTACCAAGATGAGGCTAAATTAGCCCAGCATGAGACAGAAGGACAGAGCAAATCCTAAAAGCCAGCAATGCCAGCCTGGCTCTGAAGGTGAGATGAAACTTGGTCAGGCCCCATCACTTGGGCTCCAGGCAGCCACAGGGGAAGTGTATGCTTTGTGTTAAGCGAACCCCCAACCCAGGGCAGAGCCAGAGTTTTAAAAAGAAAATACTCTGTGGGGAAGACTACAAGCAGAATGCCCCCAGATTTTTTCAGAGCCAGAAAGACAGACAATCAGTGCATGCTCTCTTGGATCATATTTTCCCCCTCTCTTTTTCCTCCAGCCCTAAGAGAAAAGCCTCCAGCCTTCATAAACCCTGCTATCCTCATACTGCCCTTGTTTCTAACATGCAAAGGGGCATCCTGTTAGGAAGGTTTCCTGCTCAGGAGTGATCTATTGATTTCACCTGTTTGCAGAACTACACAGAGATCTCGACATGAGTTACAGAATCCAGCACCTTCCTGGAGGCAGCTCATGCACAGAGGCAAAAGCTGCATGTGAACTGCTTGCACAAACTTAGTGTCAGCAAGGCTGGTATTACTCAAGCTTTCACAAAATTGGTTAAATGGAAAAGTAACACTGCTGAGCTTTCTGGTCTTTGAAAAGTCTTTAAACCCATATCCAAAACTGGATACAGCACCACAGGATTTTCCTTCTATATTTAAGAAAAGCCTGGCTTTCAGCACTTGCAGGGTTGGTTGCTCACTGATTGGGGGTTTATGGATTTGTTAAGCAGCTCCTCCTTTGGCCTGGGCACCTCAGCCCTGCAGGATGCTGCTTCCCATCACATTTCCTCCCTCAGCCACCAGAAACACGGCTCCTACCTGTATCAGCTACAGCTAAGGCACCCCTTCCCCTGGTTTCCAGTCCCTGCACAGCCTGATCCAGCATGCAAAAAAGCTTCCAGTGTGTTACAAGCATCCTCACAAAATGCAGCTATAGCTTTGCGATGGTTTTGGCTGGGGTAGAGTTAATTTTCCTCACAGTAGTGAGCCATGAGGCTTGGATTTGTCTTCCCAAGTCACTGGAGCCCTGCTGTCCTGGGGAAGGCTGAACACCTGCCTGCCCATGGGAAGCAGCAAATGAATTCCCTTTTTTTGGCTTTGCTTGCACAGGCTGTTTTTAGTTTACCCATTAAAATGGCTATATGTGAACCCTCATTTTCTCATTTCAACTCTTCCAATTTTCTCCCCCATCCCACCAGGGGAAAGTGAGCGAGCAGCTGCGTGGGGCTGAGTCGCTGGCTGGGACTAAACCATGACAAACATCTTTCTAAGGGGTTGCTCTGGCACTGAGTAAGAGGTAGAACACATGCCTTCAGGCATGAAAAACGTGTTCCATTTTTCACTTGCTGGAATGAGGAGAGACTGCACCTAAATTTCCCTCTCCCACTTCCCAAAAGAGGTGATATCAACAAAAAATGGCTTACTGCACAACAAAAGAAATGCACCATTAGTACACTGAAGGCAGACATGCAAGAAGAACCCCAGCCATTACCCAGCTGTATTTTCAGTCAGTCCATGAATACATTTGGGGTCTGCTCTCTGCCCAGCTTCACATGTACTGGGATCCTCCTAACCAGCCCTCATTTAACAGAAGGCTCTGTGTGGTATCTCTCAAGTGGTGTGTCAGGCCATCAAAGGAGATCCCAGCAACTAAAGGCATCTAAAGAAAGAGATTTCTCATTTTAGGTTTACTTCATATGTCACCTACAACACTCCAAAAAAGCAATATGCAGTCTTTGTTAAAAAAACCCCAATACAAAATAACAAAAAAAGCGATGTAGACCAAAGGAACTGTGCATTTGAAGCCATTTGGGGAACTGTGCAGAAGGACCTGGCTGTGCAGAAAGCAGCCTCAGGTCATAATCTAAACACCTTTCTCTCCTTGTCAGCTGATCAATAGCTTTTACACAGAGGGAAAAGCAAAAGCCAGTCCTACTGACAACGTCTGAAACAAGAAAAAAAAGGCAACTTTCTTAAAAGACAAAAATGGACACCCAGAAGGGGAGGGGAGGTACAAAGTGAACTTTTACATGTCTATATATTGACAAGACAGAAGTGTTACTAATTTTAAATTCAGAATTTATTCGTGCAGTTAACAGTCTTTCTGAAGTTCCCCATTTTACCTCCAAGACTTGCTGTGTCTGCATAAGTATAACTGTATCAAAGGCTGAAGATGATTTTAAGCATCTGAAGATGAGCACCAATAAACCACCAGTTTCTGGAACAGTAGTTTCACTTCCCTGAAAGTAGCAGACAGGGCAGAAAGGTCTCTCAGCAGTCAGCAACCGTCAATAAACAGGTCAGTAAATTTACCATGGCAGAGTTATTTACTGCACCGGTGCTGGGAAGTCACTTCTGCTAAAACATTGTTACAGATGAAGCTTAGCAGGAGTCTCAGATCAGCACAGGACAAGCAGTGCATTCATGGACCCATCACCCCTCAGACAACAGGCACTGGAGTGAGTTTGTGTAATCCCTTTGCCACACTATTCCCTGTGACAGAGTTGCACAAGTTACCTTTAAATGGACCATCGCCTCCAGTGACTGATGAGAGCCTCTGCTGGTCTGGAGAGAAACCTCAAAGCATGCAAGGTGCATCGATCGCTGTTACACCTCATACAGGTTACAAGATTTGATATGGAAAGCTCTAGTGATTTGCCATCAGCCCTTCAGGACATAAGGCTTAGCCAGGTACCAGAGCAGCACACAGCTGGCTGGTTCCTGGGGAGATGGGTTAGAGATCTCCAACACAGGGACATCCTCTAAACCAAACCATAGTCAGCTGTTTGGCTAAGGAGAAGGTGCCCAGAGCTCAGCTCTGGTTTTCCTTTCATCCCTGTTCACCTGTTCTTCTCAACTTTGCAACTGTATTGTCTGCATTTCAACCTCGTGATTTATTTAATAAACTAAACTTAAAACAAAATATCTTCTGTGTTGACCTCAAGCTGCTTCCCATTAGAAAAGGTTTCAGGTCAAGTGGTGGACATAAGATACTGTCTTTCTTTGGGGTGACTATCCCAGAAACGACAGCACCAGAGCACCATACCTATATGAAACTCTCTATCCTCTGGATATTCTGGAGAAGCCAGCACAGCCCTGAGGTGGCTGTCCCCAGGCTGTGCGAGGCAGGACACAGCCAGGCTGGCTCCCTGGCAGGGCAGGAGGTGAGAGAACCCCAACCCTGGTGGCCAGGTAAGAACACAGGCCAGAGCCAAGGCTGCCCCAGAGAGCAGAGCCCACAGCCAAAAGCAGTCCATGAACGCATCACACAGCCTGACTGCCAGATAGGGGCATATTGCTACAGCCTGGGGCTCTGCTGCACGCCCTCCCAAAACCCCGACAGCTTGTTGCTGCTCCTGGCCCCACGGCCCCAGGTGCTCCTGACACATTTCCATTGATACAAAAACATGGATTGCCTCACTAGGAACCACACCATGGGATACAGCTAGAAATTACTCAGAGCAGGAAGCAGAGCCCCAGTGCCCAATTTGTAGTCCTTTCCCTTCAGTCCCTCCTAAACGATCTCCATTTTTCTTCACTCACACATGAGCTGAGTCACAAAAAGCATTAAAGAGGGCAGGAAAGCTTGCATTATGTGATTATAATCGGATTTTTTTACTCCTTGTTTGCAAAGATCTTCTATCCACCCTTTGCAATAATGTAAAAAGCAAGGCAAACTCAGGCACTCAGAGAGAAGCTGGAATAACCATTGTTCTGTTTTAATATGTCCTCAACTGCTATTTATATGAATGTCTAATTACCCTGTGTTTTTCTGCAACACAAAAGCTGACTTGGCCTGCACTCGTGCCACAGGCTTGGGGCTGTTTTCATGAGGGCAAAGTTTTTGAACAGAAAGTGAAATTGGGGAGACCACTCTGCTGCAGCCCAAAGGTGGGTGTAGGGTGGGAATGAGAGAGGAGGGAGGATACCACAGCTCCCACCAGCAGTGCCGTGTGTGCCTTCCCCCAGGAGCTGCAACACGAGGGAAACCCCACAAAATGCCCCAGCTGCGAGGAAATACTCGTGCTCATTCTCAGATGGCAAAAATCAATCATGCACACGGCAAATCCACAGGAGACCCAGGCTCCATTTGTTCCAGCACTCAAGGAACTGATGTGTGTTTGCTTTAAATATGTATTATTTACATGCAATAGCAGTTAACATACCACTTATTACTCCCAGCATCTGATAGGAAGGTGTACATTGATGCTGGCTCACAGTTCCCATGCAAGTCATCTATGGATAACACAGGATCTGTCTCTTAGAACTGCACACAAAGACTGCTTTGCAATTTAAGTTAACTGGTAAAGGGGGAAAATACAAACCCCTTTGCAAGCAGAACAAAAACCTGCTTCCAGGGGGTGTGTCTCCATCATCTTCTAGCCGCTGTTTTCCAACACTACCAGTCACTAATCCCCACAAAGATACACTTCCACTTAAAAAGAAAATACTGCACAGAAAATGAAATAAGTTGGAAATTATAAACTTGCAATAATGACAGCAACTGCTACTAGATTTTGTCTGCCCTTCTGGCTCCTATTTAGAGGTTTCTCTTCCAGTGTAACCATAGGAACAGCAGTGAAGAGCCTCATTTGAAAGCCTTCACTTCAGCTGGTAGGTTAAGTTATGAGACTGCAGTGGGCTTGAATATTAAAAACATTCAAACGGCTCTAAAAAAAGCTCAATTTCTATTGCAGGAGACGACATCTGTGTTGTAAACAGATGCAGTGCCCCAACAATAAATAGAACAAGCCAACCCTACTGATGGAGGTTACTAAAAATCAGGCTCCATAGACAGGTTAAGAATACAAATCATGAATTAACACATTAAAACTGACACCATATGTTTCCTGTAGCTGTTTTTTTTTGTGTAGCAGACCATAGCACCATAGCAAGACAACTGGATGAACAATGAGAGTCCTCAGTAACACGACAACTTCACTGCAACATTCACCCGGATGTGAATTTAATATTCTAAATTTTACTTAATCTTCCAAAGTAAAAAATGACACAGTTTTGGCACATCAACTTTCCTTTGGGAAATATGAAAAAACAGAAGTCTGCTATCTTAAAAGAAAGCCACAGGAACCAAGCCAACCAAATGCATAGCCCAAGGACATAGGGATGTTAAATGGAACATAAAGAAGGACACATAGGTAAAAAAAATGAACAATGAACCAAAACGGTCTACCTTGGTGCCTGGTATCCATGCACTTTTCCCTAAAGAACTTTAGATAGCCACTATCCTGAAGCATCTGTTACTTTTCACACATTAACAGCAAGACTCATTTGAAAACAGAGTTAGAGACACATTCAATTATTCAGCAACAGCTGTTTAAAACATTGTATCATAATAAACAACGGAACAAAAAACCAGATGGGAACATGTTCATGTTGTATTCACTACAAGGGACAGACCTGTACATTCTGGGAAAGCCTAATGTCATTTTTCACAGATTAGTGAATACTGTAGCTTTTCAATTATTATTATATCCAGAATCTAAAGAAAAAGCAGCTAATCTTTTGGTACTTATCCGTTTAATTTACTGCCTCAATTCAGAAAGATTATCAACATTTTTCAAGCAGTTACAAAAATTATAGGATCTCTGTGAGACCACATGAGAGATGAAGCAGAATATAAAATGTATGTAGATGGTTCTGAAGCTTCATTTGAGGCAACAGGATTTGCTGTCCTTAAAGTGGCTGCACTAGTCTGCTTAATTTCTTATTCCTGCTCCTGCTCCACAGGCTCTGGCTGGGGAAGAGGCAGGAAGAAATAAATATTCTGTTCTCAGGGCTGCCTTAGCATCTCATGTCAAGTATTTAGTAAGGATCAGACACATCCAGATACTTTTTCTTATAACTTTACCTATTACCATTTCACTGGCTTATTTACAATTTTCCATCTATTGCTGCTGCTCAAACACACTCTTCAGTCTGTCTTGCACACAGTCACTTTCAGCTAATGCTGAGACTTTGTTCCCACAAGCCACTCTCTGCTTTGCCTGTAGCAACCAAATTTTCAGGAGTGTTTGGAATCCCATGGATCCCTGCAAAAGTCCAGCTGATGTGGTAAATAATGTGGAAAACTTCCAATATTTTTATGTTCTCTTGTATAATATTGGCCATCTCTAATCAGAACTTCAGAACTATGATTTTTGTAGCATTAGAGAAACCAAATAAAACATGGGCTCATGTCACTGGAGATCTCCTCACATGTAAGCTGGAACCAGCAGCCCTTACTGGCTGATGTCAGAAGACTACAGGTGTTCTATCAAGAAGGTTTGTACTGGCTATAAATAGGAACAGGCACCACAAACTGTGCTTGTAGTTCATTTTGGCTTCATTTTAAGACAGAAATCAAAGTTCTCTCTTTCCTGTGTCCTTACTCTAAACACCTGTAAAGCTGAGTCAATTCACTTTGTTACAAGTGCCACAAAAAGATCTCGGACATCCCTGTTCCAGGTTTTCATTTTCTTTTTTTATTAACACGTCTCATTGTTATTGCAAAGCCCTGTCCCTGCTTTGTTTACAGGTGCTAAATTATGCTATGTTCCACAGATAAAATTTTCATGTTAAACATCTGCACAATAATTATGATATAAAAATCTCCACAAGCTCCAGTGGGTTCCATGGGAGGCTGTGATACCTCAGAGGTGTTTTCAGCCTCTTCTGTTAAAAAGACACCTGGAGGATAGGGAGGAAGGATATGAGGAAAGCAACATCAGCTTTAAACAGTTCAGGGAAACTGTCTCTGGTTTTGCAGGCAAGAAAGTTTTCAATTTCTCAAGCATGGAAATTTTATTTAAAGGAAAAAGGATTTCAATGAGCACTGGTTCAAAAAATGGAAACAAAAGGCAGACATGCTCTCTAGAACTTGAGGCCCCAGACTTCCAAAAGGAAACTGCTAGGACACAGCAGAAAGGAAGATAAGAATGAAGTATGTGAAAACCAACCTGAAATGTGGAATGATGAAAAGTATTTAATTACCTCTTTTTCAAAGAAGGTTCCATAGCTACCTTACCAAAAGCTGGTTTATGAAGGAGTAATTGTGAGGTTTCCCAAATGTGTAGCCAGCAACCCCCGCTTAGGAGGATACTGTTCATTTCTCCCCTCCCTCCCACACACTGCAGGGCAGTCCAGTCATAGGCTGTATTAGACGTAATTGCTTTTATAATTTATGCCAAGGCAACCACTACAGTGAGAGAGACCTGCACCTGAAGAGCCTGAGGCTCTTCACTGCTTTAGAACAGCCATCCCTGTGATGAACTAGGGACATTTTCCTGGTTTTTTTTAAAAAAAAATTACTCATTATTGAATAATTGCTGCAACCAAGAACAAAAGGCCCTCTTGGAGATGTATGAGCAGTGTTTGAATTCTCCATAGGGATCACCCAGCTGCAAGCGGGGTGCTCCAAAGCATTGCCAAGACAATCACTACTCACAGTCCCTCAGTAAGGATTGAGGAGTGCTTCAGATGATGCCATGCCTTTGTCAACACTTCACTAAAGCAAAAACATTGTGCCTGGCTAAGCCAGCAAGCTTGTAAAATGGCCACAGACAAGACCTGTGAGGTAACTGTACCTCCACAGTTCCCCAGTGACACCACTCATCTCACTGGGATGAGCTCAGCATTGTCAGGTGGAATACCTGGTCCAATCCTCAGCTGGATAAAACAGGGGGACAAATCCTGGGAGTGCAGACAGAGACTTCAGTCTCATGTTGAACCTGTAGCTGCATGACAGAATTAAGGTTCCTCTCAAGCTCTGCAGCTTTCCTTAGGTCACACAGATTTATGAGCCCCATTAAGAAGGTGATGAACAATTGCTTTTTACTTCCTGGGGGTAAGCTTTTTTCTAGGCATGAACCTAGTGAATTAAATCCATGCATGTTGCTGTAACTGGCACGCTGATGTCACACTTGACTTTCTGGTGCTTCCTCCCTCTTACTCTGAAGAGAAAGGGCAGGGGAAATCCTGTTCACATGTATATTTCAGGATGATCTTTGCCTGCTTGAACTCACACACTGAGACATCAAGTTCTAACATTTTAATGCGGTGGCTCAGCTGTGTTTGTTGTAATTAAAGTTTAACAAGTTTTTAAAGCAAGATTTTAAGTTCTACATTAATATTTCACAACGTGCTGCATTACCTTGTGCCAAGCCCTACCAAATTCTTTATACAGTCTACAAAAGCCTTTTATTCAGACAGATACTGCAGTTCTCCAAGACACAGCAAAGCAGCAACCTGTCTCCTGCCCTAGGAAAATGCACCCCTCCACACAGCCCCTTAGAGCCACTGCTGGCCTTACATTACAAGGACAGACCTTTTGGTTGTAAATTGAAGCCTTGGAAAACAAACTACAGGATGGCACTGAAAAGATACATCAACTTATGTTTTACACTGTAGGGATATTTAATCTTTTAATCAGTGACGATGGGGCCAGGAGCTGCTACTCACAAATCATAGACAGCATCCTGATCCAGCCACACCACGTGCTCACACAACTTCCAAAGAGATTTCCCACCCACTTCTTTTCTTCCACAAGAAACTTGCTGTAGACAACCATCACAGACAGTGGAACCCTAAACTTTCCATAAATAGCCAAATTACTTCATATCCCCTTTGTGAGGAGAGTTTTGGCATGAGGACCTTCTGCTTCCTCGATCCCACAGATACTGCACACCAATTCTGATGACAAGGCAGTGTTTTAGTATCCCAATTCCTCTTGAGGGGCAGCTCAGGAATGCCTAGAAAGCAGAAGGGCAGGGAAGAGCACACAGCCAGGAACAGAACTCTGTAGGGGAACCCTGCCAAACCTTGGTCAGCCTGTGCCACGCTTCCCAGGTGCTTAGAGGTGAAGATCTGCTGAACCCTCAGCCAACCACGACACAAAACCTTCAGTTCAAATGGGATGTAGAGGCTCTTTTTCCCTCTCCTAGAAGGATTCTGGGGACCCTATGGGGAATTTTCTATAGGCAAGCCCAAACTGGAGGTCTATAAGCACCCACGTGTATACTTCATGAGCAGACCTGCAGAAACCCACTCATAAACTAAGCTCTGCCATACCAAGTTGCTTCCTGTAAAGGACTGAGACTGGTGAGAAAAGCTGTGTAACAAATGAACTGGATAAAATGAATACATCAAAGATCAATGTATTGATGAAATCATTTGGAAATTAATTCAATCCATACTGATGAGTCCATTACTTTGTTTCAGCTGGTTTTGTGGAGGAGGGCAGTTTTGATTAATGCAATGATTGTGTTGAACTTCAATCTGCTTAATATTTTATTTCTTCATATTCTTGCCTCTGTTTGAAGGACCATGGCTTGTTAAGCATGAGTAATCATGCACTGAGAGACTGCTGTACCACTTGAGACAGATTTCCAAGAAGGCAAGGGCACACCAACTCCCTTCTGGGGCCATGCACACACTGCTGCTGCAGCTTATTAGAGGAGAGGTCCAGCTCTTCCTGAGCTGGAACAGTTTCCTAATATTGTGTAAAACAGCAGTAAGCATATTCTTCAAAAATGCCAAATCTGCCTTCATTGGGAATGTTCAGAAAGTGAATCTGGCAGCCTCATGGAAGCAACCCAAATAACTACGTTCTCCTCTCTCTCACTTCTAAAAATATCATCACAAGCTCTGTTGCTTCCCTCTCCCTCTAAACTGACTGAACCACTTTCTAAAATAAGGTTACAAGTTGCAATGGAGAGGCTGTACAGTGATGGGGATAAACCCCATCCATCAAACACACTGAACAAAGTTATACAGCCATCAGCTGAATTACTTCACATGCTGGGGATGATCATGAGGAGAAGATCTAAGTGCACAGAGGACAGCAAAAAAAAAATCTCACTTTGATATCGGTAGAGAATGAAAAGCCATTGCCCATGTCTGCCGTCGCAGCACACTGAGCTCAGCAGAAGGATGCACGTGCAGACACACACAAACTCCCTACTGTTCCAGTATGGAAATCAACCTTTCCAAAGGGTTACCATGAAGATGTGTTCCTTGCAGGGGAGTTATTTCATAATATGAATCACACTCCACAGCAACAGCATATCCCAGCTGTTAGAAAAGATGGACAATACACCTGACCAGGACAGGAACTCCCACATAGGAGTTAACCCCCATCAGGGAACAACAGAAAGCACTCTGAACCACCTCTGGCATTAGGCTGACTCTTTGACTACCTACACAGACATTGATATGCAGCACAGAACAGCATCTGCAGCTCAAGCTACTTAATAAACACGTGGGATTGCTTGAGTGAGACATCTTAGTTTTTAATTAAGCCTTCCAACAGAATTTATCCCATAATACAACATAGGGCCACAACTACAATTAGTTGTCTTGCATTAAATTGGTAGGTTTCAAAAAGGAAACTACTTTTCTTCAGAGATGTAGCAAGGTAAAAAGAGAAGGCAAAGAGAGTGGTAAGACCTTTCTCAGTTAAGGATTATAAAGATGAATTTCACACAGAAGCTGTCTACTGTCAGACCAAGTCCTTGGAAGCCTCTTCCACCACACCTCTCCTTGCAAAACAGGCTTAGAGACCCCAAACCCCTCCTTTTTGTTAATACTCCTGAAATTTTGAAAATTCTTTTGAAAATTGTTTTTGAAGGAAAGAATTTCAGACACCAGCGAACGGACATAAAGATTTTGAAAACTGTCAAAATCTGTTCCATGCTCCCCATGAGACTTTCAGCATGCTAGTTTGGCTAAGTCTTTTTGTGCAGTTAAGTATCACCAGACAGGACAGTCACAATCAAGCCACACATCTCCCTAGAATTTGTCATGACCAGTTGGAACTCTCCTGTTCCTGCAGCCAGTGCTTTGTCAGTGCTGCAGTAGCCATCACCACTGCCCCAAAATAGCCAACTTGGTCCTCACTCCCTGCTCCAACAGCAGGACAGCTTGTGCAGCCTGTTCCAGAAGCCATCCATCACCCTGCAGAACTGTGTGGTATCTGCAATGTAAGGACAAAGATGATGCAGCCCTGAAAAACACCACCTTGGCTGCCAACACACAACCTGCCTGAAAGCCTCAAAGAGAAAGGAAAAAGGACTGCTGTCAGCTATGTGCTGCTTCTAATGTCACTAAACATTTTACTGAATTTGGATGTAACTGAGCTCATGCTTCCACAGCTTTTGGAATAAGCTTGGGGAAATGACTCCACATCAGAGCCATATCACAAGAAAAATGTAAATGCTGTGTCCATTTCAGAAATACTGTGATTTTGTCTGTCAGAGGTTTAACATTAGTTCCTCCTGTAGTACATACATATATACATATATATGAGGTAATCCTTATATGTCATCTATCTCAACAAATCCTCTTAGAAACATTTATCAAAAGCACTTCCCATTTATGTCTTTTTACTTCTTACCTCATAGATTTTGAAATATGGATTTTATATTCAGAGTCTTAAGAAAGTTAAGAACATTATCTTGACTCATCATGAACACGCACAGACACACACAAAAAAAGACTGATTTCTTGTTTCACATTTCCGCAACTTTCTCTTAGTGAAGGACAGAGTGAGGGAACGAGATGTCAAAATTTCTCCTGTTAGCATAAGTGAAAAGTTTGCAGACATTAGAAGATTACTCCTGGTGGAACATTGGGACCTGTGGAATAATGAAGGTCTTCAACAAGCATTAGAACTGGCTGCCATCTGGGGAAAAAAAAAAAAAAAAGAAAAAAAGGGGAAAAAAAAAAAAAAAAAAGGGTGGTGCCACCGCACATTCTTCATCTGCAAGAGCCCTGGCACCAAATGAAGCTGAATGAAGCTGGCTCCTTCACTCAGATCACTGACTGCACACCTTATGCAAGATTACTAGAGTTCTCTGACCTAGTACAGAAAAAATGGACACAAGAAGCCATCAAGTTTCCAGGATTCTTCTTGAAGCTGTCACTGTTGGCCATTGAGGTCATTGTGTCTCATTTAGGACAGTCAGAAATATCCAGTGAATTGCCATCTAGTGAGTGGAAAAGGGTCTCAGAGAGCTGTGAGCCTGCAGAAACTTCCTTTTCTAACAAACAAGGTTACCTGGGGTTCTTCTGTGATGGGGAAGAGTAACTTGATGTGCACATGCATCTGTACACACACACACAGAATTCTCTGTGATGTGGAGAAATAACAGGCACCACCACTGTCAGCTTCCCAGGCAATGTGTATCTTTGCTTTGACTTTCAGCACCCCTAACTCATCGGTTCTGTTTGATAATCTTTCCTGCCTTATAAACTAAAGAAGCTATCAGGTCTCTTACTGGTTTTGCTTATTTCTTAGACTACAGACTTGCTCTCTACAAACTTCTGCAACTTAGCTTTTCCAGACACTAGTCTGTATTCCAGCTTTAGCACGCATTTTAACCTCGAGCTTTTAACTGGAATATTTTGGTGCAGTGCATCAAATAAAAGTGAAACTTACCTTAAGTTAGAAAAAGACTTCTGCTCATTGCCTTCTATTCCTCACACACACTCAACACTATTCAATGCACTTGAAAGTCATTTCCTCTGGGTCCTAGAGAAGCACACATCATCACCCTTAATCCAGGGCAGGAATCTCACACACCCACAGGGGCACACCCACAACCACAGAAAAGCTACATCACTCTTCCTCCTACATCACTCTTCCTCCTACTGCATTAAATTTCTCCTTTTTGTCTGGGCATCTTACTTATCAGCATTTTGGACAGCACAAACAGAAAGCTCTCATTCCAGGACTGGGAAAACAAACCCAGCAGAGTCTGTCTGTTTGCTCAAGGAAGTGGCACAGTCTTCTGTCTTGCTCAGTTGGTTGAAACTGGGCTTGCTTTTCACAGGCATCTCCAATGTATTCAAATATTATATTCAAATACACATGAAAAACTGAGGTCTCTGCCTTTTTTACCTTAAGAACTTGGAAGAATTGGCATTTACACTGAACCAGAGCAACAAGCATTTGACAAGGTTATTAAAACAACCTTCCTGCTCAAGCTTGAGCCTGTGCCCTCCAATTTCCTTCTCCACCTCAATTTATCTTCCTCCAATTGAAATCATTGTTACAGCAGATGAGGTTTATCAAGTCTATCAAACAAAAACAGCAGCTCCTACATCCAAATGAACTCAAATGGAAGGCATTCCTTTGCACACCACTCCTCTCCTTCCTGATGCAAGTAACAACTGATTTGGTAGGATGTTAACTCCCCACTATCTCACTAGGCTGGGACTACTCATCACTGAACTGGTTCAGAACCATCCAGCTGTATGTGCAAATGACTGCAACTTCCATAGCCAGTGCTTTCACTGCCTGTACAAATAACACTTTTTTTTTCCAGCAGACCGCATGAATGACAGAACATAAAGCTCCTCATGACCTACAATCAATGCCACATCAGGACTTAAATTCAGGTTTAATATACTTAATATACCTCCACTATAACCCTTATGCTTCCAGCATTCCATAAGTAATGCGCCTATGTAATGATATGTAAAAACTTGTGCTTTCCTCTTGCAGCTCCCAACTAATCTGAGTTTTCCTCCTCCAGAGAGGCTTGATCAGATCAGCTTCTCCAGAGCACAGCTCGTCTTGCACAGGCGCCCACCCAGACCCACAAACCTCTGCAGGGAAGATAATCCCTGCAGAACACAACTCATTTCTGTGTGTCGGACACGTGCCAAATGTCCCAGATTGACTCAGAAGGAGGAAATGACCATCACCACCAGGTCAAGAAGGCATTTCAGTGCTGACTTTCCAGTTCACACAGCATTTGCTCAGCATTTTTCATCACTTCTCTGCAGCTCTGAATGCTGCTGACTAGCAAAGGCAGGGGTTCAAACTGTTATGCCAGGGCTTGTTCCAGCTTGGCAAATTCAATTAAGTACAGCAGAAAAAGTTCTTTTCTGATAGAGCCAAAGATTCTTTGGCTAAATAGACTAAATCAACTGATATTTCTACAAATGACAATCCCACCATTTTTGTCCTCACTCTTCAGAAGTTTATTCCCTGCAACTCCCTTCTTTTAATCTTTTTTTGAGGTGTAGAAAATACAAAGAGTACACATAAAAGATACTGAGAGTCATATACCTACCACTTCAATAAATTTGATAGCTCAAAGCTGCAGTATATACACATGGCCAAAAACCTGTAGTCCACAAATGGACCATAAAAGAACGTGCTGGATTCTCAAGCTGAATACTCATTTTAGATATAATGATAACACAGCTACGTAGAAGCATTTGATGCAAATTTTTCTTAAATAAAACCCTTTCAATTTTTATCTGATCCTCTTTAGCCAATGACTGCTCTTCTGTGAAGCTTGTTGTATCACTCTGTCTTTTAATGAAAGAGAGTCTAGAAAATCTCAGCTTTGGAAATTTAAAATTAGCTGCAAGAAAATTATGGGCGTCCTCAAGCCTATTTCCAAGGGTTCCATGTAGGTGTTAGGACTTGACACCATGGCACTCCCACACCTAAAAGGAGACAGAAGTTTTTCTGCTGCTTGGAAAGAGTTTAGAGGTAGCTGGATGGGCTCACTCCTGGGACATATATTAGATGATTGAACCATGGTCGCATCTCCAAAGAAAATCATCAGCATCAGCTATCCAAAGCTGGCTAGATTACGTGGCTGGACGTGACATGCCCTTCCTTGGCAAACTATTTAAATTCCACAAAACAGCCAGGTGGAGGACCCAGGAGCCTGACTCAGTAGAAGCAGCCTGTGTTTAGACTGCCTACTATTATGGATCAGCTCCCATCATCATATAAGAGCTGGGTACCCCCTGCTTTAAATTAATCCTATTGACCAGGAATGCCACTTTTCTGGGCCTCAGGTCTTTGTCAGTAGCGTTTTCCACCCTTCAGAGGAAAATTTGGCAGAGGGACAGGCTATTAGCTTCTGTGGCAGAAAGCTCAGTACAGAACCAGGCCACCACATCAAAGGCAGTCATTTTACTCCTTTAATTCCCTCAAAAAAAAAAAAAATCCTCTTTTCACTGCTGGCTCAGGCACAGTGCTGTGAGGAAAGCCAGGGCAGGGAACCAGAGCTGGTCATGCTGCTCACCAGCTGATGACTGTGTTTTCTTCTGCCCCCTCTCCCATGCCAGCCCCCAGCACCAAGCTACTTGCCAGGGCTGGGAGCAGGTCTGGAGAACAGGTTAATTCCAGGAACAGCCAGAAACACAGCACTTTGGCACGAGTGCCAGTGCAGCCTGCCAGCTTTCTGCCAGTGGCTGACAAACGCTGGTTTGCAGGAGAGTGACAAGATGCCCAGGATGTCTGCGGAGGCACGCCTTGGGCTGCTGTGTTTGGGGGCAAAGGGAAGGTGCCAGTTTCCTTTGGCTGCCACCACAGTCTTAATATGACATTCAGCAGCAGCATATTAACTCACTTGTCACAACACGGCATTTTCAGCCTCATTTTTAGAGATGTTCCTGTGTACCTGCACAGCTGCAGCAGCCATACCAGCCACTCTCCTTAATAAAAAAGAAAAATGCACTGTAAGAGTGTTAGGAAGGACTATACCAGGAGATGGGTAATGGGCTAAACAAATGGGCAGGACCAGAATCCAGGATCTCTTTATAGTGCTGGAGGTCCTGTTCATCTCCAGCTGTAAACAAGAAAACTGCAGAGGCTTTACTTGTTATATTTGCTAAGTCCTGCAGCAGGATGTCTTCCTGCCCTCCAGACCTGGATTGTGCAGCTCTGTGCTTCCTCCAGTAGTTATACATAGAAACAATCCATTAACAGTCAGGTTAACACACAGCACATAAATAACCGTGTTTGTCAGCATGCCTAAGCCCTACAGGTCAGCTGGCCACTTTATTTAAGAGACTCTGCAGCAGACTCACTGCAGGAAAGCAGGGACTTCCACTCTGAATTATAGGGGCAGAATATGATCAACTGTTTTTCTGCTGTTTTTAAGGGAGCACAAGACAAAACATCAGCACAAGAGAAAAATCGAACATTATTTCTTCTCCAATCTGTGCTTTATATGCTCGTGTAGCAAAATAAAGGCAAACAACCTGAATGCAGCCAGATGTTGCATTTCAGAGTTTGGGTGGGGGCTGAAGAGAAGAATAGAACCTTCTCTGGGGATCACTGCATGCATTCTAAAACACAAATATTTTAGAAGACATCAACACATCACTAATGTTATTTGGATGTTCAGCTTGTCTGAGGGAGGGCAAAAGGGAGTCCTGCTATTAATAAACTGTGTTTATTGAATTTTTATGAAATTAAAAGCTCAAATATAGCAGCTTTAAGTAAAAGACCCCAACTTTTTCAGCATGCAAGCTGCATCACTTCTCCACAAAAACTTGCTTTTAGAAACAGATGGCAGCCTGCAAGACCTACAAATCCTTTGTCTGGAGTGGCAAACTAGGCCCTATTGCCCATCAAAGTCAACCGTCACATTGTGAAGCACTGACCCTAACAAATCCATTATGTTTCTTTCCAGCACAACGCTAAACCAGACAAAATGAGTCAGACTTCATAGGAAAGGGTGAGGGATTTTAAATCCCTTTCCCCACCATCCCTGCAAAATAAAGACAAAGGGAGGGGAGAGTCTGCATTGACCCTCCCCTGAGGAGCCCCAGGGCTGCCCCCTCGGGCCGGGCTGCCCCAGGGAGGATGGATTTGGGGTTGGAGCGTTTATATGGCACAGTGGCTTTGGAATCGGCACGCTCTGTCAGTCAAACTACCACACAGGCAAAAGGGAATATCCCAAGCAGGAAAGAAAGGCCCTTATGCTGGCTGAATAATTAGGTCTGACGTGCTTTGTAGTTTCTCAGCCCTCCCCTTCCAGCTCTGCCGAAGTGCTGAGCAGATACACAGCCTATAAATGGGGAAACATCTTCACAGGTACTGCAGAGAAGAGAGTATAATGTTTTTTTCTTGTCTGCCTGCTGAATCCAGGCAATGTGAAGAAACAGGAGCTCATATCAAAGAACTGCTGCCTTCAGTCAAGGGAGAAAACAACAGAGAAGCCTGCTGAGGTGGTGATGGACGAGGCGATGATGTGGAAAGGATCGAAAAGCCTTTTCCCTGCTATGGCTATTTGGTGCATCTTGACACACAAAAGAAAACACCCATCACTGGTAGTCTCAGCAGACACCTCCCAGCAAGGAATACTTTTATCAAAGACAAGACCTCTCTCAATAGCAGTGCATCCAGTTTATGAACAATTCAAATCACTTTCATCTCACATATCTAAAAACAAGACACAACAAGAAAGTCAGCGTCCTCAGAGCAACAGTTTGGTTGGATTCTTCACACCCTCATAAAGATTTTTCCCCATCCCCCTCCTTTACTGGTTTTCTTCAGCATAAAACAATCTCTCAAGGACATGGCAACAACGACACCGAAATTCAAAGCATTGAGATCAAACACGTGAAGCTGACGCTCATTACGGCTAAATTATGTCACCTATCCAAAGGCTCAAGCTTATTATTGAAGACAATACACCAGTCATTAATCACAGCCATTGTGTGCTGCCTGAAAGGCGTCTAGAAAGCCAAAGAGTACAACGGAGATTTATTATACCACAGCGCCAGATTTAATTACACGGTTTTCTCCTCAGCATCTCGCCACTTGTAGTTCACCACCTGTTTGCACCAGAGGACCTGAAATAAAGACGTGCTGGCCCTTGAGGCCAGAACGCAAGAGAGGCTTGTGCTGAGCTCTTCTGTGGCTGCTGTAGCAGAACAGACCAGCCTGGGGAATGCTGGCAGCCAAATCACTCAAACAAATGCAGAGCTATTGTTTTCCTTTCCCAGTTTTAAATTTCCAGTTCCTTTTTGTGTATGTTGACACGCAGAAAAAGCACACCCTTGAGCCCATAAGCAAGGAGAAACAGGTCGCTGTCTTCTTCCTAAAGCTACGGCTCAAACATTCGTGCCCTAGCCACCACAACAATGTATTTAGGCAGTGTGTCTGTCTGCTGGCAGCCCTCTGAGTTTGCATTTTCTTCTATAAATATTTAATGTAGAAGAACTGTTCATGTTACCCACTTTGACCAAAGTGTTTTGACAGCCATGCTCACCACATGACAATGATGCTCTATTTAACTCTGCAGCTGCAGACAGGAGGATTTGGTTTCAGTTTTATACAATATTGTGAAACTGATGACCTCCTACAAATAAACCAGTTAATACATTTTTAAGGAGCAGAATTTAAATGCATTAGCAAGACAATTGTCAGTAAGCAAGAAAGAAAAATAGAAATTTAATTCCCGAATGTAAAAGCCTGCTTAAATTTAGCTGCAATTCCTTTCTTATTAAACCTATTCAGATGGTGAAAATTAAAGATAATCAAGCCTGCAAAAGATAAGTAGCCTCCTGAATCTGTTTCTCTTAAAGCTAGAATAATTTCCCAACTTTTAGACCACATACTGTCATCAGCCCTCAGAGGCCTCTACACACTTTTACCAGCCACTTAATTGAATACACACATAAGATGGTGATTGCTCAGTGGATCACTCGGCTGGCCCCAAGGGAGGTTTGATCCCAGCCCCTCTCTAACATACAAAGACTCAGCATGGTCTGGCAGCAACTAACCAAGAGTCAGTCTTTCAGATCTGAAGATCATAACATTTTCTCAGGTAGAGAAAGGTCAGGGAAACAAAAAGGCCTAAGTAACCCAGGCAGTCAAACCCACAGAAATAGCTCTGCTACTGTTAGTTGTGCAGAAAGGCACTAACACTTTAACATGGAACCACTTAAGCACAGTTTGGAAAAAATATGTAATATAAGAAAGAGAATCAGAGTCAGCGATGTTTATCCTTCCCCACATCCTGTGGCCCCCGAGCGTCGTCTCAGTTACCCAGGGGCTCATTAATTCATTCATCTATTACAAGCTTGCTGGAAGCATGGAGTGATGCCACTTTGGTGTGAGCAGATTAATCAAGCACAGATTGCCAACTTCCACTGCAAGGCAATGCCATCTCCTCCTAGGCTATTTCAGCGGGCAGATTCAGCTGGATATTGTCATTTACTTCCAAGATAACTCAAATGAGAAGTGATTAGCCATCCCTTGCAGCGCCTTTTACTGGAGTTACTCAAAATTTAATGCACTTAATACAGTTTTATGACTCCTAATGCATCATTAGCACTTCAATATATCAGACTACAGACTCTCATTCTTAACAATATCATCAGAAAAGTCAGAATAGCGTTTTAGAACAATAAAGCATGAGGATGAGCTGGTTTGCTCTTGAATGTAGGAAGGGAGAAGATAAGGAAAGAAAGATAGTAAAGAACTCTCTTCCCAAGCATATTCTGCTTCTGTATCTCCCATTCAGTGCACTTTGAAAAAAACAGAAGTGTTTTTCCCACGGACACATCTCTGGATGCAACAGTACCAACACAGTCAAGCTCCTAGATCCTTTCATTGAGCTTCAGGAAGGACTTGGACCCTGCAAACAACCATCTGAGAACTGCTATTTATTGCCAAACATAGCTTTGTTCCCACTGCCTGTTATCACACTGTAGGAGCTGAGACTGAGCGAGAAAGACTGATGGCTTTAGCACAGCTGTAGGGTTTCACAGGTACCAGTGAAGAGCACTAGGAATTATGCAACAGGATGCCAGGACAGAACTGATGGTCCTCTCATCTGCAGCTCCTTTTGCTCACACAGGCCTGCTAGCTCCAATATTCCTTCCTTCCCCCTCAGTACCAGGAGTTACCTTCACTACCCACCCCACCAGACGCAGGAGGCAATGCATGCTCTGCTCACATCCCAGCTCTGGGGCTGCCAATTACCCTGCCAGGATACCCATCAGGAGGGGCCTCCCCTGCTTTAGAAAGGGCTGTTGCTTTTCCTGCAGCCTTTGTACTATTGGAAGGTTAATTAGGATCTCTGCTCTAGCTGCAGGGACTTCACCAAAAAAAAATCCCTTTCTTTTCCATTCCATCTCTGACAAAACTAAATTGACCTGTGTGCTCAGAAGTTGGTAGGTAAGGATAAGATTGGGGGGAGGATAAGATTGGTTTGAGGGGTTGGTATTTTGATTTTTTTTTTTTAATAAAAAGGAAACAAGCCTAGTGTGATCATGTTATCAATCACTCAAGCTGAGTTTTGAGTGTGATAACACTGCACTATTAACAACACAGATGGTCTCCTGCTTAGTTAGCATCAGCTTCCCTCTGGAGTTACTCAGTGCATCACAAGCAATACTGGGACACCGTCAGAAGTCACTGTCGCAAAGCGCTGACAAAATATTAACCAATAACTGAAACCCAACACCAATTCTGAATTGCAAATAGCTTTCAGACCATTATCACCATCACATATGATCTGTATCTTGGCCACGCCACTGCAATGGCTGCTCTGGGCCAGACCTAAATCTGTGCTTTTTCTCCTAGGTTCCGGGACAAATGGCTCTCCCAGCACTAGCAGGGACCTGAAGGCGAGGAGCACGAACGCATCCAGGCCCCCAGACAAGATGTTTTGTCATTCTTATTCCCGCCGAAAGCACGAGAGCTGAACTAATCGGGGCCCCGAGCTCCTGGGTCACAGCCAGGGCACCCGCGCCAGGGACCTCGGCTCTCTCTCACCTGCTGACAGGGACAAAGCAGGGCCGAGGGGTCTCAGCTCATTAGGGCAGAGTTTTCTTGGGAAGTTCAGCCCACATTACACTGGAGGGTTTTTTTTAAACAGTGTGTTAGGCTGAGCAAATCTCAACAGGGCTCTTTCTCTCCCCACTCCACTCACCACTCTGCAGGCAGCTTCAAGTAGAGAGAAAACAAAGACAATGGGAATAGAAGTGACAGTAAGTTATTACCCAGAACTGCTATTGTGAAAGTTAACATCTCCCATCACCATTCCCCTTTTGCTAAGGGCCACAGCAGACCACAGCTACAGCTGCCTCACCCTATGCATATGCTCATATTTATAGAGGAAAAAAATTATTCCTTAATAGCATTCCCTACACCAGGATTCTTTAATTCTTAGGCATTCCCCAGTCTGAGACACAAACACTAGATGACACATCCCTGCTTGAATTAAGAGAGTCAAACAACATCTGCTATCATACTCACTAAAGCCAGAAAGAGTCAACATATTTGCAAATATGTTGTAAGAGAAAGCTATCTTGAACAGCATCATCTTGGGAAAAGGCTAAACACCTAATCCATCCATGCTGAATAGCTGCTGGCTCGATTTCCAGAGATAAACGTTCTCCCTTAATAGATTAATAGCAATAGTAGTTACAGACAAAGGCTGACAACCCCAAAAGGGGGGCATTAAAGACACCATAATACCATTCTTCCTAGACTTGATATCCCAGCAGTGCTTACAAGGCATCATGTACAGCAAAATACACCCTTCACAGCTTTGCACACATCTGCCATCAGTCATTTTTATAAAGCATCTGGCAGTTTTCAAGCAATGTGAGTCATGACCAACATTCAATCTTCATATCCTCACAAAATTTTAGGGGGTTGGATGTTTTCAGTGTTTCTGTTGGTTTTGTTTGGATCCTCTGGTTTGTTTTTTTTAAAGAAAAACTGGGAATTCTTCCTCAAATACCTGGTGCTGTGTATTTTCATATAGATATACTGGAAGAATAAACCAAGTGGGAAAGCACAAAATCTACATTACAAGAAAGTCCCATTCTAGAAACAGTGCAGCAGCCCTTTATCTCTTCCACACCAGCCAGCATCACAGCTGAGAGAAAGTCTGTGTTAACAGAGCTCATGTTTTGTTTTTAAGCATAAAATTGTTCTTCATTTTAAATTCATGTCAGGGTATTGCACAGCATAAAACAAACAAGAATACCAAGTGGGAATGCTGATGAAAAAATAGTATTGTGTGAATAGCTAACTCATCAGCAAATCCTCCCCTCCCTCAACAATGAAAAGCCAAATATTTATTCAATTGCATATTGCATTCTTTGCTCAAATACCTCATAATTTGAATTTAAAACAACAAATCTCAATTCTCTTTCCTGAGCATCTCAGGGGAGACCAGAGGGCCCAGCAGAAGGTATTTACACCATCTGACTGGATTAATCTCAGCAGCAATCTGGAGAAAAAGCAGGAGAGGGGGGCTTTTAGACAAGTGATTCAGACCCTCCAGGCAGGCTCCAAGTCAGCGAGAACGCGGATTGCAGAAGCTGACAGACACCTGAAGTCAGTGTAAGCAAGACCTATTTGGACCACGACAGCAGCATCCTCTCCCAGAAGGCTCCAGCTGCATTCCAAACGCTGACCCATCCCAAGCAGGCTGCTTGGCCCATCTGATCAATATTTCATTGAGGAATTACCAGATAAGTGAGTTCTGAGTTTCATCACTCCATTACTAAGAGCTCAGCCTTCTTGTGTTTCAGTCCCAAGGGACTCAAAGCACCTCTGACACCTGGGCAGCCTCGTGTAAGGAGCAAACGTGGTGATAGTTGATTTTCCCTTGTAACTCTAGTCCCTGCTCCCACAGGTGACATCCCACATCGCGTGCCACCGCACGCCAATCCGCTTGTACGCGAAAATAGCTCTGCATGGAAATGAGCAGAGGTTTATAGAGATGCTGAGGGGAAAATGCAAATTTATACAAATAATTTCAGTCATCCGTGAAAAGCAGCAGCCACTACACACCATGACAGTTGAGCTTGGCTTTTTCTTTTTTTTTTGTTAATCCTGTCATTGTTTACACAGAATGGTGTTTCAGATTAAACCCCCTTACCCCTCCACATGTTAGTCTTTAACATGACAAGAGAATACCAAGAAGGAGGTGGACAGAGGATACTTCTGCTTTTCATGCTCTGCAACTTACCACTCACACAGATTCAAAGCATGATTTGACTCCATATCAAGCTTGATATAAAGCTTGCTAGGTTTATTTTTTTAGTGCTACTAGGTCCCAGAATTATTATTGTGATTTGATGGTTAAAATGACTGTAAAGCAAAGTCAAATTTGTGCTCCAGGGTGAGGGGGGTGCTCACTCTACAAGACTGACATATATAAACATTGCCTCTGAACACAAACCAAGAACAGCTGACACGTTTGCATGAAATTGTTCTCCAGTGGGAGAACCAGTTTTCTTTACAGATACACCAAAACCAGACCACTCACTCCAGTATCATATTCTACTGAGAGTTAATTTTTATACTATCACTTGAAGCAAGTCACTGAGATCTGTCAAAGTCCTTCAAAACACAGAGTATGCCTTAGCACAGGAATACTCTTCCCATTTCACTCTTTAAGCATCTGCTTGGATGTTCTGGTGTCATTTTTCATGGTTTGGGTAGGTATGGAGGTAGAAGCAAAATCCCAGACCTCAAAGGAGAACAGCTTCATATTTTCAGCAGGCACCTCCACCAAGCCTAGGACACCATAATGAGAGAACCATCAGCTGAAATACAACGATCAGACAGCTGATTAAAAATTACCTTTGACTCCAAGCAAGAAGCACAAATGGAGCTGTTTATATTTTCATACTGGTAATGTAACAGACATTTCTTCCAGCCATGCCTGTATCTGACACTGTATCAGGAGTCTGTCACACCTCAGTCATCTCCCCAGTATGTTTCTTTTACTATGATGACCCATCACCATTTCTTCCCTAACTACTTTTGGGATTATCAATATGGCTAATGTTAATCAAAACACCACAGTGAAGGCTTACTGTTTCCTGACCAAATTTGGTTTTCCTCAATGCAATTTTTCCTACTGTATATATATTTTGCTATTCACTGGTCAAGAGGTAGCTCATGAAAAAAAAAAAAAAAAGAAAAAAATTTGTAGGCTATTTACACTCATGAACTATACAGAGACTTACATATTCCACACAGCTCCTCGCCATGCACACCAGAGGTGGCTGAACAGGCTACTTGTAATGTGCTTCCCACATAGGTAAGTGGTTCTGCATGATCTCAAACAGCACCAGCCAAAGACCACGGCATTCACTGCATCAAAGTGCACACGCTGTTTGTTTTCTTCCCCTTCATTCACATTTCTCCTTGACTCCAGCCCTCACTGCAACAGCCCAGAACTGCAGCAGGAGCAGTGTGCCAGCCACGTACCCAGCGCCAGCCCACGCAGAGGCTTTGCAGGCTGTACACTTGCCAGCTTGTTCTAGGGACGAGCTGGCATTAAGGACAACTTGATTAGTCCACGACAAGTGGGTGAAAGAAGGCAGGCAAGAGAGCTCTGACACCCTTGCTCTGCTGCCTTGGGTGCAGCTCAGCCTCTCCTGAAGCAGCTCATTCCGGAGTTATTCCTACGTGGAGCTCTGATTTGGCACAGGGGAGCTGTGGGAAGGGTGTCAGGACACTGGCACGGCTCCTGCAGCACTGGGAAATGGCTCTGGCGAGGGCACGGGCAAACAGCTGAGCAGAGGAATCAATACCACAGTCACGCACTGCCCTGGGCAATTCCGACACTCTTATGGTCCCTGCTCTTCCGTTCGCAGGGCGGTGGGCACCGCCTTCCCCCGGTGCCACCGTCCTCCAGCAGCCGGAGGACCAGGGACACCAGCACGGGAGCCTCTCCCCCGGCAGCAGGGACCCTGGCCTCAGGCTCACAGCCACCGTGTCCACACCTCCCCCGGTACCGACACAGGGCCGCGCTCCCGGGCCGTGCCCCGTTCGCCCCGCAGCCCTGTGCCCCGCAGCCCTGTGCCCCGCAGCCCGGCTCTCCCAGCCGCCGCGCCGCTAAGCCGCCGGGATGGGCCGGCAGCGACTTCAGGCTGATGCGCAGGAACAAGATTAGGGCTGGATTTAGGTCGTTCTTATAAAGGACAGCAGCTCAGCCATTCTGCCTGGCATTGCTTTGACTACTACCGCATTTACAGTGTAGGAAAAGGGAAACCTCCTGCAATATCAGCGGGGCAGTTCCTGGGACCCACTGAAAAAGCCCCTCACGTACACTATCACACCTTCTGCTCTGCTGCTGAACAGCCACTGCCAGCCAAGCAGCCTCCCAGCCTGCAAGAGGCTTTAGGCTTTCTAAGTGGAAATCAAAACAGCAGCTTATCTGGCAAGCAAAGTACAAGAAATTCTCTTTGGTTTAGCATTAGTGAGTTAGCGCTATTGATAGGAATAATGATGTTTTTCCAGTCCAATCAGTACCTTATTTTCAAAGGAACACAGTACAAAAAAATCAGATGAAGGCAAATGTATAACAGAATAATCACACCAGGGCTGGGTGAGCATTTAAATCCATCCAGCATTTCTCTGGCATGTATACAGATAGAGAATGAAAGTGCTATTGCTAAAACACAGCAATATGTCACAGCCATCAGCAATTTCACAAACGGTCTGTTATCAAAACAAGCAAGAGAGTTATTCCTTATTAAAGGTTATTGTAACTGGAGATCATACTTGTCAATAATAATGACAGTTCTTTATAAAAGCACTGTTTCCTTCGGCTGCAGAAATCTTCCTATAGGAACTAAGTCTTTAATGCATAATTAAGATTTTTTTAAAATAAAATTAAAATCTTTGTGGTATTACAATGGAATTCTGGTTTCCTCTAATAGCAAAAAAAAAAAAAAAAAAGAAAAAAAGAAAAAAAAAAAGGTGACTAATGAATCATTACAGCAACTAACCATGCCACCATCTTTAAAGATGGAGAAGAGAGTAGAAATATTATTTCTGTTCCAGCATCCAATTTTGGTTTCCCAAAAGCAGGGATTATCTCCGTACTCCTTTAACTAGAAAAGCAACACTTTATCTATGAACAATAAGATTCAGTTTCACATGAACAAAATATTAACCCAGCTTAGATTTTTATCCAACAGGTTTCCTAACTCAATACACAGTATTTCCCTATTATTACAACAGTTCACAGAAAATGACAGTTACTTCAATAAACCGGCTAGTCCATCCAATCCCTAATCCATGAGACTTGGTTTTTTCCAGCTATAATGTCAGAAGATTTAGTGCAGCATTTGAGCATCACTTCTTAAGGGGGGCTGGAGAAACTCTTGAATTGCATCCCTCCCACAAGCCCTACAAAGCTGAGAAATCCTAAGCAATCGACCTCAACTGCTTCTGAGGAGCAAGTTAAGTTTTGTTAACTTGAACAGCATATGCCATCTCTGCCTCTACTTGCATCATTCTCATACACATCCAGGTTACTCAATCTGGACAATCCCCCCCCACATACTTTGTGTAAGTCTGGACTGTAACTAAAAATGAAAAGCAAAACTTCCATAGCCTGCTTTTCATTTGCGTAAGTCATGAACAGCAATCACAACTGATCAGATATTCCTCGGTGAAGGGAAATTTAGGCTATTTCCAGCAAACTAGGAAAAAATCCAATTGCCTATTTTCAGAGAAGCCATGCACACAAGGAGTTGTATCACTGTAGTAATGCCACCGAGTTTTCTGGCAGCGCGCTCGGCGCGCAGGCTTGGCACGGGGGAAGCGCCAAGGAGAAGGGCGCGGGCGGCGGGGAGGCTCTGCAAGGCGTGAGCACGCAGGTGCCAAGCACACACAAGGACGAAAGAGTCTTCCAGCTTTCTAAAAATAAGAGCCTACTAGATAAGAAGCACAGTTAGCCAGACTGCAGCATGCCCTGCTTGGATTTCAGCATTTCGTTGAAGGGAAATTAATTACCAGTATGGTGGGTATTTGTAGGGAAACAGCATGAGGGAGAAGAAACGTGTATTTTCCCCAAGACATTCAGCATTTTCAGTAAGCATGACCAGTATCCACTCTCTACTTTGCTGGCCATTAAAATAAAGAATTTGATCTTAAAAGTAGAGTGATGAAGCTCTCTACAGTTTTCAACTATGCACTGAATGGGACAGTAAGACATTGGATCTTTACACAATGGCCAAAACTAGACAGCATAAGGTAACATTTACAGTTCATGTCTTGAAAAAAACTCTATAAAAATCTTATCAATCTTTTCACACAACAAGCAGGCTACCATAACTCCACCAACATTCATGTTCTAAGACAGAGAAGGCACCATCCTACATGGTCCTTCAAGTCTCAGGTACCCATGCTGGCTTACTGTATCTTCTCTTCCTCCAAACTACTCCCTCAATGGAGACCAGTCCTTCCACTTCAGAACAAAACACCCATCCCTAATTCTCTCCCTACTTTCCTCCAGATCACTAAATTACTTCCCCAATAATGTGTATTTCATTTTTTTTTTTTTAGTCGAGTCATGTGTATTCTGGATTTTTCTAAATTCTAGTTTGTGATACTTGAACAAGATACTACAAAAGTTAACATGTTCCCCAAGCAAATGGTAAAAGCTGCTGCAGCCAGAAAACCTTGTGCCCTGCACATATAGTTCACTATATATGAACATGAAGTTCATATAGTATGACAAAACATATGATAGAAACAATTTAATGAATAATTAGGTTTTTTTGTTAAATGCAATGTTAAATATTTACTACAACAAATTCATTTGAATACATGCTTTTCCAAGGCTGATAGCTTCAAAATGGCTTTACCTGAAAGAAGCAGGCATGAAGCGGAAAGCAACCTGAAATTTATTTTCCATCAGCCCTAAACATGACAGAAAAGCTCCCTTCACCCTACTTTGTGGAGCTCAACAGGGCACTGGAACCAACACTGAAATTTTCATGCATTTCAAGATATTTCACATCAAATACCCTGCTTTTCTTTTATGACCTTTCCAACTATTAAACGCCAAGAAATCCTTAGATAGTTTCCTTTCCTCCCTCAAGTCCCTGGAAAGAGCCTGGAAAAGAGTCCCTGGAAAAAAAGGATTTTTTTTTTTCTTCCATCCTTGAGTGAGAGCTTTGTGATAAGGGCCACAAGTGTTTTGACAACACCATAATCTACTCACAATTTTGTTGTGAGCCTGGATACACTACCAAGTTGAGCAATAGGTAAACAGCTTTCAGCTGTTCAAAATTAGTTCACTTAAAAACCCCAAATCAGCCATCTGAAGAGCCAGCTGCGAAGCAACTCACTAAAAGAAAAGAAAAAAAAAAAAGAAGGGGAAAAAAATCTGTACCAGAAAACATCGCACATGTAAAAGACAAAAAATAATCCAAGCAAAATGAACCATTTGCTTGGTGGAAAATTCTCATCTACCAAGCTTATTTTAAGCCCCGAGCATCCATTCAGTGGAAAAAAGAACTATAAAACAAAATACTCTTCCCTAAAAAGCATGTCAAAATGTTATACAACCATACATGTTGATTTGATTTCATTTTCTGAACAAACCTATCAACACTACAAGAATTAGAAAAGCAGTTCTTTGCCCTGCTTTCACAAGTAACACTGGAACATTTCACTTCATGCCTGATGCAGTAGATGAGGATTTTTCTGTGCTTTGTTTTTAATTGAAGAGAGTTTTTGTGGAAAGAGGTTTTGGGCTTAAGGCAAGGAAAGCCTCCACAGAGGGGAGAGTCCCAGGCTGTCCCCAGCTAAGGCAGGGCACAGGTCAGGGAGCTCCAGATGCCACCAGAGCTGACTCACAGGCAGCTCCTCAGCACACTGTGTACCACGGTGAGCTGCCTGGATATCAGCAGATCACCACAGAATCCATCTCAAATCCTCAAGGATTTTCTGACTCCTGCTTCTCTCTTCACAGGAGAGGCCTTGGGGCCTCCAGAGCAGCAGCGGAGCTCCTCTTGTCCCTTGTCCTGCTCCTTTGCTTGACCCCAAGGCAGCTCCATCAGTCAGACCTGGGGTGAGCAGGGCGCTTTGGGAACACTGCCTGCCAAGGGATTCACGGGTTTGGAGATAAGCAGGTGCTTGATTACTTTTTTTTTGCTAAACTGGGGATGATCTGTGCAGCAGCTTAAGTCACAGGCAACTTTTCATTGATGCCTTGTGACTTACCTCAACAAGCTCTTTAAGCACAAGGACAGCAAGATGCAGCTATCACAGCTCCATAACACTGGAAGAACTGAAAGGGCCATTTACTTCTACAAAGAATTTTAAGAACAGTTTCAGAAAGAACAACCATCTGTGGGTTTCCTGTGATAGATCAGACTTTCTGTTCCCTCAAGCATCTTTCTCCCCACCCATTACAGCAGCGAATTCAATCACAGTTACTTTGGTTTTGAAACCTGTAACACAGATTTCTAGATGGGCTCTCACTACTGCCTGCCTACAGCAGCACTAGTACTCCCCAAGCTTTAACAGAAACGTTTTCTCAGCTACATCTCAAACCAGAGTTAATTTTTCCATGGCTGCATTACATTTGTGGCTCACAGCACTCCCTGTTCCTCCCCAGCATTTCCCACTGCTGAGCTCCCAGCTGATAGCAGAAAGCTCCTGTCACGAGTCCCTAAAAATATAACATTGCTCAGTGGCAATATTAAGTCCCATCATAGTTCTGTTACTCCACTTCTTCCACATCCCAACCCTCCTAAGATATTAAGAATGCCTCCTGAACTGACATTACCAAAACTGTTTGTATGTTCAAGCCATATTGCTGAACCTTGTCTAGTTTAAAGCAGTTACAAGGACATTGCTTCAAAAATTACTACTTTTGTTAATTTCTCTTTGAAATTACTCACAGCTGCACTGTATTTTATAAATGAGTATATCTTAGATATGCCAAAATTACTTTCTTTCACTGAAAATAAAGACGAGATTACTTTAGCTTTGAAATCTGCTTAGTGTGGCAGGAGCAGTTCAGCCAAACCTACTGAATGACCGTGGAAGAGGAGCCCTGTAGTCGAGGCACTACATTTGCTCAAATTCACCATGCTCAGGCTGTCCTTGAGCAGTGCTCTCCAAGAACAGACCTGTGCACCTCCCTGGGAAATGCAGGCAGTGCAAAAACCAGCAAAAGACAACTTGGAAAGTCTGGGGACTTCAGGGAAGGCACAGCCTACCAGGCAACATAGCTTTAAAAATAGTTTCTTTTCAGATAGATGACTTAAAGTTTAGGTAGCTGAAACCCCAATAGGTCATATCATGCAAATCAAACCCTGCACGCCATCAGCTGGGAGGTGGCTCACAAGTCAGGAGTTTTCTACTAAAAGCAGCAAAACTGAAAACACGCAACTGTGGTCACAAGGACATGTGAAAAAACAAAGATATGAAAGTACATTTAGCTAATGCCTCAACTTGGAGACTCCAAGGCTACCTCCAGTGTGTGCTCACCGCCAAGGGTAGAGACTTAGTTACCCTGCCTTAAGATAAGGTTCCTTGGGAAGTCATTCCTTGGAAACATATGTGCATCCACCCCTTTTCCAGGTGACAAAAACATGAACTTCAACCAGCGTACATTGATCAGCGATACAGATCATCGTGTTTCTCTTACACAACCAGAAGGCAAGGTACTTCCTGATGCAATAGCTGCGGAGAGCTCATTAGGCTCCATCCCCAGGATCCCACTGCCAGCAGAGGTGCTCACTGTCACAGCCACAGCTGTGACAACTTGAGCCATGCACAGCTCCTTTGCCTGCCGGGCAATGGGCAAGCGCTGCCACTCAAACACTTCCGAGCTCGGAACTCCGTGAGGAAACGCCTGGCTTCCATGCAGTTAAGCCCTGTTATTAAACCCGAAATTAACCAAATTTTATATGTAAAACCCTGACTTAAATAGTTTCTTCTGCATAAACAAAAGTGACATTGAGGAAGAACTGCTGCCTTGTGCCAACGTAATCAGCTCACATCCAGTCATGAACCCATCAAAAAATAAACATTTTAGAAAATGTGTTCGACCCTACAGCAATAGTTTTGCTCCTTTTTTTTCTGTAACATTTTTGGGGTGAAAGACGAAAGAACGATGCAGGAAGACTGTTTCTGAATATACATAAGATGCGAATAAACGTAATAAAGATGCGATTCCATTAATTTATTCAGTTCTTCCCAGATCCCTCCCCCTCCTTTCCAGTGCAGATACTGAAGAAAAGGCATCTGCCCCGGCAGAAAGCTCGGTCATTCGGCTCCCTCCAATTCCGTAACCCTGGGTTCCCTTCTCCTGCCAGCGGCATCCCCCTGGCCGCAGCGCTCCGGCTCCGGGGCTGCCTGTCCCCGGCAGCAGCAGGACCCGGACCGGCGGAGCCCGGCCTGCGGGGCACGGCGCACCCCGGCGGCCAGCGCTCCCCGCCGGGAGCTGCCCTCGGGGGGATGCTCCACCAGCCCTCCGGAGGATGCTTTATCCTCCCGAGTCGCTCCCTCCCGGCTCCCACCGGCGCGGCGACCCCTCCTCCTCCCCTCCTCGGGGGGAGCAGACATTTTGAGGCAGCGCATCCCGAACGCCCGGCGAGCCGCAGCCGTGCGGGCGAGGCCTCCCGGCGGCGCCGCTCACCTGCCAGCTCGTCGGGCTCCAGCCCGCTCTCCGCGTCGATGCCGCACAGCACGAAGTAGTGGGCGAAGCGGCAGGGCGCCGCGCCGGGCCCGGGGTTGCCGCTCCCGCTCATCCCGGCGGCGGCTCCGGGCGGCTCCGGGCGGCTCAGCGCGGCTCGGGCCGCTCACGGCGCGCCGCCCCCCATCCCCGGCGGGGCCGCGCAGGCGGGCACCGAGCGGCGGCTCCGAGCGCGGCTCCGGCGGGCGGCAGCGCCGGCCCCGCTGTCAGCTGAGCGGGGCGGGGACGGGCGGGCCGGGCCGGGCCGCGCCGCCCCCGCGGGGCATTTAAACCCTGCGCGGCCGCCCCCGCCCCGTGCCCCGCGCCGGCGCTCCCGGCGGGCCCGAGAGCCGCGGGCGCCTTTGTCACCCGCTGTGCCCGCAGTCCTCGGGAGACGCGGGTTAAGCTTAAAGCTCCCCCGCGTATGAGCCGGAGAGGTTGGCTTTATTTAAATAAAGCAGGAGACGGTGGTAGATTCCTATGGGGAATGTCTCTTCTCCCCCGCCCCAAGAGGAGCTGCCGGAGCCCCGCTGCCGGAACGGGCCGAGCCCCGCCCGGCGCCCGGGCCGCGCTGAGCGCTTCCTGCGGGAATCCTGCCGGGGGAAGCGGCTGCTTCTCCTCCCCGCCCGGACGTGGAAGCGACAGCCACCACCCGCGGCGGGTGGCTTTTGTGCGGTGTCCATCCCCGCTCCGCGATGGACGGCACCCGTACCACGTTACGGGAGAGCTGTTTCTTGGCTACCCGCACTCCCTTTCAGAGCAAAAACCTAAAATGTTGCTTCGTTCCTAGTTTATTTAAGATTTACTAGCCATTCTGCCGCGTCCAGAAAGAAATCGGCGTTATTTTACCCCCGCTGCTATAAATCCTTCTCGTTAGGATCATCCGATGCCAAACTACTGGCACCAACTTTTAAAGGGGCAGAGATGATTCGTTTGAAGTTCTAACTATTTCTTCTCCAAAGTGATGAGATTCCCCCCATATGTCGATCTGACAATTCTGACATCTGGATATCATAAGGACATTGCTGGCAGAATTCAGCATTTTCACTTCTATCCTTTCGTGTTTCATTTGTTTACTAGTGTTGGTCTATGCCGTCTATAATAATTACAGTCTCGTCATTTTCTTACTATGGACTCCTATGACCCCTTTATTTTACCTCTTAGCAGTGTGAATCATATCTTTTCTTTTTATGGTTTACATTTGTCCTGGTTCAACAACCTTGCCTTTGATAAGAAAATGCCTACAAGGAAACTGATATTTCATCCAGAATGTGTCATTTTATGAAGGTACATGGAGTAACTGTCTGACCTGGAAGCCACCTAGGTCTGCATCTCTTGCTCTCTCTTCATCCCATCAAATTAACAAATTTTATGCCTTTTTATTTCTTAGCTTCCTGTAGTGTTCTAGTGAAAGCAGACAAGAGCTAAACTATTTTTCCCCTTCTCAATAGCCCATTCCCAATATGAAAAAAAAAAAGAAAAAGAAGATGAATCCTCTCTCACAGTCATCAATTCTTGTAGTTGCAGCACTCAGTAGCAGCCTGAACTTTACTGGAGCTGCAGAGAAATTTTCCATGAGACCAGTCATTTTCTCGACTTTGCACCTGAGCCAGGTTGTTTTATTTAGTTTGGTTTGTTTATTAACTTGTATGTATTTGCTTATTCAGCTTTAGGTCAGATGGTAAGAGCTTGACAAGTCACTTTCAGACTCTCATTCAAAACCAAGAGCTCATAATGGAGGTATCTCTGGTTTTTGAGGCCCAGTAGCATGGATGTTTCCAGGAAGTCCAAGACAGAGGCTTCATCAGCCTCTCTAAAGGATGTATGAGTTAAGAATTCTTCTAAAAATAACTCAAAAATTAACACAATGGTTCTGACCTTTTTCTCTTAAGTAAAAAACAACTCCTAGCTGGTTCTGGATTGCTTTGGTTTAGCTGTCTTCTGTACAAGGCAGCATTTTTTGCTTGAATAAAGTTCAGTGCACAGACACCTCAATCTCAATAAAATCAGTAGTGCATATAGCATTAAACAACAGGAAAAAGCACAACACGTGGGATTGGAGGTGTAAAATGAATAAACTCCTTCTTCCTGGGTTAGCTGTGAGGTTGAGCTCCCACTTCTATACGTCCAGCTCCCTCAGACAGTTTTTTGTGGGGGAATTTTGTGGGGGCACTGATTGCTTCTCCTATGACAAGTGATCTTCTGGGCACAAAAGTCATCCTAAGAGGCCACTCAGATCTTTTGCCAAGTAGTGCCAGCAGACCCAGCTTGCCTGAGCTCTGGTAAGCCATATTATGTCCCTGGATTTTCTCCCCTAAACACCTCCATCTAAGGGATTCTAGTCTTTCCCTCCAAGCTGATCTAGCTTTAGATACTGCACCCTGCCTTTGAGTAACTCTTTTTCACTCTCATTTTTCCCCCTGCACCCTGGCTCTCACCCTGAGGAATCTGTAACTTTTACAACATTTTAGCAGAATCTAGGCATTTTGGTTGTCTTTTCACCATCCAAACCCACCCTACACTGATCACCAGTGCCTCTTTAGAAAGATTTCCCTGCTTTCAATACTTCTGCTCTACTTGCAACACTGAGTGCTTAAATTTTACTGAAGTAACAGCAGGTCCACAAAGGTGCTATGGAGCTTCTTGCAGGAGTAAGAGAAAAACAAAGATGAAGCCTAAAAGCATCACAAAGTGCTGCACATACTAACTAATCGGCCAAATGTCATGGAAAACCATTTGAAAAGCCTGGGAAGCAGCACTGTCTGGTAGGATTGTGCCAGGAGACACATCTAGGATGATCAGAGATAACTGGGTGGGATTATGAGTATTTTTTCCTTTCACTGACAAAAAGTGTCAAAGTTCCACAAGGGATTTGAATAGGATGGGTGTTCTCTATTCAAATCACATTAACAATAACCCAAGGGAGATAAGGTTTGTCCCTGGCACAGCAGAGCACAAAGCAGTGTCAGAACTTCTTACATGTTCCTCCAAGGAGCAGAGATAAGGCAGGACTGAGAATTTCAGACTGGGACAAGCACAAAAAACTTACTGGCATAGACCAGATCTTTCACTTTGATCTTCTCTCCTGTGGCAGCAGCTTTGTTCCCTCACCACCTGGATTGCCACTGGTACAACAAAGCAAGGGAAGGTGTTTGGCCTGGCAGATTTGTTCTTCTTCCTTAGGTACATGTATCTCTAGTTGCCATGAATATTTCTCTCAATGTCAATTTGGTTCAGGTTTCCCTCTCTGTAACCTCTCAGTGAATCTTTGTTCTTCAGAACCTGTTAGTTTAAACTGGGTCAAATGCTAACAAGCGTGTCAGCTCCCCCTGCCCTTAGGATCTGCCATAAAAGATCAGACCATCAAGCGCTTTGTCCTACTTCTGCAAGAAGCCAATGCCCAATGCTTCAGAGAGGTGGAAAAACCTGCAATTTAAAGGTTACGTCCCTTCCCCTTGCTGTGACACTGTTGCTTCACTTTCCATTTTCTTCATCGTTCTGCCATGAATTGGAAATCCTGCTGCTGTGATGGATTGCTCACTCTTCTGCACAGCTCTCCTGTTCCCTCTCAAAGATCTTTCACAAGCTGCCAAGCCACATTGATTTTCCATTGAAAGCCTCTCCTGTTTTGCTCTAGTATCTATGGGGTCATGAGATCCTGTAGGGTGGAAAGAAGGAAAACCACTAAGATGCAATAGGAACGTTTGTAATGCTCAGAACATTTCAACCCTTGGCTGACTTCCAGTTGAGCAGTGTTGTCAACTCCTTCACGAGGAGCTGGATGTGAATAGTCACCTGAAAGAAATGGGATAAGGATGGGTTAAGGATGGACTGTAAGACCAAAATAAAAGTCATTCTGGCACAAAGTGTGGAAGAGTCTATAGCAGAAGTTGAAAAAAGAACAGCAGAATATTTTATAGAGAGGTTCATAAAGAATGCAATTTTCATTCTCTAAGCTTATGCAAGAAGACTGCTTAGGGCATGAGAAAGGTGTTGGCTGCCTTAGGGTCTAAACCCAAATAAACCAGCTCACTAACCATAAGGCATAAAGCAAAGAACACTTCCCCCAGCCCAATCCATCCTTGCTTAGAAAGCAGATACTGCAGGCACATATTCTAATATCTAATCAAATTATAATACCATTAAAGCAAGTAGCTCACCTTCTATACCTGCCTCATATCTGTAAAGATTAAACTAGAATAAAAGCACATGGCTTTCCTCTGACACATTGTGTAATTATTATTCATACACCAGACCTACAGATAAAGTAAAAGATGATTACTTTCCAGAATCTCTGCCACAGGACCTCTGAAGCTCTGGTGATTTAAAATTTGAAGGTTTTAAATCCCTAATTCCCTATTGTAGCCCATTGCATTTTATTAATTTTATGTACATTCATTATACCCATGCCCTTGCATTGCAAACACATACAGATGCATTCCACGCTTATCTGCTTTCTGAGAGGATCCTTGAGGGAGAGGTTGCATGAGGCAACTGAAATTATGCAATAGTTTATTGCACCTTCTTCCCCCCTCCTTCCTGGGACTGGCTCTGTGTTCCCACTGCCTCCTTCACAAACAAATCTGCAGCCTCATCTGCCTCTCCTGAGTGCATCCAGTTCACCATCAGCAAACAGATCCCAAAACACAGGGAGACATGGAACTGTGTTGTCCATTTTCATTCACATCATCATCACGCTGCAAGCCAGGCTTCTCAGCATGCAGCTCATCCCTCTGCTGAGGAAGCAGCTCTGCTTCATGGCTGGCCTCCTCTCTGGCCTTTCAAACATCCCCCCAGCCGGAATCGGCCTCCTCGAGGGTTTAATCTTGGACGGGGGAGGTCACAGCAATCCCCTGGGCAGATAGGGCACACAGACTTCAGCTTCACACACCGCCTCAGAAAGCACTCCTAGGTGAGTCCTGCGTTTGCCATGCCTACTTTCTGGAGGTTTGTGTCCTTCCTCACCCCGCTCTTTCCTCTCACCCTGTTCAGTGGCACAGTATGGTAAAAAATATGTGGTGATTCCTGCTGATTTCCTCCACTTCTGCCTGTGATTATATACTGAGCTTGTGAGATGCACCTTCTCCTGCCAAGCAACACATCAGTGAGGGCTTGCTCCAGTCCCTCACTCCATGAAGTCAGGAGAAAGATCTTATGTAACCATTACCTTTTGTTTGGGTCAGTGCCAAGATCCTTGGGTCAAAGACCATATTTTGCTCAGAGTAGGGTACACTTTCTGCTCTTTGGGTGTAGAAGACACACAGACTGTTCCCACTGCTACTGAGATAAAACCCAATGAGCAAAGCACTGCTTGGATAAATCACCAGCATGTCACGCAGTAATGGAGGTGTTGTGCTGGGACCATCCAGCTCAAGCAGCCACGCAGAGATTTCCATCTATCTCTGACAGGCTCTGACAGCACTCTCTCACTTACTTGCTGCATGACCTTGGCCAAATCGCTTGTCACCCGACTTGCAGAAGCACCAGACACCCTTCTGCAAATCAGGTCAGCGCACTCCCTGTGTTTCAACTGCTCTCAGGAAAAGAAAGCAAACGCTGCCGGAACATCTGCCAGGCACAGAGCTCTATTGTTGCCCAGGCCAGCCCCTGGCGTTGCACGGGAGGCAGATGCACCTCCACAGGCAGCAGCCCCGATGCCGAGTCCCTGCAGCCCGCGCGTCCCAACACCATCCTCTGCTGACAGACGCCTCTCACGGGAGGCCAGAGAGGAGGCAGGCATTCAGCGAGGACAGCAAACCTCTGTCCTTCGCTTCGAAATAATTTCTGCTCTCTGCTCAAGGTGTTTGCTTCCCCTAAACTCCAATTCCTCTGTTTTCAGTGCTCCAGGACCCCAGTCCCTTACAAACTTTCTGTTTGGGAAAGACCTGAGAAGGTAGAAGAGTCTTGCAACATAATACAGCTGTCCAAGTAAAGCATGAGGAAAAGGCTGTGGGCTTCTTTTTAAAGCACTAGAGCTTCAAAGGCACATATTGTGTCAAGGAGAAAGGCATGAGGGGATCCTGGCAAGCTGCTTGGCCCACCTGCCCTCAGCAATATTGTCTGCAGTGGCAGGGGTTCAGGCACAGCTGTGACAGTGGTCTGTGCTCCCAGTTAGATTATCTCTGGCACTGGGAAAGCTTCCAGAGAAGATGCATTCAAGCTGTCACATCTACCTGAGTAACACCGTTGTGTTCAAAGCCTAGTCACAAATATTGCCTGCCTTTATCTCAGTTACCGAAAATCAGGTAATCCCATGTCTGCCAATACCAGTGGAAGCATGAATCAATCCCACCGGTTTCAAGCGCTGCGGACAAAATCTGTCCATGAACAGCAGGTAATCTCTTTGTCAAAATGCCTTTGGCCTTATTACAAATGTAATTAGAGTCTGATTCCAACTTCCCTTTGAAGCCTTATTCAGTGAGAAGTGCCAGACACCCAGCATCTACATTACAATGCATCCTAGCACACTTGAAAGCCCAAGGGCACGCTAAAGAAATCCAAAGCCATCGAATCCATAGCCAATATACAACATGCAATCAAAGACGGATGAAAAGTATTTCCTGCAATGAATATACATTGCAAATTGTTATGTCATTTAGCAAGGACTGCCTTTGCTCTGTCCTCTGTGATCACATCATTGCAGTGGTGTTATGTTCTGAATCCAGAAGCAGTTCATACAAATCAAGGGTCTGTTTCAATTTCCCTATTAGTGCTTTTAGCAAAAATCTAAACATTTCCATCCACAGGTTCAGCCATGTCTCTCTGCCACTCATTCCTCATGTCCCAGAACAGCACACCTCCTTGCAGTACTTGCTGCTTAGGAGAGTTGCTACTGACAGCAGCTACACTGCAGCTTTTCCGTGCTGGCTGACCGCGCTCGTGCTTTACTGGAAATCGGCTCCGAGCTCACACAGAGGAGCTCAACCAGAAGGACAGAGATCAAAGCAGTTTGCTTCTCCTTGAAGATCATATTTCTTAGTGACTTCCTTGCAAAGCAATAGTCACAACTTATTTAAGCGCCGGATCCATGCTGAGCAATTCCAGCAGTTCCCATCAAGCACATCCTTTGGGGGTGGGAGCATTTAACACTGTCTAATGTGGCAATGAGCTAGCTCAGCACCTCCCTCCAGGCTAAAATTCAGCTGTTACTGGGAAAACCCAGTAAAAAGTATTTTCCCAGTTAAATCAGAGCTATGGGCTTCCTGGTGCTCAACAACACTCGGCAGGGATGAAGGCAAGAGGTGATTGGTAACCTTTGGTGCCAGGCACTGTCAGAGCACCTGGCAGCTCCAACTCTGATGGGTGACAGCCCATGGATGACAAATGAAGGGAGCCAGACTGGAAACACAACCTTGGGATGGCCAGTGGGAGGGGGATGGCTTGCTGGGGTCCATGAATGGACTGGGCAGGACTGTGGGGAGCTGGAGACCCACCCTGCAGTGACATTGCTTGGGCACGGACTGACAGCCCCAGAGGAGCTGAAACAGGGTCCTGTACTGTGGGCAGGGTGTGAGGAGAGTCAGTAAGACCCATTAGGCCCTTCAAGGCCCTGACACTCAGCACACGAGCTAAGTTGTGCTGCTTTCAGTGGTGGAAGTGCTTACCTTCCTGTCTGGAAGATAACAGAGCCTGAATGCTTCATTATTCTTGGCCATTTATTCATATGGAGGATTAGTTCACCTGCAGGTGCTCCTGCCCTGGTTCCCCCAGCACCAGTTCATGGTGCCACAGCTGAAGAGGGTCACAGTGACACTGCTGTCACAGTGACAGAGCTTTAGGGTCGTGGTGACACTGCTGCCTCCACAAAATGCAGCTGCTTGCATTGAAGCTTGACACCTCAGCTGATGAAACCCATGATGTGAGATCACACAGCACAAGGCTGGGGGTTCCCAGGCTCCCTTTGCTCTTTGGAGCCCTGGGAGCTGTGACGAGGAGGTGTCCAAGCAGCTCCCCATGCAATCTGCCCAGCCTTGCAGGTCACAGGTCCAGCTGGAAGCAAGCCTGCTCCCAACAAGCCATCTGGGTGTCACTGCACCATGTCCTCTGCTGCAGGGAAACAAATTGGAGTGTACTGCCAACACACCAAACTTGCAGAAGCTTGAAATACACACAGACATTATATATGGGCTAATGTCAGCTTGAGTTGTTTTGCAAACCAGGCCCATAGAATCATTTAGGTTGGAAAAGATCTTTGAAATCCTCTACCCCAGTCATTTGTCTGTTCACAAATGTGTTTGAAATCTATTGACACAAAAGTGACAGAGTTGCCTGTATCCTAAAGGAGAGGTGTTCCAAACACTCCATTTTATGGGATATGCTGCATAAGTATGGATGAGAAAGCCAGTGGAGCTAACGCTTTGTAGGATATCAATGAAAATTGAGAGGAGTTTCAAAGACTAAATTTTTTCAGCCCCTCATGATCTTTCCATGCCTCCATGTGCATAAACAGTAGCTGTTCTGCCCTTGGTCACATCCAACTTCAGTTTCATCCTGTTAATCATGTGAGGGAGCTGGCTGGTGTTGGAGGGGAGTTTTGTGTCCATTTCTTTCATTGCAGTGGTATCATTTGTTTTCCATGTCCTCTGGATATTAATGCAAAATAATGAATTGCACAGGTCCTGACATAGCATGACCCGACCCTGACTCACAACTGAGTTGCTTGAGGACCCTGACACTCACCCAAGACACAATAGCAAACGTCAGCCAAAAGAGGAATCATGTTGTGTCAGGCCCTTGGGAAAAAGCTTTGTCTAGATGCTCTAGAGAGTAAGCACCACCTGTCTATCTTATCTGTCTCAGATCTCCATTGTTTCCCTCTGTCCCTGGGTCCAAATTTCTGGCAGAGTACCATATGGAAGGTAAAAGGAAAAGTTCTGCTGGTGCCAGGATCTGAACACCAGCGGAAAACTAGAAAATTTGAATTGCAAAAGCAAACCAGCTTCTGTGAACTGATGCAGCTCCCTGAAAACTTGATTTGCTTACCTTGCCCCTTGGTACCAACTGCTGTTAGCATGACCCTTAAAACCAGATGACCAGAGGTACTATGGTTTCAGGATTTGTTTCTGGAACAAGATGGAGCAACTACTCTACTTGGAGAAAAGAGAAGAAATTAGTCAGAAGAAGAATTCATCAAAGACAAATTAGAGATTTAAACATAGTAGTGAATCCAGCCTGCCAGGCAACACAGAGCCAAGATTGGGAAGCATCACTTGCATTAGGGCCCCAGCTGTTGGTCATGATCTCATGCTCCAGACTAAGTGTTGGCTGAGCTCTGGTCTTTGACAATGTTTTTGCCTGTCTGGGAAAAGCTAAGGACTAATATCTACACTGAAATAATGAGATTTGCATATCACCCTTGATATATCACACATGGAGAGAATGTGGGACAAAGCCACAGGGAAGACACATGGGATGGGTTTTAGTGTCCCAGGAAGTCAGGAGGGATGAGGTCATGAAGAATGTCTTTGTGTCATTCAGGAAAACTTAGCTACCTGTTGTCTGGAGACCAGAACAGATACACTCCATGGTGCCTAAGCAGCCTTTTTTCCTGGCTGCCCATATTCACTCAGCTTCCATCATCTTTCAGGGCTTTGCAGGAACACACACAAACAAATGCCAAAAAAATTACAAAACCCCCAAACAAATAAATGCTCTGATGCCAGGCACAACCATTACTCAGCTGATTATCACAAAATATTGCTGGGACCTGAAACTCAGGAGCCCAAGGGTCGTTACTGCACGAGATATATGAGAGCCAAAATCCCACTAGCTCAAGGAGATTTCAACTGTTCAAAAACAAGGCTTGAAAAAATGAACCCTCTTGTTTTAAGAGAAAAACAAGTACCCAAAAATACCCCAAAGAGAAGCACAAGCCACCTGACTCTGTGCATCTTTCCAATCTTCATTCATGCTAAAAACGTACTCTCGTGTCTGACTGCACATGAATAAATCCAGACAGCTGAGGCCAAGAATACTTCAATCACAGACATGGACAAAAGACAAAATCAAGAATGAGCTCAAAGATAATAGTTTTCAACTTCTCACTCTTAGCAACAAGGCTCTCACAGAGGAGAGATTTTCTGTGCCAGAAAACTCGAGTCTACAGCAGCACAAGGGTCAGATTAATACAGTTTCTCCTCAATTCATCACCCCACCTCCACTCTGAAAAATATCTGCACCTTACAAATTCCCCTTCTCACCTCCACTGCTAGAAAGCACTTGATGCCTTCATCTCTGCTAGCTGCTGCTCCTTCCTGCTCCTAACTTAATGCAGCTGGTAAGCCAGTGGGGAAAGGTAATCCTATGAAAAGCACATGTAGGGCTTTCAAGACACATCACAGGTAATATGAGATTGTTATGTAAAGATGCCTATTCTTCATCTGAAAAAGATGTACTGTTACTCTAAAATTGGATTGTAGCTGAAGGCATGACAGAATAACTGAATTGCCTCTCCCTTACCTAGCCAGAGCTCTCAGCTTCAATTTTACCTTAGCTACCTGCACCAGCTACATTCTGATAATGACTTGCTTCCACAGCCTCTGGGCAATCACAAATTGGTCCTGATGTACAAAAATCCTGACTGTTCATGCTGAGTTGCTGGAACACTTTTGACAAATCAACAGCATCCTGAATCTATCCAGGGTCTTTTCACCACAGCAAACTGGAGCAGCTGGCCTTGTCACTGGTACCAGCTGGAAGAGGAACAGTGACCTGGGAAGACCACCAGGCTGCTGAACCACTGGCCTGCCTTCCTTTGAGTTTAAATTTTGTATCTATGAAGATTCATGAGTTGTGGGCTTGCTAATGTGAAGGCAGCTCCTCTCTGCCTTGCCCTCCTCTCTGTCCTTGGGCAGCTCCATTTCTTTGTTATTAATTGGCTCCAACAAGATTTCCCCAGACACTTGGGCAGTTGTAGCATCAGCCAGTAATCCCCTAATTCCCTTGGACACTCGGGAGTCCCTTGTGTGCTACTCTACAACTGCATTTTGCAAGTGTTGCACTCCTCCATGATACACCAAATCGATGTTACAGGGTGATCAAAGACGTCCTTGTCCTCAGAGCAAATTCCAGCACACTTCTGGTAGTTTGCACAGCATACCAGAAATTGTAGATGAAATTCTTAAGATGTCACCATCTAAAGCAAAATGCCTTTGGAAATTAAGCTCTTTTTTCTCATGGACAACACCATTTGATACTTTGCTGAAATAATCAGCACAAAGCTTGTCCTGAAAGGTTAAAAGGTTCACCTAGACTCTCACAAGAGGTATGGCAGCTATCACTGGTATTGAGGCTTTCTTATGTCATGCTAGGAGTCTGTACAATCACAATGAATCAAAATCCGGTTCTAACATCCCTGCCACTGTTACTGGGAAGCAAAGACTTCACCTCTCCTTTTTCACCATAGAAATCACTCATCTGGGAGCAGCCAGACAACTTCTTTGAGAGGCTGGAACTAGATGATCTTTAAGGTCCCTTCCAACACAAGCCACTCTGTGATTCTACGATTCTATCCTTTTAAACTGCCTTTTAAAGTGTGATGTTGGTCTGTGTTAGACAGCAGTGACTTTACTGAGGTTCACATAGCTACTGAGTAAAATCATGTATCAGAAGTTCAGAAAAACTAGATCTGAGAAGATACTTGTTAAAATATCAGTCAAAGAGGCTGGTGATCTAAGTGTAAAAGCTTCCCTGAGAACCATGTCAGGCATAAAATAAAATGTGCAAGGTAGAGCTGTATCATCACCTGTCAGCATAGTGGTACCATATCTTACATGGCATCCTGAGCTGATGTTGATAACATTACTGAGCTTTTATTCCTAACATGGTGGTGAGTATTCACAGGGCACAAACTCCCCGGTTTTATTCACAAATTTGGGTGTTATGAGTGTTTTCAATATCTCCCTTCTTGGAGAGGACCAGAAAGAGCTGCTGAAAGACCTTTGAAACTTCACACTTCCCTTAGGAGCTCCAAGAAATAATGTCCTTCCTTGAGCTGAAACCACAAAGGTCCACGTTTATACAATTCGAGGGATCATTTCTAAAAAGACTGAGTGTGGGTCCTGCTTCAGAAGAGTACAAGGCATGCAAGATCCCTGTAGTTTAACACATCTGTGGATTCCAGGCTCCTTCGTGTGGCAGGAGGAACCAGCTTCTGTCTGGGTGCTGGTCACTCTGCAGCCCAGCATGCAGGGGTCACCTTCTCTCGGGACACTGCGGATTACCCGCATTTAAGGAAGAGATCCTGGTTTACAGGCAGCTTTCCGAGCCCGGAGAGTACATTTTAATTGTAACAAGCTCGCAGATCACTAGATGGCCTCGTAACCTCAGAGATTTGGGCAGAGTCGGGCTTGGGCTCAGGAACAGCCAGGTTTAAACGCCTGGCACCTCAAGTGCTGCAGAAACATCACCTCGGGCAATGTACAGAAGCCTTTTAAAAACGCAGCGGGAGAAATCTGGTACACTTTGTCCCACCGGGAAAGTAGAGAGCCCCTCATTTGTCACTCCAGTTAGATGCTGCTCATATTCCCTAAATCCCAGTAGATGGGACTGGAGATGGGGCAGAGACTAGGTGGGAGCTGTTGGGGAGTCGCAGGGGTCCCAGGGGGAGATGAGCCCATTGGGGGAGCTCTCTGTGAAGCTCAGAAATCAGGGAACTGGAGGGGATGCAGGTGGGTTTGGTTCTGTTATAAATGACAATTTAATGTTGCCTTTCGCATTTATGTATTAGCTTTTGCATGTTATTGATCACAAGTATTCTAATATGGTACAATTTATAATCCTTTTAGCTGCTCATTAATAGAATAGAATATACTCAATCAGTTTATGTATGCACTGTATAGCTTACAGAAATAGTGATGCGATGAATATATTATATCGTTGGCCTTAGCAAAACACGAAATGTTAAAATGCTTCTATGTAACTAAGGGAATGGTGTAAAACAATTATGTTGTTTCTCACATCTGCTGACTGGCCTCTCCAAGTGATAACAGTAACAAAATCCAGAGCACCAGAGAAGAATTAGAGAAGAATTTATTGACTCTTCGTTATCACGGAGCGTGAAACAATAGGATGGAACCACAAGAAGAAATAAAATATATTGACCTAATCTACAGGACGTTATGCAGATAATTCGGGGGTTAAAACCAAACGAAAGAGTTTCTGCAACATCAAAACCTCACCAGAACGTTTGAATAATGTATAAAACTCATGAATATGTATATATCCCAGTCATGTAACAGTATTTAGAGAACGCTATTTTAAGTTAATGGTGTCTTCTTTGGCCAATAGCCAGAAACACCCCAGCGCTGGATATTGTCCCTTTTATTGTCCCTTATTAAACTTCTAAAAATTCTAAAGAGTGAACTTTGTTTTTCACAATTCCTTGTCCCACACCAATGAGTCACAGTCACTGCCAAGTGCAGATGTGTCCCCTTCGAGGCCTCGGAGGACACAGCGGTGTTTGCAGGTGTGTCTGCTGCTCACCTGCCGCAGAGCTGTGCCCTCCCGAGGGACAGCCACAGCACGGGAAGCCTCTGGGGAGAGGCTCTGGGGAGAGAGGCGAGGGGCTCTTTCGGGCAGCAGAGACGGGAGCGGGGCGGGGGCAGCCCGCGGAAGGGAACGCGCGGAGGACAAGGCAGAGGTCCCGCTCGCCCCACGGGCAGAGCCGGCGCCGGGCGCGCTCCGTGCCCGCTGCCTGCGGTAGCTGCTGCTGTCTCCAAGAGGCTGGAGAGCTTTCCCTGGCCCACGCCGGAGTGACAGCGCCCTTGATCTGATGTGCAAAGGGGAAAAAAAGCCCTCATTTTCCCTGCTGTTCGACTGGGACGTGTGTTATCGCTCCTTTTCCCGCGTGGATTTTTATCAGCGTTTTTAAACCCAGGGCTAAGTCACACTGACGCAAGCCTTTCAGAAAAGCCTCTCGAACGCATTAGGAACGGAGCAAGCCCACGGCACCGCGCAGGGGTCCGGACGGGGAGCGGGGCAGGCGCTGCAGGACGGGAAAGAGACCGAGACCCGGCCCCGGCCCCGGCCCCGGCCCGGGCGGAGGCCTCGGCGGCGGCCCCGCGGCCCGGCCGCTCCGGCGCTGCCGCTTTAAGGGCGGGCGGGCGGGCGGGCGGGAGCGCGGCCCGGCCCCGGGAGCGCGGCGGCGGCAGCAGCAGGTACGTGCGGGCCGGGCCGGGCCGGCAGAGCTGTGCCCGTGGCCCGGCCGGGCGCTCCCCGTGCTCCCGAGGCCTGCGGCCGCCCTGCCGCGGGAGCGCGGAGCCGGCGGGCGGCGATGGCGGCGGGGCGGGCCCGGCCCGCGGCGCGGTGGCGTTTGGCCCCGGCAGGGGCGGGCGTGGGGAGGGCTGGCAGCCCCGAGGGGAGGGGGCCGGGGGGCCTCGGCTTTGGACCGCTCCTGCCGCCTAAAGAAGAAGAAAAAAAAGCAGCTTAAATTGCATAGAAATTAGAATTTGGTTTGGGGGTTCGGGTTTTTTTTGCAGGGGGAAGTGAGGTTTGCTTATGTGTTTTGCTACGTTTTGTCTTCTGTACTCGCCCACTGATTTGTAGTAAGATGGGCTGATCATTAGTGTCAAATGCTGGGATATCCACCCTGATTTTATTCCCCGTAAGATGGACAGGCCAGGAGTGTCAAACACAGGGATATCCATCCTACTATCCATCCTGATTTTATTCCCTGTAAGATGGATGGGCCAGGAGTGTCAAATGCAGGGATATCCATCTGGCTATCCATCCTGATTTTATTCCCTGTAAGATGGATGGGCCAGGAGTGTCAAATGCAGGGATATCCATCTGGCTATCCATCCTGATTTTATTCCCTGTAAGATGCATGAGCCAGGAGTGTCAAATGCAGGGATGTCCATCCTGATGCCTTCCCCCACTTAAGCACAGTTTGGCATCTTGAGCGCCGAGCTCTTGGCAGGTGTTCCTGTGCCAACAATTAATTTCAGGAGAGTAACCATCGTGACGGGCCATGCAAAATAAACGCTACAGAATCTCAGCCCTGCTAATTTGCAGCAATTCGTGGAGAAAAGCCAGCATACAGCATTTGCTGACAAGATTTATCTCTCCAATTGATTGCAGTTAACATCATGCTTCCCTTAGGCAGATGAGGATTATAGAGCTCTGCCTTCAAGAAGGAAGGCATTTGCTAATTGCATTCATTAATTACATGGACTCTTCTGAATGGCATTCTCCAATGTGGAAAAATGCAAAATGTTTGATCATGTGTATTTATTTGTAATAGGAACATAAAGCCTTTAGCCAGTGATTTAAACAAAGATTTAGTGGGAGTATCAGCCTAAATAGCAAAGTGTGAAGTTCGCAGTTTAACGTTTTAGTAAGTGATGAAACTAAAACCAGTACCTAAGGCAGAGGCCAGCACACAACAAAAATACTACTAAACAGACAAATCAAACTGATCTAATGAATTACGAAGTGTTAGCACAGTTTCACTGGCATATTCTTCCTGTTGTCCCTTTGTCTAGTTTTATGGACAACCTGCACAGCTATTAGATGGTGAAGCTGTCCATGGTTCTTCTGTTGTGAAAAATTGTCGGGGCTGGGATGAAAGTTGTTTTTCTTCATGCATCATTCTGCTGGTTTGTGAAAACCACTGCAGAAGAGAGAAAACAATTGCAAAACAATGAGTTCAGTTTCTGGTTGGTTTGTACTTGCAGTCTTGCTGTTGTGGAAGCACAGGCCTGAAATGCTCCTCTGGTCATCAGTTTCAGGGAAAGTTCAAAAGCTGTGCCCTGAAGCAAGGAAGTCTGGATTATTGAAAAGAAATTAGACAGCAAGGTGAGGAAGGAAAAAGGACACGGAAATACTAAAGCATGGGTGAAGCAGGAAGGCAGGAAAACATTTCCTCTCCCTTCAGGCCACTTCTTGCTGAGTCTACTTGCAGGATCAGCGTAGGAAAGGCCCAGGGTCTGCAAGAGATGGTGGGTGAGGAAAGTTTGGTAATAAAGTACTGAGAGGCTCTTGCTTTGCCTCTCAGTGCAGTGCTGTGGCTCTCCACTCTCCATTCTCTTGATTCTTAAATGAATCTAAACTCTGATATACCAATCTTTCATTCTCCTTCACTGCTTGTGTGAAGTGCATCACACACCTCAAGTGGTATGACAAGGCCATCCCGCCTGAATGTATTTTTACATTTACATGTATTTAAATGTATATTTAAAAACTTGATTTAAATGTGTTGGATTCAGTTTCTCTCTTTAGGCAGCTTGGAGCATGTTTATATAGTGTCTCAGAGTGGGCTACAAGGATGGAGATCTGCTTTCTTCTACAGCTGACAGCATCCACATGAGACCATTGCACCATAAGACTAACCAATCCTCTAAAATACAGACTGAAATGTGATGAATTGGGACAACTCTGGTTAGGATCAGTTTGGGGTTTTTTTTCTATTTTTGTCAATTTTGGAGCTTTTGGTATTTTTGTCAATTTTGGAGCTGGCAGACTGATAAATCTTTGGGACAGAGGAAATCCTTTAATTGCTTGCCTTTAAAAAATGCTTTTTTATAAAGATTCATCACCATTATAAAACTGGTAATTAATGGTGTCTCTTCAAACAACCTACTGATAACCATTGCTATGTCCACAGGCCCTGCAATGCCAGAGTCTTCCTGCAAAATCTCAAGATTCAGTGGAAGAACCCTAAATGGGAGTAGATTGCTGTGTGTATATCTTCAGGGCAGAGGGAGAGAGATGTTAAAAGGTTGCACATTTAATTTTTAGCTCTATCAGCTGTCCCACTAACTGGTTGTTTCTTAGTGGATAAATTTAGAGTACTCTTCTGACTGGGTCTCTTGATAGCCTCTTCCTCGAATACCACTTCTTTCAGATTTAAGACTGGGCAGGGGCAAGGCACAAGAGCACAGGGACCTCCTCTTAAAGTGCCTGGTGGTGCAAAGCCTTGAAATCACTGGAGAAACATCACTTACGCAGCATTTGTCTCCTTGCAGGAATTGTCACCCATCACTATGAAAAACAACATCTTGTGAGTTTTTTTCCAAGCTTTGTGCCTCATCCCTTGCTTCAGATAAGCTGCGCTCCTGGGGAAGGCTGGTGTCCCTGGGGAAGCATGGCGTTCCGTGGCTGGAAATGGCTCCTCCTCTTGGGCAGGCAGAACACCCTTGCCAAGGTGTGGAGAAGCAGGAGGGCAGGCCCCTCTCTGCTCTGGAGGCGCTGCTGTCACTGGAGCACAGGCAAGTCTCTGGACCCGGAGGTGAGAGCGTTTTTGGAGGAGAACACCGAGGTCACCAACAGCGGGCACCTCACACCAGAGATCCGGCTGCGCCTCCTCACCCCTCGCTGCAGGTTCTGGAGAGAAAAACCTGACCTGTGGCCTTATGGGGACCCCTTCTGGGCAATTTACTGGCCAGGAGGCCAAGCCCTCTCCAGGTATGCAGCACAGTGCACCACAGCTGATAAGTCCAGTGTGCCAGGATGGCAGACCTGGCTCTGCTTGTAGCAACTCCTGGTGATGTGTGTTTGCCTATTATGGGTGCATGATCCATCCCCCTCTGCTTATACTGGAGTGTCCCAATCTCTGCTGGCTGGCAGCGAGTTCCAGCACCTGCTGTATTAAATAACTTCCATCTTTTAAGTAGAAATTTGTTATATTCAGTGGCCGTGCATGTGCTGACAACAGGGCTGAATTTGGATCCGTGGAAGGGCTGTGCAGTTGCCATCAAGGTGTTTAATTCTGTCACTCCAAACAAGAGGATTGCTATTTTTTTGTAACGTGTGTGTTTTTTTTGTTTGAGATGGACAGGAGTGTGGATGTGCCTCTGGTCTGTTGAGAAAAGTAGTTTAATGCTGATGCATTTGGAGTGCTGGCTAGCCTGAATAACTCTCCTCACCTAGGGTTTCAGCAGCCTTATTGTCGAGACTTATTGGGGTTTTTAGTCACATCAGAAGCCACATTTTGATTTTGGCCGCTGACTGTCAAAATGTCTTTAATGTTTCTGATTCCCAAGAACTAGAGTTCTTTTATTTTGTAAAATCAAATCTCTCACTTAAACAGCAGAAAAAAAAATCTTAATTTTTACAGCAGGGAACAACCTGTCAGAGAGTTCCCACATAGATGAAAGGGAAGAATCTGAATGAGGCGTTACTGTTTTTCTGCAAGAAACATAAATAAGAAAGCAGTTTCGACCAGGTAAAAGATGAGTCTTACTGTTAAATTATGAGTAGATTAGACTGCCATGTAGATGAACTGGAGTGCTTCTAAACATGGGGTATATAAAATAGATTAGTTAATCTCTTAATTTTGTTATCATATGATTTGTATGCTCAGATATTTGGGTAGCAATAATAATTGTCTGGCATTTCATTACTTTATTGTCTTACTGTTTATGCACTGGTTAGATGTATTAAGAAATGTCAGAAATCAGTTGCATCATTTGGAAGAGTAAAAAGGGAGCTCAGAAACATATGGTTGCCTCCATAACTGTCCTCCTTTCACAGTTGGCATTTCCACAGCATCAGGAGTCTCCTATTTCAAGCTGCTGCTCTCGGTGTAATCCAAGATTCCTTGTTAACCAAGGAGGCAGAGACACTGTGTGCACTGTGCCAGGGATAGAGCAGCATCCAGCTGTCCTGAGGCACCACGACCAGCAGCAGTAACGCAGTAACCACTCAGCTGGAAACAAGGCATTTGCAGCATTAGTGACATCATGCCCTACACAAATTACTAATGGAAGGTCATGGCAAATCCAAGCAGAGCTCCTAGAAAGGAGAAACACAGCACTTCTGTGGAGAGCCTATGCCTGTCCTTCATCCTGGTGGTAAACTAGGGGCTGTCCTTAGGGGAGTGATGGCCTTAGGGGAATGCTGTTAAACATCTGAGCTGCTGAGCCTCCACACAAATGTCCTGCACTCGACAAGCTTACTAGGCCTCTTGGTGCCATTCCTGCTGGTGCTTCCAGGCCCAGACATTTCCATCCATCCATTCCCAATGTACACCAGTCTTTCTGTTACAGTTATCTGCACTGGAATCCCACTGCAAAAGCTGTGTTTTACCTGTAGCCCTCTGTGAAGAGTCAGCCATCACTCTCCCTGTCAGAAGATAACACAATTGTAGAATACTTTCTTGTTTCTACTTCAAAAGAAGTTATGGAAATTGGTAGTAAATTTATGGCAGTTTGCAGTAATTCGTTTCACCCAGGGCTCTTCTCCCTGACACTTAGGGCTTTCCCTTTGCAGTCAATTGAATTTCAAGGCAGTTGTTAAAGTTCTGAACCCTCTGTAATGGTTATATATGATTCATAGTATTTAACAGTAACTGCTACTTGCCTTCTGTCAGTTCTCCAGCAGTTCAGTTCTTCAGTTCAGCACAAAGGTTTTTCAGGATTTCTCATGGCAGGTGTCAGCAATTAGATGAAGGCACCCTTTCTTCTCACCACAGCTCTATTTTTTTTCTCATTGCTACTCAGGAGCAACACTAAGCAGTCTCAAAGTATTTGCATCTCTATCTGCATGGCTCAGGATAAGTAAGAGGAGAAATTCCTCTTCTTCCAGGCAGTTGCATAAGCAGTGTTTCAGATTGATGGGTGGGCACCATATTCACTGTGAATACATCATGTTTGTTCAGTCAGATTACTTTTAATTTCTACAAATCCTTACTTTACTATTTCTTATGCATTCTGGTGAATTCTAGTTACCTGGAAGTGTCTACCTACCAGTTTGTGTCTACTTAACAGATAAGCTCACTTTTCAGAGAAGGAGTTGATTGATGTAAGATGTTGCTTACTTGGCTGAATTTCTTTTTGTTTGTGGGTGGGGGAGGAGTAAGGGAGAAAAATGATGGTTCTTGATTTCTATATCATCCGAGACAAATGAGTTTTGTGGCAGCTGCACATGTGGAATAGTGTCAAGGTACCACACTTCATTACATGTTTGGCAAGAGTAATGTAAACTTGAGAAATTTGCATGCTCTTGTTCACTGCTTTAACAGCTTTTCTTTTTCAGGTATATTTTAGATAATCCACATGTGGTTAAAGGGAGATCAGTTCTGGATTTAGGAAGTGGATGTGGAGCAACAGCAATAGCTGCTGTGATGAGCGGTGCATCCCAAGTCCTTGCCAATGACATTGACCCTAGTAAGGCTTTTTCTTTCATCTCTGTGTAAAGATACTCATTTTTAAAGCACCTTTAACACAGACTTTGCTCCACTCGGGAGAAATTCAAGTGCCAAACAGAATCCTACGAATGCTAAAAAGAGGGATGGGTTTTGCCGGTATTGGAAGCTGGGTTGTCCCAGCCTCTCTTGGCCCAGGTGTATCTCCACAGCTCCTCAGAACAAACAGGAAAGGTTCTATCAAGGGTTGCCCAGACACCATCACAGCTGCTTCGGATGAGAACTCCAAGCACAAGCAGCAAGCTGGCTTCTCTGTAGGACCATAACATTTCCTGTACTTTCATGTACATCAGGGCCTAGATTTTGCCTTTTTCCTCTAGACTTTGTCTTTCCATAATTACTCATAATTTAATTACTCATTAGTTAGGAATGAAGTATATCTATAGATTAAGGCAGTTATTATATTCTACTTCAATTCCATTATTGTTTTTCATTGGCATCCATTCTAGGAATACTTCTTCCCTGTGTCATGGTGTAATGAGGATCAAATGTCATCACTTCATGCTAGATTTTGACTCATAATAAAAACTGTGGCAGGCCCCTAGACAGGATGAACAAGAACATTTGAGAGATGAAATTGAAACGTGTCACAGAAATATGTAAGGGGGCTGAATTGCAGACTCCTAAAACTTTAATTTTCCTACGACTTTTCTTCAGTTGCAGGAATGGCAATGATCTTGAACTGTGAACTGAACCACCTGACTCCCTTCCCCATCACCATTAAGAACATCATCAACTCAGAGGCTGGCAACTGGGACCTCATAGTTCTGGGAGATATGTTTTATGATGAACAACTTGCTGATGGTCTGCATCACTGGCTGCAGAAGTGCATCAGGACTCACCAGACTGAAGTGCTGATTGGTGACCCTGGCAGGCATCAGTTTCTGAGCCACAGCATTCGCAGTCAGCTGCACAAAGTTATAGAATATTCACTGCCTGAGCATACGAGACAAGAGAACTACGGGCTAACATCAAGTATTGTCTGGAGTTACCAGCCCTCAAACAGCTTAGACAACTCCTGAAGCTGCCTTTCGATGGGATTTTGTCTCAGATGGCTTTTTGCAGGTATAGAAAATGAAAATGGGAATTAAACAGGGAACATTACCTGTTAAAGTAAAGCAGCTTACTGTACCTTCACTGGACTGATTTCAATCATGCTCATTGAGGATTTTGCTCAGTTTGAGGTAAAAGCTACATGCAAACTGTGTTCAAAGGGGCCTGCACTGAAGTGCAGACCTACAGAAAACTTACACGTAGGAGTTTGCATGCTTGATGTTTCCCATGTGTATTTGTGTCTAGCTGACATTACTGTGAAATGTTTTGGATGTCCAGCATACTGCTGTGGGAAGAGAGGGCTGTGACTAGAGGACTACTGCACTGCTTCCACAGGCTTTTGCAATTTATTTATGGAAAATTTCTAAATATAGATAATTATTGGTGTCCTCCGTAAAATTCTCTACTAGTTTATTAGCTCATAATATGCTCAACTTGAAGTGCCTTGCTCTTTTTCTGGGTATCTCTTCTGAATGTCAAAGTAACTAATTTGAATCTCTCCCTTTCCCTCTAGAATAAAAATTTCCTCCTCCTTCAAACTGCCAGAGTGATTATGTAGGAGTTGCACCCAAATCTAAACTCTGCTTCTTGACTGTCAGCCAGTGTAAAAGCTTTAATAAATAGAAAGTGAATAAATAGTACCAGCTATGGAGTAACTTCACCCCCTTGAGAGTAGGGTCAAATTAACTGCATTCCCTGCATTACTGTTTGCAAGGATAAACCAGGCAATCTGTCACCTTGGGAAGCTGCTGAGGGATGAAGAAATCTTTACGTGTGTGACAAACAGAGGGTAACTAAATAAAAACAGGGAATAAAAGTCTGATGTAATTATTTTGCTCTTATCTTGAGGAGATGCTGGACAAACTCCAGAATCATTCTCAGTTTCATCTGCCAAACATGGTAAAAAACCCCCGATCCTCAGGTAAGATGCTGTAACCAATGTCTTCAGAGCAGTCTTAAAGGAAGTGTCAACTTTAGCAGTCAATTATTGAACAAGCAGCGATGGGGAGCTAATAACTGCACCACAGAACACAGTGCACCCACAACTCTCCCACTGCCAGGTGCTGTGGTGGAAGCTTACAAATGTGAAAAAGTGCTCACTCAGAAAACCATGGTATTTGTGAAGTAGGGGGTTTAGGAGCATGGTCAGACATGTGTGGTTCTATAATCCAACAAGTTTTCAGAGCTATCCAAACAGCCAACTTCTAAACTTTAATTTTCAGAACAATATGTGAATATTCTGCAAGACTCACAACAATAACAATGTCCAAACAATAGAGAATATGAAGCGGTAAGCACATCCATGAGGTTCTTCTTCCACCTCACCCAGTGCCTGTAAACATTTGTTGAAAATTACTGTGACCCAAAAAACATTCCACTAGAGTTATGCGAATACTAAACATGTAAGGGCAAACTCAAGCTCTAATGGTGAGAGATTTAAAGTAACTCACATTAAACTTTCCAACCTAGAAATACAGTGTTACCTTGTTGCAGTGCTGTACAGCTTTTAAGCAGCAGGTGAGGATGTACCACTAAGTTACACCTTGAGAAGAGGCTGTACGGGAAGATGGTAAAGCTACAGGCACACTTAAGGACACAGTACTATAAGCTGTATTTGCCATCAACATGACAAATGCAAGGTCATATCAGCAGGGAGAAAAAGGACAACTTTGCCACTGAGGATAGCAGTGGCATTGTTTCACAGAGCTGCCTAAACAGCTATACTATTCAACATCAAAAATAATGCAACACAGATTTATTGTCCAAGAGTTCAAAGGAATGATGGGCCCTGATTGATCCCAGAGATTCCACAGGGAATAACAATAAACTACTCTTTAGCTAAAAAAAGAAAAAGGGGGAAATAAAACCATGTAGATTAGGTTATTAGACCTCTGTCTGGTGCAAGGATTTGCTGCAATGACAGGTGTCAGATGCTTGTGGCTACTGGAACAAAACAAACTTCTTGCACCAATGGTCTGTACTGGTGCAGTTACACCCACAGGGATCGTAGGAACAAATTCATCACTGGGCTGAGCCATGCAACAAGAGTAAGGGATTTAGGTGCTGCTCTTGGAGAAATATGCTTTTACTTACACCTGAACAACTTTTCTAAATAGACTTGCACTTCCATAAACCATATAATCAACAGGAGAAAAAAGATTATTGTCAGACATCATAATATCCTTTAATATTGCCAACAAAAAATATTTTCCATGCAATTAGACCTGAACTTTAAATAGATTAATATAAGACTGGTTTATTTCTGCAACACTTAGGTGTGGCTATGACAAGAGTTAAAGTGAAGTAAACATATTCCTTATGGTTGCCTAAACTCTTTAGAAGTCCAGCTGTCATCAGATCCATGTTGGACCACTGTAGCTAAACTCTTCTACTTCCAAATCCAGAGGTTGAACCCAGTGTTTATAAGGGCTTCATGCCCTTATAAAGCTAAAATGGCTGGCATTAAGGAGCTTAATGCAGAAATCATAGAATTCTCACTAGAGGTTATGCTGGTTCAAGAAAGCCAAGGAACATGACTTATAATTGTGATGAGAGCACTGCTTCATCATATCAGAAATTCATTCTACAATTCAAAAATTATTTTTTAATATGACTATAACTGAACAATATTAATATTTTCAACTTTGGGGCGCACTGGATATATAATGAACTGCATACAGCAGAACACATATTCTACCATCCTGCAACTTATGTGCTCAGACACTACATTTGGTCCTATTTCACTCACAGATACACTTATGAGTACCAGTGTTTTGTTCCCTAAAAGGATTTTCATGTAGAAACACAGGCAAAAGCCAGAACAAATGAAATATTGCCCATACATAAAATCCTTTTCTTGGTCACAGCTACTACTCTGAAATTTGTGAAGTCATCATAACAATTCCAAAGCAAGTTTATGTTTACACATTCACAGGCTATACTTTTGGATGTGTAAAAATCCAGCAAGTATTTGATGGTAAGAACAGAAATCTGCAGCATCAGTAACATCAAAAGAAAGGTACCTACGTTTTTTATTCCAGAAGTACATGGTGAAAGGAGATTGTTACTACTGAAAGTGCATTTGTATTGCTGTTAATGCCACCTCCATTCACCAGTTCTGTCTACTGATATTTGTTAGACTAAACTCCCAACTTTAGACACTTCTGTGTGTCAGTGTTATATCTGCACTCAGTACTTTTAATTGCAAATACCACCCCAGAATACAAACTCAGAACACAGACTTACCTAAACTGGGTTTGTACATGTAGCTAAATTGGTAAAGGATACTAAGTAGCGGCCAAATCTAGCTCTTGGGGAAGCCTGAGCAAGGGCCCTCTAATATTAAATATAGTTTCACTTTCCTCTTAATTAAGTATGATCAATGCAAAGACAGGGCTCCAAGGAAAGTCAAGGGGAAGCCCAGGCAAGGACTGGAATGGCAAGAGAGACCTCCAGTGGGAAGCAGGAGGGATGCAACCCGGTGGCACAAAAGTCACCAGCTCGTTCTCCAAGGTGCTTGTTTGCTCAAGGAGCTCTCCCACCTGTAAACATCACACTCACATGTACAGGATAAATAATCAGTAAACAGTCCAGGTTAGTTGCTTGATTTTGTTTGATATGATGAGTTGCTCTAAAGCATCTCGGGAACGATCTGAAAAAGAACAAAGGAATTTCTTCTTATTCATTCAGAATATAGAGGTGCTGTTTAGAATAGGTACACAACACAGTAAAGGAATTCTATATCTGCATTTATGCTTCTTTTCCTATCACAATATCACACTTCAGATACATCAGTAGTAATCCAAAGCCTCTTGGTTCTTTCTCCAATCACCTAACTGTAAAGCATCACCAACCAACAGAGTTAAAACATCCACAGGCTGTCCTGCTCCATTCCACTGTTTCTTGAATGGATGCTGTTCCACACTTTTGGAACAGAGTAGGGGTTTAAAATGCTCATATTTTTCTGAAGTCTTTGGGTCTCCATCAGCATGCTGAGGGGGTTAAATAAAGGAAGAAAAAAATCCAGTTTCCAAAACAACAACAAAAAATCCCTTGTCTGAAGGCTGCCACATTTCAAAGCAAAACTCTCACCTTGCTTTGAAAATCTCAGTGTATGATGATTATTTTAGCCAGTAAGTTATTATTTGTTTGGGATTACTTATGGAGTACGGTTTTTAGAAAGCAAGAAGGTATGATCAGCAAGTAATTATCTTCTTGTGATTAGACCTACCTGTTATCAGTGGGCATCCATGGAACAGAAAAATGTGTATCTTGGGACAACAAGTAAGGACGGCTTCCACAGCGACGTCTGTCAGATTCACACAACGCTCCATGTGGATTTCCTGTTAGGAAAACAGGAATGACAACAGACTGTCACAGCACCCAGAGTTTCCTTTGCCCAACCAGTTCCAGAGATCACCAACCAGAAGCAATGATGACCTCTGTGCATTGACCTCATATGTGGTCCTGTACAGAACAAGAAAATACCCCAAGGAAAAAATAAGACAGCTTTTCTGTAAAGGGTCTAAACTAAAAACATAAAGGTGAGTTTTCCCAACACACACATACCATTCAAGATATCTGAGAAAACTCTTCAGTGAGATTCCACAGTGTTTGAGTCCCACCACTTTGCCTATGACATTCTCCTACAAATTGGTAGTTCAGGAAAACAGAACCCAAACTAAATTCTGGTGTTTCCCAAAATTTCCCAAAATAGCCTCTGCTGAAGTTTCTGGTATTTCTATTTATCTACATGGTTCCTAAAATAAATCAAAGAACTTCTTCATTAGATTAAATCCTGCTCTTTTCTCCATTTCTCTGCAGAGAATGTACAACTACTGCCTCTTGTACATGCTAGGAAAACATAAAAAGCAGAATAAAGAAACAGATTATTACCAACTTTTTTCCCCTCCTCTAAATTGCCTTACCTATCAATAAATATAACATATAAAAAGAAATGCAGAAAAAAACCCATCAAATCTAGTGAAATTGGGATTTGGTAAAATATATTTTGAAGATCGTACAGTAAAAGTTAAAAAAAAAAAAAAAAGTCTTATTGGAAAGTCCAATTTATAAACTCCAAGGATCTTGAAAGAGGACAGAAATGAAAGTCAGTCAGTAAAAACCCTCCCTCAGAAGTAATGCTGCTGATAATAGTAATTATAATTTTAAAATGCAGGTGGTTTTATTTTGTTCATCCATTTCTTATTAGGTTAAGTCAGTTACCTTTAAATTCTTTGAACATGTTCCACTCACTAGTGCTACAACACCATCATCTGTTACCTGGAGAAAAAAACCCACAATGGATTAAAGCTCAGTTTTTTCAAACACAGCTATTTGGATGCAAAAATCCTATTAATTTATTCACTCCCTGCAGTCAATGAATACACTTAACATTACAGTATTTTCTTCCCAACTAAACTTGTAGAGAAAATTATCCAAGGTGGTTTTTTTTTCATTCTATTAAATACTGTTGCATTTTCCTGCTGTGTGATCCAGCCTGGCTTTCTGCAAGGATGTTTCCAACTGAACTGCTATTTCTGCAGCTTGCTTCTCTCATTTAACAATGGGTACACTAATATGCTATGACCATAGCACTTTTAATTTATAGGTTTAAAAAGCATTTCTGCTCTATCTAGACCAATTTGGGTTGGGGAAAAAAGTAATCATAGCAGAAAAGTAAACAAAAAAAAGGTGTAAACATGTAGTTACTCAAGAAGCTTTTACCTCATTTAAACTACATATAGGGAAACAGCTATTTTCTAAAAAGGAAAAAAAGCAAGGAAATAAAAAAGCAATGAAGTAAATCTGGAGAAATGAGAGTTAAATGGCAATAAATAAAAATTACTGAACAAATATTAAGATTCTTATGATACCCTACTTCTGTACAAATCAAAAAAAGAATAGCATCTAAAATAAGAACCTCCTACATGATTTCCAGAACTGACATTTTATTGTGAATGCTCAGTACTGGACTAACATTCAACATAATTACTTACCATCAGTGTCAATTGAGTGCTACACTTACTGCAAAAAACCTTTCTCTCACTTCATTATCCCACTATAATTATGAAATATTTTACAGGATTGCTTTTGCAGCTTGTCTCTCCCTTCTCATGCTAAATGCTGTCATTCCTGACATTTAAAATGTCATTCTTTCAGTGGTGACTCTGTAGCATAACTCTGACAAGCACAATCACTCTTAAACTATCATTTAATTATGGAGCGTTTACTTCTACGAGGGGCTTGTATTGTTTGACATCCTAGATTATTACCACATCGGTTTGTCCTAACTGAAAGCAGGCACTAATCTGTCCAAGATTCTACTTTCTTTAAATGGAATATTTTGGATTATTTTACAACTTAAAGAAAATGATTGCACTAAATACATATACTAAAAAAACCCCAAACCCTAGGTAGATTCTAACAAAAGTTTACCTTTGGTTCACCATACATGCTCTGATACCAAAATGTGTATTTTTCACCAGTAAGCAAAATACACCTTTCCTTTTCCTTAAGAGGCAGAAATTAGAAGTAAACTATGGTCCTAAATCTTGTCAAGAGTAGAGCTAAAACAATCCCCTTTGAATTTTATCATGACAATCTTAAAAAAGAAACACAAGTCAATTGGTCAATTGCCACCGTAGCTACCTGAGTAGATGAGAAGTCCACACTGTGAAGAAATTTGCAGTTTTCTCCCAGTGCCTGCAGAGATGCATCCATGATGCCCGAGCAGCTGCCCAAGTTCACTATCTGTAGGAATTGGCAGTTGAGTGCAAGAGCCAGAACTCCACTGTCAGTTATATCACAGCACCTTTTGAAAGACGCTTCACGCAGGTACGGACAGGATAAGGCCAGTGCTATGAGTCCTGCCAAAGAAACAACACTTGAAAGAGTTAGTCATTCTTTAACATAACCACCATGCTGAGTGCAAAGGCTCTGGAACAAGTTTTGAGGAAGGAATAATTAAAATAAAGTGCAAAACATGCTGAGCATAGCATGGTTTTACCAGAAATCTAGCAGGAGAGTAACCTGATAGCTCTCTCCTGAGATAATTAGTGCTCTAGGGCTGAAATTTACACCTCTGGAGAGACTTTTAATTAGTACTGGGGTGGCACTGAGGATTTTTTAAAGCAATATTTATCCTAGATATTTTCTTTTTATTCCAATCTTGTTGGGAAAGATGAATGTTTGACAGGAAAGTTGCACAGATCTGTATGCTTGGCAGAAAGCTCTCTGAATGTAGAATATGAGAACAGAATAGAAATGAAAGCAAGTTTTGATACAGAAGAATAAAATATGTTTAAATTAAGAATTGCTGAGCCTGTTGTTACTGGACAACTTAGAAAGCAAAGGTTAAGTCGAATTGGAAGGAGGTTTTATGGCTGGAGCAAAAGATACGTTGACCACAAACAAAGAAGATGCTTTCAGCAAGCAGAAACAGGTCTTAAGCAAAAGATACTACAGGCAAACAAAAACCATGTTTTCACCAAGTACAAAAAAAGTCTAAGGATTTTGCACTGCAAGAAAATAGAAAAATAACTTTAAGCTTAGACTGTAACATAATGTGGTAATGATAGTAATGATAGGCTAGAGGTAATGGTAAAGGTATTGTGTATGATGCTGATTGGTTTTTATGCATAAAGATGCTCAGCAAAGAAAACTATATAAAGCATTGTAACCAGAACTAAACTGGCTTCAGGCTAGCCTATAGGCTGTAGCTGGCAGCTTTAGGTCACCCATGACTGCTGTAAAATCTTCTATACAATAAACAGCATTTTGAAGAGCTGCCTTTGCCCAAAGATCCTTCATGGATGTATCTTCTACACAATCTAACAAGAAAAATAAGGCAGAAATAAGATTCCAGTTATCTGTGCACAGATAACACACCTTCTGAAGTAATTCCAAATCTGTTCTCCTTGCAAGAATTGAGGTTGATTTTTTTCAGCTGCTTGCAGTTATAAAGCTGCAATAATGCATTATCTGAAATATCACAGTCTCGGAGGTCCAGAGATTCCACAGCAGGGTGCAATACCTGTAAAGAAAACCCACCATTTCAGTCAAACTCTGCTATGCCATCAAACATGTGCATTTTTACACAAAATACTTGTAATATTAGACATCATAAAGAAGTTTGCAATACAGGGTGGGGTTACCAGTCCTAGGAACTAAAAATTGAAGAAAATCTGGTGTATTTGTGCAACAGTTCAGCTCCTGTAGCATGAGCTGTTTCTGTGACATATAGAGTAGGAACACATTTACTGATACTTAAACAATGGAAATACAATCTTGGTGGTTCACTTGCTACACGTGTACCCAGGACAACGCCCTCAATGGCCCTTGCTCAAGTTGCCACTTGCTATCACAACTTTGGGGGCAGAAATCTGCAGTGCAAAAAAAAAAATACTGACTGTGATCAAAACTTCAACCTGCATAACAGGTAAGAGTGATATTTGGAAGGTGTTTTCCCCACAGTATTTTTCTCACCTGCAGACACTCTTTTGCTCATAAACAAGCACTTTCATTACCATACCATGAAGCTGTACCAAATCCTCATTAAATGAGATCTCTCACTCCCACAAGACCCAGACTGGAATTTTTGTGAGATCTTTCCCAAGAGAACATTTATGAAATTTAGACCCAAAGCGTTGGAAGGCCTCAGATTTTAGTAACAATAGCCATATACTCCCTTCAGCTTGTCACTCCCTTCCTTAGTTCCCAGGGATAGAAACACGAATTTCCATAAACTAGCAAAGATAACAGCACAGCTGACAGGCTTGTTAAAGACCTATCCCTCCTGTTCACTCTAACAAGGTACAACAAAGATATTACAAGGAAAACTGGCCGCTTTGTAAATATAAAGTATTTTTAGATAGAGGGTTGTCTGGATGTAGCACACAAAAAAAGACATTTGAAAATTCAGGCTTATATTCTGTGGACACATGCTGAATGGCTTTATAAAACTTGATGGTAAAAGAGATTTAGAATAAAGAGTTTGGCATGCACGTGGAGGGCTGCTCCAAGTAAAAAGCAGAGTAAGGGGAAAAAAAGATGCACGGTAACACAAATTTGGACAAGAACAAGGAGGTAAGAGATTAAATAGAAGTTTACAAAAAAGTTCAGATTAACAGAATTTCAACTGAAATTTAACTTCAAGCAAAATTCTTAAAAAAAAACCCTGAAAAACAGAGAAAAGACATGAAGGACATGTATGAAAACAAATGGGAAACTGCCAGCAAAGAAAGCTAACGTATAACATGCCCAAGGAAGATGATGACAACTAAGGACAGAATTGCAGTAAATTGCAGGAACAGAGAAAGGAAAAAGACATGAAAAAAGAACCAGAGCAGAATTTCCCAGAGTCACATGGAAAATAGGCTCCAAGAGGCATTGATCAACTGCTGAATGAAGACAAATACAGAGGAGACTTTAGAAAGAGACAGCAGAAAAGTCTGTAAATTAAGGTCTCTAGTTTATTTCCAGACTAAAAATATCCTTATGGATTTTGCACATTCATACACACACAATCACATGGCTTTAATTATATAACCTCTTAGGATGTTTTGAAATTATTCCTTACTGAAAAGCTAGCGTAGACCAGATTTTGTCCAGTCAATTTTTCCAAAATAAGATAAATTAGTAGGAATTTGATTTTTATTCAAAGACTTACTTTGTGTAAGCACAGAATCATTTTATCTAAAGCTAAATTGTTTTGTTTGTAAGTTTTCCACAGTGCTTCTGCCTCTAGTCTTGGCTCCACTATCTTGACTCTGAGAAACTGATAATATTTGTCTCTTGAGTTACAGGTCAAAGCAGGAATGCACAGGGAGTCATTCATTTTCTGTTTCACCAAGGCCAACCTTTAGCTTCCCTCAATTCTCACGCCTCCCTGTGAGGCTGAACAAGATAACAGTAAACAGACCGCAAAACAGATGTGCCCCTGAATTTACAGCTGAAGAAATGCCATTAACTGGTGTCATACTGAAACACTGACACACATCAGAGTGCAAAAGGGATGGGAGAACTTGAACTATCGATTTCTCGTTCTGCCATCCTTATATTTCAAGGAACCAAAACTTAAATAAATGATATTGAGATTGTGTGCTTAGTGTCAATAGAATTCTACCAACAGAATTCTAACCAGCTGGTGAAATCCTTTATATAATATACATAATAAATTATGCATGAGCATCTCGAAACACACCACACTCAGGAACAGAATGGTGTGCAAGAGAGGCTACTTTCCCCTCCCAAAACAGACAGTATAGTTTTGAATGCTTACCTCACTGATATTTTCATCAGTTATTTGCCCTTGCCTACTCATTAATTTAATCAGTTTATCTTTTATATTGGGTGGCAATGATTTAATATCTGCAGAGTATCTGGAAAGGTTCTTTGTCAAACACTGAAGGCATCTGAAATAAAGGAAAGTTACAGTACAGTCAAAAAGAGGCATTACATAGTAGAACTAGAACAATCAAGCCACAAATTGTCATCTTCTGCATCCAGCTCTGGTCCCCTCAGACCTTAGCAGTTTCAGCTGTTCCATGTTACTACTGGAACAACAGATGAATAGCTGTTGCCCTTTGGGGTCAAGCTGATCTTTCTGTGAAACTGTTTCCTAAGCAGCTGAAGGCAAAAATCAGCTTCTCAACCATTTTTTTTCTGCGCCTTCCTCAAGCTGTCTCTGAAATTCGCAGTTGCAGTGTGAGCTGTTCAGTGTCTGATCTGAAAGAAAATCCCCTTGACCAGAGCTCTGAGGACACAGAAACAACACTGCCGGGACAAGTGGCTGTGTGCAGGGGGCAGCAGCAGCCTGTAGTAATGTCAAACTAAATTTAGCATATAACCTCAGCTCTGGAGTCCCTACAGGCAACTGGTTTTGCAACAAAACCTTGTCTGGCATCAGAATGCCACCAAACCGCAGGAAATTAAACTCATACCAAATAAAAAGAGGTCAAAATAGTAATGCTTTATAATCTGAAGGGTAGCACAGATTTAAGGCGGGAAAGAAGCAAGATTTCCATCATGGAAGCACATTAAAAAAAAACCCCACAAACCACTGAAATTCACACAGTATAGAAAGAGCACCTCTAGCAGGTCACTGTAGAGGACACTGTGTGGAGGAGACGTTTCAAGCATAATCTGGGCAGTTAAACCCAGGTCTTGCCTGCAGAGACCCTTATACACCAAAGCACACACCAGGATCACCTTGAACTCATTCCTGCAGAGAGGGAACATCAGTGACTGCTGGATGAACTTGGCTGACTGTCCAACAGAGAAGCCTGTACCAAGCTCTGCCTCAGTACATGTAGGCTACACCATCCACATTCTTTGTTTTGAGATTAAACATCTTATCTATACACAACATTCCTCCGCTTGGCTGCAGTAATTGAGAATAGTTATTTACCTCTTCAAAAAAATAATCTTATCAAAGATAATAAATACACCATTGATTATCATTTCTGAAAACCACAAACATGAACCTGCTCACAGGCAGGATCTGTGCAACATGGTGAGCAGAAAGCAGGGGTTTGTCTCGCTAATGCAGCTTCAAAAGGGGCCTCTAAATCTAAGAAAATCTGCAGAAAATACTCCAAACCCAGCACAGATACATGGAAATCAATGTCAGCTATGCCAACTGTCTCTTACCATGGCATATTAAATTTACCTTGAATGGTTATTAAGATTAATCACGTTCTTTTCAAAAAGCTGGTTGATATTCTCATAGTACAATACTGATGTACAATTTAAACAATTAATCATTTAAATTATAAGGGTCTTCACAGTAATTCTACTTTATAGGAAACTGTAAAACACTTACTGGCTACAATATGGCAACTATAATCTTATCTTCAGTGCTTTAAGGTACAAATAACAATCTAACTGTACTCTTTGCTAGCTATTTTTCTTTTATCTTTCAAATGAAATATAATATCCTGTGCTGTTTCTAACTTCCTCCGGAACACAGAGGAATTTAACATTGAAAAATAACGCAGACAACAGAAATTTTCAGTTCCCCCTGGAGCTGCAAGATAGAGCTTAAAGACTAACTAGCAAATTAGATAAAATAATAAAAAAGTAGACATGCAGGATACAAAATGTAGCTGGGACCAGTGGATAAACCGATGTGAAAAACGAAGTTCAAGCTTTAGAATATTTTTTATAAGTTTAATAAGGGGATAAAAAGGGACACTGTCCAGTGCTGGGATATTCCTGGCTATTGGCCAAAGAATGCACCAGTAAATTAAGGCAGTGTTATCTATATACTGTTACTTTACCGAGGTACATACATATCCCTAAGCTTCATACATTATTCAAACATGCTTAGGAGCTTTTTATGTTGTGGGAACTCTTTTGTTTTGGCTTTACATTCTGACTTATCTGCATGACAACCTGCAGATCAGGTCAATATATTTTGTTTCTTCTTGTGGTTTTATCCTGTTGTTTCACACTTCCCTGATAATGAGGAGTTAAGTTCTTCTCTAACTCTTCTCTGGTGCTCTGGTTTGTGTCACTGTTATCTCTTGGAGAGGTCAGTCAGCAGATGTGGGAAAACAACATGAATTGCTTTACATGTTCTCTTAGTTACATAGGAGCATTTTGACATTTTATTAAGTTTTGCTAAGGCCTACAATATAATACATCCATTACACCACTATTTTTATAAGCTATACGGTGCATATATAAAATGATAGATTATATTATATTAACACGCAGCTAAAAGGAGTTATAAATTGTGCCATATCGGAATACTTATGAGCAATAACAACATGCAAAAGCTAATAAATAAATGTGAAAGCCAATATTATATTGTCATTTTAAACACAGATAATGAGGAATATAGTGGCTTTTGTGCCGAAGTTATGTAACAAGAAGCAACAGTGCATGCACTAAGAGAAGTTCAAGGCAAAGTCACCCTTTACAACATTGGGGATGTAATATATGGTGTGAAATAATTTGTGTTTGTAATCTATGATATGAAATAATTGGTGTTTTATAAAATATACGGTGAAAAGTCATTCAGGCTTGGGAATAAAAAAAAAAAAAAAAAGACGTGTTCAGGAATTGTGAACGCCCCTGCCAGGAACCCGGGAAAGGACCAAAATTTGCAATAGAAAGAAGGGTGGCACCAAAAAGAGATGAACCCTCTCGGGAGATGGCTCTGACAACGACACAGTGATTAACACTCGATAGGGATCTAATCTCCATCATCCAGGGCGTGCATCCCAATACCGCTTCCCAGATATCAATCAAATATTCACCCCTTCTCGGAAGGCTATTCAGCGGACCAGCAGCAAGGAAAAGAGGCTACATGAACACGTTAAAGAATCAAGAGAAACAAAAGAAGTAGGAAGCATCCACTGTCCAGCCAAAAACTGTATATAAACAGACACCGCAAGGACTGAATTGTGAACTCAGGGAGCTTCGGTGCGACAGAGGCCAAACCTGAGGTTCACCCAGTGCCGACCCTGGGCTCAGCACTGATTTTTGCACAAGTTTCTCGGATTTCTATCTTGCAAATTTTCAATAAAATTCTTTATTGATATAATTGGCTAATCATTTATTACAGTCACCCTTTGCAACATTGGGGACACTTGGTGACCACCACACACCCCTTCAGATGATCTTCTAGGACCACAAAAGGACTTCCAGTAAGACATGGATGCATGCAAATTAGTTCTAGGAAAGTGATATTTATGTATTAGCCAGGAAGCACGCTTTAAAAAATACGTACGAGCACTATGGAATAAACCTCTTGTAAAGTGTCATGATATACCCACTCAGTGGAAAAATCCTCCAGATGTCTCCAGCTATGCAACAAAGAATGCCTACTTTCTAATACTTCAAATTGTCTTAGAAATTTTGTTTTCTAGACAAATTTGGTATCAACATGGAGAAAAACTCAGAGCAAAACACTATTCACTGGATTCTGTGGGGGCAGGTGAAGCCAGAGCTCTTCAGCCGTGCCTCCACACCCGGATCTGTCAAGGGTCATCCTGTTACCTCCCCGACACACCTCGTCACTGCCTGTCACTGCCTGTCACCTGCCCTGTAACTCCTCCCCAAGGGGCACCTCTGACAAACCCTGCCACCTCTCCTGCAGCTCCTGAGCGCCGCCGAGCCCTGCCAGCGCCCGCACTCGCTGCCCCCGCTCCTCCACCGCCGCCTCAGGCCCGCCGAGCCATCCCCGGCCTGCCCGCGGCCCGGCCCCCTGGCAGGCCGGGCAGGCCACAGGGTGTCGGGGCGGCACTCACAGGTCCAGGAGGAGCCGGACTTCCTCGCCGGCGCCGTCCCAGCTCATGGCGGGGAGGGGGGGACGCGGCGGGGCCCGAGGAGCGCGGCGGGGAGCGGGCAATGCGGGCACGCCGGCCCGGCCCGGCCCGGCGGTCGGTGCCGAGATGGCGGCGGGCCCGGCGGGCTGACGGGAGATGTAGTCCCGCTGCCGGCCCGCCTTGGACCGCCTCGGGCGTGCTCGGGGAGCGCCTCCTGAAGCGGCCTGGAGCGGCCTGGAGCGCTGAAACACCCCGCAGCCGCAAAAACAGGGCTCCCACGCCCCATTCCCAGAGCTCAGTAGTTAGGAGAAAGTGTTCTCCTAAGCCTGGAAGAAGGACAGGGGAGGCTGGGAGCCTTCAGGCAAGGGCCACAGTGGTTTTAAGGGCCTTTCCCTCCTTGCTGCCATCAGTGGAGGCATTCCACAGCACCGGGTTTCCTATTACCGCCATCCATCTGCAGCGATAAGAGCCTGCTGTCTGCCAGCTCTTTCGTCCTGCAATTAATTTTGTCTTTGCTTTTGATTTTTTTTTTCTTTCCTTTTTACATTTCTGCCTATATGGTGTGGTATAAATTGAGAGCATGCAGTCCTTAGAAGCTAGCAGCATTATGAGTATATAAACACTGCATCATCATCTTCGGACCAAAGACCCACCATCTACTTGGAATAAATGAGGAGCTTGACTCAGCCAATATATCAAGCTATAATCAATGTATTGATTCATTAGTTCAAATGATACAGTGTGAGCAAAGCAGCGTGGGGCTGGGTACAGTGGAGCGGGGTCTCCCCTCCAGCTGCACACCGACTGCTAATTCTTACTGCTATTTATTGCATGTTCATCAGCATTTCTCAGCAGTTTTTTCTGTGGTTTCCTCCTAGTTTCTATTTGTGAATTCGATTTCTATACACCTTAGGGTTGAAGATAAGTCCTATTTCTATACTCCATTGTGATCAGTTCCTGTTTGTGATGTCGAATTTCTATACCCCGGGGCTGTAAATCAGTGCTGGTGATGTCCATCTTCCCTCTTCAGAATCATCCATCTGCAATGGTGATGTCCAGCTTCCTTTTCCAGGATCGTAAATCAGTGACGGTGATGTCTAGCTTCCCTTTCCAGGACTGTCCAGTTTTCCTTTCCAGGATCATCAATTCTTAGCTTGGGATAAGCTTACTTCCCTCTTTTGTTTAGGTGATTACAAATCCTTCTATATTTTCTAAAGCTATAGTTCAAAACCTCTTTTTACAAAGCAGATTAAAGCTTATAATAATTTTCTTTTCAAAAGAAAATAGTATTAATACTTCTGCATTCTTCTATCCTACATGTTAAAGGCCTATAAAACTCATATTAACTAAAACCCTAAAACTTATATTGTGAAAACTTTAAAACTTACATTATTCACTTATAAGCAAGCAAAAATATTTATTCAAAAGCCCCTTTCCATGTCTCTTCTAGTTGTTTATTAAAGCTCATCTTTATAACTGTTCCACATTTCACAACTACAACTACACAGGCCACCTTTATCTACCTGACACGAAACACAACCCCACATTTCACACTACTCCTACTAAAAAGAATATGTGATTGACTAACAGAGGGAAACGCCTGCCCATTCTCACAAAATTACCTGAAAGATCCATATCTAAGAGAAGCACGGGTTGCTGCTGATGCCTGATGTGAGAAACAAAGCCCAGTCCTCAAAATTTTAAGAGTTTAAAAAGGGATAATAAGGATGATCAATAACGCAAAACTTACAGCGCTTGGTGCGTGCAAGAGCCAGAAGCACACCAAATTCTTTAGCAAGCAGTCCTTTATACTATTACAGCTGCATTACTTCCCCAAATGACTTTGCACATTTCTGTTTACCACAGCTTCACCTCAGGTTGCCACAGCATTGTGTAAGTCCATGGCTACAGTCTCCGAGGGTCCATCAGGGAAGCAGTCTGGAGTGGCCTTCTGATGCCACTTTAGACTTGGTATTTTCCTTTTATGTTATCTCACTCTTTACCTGGGCTATCTCAGTTATACATTTTGTAAGAGCAGTCATATCTTGTGATATTTTTTTCTTGTGATATTTTTGCAAGCATGCTTACACCTTGGGATAGCCTTGCTTCGTGCACAATTTTAGTTATATAGTTCACAAAAGGAATTATAATTTGCAGTACATCTACAGAAATGGTTACAATTTATAATCATTTCCTGAAGCAAATACATAATAGCAAAAGCCAACGATTACATAGCAGGTTGCAACACCTGATAAGTTTGTTAAGTAAACAGCTGAAACATCTGGATTAACAAATAAACCACAAAGATGCTGATGCACGATGATGCTGCAAGGCCTACAAAATATAGAATATTGTGATATTGGATATAGGATAGTGTTGCTATGGTTTTCGGACGGCACAGAAATAACAACATGACTCTCCATGATGGTAAAGATGAGAGCAAACTTTATTCTTCTAAATTCTACTTTTATAGAGTAGTTCGGTACAAAGAACATGATTGGTTATTCAGCGTCTACACCCTTTAGTAAACATTTCTTTCCAGTAAACACGTTGGAAAAACACCACCTGCGGATGGTTTCTCACTTCCCAAGGTTTGTTTGAATTCCTCCTTTAGATTTCTCAGGCTAACATGAGAAAGTTGCTCGCCTGCCTTTCACACAGACACTAGCAGAGCCTGAAGCCTAAATTCAGACCAATGTCAGGCCCACATCTCCCCCTTTTAGTTTTTGCTGAGGGCGGCGTCTGTGTCTGTGTCCTCTCCTGCAGGGCCCTTGCAAGAGAAAAAAACAAACATGACACCAGAAGTCCCTTTAGTAATCAACCAATCACTAAATAGAACTTTCATTGGGCACCAACTTAAATGGTCAGGGAAGTTCTGTGGCATTTGGTGTTGACCCTTCATAACCATGTCCATGCACCAGTGTCAAGCTTAGCTATTTACTAATTCTAATACAGAAAAAAACAAAACATCATTAGCCTGCTCAAAAATGGCAGTCTAATTTGTCAAGATCCATCACTCTAGGAATCATCCTTTCAGATAACAAGGGCTTTTTCTGCCTTTTAGCAAAGGACAGTGGTCCTTGCATTACCTGCAACCGCAAACTGATTTAATTTTCCAATTATTTGGACAACCTGAGTTGACCCTTTTTTTTTTTTTTTTTTTTTTTTTTTTTTTTTTTAAATGCAAAAATGCATGTGATGTTTGAAAGGGCAAAGACCCATTGCAGGATGTGCAGGACTGGACCACTGGTCACTCAATTGGCCCATGATACCTGTAGGATGTCACCTAGAAAGAAAGAATAAGAATAATAAAATTAATAAAAATATCAATAAAAAGATATCTGACTCCAAAAAAAAATCTACATGATCCCAAAGACCAGAAAGGCAAAAACCACAAAGTGAAATAACAACCCTTAATAACTACAAAACATACACCGAAGGCACGTGAAATATTACCTAAAATACAACTACATCTATGTAGGAAACTTAAATGAAACAACATCTACATTAAAACACATGAAAAGGAAATGTCCATTGAGACAAGATGTTGATCCTTAGCATCACTGGATGTCTTCTTGAAGTCTGGAGCAGGAAGTGACTCGAGGAAGATCGATGAAAACAGGACCATGCTGCTGACACAGGACTTCTGTTGTCTCCATAACTTCCAACCACATGGTCATCTTTGCAGTCTATATGACAGCCACTAAGGCTATGCAATGTCCCTTTTCACTCCTCAAAGGTGATGGGTAACACGACTGCTGAACCTGCTAATGATAAAACACAGGCACATCTTCCCCTTAAATTAACAAACTTGTCAGGCTCCACTGCCCTAAACTGATAACTTGTCAGACTCCATTGTCTAAATTCAACATCCAGGTTTCAGAATTACTTTTTCTTCAGGTTCATAACATAAATGTTACATTGTTGCCTGTTATCTTTTTGATAATAATTTTGATCAGCCCAGGAACTGCAAAAGCTGAAGTGCTTCTTTTCCAGTGAGATCCTGTTCATCCTTCCCGGGCAGGAATTCCAGGTTCACCTCAAAGATCAATTCAGCTATTATATTTAAAGGTCAAATTGTTGAGTCAAATAACTCATATGTAATTTTTTGTTAAAAATCTGGGCAAACAGGCAATTCCCATCCAGAGAGAGCCAAGGCATGGCCAGTGCCCAGCTCTAACTGCAGAGGAATCCCTTACACCAATTTTAAAAACAAACTTTCTAAAAATCTTATAATAAGAAACTAATATGGTAATTGACACCTCCTAAATTTGTCAGGGTAGAGATGCTCTGAGCTCAGCAGGCTCTTGAGATGGTCTGTGACCAGGATTGGAACTGCATCCCAAACCGTCAGGACAGAGGAGGCATTCTTACAAACTCAGATAACCTTGTCTGGAAATCTGAAAATATTTAGAAAATCATGAATGCAAAACTAGCATAGACAGCTAGGAAACAAGGAAAAATTCTTGGGTGACACGTGTCTTACAGGCAATTATAGACAAATAGCAAAGTACATGAGAAGAAGAAGCAGAAGCAGCAGCCGGCTGTAGAACTGTGATAACTTTATCATATCTGTGAATTCACATCAAATATCTTAAAAACTGAGATAACACTTAAAACTCATAACTGACGGTTATACTGTAGAATTATTAATAATTCTTGTGTTATCTGCGAAAGGTAACAAAGGTTGCTTATTTGTTTTTTGTATTTCTTGTCATTTTTCTTCTATTATGAACAGGCATTTAAGGCTCCAATTCTGTTCACAGAGACGCCTCGAGAAGAAATGTTTTGAGGGAGGGGGGGAGGGAAAAAACCCAAACAAAAATCAACTGTCCCTCTAAAAGGAAAAGCTTCTGCTCACCTCAAAGGCGACGAAGCTATTTGGCCCTCCCTCAGTGGGGCTTTGGGGGCTCAAGGGCCCCAGGGCCGCCCCGCGGAGCTGGGGGAAATCCAAACAAACGTGGCCCCCATTTTTCTGTAAAGGAAAAAGCTTCTGCTCACCTCAAAGGCGACGAAGCTATTTGGCCCTCCCTCAGTGGGGCTTTGGGGGCTCAATGGCCCCAGGGCCGCTCCGCAGAGCTGGGGGAAATCCAAACAAACGTGGCCCCCATTTCTATGTAAAAAAAAAAAAAAAAAATTCAAGCGAAGCAACTCCCACAGCATTATCCGCTGTCTAGAGGAACGGCAAGTTCCTCGTGCCCTATTCGCAGTCAGCCGCTTGGCCCGCAGGGAAGGAGTGGGGGAGCGAACCCCGCCGCTCATGGCGGGGGGAAGGGGGAAAAGGAGCGAGGAGACCGCTCCTCGGTTCCTATGACGACTTGCTGTGCAAATTCACGCGGGAAGGAAATGGAGGGGAAACAGAGAGGGGACAACAGAGCGGGGCTCGGCGGAGCTCAGCCCGCCGCCGCCCTGCCGCCGCCTGTCTCGAGCGGAGAGCCGGTGGCCCCCCTCACCGCCCTGGGGGGAAGCGGGGGGGGACGAAGAGGCAAAGCTGCTCCAAGCCGCCCGTCTCAGCGGCACCGCGCGGGGAAGGGACCTGCGCGCCCGCGGGGAGGGGGGGAAACCGAGTACGGAAAAACGAGAGAGAGAGAGAGATTTTGCAGCCGCTGCAGCGCCCTGGAGCAGGGCGGGAGAAAAACCGAGCGAGAGAGAGAGAAGGCAGGGAGATCGCATCCGTGCTGCCATGCCTCTGTCTCGACCGCACCCCCCACCCCGCACAAGGGAAAGAACAAAGTTAAAACACAGAGACACAAAGAAAGACAAGCCCTAAACTCACACAGGCAATCATAAAAACAAGCACAGGTAACGTTAAAAGCATAAAACACTCATAAAGTGAACTTTTCGCCCTGAACACACAGAAGGATACAGAGGGATCAAAGGTTTTCGATCCCGGTCCCGTCCGCAGGCCAGATGCTGGGCCACGCCGAGGAGGAAAGGATCGTTGTGTCACACTCCGGGTCGGAATCTGACCAGCTGTATCTTGGACGGGCTAGCATCTTTTAAAGTCACGGTACAGACTAGTCGCAGTGGATGATAGCACAGGAACCACTGCCAGCCATCCGTGGTATGAAGAAAGGAGAAGGAAGAGCCAAGGAAGCGCCGTCTCTGCCGGCCGGGAGAGGCTTACAGACGCTCGCTTTGATCTCGGCCAGACAGAACCGAAAGAGGTCGGGGGAGTGCTGGGCAAGCTGTCGGCAGCGAAGAATTCCAGCAGCTCTTGTCAGGAAAGGCACAAGCTGTCCTTTCTCAGGCTGGTTCCCCAGGTTTTTCTGGAACCTCTGCCCGGCTGTCTTTTCTAGAAATTAAAGTCCAGCTGTGCTGGGTGCCGTCCGACCTGCTATCTTTTGGCAGGATTGATCTTTTTCCATGGTCAGCAGGACCAGCATTCTTTAGAAAAAACGTGGAGATATTTCGCTTACCTCTCTGAGGAGGCAGGTAGAATTTTCAAGCTTTGCTGCATCAATCAGTCCTGGCTGCGCTGAACTTCTTCGAAACGCCAGGTCACCAGATGTTGCTATGGTTTTCGGACGGCACAGAAATAACAACATGACTCTCCATGATGGTAAAGATGAGAGCAAACTTTATTCTTCTAAATTCTACTTTTATAGAGTAGTTCGGTACAAAGAACATGATTGGTTATTCAGCGTCTACACCCTTTAGTAAACATTTCTTTCCAGTAAACACGTTGGAAAAACACCACCTGCGGATGGTTTCTCACTTCCCAAGGTTTGTTTGAATTCCTCCTTTAGATTTCTCAGGCTAACATGAGAAAGTTGCTCGCCTGCCTTTCACACAGACACTAGCAGAGCCTGAAGCCTAAATTCAGACCAATGTCAGGCCCACAGGATAGGATAGGATATCCAATCACAAATATAGGATATTTGTGATTGGATAATTAGAAATATCCATTAGTAGGTAATTGGATGATTCAAATCATACCATTATGGTAAAAGATATAAAACTCCCTAAAGAAAAATCGCTTGTATGTGACCAGTTAGGCTGTGACACCTCATGCACATAATTAAATAGTTATGCTTGCAATGCTATTCAGTCATCATGAGCCAGTTATTGAAACAAGGGTCAACAGAAAAACAAATTTTGTCTGTTAAAAAAGCATTTATTAACCCGGCTGAGAGAAAGCATTGGAGCCCGTGCTCTATGAAATGCTTCTCTAGAAGCATTTCTATTCCATATATATTTCAGTGGGTTTATACAGCATTTTTACTACATTTCCCTCTTTCCTTTTTTGGTTAGTATTCAATAAGCAAGTGGTTAGGTATACATTCCCTCAAGCTGTTTTAACCTATTGTTGATACAAAACCAGCCAGTGTTCCTTATCTCTTCCCTGCACAAGGGTATAGATATATATTACATCCAGCAGCTTGTCTTCCTGTTTTACCACTTTTGTTTACTACATTTTCTTCCCATTCCTAGCTATTCTGTTATACTGAAACTGAAGTCTTTATTTTGTCAAGTTATAGTCATGTCAATACTTTAATTCACGTGTGTTAATTACAAGCTCCTGGTTTCATTGGCAGACCTCCCTGGAGATCCCTTTCCCGGGGTCAGGAGACATGATAAAGCTGTAGCAAACTGTGTACTGACATATTCTGTGTGCAAAACCTAAACAGCACACAGGCCTGGCTGATGAGCAACCAATTCTTTTCCTATTTTTCACAAGATTCAGTTCACCACTTCTCCATCAGTGAGTGTGCAAGTGGGTAGTGATAGGGCTAGGGTTGTGCTGAGGGTAGCTTTACTGTTCCTCAGCTTCTCAGATGAAAGTCATTAAATAATTACTAGCCAAGTGACTTTAACTGTTTAACCTCAGGAGCTGCTTCTGAAGCAGCTCATGAACTGCCAAACTTCACACACCTATGCTGTATCTCAAATTGGCATCAGATTATCCCAACAAACAGGCACATGCTGCTCTTACACTGGTTTGACTGCAGGCAGCTGCAGGAAGGACTTCAGCCACATCAGCCTGAACATGCAGAGAAACTGTACTGATAAAGCACTAGGCTATAAGGAGTGACTCAGGAGATGCTCAAACATAGACACTCTGCAAAGAGTGAGGCCTCAGCTTGTGCTGGTATATGGGGTTATTCCTCCCCAGGTGCAGAAGAGCACTTGGCTGCACTTCATTAGGTTCCTATCTGCTGATTTCTCCAATCTGTCAGTCGTCCCTATTCAGAAGGACACCATGATGTTGCCACATGAAAAATCATCTGTACCTGGTGGGCTAACACCATCCTTATTCTTCATATGGAACAGCACAATTTCCATTCTGCAAGAAGAACTGGGCAGCATCCAGCCCATGTGCCAACTTCTACCAGTTCACCAGGCAGCCAGGTTTCACTTTGAGTTCAACAACCAGGCACCATCCCAGGACAGAAGAATATGTGTGTAAAGGGATGGGAAAATATGTTAATGATTTCAGGGAAATTATTATCGTATGTATGTTTAGTCTGGAAAATCAATGAATATGCATGTAAAATTCAGTATTTAAACAGGAGCTTTTCTTTATTCAGCATGCACAATATTTCAGAGGAGATATCCACTCATGCTTCCAGCAATGAAAAAAGAATACCTATTTCTTAATACCACATTGGAGTTAAGAGTTTTTCTTTGTTTTTGCCCAGTTTTGGGAGCAATCAGTAACATTAATCACTATCTCCAGTTTTGAATCATCTCCAAACTTGTGAGCATTCACTTTGCATGTCACATTGTCAAGGTCATTAAGGAAGATGTTGAGTGATATGACCTTAGTATTGATGCAAGGGACTGATCTCCAGCTTGTCTTTGCATTGCTGATCCTTTGATCTCAGAAGTTGAAGCTGTTTCCAATCTACCTAAGTATATATTTATCCAGTCTGTACTGGGCTGGATGGAAACCTGATCAAGCTCAATGGAAACCTGATCTAGTTAAACATGTGCCTGCTCATTGCACGGATGTTGCACTAGATGACCTTTAAAGATCCTTTTCAACCCAAACTGCGCTATAAAGACTAAGGCAAATAAGGTTTTGAGAACCTAAATCTTTCTATGTTTGCTTTGTAATGTGAAGTTCTGGCTCTGTTGGATCTCAAAAGCAAAAAAATGTACAAGATGCTTAAGAGAAAAAGGTGTTTTTAGAAGTTAGTGTTACATGTCTTCTGCAATGCTTCGAAACATGCAATGCAGCAGACCAGGACAGTCCTCTCTGGTGGAGCCACTGCTGTACAGAGTTCTGTGGTGAGGTTCAATAGCCTCATTGTTCATTGTTCCTCACATCTTTACAGTATTCTTCCAAGTAAAACAAATCCATCCATCTCTTAGCATACAATACCAAACGTTCTAGAGGGTACACACTGAGGTTTGCTGAAAGCATTGCACTTTCCCACATTCCTGTGGGAACAAGCCCTTACAAAGAACACACATTGTTAGTGGCAGCACGCATTGTATGCTCAGGTTTAGCAATCCCTCACGTGTGCATCTCTGCGACCAAAACCTAGCATTAAATTCTGCCTAAGTTCTACTTGAAATCACCCACCTTTACAATGCTTTTTGTGATGGCCCACCACAGGATTATTTTTTACCAGGTCCCAGTCACATTCAGGGGCAGGTGCACATTTTCTATTGTAGAAGCACTTCTTATTGCCTTTCACATCCCTTGACCAGATGGATTTGGTTTTCCTACTCATCTTTGCAGGTTAGACAGTTCCTTCTGAGTCACCTGTGCTTATGTCCACCTCTTGTAGGCTTCCTTTTCATGCTTCTATTCATTTAAGCTCTCCTTGCACATCCATGCAAACCCTCCTGCCATCCTTGCAGATTCTCCTGCACAACATGAATGAGCCATTCTTGAGCTTGTAGAAAGTTAATTCCTGGTGAGATACAGAAAAATCCAACCAATCAAAACCAGTCTTTCTGGACTTGTTCTCTTCTCAGGATCACATCAAGTGGATTCACCCAAACAGATCCCTGAACATGCTAAAGCCTTTTGAAGTGCAGGACGTCCTAGCTTTTGTCTTCTTTCCTCCTTTCAAGATCCTGAATTCCATTTCAGTGGAGTTCATTTCCAGTTCACTGTTTTTAGTGTTGAAGGATGCTGAGATCAGCCTAAGCAGCAATCCTAAATTAACCCATCACAGGGATGTGAAAGATAGATGTTTCCTGACAAAGAGTGGCATGGACAAGGATGTGAAAGACAGATGTTTACAGAAGCAGAAAAACAAACAAGTGACAACATCTTATTTAAAAATAAAGCTGGCATGGCAGTGACTAACCTAGCAACATATGACTGACAACAAATCACTTGGTGCTGTAAAGGCATAGTCCCATCTTCCAGCAGGGAGGACTTGTGGGAGTGTGTGGAGCAATTCCTCCCTTGAGTGGGGAGGTCCCCCAGGATTAATCCTGGACCCTGAGCAAAAAATATTTACCCATGATCATCACTAGGGGTAACACAAATCTACTTGATAATTATTAAGATTTAGTTCTAAAGTTTAGAAAGCAAGGGAATCCTTTCTGAACCTTGTGCTTATATGCATGTATTTGGGTGACACCCAAGTTGGTGATCAAGTCCCCCCTGTTTGCATAAGCCCTCATAATTTGCTTGATAACCGTATTCATCACATCTTCATTTGATTGTCATCCTCTCTTCCTCATCATTCTTAGCTTAAAGCTCTTACCAGCTTCACCATCCTGTTGGCAAGTATGACCCCCACCTTAGTCCTGTGCTTAGTCCCCACCTTATCCCAGCTCTTCCAAGCAACATTTAGGCCTCAAAGAGCAAACCATATTCATAGAAACCAAAACCCCATTATAGTTAACCAGCAGGGCTGAGGGTATACCAGATTATTAGGACAGTGAGCACTATAGACTTAATTAGCATAGCTAGTTTGATAACCAAGATGTCTTGGCAAGAAAAAACAGAGCTTTGAAGATTACAGGAAATTGGATTAAGTCTGTTGATGGGAAATGAAGATTGAATCAAACTTCTCCAAACAAGATATGTTGTAAGATGTATGAGTTTGTCTGGATGATGTTTAACCTAATCACTGTAGTAAAAAAATTACTAGCCGTCCTAGAATAGAACATAAGGATTTGGAAATCTCAGTAAAAAATGAATTCTAATCACTGAATCAGTATTCCTGTCTCTCTATCAATTGTCAATACCAGATGGGCTCTTATTCCTCTTTACCACCACTCCAGGGCCATATGTATCATATTTGATGCTATCCAGGTCTCTTCAGTAATTAGAGAACATTCGATGCCCACATGAAAAAGCAGCAGGTGTCAATAATGAGAGAGCCAGAGATGCTTCTGCATGCTCTCCACAATAAATCAGAGTCCCTGAAAAGCAGTAAAGTTCCTCCAGACAACAGGTCAGCAGACAGGCCCATTCCCTACAGCAGAGGGGTCAGCATTAAGGGAGCAGCCTTCAGTGCTTCCTTCTGGTGCTCCTGTAGGGCTCAGGCAGTCCCTTGGCAGATCTCTCACCCTCTTTTCTCCAACCACAGCACTGAACATATTTTGTAGTTATAAATGTGCAAGCAGAGCATAAGCATTCCTCCTAGCAGCAGGAATGCCAAGTTTCCAGCTTTCATCATCCTGAGAGTTTTTTACATCCCAGAGACAGACTCAGCCTGCCCCTCCTTTAGTGCATCACTCTATGGTTTCTTGAAGCTGTGGGGCGTCAGAGAAGATCCAGTTTCTTAAACAACTCCTGATGACACATAGCACACTAACATCCTCCTGCAGCTCCTTTGCTCACTGAAACATTTCAAAAGGTGTGTCTCTCCTGCTCCACATCAGCACCCACCTTCTGAAGGTCTGTTGGGGTTGAAATCTACAAAATTAGAGGGGAGGTTTTTCTGAAAGCTGCTGAGGACAACAGCTTGTTGCACACCCTCACCACTGCTGAGGAAGTGTGTGCTGCTATGAGATAAGGCTCCAGCCTTATCCTTCCCACACCAAATGCCCCCAAAATTCTGAGTGTTTTAGGCCCAGCTCTTACATAGCCCTCAGGCTGAGGAGGGGCCAGACCCTCCCTAATCTGTGTCAGCTGGAACAAAACCTCCAAGAGCCCCATTAATCAAAGAGAACTGACAGAGCTCTTTAGCCCTGCTAGCCTTGCTAGAAGTCAAGGCCTCCTGTCTACTCCCAACAGCATTAGGCAACCTCAAGATTCCTAAAGGTTTCTTAGATGTCCCTTGTCAATGATCCTAGATGGCCCCAGATCTAGAAGCATGAGCCCACTCACTGCTGCTCTCACTGTTCATTGCCTCTTTTAGATGTGCTTAACAAGGGAGATTCTTGGGACTATTAAATTTTGCTAGCAATGGTGCTAAATCTTGTTACTGTTTAGTATTAATGTGACTGAGAATTATGCTGGCAAGGAACAAGGTACCAGAGTGCATGTTGGAATAGCAATTTTAAAAACTCTAAACTACTGGAAAGGTATATTGCAATATCACCACAATCTGATCTGACTGGCAGTCTGTGCTGACATCTGGATACAAAACAAGGAGCTGGGAGGGGACACAGCTAGGACAGCCGATCCCAGCTGACCCAGGGGATATTCCACACCATATGGTGTCATGCTCAACAATAAAGATGGGGGGAGTTGGCCGGGGGATTGTGGCCCACTGCTCAGGACTGGCCTCAAGAGCTGGATACTTGATCCTATACAGGCATTCCTGGTTTGTTTTCTTCAATGACAACAAGATAACACTTGCAAACAAAGCATTAAAAAATGCCAGGCAGATTCTGCATACCTAGTTGTGAAACAATGGCACACACATTCTAGTTCATTTTGGAACATAAAGATCATGATGTTTCCAATGGCTGTTATACAATTCTTGACCAAAACTTACATGACTCAGTGGTTGGCTGATATTCCAACAGGCAGTGCCTTTCTCTCTTAGACACCCTTCAAGACAGAGTTTTCTAATAACACAGACAGTGTTTTGCAGATGTGGCATCTTGACAGTCTTTGCTCAAGATACTTATGTATAACAGACATTCTTGATTTAGAGTCAGTGAATAGATTGTGCATGCATTCTTATCCAAGGTTTAATTTTCTTTAGGGGCTATACACACACACACACACACACAGAGCTTTTCCACTGTAGTTACTACTATTTGTTTAATTATTGCAGTGTTACTGTCACAGTGATGTATCGGGTTTACCTAAATATATTTGATTCCCTTCAGGTTCTGACACCAGAAGGATCTATGCTGAAGTAAGTAATTGTAAATCTTACTTGATTTGGCAATTCAGAGCTGTGTTTACTGCTTAAGGAGTCAGGAGGTCACTGAGCTGTATAAAAAAAAAAGGAACATTGACAGAGTTTAAATAGCAGTAAAACAATTCTATAGTTTCTACTCAGTCTTATTTGACAGGGTGCTGGGGGGTTGTTTTGTTGTGGTATTTTTTTGTTTGTTTGTTTGTTTGTTTTGTTTTGGTTTTGGTTTTGTTTTTTTCACTTACACAGTGATGACTTGGTTCTCCAGGCACAAGAGATGATAGAATTCAGTGAGGATTTAATTTTCCACGATTTTGAACCCATGTAGTGTGGGGTCTTGAAAGCTTTAGCCAGCCCAGCTCTGAAGCTGCAGAGCTTCAGAATGACAGGGATTTGTACAGACATCCCTGTGTGGGAGACTGCAGTTCTCAGACATAGCTAATGTATCACATACACAGGGTGCCTGGAATGCCTCACTGTAAAAGGGTGAAATCTTTTCCTGTCTTGGAATAAGATACACAGATAAAGACATCTGCCTAAATAGCCTCCTAGCAAAGAACGGACGTTCAGACACCCCAAAGTAATTTTAAATTGATTATTTATTTACAACTGGCAGACTTATTGTACCACAGATTAAATCTTAGTCAACTACTATCCTCAGCTTGAAACCTTATTTTTATACTACAAATCTTTTGACTGTTAACTATCTATATGTTACAGTATTTTCTCACATAGTGCCTTTTAGCAGGTATTAAGGAGTTTCTAATTACTCATGGTAGTTCTGGTTTTCTTGGACTATACCATATAAACCCATCCTGAGTTCTTCAGAGTGATGTAGCAAATGTAACATGTTATGTTGTTTGATGTCAACAAGAGTCTCACTGCATAATTTTATTTTGAAAATAATATTTACGATATTTTCATGGATAGTTCATTGCAGGTATCACATGGTATGAAGAGTCCTTTCCAAAATGTCCTTTCCAAAATACTTGATTTTTTATTGTTGCATTATACAATTATCCAAACATAGTATTAGACTGCTAGAACAATTTACCAGAGACAATGGCAGTTCATGGGGATTTTGAAAGATATTGCACCTTACATTAAGTTAGAGAAGCTAAACACACATAGAGGTTTATTGGTTTGGCTTCCCAACTGAGATTTTGAAAGATATTGCACCTTACATTAATTTAGAGAAGCTAAACACACATAGAGGTTTATTGGTTTGGCTCCCCAACTGAGATTTGTAGTAAGAGTATTGCACTTGCTCTGAACAGATTATGAATGTAACATTTCTATGTGAAAGGAGCAGGAAATACAATAGTGGAAGGGTTAAAAGAATGCCTCATGTTGGTCTCTAAGCAGGATGATGACTAAGAGCAGTAAAACTGGTAAGCACCAAGGAACACACTGTTCAAGGGTATAGCATGTACCTTATCTCTGATGCCAGAACGTTTCTTTGCCTAGCAGTCACTGACTGCCACTGCTTTCTGGTTCATTAGCCTGTATGAATTCTAAGATGCTTTTTCCATGCTAACAAGCATAGTTTTTTCCTTAGGAAAAATGTCTCACGTTCTTAGTCAGTGTAACTTGTGTCTGATCAGTGGTCACTGCCACTTGAAACTGGACTTGCTGCATGGTAGTAGGAGAGCAGGCCTTTTATCCTGCTTTTGTCCCTTCAAAGGGTGACTGGAAGTCAGTGATGGTGGGCTCAAATCACAGGCAGTGGGCAGGTAAGGGGAAGGTAGTTTGTACAGCCCTCATTTCAGAGCTGGAGCTGAAGTGGTATTTGTGTAGGAGACCACAAGCAGTGCTGGGGTACAGTCAGTTCTCTAGTGGGTGAAGTAAAATCACATTTTGCCCCCAATAATGCCAGAAATGGCCTAACCTAAAGAGATAAAGTAATCTAACGTGTTACTTAACCCTGGATTGCTTAGTGTTAAGAATTCAGGTATGCACAAGTTAAGGCAAGAATAATTCAGGAAGCCAAAGAGCTGAAGCTGGCCTGGAGAAGCCCAGCAGCACAGAGAAATGTGGCACTGAGATGGATTCTGGGCAGGGCTCATGAGGGAAGGCTTTGCTTGGGCAGAAGCTGATCAAACATCCTAAGGCAGCCAGTGGTGTCACTGTGGTGAAATATTTTAGAGGAGGTAGACCTGAGTCTCTTGGAGTAGCTTTTTTCTCTTGTTTCTTTTCACTCATTCTCCCATTGTTACTTGGGAGATGAGCTTCACTTGAACTCCTTTCTGCTCACCCCAATACACAGGCTGTGTTTTGCACAATAGCCTTATAATGGTCCAATCAACATTTGTCCACCTTGTGCATCTTCTTAGCAGACATTTTCCAGCTGTTCTTGTTGCCTTTTATTTTGCCAGTGTTTCAATTGCTCATGCTGTAGCTTTTGCTTAAAATGCTCTGTCTTCCTTAAGCACTTATGTTAGCTTAATTCACAAAAAAATAGCTATTAGTGCTCAATTGCTTTGACCTGGTAGAAATGAGTAATTCACTTCATTTCCATAAGCCCCCACCAATTCACAACCCCAGTGATTATTTTGTGTCTATTCAATGATGCCATCTCTGACATGACGGTAAGATGACAACTATAATTATCTTAGTGATGGTCTGAATTGGAAATTTAGATTTACTTTGGACTTCTCTGTTGGGAGTTGATCTCTACAACCACTCATAAATCTTATGAGTTCTAATGGGAGGGGGTGATAGGAAATAGGGCTTTACAACTGAGAACAATAATGAATTTGACCATAAAAAGAGAACACATTTAAAACAAAATTGTGTAAATGGGACAGGCAAGAGAAGTGATATCATGGGAAGATGAATATCTATAAAATATAGAAAATTTATAGTGTCCAGTGAGGACTTGGAGCTGACATTTCTCCTTCCCTCTGTGTGATGAGTATGTTGGGGCTGCAATGTGATACCAAAATCAGCAAGGGAAGAGGCTTTCTAACACAATTTGGAAGTATTAGAATGACAATGGAGGTACAACAGACACTAAAGAAGGCTCCAAGCAGCAGCCCCTTATTATTGAAAAGCTTTCATACCTTTTCTCTGTACCCTTTCCTTCTTCTGCTGGAGCAGGTAACTCCTTCCTATCCCTTACACAAACACCTAACTCTGGTTGTCCCTTGTATAACATCCTACCTCATCTGTCCCTTGCACAACCACTTGACCCTTCCTCCTCCCAGCACAGCCAGCAGACTCTGACTGCCTCTTGTCCAGCTAACCCACTCTTTTATAACTCCCATCCTTATTGCACATAGCTGTGAGGGCAAGGCTGTTCCCTCTCCTCGGTAATTGACACAGCTGCAATTTATCAGGGGTGCCTTCAGCACTAGCTCTGTTCGTCCTCCCACATTCAAAAGCAGGCATTTCTTATTGCAGCATGCTGGACAGCTGGAGGATATTTCTTCTAATCTGCTGTGTCATGAAACTTTAGGACAAGGTATTTATTCCATCGTGATCATACATATTGATTACAGTGTACTGGCTGATACATAAACATCACTTTTCATAGAACTTATTTGCATGCATCTGCCTCTTACTGGAAGTCCTTTCATGGTCCTAGATGGTTGTCTGAAGGGGTCTCTGGTCATCATCAAGTGTCCCCAGTATTATAGATGATTTTGCAATAAATTTCTCTCAGCACTGTTGTTTCTCATTACATGGCTTTGGCACAAAAGCCACTATATTCCTCATTATCTATTTATCCACTGTTTCCACCTATGTTTAGCATCCTGTGTGTCTACTTTTACATTGTTATCTACTTCTTTGAAATTCATTTTTCCCGTACTTGGATAAGTAAGTCATCGTTCCATTCCATTCCTTTTTTTCAATTGTCTGTCACTAGGAGTGTGTAAGGGGGGCAGCTCCCCACTATACTCTTCTCCCTGCAGGAAGTTGCTGGGTCAGGGGCCCAGCTGGCGGATGTAAGTTCCCAGTACTCAGCAGTAAACAAAGTTTCGTGTGCTAAACTCTGGTCTAGATGTGCTGAGGCACTTCCTGATTTTTCCAGGACTGTTACAATCTGTAAGTGCTCATTGGTTTTTATGAGGCTGGTAACTTAACCTGAACAAGATGCTCCTGCTGCTCAGGTGTTTGTGGATGACAACAGGCAACAATAAAGAAACTATTTGTGAGGCAAATGTAGATCTACTATCTGGTTTGCAAGTCTCAAACAGAAGCAAGGCAATGCTGCTCACATTGTGTGCAAAATAAACATCTCTTGGGAAATAACGTCAGCGGCTGCTAGGAATTATGTAAGCAAAAATTAGGGGTAATTGAATATTTGGCACACTGCAAAGGCTCTCAGATGAAGTAAAACTTAAAGGGCATACCATGTAAATATGTGAGGGAAGTGGATAGTAATTGGAGTCATGCAGGTTTTTTAAGAGATGCAGTTGAAAAGTAACAGGAAAAACTACGTCTAAGAACAATTTGAGGACTTGATATTGGTTGCAGGTGAGTTATTTTGATCAAAATCTTTGCAAGAAGTAATTTTTTTCTTTGCTCTTTCTGCTTAGTTTGGAAACTCTCAAAGATGACAAAGCTTGAAAATTCCCATAAATAAAGTTCTGTTCTTTAATTAAACTTAGATATAACATAAACTGAACTTTCACAGAACACTCTAGAGTCTTCAGGTGATTTCAGAGAAATGGCTGGCAAATTCTGTTGGCTGACCAAGCAGTATGGGTGGACCAATACTGGCTGCACATATGAAGGAAAGAAACATGTTTTCAGCTTCTCTGCTTCTCTGAGGATGGCATCCATCTGGAATTTCTGCACTTGTCTAGGCTCCCCTGTTCTCTGCTTTGTGTTTCTTTAGTTTAAGCTTAACCCTTAGAAACTTGTCAGCCTGGCTGTGGGTGTCCTTGCCCTTCCCGTTCTGAATCCAATTAGCTCACATATGTTGTGCAATTCAGAGAAAGTCCAACTAAATCACAATTTATTAAAATATGGATATTGATTTAGTATGGATATCCAACTGTGATGAACAAAAGACTCTCTAACAGTTTCAAGTTAGAAAGTGTGTGTTTACTGAGACACCGGGCAGCGTGTGGGATGCTCCCTAATAAGCACCGTGAAAATCACAGGTGATTACAGGCAATTATTTACAAAAGTGTTGAATACAAATGCATATTCATAACCTGCTCACCTCCCATTCCCCGCTTCATACGGTAATTAGCAAAAAGCAATTAAGCAGGTAGAGTTTGTTTTTTGAAATGGGTCGGTGGTCCTTTTTATGGAGAGGGGTTGTGAAAGGAGGAAGGAATACAAGTTTTCTTAGTTCTGACGTTTCTACCTTTTCAATGTAGAATGATAAATGAGCTCCTGGTCGGACTCCTAGTTTCCTATCCTCGTGACTTTTCAATGGGTTTCTGAACACAGGAGGTTTGTAATAGCCTTGTGTCCTTGAAGTCTATTTATCAGATTCCCTGTTTCTCATTATAAGCACAGCTAAACAAACATACAGTTGACAAGCAATTAGTTATTCAAATCCGGGATAGCTAACTATTAACTTTTAATTTTAGCTAGGACTATCTATCTACTTTAGTTAATTCCAGAACTTGTCTAAAATCCTAGATTCTTTAAAGTTTGTGTCTCAGTTATACTTCCAGACTGATTTGTTTCTGTTAAACTGGCACCAAACTTGTAGTGCTGTTGAGGAAATAACATGCGAGCAAGGCAGGGAAGGGTGGATGATGCTGCCTGTTCATGCCATACAGAAATATGTATTCTGTGCCACATATTAATACAAACATTTCTGGGATATTCTGTTTAAAGTAAAAGAAAAGCTTGCAGAAACAGCTTTATGGAATGTTTAGTTAATGGTTGCTGTAGGAAAAGCTGTTGGGACACGGTTGTCAATAATCGTGCACTAGATAGGAGACAACAGGGAAGTGTGTCACGGGAAAGAAACCACAGGATAGAGATTTGAGTATGAAGGTCAGAGAACATATGCTTTTGGCTGCTTAGACATCTGTGAGACCTTTTAGCCTAAATAAGGAGAAGCTTCCTTAAACTGCAGAGTTACAGAGTAGTGAAACTTAAAAATTTTTTTCAAGTGTCTTCCTCTTCGGTGGTGGCAAGAGGGAAAGAAAGAAAAATAAGGAACTAAATTTATTTTACAAAAAATAACCCCCCAAAAAAAGAAAAAAAAAAAAGAAAAAAAAAAAGAATACTTCTTGAACATAGATTGAGTAAATCTCATTTTTGAAAAGTCTAGTCTTATAACTTAACCAACCACAGACTTGCTCACATTTTACTTTGTCTACTGCCTAGTTTTGTCTTGTGCAAAGCCACATTACCAGTTACAATGCTTTGTGTCTAAAAATTACCAGAAATATAGTGCTGCTGAGTTACAAGAGCATAGGTGTTGAGGAATACACGTAGCGCAGGTAGGCCAGGTTGCAAGCTGCAGGTTGAGCTGTGGTGCTGGGAGCTCCAGGCAATGAGATATGAACTGTCTCCAACTCTCTACATGAAAAAGGGCACCATGGGGACATGAGGGTCAGCTGGGTAACTGGACACCCAGAGGCACACCAGGAGCCCGGGACTCAAACCCACAGATTACAGCAGGCTTAGACTGTGAGAGTATAAAGGCTCAGGAATTCTTTTGTTTGGGGTCCCTTCTCGGAGGCACCAGCTCAAGCTGTTCCTTTAGCTGTTACTCAACTTAATTGCTGCTGCACCACAATTAAGTTCCTTGAAGGAACTAGACATCTGAGCCTGCAAAGGGACCTCAGTCTCAGCAGTGAAAGCCTCTGGTGGTGGGAATGTGACTGCCAGAGTGGCTCCTGCATGGTCAGACAGGAGAGTTTCCTCAATGATATAGCAGACTGGTATATTCTGAGGTTTACCCTGCAGGCATGGGGTAATGTGATGGACACGCTTGATCCCTGCCTGTCCTTTGGTTCAGACTCCCCAAGAAACAACCGGCCTCAAGTCCTTGGGGTGCAGTTGCAAGCTGTTAAGCCCCTGTCCTACCTACGAGGGAGTGAAGGCATTTTGAAAATATATGTTTCAAAAGATGGTTTCAAAACCCGAAGGTTAAATATAGCCAAAAGTACAGAACGAGATATCAGAGCTAAAACAAGATATTTGTCTTGTTATTGCTGTTGACTTGCAGCCAACTACTTCACTGTACAAGCACAGACATCCCGTGCAAAGCTTTGAGCTCCCTTTGCTGAAGCTGAAGCATGGCAATGACACTTCCCTGCAGTCACTCCTTGGGCTTGAGAGATCCCTTACCCATGACAGGTTCTCATGAAGGGACTGAGAGCTGAATTCATACTGTGAAGGATTACTGACCTATGTAGCTACTCAGGTGTTTGAGTGTGGGTAATTCCATTAGAAGTGAACCATTGATGAAGTCTCAGACCAAGACAGGATCCAGCTGTACCTAGTAAAGGAGCAAAGGGATCTACTCTGCACCTCATGACTCAACAAGAGTCCTTCTTACTCTGCATACCTCCAGTCCGTGTCTGAGCCATTCTAACTCAATTTTTCTTTGTATGTCTTCTCCATGCAGTAATTAATAAAGTGAACTTTGCCATTGAATGTGAAGAATTTCCTCATTATCTTTACCATTCTCTGAGTTAGCCACTTGAACAAAAAAACATTCTACACACCATGCTATAGCCGAAGAAATATATATATATTTCACACTACTATTTCTAAGTTTTGTTCATAGCAGAAATAACAGAATCTATATTCATACAGCAAAGTTTTCCAACATTATACATATAGCATACATTTTTAATATTTGCAAAAGACCAATAATATAATATGTACTTATAACAGGCAGAAAATAAACCCCCTTGCATTCAAGCTTGACCTCAGAGATCAGAGGGGCTGGGTGAGGCATGTTTTAGTTTCTGATTATAACCAATTTGGCACAATAGGTCGTATTCAGTAAGAACTTTCATGATCATAGGTTAACAAAAAGTGTAGTTTATTTTCAAGCAACAGGTTATGGATTCTTGTTAGATTACCAGTGATAAATGCACCAGGTCTACAAAATAGAAGTGTACAGTGCTATTTACAGGTGTTCCTAGGTATACTCCAGTGCAGTTTGGTGGAGGTGCAGATTTTAACAGAGATGTTGCTGCTCTGGGGAGGACAGAGCAGCCAGCCTACAATCTTGTTTACAAAGTGGGTTCATATTCTTATTCTCACAAAGTCGAGGATTTGAAATATAAAATTCATACTTTTGGCAGAACAGAGATGTGACTGTAGTCAAATATGATTGGTTCAGGAACATTGTATCCTGCAAATGCAGGATTCCATTCGGGAACAGCAGTTGTCTTCTGTTGATATAGGTGGGGATATTTTTAATATGCAAATTAGAGACACTGAGGGTCTTTGGTTATCTTTGGTCAAATGGATTAATGTGACTTATAGAGAAACAAAGACATAAGAGAACCATGACACTTCAGCATCCTCCTGCTCTGGGTGAGGCAGCAGCGAAGGCCATCTGACCTTCCCCAGAGAGTCTTACATCCTCGTCTCCTCAAAGGACATGAGTTATCACCAGGCTCCCAAGGATGAGAGGGGTGAGGCTGGTACAGAGACACTGTTGTTGTTCTGTGCTTCACAGAGACAACACTGGGCTGTGAGGCCTCTGCTTCCTCACAGACAATGTTCTGTTGTTGAGCCTTGCTCCAGCCAGGTGCAAGACAAGCATGACTTAGCTCATGTTTTTGCTTAACCATCCTCATCAATTCTTCATGAGAATTTTGGATGGCAAATCATGGCAATTATCAATCCTGAGACAGCAAGCCTGGCAGATTTCCACAAGTATCATCTAAAGAGCAAATCAGAAGTGTGGATGTGTGCATTTAGAAATGTTATTAACATTTTACAGATGTGATGCACTCCTTTTCCTTTTCTACCCACAACACAAATGAACCTGCATGGGTATGTTTTTGAGAGGCCACTTTGACACACAGCACAGTAGGATGGTTTCCTGATTCATTTTAATATCTTAAAAATTAAATGTTGACATTTTGATATGTTGAATGCGATGGGAATCAACAGAGTCCGTGATAAGAGGGGCTTGCAGTGGGTTTCAGTGAAAAAGGTCAGAGGGTTAATTACATGATTAATCTTTGACAAGGCTGATTGTCAAATTATTACAAATATTTTAGAATCATGATGGGTCATAACAAAGTGATACAGCTGCTCGAATATTAATGTTTTGTGTAATGTGTTAGATATTACCTGCGCTCAAAAAAACAACAACAAAGTGAAATAAAAAGAGTCCTTGTGTTCCTTTATTGTTCCTTTTTTAATAGAAAGGATTTCAGTGTCTTACCAAATTTGTTGGTTTGGGTTTTTTACTCATAATGTTTTACCTTAAAGTTGTGAAATAATGATGGAGAAAGTCACCTAGTCTTACTATCTGAACCAAACTTTGGAGGTATTTTTGTTGTTAATCAGTAGCTATATCTAGGCAGTTAGGATTAAGCAGCTGCATTGTGAAACTTATAGAAACTTGTAGGCTTGGCTAATCCTTTGTTTTAAGGAAAAGGGAGCACAATCCTGAGATGAATGGACTGTCTGGATGAGAGCCATCAGTAGTGAAGTCAGCAGGACTGAGCAGTAACTCGTGGAATAGTAGTTCTGGCAGGGGAATTGTGACCACTGACACATTGACCACCTCCTCAAAATGGACCCCCAACACAAATGGAGGGAAGAACTATCCACATGGACTAATCAGCATCAGAAGTGAGAGATAAAAATTAGCAAATACAGGTTTGAGTGCTAAATAATGAAAAGCTATATGATTTGTAATCAATTAATGCTGAATTGTTTATTTATTAAAATGTATAAATAGTGTAAAGGTTTGATGACTGGGGAGTCAACCCTTTGGGGGTTACCCCATACCTCCTTACTTTGTGCAAACTACAGTAAAGGAATAGAAATATTTCTCCTTGATATATGAGTTTGAGTTGCCCACTGGGTAATGACCCTTCATTTGGGACAATAAAAGCACAACAAGGACACAAAAATATGCTAAAACTAATATTTAGAGGCATAAATGTAAAACTTCATTTGTAGGAGTATTGATGGTCTCGTGAGGATGGAAAAGGGCTCCTCTGAAGTCAGTTGAATTGGAGATGGTTAAAAGATTGCATTGATCTTAAGAGGGTCTGGTCACAGGAAATACTGATGTGCGAAAAAGACTCCAAAACTCGGAGTTTTAAAGTAGGTATGAGGTTTATTCAGCGCTGGGTGCGATGCAATGCGAGATAATTCCCAAAGGCATGCGCACCTCACTTCACGTTTCTCTTTTATCCTCTAGAATGTTACATATGTATTGAGTTTCACAATACCCTCATGCATATTCATCCTTTGGCTCCTCCCCTCCCCACTTTGTATGCTAATTAGCTCATCAGTCTTTTGCGCCTGCGCAGTTGTCTCTGGTGGTCTCCTCAGAGTCCCAGGGATGAAGGAAGAAGTCTTCCTCTCGACTCCTCTGAGATGAACTTTTGACCCCACTGCCCTGTGCATGCTCACCGGTGCTCTGGTCACAGTTCAAGCTGTAAGGTCAGTTTTATCTGTCCCCAGGGGTGCAAGGCGCCTGTTATCTTAGGATCTTTGGTTAACTTGCATTCTTGTCTCCTGCTTTGGGTAAGCATTCTCCTTCTTATCAGGCATCCCTGCATTCCTACATACTTCTGTTTTTCTAAGGGCAGCAATACATCATCTGAATGCCTACTCTTTTAATGAACTTCTTCTAATTTCTGTGATTAATATCCTCTAATTTCCAATATCATATTTCAATACTAGTGCAGCAATGTATGGCCTGCATAGGAAATACCCTGGTGAGAACTTATGGGGGTGACTTAGTTTGGAACAAACTGAAATAATCTTACTTTCAGTCCTCCACACATGCACCAGAGGTGTGTGGTGTCCAAGGAGGCTACTCAGATTCCAAACAGCTGGGCCTGTGGATTCAAGCTGTGTGATCACCAGGCAGGCACCATGACACCATCCAGATGTCTTATATCCATGACCTGTTGAGACAGAGAGGACAAGTGATGCCAAGTATGAGGCACTCCTCAGCTCCTTGGTGGTTGTCAGCTTGTTGACCATGGGCAGGGTTTGGATATGTAGTTTTGTATCTTCACAGTGATCAATTGTGTTTCTATCTCTAGGCATCATCAGGAGTCATTACAGTTCTTTGTCTATGTGTCTGTCCTGTGAAACTGGATGGTTCTTGATGAGCTGCTAGTTGGGTGCTGTTAACACAGGCCCTTCTCCCTGATGGGTGCACTTGGCTGTCTCCACACCCAGACATTCCCACTTATGTTCCATTCACACCAATTTTAGCCTTTCTATTACAGTTCTCACAGTTAAACTTGTGGACATGGCTGTTGTTAGCTAATTATGTTGCAAAGACCTTAGGCCAGGCCTACATTCCTTTCCTTTGACCCAGAGTAGTGTTCATCACCAGGGTGCTTTTATTTATTTTTTTTTACTTTGTAGTGACAGCTTATTGACAGAAACTAATAAGTCTCAACTATACTAACAAAGAGTGATCCTGCCAGCATACTTATGCCTCTTGAGGAAATCTACATGAAAAAAGACATTTTACCACTCTCCTGGTAAAATGTAAAAGTTTAATAAAGGACAATAGGAGACAAAGATAACAAAGCAAATTTTAAAGGCTGGGTGCTTGGCATTCAGCTAAGAGCACACCTGCTATTTCAGAGACACCTTTTACATACCTTTTCTATTGTATCATCCTATTGCACATTCATAAACTATTGTGCATATTTAAATTTTTCCCCAAAGTAGTTTACATGTTCCAGGAACTGTTTAGCGTGGCTCCTCCTTGGGTCCACCTTTTCAGAGCATATGCATTTCTTGGCTGTGGTTTTAGTCCATTCTGACTATCATTTCCAGCTTGGGTTTTGGTCCCATGCTTTCTACAGACAGTAGGTGTTGATAGCTGGCATATCAAGTAGCAGGGTTCTTCATCATACATTCACTGGATGTTACCCCAACCAAGCAGGCAGTTCAATTACCACAAGCATAACTATAACAGCTATTTCACTACTATGTCTAAGTTTAGTTAATAGCAGAAATAAAAACTATATCTTCGTAGCAAAGTTACTTTAACATTATACATATAGCATCCATTTTTATATTTGCGAAAAGCCAATATTATAATATGTATTTATAACACCTATATGAACTATGCACAAACGTCTTCAGCTTTTCTTCATCTTTCTCTTATTTTTGTAATAGCTGTGCCCTGTTATTATTATAGTTACCACGTAGTATATATATCTGTTGTGGGAAGGATGTCAGCAGGTTTTTTTTCTTCCAATGATAACAGGACACTTATTATATGTAGTGATGCTGATCAGAACCCAGAGTTCTGTGCACCCAGTCCTGAAGAAGACAAGAATCCAAGCAATGTCTCTTGCAGTCTCATGCCCACACTGTAGAGGAACTCCCACCTCTGCAGTGAGAATGGTTGATTTTTCTCTGGGAGGTTGTGGTTAGGGTCCTGTTTGATAGGGAGCTCTTTGTCTTCAGCCACACAACTGAGACCGCCCTTCCCCCCTGATAAGGGCTTGATGAGCAAGCCCATGCACCGCACCTAATGTGGTTAACCTCACTTTTAGCTCCTCATTTGGTAACAACTGGAGTCGAGGTCCATTGTGTGGGATTGGACAGACCTGCTCTGCTACCTCCTACAATTTACATTGATTCTTATGGAGCCTTTTTAGATTTACTTGCTTTAACAGAAAGGGGCTCTTCATTTGGAAGCAGTGTTTGGGGAAGCACCAGCAGAGAATTCAAGTCCTGGTCTGAGTGGGGAGTAGATGGCTGCTTGTCCTGGGAATGAAAGGGGGAATCATTCCCTTGAAAGGCCACCCAGGGCAGAGGCAGCCAACAGCTGCCTAGCAGCAAGCAGCTCTTTCAGCATGCTCAAAGCTCTTTCTAGCTCCAGACACTTGTGGTACCATGCCTGGAAGAGGAACTGCAGTGTCTAGAAAATTGGAACAATGATGATGTTCAAGGGAGAGTGAGCTGAAAATTTACACTGCTGCTTAAAAAGTAATAGATTTGTGAGAATGAGAGTATTTTCTTGGAAGTGGTGGATTTGCTTTTGATTCAGGATCAGGAGTCTTAGTTAAGATCCATCAGAATGATGTGAGGAATGTTAGGGTCCAATAATTAAAAGATGCCTCTACCTGAATTAATGTGCAAACCAGATCATATGCCAAGGTCAATGGTACAAATTTTGCCTAACAATAAATGTGAGATAGAGAGAAATAGGAAGAGAAGTGGGGGAGAAAAAGAGAAAGATTATAGTCACCACCACATGGGTACTCTCATGCTAACTTCTTTCATGGCAAGAGATATAAAATACCTTTCCACACCCTCCATGCAAACCTCCATTTGCTCATCTACTCAGAATTTTGTGCCTAAATCTGTTCAAGCTGTGTGTTTAAAACAGGTACTTTGTGGCTAAATTTACCTGCGACAAACACCGCAAGATTAGCGAAATGATATAAAAAAACTCATCATAAATGTTCTCTACGACATATGTACACATGTTTCTAAAACCCCACAGAAGTGCAGGGAATTTATAGAAGCACAAAGCTGTTTGTACTGGTCACAGCAGATAGGAGTTCATCCAACAGTCCTGAAAATCTTCCAAACAAGCTCTAAATACCTACACTGAGGGGAAAAAAAACAAACCCAAACAAACTGACACTAAATACCTATGCTAAAGGAGGAAAAAACCTCCAATGCCCTAAGGCTTAATTAATCAGAAAAGCCATAGCTTTATGAGCCAAAGGAGAATAAAGATTGAATCCCAGAAAACCCAGGTTCTTCACCATGACTTTTGCATCACCCATGCAGGGTTCCTGCAAACTACAGCAAGGAGGAGTAACTATTTGCTTGCCCTTCCATACCTGACAGAATACATGATTTCCAGAGGAGGGTCTTTCATAAAATCCACTCATACTTCAGGGAATTAGGTAAACTGATTAGAAAAAAAAAAGGCTATAAAACACTTTTATGGTACTAGAAAATCCTCAAGTTAATGGAGATGCAGAGAAATCAAATCAAACCATCAGAAAAACCTCAAAGGAAACAGTAACTGCAACATTTAGATTACCACAGGTCCCAGAGGCTGATCCTCTACAAAAGCTTCAGCCAAGTTTAGCCTGTCTGAATCAATGCCAATGGCTAAATGGCAAAGTTACACCCTTCAGAGCTGGGGCACTCCACTCAACCTCAGACTCTTCTCTCAAGAGACCAATTTGCAAATAAACAGGGCTGCAAAATGGCCTTTGAAAGGCAGCATTCTGTTTAGCATTTAGGTAGAAAAGGAAGTGTGTTTAAAGAGAGTTTGTAGTCAGCAAAGGGACAGATCTCTGAACTACCTCTGAACCTAGCCCTGAACAGGCAAAGTCTATACTTACCAGTCTATATTTTGGGATGAAATATTTCCATCACACTATATCATCACTAGGACTCTCATGAAAATTATGGAAACTCAAGAGAGGAGCTGAACAAATGGTGGCTGGTGTTGTAACAAACCCTATCCCTTCAAGATAACCATCAGAACCCAGGAATCAAGGCCCCACTGCAGAGAAGTGGGGAAAAGATGACACCATAAATCTGCCAAACAAGGAGATAACACTGGAACAAACTGTTGATAAGGCCAAAGTAGAATTTTGGTTGAACTTTTGTGCTAACCTTTAGTTATTTGCAAAGTAAAATACACACCCGTTGCCGGCGCTTGAGAGACTGGACTCCATTTAGGTGCAAGCAAGAAGTCATGAAGTTGTCTATTGTTCACAGAGCTTGATTTATATACTCTTACAGCTTTAGATAAAATTTTCCACTGCCAAGCAATAATCACATTATTAAAGTTTCTTACCAATAATGCTTAACCACAATCTTGCAGGTGCAGTCCTACATTACCTCCTTAAAACAAAGCACCACATTCCTTCTCGCTTCCTCCCTTACATTTCTGTTTGAAGTTCCCAAGGTTTCTGGCCCACCAAAGCCAAGATGTGCACACCATCCATCATCTCTGTAGTACTCTCTGCTCTGCTGCCCAGCTGCCTCCCCATACCCATAAGCTAGTATCCTCCTACCCAAGTAACTCCCCACAAAGCATGCATGGTAAAAAAAATGATGCTGTGCCTTTTCACAAAGGTGGGAAGATATGCTCACAATGAATAATGGTTTAGACTGTTGTGTGTAGGGGAAATGTTTCTCTTTCACAGTCTGAAGTGTATAAAAGCGGATAGCTGGACTACTGAGTGGGTGCTAACTTTGGATTTACCATCTCTGAGCAGACATGAAATAAATGTCTCAGCTCTGTGGGAATTGGCTTCTTGCACACTGGGTAGAACCCATATTTGGGGCTGCACTGGGGCTGTTGTAGCTGGCAGTCACTAGCTTGGTTTTGCCGTTGTTTTGTCACAAAACGCTCTGTAAGGTCTAAAGTTCTCTGCAGTGTTGGGCATGACACACATATCCTCCAGAGAGGTGACCCAAGAAAACTGTAAGACTGCTTTTAGGGCATTTGGTAAGCTTCTGTTTTTAAGACACTAAACAATCCTGGGTTGCTAGGTCCACAAATACTTATGCCTTAGAATATGCCTTAGCAACTTTTAAAACAGTGTATTAACCTATATTGAAAGCATCCTTACTAAAGTGATCCAGAAGAAATGGAAGGCAAACAGACAATACAATCTAGAAGCAAAAAGTTTACCTATGGTGGGTCCAGCTAGAACCTATTTGACAACAGAATAGACAAATACAACTAGTAATTTAACTTATATACATGATGTTAGTGATTGATGGCATTAAAATAGAATGGAATCCTAATCTGCAAATGAACCCCAAACTTTTATTTGTAACTTATGACGCAGACATTTGCATCATGAATACTCAGGTTGTTCTGGAAGTGAGAGTAGAAATGTGCTTGGGCAAGTGGAAACATACGAAGAAGCAGCAGAACAAGAACTATGGCATATTTTGTTATCTAAGGTCAGAAGTTCACCTGGGTCACAGTGCAACCTGTGAATGGTTTCATTCAATGACCACAGAACAAGAAAATGAAACCATGAGATAAGATGACAGAAGGATAATGGAACTGGGCTGGAGCCAGAATGGAACTAGAAAAGGAAAACAAAAGCAAAACAATGACCCAGCAGTGTTGTCTGAGATTCACATGCAGTGAAATTAAATACCAAGATTACAGTAACTGTTGACTCTCAAGCAGTTTGTTTTTAGCAATGAAGAGGAACTTAGGAAATGTAGACAGGATTTAGTACTAGCATGTCCTGTCCAACATGTTGAGCACAAACTGTCCAGGCCAGATTACCTGGACACACACATACTGATACTTCTGCTGGTGAAAATATGAGTAAACAGAGTCAGCTGATCTATGAAGTAGAAATCACTTTCTTTATCTGTAGAGTCTTGAAGTGAGTTTTGTTAAATTAACTGCCATATAAGTTGGCAGAGAATCCAAAGTGAGAAGGCAAGAAGAGATCTTTCCACCACTTCTTTGTGGAAGGAAGTGGTTAGACTCATTCACTGGAAAAGAAAGAAAAGGTAGGACCACACATAGTGACTGATGATTTAGAGCATAAAAAAGCTGATTTCTGTATAGTCACTGGGTGTGGGTGTATTGATGCAGAGATTTGTGGAACACTAAGGTAGGCAAATATAAAATGTGTCTGAAAGCACCAGCAGAAAGAGTTAAAACAGAAGGGTTAAAAGAATTGTGACTTTTGGCAACATAAAGACCAGACTGTTACCAAGACATCAGAACATCAGTGAACATACTGAGAAAATGAAGGATGGAACTTGTGGGAGTTGGACTGGCAGGGACTGAGACTGAGTTGGCCCTGGCCAGCTGTGAAGAAGGCATCAATCTCAGGCCAGGGGAGATGAGATGCTAGGATTGGAAATACCTTGTTAGGTCATGGAGACAAGGATGGGATTGTGGGTATAGTTATACCATATAAGTTGCACCATATAAGGCTATGTTCTGAGTTCTTGTTCATGATTGGTTAACAATGCTTTACATATAAGGTTATGTTAATGCTCATTGGTTCACTGTTCTGTTAGAGAGGCTATATATTGTTATGTTTGCCCCATTGTTGGGTCTTTCAAGGTTGCCCCATGCTGTGTTCAGCATATGTTCTTTTGTTGGCTCAGGCTATCATTAAAGTTGTTTTTAGGGCTTACTCAATTGTTTCTGTCCCTGTTTCAATTCCCACACTGGCTGGTCTGGTTATGAAGTCACATCGTCCGCAACAGGAACTGAAGATGTGGAGAATGGCAGGAAGATAAAGAACAGCATTTGAACCATAAAATCTCCAGAGGGAGACACATAGAGGGCTGTAGCAGCAAAGGTAGTTCAGGAAGGTCAGACAGGATGAAAAAAGTTTACAGCCACTGCCAATGCCAGAAGTAGCTTGAAGAGTGAAAGGCACATTCAAAACCAACTTGTTTTTCCCCAGTCAAAAGAGACAGGATGACCACTCTTCAGCTGATATTCCCTTATCATAAGTCATTTTGGCCAGACCACAGACTCTCTTAGTGATCTGGTCAAGACAAATGAAATATAACAGATATATTATATATACACCTAATGACAGGTATTAGTGGTATGTGTTTGATGCTCTAAGACTACTGAATGTGAGCTAAATCATATTGCTTAAAACAAAGCACCCTCTCATTCTTATTTTGCTACATTAGCAGCAGCAGCACAGACTGAGAGTTGACTTATTGAATAAAGAAAACAAAAGATCTGGGTAGATGAATTATAGGTGTTGGCTGATAACAAATAGGTTTAGAAATAAAAAAGAGAAAATAGAAGTTGTGTGGTAGAATACCCACCTGAATATAACTGAAGAACAGGGACCTAGTCATTGGACTGATGATGGCATGGCACACTGCACAGACCCTATCCATGGTGAGGGTTGCCAGCTCTTTGGTCACCTGTGCACTCCTGTAGTGAGTGCTTTGCTCACAATGTCTTCAGACCCAATAGCAATCAGATTTGAGATGTAGAAACTTAGCCTTGGAAACTCCCTTGGCAAAACATCCTAATATCCTTATTACATTAATAATCATACAGTTCCTAGGAAGAATAAATGCAACCAGTGATCACAGACACATGGTGTTTCCCACGGACAGAAAAATATACTGCATGTGTGCTCATGATTAAACAAATTGATTAATTAATTACAAAATCTTTGAATTATACATTAGCCTCATGAATACCATGTGACCATTGCTAAATCCTAACAAGTGCATTTAGTAAGTGGGAACTGTGGGGGTGCATCCTCACCCCCTCTTCTCTGGCCTGCTAGCATCTGCTCTCAATAATTGTGGTCCTGGCCTTTTTGTAAGAGCAGAGCAGTGAAGCACCCCTGACTGAACTGGGAACTCTTGCAAGGCTGAGGTGGGAGCAGCACTGACCCCACCATGAACTCCTGCTGCCTGGCCAAGATGGAGAGGAGAGTGGGAATAATCTGTCATGCCCTGACAATCGGGAAACATCCCTTATCTGAATTGTAGCCTGAGTGGAACAGTACCACCCTTACTGGAATTTTAAAAATTTCAGTAATTGCCAGTCCCGGATTGCAGCCAGAAAATTTACTGGTGACTGAAGCCAACCATCTCATGACCCTATACATAGCATTCCTAAGTAAGACCCTTTGAGCTCTTCTGAACTGCAGTGAGCTGCACCAGCATCTCCCTCCGAGTGGGACCTCTCAGAGTGTGTGAACTCCCAAGTCTGTGAAACTTGGAGGACCTTTGGCTGGTTATGGGACCCGGGCTAATATCCCAGCTACTCAAGGCTCAGCCTCTGCCATTAAGAAATACCAAAAGGCATTAAATGTGTATATTTCACTCATTCTTGATGGAAATTTTTAATAGGTGTGCCTTTGTACATAAACGTATCTTTGTGTGTGTGTGTGTGTATTGACTTGAACATCCTATAGCAAATATCATATACGTGTTATTATCTCGAATCCATAACTGTCATTGTTGTCATGATTGTAGCTGATTATTGGTTAGTTTAATGTTTAAGGGCTGCTAAACCCTTAAGACATAAACCATTTATCAAGTCCAAGCCTAAGTTTGTATCCAGCTGCATGCAGACTCCTCTGTGAGAAGGAGTTTAGAGAGGGTCACCCTTACTCCTTTCTAACTTACACCTTTTACATTCCTAATCTCCATATAAATCACTCTAATTTATTTTGGTTTTTGTTTATATGTATTATGCATGTAATAAGTAGTAGAGTGAACCTTGCCATCAATCTTTGTTGTTCTTTTGCAAATTCATACTGAAATCTGTTTTCACCAAAACCTTTGATGATGATTCTTTAAGCAAGTGAAACCATGCATTTTTTGACAGGTCCAAGGTGGGAAGAAGCTGTAAGACAGTTGAAATTGGCAACTTTTCAAGCCACAAAACTAAAAATGCCAGATTCAACACATCCTTCTTAGCCACCATGCCAACCGCATTGCCAAAGGCAATAGTCTTGCCACAAAAAAAAAATCAGAAAGGCAAGATGGTCACAGCTACAACCCCAAGAAAACCAATCAGCTGCAAATCAGGTGATACAGTCCATTTTTGGAAATGTTTAGACTAAACAAATATTCTGGGTATATGTGGTCAGAGATCCTGAAATCCCCTTTAAGGCATAGCTTATCAGGTTAACTGGGAGGAAAAAAGTTTCCTAGATTTGTATTGCCCGAACAAGTAAATACTCCCAAAAATTCAACTCTTGGCCCAAGTGGTTGTATCCACATTACAACAGGCTTCAAGTGGAAGTAATGAGAGACAATAGGAACCACAGAGGTGTATTTGCCCTTACTAAGGTAAAACGGAAATAGCATGATTATATAATGGTAGTGATTGATTCTGCACACCTGATTCTGAGACAGTGGTGCCTGTGCCATTCGTTATTATATTGGAGTTATAACTGTTACCCTGCTTGTGGTATATGGGCATTGTTGTTGTTGTGGTCTTAGGTGTACATCTAAAGATGGTTCCTGTTCTGACCCCAGCCATACATGTCCTCAACAGATCCTACACGTGGTCATGTTTCAGGTCCCTTGTGCAATGCTTGAATTACAGGGTTTTGGTTCCCTTTGACATTGGGCTGCAACATGTAACATTTTTGTGCACTAAAGAAATACATTCTGCTAGTATAACTTACTGTTCGCATAACTAATGTCTTAACACAAAGCATTGCTGTCAGTCTGGTGACAATGGCAGCAACATTAATAGTTTAAATAATGTAGTTTTTACAGAAAAAGCCACATTAATTTGGAGTTAGAACAGCTGTATGCAAACTTCCTAGTAGCTGTTCCTGTTCTCTGGTGTTAGTCACCCACCCAGTACCCCTCTGGCCCCAAAAGTCAGCTGTGAAATAGGAGATTTGTTGGTGTCCCTTGTTCTTGGTTGGGAGAAATTTGATGCTGATGGTGGAAACTTCCTCACTCTAGGGTCTGTGCTTGGATTTATTTTTATGTATTTTGTAACACACACCACATCTTCCTCTTTCTTTATTGCTCCACAATTCCTTATTATAACAAAATTCTCTGTCTGTGGTTTAGTTTATATTATGTTAGACAATTGCTCTTTGTTATCTCTTTTTTCTTCCCTTAAAACTGATTTTATCTATCTCTCAAGGACGGTAATATGTTTAAGACCCTGGGGTCTCTGGTATAATTACGTGCCTGGACTTTCAAGCCCTCTGCCATTATCCTGCACTCCTACTCTTCTAGGCAATTCTGGGTCACAGGCACAGAATAATGACCTATTTACACTAACCATAGTTGCATAAAAACATTCTATAACATGATAGTGTACAACTGCACCACATTAACTAATGTAAAAACCAGTTAGATAATACTGTATGTAATCTGATTGTTAGGCAACTGCTGTTACAGCTAAACAAACAAATGCGGAGCCCCTTGCAGGCCAAAACAAGCTCAGACAAAGCAACTGTTGGCAAATCTCTGCCTTGAAGCAGTACAGCTTCCTGCAGTAAACTGCAGCCTGCTGCCCCTGTACCAGCAAAAACAACACAAATTTACTTGGGCTTCAAGGCTATACCTTCAAAATACACTGTCCTGACAGCATTTCCATTTGTGTCTCCACGGGTTTTACATCTATTGAGATACAATGCCCTGGCAGCATGGATCATGTTTTCGCTGATGTAACTTGATGTAATTTAATATATTGTATCTTGATAGTTTTATCTGGGTGTAGAGTTCTAATAGTCTTAGCACACTCAAAAAACACTTAAAAATTCACTTTATTTATTAATGGTAATACAATAACTGCATACAGCACTTTTTTTTTCCCAACTGTTTTTCCTTAATATCTGTCTCATTATGACATATTACTGGTATGAGTTTTGATTCTGTTCAGGTTATGATTCCATGCCCTTAGTAAGGAAGGACCAAAACAAGAATGCACAACCACTGTAAAAGAATATCATGTGGGTAGAAGGCTTTGGAGAATGAATTTATAATTTCAGCACAAGCAAAATGTGTTTGACTGTTGGAAGTTCAGTGTTAGGTGCATTGGATGTGCAGCTGTCAACATTCATGGGGATGAACTCCTGGGCAGATAATCCGAGAATGCAGGCCTGACAATGATTTTAGAGGTCATGAGGTGATAAAAGGATGAGTGGTTTGAGATTCAGATTACTGAGTGCAGGGATTATGGTTCTGGATATTTGCTTTAGCTGAAATGCAGTGGAGAGATGGGAAATAGATTATTTCAAAAAAGATCCCTGTAAAGAGATTGATAAATGGATGAATCAGTCTAGGAACCATTTGTGGATCAGATGTGAAAGCTCATAGAAACAGGATTAGGAAACTGAATGAAAGAATGGTGAATATGTCTGTTAGAGAGACTGCCAGCCTGAGGTGTGTGATATGGTCAGCAAAACCAAATATTGGTGTTCAACAGAAACATGAAGATTAAGAAAACAGGAATCTGGAAACTGGAAACACACCTCACATGTGGAACTCTACAAGTTCCACAGGCCTTTGCTTCAAGGGTTTAGTGACCATGACCAGTCTCCAGGGTCTGAGGATGAAGCAACAGTTGCAAGTGTTGACCTTCAGCCATCCTGACTGCATAAGTGGTGGAGGAAAACTGTTACAGAGTTGGTAAAAAGACAGCAGACAAGAGGGGGAAGAGCTGAAATTATCGGTTATCCCTGATCTCGACAGTTTTAAGAAACTCGGGTTGATTAGCATTGGGGATTTAGTTCTTTGAAACCCTTTTCTGCAATGCAGATGCTGTTCATTATGCACTCAACTTCATTAGAAACTCATTTGAGTGAGATATTTTAACCTGGATAACTGAGTTGCATCAGGAGTGGGCAGAGATGCAAAATAAAATAGGAAAATGAAAGCGCTGAAGTGATGGAAGTGCCCTTTTGAATATGTGTATATGCAGCTTTGTGTTTGAAGTTTTTGACAGAACACAGTTTTCAGGCAAAAGGTGAAGATATGGCTGTGACTAAAACCAGGATGGGTCATCTGTCATATAAAATCAATGAAATGCCATAATGAAAAATGAGCATTTGCACCACAGTTCAAATGGGTAGACTACTAAAAATATTCTGCTGGTTTATATCCATTTGACAGCCACGTTAATCACTGCAAGGGGAGGACTTGGAAATATTGGTGAGGAGTCAAGGACAGGGCTTGGTGTGCATGATCCAGTCTCAGTTCACAAATGCAAACATCCTGCGCCTGCTGACAGCCATCAGTTCACAGTGACCCCAGCTTCTAATTACTGCAACTTTGAATTGTTTGACGTGCAACTGCGTGGGTGTGATAATCTGCTGTCACAAAGGAAGGAGTGTGTAACTGGGGGTGGGAACAACACTGAGCTGAACCTCGAATGCCTTGTCCAGCTGTCTGCTTTTGCCGTGGCCAGTGGGCCAGGGCTGGCAGCTGGGTCGGACACAGCCTCAGGGTATCTCAGCAAGGGCCAGGGGGTGGACCCAAGTAGGGCCAAGGTGTGGATCCAGGTAATAAAAAATGGATCCTGTTTGACAGCATCTTCAGAACAAGCAAAACCCTATTTCCTTAAGGGAAAATAGACTTTTCACCTATTATTAGCAAAGATCACAGAAATAACAAGTGTGGGAGTATATATCTGGAAGTTTCCTTATTCTGAGAATTCATGTGTGCTTTCATTATTCTGAGAATCATTGAAAGTCAATGCAATTGATCAGTAATGTTTTTTGTGTCTCAAGATGCAGGAATCAATACTGTTACTGATGGTGGGTTTTGATTGGAATAAAATTAACTTTGTGTGGACTACAAATCATAGTGACGTAACCAGTTTATTCAGACTTAATCTTGTCAAAAATCTACATAATGTATGGCAATTATAAACGGAATCTAAGTAGGTAGATGAGCTGAAACACAAGAAAAATACATGCCATGGACTGCATGTAAACCCAAGACAGAATGGATATTGAAACATGTTTAGGCCATAGTATCTCCATTTTAAAATGCCACCATTGATAATCACTCCCAGTCCTAGTGCCAAGAAATCCCACCCTTCTTTGGTTTTTACCTCATATTATATCTAATTATCCATTTGTTATAGATGAATAATTGAGGAATAAATATTATGAGTATGTTAGAAGAAGTTTTGTAGATGTGTAATTACGTTATTCTGGTATGTCCTCCCATAGTCCTGTTTCCCCTCCCCCCTGTATTGCTGTTTTGGGATGGCTTTGGTGGTCAGGGCATTTGGGGAGGGATGGCTTGTTACTATGGCAACACCTGACCTCCAATCAAATTGCAAGAAATTACCTCCACCAATGGAAGGCAAAGAAGGCGTTGACTGACAAGAATTTGGGAGGGTCTAACTATAAAAGGCAAAGCATCCACTTTGGAGATGAGCATGTGCCTGCTGGTCACAGAGATTCTGAGCACTGCTCTTTCTCCTTGTTCAGTTTCTTGATGTATTTTGTTAAGGTTTAATAAAACTTTGAAATTTTAAAAGTGGTCATCATTTCTCACACATTTGCTCTTTTTGCTGTCACTGCACACACCTGTTTGTCTCTGCCCAGATTCTTCCTGAAAAAAACAACACTTCCCATAGTTATTCTTTCTAATTTGCTTTAATTCTGCTACTGCTGATGTTCCTTCTTAACCTGCTGTTTCCAATACTGTTACCTTGGCAAGTTGGCCCAATGCAGTGTAATGCATATCATTGCTTGACTGCATCAGCCTTCAAGTAGAGCATCCTGACACCACCTTCCAATAATTAATTCATGGTGGTTATGTGTCACGGACTCCCTCACTTCTTTAGAGTGCCCTCCTGTCCACAGTTCAGCCATGGCACACACCAGGGCTTGGTACACCCAATTCCTGCAGAGTAGAAGGTGTAGGTTTCCACAAATCAAGCACACAAAAGGACAAAAATTTATCTCTTTTACAAAGTAAAAGTCACATGAACCCATCTAATGTATAGTCTCTGTGTACCTAATGCATATTTATTAGGGGATGTGATCTTATATGGGAAAAACGAAGTTCACTTTCCTGGTAAAATTGAAAAAGATTTAATAAAAAGACAATAGGAGACAGAAATCAAAGGCTTAATACAGTCAAACCGGTGTCTTGGCATTCAGCCAAGAGCACCCCTACTATCTTGGAGAAATTCTTTAAATACCCTTTCTATTACATCAGCCTGTTGCAGATTCATCTTTTTCCAAGAATAGTTTAGCATGGTCACTCCTTGGGTCCACACCCTTTTAGAGCATGCGTGTTTCTTGCTTTTGGTTTTATTATCACCTCTAGTTTGGGCTGTGGTCCACACTTTCTTCAGATGGCAGGTGCTGATAATTTGGTATATCAATAGCAGGGTCCTCATCACATGTTCATTGGATGTTATCCCAACCAAACAGACAGTTCAATTACAAGCATAACAATGTATCAGCTATCAGCTATCAATATATATATCAGCTATGCCACTACCATGTCTAAGCAAAAAACATAAAATCTATCCTTATGGCAGAGGTATTTTAACATTATACATATAACATTCATTTTAATATTTGTGAAAAGCCAATAATATAATATGTATTTACAACATTACAAAATGCTTGAGTGATTTGGGTGAATCTTAGTTAAAAAAACCAAAGTTCTTCATTAAGCAACTTCTATTGCAAAAGTTATCTGATGACACCAGTTATGTTTACAAAAGGTGCGAAAATTCAGTGTGGGGGGCAGATAATTTGACTCATAGAGTGCTGGTCACACCTCATTGTAGGCAGTTCCTGTTTGCACAGGATACTGAGCAAGTATACATACTTTACCAAGGAGAGGCCATGCCTGACAGTGGAGGAAGGGGCAGGGGTGCCACACCAACAGCACAAGGCTGGAAGGCATGCTCTGACAGCTTGGAATCTGGAGAATGCAAAGGCCAACTGTCCCCAAAAGATTAGGCACTTGCTGGCAATGAAACCATAAAGCCTTGGGCAACAAGGAAACCCATACACAATGAGCATCCCCAGTGCATCTGCTGCAACAGACTCCTGAGATCTCTGCTGTGATGGGAAGTTATGAAGTGCCTGTGAGGGTGTGGGTATATGTGCAAGGGTAATTAGAAATGTAGCATGATATTGAGTTTGTTTTAATTCAGAAACAAGTTTTAATTCCTCATTTGCAGGGGCTCTTGAAACCCATTTGGCATGTTGAGGAGGATATTCAACTCTGCAGCAACTGATTTTCAGATCACAGGATCATAGTATAGTTTCAAGTTGGAAAGGACTCATAAGGATCATCAAGTCCAACTCTCTGCTCTTCACAGTAAAACCTGACCATATGACAGAGAGAGTTGTTCAGATGCTCCTTGAATTCAGACAGACTTGCAGCTACAAACAATTCCTTGGGAAGCTTGTTCATTGACTGGCCATCCTCTCTGAAGAATCTTTTCCTAACATCCATTCTGGACCTCCCCTCACACAGCTTCATTTCATTTCCTATTACTGGTCACCAGAGAGAGGAGATCAGCACCTCCTCCTCCACTGCTCCCTTTTGTGGTACATTCCTCTCCTCCTCAGGCTACTCTACAATCTCAGGAATTCTCTTTAGGACTAAGCCTTGAGGAATGACTTAGGGAATGAAGCTTCCCTCAGTCTGATCAGAAACTCATGTATGACAAAGGTGGGAAGGCACTGTCCTTTGCAGAAGCTTTTGTTGCCTAACAAAGGACGAGAGATATCAGCCATGCCCTGAGGACCTTGGAACATTACTTGCCTGAATCATCCTAGAGTGACAGATGACTGAAGCCAATCATTTTGCAACCCCAGAAGCAGTAGTCTAAAGTGAGTCCCTCAGAGCTCTCCTGGATGTCAGCAGGCTGCATGTCCCAGTCTCTCAGTCCGAGTGGGACACCCCTCAGAGCCTGCCAGCTCTTACACTCTGATACTTGGGAGGACCATCACTGAAAGCTGACAAGGGGTCTGGGTTGGTAAACCACTCTTCAAGCTTCAGCAAAGGCATTCCACATGAGTATTTCACTGACCTCGGTGTGGGGGGAGTTTTTAATAGGTACCTTTGTACATGTTGCCTTCTGTGTGTACGAGCGTCTGAATCGCAAGTACAGTATGAATACTTCCAATTTAGATTCATAGTTACTTTGTTTATAATAAATTCTATTGAATAATTTTGTAAGTGTTAAAATAATGATTAAGTGCTTCTAAACCCTTTAGATGTAAAACCCTTGAGCAAGCCTGAGGCTAACTTTGGCAAGGGGATCCAATCTGAATATTGTGACCCAATGGGAGTGTCTCCCTTACCCTTTAGCACTCTCCTCCTTTTGTAACCCAGAGTCTGTGAAAATTATTTTAAATATGTTCTGATCCAGCTTTTCTTTATGTACTTTATTCAGTTATAAACTACCCAAAACCTGGGAGAGTATGACCAAGTAAAATTTAATTATAATTCATTAAAATTACAGAGCAAAGGGGGGGGAAACAGCATTTGATGGGACTCCTCCTGCCCACCAGAGGCTCCGCTCACAAAATGGCGTCTCTGCCTCAGCTTCATTAATATTCATAAGCAGTCCTTATGTCCTTCTGGCCCCGCCCACAGCCCATTGCTTTGCTCATGTGTCTGCTTGGCTCCTCCCAAGGCCTGTCAATCAACCTTTCCATGCCTTTCATTGGTGGAGCCCTTCTCACATCCTGATTGGTGGTGCCATGTTACCCTGCCGGCCTCCCAGCAACAAGTGTCCCTCAGTCTCTGCCGCCTCCTGCATGGAGCAAGTACATACCCTCTCCACGTGTTTTACAGCCCTGTCAGCATGAGCTGCCAGGCAGTAACCACAAAAGGGGAGGGGGGGATGGAAGGGAGAACAGAACAGGCTTCAAAACTATACTGGAACAACAAAAGCACACATCAAAAGAACTGCAACCTCCAACAGAACGTCTCCCCACCACACTCAGCAACTCCTCCTCATTTGCATGAGCCAATCACCACGCCTTATTCATAACAATTCTATTTGCCACTGAACTGTGTTAAACCACGATTTCACAAATATATATTAAAACCTCCTTTACTAATAACTTTGATGGTGAGTCTTTAAGCAGCCAAAATACTCATTCATGACATGCCCCTCAAGGAAGTTGTAGGCTGCAATGGGGAAATCCCTCAGTCTTTTCCAAGCTGACAAAATCAAGTGGCCTCTGCCACTCTTTGTAAAAGTTATAGTTGAGGCCATTCACCATCTTGGTCACTCTCCTCTGGTCACTGTTTAGTAATTTGATTTCATTCTTATATTGAGGTGCCTAAAACTCACACACAATTCTCCGTACAGAGGCGAGGTGGCACCAGTACAGGGTAGAGCAAGTCAGTCCCTGCCCTCAAACAGCTCAAGGTGCTGTTATGAATATTAAAAAAAAATCCAATCCAAGAAACAAACAAAATTAATATAGCTGTAATTTTAATCAAATAGTTGATCAGGTAAGTTTAATTGCATTTATCAAGTAAAAGGATGCATTCAAGTAAAATGTATTCCATTCTTTATAAAAGTAATTTAGCAATGAATAGGTCCAGACAATAAAGCAAAAGCAAAGTCAGCTGGGGTATGGCGCAGGATTTGATATCCTGCCGCTCATACGATCAAAAGCTATTCCACCTATACCTTTATACCATAGCCAACACTCCATCTCCCCCCTTCTTCTATTGTCTCCTCCCACTTTCGATTCTTGAAATCTGCATCACCTTCCCCATTGCACATACTCCAGTTGTTGTTTGAGGGTCGTGAGACTCTCGGGTGGTCTTTTGATGAAGGCTTCACTCTTCTTCCTCATGTCCTTTGCTTAACTTCACAAGTTACACATGTGTGTCAAGTTAGTGTTATATAACTAAACAATAAGTTCCAATAGATAAGGCAATAAATCTTAAAAATATCTGGATTTGTCTCAATTTTCCTGAACTCATCCCAAAATTCTTTTAGTTTCAAGGACAAGCTTCTACTCCCTTGGACCAGGAGTTCCTATCTAGCTACATGCTGCTACCTAATTTGTCATGATATTTTGCCAAAGAAGGGGGCGAGGGCCCTTCTAACACTATACTTTTATTACTGGAGTTAGTTTTACTAACTCTCCTGATATTATGTATAAAATTACAATTTAGCATGAAACATACCTATTTATGACATAGGCAAGATTCTCTTTCTGAGAATGCTTCCTCCAACATTTTGAGGGGCTTTTGTTGCTTGCAGGTGCTGTCTGTCCATAATATGGATAATCTTCGTTTGACCAGTGATATGTGTATGAGTAGTTGCTTCCTTTTATTATGAATGAAGTTAGACAACTAGGTCTATTGAGTTAGCAGCAATTTAATTGAATAACAATTTGGTATAAATGAATACAATTTAGGGAATACATTCAAGTATATATAACATTTGGCAGTAACTAATTATGATTAAGGTTTGGACAAAGCATAAGCAAAACCAACCAGGGTAAGGGGCTTCTCTACCTCATGAACAAAACAAAGCAATCCAAACTAAATTTATATACTGTATGCTAATACATATTCATTAATATTTTCCATAAATCTCTTCCTATTTTTGATTCTTGAAATCTACGTCACTACACTGCATAGCACATGCTTCACTTGTTGCTAGGGGGTCTTCTGTCTTCTTTTGGTGGTCTTTGGGATGAAGGCTCGCAGTCTTCTTTGTGGTCCTCTGGATAACCTTACAGGCTGCATGTGCATACTAAGCATTGTGTTATGTAAGTAAGCATTATATTCCAAAAATAAGCCTTATATTTCATAGATAAAACCACAACTTAGATTCCTTACCTGGAATCATCCCAACTTTGTCCATCCCAAGGCCGATTCTGTTTTGGGATTTTGCTTATCACAAAACTACATCCTGTATTTTATTTTTCACATGTAACATCTGCAAAGGGACCCACCTGCTTTGTGAACACTAATCACATATACTTTTCCTTTATTACTTTATAACAAATATTTTCTAAAATATTGATATAGTTACAATTTAGTTAACATGAATCATATCCATTTATCACAATTTCACACAGCTTGCCAGGGCAGAAATTTTTGTCTGAATGCATTAACCAGGATGTGGTAACCAGATGTGGCCTCTACCAGGCTTAGAATGGGAGCCTTCCAGCTGCAAATTCCTTCTTTCTGTGTTTCTTATTGCAAGTCCTTCTTTAGCCTTAACAGTGTTTCAGATAGGCAACTGTGCTCTTTAACTCCTTACAGTCCCCAACTTGCACATTTAACCAGGATTGCCCTATCCCTAGTGATGAATCCAGCATTTGCTCTTGATATATTCATACAGTTGGATGATTGCCAAAGCTCTTCACTCAGTCTAGATCTCTCTGTAGGACCTCTCTAGAAGTGAGTTGTGGGATTCTGAGGGTGTTTGGTGGTCTCAATCTTTTGGTCTCAAGTTCATGCCTGCTGCTTGACCTTATCTCGGTGCTTGCACCATATTTTGGTCTGTAGTCTCCATGGATCAGAACAGGGAAGTGGGCCCCAGAAAGGTGCTGCTCTTCTTACATACAGACCCCCTCTCCTGCCACATCCTGTTCTAATTTGCCCACTTGCACTATAGTGGTTACTGCATTTTGGGAAACAGCAGAACATTAACTCCTTGGTGCCCTGGCTTCTACACAGGCTTAACCAGGAACGGGACATAACAATTCCTTGCTAGTCCAAAGAAAGGAACTGTATTTCAAAGAAGCAGATAACAGAATGTAAAAGCAGACACACAAGATGCTAAATGTAGCTGGAACCTGTGAATAAACAGATAATGAGGGATATAGTGGCTTTTGGGGCAAAGCCATGTAACAAGAAGCAATAGCACATGCCCCAAGAGAAGTTCAAGACATGGTCATCTGTGACACTGTGGGCACTTGGTGAGCAGGACCACCAGAATCCCCTTCAGATAACCCTCATAAGATCATTAGAGAACTTCCAGGAACAGGCAGACACATGGAAATTAGTTCTAGGAAAACTGATACTTATGTCTTAGCCAGGAAGTACACTGTAATCCACATGTATGAGCATGTTGTAAAGTGTCATGACACACCCAATTAGAGGAAATATTCTCCAGGTGACCAGAAATGCAACAAAGAATGCCTGCTTTCTAATACTCCAAAATTGTGATAGAAAATTTCAAAAAGAAAAAAGAAAAAAAAAGGATCAGGCTTTTATATTATAAAGTTTTTGACTGCCAGTCATATGTTTCTAGGCCAGCTGTATCAATCCAGCAACTTTAGATACCTTATCTGTAGTATCACTTGTTGGTTGCATTATAAGGAAATTTGTCCGCTGCATCCTCACCTGTGCCAGTTTCTGCCAGAAAACATTGTTCTTCACATCCCCAGAATGTTTGACTTCAGCATTGTCTAGATGTCACCAAAATGCAGGAATAAAACCCCTTAACATCAATGTAGTTTTAAGAAGCAGACATTACTTTATGATGGTGCAGGATGCCCGGGAATAACTCCTATGCATTTTTATTAATCTCCAGTAGTATGACCAAATGGAATGAAAGAAACTTATTCAACATCAATTTTATGTTGGTAGGAAAAATATATGCTAATATTTTCACAAATAACTTGATGGGTGGGGGTCTTCACTAATGGTAGGAGAAATAGGGTGTTGCTGTCTTCAGGAATGACTGAAAGAACCAGTCAAGTTCTGGAAGGATGGCTGTGAGGGCCTTTAGGGGAAATAGGTTTTTTTTATGTCTCTATGAACTTCAAGCCAAGCAAGTTAGAGAACCCAGAGAGTTAGACCCAGACAGTTTGATTTTCTGAGCTTTAGAATGGTAGGAGAAAGGCATCCTCACAAAGTCTATTGCAGAACTCAGAACTTCTGAACTTTAGAAATTGGGGGAAATGACCATGCATGTTCAAGAGGGAATACGTGGTAGGCAAGGTTTGGGAAGTCTGTGCTAATACCTCAGCCAGTGGGGAAAGGAACGCAGCAACAGGCAGTCAGGAGTTTAGGGTCAAAGGAGGCTGCCCCCTCCGCAACCTTGAGAGACTCCGCAGGGCTGTGGCCCAGTGCGCTCTTCCCCTTTATTGGAATAAATTTGCAGGACTCCTCTGTCTCCTTTACAGACACTGGCTTTTCACAGTGTACTTTTCTGCACACTCTGAATAAGCAGACACTTCTTTATTTTGGTACCAGGAACACAGAGAATTACTCCTCCAAGCACGTTCTGCTTAGTAAACAAAATCCAACCATTTGATATACCTTTTCTTCTGAGTCATCGTTACATAAATTCTTTTACATTTTACACATAATATACCTGGTCATTCATTCAGCCTTAACCATGTTATAAATGCCAATCCACTTTGCCATTTAAGATATAATTTTATTTATTAAAATAAAATTACAGCATTTCGGTAAAACCAACAGGCAGAGATAACGATCGTCAGAGGGTGAACGGAAAGCAGCCTCTATTGCACTGCAATCCCCCAGAATTCACGAATTGGCCCCTTCTGGAGTTCGGGTTTATACAGTTTATTTAGCTCGTGGCAGAGGATTTCCCCACAGTTCTTTGTTTTCTTGGGGTGGTTACTGGAATGCATCTCGGTCCTTGGTCTACTGAATGGGTCTACTCTTGGAGGGAGAAGTGTTAATTTCTTTCCTCCTGTGTGTGAATGGAAAACGAAATTCTGAATGAAGGGCGTCCTCCTCAGATAATATCTGTTTGATGGCCGGGCGTTGGCAGGAGCACTGATTCCTTACTTATCTTGATGTGTCTTCTATTCTGATGCCAATGTCAAAGTCCCCAATTCCTGGCACTGCATTGTCCTCCTTTGAATGGCGGTTCCTGGGTGTTGCCTGTCTTGAAATTAGTCAGTTTGGCGCCTGACCTCAGCCAGTGTTCATTTTATAGAACATGTTTACAGTTTACATGTACAAAAAAAAAAAAAAAAAAAAAAAAAAAAAAAAAAAAAAAAAAAAAAAAAAAATTAATATACCATATTTATTACAGCCATAACTTTTGCTAGTTAAATAACTTCATCAATATTCCTACCCTAGGGCAATTTGGCATCTCTACTGAGCTCCTCTGATTGGAATCCTTGATATTCCAGACAAGGTGGGAAGGGTAGGAGGTTTCCAAGCAGTGTAACCGGTCTGCATGATGGTCTCCAGTTTCTTGAACAAAACGGAAGACATCCAGTAGCTTTTGGGTGATGTTTCTGCTGCATATTTTAAACACAGCACTTCTGATATTCCTATACCTTATACTTCACAATTTTCTACTTGCAGTCATAACCACCTCTTTTATATTATTAAATCGATTATTTTATCAGAATAGTTATAACATTTCTTCTAACTTAAGTCTCAGTTGGTCCTCAGCTCGTGGGGGAATGTGAAAGGACTACTCTATTATGCTTAAAAAAATGTGACGCGCTTGAAGCAGGGAGCTGTGGGATTTCTCTGGAGAGCTGAGAAGGCAGGAAGAGGGGCAGGGAGGAGGGGCTCAGCCTGGAGGGATCCGAGCACCGGGAGCCTCAGTCCCCCGCCGCTGTCCGCGGGTGAACCCCCCCGCACCGCGCCCGCCTTCCCGGGCGGTGCCGGCTCCGCACAGCCGCGCTGGGCGGGCAGGACGCGCCGGCCCCGCCTCGGCCCCGCCCCGGAGCTCCCGCCCCGCTGCCCGGAGTCAGGGTCTCCTTCCGCTCCCGGCGGGGTCGGCAGTCGCGGCCCGGAGGAGTCGCAGACTGGATTCGGTGAGGACGCGTGCGGCGGCGGGGAGAAGGAAGGAAGGAAGGGAGCGGGGCGGGGGCCGGCTGGGGCCGTGCCGTCCTGTCCTCCCTTCACCCCCGCCCGCGGGGCCGGCGTTCGGCGGCTGCCAGGAGCCGCTCCCCGGGAGCTGCAGCCCCTGCGGAGGGCTCCGGGCGGGCGGAGCCCTGTGGGCGGCCGGGCCGGGGCGCGGGGAGGCCGCGCGGCCGCAGCAGCGGGGCCGCAGCGCCGGGAGCCGCGGGTGGGGCGGGGGGCCCGGGCGGAGCGCGGGAGCCGGCAGCGAGTCCGCTGCTCGTCTCGCAGAACTAATTGACATCAATTAGTAAGTGTCATGCGAGTGCGTGAACAAGGACGATGCGGTGCGCAGGCTCGGGAAACATCCCCCGCCCCGATCACCTTAAGGACGCAGAGGTTTGTTTTGCTGTATTTCTCCGTAGGGTATGACAGTGCAGGGAGATGCGGCTGAAAGATACTAAAAAAAAAACAAACAAAAAAACCCCGAGGAAATGCCCCTCCCGCCCCAAAACAAAACTGACAAGAGAAAGTAATCGCTGTCAGGGCTGAAGACCGGGTGTTTCGAGTGTCCTGTGTTTGAATTCTGCGGTGAAAGACCAGCGTTAGTGATTTTTTTACTTCAGCCTCTCAGATAGGCATCACAATGTGTGTGGTAAGAAGCCAGTGCTTTGCTTTGTGTAAGAGGGACACCTGCAGTTGTGAATCGTGGTTGAACCGATGAAACTGTTTATACTATTAAAGAAAAAATAACCAACCCAGATTTAAAGGGGTATAGGCTCGCTTTTTCTGCTTTGGGTTGTCTGAGTAGCGTAGCTGATAGAATTAACTTATTCCATCTGCAAAGGCAGATGCAAATGTGAGAAAAAAATGCAAGTACCCCATCATCGCAGTAGCAGCTTTCTTCCTGTGCTTTGTATGTCCGTGGCATTAATGAAAATGGAGGCATCAGGTAGAACAGGAGTAGATTTTCCACTGGAGCACAGGACTCTTTCAGAAGCCCATAGGAATGCTGGCAGTTGTTTTCCTAGAAGTTATTGGGAGGCTGACTCAACTCTTTCTAGGAGCTCCGTGGTAACTTAGGCCATTTCCCTGCTCTTAACTAGCCTCCTGGGAGGACTTAAAAATAGAATAAAACAAACCTAGCTCGTCCTGGTTTCTGGTAAATATTTTCTCCTGAGAAAATATTCATCTGAGAATGATGGGAGTAAAACTTGTTACAAACATCAAAAACTCCTAACTGGGCTCTTATCACCTTGTTCCCTTGAACTAGCCAACTGATGTCCCAAAACATTCAGATAGGTATTTGTGGCAGAGAAAACAGACAGAGAAAACAGTGATAATGATTGCTTTTATATTACTGCCTGCAAAATTAAATAATTTACTCTTGATACCTGTGCCAGTATAAAAGTTCCCCTGAGTCTCAAGGTGCAAAGTCTTGGAAAACTTATTACGGTGGTTCCCAAGATGTTAACCAGGAACCATTAGTTCAATGTTTGTGTGGCTCACTGCAGTGAGTTCCAGAATCCAGCCCTCTTTGTAGTTTAACCTTAAACAGTATTTTTTTCCCCTAGGAAATAGTATATTGTCTGATGTTCTGGCAGAAGATAAAAAAAATTACAGTATGCTTTATATCAAGTCTGTTATGGGGTGTTTTGGTTTCCTTCTAAATAAAAGCTAAAACTTTCTCCAGTTCATTGGTCTGCCAGATTTTTAGAAGTTTTATTGTTGTTATTATGGTTCTGATTTCTGCTTAAAACACAGATGCTTTTTTGCTTTCCCCCTTCCTGCTACTCTTTAAAGAAATAGTTGTAAATCAGTAAATTACTCTGATTTGCAGGAGGCTGCCCTCAAACATGGGCTCCTTAGAAGCCACCAAATTGCTGACTTGGATTGTTTTCTGCAGGCTGTGATGTTTGGGTAGGAGAATACTTTTATATCTTCTAAAATTTACAACAGATCAGCCTTTCCCAACTGTTTTATTTGCCTTTTTTTGTTCGTTTTCATTTGCTGCAGCCATGAGTGACATATCAGTGGATATGAGACTTATCAGAGATGTGAGACTCCGTGATAGCATTTGTGATCTTACTTGTAATAATTAACCTGTTAGTTTGATGTTGAGCCTTTCTTCTTTGTGTTGAAGACTAACAATTGTCAGAGGGAGTGCAATATTCCCCACTCCATAATTTAAAAGGCATGGATGAAGACAGCTAAAGGAGTAAAAGAGGGAGCAGAAAGGCAAGGAAGTGTAATTCAATTCTCTTAATTTCTAGAGGAGCTCCTGCTTTGCTAAGTATAGCTATGAGAGCTTGTGAAAAACCCTAGAGCCTGCTGGTGATTTAAAAGGAAAGGAAAAAGAAAAGCAAGGAAAAATGGTGAAAACATCCATTATGGTTTTTAGCATTAGATGATAATCTTTGCCTTTTTAAACTGCTAATGGGCACTGATGAAAGGAGACTGGTGCTTCACAGGAAACTGGAATTCAAAATCTGCCAGGGGATCTTTTGGTATATTCCTGGTGATCAGGACATAGGAGACTCTGGTGATATTGTTGGTACAGGTGATCTTGAAGGTAGCGCTTTGCCTTCATGCTTGATATAAATGGTCTCCATAAAGTGTAGATATGCCAAAGAGCTCTTCTAATATGTGCTTGTGAAAGGTTTCAGTGACCAAAATTCAATTAACTTCTTAATTTGCACTTCAGTAAGTATCCTGTACATAGATTATGAACTTTTCTCCAATGAGTGGTCATTAGGTGTTGGATGACTAGAGAACAATAATTCTGAAAGTGGATGTCTACAACTACTGGGGATGTAAGACAATTCTTTAAATGTGCATTGAAACTTGAAAGGAATTTGGAAATTCCTCAAAGGCTGAAGCATGTTCATGGTTTCTCTGTATTTCACTTACTTCTGTGAAGTGTTTGAGGTACTGAGGCCTGAACAACAGGCCCTGAGCCAAAGTCTTGCTGTGAACCTTCCAACCAAATGTGTAATATTTGTATCCACTTGTTAATGAAAGATGCATGATTGTTAGTGAAACATGTAGTGTGATAAGAATATATTTCTTCCTGTGTTGAGAGGCCAGTCAAGGCCATGAAATCAGATACCTGGCCTTGTTTGGAGGAACATGGTCAAAGCCAAATCCCTTGGTTCCTCCTTGAGCCCCGGGCAGGCTTTGGTGGAAACCAAGAGAAGAATGAAAGCAGATGTTCCTGCACTAGAAGGTGTGGAAGCTTGTCTATTCAAGAACATAAAAGCTGGACCCTCTCATAGTGAAGAGAGACCTCAGCTGTGGGTGAATGTACCTGAAGAATTTCCCAGTTACCTGGAGGGATTCTCTAGTCCTTTGCTGTGGCTGGAGCTCCCCAGCTGAAGTGCAGATCTGGATGATAATAAAATATTAGGTGATGTACCTTTCTTAATTACTATAGGCTATCTTCCTTAATAGCGATTAGGTGCATTGCTTAACTTACCTTTCTGTAATTCTTCACTGTTTTAAAATATAGTAAATTACACTTATTCCTTCAAGTTGGTGTTTGTGTCTTTTGTGCTGACCATATCCACTGGCAGAACAGTGTGATGGTAAATAGAAATTTGCAGTTGAAGTGTAAGTGTGTAGGTATTTTCTAAAAAATGTCATTCCACCCAAGAAAAGGGAGCTTTGGACTCCGCTTCATCTTTACCTGACCTTCTTCCATCATAGTAATACTTACTACCAGAGACGCATGAGCTATAGATAATAATTACAGCTATGTGTTTCAGTTATGTACATGAACTTTTCTGCAGAGACAAGGATATTTCTGTATGATGGAGTCTGATGCTACCATTAGAAAAGCTTCCATCTGTAGGATTCTGAATGGATTATGTGGTGATGTCAATTTGTCTGATGAATCCAGTCCCTGTTATTAATGCCTTTTCCCTGCAAATCTTTTCTGTTGAAAATTGTTTTCTCAGGCTTACAGCTATTCCTCAAAAGTGAACATATTTTTCTTTTCTCTGAGGAGTGTAAGCAATAAATGCTTGGCTGATAGGAGCAAGCAGTCAAATACAATCTTGAAGATTTCATTTTGTTCTGAACAAGGACATCGCTTTTGCTAGTGTTGGTGTGTTGTTTGGTACTAGAACAGAGAATGGAGAACTAGAATTTTTAAATTCTAGTGAAGCATGGTTCCTCCAAGTGCCTGGTGTCCATCCTTCATTGCAGAAGAATCACTTCTACCTTTCAGAATAACCACTTGAAACTCAGTTTAGATGCTGCTTGTGACAAATTCTGATTTTTCTGTATCTAGTGCTTCTGGTTGTTGATATATGGAATGATGTTTATCTGCATTAGCTCATTCATGGTGAGAAGAATGACTTCTTTATTCTTGACTCCTTGACCATGACCACAGTTCCCATGACACTTGTGACATTGTTGCTGCATGCAGTTATTTGCTTTAGGACAGTGGATTGGGATCATTGCCAGATGCCATGTAATGCCTTTTTCTTTAATTTTGATTTTCGTACTATCCCCTGAATACGTCTTAGAATGGAATTACATAATTGTAATTTCTCAACTGCAGAATTTCTGGGTTCCCATCAAGATTTAAGGCACTTTCAGAGATTGACGCTTGTTTCGTTGTTTTTCTACATTTGTTTTGCTGGTGGGCAGGGTCAGAAAAGACACAGACACCAACTTATGAATAAGTGTAATTTATTATAATACAAAACTTCAAAAAATTACAAAAGGATAAGCTAGGACAAGGATCAGCTGGGGGAAGCCACTGTCACGGCAAAGGACTGGAGAACCACTCCTGGTAACTGGGAAATCCTGCAGGTGTTTCCACCCACAGGAAACAAGGCTTCCGACTTAGCTGTGAGAGAATCCAGTTTTTATTCTGTTGAATAAACAAGCTACCATAACTTCTAGTGAGGGAACATCTGGTTTCTTTCCCCTACTGGGTTTCTTCCAAAGCCTGGCCAGGGGTCAAGGAGGATCCAAGGAGGTTCTCTTTGATCCTATACTCCAACCAAGGCTAGATTTGGCTTGCCTGGGTTCTAAATACTGAAACCATGTTTTGCCAATGAGCAGAGAAATACAACACTTGGTTGGAAGGTTTATCTAGAGGTCACCTTTGGCCCAAGGTCTGTTGTTCAGGCCTTAGTACTTCAACATTTCGCTGTTGTCACCATGAAGTGTGATAAGTAGAAATCTGCAGCTGTAGTCTTGCATCAAACATCCTTATTGAAACTGAATTTCAAAATTTTTTGACATGTAATTGGCAACCTGTGAGCATAGCAGGATGTTCTTCCTGTATAAATGGAGGCGAAACAGCTAGAACTTCATCCTACATGCAAAAATCCAGTGATGGAGGGAGGGTGGTCATGTTGGTTTTGGTGTTGAAGAATGCTGAGATCAGCCTGACTGAAACACCTCAAAATTAAACAATATGAGGATGTGAAGAAACTGGTGTTTCCTGATGGGAACTGGCACTAGCACGGATGTGGGAGACAGATGTTTCCTGATAAGAGGAATGAATGAGTGGTAGTACTAATCAAGTGTTTTAAATTAATTGTGTTCTGCTGTGCTAGCCTAGCAATGTAGGGTTGACAGTCAGTCATGTTATCCTATAAAAGCCCAAGCTCTCTTTTTCATGGTAGGGATTTCTAGCACACCCCTTCTAGGAGTGTGTGGAAATTCTTCCTTCAAGTGGGGTTGCCTCTCATAGTAACTCCATGGGGCTCAGTGAAAGAGGTTTGCCCATGGTTGTGATATGGGTGACCAAAACCAGTCTCTTTTTGATTAAGCTAGTCTTGAGAATACCAATTTAATAAATAGTGCACTATAACAGCGGTTATAGCCATTTGTACTGACAAAGATCATGGAGCAGATCCTCTTGAATGACATCACATGGCACCTGTAGGACAATCAGGGAATCAGGCTGAGCTAGCATGAGCTTGTGAAAGGCAAGGTCCTTCTCTACCAAGCTTGGTTTGAGACAATTTAAGGGGAACACTCTAAAATGAGTTACCTCCTCTTAGTTTTAACCAATCCCTTTCCACCAAAGTAGAGGAGATATAAGTGGAAAAATAACAGTTTACTAAAAAAACCCAAAATAGCAACAGACAAAAAATAACACTAAGAGCACCAAGTTTTGAGAAAATTGCTGAAGTCTCCCAGACTCCAGGGGAACAAAGAGAAACTCAAAATGGCAGAGTAATCACTTCCCCAGGATGGCACCTGCCATGGGGGCGACAAAGGGAAAATGGTGGCAGGTGCCCTCCTCTCCCTTTATCTCTCTGGTGGTGGCAACTCCGGTGGCTGGTACTCGGTCATGGGCAAGAAGTCATGGAGGGACTTTTCCTTCTTCTTGGCAGAAGACAGCAAGGCAAAACCTCTGGGCTGGTGTGACTTGGTGCCTTCTTGTCTCAGCAGGGCACTGCTGGTGGGCTGCGATCATCATGCTGTTACAGATAAAGAGTTTATCCTGCCTGTGCCCAGATCTCTGATGTTAAACAGTAACTTAATTGAGGTGGCCAACACCCCAAAATTCACTCTTGTTCTGCAAGTTCTTAATAATGGCTGATTAGGTCTATTACAAAATGAATGATTTATTGAATAGACCAAGGAAAGCAGACATAAGACTAATAGACTTATTACCACACAGGATTAACAAAAGACACTACTAAGTAAATACAGAATATACTGTGACTGAGGTTCCTATATTAGTGCTAGTAAAGAAATAATATAGATTAGGATTCAATGTATCTTACCAATTGCTGATGGCGCATACATCAAATCTTTCCTCTCCCTTTACGTAAAAGTATCTACAAAGATGTGTCCAAGCTTTGTAGAAGCTGCTCTGCACGTTTCCAGGGAGTGTGTAAGAGGCTTCTATCTCCGTAATAATTTGTGTGGCTTTTATAGTCGTCAAGAGCAGTGTCTTTTGGTCAATGATACTTATTTTTTTTATCTCTTCCCACATCTGCTCTCCGGGCCAAGATGTTGATTCTTAGTTGGGGTCTCAGCCCTTCTGGCACCAGAGATAACCCCCTGCCAGGCCTTTGACCTTGCCTGGGTTCTCTCTTCCATATGCACCAGCCATCTGTGGTAGAGAGGGATGTCCTGCCACACACACGGAGCCAGAGCTGGCCTGCTCTGCTTCTGTGGGTGCAGCACTGTGGCTGCAGACAAGTGTTGCAAAATTCACTCTGAAATAGTTTTTGATTGGGAAATGCAGTTTCTCGATTTGCTACTGTTGTCAGTAGAGCCAAAAGGCATGCCACAGGCAAGAGAAAGCTCTGCCAGAGCGCCTCAACTTTTAAAGGACTTTGAGAGTGAGGTGTGTTCACTTCATCTCACTCACTTCAACCCACTAACAAACTGAGAAATATTGTTTATTCAGTGTTGGGTAATGGTGAATAAAATGACATTAAGAGTCCTGGTGTTTGGAGGAGACAATGCTAAAATCAAAAGGGAAGGCTGGGAAGAAGAGCCTGATGCAACATGAAGGCTACAGGAGTAAAACATAACCATCCTATGAACATTTTACTGAAGTCCAAAAACGATTAATGTACTGGGTTACCTAGCTCAACTAGGTGGGTTACCCTGTTGTAGAAGGAAATTAGGTGTGACAAGCTTGCCTTCCCCTTATGAAGCCATGCTGGCTGTGACTGATTGACTGTTGTCCTCCAAGTGTTTTTCAATACCTTCTAGAAAAATGTTTTCCATGATTTTATCAGACACTGAAGTGACACTGACAGGCCTCTACTTTCCAGGGTCCTCCTTCTTGCCCTTCTTGAAAATTGGGACAACGTTCGCCAGCTTCCAGTCAGCTGAGACTTCTCCGGATTCCCAAGATCACTCAAAACCATCAAGAGAGACTCTGTGATGACATCAGCAGCTCTTTAAAGATTACTGGGTGAATCCCATCAGGATTTGTCAGAAGTCAATAGGTAAAAGGGGGAAATACACTGTTGGAAATGGTGGAATGGGAATCTGCAAAGAGAAGTGACTACTAGTCTTCATATGCTTAAGTTCACTGTAAATATTCTGTGATTGATTTGCAATCTGAGATTAAGGTAATTTCCAACAAATTATCTCCTATGTAACTGCTAAGAATTTTGGAGCAAGAAAACTCCTGTGTGCTGGTGCTGTTGTGACATCTAAAATACAGTTATAAAGAGAGGAAAATGACAATTGTGGATGTTTGTGTACTCTTTTCTTTTAGTACCTTTAGTTGATTCAGGCTGTTTTTCTATAACACCCTAAGTCAGATGTGCTGAATTAGATTTAAATACTTGAGGTTAAATGAGACATACTGCTGCAAGTCCAGAAGCAGAAACAGGAGATCAAAGTTTTGCTGGCTTGCAGCTGAACTTTTGTCCTTTCAGTTCTTAGAATCTTCTGTTTGCTGAACTACGCTCTGCAGAGGTATGAAACTGCTGCTGATCACAGTGGCTGGCATTGAAATGCGTATGCTTACAGAGTTTTGACTCTATTAAAGGGAGCTTTTAGCAATGAATAAGAATATTTTAGACCTATTGTAAGTGCCTCGGTTACACTTCTTGCAGTGGCGATTTAGACCACTTAGGCAACCACTGGCACTGGTAGCTGGAAAAGTGGTTTTACTGAAGTAAAATTATGTAAAAGTGAGGCTTAAGAAAGTGCCTTGGCAAGATTTAATCTTACTGTACAGGTGCAATAGTGGTAATAATTCAAAAGTATTAATACATTATCTTAATACCCTATGATACAAAGTTATGCATGATACCAATCACCAAAGATCTGCAGTTGATAAAGGGTCTTTCAGCCTCAGGGAGAAACTTGGAGGTGATTCAGCTCAAGGAGAGGTTATAACTGTGCAGCTGGGAGAGATCAAAAAAAAAGAGTCACTTGGGCTTTCATATTTGTGGAATAAAGTGGTTGGCTCATAGTCAAATGCCATGGAAGAGGTAGGCATAAAATTCCTTGCACCCGCAACTTCATTTGCTCCTTACTAAGTAGTCCTGGAAGAACTACCTGCTATTAATGTCTTATTCGCTTGACTGGTGTTCCCAGCTCTTATGCATCAAAGCTCTTTGTGTCACCCTGTTCCTGTGTGGGCTTTCAAAGAATAGGTTGAAACTAGAAAAGTGCTTGACCTGGTCATGGCCTAGGCCTTAATTCCTTGTGAGCCTGAGCCAAACTGTCAATAAATAATTTGGTCAAGGAGTTGAGCTCACCCCTGTGACTACAGTTGATCCACTTTATTGTCTCAAAGAGTGGTAGTACAGTTAGCTCTTGCCTCTGTCATCAGTGTGTGTTATATTGCACATAAGTGCTAAGGGTACAGTTATTTGATGAGTTGCTTAGCTTAATAATTACAGTTAATGCTTATTATATACCACTGCACAAATGGATACTGCTGTTGTTGAATACTTTTAGGATAAGTGTTGGAAGTGTTTGTGGCTCATATTCCAGTCCCAGGTGCAGTGTGTGCAGAGCAAGGAATAGAGAGAGTAGCCCAGCTGTCTGAAACCTAGGCCTTTCATGACAAAAGTTTAGAACCTAGGAAACTCAGTATTTGCATTTGGAGTAGGGAGTAGATTAGGTAAAGAAAACCAACTGCAAGACTGTTTCAGAAATACCTTTGGTACTGGCATGCAAAAAGATTACTTTAAAAAAAAACCCAACACTTTACATTCTAGGCAGGACCCTGGTTTTTCCCAGGGAGCTAAAAAGTTCCTGGTGCTCTTTGAAGGCTGAAATTTGGAATCATCTCTTGTGTAAGATGCCCATCGATATGTGCTAGGAAAGTCAGCAAGATGCTGGTGATGAGAAACATCAGGAGTGGGAGAAATTTGAGCTAATATTGCTCGAGCTACCTTAGCATCATTGGCAGGACTACAGCCATAGCCTGGAGGTAAGTGAGTAAAGGTGTAATTAATGCCATTCCAAGTACAAGCAAAGTGAACTTGGTAGGCCTAGTGGTTGGGGCATAGGAGGAATGTCTTTAATGTCCAAACTGACAATGCATAGATAAGAGGAAAGGTAAATGGCATTGGTTGTTTTGGCAGCTTTTGCAGCTGCAGTATGAGGCAGAGAGGGGACAAAATTTATGCCTAGGTAGCTGTCACAGGCAGAATGTAAGCATCACACAAGGTTTATTGCTCCTGTTAAGTCACAGGTTGCAGAAAGGATCCCATTGCTTTCTACACTCCTTCTCAGTGAGGAGTCTGGGTGTGGTGGAATCCAGTTCTAGCTCCAGATTTAGTCAAAGGTTTATGTCTTAAGAATTCCACGTGTAGTTGAATCTTTACACAACTTCACCCATAGGATAAAGGAAGGTAAAGCAATATGAAAAAGTTATTTATTTTTATGGTGTTAATACTGATAATAATATTGGTCATAACCCCAGTTAGACTAAACAACCCTTATTAGAATTAGGTACTACACAGTATAGCCAGTTAACTGTAATTACAGTGACAATTTTAAAGCTGGCAAAATAATCAAGTAGAGATTGATGTTGCTCAATCATACCAATGTCTCTGGGCATATCTCTTTAACTCAGCCTGGAGAAATAACCTCGGAGGTGTCCCCACTCAAAGGAGGGGAATCTCCACTCACACTTCCAGAAGGGAGTATGTTAAGAGTGTTGGAAGCATAAAACAGTGAAGAAAACGGCAAAACTCAATCTGAGGTGGAGCCCACACATCAGAGCATCAGTGATCAGAGCAGACATAGAAACCTGATGGAGGTTTTTGTTGCCATGGCATCGGGTAGGAATGTAAAGTGGGAAAGGAGCAATGCAGTCTCAATACCAGGAAATGTTTTGTACAACTGCTACTAGGTGTACGTCCTACCAAGAAGTACTGCATATGACACAACCACTAAGAACAGAAAATTTGACCATCGACAGCTCTTTGCACAATAATGGCTAATAAGGTATAAAAGGACCCTGATTTTGGGTTTAACTGGGGGATGAGAATTGGATATGAAAATCGTAGGGACACATTTTCCTCGCCCTTTGCGGAAGGGTCACCTGTCACACTTGTGTCCTTGGCTCTGCTGAGTGTTTTGATGTCAGAAAGTGAGCTTGTGATTGCCATGGTATTGTTAGGGCTATATTTAACTGCACTGCAGTTTATGCAGATACTGCTAGCAGTCCAAAAGAGCCATGTATGTTGCATTTAATAAACCATGGTATTTGTGAACCTGGCTGGTTCTTTTGAATGCAACTGGACTTAAAATTAAAAGGCTATTGGAGCACCCCATGCCAGGCCTTTAGTTATGTATTCGTAACAAGTTCCTGCTGTTGAAAATTGGAACTGAGTTTTTTATAGTGATCGACTGTCAGTCAGATGTTTCTGGGCCAACTGTTTCAGCTCAGTAGCCTTTAGCTCAGCAGTGTCAGGTAAATTATCAGTCCTGTCACTTGGTTGCTTTATCAGAAACTTGGTTACGTCCTTACCTGTGACAGTTTCTGCCAGGAAAATTGTTCCTCACATCCTCAGAATGTTCAACTTTGGGATTATTGAGGCAGGCTAGTCTCAGATTGTCCTACACCAAGAACAGCATGATCCCCCTTCTCCATCCATCACTGGTATTACAATCAAGGTATTGTTCAAGCTGCTTTACCCCCATGGAGGCAGAGTGTCCTGCTGCAGTGTCCTTGGTCAGATGCCAGGACCCACTGGACTTGTGAGCTGACTGACTGGGGCTGTTTAAAGGGGAACTGGGTGCAAGTGAATACTCACTGTTTTTTCAGTTCTCTGAGAAGAGACATGATGAATTTTGGGGCTTGCAGGATCACAGGGTGGTAACAGCATGGGTCCCTGGACCTAGAAGAGGTACTTCTCAGATTCCCCAAAGTAGGGGGAGTTTGATTCAGAAGTACCAGGAGATTGTACCTTCCCTGGAGCATCTTGGAAGGTCTGGTCTATGAGTGGTTCTGTCTGTGGAAGTAAAAAATCTAATGCCTTTATAGGCCTTTCTAGTTGGAAATATCTACAGCATTGCCTAATGGCCTCACTGAGCAAGAATGGCCAAATTATTGGAGGGAAATACTTGTAAAAGGATGTACTGTCAGGAGTTTATCTGAAGTAATCTGTGTGTTACCATTCTTTCTGGTAGCTTGCTGCATTTTGCTTATCTGACATGTACCTGCAGTCCTGTGAAAAACAAGGCACGTAATGCAGAGGTATATAAACATAAACTCTGTCACTGCCCCAGCTGGGCAAGGTTCAACTCAGCAGAGGCTGTGACTTGGCTGCTCTTTGCGGTGCGTAGCCGCAGCTACATGCAGTGATAAACTGCTGCTGTGCAGACCTGACTAGAATTGTGTAGGAGTTACTCCACAGCGGAGGTTAGAACCTCCCAAAAACAGATCCTCAGGCTGGCTGGCTCTTAGGGCAGTCACACTTGGCAGACCTCGAGAAGGGCTGAAGGAGCTCCTGGAACCTGTGAACTGCTGCAGAGTGTGAGAAAAGTGGTCCTCTCCACTGTGATCAACTGAAGGCAGAATTTTGACTGCCCTTGAGGACACACAGATGATGATGCCATTGATGGTGGCATCTACCTCTAAATGGGAGGTCTTTGTAAGGTGTGCCCTCCATGACACCTGAGAAGGATCATCAGGTCATCAGCTTCTGTCTGGGGTGCTAACTGTATGTCTGATAAGTCTGGGTAACCAAGGGCTGAGTGGTTTCAAGTTGATGAGGTGATGGGAGGGGCACTAGGGCCCTTGCTCAAGCCCTGGTGGGAAAAGATGCAGCATAGAGGCTTGTTGGCAAAAGCCAGTAAAACAGGTGTTGGGGCTCTGTGGGCTGCCTGGTTGGAATATCTGGGGCTAAACAGGCTTTCAAGATTCCTTGGATAAGGACCCTTTAGCACAGGCTTAGGGGGGGTTTTAACTACCTTGACACAAGGGCTTGGGTGGTACCTGTGGCTGCATCCTGACAGAGGTGGCAAGATGACAGAACAAGCATGGCAGAAAATAGCTGGGACCGTGTGATGCTGGGCACTGTGCCTGCTGATGTTAGCGGGCTCTGAGTGGGCCAGGACACTTTAACTAGTAGGTGCTGCTGGGCCTCAGATGGAAGAAAAACTCATAGGACTTTACCTGGCACACAGGGGCTACATCCAAAGAACGATTGATAACCAGCCTACTTGTGTTTAATCCCAAATTTGTGGGAGTGCTCCAGTGCCAAGTTTGAGCAGACCAGCCAAGGAACAAGAGAGGCTGCTGCTTGGTGTAAAGTAGTTTATTACATGGCGAGATCAGTCTCACAAAGGTAGTGGTACAGTCTGTGCTATCGTGCAAAAGGCCTTCTAGCATAGAGTCCCATGTCCCAAGCAGAAGCAGCAGCAGCACCCCTGATACAATGCATTATATTCATAAATCATCCAGTCAGCTAAAACATGATGCTGTTACGGTCTTTTTGCACCTATCCTGGTCTAACATTGTGTGACAATGATCATTTCTTACACAAGGCCTGTGCTATTGCTGCATTATATTCATAAATCCTCCAATTGAAGCATGGATGGCAAGGACAAAATACCTTTCAACTCATTTAGTTAAAAGGGGATGTTTATTTCACTGCTGGGCTCACACAGGATCACTCCCAAAGGCGTGAGCAACCCTATACAGCTTCAGCGTTCTATTTATTCACAAAAGTCATGCATATTCTAAAATGCCTATTCATATTCATCACCTGTCTGCCCATTCCCCCGCTTGGTATTAAAATTAGTTGTATACTCATTTTGGCTGCATAGTCCTCCTCCTGTTTTGGGTTGGTGGTCATCAAAATGAGTTGGAGGGTGACAGGAGGAAGTAAGGAATGTCTCTTTACTAAACTTTTTGCCTCCGTCCCATTGCTATGACTACTTGACCTGCTGATCTCTTCATTCTGGACTTTTTTAGTTTCAGAGTCAAAATTTATGATGTATGGCTCTCTCTTGGCTGGTTCTGAGTATTGTCCAATGTGTATTGATTTCACTTAAATGTTTCCATATGTGCATTGGCCCCACTTTGGCTGGCTCTGAATGTTATATGCAAACCGTTAATCCTGGTCAACTTCTAACTCTTCTGTTATATTCCTAACTCCTAGCTTCTAAGCCTGTAGCTTGTTTCCTAAATATCTCTTTCTTTAAGCTTAACAGAATACCATGGTTCACAATCAGCTACAGGCATGATGCTGTTACTGTCTTCTTGCACCTATCCTGGTCTAACACAGTTGTATGACAGTGGTCGTCATTTCTTACACAAGGCCTACGCCTGTAGCCTATCTATTGTGTCTAGCAATGCTATGTTATGTCTGTGTTATGTCTAGGACTTAGTTAACTTTGTAAAAGGTAAGGCTACTGAACTTTAAACTGGACTTTAGGGCTTTTCTATTAACTAATACAATTTCTTATTTGCTTAAGGCATATTTTTACCTACCTGAAACTAAAACTTATATTCCTACTTCATGTCTGTGTGACTTTATGTATCTCAGTTTCTCTGAGGGTTTCAAACCAACTCCTGCATTCCTTTCTGCCTCTGAGCCTGTGTGCATGGGGTCCTGGGAGATTTCTATCTGGTTTCCAACACTCCAGGAAATAGTCAGGGGACCTTGGTCATCTCAAGGCCTTTATCTTTGAGCATATGGTAGTGATACCAGAAATATAGTGTGTTTCCAATGGAGTTTGTGGTTGGATTCCAGACCCTACCTGAGGGCCCAGCATTCTGATTCTGAAATTCAGGGGGTATCTGCCTGTCATGCAACATATTTGCAATTCAGGTGAAACAGGGCTCACCTAAAATGACTAGGGTTTTTGCCTATGAGAAAGCACTCAGAGACACAGTTACGATGCCTCCATTGATAACATTCTCAGTTTAGTAGTTGATTGGTAAGCCCAGTCAGGTCTCAAGGAGGTAGGAATTTGACACATGATTATCTGAAATCAAATTGTACCAAGTATTTCTGTCCTGGTTGTCTTGATCAGTTTTTGTTTCAGAAACTCAGTTTTAGGCAGCTTCCTAAAAGCTTTTCCTGGGCAGATAGTGCCATCTCAGGGACCCTGTGGCCCTCGGATTTCTCCACAGTCACCTCAAGGCTTCTAACACAGTAGCAAGAGTTGCAGAATTATGCCTATTCCAGCTTAAGTGTCTTGCTGGGCTTCAGACACTTCTTGTTAGTAGGGAAATAACTTGGACTTCAGCTACATTTAGATGGCGCTCAGCATTTCTGAGACCATGAGCTAACACAAATAGGCAGGATAACTTTCCCTTCATGCTTTTATCTTTCTGACTTTTTTGATTCAAAGAAGGGAAGAGGTAGTTCCCTCCATGAGAATATCTGGTACCTAGAGGCAGGGCAAGGCCTCAGACATATCAGTTCAGGCACCTGCTGCAAGGCTCAGGCCACTGATACCATGTACTGCATCCCTCTGTTGACACTGGAGTGGAGGGATTTGATTCATCCTGGTGAGTTAGATTGGGAATATAGTAACAAACACCAGACCAACAGCTTTAGGGATGAACAGTTTATCTCAAAACAACAAGTGATTCTGGGGGATAGTCCTGTGTGGTTCCTCTTATAGTAATTTCTGTAACATGTGAATATGGCTTACAGAATTCCAAGAGACATCCACTACAATCTCCACCCCTGGTCCTTTAGGTCCAGGTTATAGGGTTTAACATTGCAATGAATCCCTCCCCTTGTGTAGAGGAGGGTTCTCTACAGGAGAAAGGACATTTGAGCAATCCAGCCTACGTGAGAGATTCAGTGTACTTGGAGATGTGAACAATTCAGCATACGTGGGAAAATTCAGCGTAGTTGGAGGAGTAGGCAGTTGGACCAAGGACATGCAAGGTCGTGAAAGAAAAAGAAGCGATGAGAAAACAACTCCCAGATGCAGAACTGGATAAAAAGTTGCATACAGAAGTTTGCAAAACCACTGCTTGAGCAGTAAATATTAACAAATCATTGCAAGCAGGGAGACGTGCTTTTAGGGCTTGACCAATGGTAAAGCAGCATGTAATGCATGGTCAGTGCCTTAAGAAAGAATAAAGATGAATAGAACTAGGCAATAAACTTCTTCACTTGATCATATTGATCATGGCAGGATGTCCCATTCTTGAGCTCCTGCACCCTTGTCCCCTGCTTGGTTGCAACAAGGGGCTCCTAAACCTTTTTTGGTCTTGACGGTGACAATAATTGGATTTTACTTGTGGTGAAGTTGTGTGTTGCACATAGTCAAAATTCCTCCTCTAGCAAGGATTTTACAGTTACACTTTTTTTTGCAAGGTTGGCATCTTAGTCATGTTTGCCTCTTTCACAGTTATGTTCCCAGAAAATGTCTTTAAGAAAATGTTTTAAATGTCTTAAGTTTCTTCAGCATTTATCTAATTCAAGGATGTGATTGTTTTATCCCAAATCATTTTTCAGGAAGTACCCAGTGTAACGTTAGCAGCCTGAAAGCTTTACCTTGGATGCAAAAGCCTGTTTTCTCCACTAAGATTCCTGCATCACTGTAAGTATTGCCTGGACACTGATGTTGATGTTTTATATGAATTTCATATGCCACTTTGTTTTCCTGTCTTCTTTTGTTATTGGTGTCTTCTGAGAGCAAAGAAGGTAAAAGAGTGAAGAAAGCTAGAGTTGTCACTGGATCTTGAAAATAACACCTGGAAAATTATAACACTGGGTTTTTTATTTTTTTATAGGCTAGATATGAGTGATACTTCTCATTCTCAAATTTGAAATCAGAAGAGTCTTAAAATCTAAAAGAACCCATGAAGGAAAGTCAGGAGCCTTGGGTGATCTGGGAGAAATGGTATGAAACATTCTGTGAGAAACAAGGCTCACTCTTTAAATTTTTAAAAGTTTAATAAGGGATAAAAGGGCCAGTAAACAGCGTACTGGGTACTTGGCAACTGCCAGAGGCATGTCAGTTAACTTAAAATAATTGAATGATAAACTTTTTCATTGCACTGGTCAAATGAATATTCGTGAATATTATACATATTCAAACATTCCTTTGAGTTTACATGTTCTGGGAATTCTTTTGCTTGGTTTGATCTTTGACTTGTCTTCTTAAAGTACATGCTATAGTGCAGATGAAATGTATATATTTTATTTCTTCACAAGGCCTCTGTTCTGTGGTTTGACAGTTCTTGAGGATCAGTGGTAAATTCCTCTTTGCATTCTTTCTTTTGATGTTTATTTTCTTGGTTTTTTTCAATGTTATCCTATCATACAAATGGGATACTGAAAAGTACATTAAATCATTAGATATTTCACAGAATTATCGGAGTTATTTGCATCGATGTCAGCTAGTTACACAAATAAAGGCATTTGCTACTTTAACATTACATAATCTCTATTTTAATTTTTTTTGAAAGCCTAAACTATAATGCACGTTTATCACACTATAAGCTACACTGGGTCAGGGTATTGGCCACAAAAGCTGACAAATTATAGCATATTAAAGCAGTTAAAAGTGATTACAGACTGTACTAGATCAAAGTCGTCATGATTAATAAAAATTTGCAAAAGCCAATACATAATAGTGAAAGCTAACAACTACATAGTTACTTACAACACATTCTGTTGAGAAACTAACACTGCACAAGGCAAGGTGTTTGTTCTGTCCTAGCTGGGTTTGATCCCACTGAGAGGAGCTTGTTGAGATGCAGGAAGCGTTCATTCCTGTAGGTTGTCATGGAGGTTTTTGTGCTTTTTGTGCATTTTTGAAGGCTGAAATAGCATTTGGCTTTGAAGGCACTGTCTCTAAAAACGACAGAGTAGCATGCTCACCCATTTGGGTTTGTTGGTAATCCATGTGCATTCTGGAATATAACACAAGACTTAGAGATATGTGACTTTGTCACCTCCTGAAGGTGTAAATACTGCAGTAGCAGAAGTGTTGCTGTCATCTCTATGCTTCATGCCTTCTCCCAGATGAGTAAATTAATGCTGCCAACAGAATTACGGGCGCTTTGCTTGTACCTCACTAGAGGCACAGTCATATTTCTCAAAATTAAACTAGTGATCCACATTATTATGAGAGATTTTTACTAAACCCAAATTAATTTTTCCATTTAGTTTGTTATATGTGGAGGTTACAATTGAAATTGAGTTTTATTGTCTGAAAACCCTGGCCTGTATTTTATTCTATACGTGTTTCTTATGTTCAGTTCTTAAGTATTGTTTATTGTCTAATGTTACACACATACCTTTTTTTTTCCTCCATTGTTACTGGATGATGAAGGTAAATACAGCAATCTATTGTTAAATTAAAAGGTTGAATGATAATAGAATTAGCAGAATAATGGGAAGGTTTTGTTAGTCATTAGAGCTGTTAGTTGCTTCTCTTTCCATACTTTGACTGTGTTCTGGGAAACCATTTATGGAACTTGACATTGACAGCATTGATGTCCATGAATTGTGCTAATGGGGTTGCCCTCCTACCCAGCAATTTAGGTTCAACAGTTCTGTTCATGATGCATTCTAAATCACTTCTTGGTAAGTGAAATAGGTCTTGATCAAAAGGTTGTAATTTTTGTAAATTTTTTTTTTTTTTAGCATTTTTAGTTTTGCCTGAAGAAAACAAAACCAAGAAAAGATGGACTGGAATTTAAGGCCAGTCCAGAATGCTGATGCAAATGCAAACCTGCAGAGTGAAGGAGCATGCTTCCCTCAGTTACTTCCTAATGGACATGCCTTTCCTCAGACAAATGCCAACTCCTCTAAAAATGCATGTACTTATGCTGAAAATAACCAAAACGTGTATGTGCCAACTATGAATGCTTCCTTCCCTGCTGTAAATGCTGAGGGATTCAAAACTTCAGATCAAACCTCACCAGGAGCATCTGTAACTGGTAATAACTTTTTTATGTCAAAATACTCATTTAAACGACATCAACAGATGCAGGTAACAGCTCTAAAACCTCCCATTCGGAATTCGCCTTTGCGGCCAGAGATGACTCCAACTTCTTGGCCAGCCTCTAATCCCTACAGTTATCCCTGCAGAAATTTACCCCCTCTGTCCTCTCAAATGAACACAGGAAATAATGTAAGGAACGTGCTTGGGGAGCCTCAGTATGCCAATACCAACACTTACACCATGCAGCCAGAAATGCTGCAGCATAGTTCTCTGAGACTTGCAACAGTACATCAAGGTGGCATTCATCCCCAGAATAATTCTTTTCCTCTTGGTGCTCCTGGGCAACATGTACAACCCCAAATATTTAATTCCAATACTCAACAGGGTAAAGTTCCCTATTCAGTGAATCAAAATACTGGGACAAATGTACAGCTGCCACAATTTCAGCAGAGTCAGATGGCATCAGAAGCTCCTAGAGGATGTTCTGCACCATCTTTGCTGCCTGCCAACTGTGTTTCAAGACCTGCAGCACAATCTTTAATGAGTGTACCACAGGAAGTGCAAAATGTACCTAATGGATACAACATTAACCAGCAGAGGTGCCCACTGGATCCAAAAAATGCTCCTGGGTTTAACAGTATTCAGCAGCACCGTCTGCAGCAGCAATCTGGGGAAGTCAGTCTATCAGTCAGTAATGTCTATAATCCAAGTGGAAGTGTGACAGCAAATCAGTCATTTAATGAAAGCTCTGTGGCATCCCCTGGCATTCCCAAAGAACTGCTTGATGTTGTGAAAGAAATAGAAGCTCTTTCTTCAAAGCCACTCAGTGATCCTGCTTCAGTTCCAGAGAGCCAGACTAGTAGTTTGATGAATGGGCCTGTTAATGCTCAGATTTCTCCAGCAGCAGCAACACACGGCATAAGAATTACAAAGGAGAGACTAGCGTGGGAAGCTGAAAGGCTGAACTGTCTTAAAAAAAAGGTTGTCCTGTTTGAAACAGTTCATAATTATAAAAAAAGAATCTATCATGCCAAAAATACTCCTCCTCCTCTTTCTAGTTATCCATATTCTCCTGCCAATTGTCTTCCAAGTGTGCCCAAACAAAATGTACCGTCTTCCCCATCTGAAGCAGTGAGGACAGAGAGGCCCACGCTTATGGTTTCACATGAAGAAAGAAAGGACAAAAACCTAGCCTGTGCTGATAACAGAAGATTGGAGGTGACTCAAAGTAACCCTCAGGTCGAGCAGGGAAGCTTTTTATCAAGCTTCACTCCTGTTCCCTCTCAGAACAAAGTCCCAGCTCAGTTTAATAATCCTGAGAGCACCTTGGAACAAAGGGATGGGCATGCCTTAGCCCCTTCTCAAGGGACGGTGACTTCCTCAAACAATGCTTTGTGTTTTACTCAAGCAGGGAGCTCTGTCAAGACTGCATCAAAGAGTGTGCAAATTGGCCCTGAGAACTCATCATTTCTTCAGTTTGTATTGAGCAGCACAAATGCGCTGAAAGAGAAGACAGCCGGTGCTACCGCTGATAAAATACTGACTAATCTCCTGCGTAGTGAAAAACCACTGCTCGATACATTTGTCTCAGGTGAAAGCACGCTAAAAAACACTGGTGAGAAGAATGTAGAAAGTCTGAAAGGTGAGCAGGCATCTGTGGCTCACACAAACTCTCCTGCATCAGAAACAACTGCATCTGGTGATGCTAAATCCCAGGCTGAGGTAGCGCAGAAGAAAACACCATTTACTGAAAATGCATCCTGTAACCAGAGCAATTATAGTTACTCTATGGAAGAGCTGGCTGCATGCCTGCGCTTGTGGGACAAGTTTCCATCAGAATCTGTAAGTGTGCAAAATAAACAGTCGGACGAAAGCCTCACAGCAAATCAGGTTTCATCCTCCAGCCAAAACACAAAGAAGACAGAAAAAGAAAGTGTTGTGGCTAGCATAGATGAAGATGTTTTGATTGTGACAACTACCTCTATAGGACAAAAACTTGATACATTGACTTCCAATTTGATAAAAAATGTTGAACCTCAAGTTGCAGTTGTCTCTCCTTTAGTACTTAGTGAACAAAGACCACTAAGTGAGCAGGGAGGCAAGATCCCAACACCTGAAGGTAAAACCTATCCTGCCATCAACTTGGGGAGCACATGTAGCTTGCAAGAAGAGGGGAAAAATGGTGTAAGTGTGGCAAATACGGCCAAAGAAACAATAGAAAATGCTTGGTCATCACCTGGTGATTGTGTTCTGGAACAAAAAGTGGAGTCAGATTTGCAACAGATCAAATTAGGTGATGAAAACCAAAGGAAAGTTAGTCAATCTGCACAAGATGCAAGACAAAATCTACAGCTTGGATTACAAAACAAGGCTACTCTTCCTAAATCAGGCACAAATTTTTCTAGTCAAATCTCTCAAGAAGGTATAAGAGACCACGAAGACAAGCAAGCTGTGTTAGAGGTTGGAGATACATCCATAGATGTGCTGGAAAATGACATGTTTTGTATTTCTAGTGTATGCTCTCTAGTTGAAGGTCATAAGTTTTATAATCCACAAATAGCAGGCATGTTCAGGTCAGTCTATGACACACCTGCATCAGAAGGAAATGTACTAGAAGGAAATGCATCTGGTGCAAACCAAAAGGAGCAACATTCAGACTTGCATAAAACTGAGCTGAGCAGTAACAGTTCCCAAAGAGAGAGCTTGCTGCTAAAGATGTTGGAAGAATCATCAAGCCATTCGGAGAAGGAAAGCAGGGGCAGTCCTCCTAAAGCAGTTTCTACCTCTGAACAAAACACACCATTAAAGTCATCTTTCAAGCATCCTGAAAATCCTTTAGAAAGTCTTGCTAATATGAACCAGAAGTTATCTCAAAATACACTAGATTCCTCTATCAGCATAACTGTGAAAACAAATGCACCTGCTGTTCCAGGAGACCACAGTAAACAAAATTCCATGCCCAGTAAAAATAGCACAGAAAAGGATATGAACTTTTTTGGAACAGAACCTAGTAAATATCTGAAGGATCAGCTGTTGGCTCTAGTGAAAGAGTTTCCATATGGCATTGAAGGTGCTGATATGCTAACAAGAGAAGTACCACAAAATCGTTCCATGTCTGAAGGCACAGAGAATCAGTCTCAAAAAGAGGTTAAAATTTGTGACAAGAATTCTAGTTTGAAAGACCCAGTAAATCAGACTAAAAATGAAGTGTTAAGCTCTGATCAGGTTCAGGAACTGTCTCCTGGACACAACCAGTGTCCCTCTAGTGACACCAAGAGAGCAGTGACTCAACAGTCAGAAAAAGCTTCAGTGGACAAAGACAACCTTGAAGGCAGTGTCCAGCCTAGTCAGAATCTATGTGAGAAGGAAAAAAACCCACCAGAAACTTCTAACCCCAGTGAAAAAAGTGAAGATTGCTCTTTAACAGGTGATACATCTGTAGCAAATAAACCACCACATTGTCCCTCTCAATTAGAAACACCCGGTTCAGAGAAAAATGATTGTCAGCTTCCAAAAGCTGAAAATACTGACTCTGCAGAGACAGAAGAAAACAACAGTCAATCTGATGCCTTGAAAAACAGTGCAGTGGGAGACCTGACAAGTTCTGAGGAAATCCCAGAGAGTATTAGCAAAAGTACAGATATTTGCAAATACAGTTCTGCAATGAACGAAAAACCTAGACTGAAGGTGGATGATGAATACAAACTGCCTACAACACAGCAGGAAAAAATTGGACCAGTTAATCCCTTTGAAAACAAGGATGCTGATAAATACAAAACCAGCAGTTGCAAGGAACATCTCCAAATTGACAAAGGAACCCAAGTGTCAAGTAAAGAACTTTATTCTGACAAAAAAGAGCACCAGACGCCTTCCCAAGAGTTATTAGAGAAAACTGATCATACATATGCAGACAGCATGGCAAAGTTGTCCATAAAGAAGGAGAGAGTTTTCAAAACTGAGTCCCTTTCAAAAGATATAACCAAACCAGGTTTGACCATGAAATCCAAAATGGACACTGGCCAATCTGTGAAGTCAGAAACTGTTGAAGTTAAGCACTCTGAAGTCAGTCAAGGACAAAAAATTAAAACTTCTGAAGAGAACTCGGCTGAAGAACAAAACTGTAGAAAACAAAAGGAGATGCCTAGGCAAGATGTAGGAATTAGTGTCAAAGAGCAAGTGAAATTACCAGCAGAAATAAAACATAAAAAATTGAGTAGTTACCGAGGTGATGCTGTGAAATTCTCAGATAGTAGCACTGTAGACTTCAAATCAAGACACACAAAATATTCTCAGCATAAATCTGTGAAAGTTCATCCTTTGCAGGAGCAGACATACAAACGGAAGATGAAGGAAAATGTGGTTGGGAAGAGAGAATTTAAGAAAGTAAAGCTAGAAGAGGAAAGACTGAAACAATCTGAAGCAAAGAGTTCTAAGCAGCTTGCACACAATTGCATACTAAATGCTGACAAAGCTAAAAAACTGAATGGAGAAAACGGTTGGAAACCAAGGAGTTCCTTAGCAGATTGCTCTGTGCTTAAATTGCAGAGGAAAAGGGCTCGATCTTCTAGCATGTCTAAAAACTACTTTTCTAGCAAAGAAAGACATCTTGATGGTCAAAACAAAGACAAGGGCTCTGAGAAAATGTTTCCTGATAAAAATCTTCTATACCTAAACAGAAGAAATAACAGACTGAAGCTGCATCTTCAAAAGGAACCCAAAAAACACTACCTGAACAGAGTGGCATTTAAACGTACAGCGCAGGAGCGCATCTATCTGACAAAATTAGAGACGTCTCCTGTCAGGCCCGTCTGGCACAGAACCACCAAAGTGTCACAAAGCAGTGACTCAAAAAGAGATGTGTCTGTCTCAACAGCTGAGAAATCATGCAAACAGGAAGTCCTTGAGTTCAAGCTATGCCCAGAGATACTGTTCAGAAATCCAGCCCCCGGTGAAGAAAGCTTAGCTGCAAAGAATTCTCCAGAAAGAGATAAAGTCATTGTAGAAGGTATGATGCTCTCTTGATTATTCATTTGTAATTAAAACCATGTATTCATTTTTAAATTCATGTTGCACAAAGCTTTAGACAGTGAAAGCATGGCACTGTAGAGGCTGAAGGCTGAGATATCCTAACTTGCTCTCTGGCAGACCACAGCTGTGTCTTAAGCTGAAAAAGAACATGGGAGTTTTCCTTCAATTTTTTAGAAGTCTTAGACAGTGAAATTAGAATACTTTAGAGCATGGCTATTTCAAGTAACTTTGGGAGAAGGCTTTCTAAAGTACTTGTAGGAGTTAGCTTTGTTTGGTTGTAGAAAGTAGATTCCCTTGGTGTAGTTACCAAAGGTGCTCTGATCTGTATTCACTGTTCACCTGGTTGTGCATTAGTCTGGCTGGGCAGAGGAGGAAGAGATCTTTTGTAAAGTTGGGGAATAGAGTGGTCTTAGGCCAAACGTATCCTGCCCATCGTCCCCATAACCTTTGCCATCTTTGCTTTAAGCATCCAGTCTTCCTTCTCTTCTTCCCTACCCCATTTTTCAACATTTTACATGGTGCATTCCGAAGCATATTTATGTCAAATGTTGTATTTGCTTTTTAAAGGAATACAAATCTTAAACTGTATATATCAGCCCTTGGAGTCGTGTTCATACCCAAAGGAAATTTCCTTTTGCATGTGCTCATATATGTGTTAGAATTTAATGGTGAATAGAGGCCAAAATTTTTGATATAGGAACCTCAGAAATATGTTTTGAAAATTTCTTTTTAGGTGTCAAGAGTAAAAAAGAAGATTGGTTAAAATGTGAACCAGTGAAGAAAAAGAAACTGGAAGAGATCTCTACAGGTGAAGTGACTTCTGAATGTCCCATTTGAAATACAAGTTAAATCCTCTTTGCTTGGTTTTAAATGTTCCTTTAAAATAGTAAAATAAATAAAGCATTTTAAATTATTATTTACTCATTCTGCTGATTAAATGGATACCATAGAATAGATTTGCAAGTCTCAAAGATTTGTGTAGCTTTTTATTGCTTTATGAATATGTTGTTGTAAATATTGTAAGTTTCCTGTGTTTTAACTTGGATGTAGCACTGGTAACAGCATTTAAATACAGTTTTAAATTGTATATAAAGACTCTTCACACTTTAAAATATGGGAAGTGATAGCAGAATCTAGTGTAAAAACAGAAAGTGATTTTTAAAATAACTCTGGCTCTCACAGTACATTGCTGCTGTTCACACATAACACCTGTGCTCACAAGTTCCAGGACCTGTGTGTCCCAGTAGTCTGGACAAAATAATCTGTATGACAGGCAGAGGAAAAGTGGGACCACTATTAACATCTTCCTCATTTCTCTTGAATGGCAAATTGCTTTTTGGATGGTCTTTTCTACCCTCTAGGAGTCAACTGCCACAACAGTGGCAACTTTCATCTCAGGATCTTGTTTGTTCCATCCTTTGTAAATCTTGGGTGAGGTTGCTCCCAGCTGTCCTTGTTTCTTCTCTTTAGGTACCTCTCCAGCTCTAGTCTTGTTTTTCTAGTGGTCTTAACAGAAAACAAAATGCAATGTAGCCTTGTTGCTATCTGCTTCTTAGCTTTAGAGCAGAGGGCTTGCATGCTGACACTTGTGTGTTGCAAGTAACATACTCTGCAACCTTTACATCTTCTGTGGTTGTTGTCTGTGTCCTTGGGCCTTGGTGTCTGCCATCCTTCTAGCCCTTCCTCTTGTTTCTTCTCTTTCTGTCACAAATGCACGTTTTCTGGCATGCATTTCTTAATAGTCTCCAGAAATCTCTCCTGTGAAGACACCCAAATAGCCATTTTCTGCTTAAAGATGCATTGGAGATTGTTTGAAATCTGACATGCCTGATGCTTTAGGAGGGAAGTTTGTGGCATCCTTTTTGACACTGGAAGGTCTTAGGTACCACATGCATAAGGAGTAGAGTTCTTCGAGACCCCTGCTTTAACCTGCTTGTCTGTCTTGCAGCTGAGGACAGTATTCCCCTTGATAGAGCTATACAGATCCTGGATGGAGATCGAGAGACTCTTCACATTCCTGTCAAAGACTCAAAAGAGATGTTTCAGACCTACAGGAAAATGTATCTGGAAAAAAAGATGCAAAAGTCTTGATAGCACTCCTGTATCAAAGGTCTTAGCATCTCTGAGAAAAAAAAAGCCAACACTAAGATGATTTTTTTTCTGTTTACTTCATATTGCTGAGTAATTGTGAAAAACCAATTTTCTGGTGGGTGTTGAGAATTTCCTTCCACATTTTTCTCATATTTGTGAATAATTACCATTTTATTCTGTATTTATTGTCTAAATATGCTTTGGTGCTATAAATGCGGTTTTAAACGTATTGTTTCTTTTGGCATATTTCATCCTATTTTTTTTAAGATAGTAGCTCATTGAATCTTGACCAAAAAATAACAAACTCGTTAAAACTGTCATAGCCTGTTTTCTTTTCTGATTCTCAAAAACTTCTACTTGTTAAACTTTCCATTGCTGGCAGTGGAAAAATATTTCTGCTGCAAAGGGATTGCAGTGGATTCCCAAGCATTACACTTCTGTTTCCCACTTATGGTAGTCTGATTGTTTTGCCTCTAAAAAAAGCTTTCTGTTTTTGTAGAAACCTTTTCTTTCTAAACTGGGAATAGAAATATAAACCCCTCAATTCAAGCATAGAGATCAGGGGCATTTATGGAGTATTAATGCTGCTACCCAGTTTTGTTACATTTCTTTTTACGGAGCTTGTATGGACTGAACTCTTGAGTTCTTAGTTTGAACACAGTGCTGCAAACCGTTAGTTTACTGAAGACTTCTTTTCTTTCTCTCTTTGCACTTGAAAGACAAGTGCTGTTGTTGAAGCGCGGGGAGTTCGAATTCACTCTTGTCTAAGTTCAGCTAGACTGTAATGTCTTTGTTTATAAAGTGTTAGATAATGTTTGCTTACACATTTCACTGTGACATAACTGTTGTATTTGTCATTGGCCATCTTTTGTTCAAGTGCCTTTTCACTGTTACTCAAAATTTAGAACAAATCATATTTTTACAGAGGTTTGGTACTTGATTCTATCTTATTAAACCTTTACGCTGAACAAAAAACCTGTAGATACTTTACTGAACGATTTTTATACTTGAAATAAACTTTTGAGGACTACATCTTGTCTTTTTGTTGTTGTTGTTGATCTAAAAGTATGAAGTTGTGCTTGTTGCAGTTAGTTAAATAGGCATTGAAGATATTCCTGTAGATGAAATGCAGCTTTAAAACAAGTGATGGATCTTCCTTGTTAAAAGGAAGTAGTTGCAAGTTTGTTAGTTTGTTTTTCTCTCTGGATGCCAAACTTTTAGTCTGTGGGGCCTGTTGCCACTGGAGGATTTTGTAATAATGTTGTCAACTCTGAGAAGGTTTTTCATTTTCTTGAGAGTTTAGTTACCTGTGTTATACTACCTTCATGAAGGTTTTTTGCAGCCTTAAGTGTACCCAGTACAAATAACACAGAGTTCCTGTCAGGAATTCAGTCTGAGTTTCGTTCTGCACAATGATACATGAAGCTGACATAAATGCTTGAGTGAATTATTTTCAGTAGGAAATTATTCAATCCATTGACCCATGACGTTTATGTTCTAAATATTTGGAGAAGTCTTCTCATTGACCTGGTGCATCCAGTAAGCAAGAATGCTAGGTTTGAGTCCCAGTGCATACTGTGTCTTTTTCCTCCCTTATACCAAGAAGTGAATCTTGACTCTATGACAGTGATTACATGGTGACTTGTGCCTACACTGATCTGGTATGGCTGGGATCTTTGGGATAGACTGGCCATGTACCTTCTGCTTGGTTCCTGTGTTGGTTGTTTGTTGTACAGTCAAGAGAGTCATGCATGAGGTCCTTTAACATAATGTGGGTTCAACAGGCTCATTGGGTTCAATGATGCCATTTTCAGCTGGTTGCTGTTTTTTCATCTGCCCTGTGCACTTCCAGTCTCCAGTGTCATCATATCATAGCAAATTTTTGCATATACTGGAATCTCTCTTGTAAATTGCTCTGGCTCATAAGTTGGCCACTATCCATTCAGACATCTGCTGGAAGGAAAATACCTGTGAGGAGCAGTGTTAGGACTGCAAGGAGTACCTACAGGGAAAAGCCTGGAGACCATCTGCTCCACAGAATGAGCACTGTGGATACGTGCATCAATGTCACATGTAAACACCAAACCTTATTGTGGTCATGCTGGCTTGACAGACAGATACAGAGTAGATACAACTGTCTCTAGCACTGCCTGTTTCACCTGTGGGCATCTCCAGCAACTACAAGATAAATGGGCAGTCACAGGAGCCAACAAGAAAAACTTCCATAGGGAAGCCTGATGTGGCTTCTCAGCTTTCCTGCTCTGCAGCTAACTATTGTTGAGCCTGCTCTGTTGTGCAAGTACATCCAATGCAAATTTCTCCCCTGACAGGGCCTTAAACAGCTACAGACAAGATGCATGATTCCCTAAACCTTAAATTTTAAAACATTGTTATGACAAAAATATACTTTTTATAGAAAGAGTATGGGAAAGGGAGCAAAGGACAAAATTGACATGTTTAATATTTGGAGGTGAGTATTCAATACATATGGTAAGTTCCTAGGGTTTATTGGCTCTGTAAACTTCACTGATTTTTGGACTTGTTCTCATTTAGTACTGTGATGATAAGTTTCCATATACAGTGTAAAGAAAGGCCCTCAGGGATTAGAAAGTGCTGTAAGATGAGAAGCCCCACTGCTGCCTGGGAGGGAGGCACTCTTCTGGGTTAGTGCAAGGGGCTTTCAGCTTTTCTGTGCTCCTGGGAGGCTTTGTGGCAAGGGAGATAAGAAACTGCAGAGAGTTGTTCCACAGTGTTTTGATGAGACCCTTTCTCCCTCCATTGTTCTGTGTGCTGGAAACAGGAGAAGGGCCAAAAGATAGTTACTGAGGACTAGACATGGATGCTATACCTGCAAGTGCTGTTTCCTATATGGAGCTGGTCAGAGGTCTTCCTGGGATTCCAGCAGAAGAAATCCCTGTTGGCATTTTGTAGGCCTGCTCTGCCCATTGCCTCAATGAAAGAACTGAGTGTATTGCACCCTGCAGTGATTGCAAGAGGGACAAGAGAGGTGCCTGGGGTGATGGAATGAAGCCAGGCCTAGAATGGGGGAGGAAAAGGGTTACTTGTGCATAAATATTTCTTTTTTTTTTGAAAGAAAAATCACTACTCAAATGTTTTTATTAATTGAAAATTAATTAAGTTAAATTCTCTGAGGCAAGTCTCATCCTGTAGCAGGATGCTCTGCCTGGAGTGAGAGTAAAACAACTCAAACTATTTGGAGAGCTCTCAGTGGTGAATGCAGAACAAGGTGTCATGCTGCTTCTCCCCAAAAATGAGCTTAAACACAAGTACCAAAGTAAGTATATCAACTTGCCTTACTTGGGAGACTTGGTCTGTATATTCATAAGATACAGAAGGAGAATTCTGTTCTGAAGTAACTGTTCTCCTGTCCTGACTTCTGTTACTTCACTGGCCCTTTCAACAAGGACAGGTTTCTGTCAAAAGCTTGGTGACAGGGTGGATTAGCTGTTTACCTTCAAGAGAGTGGCTGTTGGAAACCAGATAGAAATCTCCCAGGACCCCATGCACACAGGCTCAGAGGCAGAAAGGAATGCAGGGGTTGGTTTGAAACCCTCGGAGAAACAGATACATAAAGCCACACAGACATGAAGTGGAAAGGTAAGTTTTAGGTAAGTAAAAATATGCCTTAAGCAAATAAGAAATTGTATTAGTTAATAGAAAAGCCCTAAAGTCCAGTTTAAAGTTCAGTAGCCTTACCTTTTACAAAGTTAACAAAGTCCTAGACATAACATAGACATAACATAGCATTGCTAGACACAATAGATAGGCTACAGGCGTAGGCCTTGTGTAAGAAATGACGACCACTGTCATACAACTGTGTTAGACCAGGATAGGTGCAAGAAGACAGCAATGGCATTGTGTTTGTAGCTGATTGGATGATTCATGAATATAATGCATTGTACCAGGACTGCTGCTGCTGCTTCTGCTTGGGACATGGGACTCTATGCTGGAAGGCCTTTTGCACGATAGCACAGACTGTAACACTCCACCTTTGTGAGACTGATCTCCCCATGTAATAAACTGCTTTACACCAAGCAGCAGCCTCTCTTGTTCCTTGGTTTGAAACAGGAGATTTAAGAGTTAAAAGGGAATTTAGAATAGCTTAGGCAGTATATATATATGAACATATGGTATTCCTTATTTTACTTTTATGGAACTTAGATGGGGATCCTCCAGAGAATAACTTGCAGGGGCCCCTGATAAAAACTGCTGAGCTTGCCAAAAGATGTGAAACAAAGGGAAACTGCGCATGCGGAGACACTCAAATTCGAAAGTTCAGCAGAGATGAAGACTTTCGAGCCTTCATCCCTTCAGGCCCCAGACTCATTTAAAGACCACCGACCCAACAAAAAGGGCAGACTGCGCAGCTGCAGCTAATTTCCATATAATGCGGAGAGTAGGTGGGGATAGATACTGAATATGTGTAGGTGTTATAGAATATGCATGATTTTTGTGAATAAATAGAGAATCTGTGGAGACAGGGGCACGCAGGATTTGGGATGATGCTCTCCCCCTGTGTCCAGCGCTGAATAAACTACATACCTACTTTACAACTTTTGGGTTGTGGAGTTATTACCGCATTTCAGGTTGGTCTGCTCAAACTTGACAAGTGGCCACCTGTTAGCAAGGTCTAACACACACTTGATTTCCAGCAGTTGTTGGCTCCTAATTATTTGTCCTTTTTGTGTCATAGCATTCTTCATTTGCTTTTCATCATTTGAGTCTATCTAAATTACTGAAAATTAATTGCTGAAAAAGCCAACCCAGGTTTCTCTAGAGGAGGCTGACTGATTCCTGTGTTCTCAGCTTTTATTTAGGAGTCAGCCATGAATGTGGCAATGGGTTTCTTTCCCTGACAGATCAATACTGTGGCCTGTGGAGGATACCTCTCTTTTTTTTTTTTCCCCAGAGGCTCATTAGAGTGATTATTAAATTGAAAATTATTATTAAAAATAACCTCTGCACTCATCCACAAGGTTTTTGATAGAGCCTCTGGTATGAATGCAGAAGCACAGATGCAGAGAAGAAAAGCTGGTCTGGAGCATGGTTTGTAAACTGTTAGACTAAATGTTTAAAGTTGCATTTCTCCTTTCTGCTGCACATCAGTGGCCTCATGTCCTATGTTTACAGCTTCTGACAAATCCTTCTCCCTTCTCTCTCAGTTTCTGTAAGAGAAGCTGCAGGCAGCAGAGGGCCACAGAAAAGGGACCATTGAGCTGAGGTGGGCCAGTGACAAGATTGCCAAAGCAGCACAAACATATTTAGCATTTCTTCTGGTAGGACAGAGACTGGCCAAATCACAGACTTAACTATAACTGCAAAACAGTGAGAGAATTGCTGACCTGGAAATAATATATTTAGCTAATTGCTGATTTAACATCTGGTAAGACTGTAGGGTTGATGATGCAAAATCCCGGTCCTTGAACCAGCTGCAGAGCGTGAGAGAAAGCATCAGTTGTCTCAGGGCGAGCCTGGGGAGCTGACTCCTCAGGAAGGCAGCTGTGGGATGCGGATGGAGTGATGGGCTGCCTCTGGCACAGACTCAGAGCCAACTCCTTGGGAATGAGGAGCAATCTGGCTTCATAAATGAGAAGTACAGAAGGTCACAGGTCACTACAATTGAGAGGATGAAAGGGAAAATCAAATACCAAGAGGTAGGCTTAGTAAAATAGGATCTGCATTGAAAATCGCACAGCTACAAAGACAAATGCCTGCGGGCCTGATATTTCTGAAGCCTGAGAATTGCTAGTTTTTCTAAGGGGAAATTTTCAACAGTTTTGCCTTTCCCAAACAACTTTGTGTAAATAACTATTCTTCCCATAACATTTCTAAGTAAACAATATTCCTTTCCCATAACAACCTCTCTCCCAGGTGTTGTTGGTGTTACTTAACCAATGGAGAGATGTGTCCAACCTATGGACCAATAATGTGCCTTTTTAGCACAGCATGTTATAAAAAGGCGGAGTGAATTGTAAATAAAGCCTTCTGATTCTCTTCTGCCTTCTGACTGGAGTCAAGCATTTTTATTTCGTGTCCAATAGTGACAAACGCCTCCATGGCACCTTGACACATGAGGTGGGACAACCCTCATGAGCATGGACCCAACAGCTGCACCTTGCAGATCCTCTTGAACTGGGAGAACTCAGGATTTTGGGGTGTTTGTCATGCTCCACTTCGCTAATATTTATCATACCTGCACTCTGCTAGGTTTATCTTATTTCCATACTTGTTAGCTTTGGGCAAACGTAACTGGCATAACTGTGTTTTCCTTGTGTTTGTAGTACTTGAATTTATCTGGCAGTTTCCCAGAGCAGGAGCCTGCAAGCTGTGGGGCTGGAGCCTAGAGAGGCAGAGGCACTGTATAGCTACAGACAGCCCGTGTGTTCAGCCTGCAGAGCTGTCTTTGAAGCCTGGAGGGGTATCAGAGGTACTATGAATGTAAAAAACAAACAAACAAACAAAATCCAAACAGAATTGATATAGCAGCAAATAAGTTTAATTGCAATAATCAAGTAAAAGGATACATTCAAATAAAATGTATTCCATTCCTTATAAAAGTAATTTAGCAGTGAATAGGTCCAGTTCAATAAAGCATAAGCAAAAAGCTGGCTGGGGTACGGTGCAGGATTTGCACCTGCCGTTCGTAAAATTAAAGCCTATTTCATCTATACTTTTAGACTGTAGCAAACACTCCATCTCCTCCCATCTTCGACTGTCTCCTCCCAGTTTCAGTTCTTGGAATCTGCATCACCTTCTTCACTGCGCATGCTCCCGTTGTTGTTTGAGGGTCGTGAGACTCTTGGGTGATCTTTTGATGAAGGCTTCACTCTCCTTCTTCGTGTCCTGTTTTTAACCCCACGAGTTACACATGTGTGTCAAGCTAGTGTTATATAACTAAACAATAAGTTCCAATAGATAAGGCAATAAATCCTAAAAAAATCTGGATTTGTTTCAATTTTCCTGAACTCATCCCAAAACTCTTTTAGTTTCAAGGACAATCTTCTCCCTAAGACTGTAAGTTCCCATTTCGGCTTGGCTACATCCTGCTACTTAGTTTCTCATGATATTTTGCCAAAGAAGCGGGGGTGGGGTTGGGGGGGCCTTTTAACACTATACTTTTATTACTGGAGTTAGTTTTACTAACTCTGCTGATACTGATTATGTATAAAGTTACAATTTAGCACCAACCATATCCATTTATCACAGAGGGCAGCTGCATCACTCATAATAAATCTCTAAGAGCATTTATTCTACTGTGCACACACAAGGAACTTATTTCTACCCTAATCTAAGGAAAACATAGGGTCCCCTAAAAGAAAGGAAAATACGTTCTGCCGTCACTGGCTAGCAGTGAGGAGCTAGCTTGCCTGGGAATTACAGTAACTCAAAGAAAAATGCATTGTATTAAAGGTTTAAAATGAAGAGAATAAAATTGTTGTAAAAGGAGGATTCAGAAAGGAGAAATCCCAGGAGAACTGGGTGAGAAAAGGCGGAAAGTATACAGAAAAAAAAAAAAGTTTAAGCTGCAGTTACATTCAGTGAAATTACAGTGTAATATTAAAGTGAGCTCTGGCTGTCACTACTAAATCCACTAGATGACAGTGTGGAGACTGCATTCAGCGCTACAGCAGTGCCTGTCTGCTCTTTAAGGGCCTGTTGCCATCGTCTCACTGCTAGAAACCCAAAGTTTGCAATATGCCTCTACTCCCACCCAGGGGCTTCACCCCTGACAGTGGAGAGAAGGTTGTCTCAGTCAGTACTAACACTAAAGTAACACTGGCATGAAAGAATTGATCATCATTTCTCTGGCACTGGCTGTTTTTTCCAAAGCCTAGAGGTCTGGGGACTTGAATTTAGGGAGTTTTGGTGGTGCGTATTTTTTGCCTTCATTATATTCCTCAATGGTTGGCTCCTATTTTCCCCTTAAGTTAATGGTTTCCCCCAGAGTTGTCACCTCCTTTTCCCAGTTGTCAGTCACCGCCTTAACCCTGCCCTTCTTTCCAGAACATCCTATGTCAATCTTTCACTGAACAGCCCCTTGCTTGTTACCCCGCCTATTTGATTGTCAGTCAATGCTTAGTCCTTCCCCCTGTTCTAGCAAGTTCCATGTTATTCAGTGCCCCATTGGTCTGTGCAGACTGTACCCTCCCCCTGTATTCTCCCATTGGTCCCAGTTTTGTGATTCCCTCCTCAAGCTCCTCCTCAGTTTATCTCTGATTGGTTACTGAGGGTATTTACCCTCCCCTTGTACCACCCTCCTTTAAAAACCTGGGCACAGGCATTGTGTTTGGTCTTCGGTCCGTGTTCCCCTTGAGGAATGAGGCTCCTTGAGACACACGCTGCAGACTCCTCTGGCCTCTTTACCGGTGCCTGACACGCCTACGCTGCGGGGAACCGGCACAGCCCTCTCTATCCACCACCCCAGTCCCTCGGTGGGCCGGGGTGGAAGCTCGTGGCGTAAGCCAGGGCTTGGGGATAGCCAGGGAATTTCCTGGTCTGCATCAGGGAGTGGTCATGGAAAGTGTTCTGAAGGATGGAGGGACACCTGCCACCTCTCTGCTGTGCCTTGCAGCCAGGCATGGAGGAAGACAGACTTTTTAGCAGAGCCTGTGGTGACAGGACAAGGGGCGATGATTTTAAAATAGGAGAGGCTAGATTCAGAGAAGATGAAAGGGAAAGATACGGGTGGTGAGATGCTTGCATAGGTTGCCCAAAGAGGTCGTGAATGTCCCATCCTTGGAAACATTCAAGGTCAGGTTGGATGGAGCCCTGAGCCTCCTCCTCTTCCTGTGGTGGGAGTTTCCCAGGGAAATTCCAGGGCAGGAATGTTGTGGGAGCCACACACTGGTCAGAGGGCTCTAAACCATCCCATTGCTGGCAGTGAGGCTTAGCTCATCAACCCTTCCCTTCTGCTGGGTCTCTCCCCTGTTAAAAAAATGCCTTAGTTTGAGAGACATGAAATATTAATCTGTTCTGCCATTTATGCTAGTGCAGCTTACCATGCACTGGAATCCAAAAGTGCCCTGAATTTTGTCTTAGCCTCATACAGGTGCCTTGAAACTGGCATTTGGCAGTTGTCCTGGTGATTTTATAACACCCAGGGTTTTAGGATTTTTGATGCATTTGCTGCATAAACTTGCCCTTATATGGGATAACATGAAATTTCACGAGTGAGAACAGATGGATTTTCTTTTGCTCAGCTTTTGCTTTCCATCTAGGGGAAGATTTGTCAGTCTAATTTTCCTTACTGTCTTTTCTGTGGCTAGAAAGAGGAAAAGAAATGCCATGAGTGACAATCACTTAATAACAACTAGTCCTCCATGGCCTTTGTATCAGGCAGCTCTGTGGAAAAGGATTTAAAAATCAGCATGTCTGTGAATTTTTCTTTTCTTCTAAATTAACCATATATTGCAATTTCATAAACAATTATTTCAGTCTCTTTACTTCTCAAACACAGTATTATTTATCATTAAAGGCTGCTTTGAACATAAAACTATTAGGATGCCCCTTATTAGAGTGGCTTACTGCAGCTCCCTTTCTAATGAATTTTTGCTTTATGACTTGCTGGCTGAGTTTGGGCTCTTGCTTTAAATCACACAATTGATTCAGTGTTCAAAGTCAGTTTATCAGACCGTATCTTCATGAAATTGCCTGCCAGCAGAGCAGCCGAGGCAATGAAAAATTAGGATGGCAAACAAAGTAACCTTGTTTTTATAAATTGTCAAGCATTTGGGCCTTGCTTCTGGAACCGTTAAACTCAGAAGGGCAGGGAGCTTCTGACGCCAGCCCAACAAAGCCAAAAACAATCCTCTGGAGTGGCACTGCTTCCTTCTGGAAGGGGCATTGGACAGCCTGGGACTGTGGCAGCTTCTCTGACTGGTTTGTCACATGGCTGGCTCCCTTTTCCTAATTTTCCAGTGAGATGTCTGCAAATGCCTGTGCTGTAAATTCATTTTGTTGGAGTGCACAGGGAAGGTGTCAGGCCCCAGGAAGGCCATTGCTGATGGCTAAAGATTGATGCCTGTGAGTCTCCTTGCCTATCACATAGAACTGTGTTGCAGTAAAAGACTTTTTACTTTTACTAAAAGGACACTTTATGAGATACTGTAGTTGAAGCAATGATGAAAGACATGACTGGAGAGGACAAGGTTATGGTGGGTACTTCAGGAAAAACATTTGTCTCCTCTCAGCTAGCCTGGTCTTACCTTGGTGAAGCAGAAATCAAGGGATGCCACGAGGGAGACATTTAAAACTGTGCTGGGCACAGAGCTGGGGGTGGTTTGTACATCAAAGATCTGAAATCACAGAATCATGGTATCAATAAAGTTGGAAAAGATCTTTTAAGATTATGGACTCCAATGATTAACCCAGCACTGCCAACCCACCACAAAACCACATCCCCAGGTGTCACATCTACACATCTTTTAAATATCTCCAGGGATGGTGACCCAACCACTTTCTTGGGTAGCCAGTTCCTAGAGTCAGGGGCAAAAGCTTACCTGCCTAGGGATTAGACAAACATCTTATCACCTTGATTATCAAATGTATCTGCTTTTATTTTTCAGTGCATCAGTCACAGGAGCTCAGCTGGGCCAAGCTTGGTATCATGCATACCTCAGTGGTTTGTAGGCAGGAGAAGAATTTGACCCTTTAACAGGAGAAAATTCCATGATGTAAAATCTCTTGGTACTTATGGATTAAGAATTACCATGGTAAGTACTTCCTGAATGTGCAAATGCTTAATTTGGGTACGTAGACAACAAAAAAAGCCTTGCACTGTGATGCAGTATAAACTTGCTTGACTGCACCATGCTGCCAAACCAATTTGTAATTGGCCAGCAAAACAAAGAGTTAAATAAGTAACTAGGAAAAATCCTGATTTTTAAAAAAAATCTCATTTTGCATCTTCTTCTCAGAGAAAATTATTCATATACATCAGATCTTTATACAAGTTTTAGTCACTTTTAAAAAATACAAATGTGATGTGTTTTCCTGTCAAGATTTTGTTGTGGAAGTACTAAAATTTTGCATCTAAACAAAGCAGCTTGACATGGTGCAAGGGAAACACAGTTAGCTCTAAGTTCTCGTGGAACTACAGTTACACAGACCAAATTTTGCTTTTAAGTAAGGTAGTGCAGCCCCACTTGCAGTCAATTTGTTGTGACTGCTAACAGAACTTGATTCTATAACCAGTGAATGTTGCTGCACTGTACAATAATCACATGAATAACTTCTTAGGACCAAGTCATAATATCTGAAAAATAGTTCTCAATTTTAAAAATACTTTAGAGTGATTTGTCAGGTGCAGCTTTCCCAACGTTGTGCATTGCATCTTGATGTTGCCTTTGAATAACCTGATGCTCACTCTAAAGCAGAATTTTCTGGTCAGACACATTTTCCATAACGCTGTGAAAATCCTGTGGCTCACACAATGAGCCATTCATGTTTTTTAAATTAAGAATGCACCGAATTGTGTCAGGGAAACCGAGACATTAGGAAAGAATGGAGATTGGCACTCTAATTTGTATTGTACAAGGCACTGCAACCAGCATTTGGGAGCGGCCGCGTGGCCAGCACTGCGCGGCTGAGATGAGCGCAGAACGCGCAGCCACGGCTGCCTCGGCATGGCTCGCCATGGACTTGGTTTGCTGAGCTGGTTTTAGCCAGCTGTGCTGCGGACTGAGGGACAAAGACAGCAGCAGGTTTTCTTGTCTGGGCTCTCCGCACGAAGGCGGGCGCTGAGTAAAACCAGAGGCCGGCACAGCTTGCACAATGTTGGCAGAGACCACGCGCCCAGCAGCGAGAGACACGGCAGAGAGGATCTCTGTGTGCAGAGCTGGATGGGATCGGCCTTTCAGCGTTATAGAACCCTATAAAGAATGTTTTAATTGATAGAACTTGAGAACAGGTAGAGTAGTGGACACCAGTTCTCTCCCGAATTAGAAAAGGGAAGGGATGGGGACATGTGGAGAGAGCAGCGTGGGACACTGAATTCAGTGAAGAAGGAAATCAAATTCTGGATAAAAGGGATTGAAGGAGTGCCTTGTGTTTGGGTTGAAGTTCTTTTGTGAAGCTGTGGTGAAAATATATTTTGGATATATCAGACTTCAGGGTTTTTTCCCCTGTAAATATATGTAACACATTGGAGGGTGTAGCGTTCTTCCTGTAGCAGTGAGCAGAGGTACCAGTGTTGCTGAGAATAAATGTTAAAGTAGCTGTAGTTCAATGAGAAGCTTAAACAGGAAAAAGAGGGAGATGAGAGAAATTGTCCCAGGAGTGAAAGGGGAGAACCTCTGTTCCCAGAGATGAATGAAAAGAACTTGTTTTTATGCTAGTACAGCTCATCCTTAAAATAGCACTCCAATAAGTTACAAAGCCCATTACAAAGCAGGTTGGGAAAGCTGCAAAGCATGGGAGGGACTTTTCACAGTGCAAACAGATTTTTTTTTCCTTTCCTGGGCAGCTAGTTTGCGGTGACATTAAATGAGAGAACTACTTTTTCCTGTAAGAAGTCTCAATAACATGATAAGAGATCAGGACTCCTCTCAGGACAGGAGTCTGATGAGACTGATGAGAAACTATTTTAGAAGTGATAAACTGACTTCAGTCCCAGGTTTTGTCTCGATACATTGTCCGTAGGAAGGAGGGGAAGATTGTGGGGAGGAAGGTGTTCTGAAAATTTTATTCTGACTCTTATTGACTGTTTTACTTTCCTTTCAGCTCTGTTTAAATAAAGTGTCTTTATACCCTTTAAGTTTTGAGCCTGCTTTGCTCTTCTCTTAATTCTATGTCACAGCAGAAAAAAGTGGGCACTCAAACCAGTACACACAGTTAATTGTAGAAGTGCTTCAGAATAAAACATTTTGGGTAACTTGGAAGAATCTTGAGGTTCAACTTCAGTATATTCTGCATTGAGTACAATGAAGATAATATTTCAATTATTCTATTCAAACAGAAAGTTTTCTTAGTGGAAAATTTTGATTCTGCAAAAGTTGCTTTTATATTAGGAAAGGAGCCGATGGTTTAATGCCAAAAAGACTTCTAATCAACTGTTCAGTACAAGGTCCATATGGTAGAAAATAAGACCTGTAATCTTTGATCTTATTTGGGTTTCATCAGAAAGAAGGAAACATATGATCAAGACTACTCTGAACTGTAATTAAACGTTGTCCTCCTGTTGACCCAGTTATCAAAAGCTACTTCTTCATGTGAGCTGAAAAAATCAAAGTAAGGTTGGTATGACAAAGTGATGCATCTAGGTTTGGAAACTAGCATGTATTAACTACTGCTCTAAGGGTCCAAAAAAAGTCAGAAATGCATTCATTGCCACTTTGATGGTGCTTGATGAAAAATACATACCTGCAAAAGCAGAAAGGATTGTAATGAATTACTTTTAACTGGAACTTTAGATCTTTGGGCGTTACGTTAATATTTTCTGCGGAGCAAACAAAGATCTAGTTAAACTAATGTGAGTAACTTTGTCTCCTATTTGAGGAGCAGGTAACAAGCCTTGCAGTACCTGGCAAGGCATGGAAGTCCTCGAGGACAGCCATCTGGTGGAAGAAGGCGGGGTTTTTTTTAAAAAAAAGGAGTTGTTTGATGACCAATTTTTGGAGAGAATAAGAAGGTGGAGATCTGGCCTGGAACTGGGTGAAACGAAGCTGAAGCTGCCTGCCCAGAAGTTGAGGACTGGAGGGGTGGAATGTTGAAAAATGCTGCAGAAAGGAATTGCTTGCCAGCCTTGCTGTTATCAAGCCTTAGCTTTCTATAATTTCCTGATCAGTTTTTAGACTAAATTTGGTATTTAGATATTCCTCTGAAGACTCTGTGAGGAACTTGCTCTATCACACCCTCTTGAACAAAAAATCCAGACCCAGCCTGTGCTCACAGCCTGGGGCACCCTTGGGATGTGCAGAAGCTGCAGGTAAGATATGGATGAGCCAGGAGCTGCTTTCTGGGTCAGGCAAATGAAATACATCAAATTGGTGGCTACAGAGCATTTATTTGGCTTAGGAACTGAGCCCTGGATCTGAAGGACACAGTACTCATGAACAGCCACCCCTATTAGCACAAGGTAGAAGAAAAGGGAAGTTTGGGCTCAGCACTGTAACTTTTGCACGTGAAGCTTATCCAAGGCTTTACCAATTGGATTAAAGTTTATTAATTCTGGTAAGAAATAGTGGGGTAGATGATAAATGGAAGAAGAGACAGGAGATGGCAAAGAACTAATAAAATCCGCAAATCATTAAATGAGGGCCTGTTCTGGATTTAAATGTGTTAATATAAATTAATTATGAACTTGCAATCAAAGGAAAAAGTGGAGTATTTATGGAAGGGTTACAAAGTAGCATAATCTAAAAATAAAGTAGTTTGGGCTGAATAAGAGAAAAAATGGGGCCAAAAAACTTCCAGTCATCTATCTCCAGCTTCCATGTGTTGATGATAATTTGTCTGAGTTTGTTCTCCAGTGCTGCAGAATATTATGAGATCAAAAAGGCTGACCCATATGGAAATTTCTGCTGGAAAATAAAAGCTATTCCTGCTGCTTTTCTGACATGAGTGAGGTCTGATAACAATGCAAATCACAGGAGTATAGAAAAATGCAACTGAAAAAGGTTATTTTAGAAGAACTTCTTCCATTTCCAACGAGTCTTTTGAATATAAATACACCCTTCTGTCTGGGCACACACACCAGGATACAGCTCTTTGGGGGCAAGAAGATCCCATGAAAGAAAGCTGATGGAATTTATTAGGATTCCCATTTAATAAATAAAAAGGTATACATGACCAATCCTCCCAAGAAAAAAATCTGAAACATTTCAGTTGAAATACAATGAAACCCAAATAAAATATCTATCCCTGTGCCTAAGTTTTAGACTCTGAAAAGATTTAAAGATATACAGACGTTAAATGGAAGCAAAATTGTTCTTTGTGTCAGGGGCAATTAACTTGACATTGCCTTGTATTGAGAAACTACTTAGATCTTCATATCTGGTAATTTGATTTAAATTTCAGTAAGATGTGTAAGTAAGTAACATACCAAAAATTACAAATATTTAAACAACAACATTCTAAAGTTGCAAGACTCAGTGGGGATATAAAGAAACCTGTATGTACCTGAATAATCTGCATTAATTTTTAAGTTGAAATAATTAATCTAGTTGTCCTGTGAATGGAGATGAACATTATCCTCTTTCCTGGGCACGTAAAATTTGAAGAGTTTTTTCTCAGAATCTGTTAAAGAGGCACTGAGGTAACCAGTGCCTCTACAGCCAGTAAAACCAGTTCATTATTTTAGTTGAAGAAATAAATTCCTCTTCCAGCAATTCTAATTTTTTACAGTACCTATCTGTCAAGATGGTTCTAGTAACTATAGTTCCTTATCAAAATGGAAATCAAGTCTCTTGTTGATCAAATTCCTAATATATCTTTGGCACTGGCTGAGATGTGAGCTGGAAGGAAATTAAATGCTGATGCTTAAGGCAATACTTTGATTTAAGGCTGTCTCAAATTCCTTGGCATCACCTTTAGAAGCAATGGGAAGAAAATGACTAGTTGTACATGAGTGCTCCATTCTTTCTTCTTATTATTATTTCTGTGCATTTCCTCAGTTTATATGATTTGACTACCAAATTCTGAGTTCAGTCAGCTTTTGGAAAAAAAAGTCGAATTTTTCTTCCTACCCCTGATGAGAGAGAAAATGATAGCTATGAAAATGTCACCATTTTGCCCTATGGACTCCTTGCAAAATTTAATCTTGCACATGAAAACAGTGCTGCAAATAATGGAAAAGCTCCCAATTTCACTGGAGAGCAGATATGAACCTCACAGATCTATTGCATTGTGTTCTCCATTTTTTCCTTCTCTTGTATAAATGCCTGTTCTCATGTCTCCACTCCTCCAACTTTAAAAGTTTGAACTTTCTTTACGATTCAAGATATGTAGATTTTCTTTAAGGCAAAACTAGTGTTATTTTTGCATGTTTGATGTTCTTATGGAAACAATCAGTATCAACTACCCTGACTTCCCATTTCTTACTGTATGTGGCTTTTGTAAATAGTCATTCTGATGAAATAGAAGACAAACTATAAACATATACCCCATCTGATGTGTTGTCTTTCTCCTATAGCCACTGGTAGTAAAGACAAAGTCATAAAGCCAGTCTTGGATTCGTATTTTTTCCAAGATGCTTCTCCAATTTCCAGCAGGTTTTAGTTTAGAAGCTTTCTCATCTAGAAATTGTATCTATGTAATGTTGTCTAACTGTCCTTGACAGACCATTCCTCTAGGAACCCATCTAGTAGCTTTCAGAATTTATTTATGCTTTGGGCATCCAAACAAATCAGGATGTTATAAGATAACAGGATGTTATGTCCTGCAATGCAATTTAGGCACTACATGTGCAAGCGCTTTTTTTTTTTTCATTTGTCTTTGACCTGCTGCTTGATGGTTTCGTGGAGTACCCCGTGGTTCTAGTCTCATGAAAAGTAATGACTAATCATTCCCTCGCTACCTGCTCCACGTCAGTTAGGTTCTTCTAGACCTCTGTTGTGTCCTCAGTTAATCTCTTCTTTCAAAATGAGGAAACCAAACCTTTTTGCTTTCTCCTACAGCAGAGATGGGTCAGAAATAGGAAACAGTCTGACTCTCCTTATCTGTATCCTTTCTAGTTGTAAAATCTCATTTTTGCAGTGGCCAGAGCCTCTCAGAAGACTGGGACCACCATATCCTTATGGAGTATCAAAAGATAGTTTATATTCCCTGCCTGGTCTTTTTGCTGGTCAGGGGACAGGAAGCTTCCTTTTGCAAAGTGCTGTGTGCAGTGATGTAGGAGAATGCCTGGTGACAAAAGCTGACATGAGAACTCACTGTTTGGAACATGGAATTAAGGTCACTTCACCGTGTGCACTGCTCTGCATTCATCTGCGCAGCTCTTCTCTTGCTGCTTTGTTAGCTGGCCAGTCCTGGCAGATCTTCCTGTAACTCCTGGCTAGCAAGTGAAATGCTGTCTCTCTGAAGCACTGGCCCTTCTGGATAAAAACACCCAAACCCAGAAGTGACAGAGGTTTACATGCCACATCTCTTTGAAGGTTTTTTTGCTCCCCTTCTGTTTGCTTCCAGTTATTCAGCACCCTAGGGTGAAAGAAACAAAAATAAATGTAAGAATTCTTTTCTTCCCCAAATTACTTTGCCTTCCAATTTTCAGGCAAACCATTTCCTTCAGTTATAAACTGAGGCAGAGACTACAGGTACATTCCCTGATCTACCTGTCGAGTTCCATGAGCAAAATTTTCAAGACCAGGCTACAAAGACAGCTGCAAGGAATGGCAGAATAACTGCTGGGAGTGAGAGATCTGTCTGAGAACTCCTCTGATGCTGCAGCCAGAAAAACCTGAGACATGGGATCAATTTGTTCACAATGAGTCCTTGCTGGCTTTGGCACATTTCATTATACAGAATGAACAATAATTGGTCTCATTGGTGTATATAGGTCTTTTATATGTGCTTTTAAGGATGGAGATACATTGCACGTTTGTTTTATCAGTGCTCTGTCAGTACATGGCAGCTGAACCCAGCAGCAATGACAGTATTATTCAGATTAGAGTTTAAATATAGATACACTGTGATTTTTCACTTTATTAATGGCTTTGCAGGACTTCTTGTCTTCTATGCAGTATAAATGTGAAATTAAATCATGTAATGAAGTGTAGCTTTTATTGTACAACTTCATAGTATCAGTGGTAGGATGGCAAGAGAAACATGATTAAAGTAGAGAATTTAAAGTTGAATGGAGAGAGGACAAAAAGAAGAGGAATATGCAGAACAGAGTGCTACGTAGTGTTAAAGGGGGATTTAAGAAAAACAAAGCTACTCAAAGACCAAAAAATATTTTTTTGACTCCCAGGGAACCAATTGAAGCTTCTTGGGAATTATTGACATATAAACCTTTGAGGAAGAACAGAGAGCAGAGATGTAAAGCATCCATGCCTATGGCAAATAATTCTTGCAGTAGCATGAGCTGGCCCTGCCTGTTGTTCAGAAATGTCTGCAAGTGGTGCAGTGGGAAGTGCAGGAACACATCTGGAATTTACCACATTCCAGAAGCCTGCCCTGGCCATCTGAGAGACCAAACACCCTGGGCACTGCACAGCTCTCCCGTCCCTGCTTGTCAGCGTGGAGCTGGGTTAGTGATTTAGATGATGAAAGAGTCTCTGGAGCAGGTAAATAGGATTTTCCAAACATATTGGTGGGTCTGCAACATTCAGCACAGACTGTTTAGAGACACACTCATTTATTTCAAATCTTGTTATTAACTCAAGGAATAAACACCATTAATTCAGAGCCATTCACTGAAAACATCAGATCTACGTGATGTGCAGAAAATGAAACAAAAGGCTGCAGAGACCTTTATCTTTAAAGGCTTTTTTAAAATTCACACTGACAGTCAGTACCTCACGCTCCAAAGACTGAAGCATTTATTCATGTGGAGGTTAACTGCAGTCAGAGGAAGCGCTTTAGCCATGCTCAAACTAATCCAGAATTGGGACAGCCTGTCAGTTTAGGTGGGAGGGTGTCTGGGGAGCTGTGCCTCGGGCATTGCCTGATCCCAGCATCCCCATCCTCCCTGGGCCAGCCTGGCAGTTTGTGATGCTGTGCACCGAACAGGGTCAGGGAAATAATCCCCAGCAAATTTTGGGCTCCTGTAATACATTTTGGTTTTCTCTTGAAGCAGATCACTGGTTAGAGGGAAAATCAGGAGTCTCAGAGCAGCTAATGTAACCTCTACCTACATTTATTGTATCCAATCATTACAACCACAGCTTATTAATAGCAATAATTGAAAAGAAACTTTGCTTGATTGTGAGGTTTCTTTTCCCCTTAGGCTGCCAACAGCTTTCCCGTATATAATCTCATTTTTCAACATAATTTCATCTATCAGGCTGGCTATAATAAGTCTTTTACTTCATTTTTTAGTGCTTAGTCACCCAAGTAAGTTTTCTCCTGATATTTTTGTTCAAGCTCCTCTATCAAGACAGCAGAATCTGGAGCACACACAGACCCAGACTGAAGAGAGAGCTGTGCAGGGGAGCAGGCAGCTGGCTTGTCATCCCTAACAGCTCCTTCCCTGACATCCATTTCCCATGAGTATGGCAGCAGCAAGTTACTGTTGGCTGTGTTTTCCGAAGGGACAGGAAGGGAGGACCCGTTTCACTCTGCAGCCATGTCCCCAGACATTACTGACAAGGATCAGATGGCAGATTGCCATCTCTGAGGACAATTCCCTTCACCCTCAGTTCTGTCTCTGATCTACCCTCAATTCTCAGCCAGTCACTGAAGTCTCCCACACTTCCCATACACTTTCTGATTTTGTTTTTGTCTTATTGTCATATTGACAAAGACATCCTTCCATCTCTCCTTCTCTCCTCCTTCCCCAGTTTTTCTAGTTCCCACCTATCACAGGTGGTGGAAGAGAAACACCAGTGTGATACTGTCAAGCTCAACCTACTTAGTTCCTCAAGCAAGGGACAAGCTACACAGGGAAAAGGTGCACGTACAGGGCACACAAATGAGAATTATACGGGATCTTCACCAGGCACAGTGAGTTGGCACAGCCAGTCCTGGAGCAATATGATATTGCTCTGCCCAATCTGTCTCTTAGCTGGGCTATGGGCAGCACCTCAGTGCCAACATGTGATGGTTCCACTTGGAGAAATCTGCTTCCATGAGATGCTGGACATTTTCAGAGCAATGCCTCCCCCTAATCTCCATTATTCTGTACTACTAAGGGATTTCTGGCTGGATGTCAACATAGGCCACCAGCAAATCTCTCTATGATACCACCTTCCCAGCAGTTTCAGATAGTGCTCTCCAGTGGCTTTTTGATCCACTCCATTCCAAGGCTCACCTCACTAGATTTGTATTATCCTATCAATCACAGCTCATGATGCTCAGTAACTCAGCCTTCAATCAAGGCAAAGTCATGATTCTCCTGTAATATCATTTTTATAAACAAGTGTGTAAGTAAATGTGTGTATCTGGCTGTTTAAGTATTTTTTTTATATTTACTTAACACCATGTCTCAACTGCTTTTTGTAAAAGACAATGCAAAAATATTCTGCTTGCCCTTTTCTTTGGATAACCTTGGAGTGTATGTGTGTGCATGTCTGTTCCAGCTTTCTGTGGATTGGTGTCCCAGGATGCCAGCTAAGGGCCCCAGAAGTTATTCAAGACACTTGACTGCCCTGACCATTCCTATATTCAAAACAATTCCCTCATCCTGCTGTGGAGGCCAGTGCACCTCCTAAACCAGAATCTGTGATGCTCCCTTGGAGGGATGGTCCCTAGATCAGATAAGTCCCTTTGGGTCAGGGTGAGGAAAAGGGGTCTTCTCTCAGGATCCTTTGGTTGACATGCAAATGTACCCCACTTCTCCTTTGCCAGCTGGCCCATTTTCATCCTTATATGTCTCTTCCCTAGATTGTTCTCCCTTCCCAGAGTCCCCATTGGTCCCCATTTGGTGCAATCCTCCGCCCATTGGTCCTCCTAGTCCCTTACTCTGCCTCTGCACCACTTTCTGCTCTACTCATTGGACCCTGTTCTTTACTCTGCCCCTGTTACCCCCTATTATAAACCCTGGTCCTTCACATGTGCCTTGTCTTTGTCATGGGACCCCTTCATGTGTGGCAGGAGTAAACCTCCTCCGTGGAACCCCACATGAAGACCCTTCCCGCTTCTTGACTGTCGTGGATTTACAAGCTCTATCCGGTGTGTGTGTGAGTGTCTGTGTGAGAGTGTGCCTGTGATGCCGAGCAACTCCTTAGCTGGGGACTCTTCTGGAAGATTGCTGCACCCTACCCCCTCCACCTGCCGTAACACCCTGCTAATTCACTTTCAGAACGTGTTTCTACTCTGACACGCCTCTCGCAGAGAGAATCTGTGACAAGTTTGCAAATCAAGCTTCCCCTCTGCATCTATCTGTAAATTGTCAAATCCCTTAAAATGTAGCAGCTGCCATTTTCTGACAATATTAATGAGAGAGATTGCTCTTAAAGAACAGTAAGGAGGCAAGGAGGGTTAGTATTTGATTTTCTCCTTTTAGCTGAGCACTTGTGTTTTCTTCTCCATGGTGGTGTCTTCTTGTGGAAGGTGTTTCCTATTTCTTCAGTTGTGTGTCAGTGACAGCTTTGAGTGATCTGCAGCTGACAGCACAGCAGCTGTCAGTCAGGAAGAAGCAGGAAGGCAATCAAGTGCCCACATTTATTTTTCTATGGTTGTACTAATGCTCCAGACTACCACCTTTCTTACAGGGAAGTTGACGTCCCTGTGTTCATAGACATTGTTCCATTCATATCCCATAGATAAATGTGATGATTGCAGCTGCCTGTGTTCTCAGACAACCTGAAAAGCAGAAAGATTAATTAACTTATTAATTTTAAAAGGAATAATAAATGGTAGTTATCAGGCATTGATGTTATATAATACCAAGATGTATTAACTCTGCTCATCAAAGCAGGAGAGAGTGAGAGGTGATCAGGGATGATGTCAGTAGCAGAAGTGAGCAGTTCTGCAGGACTGTGCAGCCTGGTACCACAGCTATTGTATGAGCTTCGTGTGGACTTCCCTTGCAGCCAGGCTTTCACAAGCTATTCTCACTTGTGTATTCAAAGTGGGACAGCAGGGAGCAGCTGCTTTGCATGTTGTCCTATATAACTGAGTTGCTTCAACTTTTCACAGGCCTATTTTGGGAGTTACCAAGAGCTGAGCAGAAGTACAGCTCTCTTCTCGTAGTGTCCCCTTCCACAGAGCTGCTCTCCCTTCCATCTTCTTCCATGTGACCCACACTCACATTTGCCTCTCACAGCCTGTTTCTGAAGCTTTTCCACACAGTATCCCCAGCAGCTCATAAGGGGGAGCAGTAGCAGATGGGTTCCTTAAATCAAAGGAATTACCATCTGTTATTTCTCTTCTCAATTCCGTGCACTGCTGGCAAGAATTTGACTGTTTCTCCTGTTCTCCCTTGATCTTCTGCTGCCCAGTTGGGCAAACAAAGGTAGGCAAATAGCAGCAATCCCTCTTGCCTTTCCCCCTGCTTGTACCAGGAACTGCTGTGAGCAAGGGTAGCACTCAGCACCCAAAGGTGGCTGTATCCCCACTTCATGTACTCCACATGCCAAGCTCCATCTGCTGTGCCTTCAGAAACTCCTAATCCTGGAGAAGGAATAAAAAAAGCCTACCAAGACAATCTGACAGAAACTCCCATTTAACTTTATTCCCCTCCCAAATGGTAGTACATATCAGGGAAGGCTCTGGCACTATAGGATTGTTTTACTGTCATCTTACACTGTATTAATGTTTCCCAGCTAGATACATTCAGATAGCTATTGTTAAAATAGAATACAACACCTTTCTACATATCTGCATCGAAGAGACTTTCTTTTGAAAGAAAAATGTTTCACCCAAAAAACCTTACCATGTTCCCCTTCAGGACACCTCTAGGTATTCAGTCATATTTTGGGGACTGCAAGGTCAGGGTTAGAAACTGCTCCATGCTCATGATGTTTTTCTAGTTTGCAGGTTTAGTTAGAATCCATCTCTCCTGGACCTCAAAAGTTCATTCTGTTGGAGGTTGGGTGGTTTTTTTTTTGGTTTTGTAAGAGTAAAGCTCTAGATTGTAAGGAAATCTGGAATGAAATACCAGCCAGTCTTGATCTGGCTCAGAAAGCATAAGGCATATGAAAATAGCCCAAAATATCACAGCAAAACAAACCACAAAGAAAATACCCTTAGAAAGTTGTATGGGTTTCAGTTTTTTAAAGGGTTAGATTTCACGATTAAATAATTAGAATTCACATTAAATAATTTTATGCAGTACATGTTTCAGCTATTGCAATCTTTGTCTGTAGGTCGACTAATGTGATTATTATAAGAAGAAGCATTTATAGTATAAATGCAATTATAGAAAAAAATTTCTAGAGATGATTTTAAAGTAGTATCCTGTTTTGTGATAGAATGATCATTTAATCCAAGATGTACCAAAAGTGATTGGGAAAATTTCCACGGAAGTCAGCCTCCAGTTCAAGATCTTAATCTCCTAATTGCACTTTGACTCCTCTCTTATCTGAGGAAAATAATTGTAGCTTTGATCCAGATGCCTCCTTTGTAATCCATTGTTTTAGTGTTTTGAATACACACCACCCATTCCGTATTAGGTATTTTGATAAAAACCTAACAAAATCCAAGTTTATAGGATAGTATCATAAACTTGGCATCTTTCCCAAATGCCATACTCACTTAATAGAAATGTAATGTAATTTTCTTTGTGTTGTGTTCTGCATTCATTGCAATGTGTGTTTAGAAGCTGAGTGCTGAAATATTAGCTTAGAGCTCTTGAAAAAGATCACTAAATCATATATGCATTTTTTTGGTATCTGAATCAAATCTTCTTCACATTATCAACACAGCATTACAATTAGATTCCACATAAAAATTTCAGTTTCTCTCTCAGTGATCACTGTGTGTAAATGTTGTTAGTCATTGATGCACAATAAAGAATGCAAGGCAAATGCTAGCTTTAGCAGAAATAAGTGCTTTTTGAAGCTGTATTTAATAGGTGCACTGCAGAGTCTAGGCTTTCCATTTCAAGACAAGAGACATTGTTACATAGAAATTCATTCTCTCACGCTAATGACTTCTGAGGAGAAAAACTAGACAAAATGGGATCATAACCTGCAGTCTGGTTCTTATTTTACAGTGAGATCACATTTCAAATGTGGGATCTACCTATTATTCTGGTTTTGCCAGCTGCTTTTGCCCATGCTGTGTGGTAGGAGGAAGCACAGGAACTGAGCAGCTCTGCACATCCACTCCCTCCAAAGATGTTGGTGGTGACTTGACATAATAAAAGGAAGAAGGAGACTGGAGGAATAATGTATAACCTCATTTCACTTCCCAGAAACACACTAAAGATGACTGAGAAATTGATTTGTGAGAGTCTGGAAAAAACACAACAAACCAGAGGGTTCGAAAAGTGCCAGAATAGAACTGCCAAGAAAAGAGGGCATTGTCCTGTCCCTTTTGGCATTAAGGACAGCAGCTGCTGGGGGTGTAAGCAGCCCTGAGAGGCTTTGGGCATCTCTGCTCTGTGGAGGGACCAGGTGTTCCAGAAGAAAACTCCTTTGGTCATCCCCACAGGTGCTGTACTCACCTCCGGAGGGTCACTGCTGACAGCTGGGCTGCAGTGTGACAGCTTTACCCAGGATGCTGGGAGCAGGGTAGTTTGGTAGCCCCTAAGCACTCAGATCACTGCTCTGGGGGATGTCAATGGGGCAGAGCCCCCAGGCTGGAGCTGGGCTGATGGGGACTGTGAGAAGATGAAGTGGGAGGGAGTGGCCATTACAAAGCAGGGAGAGCCAGAACTGTGGATAGCAGACAGGCCCCGAGGAGCACTCCAGCAGATTTGGAGTATTCCTGCTGTGTATCTGAGATAAACCGTGTTTCCCTTCTCCTCCGAGGTTTACATCTGTTCAGTAAGGAACACTGTGACACTGATTTATCTAGGCTAAATTGCTGACAAGTTGTTTGGACAAAGGATTCTTAGTGGGCAGGTCTTCCTTGTGTCACAGGAAAGTGCACGGTAGTTTAAATAGGCATAATAATCCCTTCTGTGCTCCTTTCAACCATTTTTTTATTTGTGTTCTGAGTCTCTGCATAGAGTGGAAGAGCAGTGTCCTGGATCTTGAGCCTGAGGGCAATGCTGTCAATTAAAAGACTCGGCTTACATTTGTGGAACTGAACCAAGATCCGTGTGCAACACTCGCTGAGAGCAACACCCTTTCAGGCTGAAATGATATTATTCAGTATAACAGCTATAATTCACATTCTTTGCCGTAGTCTGTAGTTTTTCTATATGCAAGTATCAGTTGGCTGCTTAGTTATTGCTGACTGTATTTTCTAAATGTCCTTATATTTCATTTTTTGTCGTTTTCTTGTACAACTCATTTTTGATTCTCTAACCCCTGCTCACTACACACAAAACATCCTGCCAACCATTTTTGTGCAGCTCTTTTCCCTGATTTCCTTGTTGAATGTTCTGTTTTACTCTATTTTCCTTTCAGGTTCCATATGCTCTACAAAAGTGATTTTCAACCTCCAGCTTTTTGGAGTCTAAAATCATTCTGGTATAATTACAGTTTCCTGTAAAACACATTTAAGTCCACATGATAATAGGATTAAAAAAATTAAAATTATTTACCTTTGCAGATCCCTTAAAGGCAGTTCACAGAGGACTCACATAAGGACACTGGTGTTTGAAAGCCTTTCTTCTGAATACTGACACTCATTAATCAGAGAAACATCATTACTTTTCATTATATGCATTATTGTTTATTAGCTCCTGTGTTTAGTTTCTCTTAGCATTCTCCATAAACTAATTTTCTTAAAACGTATTACCATTTCTATTGGACAGGGATCTTGTTTAAATTTCATTTTCTTCCCAGTGTTTCCCATTTTTCTCTAGGCTGGCCATTCATTACAAAGGTGGTGTTTATATTCAGTGCTTGAGAAAGATGAAGCTTTGGCAGCCACTTGTTTTTTTCCAAACCAGAGCCAGCACAGTTCCCATAGAGCCTTCTCTCAGTGCTTTTCTGTGGAAACCTTTGGACCTCAGGGAAGCCACCAGGCTTTACCTGGAACAATCTACCATGGAGCTTCTCCACCTAGGCTGAAAGAAAAGACTCCCCCATGGTGCCCTGCAGAACTATTGCCAATCCAGTTTAGATTGCTTCCCCCGCTGGCCAGCAGACCCTGCCCACCTGAGCTGCTCATCCCTCATCCCCTGCAGGCCCCTGCCCCTTGCCCTGCCCGCTGTGCCGCCCCTGTGCCCTCAGGTCATCGCAGCTGAGCCCTCACTGAACCAGAGGGCACGGCCTCGGTCTGTGTCTCTGATCCCTTCGGCGTGGTGGACACAAGAAATCTGTGCTGGAATACTTCATACAAAAGGCCCTTCCTGCCTTTCCCCCGCTGAGCTATCTGTGCTCTGTGTGCGTGCATGGCCTTACTCGGAGCAGCTTCTCACATGCTTTGAGGAAGGCTGCAGCATTTCTGCCATCCTACCACACTGAAACACTCTCCCCTTCTTTTCCCTTTCAGGAAATCAATGCCATTTTCATTAATAGCGACAGATTGGTTCTCATACCTTTCTTTTTCCTGTTGGTTTTTTCCCCCCTTTGGCCACTCTGGTGAGCCTGCCAAACACTGCTAATTAGCAATTGCTTAGATTTGGGCTCTGGTGCTCTGAGATGCTCTGTACAAATGTACTCACAGGGAGGTCTGTGCATGCTTCAGCCTTCTTCCATACAGTATGGCCTGCTTTTACAGCTGCATTGTCACTAAGGCATAGAACCAATAATTCATTTCATATAGGTCATTACATACTTCTTAAATGATCTGAAATTTAAATCATCTCTTGTGTAAAATTTGAATTGTATAATTTCCCCTTTCCTTGAATATCTGATGGTCTAAAAAATGTGTAATCAATACTGGAATCTATTATCCTTAGTTTAGAAATCCACTAGTATCATTTGTCAGGAATGCAAAGGAATTCAGTTTCATGCCAATGAAATGGATGCAATCAGAATGAAGCTTGTTTTATGAAGGTATGTGGAATGACATGCAGATGAAATTACTTTGGACTTGGTTGAAATATTCATGTGAAGGTGGTGCACAGGGCAAAATGAAGGAGAGAGAACAATGCAGGGTGATATGCCAACCTTTAATAAGACCAGGGCATGCTTTTTGAGCTTGGGGGCTGCAGAAAATGTAAGAGCACTGTAGCAGGACTTAAACCAGTGTAAGGTGATCACACCAGGTCAGTGGAATTATTTAAAATGCTAATACCATTGTTTTAGGGCTATCTGCACTGATAAGTGAGCTCCCAAAGGTACCAGAACTGTGACTGAAAGCAGAGCTTTGCTGGCATCACTGTACAGTAACTTGCATCCATAGTTTATCATAGGCACTCCAGAAAGCCAGAGATCTCCATCAAAGGAGATTCCACTGCCTCTGTTATGAGATAATCCCTAGGGAATGACCACCTTTGGGTCATGCTGCAGCACCTCCTTCATTAATGAAGACTTTGGCTGAAACTTAGACGTGAGCTCCTGGTAACAGGGAAAGGAGCTTGAACATTTTTCAGATCCATCAGTGACCTTTGTAGGCCATTATAAATACAGATGGAGAATCTTGACAACGGAATGTAGGTGCTGGTTTTTAGGCCTAAGAAAGGCTAGAGAAGTGAAAGGTGGGATTCACTCAGTTAAATATGTATGTCTGAATGTATCCACGTGTGTGCTGCCCAGTCCAGGGGTAGTCAGTGCAGAGAAACTGACAACCGACAACAAAAGCTCCCTGACAGCTGGGGACTTTTCAAAGAAGACTTTTGAACAAGTAGATTTTCAAAACAAAGACAAATATCACCAAAGAAGCCAGGTTTGATACTGCTTATATTTAGGAGGCAAGAAGAGGAATAAATGGGCACTAGTCACGGCAAACCATGGGCATCTTGGTGTTTTCAATTCAGAGTAGCTGGAGCACCTCACAGCCACTGTGCATTGCTGCACAGGGCACACACCTGCCCTTCACCCTGCACTTTCTTTGGAGGTGTAGCAGAAAAACTGACCCTGTAAACCGCCAGATTTCCCCTCTGGGGTGCAGATGTTCTGACGGTGGTGAGGCTGCCCTTGGGTTGTGAGTGAGATGTCAAGCAAATGGTGTTAAGTGGAGATACACCAAGGCTTGGTTAGCTATAGGTATCCTGTTGCTTCAGCCAGTTTCCACACTATCCTTGACCCAACCACTCATTTTTAGCACTTGTCTCAAAGATATTTCTTTTCTGATCCATTCCCGTGCTCAGGAAACATTTCCTTGCACAATGGCCTAGGTGCAAAGTTGAGAAAGACAACTAGATTAGAACTTGTAAAAGCTCTTGAGACAACATTTTGCTTCTCCTTTGAATTTTGTTCTTTTTTTCCCCTTCTGATTTGTGGAATCTCTCATTGTCTTTTAAGAAAAGGATGTTGAGGATAGCTGTATTATGGGAATTACAGCTGGGATGCTGGTGTTCTCCTCTCTTTTGACATTCAGTCATCAATGAGAGCCACTCACTCTTCTCACCTATTAATATTCACACTTGCTTCTGCAGTAGAATTTTTTAAAAATGTGCATTTCAGAAATGGTTTTCAAGCTAAAAATTGACAGAACTTCTATTACTTTGCTTGCTTCTTCTCCGTATGCTCTCCATTGCCATTAGAAGTGTTTGTCCAGGCTGGATTACAATGTATTAGTTATGTATGTAACTAATGCATGTACATTTATAAAATTAATATATGCCATGTACTGTGTGCATATATTGTATAACTAGTGTTAGTGCTTCCATTTGCAGATCTCAAAGAACTTTGCTGAGCAGTCTAATAATTTTTACCTATTTCTTAGTCACAGGGAAGCAATGGTAGAAAGGGGATGTGGCTTGTTTAAAACCACATTATCAGGTCAGCAAGAAAGGGAATCCATGTCTTTGATTTCCAATATAGTGCTGCATTGGTGGGCAGTGACATTCATCTTCTTACAGGTAACTTCTGTTTAAAACAAACACCTCCATTTGGAAAATCTAACTCAGTTGTCAACCTTTAAAGGAGTAAATTTAAAAATAAAAAAAGTCTGTAAAACGTGAAAAACAGGTCCTGCTAATACAGCAAAACTTGACCAATATAAATTCAAGTCTATTTGCAGGCCACAGTTTGAAGAAACAGTAAACTGGAGTTTAAGACTCCGAGTAAAAAAAAAAAAAGGCTATGACACTGATCCAGGATGAACTCAGTCTTCCAGTTCAAATATGTAAAATGCGCCTAATCTGGTGTGTGAACTTTTTACTGGCAGGCTTTGTACGAGATCAGTTACTGTCTGTCTGCACCACCCCAATTTTATGCTGGACAAGTAGCATCTGTCTTTCTGCAGCCAGCATAAAACTGACATAATCTATGCATCAGGTCTCCGGTTAATTTGACAGAGAAACAATGGTGTGACCGCATCTGAGCTGAATCAGTTTTGTCCTGCTGTCTAATCAGTGGCACCGAGACCTTGTGCTAATGGTGATGGAAGAGCAGCCCTAGCCCAGTGCCCCGACCCCGCTGCTGTTTCGCATTCAGGCTGCCGTGACCATACCCGAACGCGCTCATTCGCCGAGGACAGGGCAGGGAGCAGGTAGCTGCTTTCCCAGTTTCCCGAAATAGCAGGGGAATACTTGCGGCCGCCCCCCGCTCCCGCAGTTTGTTGGGCTGCATCTCCCGACTCACAGGCGCTCCGCCGCTGCGGCCATGGCTGCAGCAGGCTGAGCGGACCCGAGAGGCGCTGACCCGGCGCCGGGGGGCGGCAGGGCACCGGCAGGGAGGGGGCACCGGCAGGGAGGGGGCAGCGACAGGGAGGGGGCTCGGGCGGGAGCAGCCCCGCAGGCGCAGCGCCGACATCCCGGCGCGCCGGGGCCGGCTCCGCAGCGCTCCGGCAGCTCTGCCGCGGCAGCCGCGCCGCGTCCCCTCCCGCCCGGCGGCGATGCCAGCCCCGAGGACGCTGTCATCTTAAAGAGCGCAGGGGAGGGACCGTGTGCGAGGGAGGCGGCGGTGCCGGCGCCGCGGGAGGAGGCGGGCGCCGGCAGCAGCATCTCCGCGGGAGCCGCCGCACGAAGGCGCGCTCCCGGCCGCCCCGCTCGCCGCCCCGGCCTCCGGCGCGCCGCCGCGGGCAGCGGGGCTCGCCCGCTCCTCGCCAGCCCAGGCGCCCCCGCCGCCGGGGCCGCCGCAGGGCCGGAGGAGGCGAGCGCGGCCTCGCCGCGTCCCGGGCGGCCGGCGGGGGAGGAGGGGGCCGCGGCTGCGGCGGGCGGACCGCGCTCGGCGGCGGCTGCCGCAGGCGGCCCCGAGCCCCGGCCCCGCCGCCGCCCCGGGCCGGCCGTGCCGGTGCCGCCCCTCGGCCGCGCCCGCCCCCCGGCTGCCTGCTCGGCGGCGCGGCAGTGCCGGCGGGGCTATGGCTGCGGAGGAGGTGCTGCAGGGCGCAGACCACTACAAGAGCGAGATCGAGCGGCTGACCCGGGAGCTGTCCGAGACGACCCACGAGAAGATCCAGGCGGCGGAATACGGGCTGGTGGTGCTGGAGGAGAAGCTCACCCTCAAGCAGCAGTACGATGAGCTGGAGGCGGAGTATGACGGCCTGAAGCAGGAGCTGGAGCAGCTGAAGGAGGTGAGCCAGCCCCGGCTTTTGTGCGGCCCCGCCGCCGGGGACTGCGGGCAGGTGCGGGGCGCCCCCCGCGCGTCCCTGCGGGCGGGCGAGCGGGGACGCGGTGCGCGGGCCCCGAGCGGCTGCGGGCTCAGGGGGTGGGGACCAGGGGTTTTCCGGGGCCGAGGATCAGCCGGGACCGTGGAGCTTAAGGACGGATTACACGAGATCGCAACCCCCTTGCCCTGAGAAATTTCCCCGGGGTCGCGCTCCGACTCCTGCCGCCGGCAGCCTCAACTTCTGGGGACAGGCGTTTGCGGCAGTGGAGGATCCCCCCATCCCGCCCGCACCGCCTCGCCCGAGGCTTTTTTAGGAAGAGCAGAGAAAGCAGTAGGATGAGAGCTGGGCCAACGCAGTGCATAAGGAGTCGGGATCTCTGTAAACAGCTGTCTGCAGTGCGTGAGGAGAGAGACAATTCCTTTTGAAGTTATTTATAGACCCGCTTTATTCTGCCAGTGAGGGGAATAGCTGCCATTGGGAAGGGGGGGATATAAAACAGTCTCGAGGTCACCCATCAGTGGAAATTAAACTTCTGCGTCATGCTGAAAGGGTGAAGTATTTGATTGGAGGGGTGATTTGGGGTTATCTTTCAAATGTGTTTTTGTAACACTCAAAGTATGAGGTAGGTGGGTGTTACACCTTGCCTTTCAGCTCTGCCAAATATGACTCCGAAAAATCCCCCTCCCTGTGTTCATCTTTTGGGGAAGTAACCTGAGACTGCTAACAGTGCACTTACCTGGGGCAGTGGAGGGGCTGTGTGCACAGGTCTGCAGCACTCACAGCTCTGCATTTCGTGCTGTTTCTGTACCGTCTCAGAATGGAACTGACTAGGTTTTGTAAACAGAAGCTAAAGCACCAAACGGATATTCTCCCAAATTTAGAATGTATCTTTTTGTTCTACAAAAACCCCAACACCCCCCCCACTATATAGAATGTGCAGAAATTTGGTTAGAATTAATAACATTTGTATTAGAAACTGTAAACATATTCCACATGGAGGGAATCCACTTAAAAATTTAAGATTGTTTATGTTTATGTTTTTTAGAATAGTAACTGATGCCTTTTTAGGAGTATTTTTAATAAAATAAAGGTTTCATTTCACTTGCAGGTAAATGAGTTATGCTACAGACTTGGTTCAGTGTCCAGAAGAGTTAAGAACATTATATTTTCAATCTGAGGAATAAAGCTGTTTTTCAGAAAAACCAATTGATCTCCTTAAACTTGGTCTCTGCCTTCCTGCCCCCAGAGCCTATGGAGTAGGCTCAGGACTTTTGAAACCAGTAATCACAGAGTGAAGGATAGAGATGCATAACTTGGCACTGGAATGAAGGCAGTGCTGTTTGAAATGACCTGACAGTAACAGAGGAAGAGAATTCGAAGGGGAGAGTGCACTGCAGTTTCTAGGGAAAAGAAGAAGATGAAGAAGGAGATAAGCAAAGCTACAGTTAGCTGTTACTCCAGCATAATCATGTACAAAGAAAACTGATGAGAAGCCAGGATGACACACAGGTGCATGTGGCCACAGACAGAAGAGATAGTGGAAGGAATTGAGTTGATATTATGAAACTAGAGGGATTAGTTAATACAATTAATTGAAATCAAAGATGGGCACCAACTCTCTTCCTGTTTGCCTCCCCTTGAAGTCAGTGGGATTGCATGCTCTGCAGCCCAGAATATCTCCCGTGGGGCCATGCCCACATGCTGTGCCAGCCACAGCATGGATACTGAGGGGGTATTCACAGAGGGAGGAACAGGAGAAATCCTGGGGCTTGTCTGATGCCAAGCAAGAGTGGAGCTTCTCCAGTTCCCAGTCCAGACCCAGAGGTCTCCTTAGCAGCAGATAGGGTATTTCCATCCCCCAACTAGGCTGCAACCAATTTTTTTCTTGCTTTTAATAGCAGAAACCACACTGATTCTTACTGCACATGCACCCTGCAAAGGAGAATTTTCTCTCAGCCTTTCCTGTTGCTGTAATCTGTTTTCTACTTCTGCATTAGCACCTCCATTATGACAGTTCCCTCAGCACAAGTCAGACCTGTAACAGTGAGACACAAGCAAATGGTGTCTCCGACAGCACCAGTGCGGCAGAATTCAGGTAGTTCAGGCAAATTGCTCTTAAGGGGGCAGAGAAGTCCTAAGGCACATTTTGTTTTAGTAAAGCCCCATCCAAAATGTGTGAAGGAGGGTTTTTGTGTCCTTATCCAGCAGGCCCTTGCAAGGTGTTGCCCAATGGTAGGACATCAAATGCCAAGACTGACTGACTGACTGACAGTAATCTGTGCTTTGCTCTTACTTCACTGCATTTGCATCCTCTTTGAAGCCATATTGGGGCACAGAAATCAGGCCTCAGGTTAGTGCTAGAATAAGTAGTTTGTCCAATCTCAAGGAATAGTAGGTGCAAGAGGGTGGCCACACAATTGTTAGGACAATTAGCTCATCTTCTGCAGACCTTCTCTGAACAGATTCAATTACTGAGGTTGACTTTTTTTGAGGCAAGTCTTAATTTTTCAACAGTTTTCTTCTTTTTCTTATTGATTTCTTGTGTTCTGTTCTTAGGACCTCATTGTATTTATTGCTCAGTTGAAGAGCTGCCTATCTTTTAACTACTCAGCCATGATTTGGCAGGCTGGGATCTGAAGTCTTCTCCCATCCTCCAAAACTCCAGTGGACTTCAGCAGTCCTTTTTCATAAAAATGGCAGTTTATATGAAATATAAACTTCAGCCTTACAATAATTTCCGTCACTGGAGAGTGAAATGGAAAACTAAGGCCATTATAGGATGTTGAAGTAAAAGCAAATTACAATATATTACATTAAATATTAATACTTGCATACAGGATATATGCTATCCACCCTGCAATATGAATTGTTTTAGTAACGTCTGATGTTTCTTCTGCTGTGTTCAGAGGCCTCTGCCTTAGTCCAAGATTTTGATGTTTTGGGCCACGAGACAAATTTATGTTGCAAAACTGCTATATTATTTAAAACTTTATTAATTTTCATAGGGTTTGGGTTGGTTTTTTTTTGTCTGAAAATTGTTTCTCCAGTCAATTACATCTCCATCTAGTGGAATTTTGGATCTTTGGTGAAATACTATAGTTTTAGGGCCCCTGTTCGAATTTTACTTTAGGTGATGTGCCTTTTAATTTTAATGAAAATTCAGAGACTAGGACTTGTTGCTATTAGCCATGGGATTGAAGGTAGCTTGTTTTCATTATCTTGCTGAGTTGGGAACTTAATGAGCATCATATTTTATGTAAAACATCTTCCAGTGGTTTTATTATATCTGCTCTTACATGTTCACATTGCATTTGCTGTAAGAATAATGTGTGTTGTTAGTTCTATTTCTTTTAATGGAAGTGTAAAATGGCTCCATATTGATCTTCTTGTCTGTTTGTTGTAGCTGTCCCTGCTTTAGTATGGGGGTCCCTTCCCACCTCAGCCACTCCATGATTCTCTGATCAACAGCTGGGCACTGGTGGTCCGTAAAGTTTTTAAAGCAGAAAAATATCAGTCACATCTGCTCATGATTGAATGGAGATGGAAGGCTTTGGTGTCCAACTCTGCAAGAGTTAGGCCTGGGAAATCTTAGCAGAGATTTCTCTTTGGGAATCAAATCATGAACATGGCAGCTGTTCCTCTCCTTGACTCCCTTTATGACTGATTTAGGCGATATCTCACTTGGTTTCTTGGATTTTATGTATTTCATTCTGTGGAGACAAACTCTTCTGCTGGGTTGCATATGGCACTGCCTGTCAGATTTCCAGGCAGTTTGGTGCTTGCATTACTTACAAGCAAGTTATCCCTGGTAAATGACTGGAAACCAGGCTAGTGGTGAGTAGCCCTGTCCTTGGCAGGTGTTTGTTTTCTTTACCTCACAGAAATGTTGTACCAATGATTATGAAGTGCTTACTCAGTTTACTAATAGGGCTTCCAGGAGTAATTCTTGGTCTGTGTCTGAAAGGGTTTTTTGAGGAGTAGAGGTGAAGGTCTCTCTGGCAGCTTCTTCTCTGTTCTGCTCTTTCTTGCACTATTTCAGCCCAAGTGACTCAATCTCCACCTCACTCCTCTTGTGAAGTGGCGCTGCCCCTCCAGCTCCCCACTGTTCCCGAAACCTCTTGCCCTCTTGCTGCTTGAATCACCTCTGCCTCTCCCATCTTTGAAATGTGCATTTGGTGGGACTTCTCTGGATCCAAAAAGGCTGGAAGAGGGGGAGACTCCTCCCAGAAAGTATCCCAAATACAGCCCTTTTAAATGTGGATTCTTACACCCACCTGTCCACATCACAAGATGCTTAGGAAAGTGTGAACCAGCTCATAAATCCCACTGAGATGTTCTAAATTCTCCCAAAGCTTAATGTGTTCCAAATATGGATCTTGGGATGCCATCTCAGTGTGTCTTTACACCTCCTTCCAGTGCCAGCATCTGTGGGCTTGTGTCAGATGAGGCAAAACATTTTCGGCATCTCACCCTGATCTCATCGCTTCGTCCTTGGCGCCTGCTCTGTTGTGTCACTCAGAAGGGCTGTGCTGCCCAGCACCCAGCTCAGAGATGAGGACATGCAGTTATTGTGGGCTGGGACTGACTGACTGACTGACTGACTGACTGACTGACTGACTGACTGGGGTCAGGTCTGTGGCAAAGGATTTGGCAATCCTTGAGGACAATAAGCTGAATGTTGGACAGCGGTGTGTCCTGACACTGAGAATTCTAATGACATCCTGGGCCTTTAGTGGCAGAAGAAGAGCTGGTAAATTGAGAGAAGGAATTATCACTTTCAAACTGGCATCTTTTAAACCACATCTAGAAAACAGCATCCAGTTTGGGCTCCCTTAATATGAGAAAGACATGGATAAACTGGACTGCATTCAGCAAAGGACCACCAAGATGGTCAAGAGCTGAAGCACTTGTCTTGTGAGGAAAGGCTGAGGGGGCTGAGCTTGTTCAGCATGGAAAAGAGAGGGCTGTGAGGGATCCAGCATCAGCCTGTCCATACACACAAACTGTATTGAGCTGCCAGAGCCAGGCCTGTTGCAGAAGTGCCCTCTACCCCTAGTGGGAGGTCTGTCACTAGTGGTGTCCCCCAGGTGTTAGTACTGGGTCCAGTGTTGTTTTAACTTATTCATCAGTGACTTGGATGAAGGGGCAGATGCCTCCTCAGCAAGTTTGCTGCTGACACAAAGCTGGGAAGAGTGGCCAATACCCCAGAGGGCTGTGAGCTCTTCAGAAGGAAGAAGAAAAAGTGGGCACAGAAGAACCTTCTGAAATTCAGAAAAGGCAAGTGAAGGATCATGTACCTGGGGAGGGATAATCCCATGCACTTGTCTGGGTGCTGCCCTGATGGGAAGCAGCTTTGTAGAGAAAGACCTGGGGGTCCTGCTGGACAGCAAGCTGTCCATGACCCAGAAAAGTGCCCATGTGGCAAAGAAGGCCAGTGGTGTCCTGGGGTGCATTGGGCAGAGCACTGCCAGCAGGTGGAGGGAGGGGATCCTTCCCCTCTGCTCAGCTCTGGTGAGACATGTCTGGAGTGCAGTGTCCAGTTCTGGGATCCTCAGGACAAGACAGACACTGAGCTCCTGGAGCAGGTCCAGCAGAGGGTGACAAAGATGAGGGGACAGGAGCATCTCTTTTACAAGGACAGGCTGAGGGAGCTGGGTCTATTCAGCCTTGAGAAGAGACAAAGGAGACAGGACCTTATCAAGGTCAATAGTATCTACAGAGAGGGTTTCAAGAGGATGGACCAGGCTTTTCCTGGTGGTGCTGAGCAATAGGACAAGAGGCAATGGGCAGAAATTGTTGCACAGCAAGTTCCACCTTAACATGAGGGAGAACTTTTTTATGTGTAGGTGACCAAGCACTGGAAGAGGTTGTCCAGAATGGTTGTGGAATCTTCCCTGGAGGAAAGGAGGTGGGGCTAGCTGGTTCCTTCCACCTGCAGCCAATCTGCGATTCTGTGAAGGGTGGGAAGACAAGAGAGAACTGACATACATTGAAACTACAGAGGTTCAGACTGAATTGCAGGTAGGTCTGTTTCCCTGTGAGCATGGACAGTCCCACAGAGAGGTTGCCCAGAGAGGTTGTGCAGTCTCTTTCTGGAGAACTTTTCAAGCCCCAAGTGGATCCAGCCCTCAGGAACCTGGTCTGAGTACAGAGCTGGTCCTGCTGTGAGAGGAGGTTGCTGTAGGGGAGAAAAGGGGCAGACAACCATGGCCTTGAGCAGTGCAAAGTCTCTTTAGGGTGCCCACTGTGCATAGTTAAAATTCGAGTGGCAGGTTGCTGTGAGTTACCCTATACACAGTAATGTCCTGCCTGGAAACAATGACTGTCAGCAGGCCCACAGCCTCGCTTCCTGCTTGAATTTCATTTTCTCTTGCTTGTTATTAAGTCTGCAGTGACCTGGGGTTAGTAAGGGCGGAGTTTGATGTGCTCATCTCTCAGCAAGACAATCCTACCTCTCCTTCTGCCATTCCTGCCCCTGTTCTAGCTCTCAGCTGTGCAACTGTTCATACTGTCACAGCAGGGTAGGAAACCAACCTCAGTTAAAAATAACCGAGGAGGGGTTGCTGCTGTCTGTAACCCAGATTGGTTTCATCATCTGGTTCACAATACCTCCCCGTAAACTGTTTTACCTTTGCCTAAAAGTCAGCACGAGGAGAGGAATGAGTGCAGAGGGAAGAGGGGGACGGGATGAGCTGCTAAAGCGGGTACTGATGTTGAGAGAGATGCTCATCAAATTACATCAGGATTGATTCCTCCAAGAGGAAATGAATCCTGTGCATTAGCCTACAGAAAACATAAGCAGCTGGATTCATGGTAGGGGAAATTATTGTTGGAGCTTTGGCAGCACGCAAAGAAAAATGTAGATGAACCTTTTGGGTTTTTTGCCAGGGACCTGTGTTCCCAGTTGCTCTCAGTACTTGTGTTGTATCCTTAGCAGCCAGTACAGATGAACATGCAATATTAGTGCTCCTATAATAGCCAGCCCTTTAGGAGGGGTGGTCAGCTTTCAGCACTGGGGTCTCACATATTCACAAAATAAATCCAAACAGACTTCAGTTTGTTTTCTCCCAATAGGTAAATTATTTCCTTCATTTTTCATCAAATAAATCTCTTTCTAATCTGAGCAATTCTGATTAACTCAGTCATCTGGGTTGAATTCCTCAGAGATAAATGGAAGTTACAACTGGATTTTATGTCATGGAAAAATAAATTTTCCATAGATTTTTTTAGGAAATATTGGATTAGTACCAAATCTAATACGACTGATTGAGGTGTTAGTGGGTGAGCCAGACATTATTAGTATGAGCTACTTCCTGTGTAAGACTTACAAATGTAAAATTGGCTGTCACAGGAGAGATTTTAATCTGAAGGTCCACATCTGTTTGGATTAGGCCTTTTTATAGTGGATTAGAAAAGAAACAATTGGCTACCATCTTTCCACCTTCCTTGAGGTGAAATACTTTTCCTTCCCTTCTGTGTTGCCTAGTGGATTTTCTCTCTCAGGATGTGTGTGTGCAGTCTGTGTGCACAACAGCATTCAGGGTGAACACCTGGCTTTATTGAAAGTGCAAGAGGGGCAAAACAAGGGTGGAGAAATAAGATTTGCCATAAAACAGTAATTTGTGAGGATTCATCATGGTAAAATGAGGAGCATTCTCAAAGTCAGATAGAGTGAATTTGCCCCTGGGCAACTTTTATATACCTTATGAAATTGGCAGTTGGAGAAAAATACATGCAAGATCATGTGTTTTTCTGGCTGTATTGAGGGCTTCTAGAAGAAGACCTTCCTTACTGAGATTGAATGTGTTTTTTCTTCAGTACTTCATTTTCATGTTTTTGTATCAGTGTTTTCTCCATATGGACAAGGAGAGTAAAATCTGCTTGCTCCTGCTTCCCTCACGTCTCTGCTACATTGTAGGGCTTTGCCTCTGTTATAGATTTTCCTTCCTTCTTTGTCTGGTACCTGAGGGGGTAATATTTAATTCAGTACAATTCTGTACTGTAGGGTTTTTTGGGGGGGGAGGGATGATTTTAAATTATAATGGCAGAGACTGAAAAGCATACATTCATTTCTGCTGAACTGTCTTACATTGTCCCATGACTTTCATAGCTGTCTTCTTCCCTCATTTCCTTGAGAAATCAAAAACACTCATTTTATGTGGGAGGAGAGAGAGTATTTTCCTAATTTAGAGGAATTGATACACTGTGTAGAGGCATGAATGTGCCCTTTGTCCCTTTATCACTTGCATCGCTCACAGCAGATAATTATGAGGAGAAACCAGCAATTTTTTGTACTGTACTGTGAATGCAGTCTGTGAGTGCAGACCAGCTACAGATGGAAGTAGCTGGGAGTAGTCAGAAGGTGAAAAATGTGGCTGAGCAAGGGCAGATGCCTAAAGCTGAAGCAGGCAAGTAGAAATTAAGCTAGGTTTCAGATTAGTGTTTTATTGGGGTCTCTACTTCTCTGCAGAGGGTTGTATTAAAAATAATTTTGAGATTATGATATTTGCATTTCTAAATTTCTTTCACTGTCAAAGTTTAATTAACTTGGTAGTTAAAAGAAGGAGCAGGCCACTGTCCTAAATCTGTGGTTTTGGGACAGACCTATGAGACATCAGAAGGCTTTCACTAAGACTGAAATGTGTCCAATCCCATTTTCTTCAACTCTCTTGGGAATCCTCCCTCTCTGTCTGCAGCCTCATTCTCGTTCTTGTGCAGTGTTTGTCTCCTGTTCATGGTGGTTTATGTACTGTTACATTTTTTTTTTCAGTCTTTGCCCTATATCTTATTTAGTGTTCATTTGCTGCTCTCCAAGATGTGGAACTGAATTTTTTATATTAAAGAGCCTTTTTGTCATTGTGTGAATGTAGAAAATCTGGCTATTTTTGGCAGACTAGGTCTTCCATACTATGCTCAGATATTTTAAGGACATGAGGGGTTCCTAGAAATACATTGAAATGTTGTTTTAGCACAGACTGAAAATGAAACAACCAAGGATTTGTTCCCTCTGCTTTGTAGCAGCCTCACCATTAAAGTCATCCTTGGAAAGATGACTTTTAGGGCAGCTTTAACATCAGATTTGCTTCGTGGATGCATAGGAAGAAAGCATCTTTCCATAAGGCTTTAGGAAACTCAACCTTCTTTTTTAAAAAAGACTATTGTATGGTTTCTAGAATTATTTGTTTAAGCCCAGACAAGACAACTGATGGCCAGTTAGCTTAGATAATGTGCTCAGACCTTTTGATCAGCTCTGGGAATGGGGCCCATGATGCACGTGGTGCTGCTGTACCTTCTCCATCACCCTTGCTCCCCTGAGTGACACCTAAGGTACCTCTGCACTGTCTTCAACCCATCTACACAGCGAGTAATTCCCTGGCAGTGACAGAGACAGCACTGTGCTTAGCCAGGAAGCCTGAAAGACATCCTCAGTGTCACCTTTCACTTCAGTCAGTCACCTCTGGGGACATTCCCCTAAATTATATAAACTTCACTTCCTGGTGGTTTGGGGTTTTTTGGACTGTGTTTGTTTTTAATTCCGTAATCTCCCAGGGCTCACAGGTGACACACAGGTGGCAGGGGCAGTGCCGTGCATTTGATTTGTACTCGGGGAGGTCTGGCAGCATCCAGCAGGCTTTCCTTGCATGCCTTAGTCACTCTGGATGGATTTAAATGTCAGTGTACTGAGAATGAGCTGCACACTGCTGTTTGTCATCACTGCCTAATGAGTAATTCCCACAGAGGGGAGCTGGAAGCAGATAACAGCTGCAGTTTTAACTTCTGTTTTGGATACTTGGAGGGGAAAACCCAGCTCCTAGCAGTCGTAAAGCTCAGCTAGGAAGACAAAAGCAAGCTTTTAAGGGTAAAGATAGGAATTTGGGTCAGGCAAAGGGAACAGGTGGCTTGGTGAAATAATTAATTTATAAAAGCTTGGCTGTTGGCCAAACATGAACACAGCATGATTTGGATTTTGTCTCCTCAGGACTGAGGCATTGTCTACTCACACCCACAAGGCAAGGTGCAGGGTGCCAAACTGCACTGAAACCTGGCCCTGCCCAGAAAGGTAGAACCCTCAACCTTTTGGCATTTGAGTGTGGAGAGAACTGGACCATCTGGTCTGGAGGCAGATGGAGACTTCACAATAGGGTTAAAGTGTCTGTGTAGTCATTGCCTTTGGTTCTCAATCTGATGGCTAAGCCAAGATACTTAACAACTGTGTTGTCCAGCTTGAATCTGTGATTCTTTTTGTTAAATATGTGCTCTCAGTAGCTTGTAGTTCCTATAATAAATAGTATTAATAAAGGCAAGCTTATAGGACTTTTTTTTTTAGGTGAGTAGGAAAAATTTTGCTCATACCCTGAATACCTCATAAAGCTTATACAAAGCATTAAAAGTTTCATGGTTCTGGATAATTCCAGGTGACTACACAGCAATGGCAAACATGCAGAGCTCACCTGAGTTTAGTTGGAGGGAACATGTACATTGTCCTTCCTTTCTTTGATCACTGCTTGTAATTCCCACCTACAAACAGTTAGGAAAGGTTGGGTTTTAGCATCCCATGTGAAGAATGCTATCTCTAACAATATACCCTCTATTCAGGGTTGTGCCTAAGGATCATTTATAGCAGGTATGACTCAAAGACCAATGCTGAAGTCCTGCCTCCATGGGTAAGTCAAAGATGAAAGGGGACAATGATTTATTGTTAATCTCTGCCTACCACCCGCTGGGAAGCAGCACTGTCATCAAGATACAAGTGATAAAATGTGTTACAAGCTGAGAATTCAGATTTCTTCCCACCAAAGTAAGAAGAACTGGCATAATTATAATTATGGTGTCTCAAGCATGTGATCTTGTTCTTGCAGTTTAATGAGTTGTCATACCTCTGCTGAGCTTCTGTGACTGCTCCCATGCATGCACTTGACCAGCCCCAAATGTGTAAGAACAAGGTGAAAAAACCCCCCACCACCAAACACAGAACACAGCAGAAATCTGAAGGAAAGAGTTTTCAGCTGATGTGGATCTTCCATCTGCAGTAAGCTAAAAATGTGCACTAGATCAATTACTAATCCATAAAATCTCGGTCATAAATCTGGGTCCTTGGTGAGAAATTTTAAGGTAAATTATAACAAAATGGTACCAAGGACTCTGTGAACTAAACTGTATGATACATTACATTAGAGAAGAGAAGCATAATTTAGATGGAATATAGTTGTCTGTGTATACCAATAAGGGAGATGGAGTCTCGTGGCATTAGGTAATTCCATTTCTTGGGCATTAGGTAAGCTTTTCATTTCTCTGCCAGATAAGGGCTGATGGTTGGCATCTGATAATAACAAAACTTGCACTTAAGATGCTGTAAGCTCAGCTGTGTAAAAATAGTAGCAAATCTGGAACAACACTGTTGAGGGACAATGTTGTTTTCCAAATGTGCTGAATTTAATTTTACAGTGATGCTATACGTTCTTTTCTTACTCACAAAATAAAATCCATATTAAAGTAACAGAACTGAATTATCACATTTAGATCAGATTTGGAAATTTGTCCCCAAAGTCTGTATTTCATTTGTACCGGAAAATACTGGGTTTGCTTTATTAGGCAGGCTGAGTGAGTTTGCATTGAAACCTGTATGGCTTCTTTTTACCCACAGACTTTGAAATGACAGATCACCTTTCTGACTGATTGTTGTGATACACACATAGGCTCCTGGCTTTAAATATTTTTGATGTAGTTTTTTAATACAGCATCATGATTTGTAATTTAAAGTATTTTCTGTCTACTTGCTTGTGGAGAGATATTTATTCAAGACCAGTAAATGCAGTGATACCTTGATTATAGTTTTAGCACTTGTGTTTGGAAAGTACTTTACTCACTGTTCCCTGGGCTGTTGTTAGAGACACTCAGAGTCATGCTTGTGCTTTTGTGGTTCTTGAATTTGCTTTTGTAGCAGATTAGACTGATGGGAAGACACTTGAACCTAAAATGAGCCTTGTTGGGGTATAAATAACCCTTTCCCTAGGTATAACAGGAAAAGTTGCAGGTGAAGACCGTGCCGTGCTCACTTTTTATTCCATAAATGTCTCTCAGTTGTAAGATGCTTCTTGAAATGTGGTCCCTGGTTTCCTAACCAGTGAGATCTTGAGTTAGGCACCCCCAGCTGATGCTGGGCTGGGAGCTGCTGCTTTGTTACCACTACTCGAAGATGTTCTTGTTAAATATTCCAGTCAGAATAAGCAGGTTTAGGAAGGGGGATCCTGAATTCTGCCCCCAAACCCTGCAGCAGAGATTCTTCTGCCATCAGTTATTTTTGTAGCACAAAGTTATTCACCCCTTGAAAAGGCATCCAAAATCTGATAAGCAACACTTTCAGGAGCCTGCAGTCCAATGGTTTGTGCTGCCTGTGGAGAAAGGAGTTGCAGCTTTGCAAGTGACAGTGTAATGAATAGTCAAGCATTTACCAGAGCACTGGCACTGGATGGATGCAGGGAAAAGCCAGAGGGAGTGAGTCAGCATGACCTTGGCTGCTGCCAGAGGCATGAGTATCACATCCAGGGGCACTGACATTGGTTGGGGTCTTCAGTGGAAAGAGGCTCTGGTGAAATAAAACCCGCAGGAATAATTAACCACTACTCATGTGAGTCTGAAAGGTGTCACTCGCACACAGAGTAGTGAGAACATCACCTGAAGCCAGCTGTAGTTATTAAAAGATAGTTTTGTTAGTAAGCAGGTCTAGTTCTTTGTCACCCTGGGATGGCACAGACTGCACTCCCAAAAAGCAGAAACAGCCCAAAAATTCAGAATGCTGCTGGTTCGGTGAGCTGCAGGTTGGCACACTGAGTCTCAGCAGGATGGGATGCATTGTTATTTATTGCATGACAGTAACACCTGGGGATTCTGCCATGCCTGGCACAATGAATTGCAAGAATATAAATAGAAGAATAGAGATTTTACTGTGGAAATAGGACTTTGTCAGGGATTTGGCATTAAGGAATAATAAGGGGAATTTACAGGTAAGTAATAGAGGTCCAGAAGCTGTGGTGGGAGAGGTTGTTCAGCCGTAATTTCGAAAGAAATCTGTGACTAAATCACAAGGAAAACATGGATTTTTCTCAGATTTAGTGCAATCATTTATCTTCCAAATCCTTCCATTTAAAAAAGCCGGTCAACCAGAAAGCCAAAGCAATCAGTGAGTGCCTGTGCTCAGTGACCGGGGTGTGCACTGGCCGCGTCTCCCACTGGTGCCAGGGTGACCAGTAAGGCCATTTAGGGATGGTGCTGTGGTAGCTTTGCTACTTTATCACAAGCAAAACTAAAGGAAAAACGAGGAGGAAAAACTCAGATTAGACTCTTTGGTTTCTCAGTTCATTATTTGGCAGTGTTTCAGTGGCAACAGCCCTTGTCCTTAGAGATCATCATTGCCTCGTCAGAGCACCCTGTCCCCTGTGGGCTGTACCGTCCCTTTGTGGTTCCCCTCCTGCATACCCTGCCGATCCAGAGCATGTGGAAAGTACCTGGGATCCCGGAATACATCCCCATCTCCCACCCTGGGCTGCCCTTTCTGCTTTGCTCTTTCTCCCATTTGGAAGCTGACTGCTCCTGGCTGCCACCCCACAATTTATTGCAGTTTTCCTACTCCTTCCCACTTATCTCTTCCTGAACCACAGTTCTTCTCTGCTGGGACTGAGATTTTCACATCAGCATTTACTAATCCCTGCAGCTGGTTAAAACGCTTAATTTTTCCTTTGCTCTTTCCATACACCTAGTGATTCATTGCTGGTGGGAGAAACCAAATTCCAGCCATCTCTCCCTGCAAGGAATGCATCTCACCTCTCCTTGCCTGCTGGGGTAGCCTTACCCCACAAAGTACCCCTTGTTCCTATTGCTGCATGGGAAAAGTTAAGTGACAGGCTTTACTGCAGTGAGATCCAGCATGTGGGATGACCTTTATGATGGATATATGTGGGAAATCTTCATTTGAATCTGTGAGGCATGACTTTTGCAGTTCTTTGGGAATTCAGGACAGCTAAAATCTCATGGGGTGTGTTGGGCACTAGAAGAGGCTTCTTGCAGAGCTGGCAGTGGCCAACGTGGAGCTTGGACCAGGAGTTTGCAGAGGGCGAGGTCCTTGGGGCAAGGCCTGCCCTTGCCCTCCTGTTTGTACGGAATGAACACAGTGAGCCTCTATTCTTGGCTGGGACAATTAGGTTCTATGGCAATATGAGTAATTAATAACAAAATGGGGCCTCTTCTGTGGATGGGCTGTTAGAAATAATTTCCTTCTGCCAGTTGCTTCTCTAGAATGTGGTTTTGAACTTTGAGATCCTGAAAGAGATAATCGAAACACAAGCAGCTGTCACAAACCTTTAGCTCTGTTTGTGTAGGCAGTGGTGGAAAATCACAAAACTAAATTGTGGGATGGTTCACTGGTTTGTGCATCTTTTGTTGTAACATCAAGCTCTTATGCAATGGACCCATGTTTGATTAAAGACTCTCCTCACTAAAAGTGGATTTCATCTGTACAGATTTTTAATAAGGTGAAAAGAAGCAAAGCAAACTACTATCTCCTGGTTGCTCTTCACCCAATTCATGCATGGCACACACAGAATCAGCTGTGCTGTGCTGGATCGGGGTGATCCAGCTGCTGCAGCTGCAAGGCTCTTGTTTCCAGGTGTGGTGTATGGGATGGTGGTGCCCTGAGCCCTGCCTTCACCCGTGTGCCATCTGAGGCCAGAAGGTGGGATGAAGCATTTGGTGCATTGTCACATCCCAGTCTTTCAAGAGCTGTTCCCCATCCCCTTGGCAGCAGGGGTGGCATCTGGCCATGGAGATGGGTTTCTGAGTGGTGGGAGCACAGTGCAAGAACAGTGTGACATGGATCCTCCTGTGCACATGGCTCATCGAGGTCTGAAGGCTCCTCCTGTCCATCTTCTTTCACAGATGTCAAGGAAGCTGAACTGTAGGGGCCTTCAGAGACTTCTTTCACAACTTTCTTTTAATCCTTTGCCAGACCTCTGCCAACAAAGATGGCAATGATTCTGAAATTTAAATTTGGGTATCCAAGTGTATGTTATTTCTCCAAATTTTTTACTATGACTAAAAAGAACCTTCTTCCTTCAATGAGTACAAACCTGACATTTTCAGGAAGCTGACAGCTGGTGCCATGATGGTGAAGATGACTGACTGAGAATCTCACAATGTCAATCGTGATTCAGGGGCGTACTGGGCTCCCACTAAGCATGCAAGAATGCAAGTATCCTTGCTAGGTTGTATCTAACAAGGAAGATATTAGTCCCTGAATTGTTTTTTTTTAAATTTCTACTCCAGTAACCATAGTAATTACACTAGAATTTGTGTTCTAGCATTTTCATGCCCAAAATATCTTCTGGTGGTCAGTTTATTTTTATAAAGATCATGTTGTGTCCTGTAGCCAAAAGCACTGGTGCTAATACAGAATGTGATTTTTATCTGTTCTCGCTAGGTATGCAGAGCAGTTACAGTGAATATTTTTTCAGGTTGCTTTTTTCAATAAAGTGATTGGACTCCATGACAGCACTCTGAATTATGATCTGAATTCTCTGCTGCAGCACCTCTCTTGAAATCAACAGAATTATGCTGGCAAAGAACTTGGTTCTTCATAGCATCAAGTCACACAGCTCTGACAGTGACTTCATTATGGCATTCCCAGAACTGTAGGGTGTTTTGATGGGAGCACTTGCAGCAGACTGGAAGCACTGGTGACTCAGTGCTCTGCCTTCTGAGTCAAAAATGACCTGGTGTCCTGGCAGTGCAGTTTGTAGTTTGGTTTTCTTGATGTTTTTATGAGATGTAAATCCCTCTGTTTTCATGAAGTTACTGCATATTACTTTTTGGGAAGAGGAAAAGAGGAAAATTAATATTCTTGCTGCTTTTCTTTTGGGAAATTTAATATCAAGATAGCTAGTGTTGGCTGCCTGTTTTTTACAGTGTTGGTGGGGGAGATTAATCACCTTTGCAGTCTATATCCTTCAGTCAAATTTGGTCATAATTTGCCATCAAGATGTTTCAAGTTACTCCATAGGAAACAGAGTAAGAATCACTCCTTGGTTGCCCTGGATAAGTTTGTGTTTCTGACCTTGGCTCACCTTCCATGCTAAAATGCAGATGACCTCCAGAAGTCCTTTCCTCTTCAACTTTGGTGTGAGTCTGAGTGTGAGTAAAAGAGTTCTTAGAGGTGGGTTCAAAACTCACTGTTTACGTGTGAAATCCATGGAGGATCGTTGCTTCTCTGTTTGAATTCCCTCATCACATCCAAAAAGATGAAATAAAGGAATATAGAACAAGAGGTCAGATTTGTAAAAGGAACATCTCACCAGACAAGGCTGCACACTGGATTGTCCCCAGCAGAGTTAATACCTGTGGAAGACTTCCTGAGCTAGCTGGAACTGGGATACTGGTGTTAGATGAACATAGTAGATTAATTTGCTTTGTTTTTATGAACTCACTGCTAAAGGTTTATTTAACTGCATCTTTGATGGAGAGTGCTGGGCGTGTTATTTTTCTTGTTATGCAGTAATAAGTGTAATCTAAATATGAAACTGGGACGTATACAGGCTGCTTGTCCTGCAGGAACAAACAGCATTGAGAGGGCAGACAGATACTCATGGACCAACAGGATCCCTAAAATGTACATCCTTTCCCCTGAGATACACAGGGCTGGGTCTGCCATGGCTGTAATTTGGTTTTTCTGTGGGGGCTGTCAACCACAACTGCCAAGAGAGAAAATGGACAACGTTGGTTTTCCTTCCCTCAACAAACAACAGTAAATAAACAGCAACTCCCCTGTTCTCTCTGTCTCTATACATACTGATTTATGGAAGTATATGAGTGTCAGCAGGAACAGGAATGAGATGGAATCTCAAAAAAATGTAAAATCTTAGTTTGCAGCAATCACTGTTGTATTTTTGGTCACAATAACTTTGGCTGTAATTCACAAGTTAGGCTTGCATCTGTAACCAACTGAAATGAAACAGTTTCTAAACGAAGCTTAAAGCAATTTGAAATAAAATGTGTTACTGCCTTTCAGTTCCAGTGGAAGCTTTTTTTATTTCCCAGGCTATATCAATTTTGTGTACATATCTGTGTCATTCAAGTGGGTTTCTACCTTCTTAGTAACAGCAGTACAAAGCAGTTTGAAAAAATATGGGTTGGGGAAAAGATAGAGTAAGAATTAATTTCAAATCAAAACAATACTTGTATCTTCTGCAACAGTTTTTTGTTTGTTTGTTTTATTTCAGCCATAATAATGTAACACATTTCCAAAATATTTCTCCTATTTTTAAATACTTTTAGAGAGTTGTGAGTGAAAATGAATTGCATTGCAAGACTTTTTTCTAGGATAGTCTTTGTAAGATGTACAGGTAATCATGCTCTGTAATGGATGCAACAGAGGACAAGAAAGCAGCAGAAAAATAGCTGTAACTTACAGTGGGTAAATTGTGCTGCCTCTGTCAGCATCAAAAAAAGCTGGTTTGTTTCATGTCTGCTGAAGTTCTCCTCCAGAATAATCTAATCAGTCACAGGCTTTATAATATTGACATTTTAGTGAAGCATTGCTCTGCAAACACCGCATTTCTGCGTAGTGCTGCATACCTGTAGTAATTACCACGGCCTGAAGAAGTCTGGTTCATGATTTATGAATGACACAGACGTTCCCACAGCTTTGATTAGAGCTGTACACAGGCACGAAGAAGCTCATTTTGAATTCACAGGGATTCAATGCTGAGCAAGGTGACAGTTTTAGTGCCAAACATGCCATGGGATGGGAGGATTTGTGCTCATGGGTACATGAAGTTCTGCTGCATTGCTGGGTGCCTTGCTGGAGGTGAAGCCATTCGTGTGCTGTTAGGGCTGGGTCTCTCATCTTCTGCATGCAGGAATAACTAAGGAGACATTGAATTTTGACAGTGTTTTTTCCAGGGAGAGCACCTCAGGATGAGAGGCTGGTTTGGAGAGTTTGAAGAAAACCAGGCTGACCCAGTTTTTCTGCACATTTGGCGTTTACAGGAATGAATTTACAGCAATTCAGAGAGACCAGGTAGTCTCACTCTCCCTGAAGTCCCACCAGGAGAGCACAGGAATAATTAAGCCTGCAGTCATACACATTATTCCTGCTGTTGTTTACCAAAACAAGGGATTACTGCCTTTACTTACTGACTCTTAGCTGTGGAGGTCTCCCTCATTGCCCACTGCTGATTGTTCTTTAATGCAGTTCTGGAAAAATCATGTGAAAAGGAAAGTCTCCAGCCCTTAACTAAAAATTTTCAGTAATATTGTATGGAAAAGAGATATGTAAGGGATTTTTTTTTTTTTTGCATTGCTTAGTAACAGGATCAGCTGCAAAATAAAATAGGCTACAAAGGAGAAGGGAAAGGAGGTAGGTCTCGAGGGGCAGAGATAACCTGTGGTTACAACAGAGACGTTGTGGGGATTCTGATTAAAAAGCTACAGACTGATCCTAAGTAATATTCAAGGAGCTATTTCCCTGCATTAGATTTCACACCAGAGTTGGTAACTGCTGCTTTGATCTGTATGTTTTCAGTGCCATGCAAAGTACAAAGAGCAGCTGGGTTTGAAAGCTTCAGGCAGTCTGTCTGCTTCAGCTGTGTGTCCCTGAGGCTGGGCCAGCGCGGTGAGGCCCAGCTGACAGCTCAGCAGCTGGGACTGTGCTTTGGCTCAGGCTCTGTGTGCTTCTTCTGAACAGTATTACATCACATTTTTGATGCTTCAAGGAGGTTGAAACAAATAAATAAACAACCCTGCCGTGTTTGCAGTAAACAAATGAGATAGACCATCTCCCCAGCTGCCTGCTCTGCTGCTCTGCTCAGCTTCAGCCTCCCTGTGCTAAGTGATGCTGCCATGGCAGGGAGCAGCACTGCCGGGCACTGGCTCTTGCTGCAGGTGAAAATGGGTTTGCACTAATGAAGGGGGCTGTGAATTTTGCTGTCTGAGCTTTTTAGTGCTGGGCTCTTGAGGAGGTTGTGTTGTTTAGCTGTGCCTGTCCTGTAGAGCTCCACCTCCATGTCACAGGAGAAGGGAGAGCACCCAAGGAGAGTGGCTGGCCTGGCCTTTGCCTGCAGCTGGGTGAGTGCCAGCGCAGTGGGGTTGAGCTGTGCTGGGGTATCTGGGCAGTCTCTGTAGGTCTAAGAGTCCTGCTCACCTTGGGAGTAGTTTTGTGTTTTTAGCAGCATGTGCCTACCTGGCTCTGCGCTGTTTCCTGTGTGGTCAGGATTGCTGTGCTGCCCAGTCATGCATGGCCTTCTCCTTGCTGTGCTGTGTGTCTGTCTTGACTGTGTGAAATGTGCTGCTTCTGCTGGTGCCTCCTCAAAGACATCAGAATATTCTCAGCCCTGGTTGGGTGAGTAAGGTCTCAAATAATGCTGTTTCTTCTGTTTTACAGCTTTAGTAGCTCAGCAGTGGAACTGTAACTTGGGGGTGGTAACTGAGCTTCTGCAATCCTTTTTTTCTGAGGCTGTGTGGGAAGGGGTGAACTCTGTGACTTTCTTATTTGTTGGCAAGTGGTTGGAAATGGTATTTAGATAAGTCTTATTTTTTTTCTTGTTAACTATCTCATAAAATTCTAAGCATAGATTCCTAAAATGTCAGAATTTTTATCTTCTTTTCTGAGGGAAAGAAAGGCAACAGTGGAAGAGAAGACTTGACAATTTCAGCACAAAACTATGCTTTTGTTTTGGCTGCAGACTGAGTTGATCCCCTGGGCTAACCAAGTGTCAGATATGTGATAGAATTGAGACAGAGATTGACTCCTGCTTGTTAGCTGATAATTCAGTGATGTTTCTGTGTCAGGCAACGCATGAGTATGAACATTCATAGCCTGCTCTACAGGAGTGAGTGTATGAAATTAAATATTTTGATGGTGTTTTCTTTTGCTACTGCATTCTCCTGCCTTAATCTGATAAATGAAATTTCTGTATTCTGTAAGGTGCTGGATGGGTTGGTCAAAGGACTTGACTTGAGTGTTGAGGGTTTTTGTTGTGTACCTCCCCTTGCCTGGAGAAGTTGCTGGATGCAGCTCTCAGTTCATCATGGATGGTTTTCAAAGATATTTTAACTGATAGTTTAGGGGCAAAATTTGTTGCAGCCATAAAGTAGCCTGTTTTTTAGGCCTTAACCTTTTATGTTCTGTTCCATTTGTTTCTGCTTAAGTGTATATATTAAATATGTAAGGTTTGCCTTAAGGATAGCACAGGCTGTTAAGTTTATGATGATTTCTGTGAAATAAAACAGAGTTGAATGCTTACAAATATTTAGGGTTATTGCCCAGCAGCAAATCTTTGTGCTAGTGGCTCTGATTAAATGGAAATGGTGCTGAAAAATTTTTTTTTCTGCAGTTACAGTAACATATTTTTTATTTAAAAAAATATTGCTAAGAGGGCATTCCTAGTAGAAATTATACTGCCAGGTTATGGTTTTGTTTCATTTTCCATTGGTTAGACTTGTGTTTTAGAGGAGTTTATAGGGAAACTTGAAATTCTAGTCTTGTCCTTACTACTTGCCTGGATGGATTAAACTGCTAATAGAAACCTAAAATACAATTGTTGTTCCAAATTATTGTTTAGGTTTAAATGTCAGGGTGCACTATGGAGGCCATTAATACTGGAGGTATGAATTAAATGTAAATTCATACTGGTTTAATTTCTATTTAAGCAGATTTCTCTAAACACCAGCTAGCAGGCAATTTTTCTGATCTCTGGCTTGACAGTATCTCAGTGTTGTTTACTGCATTGTCTGAATTTTTTGCTGCCTCTTGAAAGATGAGAGGAGAGTTTGTGTGCTCAGTGTCAGCTTATCATCTTGTCATTCTTCTCAAGCTACAAATGTATTTTCAAGGACTCTAAGAAATGTTTGGATTTTTGTGGGTGTGAGATTGTCTGGGTCCGCCTCCCCACCCCCCTTTTTTTTGTTACTGTTGCTGTATCCCAAAGCCCAGGGACTGGAATTAAAGAGCCTTCCCTGCATGGGTGCAGAAATGTGCCCTCAAAACCAGGGGACTGTTAACAGAACTGGGCTTAATGGATAACTGTAATTTTCATGTTTCAAGCAACTTCCTCTGACCAAAGAGAGACCTCTGGCATGCTCTTTTTCAAACTTCTAATGCCCTGTGTCTGTCCTTTGAAATGATCTGTAAGGATCATATAAAACATGCTTCTTGCATAGCTTTAAATCACAAATGATTGATGCATGTGTGTTATCTGTCCTTTCTTCCTGCTGTGCCACTTTAGTCTCTCTAATTTCTTGTTCTTTATGGCTTTATCCTCTTTTTCCAATTACTAGGATTTTCTCTTCTAAGTGTCTGTAGTAAATCTCTGGAAAACTGCATCATGCACAGCTGTTAAGATTTTCCAAAATATTTCTTTGGCTTGTATTCAGAGACTATTTAAGTGGCAAATAAATTAATGGGATTGTTTTAGAAGAGGAGAAGTTTCTTCACTAGCTATTTTTACATATGTAAATGGGTATTTAAATTTTTGTGTTTGTCTTCATGAGCTCTTATTGAAATGAGCAACCAATTCATGCTTTTATGTACTTTAATAGTTTTACATCCTGTCATGAAAACTTCTGTTCTTGCTCATCTCCTTCCACCCAAATATTAAGTGAGTAGCCTCTGGGGCTGCCCCCTTATCTACTGGAGGGTAGAGGGAGGGGAAGATGGTTGGGCTGCAAGGGTTCACTTCTGGAAGTGCTTCTGCTGTGAGGAGCTCCTGGTTTGTTTAGGGTGGGCAGCAGACTTTTAGGTGATTCCATCTTGGGGAAGATAAATCCCATCTGAATTTTAGTAATTAATTCCCTCTGATTAAAAACTGTACCTAATCTCAGGTTTCAATGTGTTTGGTTTTAAATTTGAATTATAGCTGAAAATTTCCTTTTTATATGCTTTTCTTTGCTTAAATAAAAGGCCTCAAGGACATTTAAATTTCTGCCAGAGGTGATTTTCTGCTTTCCTTTTATTAGATGTTGTAGTCATGTCACCCAGCTATCAGCTTTCATCTCCAAAACAGAGTGCCTTACTCTCAATGCTGAGTTTTTATATAACCTTGAGACAGAATTGCAGTTCTCTGCATCAGCTCCTGATTTTGGTGTCCTTTTTAAGTGAGTTATTGGAACTTTTGGTTAATCCTACATCCGTGCAACTAATACCTTGCTTGGGGAGAAAAATTGCGTTCTTGCTTCCTAATTCCTTTCTATACATCCGAGGATTATGTTTGCTCTCTCCTGACAAAGAATCATATAGAGACTTGTGCTGAATTGCTCATCCTCTACCATGTCTCATTTCTCTTCAGAGCTTTTGTAGCTGCTGACATTATTCATAAAAATCCCGAATAGCGCCAGACCTGTGCTTTGTTAATTAGAAACAGGCTCTGCAGCCTGTAGCCTTCAATAGGAAATGGTGGTGAAAGTTTAATGAAAAAGCATGTTTGACCCTGTGTTTCATCTCTTGTATATCATCTGCCTGCAGTTATGCAATTTTCCCTGGATAATACCATAAAATTGAGGGAAAATGAAGACTTTTTGATAGCTAATTTTCAAGATTTTTATATTGTTCTTCAAAAGAATGAATTATGAAGAAAATTACTGCTTCATATCTTTGTGATATAATGGCATGAATCTTGTAGTAAAATCTTTCAAAGAGCAGCATGAAAAATACTGATGCATATCTTCATTCTTCCTCATTCTATAGCTGTAGATAATGATCTTTAGGGTTTTTTTCCATAGTATTGTAAAAAGGTTGTATGTTGTAGAGAATTCAAGGTTGCAGAGTTTCTTTTGTGAAGGTATGCAATGAATTTAAAAAACCAACCAAACTAACCCTGTAACCTCCTGAAAATAGTGGTGTATTTATCTACACCATTGTGCCACTGACAGTGTATCACACTAAGTTAATTAACTCCGCTAAGTGGGGAAACAGCTTTTTGGGTACTAATGTACTTCTTAACCAAATCCCCTTTAAGATGGGGTGGTGGTGTGTATCTCAATCTGTGTGTTCATATAATGTGTTTGAATGTCAGTCTAAAAGGATTAATGTTATCTGGGGCTGTTTGGACAGAAGAATTCCATTTTGAGAATGCTGAAACTTAAATCAGAACACGTCTGAGCTTTCCGAACAGTTAAGTTTAGTTAGCAGGGAGAGAAAATGTCAAATGAGCCAGTGCCATCATGGTTTCATCACTCCCAGGTGATTTGAAAGGTCTGGAGTCCTATACTTCAAAATTAAGTGAAGTGCCAGTGCTATCCTATTTTTTTGCTTTCTCTTGTTTGTTTGTTGTTTTGTAATTTTTTTGGGGTTTTGGGGGTGGGAATCACCTTTTACTGAGGAGGAGAAGAGATGGGCTGAGGGTTGAAAGAAGTTGTGGCAGCTCTTTAATGAGCAACTTTGTGAACAGCAGATGTCTCAGTGCTCTTAGGATGCAAAAGTAATTTTTCGTTGGCACCATATCTGTTTGAAATCAAACTTGCAAAGTTAAAAATGATAATTGAATCACTCTTTCTAAAGCAGCCATTTTCAATTTTTCTGAGAAGAAATGAACAGAAACATGACTTGTATCATATTTGCACTGAACTCCCTCAGTGCAATGTAACTTTTCAGTTTCCTCCAATTTTACCCCCAGCCAGCTTGGGTACTTCAAATTAATGGCTGTGGTAACTCAGGTGATTGTCAGGCTGCTACCAGAGTGGGAGTGGCACCTCACTGATCTAAACCCTGAGCAGGCACAGGACTAGGAGGTAATTCATGAATTCATGTCCTTGAAATCACAGAATGGTTTGGGGCTTTAAAGATCACCCAGTTCCAACTCCCACTGGATCAGGTCGTGTAAAGCACTTTATGACCTGGCTTTGTATGCTTCCAGGGATGGGGCATCCACAGCTTCTCTGGGCAACCTGTGCCAGGCCCTCTCCACCCTCACAATAAAGAATTTCTTCCTAACATCCAATCCAAACCTAGCTTCAGTTGAAAGCAGTCAACCCCTTGTCCTATCGCTCCACGCCCTTGTAAGAAGTCCCTCTCCAGCTCTTGTAGCACCTCCCTTTTCTTGGCACTGGAAGGTGCTCTAAGGTCTGCCCAGAGCTTTTTCTCTTCCAGGCTGAGCACTCCTGGCTCCACATCTGAGGTGTTCCAGCCCTCTGAGATCTCTGTGGTCCCCTCTGGATTTGCTCCAGCAGGTCCATGTCCTTTAGGTTGGTGTCTCAGAGCTGGATTCAGTGTCCCACATGGGCCTCACCAGGGTGGCTCTTCAGACTGTGAACCAGTGGTGAAACTGCTCATTAGTAAGACTCAGTTTTTTGTATGAAAACACTTGAATGTTGTTGAAATAGTTTTTTGTAATGTTGGATAAACTAGAAGCTGAGAGGGATCTCACTTCAAATGAAAACATGTTTTTCTCTTTGAAACAAAATCAAGTATACATTTGACTTTAGCAGCAGAATAAATATATTTTTATGGGCAAGCACACAGGTTAGGGTTGAAATTCTGTTGAAAAACCTTTTTCAAACTGATACTTTGGTTGCAATATCACCACTTACCCCTCAGCAGCATCACTTTCTGCAGTCATACTGTTTTCTCCCAAGAGGTGAAGGGAGGGCTGCCGAGAATCATCTGTCCTTGAAGGTCCTCAGAAAGCAGTTTTTCTCTTGTTATCACAGGAATTCCATTGAGGCATCTGTTCTATTTCATGAAAATTTGTCTGGAGAGGAGTGTGTAAGTTTGTACTATCTACTTTGATATTTAGAAAACTTACAAATACAAACGTGCTGTGCAGTCTGATGCATGGGGAAGAACGAAGAAGGATCTTCTGTAAGTTTAGAAGGCAATTTTCTAGGGTAAAAGACTTGTGGCCATCATTAGTCAAGGTATAAGTGTACTTGGAGTAGGGGACGAGCAAGTCCCTGGAATTCCCATTTGGATATAATGAAGGCAGAACAACTCCACTGTGCTTTCTGTCAGGGGATTGCACAGCTGGAAAGGAATGATAGGAATAATTTGGCTCAGATTCCAAGGGAATTTTCCTGTAAGGGGCTTGGGATGGAAAAATTAATTGGAAAATGCCAAGAGCCCTTTGGGAAGATCTTTTCTAAGTGACTGTTTGCACAGAAGCAACTGCCTGCCTGAATTGCAGAAGAGGATAGAAGCAGAAATAAATCTGTAGAGTTTATGAACCACTGGTTATTTACTCCTTTGAGTACTGGTAGTTCAGGACTGACTTAGCTCAGGTTTGACAGTGCAACCTACTAGATTTATATGCAGGTGCAATTTAGCCTGTGAATGTAAAGATAACTGCCTGATTTGTTGACACAGTGTGGAACCCCTGGTACGTTTTGAGCTCTGTACCTAATGAGCTTTGCAATCAGACCATAATTTAAATCTCATAAATATGTTGTCTTGTGGGTATTTTCATAGGATTTTTTTGTTTGGTTGTTTGTTTTTAAACCTAGCATTCACATCTGTCATTAATTTAAGCATAGCATGTTAACTATGCTTACTGCTCTGTATAGCCTGTAAATGGTTATTTGCTAAAACAAGATAAAATATTGCAGTTGTTTTGCTTCAGTAGGGACATAAACAGTCTAATTGGAAACTAATTAGTTATTAGTTTCTGGTGTAATGTGTTGTTGATCAGTTAGAAATCCAAGTGCTGCTATTTCTCTGCACTTTGGTTGCTCACTGGAGGTTAAATGTAGGTGACCCAGGGTACAGCTTTTTGCATCAGTAGTTCTTCATGTATCCACTGTTTCTAAAATATCTTTTACAGGTGAGTGCTGCATGCACACATTAATAAAAAAAAATAATGTTGAGTGGGAATGTATTCTTCTTGTGTGTGGGTTTTGGTGAAGCACTCTGATGTACAACAAAGCTTCAAAAGATTTCACTGTCTACACAAACAGGAGACATTGATATGTTTGTATCTCCTTTGTTGTGACAAACAAGAGGTGCTTTAGCTTCTTAAATTGAGATCTCAAATGGAAGTAGCACATTTGCTGTTTTGGTTTGGTTCAGCTGCAGCAAAAGGGAGTTGGCTGGTTTAAAACTTCAGAATATTTTAATTTGATTTTGATTTTGGGGGATGGAATGGTTTGCCAGTACTAACAAGCAGCTTTCTGTAGTGCTCTTAAAATAACATGATTATTTCAATGATTGATAGCATTCCACAGTCTGTTAGAATGATAACACTGAACTGCATGATTATAATTTAGATTTTTCTTCTGCAGTTTCAATGTTTTTGTTTATAATTATTTTTTCTTTCAATTTTCTTTTATGGAGACATATGTTGCTTATTAAGCAATCCACTATGCAGTTAAGTACAGAACTTGATTATTGGCCAGGTTTGCATCAGCAAGGCTGATGTTACAAATACTTGTTAGGGAAAACTACAGTGAGCTTATTCTTGCTACCCTGCTTTGATAAAATAGATCCAGTAGATTTACCAAGACATCCATGAAGAACTGCAAGCTCCTGTAGGAGGTTCTGGTGGAACTGTTTATCTGCTTAAAGGTAAGCTTTTATTGAAATCCATGATGAATTTACCAGATAGGGGCAGAATAAAAACTGTTATGAAAATAAAGTATTAAAGCAACTGCATGCCAGATTGTATACTGTAAGTTAATAAAAAAAGAGTCTGCAGGGCAAAGGGAGACTTTGGTACTGGGAGAGAATCACAAAAGTGATCATGCATAGATGTGGTGGTGGTGGCAGCACCTAAATTAGCAGGTTTGTACAGAACTCCAGACCTTCCTTCTTCAGGCTTGGGCCAAACTCAAAGCTTTTTAGCCCACAAGGACAATGCTATCATTGTTTACATGAGACTCCTTGTCAGCACCAGAAAAGACTCAGGTTTGTGAGGCTGTGCAGTGAATGAAGTTGAGTGGAAGATAACAGGACTGAGTGATAAATGCTTTAACTAGTTCATAGGTTTTTTTCTTTAATCAAGACAGATGATAAAGATGCTCTTTTTTGTGTGATAATGTATCATTTCTGTGCTGGAAGTCCTCATGCATCCAGGCAGAGGAAATGGGCTCTAAGGAGTGCATCTCCAGTCAGACACTGGCTTAATGGATCGTAATGGGAATTGAGTGCTTCAGATTTCTTATGGAAAAGGCAGAATCTCTATCAGCTGTTCTTTGAAGCATGATTTTTCCTTCCAGCAAGATATGAAAGATGAAGAAAAGAGTGTGTGGAATCAATCCTTGCCAGTTAAATCTCATCTCTTATTATAGTTTATTCTGCATTGAACACATTTGAATGGATGGTTTATTTTTCCAGCATAGCTGCTCTCCTCCATTTCTTCCCTAGGACTGTTGCTCTCTGCCATGTCCTCTGTGGAAGCACCCTCCTTTCCATCTGTAGCCATGCAAATGATACTGGAGGGCTAAGTCAGGAGGAATGCCTGAATTCCTGGGAGATGGGAGAACAAATCTGCTTACAGCTCCTTTAATCAAGCAGCAGATGGTTGTGTGATGCTGGAGCCAGTGATTCTGTGTATCTGCATGAGGCTGCAGAGATGGAGGAAGGTAAAGCAGTCATGGCAGCCTACCCTGCCTGTAGGATTTCTATTTCTGTGTTTCCTGCATAATTAACTAGCTCTGCCTGGATCTCTTTGCTCATCATCCAAACAGATGATTTCCTGAAAATGCTTCCTGTTTCCTTCCAGCCACCTCTAGCTCTCTTGCTCAGATGTTTCTGGAGAGGAGCCCTACCCTAAGCAAGCACTTTAGAATTTACCAGAGTGGTGGTGGCTTCCTGCTGGCACTGGAGTCCCCAGTGATGACTCCTTGCTTCCCGCACTTGCAGCACGGCTTTGCCAGACAAAGGGATAACTCCATAACTCTGCAAACCAGATCCAGGTTTAGTCTGGAATTGTGCAGTTACTCTGGTCCTGTGATGCCAGTTGAGCCAGTCACAGGGTTACAGGAAGGAAAAAAGCAGCTTCTGTCTCGTGGCAGCAGTTTGTTCCATGAAGCCTGTGCCTTCTGCTTTTCTACAGACTGGCTTGTGGAAAGGAGAATTCAGCAACAACTGCCTTGCTTCTAGTTTACCAAAAAGTGTTTGGGTATCCAGTTGTTTAAGCCATTTAGACTCAATCTGGTGAATAAGTTGCTTAAAGGAAGATGATTAATGTATGCAAACCACATTGTCCAGCTGAAACTTGTTTACCACACTAAAATGTCAACATTATTATCTGCTGTTGTCTTGAAGTGTTAGCATTTCTGTCTTCAGACAATGCAGCATTGCTGGAATACCAATGAGGCAGATGCAGTGAGGACTCAGAGGACTTCTGAAACTCATAAGTCCTTATGTAAATCCATGTCTAAGATTCACTTCTTACCTGTCATTTTGGGAAATAATGAGATTTTTGGCACATGTTTATCAAAATACATGATTTTCTCTTCAGTATTTCAAGTGTCTTTATCCACATAAGAAGGAATAAAAAACTTTATGGTACTTGTAATTAGTTCTTAGGTAATGGATACTAGGATGTGACTTATGATAAGTGGGAAAATAACCTGTTTGTTTAAAATTATGGATACTACCAAAACTGTTTTGAGTCTTAAGTGATAGTGCTGTCTACAAAAGTCTGATTTTTTTTTTTTGTGGTGTGGAACAAGTCAATAATGATACACTGGAGAGAAACATGGATTATTTCAGAGTTGTGCAATGCAAGGTGCTTGGTGGAATTCCACAAATCAACCACATCAGCTATCCAATTGTTTTATTACTTACAAATTTTAGCAAAGAAAGAGTAGTAATTATTATTAGAACTACGTAACTTGTAGCCAGTGAACACTAATTCCTGTCTTCTACTGCTCAATGATTCTCTTGCTTCTCATGCTAATTAGTCCACATGCTGAATCTTTTAGTCCTCTTGGGTTGGTGGTCCCAATCTCCCCCTGGTGGGACTACCTTTTACCCAGCTGGAGCTGATTTCAGCACAGTTGCTCTGTTTGGTTTATCAGTTTCTTCTTTATCCTGAGAATTCTGTCTGAAGACTCTGTGGCCCACAAATTCTGCATTCTTTGTGTCCACTATCAGTCAGTGGGCATCCTTCTTTCCGAGGTTTGTTAACCTACCCCTAGGTCTGAGATCATTGGAGCATATCAAGGCCTAAACTTTAACAATGCAATTCTTCCAACAAGTCATCTGTTTTTCTGACACATGGATGTCACTTAGATCTTGCTTGTTAGCTGCTGTTTCACGGATTAGATCTCCATTCTTGTTGATTAGGCTCGTAAGTATACAAAGATCAAACATCAAAGTACATATTTTCTTAAGAAAATTTTTACATATTCCACATTTTGCAACAGTGAAGTTTTTTTTATTTATTTATTATTTTAAAACTGAGTCTTTACCCTGTTTTTAGTGACAAAACACAACTTCCTAGGCCTGAGCTGTGAAGATACAGCCAGGACATCAGCTGGCCAAGTACTTGTACTTTGCAGCAACAGAGTTGGGCACTTATAAATATCTCAAGGGCTCACTTATTTAAAGGTCAGCCCATTTGACCTGTCAACGCTTTAAAACTCTGCCAGAAGCAGATATGCTGGAGAATGTGTGGTCACAAAGGATGACAGTAAAATCCCAGTATGCATCCAAGCTGTTGCTGCAGCTGTAACCAACTTGTCTGTCCTTGTGGAGGCAGAGGGAGATGAGATGAGGTGTCTGTTGGAATTTGTTGATATCCAGATCCTAGAAGGGAGAAATGGGGTCTGAGGACAGAGCCCCCATGAGCCTGGAGGAGGTTGGCTGGGAGAAAAGGCTGCATTGCTTCCTAGCCTGGCTCTCTGCACTAAATCCACCTGAAGAGGCAGAGCTTCTTGCTTGCTGTTTTTTACCTTAATTCAAAAAAAAAGAGTGCTTGTGGCAGAGTGGGTGATGTGTGCTCTTGCTGCTCATTAGCAAATAAGAGGCCAAGGGACAGATGTGCCAGGACTTAATGAGATAGATGCACAGGGAGTCAGAAGAATGAGCACCCTGAACTGATGGGAAGTAATGTTTGTGCAGATCAATGGTTTGGGGAGGATTGAGTGGGAAGTACAGGGTAGAGAGGAAGCATCTTAATTAGCTGATGTTTTTTGTAGTGTGTTGTTCAGTAGATTTGGCTCTTACACAGTGCTGGATAACTTTCCAAAATCAGCCATTACAATAAGCAATTCTTTACTGTGATATTTTAGGACAATTTCAAGCAATATCATAAATTAATGGCTCATCCTCCCTTCTAATTTATATCCTCTACAAAAGCCTGTTATACTAGATAGTCTGAATTCTAGTCACCCTCTAAGATGTTTTATTGTGTATCTGATCTGGGGGGGATAGATAATGATAGTTTGTACCCACAGTTGTTATTACTTGTACCTTCCAGGCTGATCTGGAGGTGAAAATCAAAGCTGTTTGGAAGGAACACCTGAATGCTGCAGGAATTTTGTGATAAGGGTTTTGGAAAGAGGAAACCAGATCTTAGTATCTGAAGGCTGAACTGAACATTTGAGCTCAGTCTTATCCACGGTGTATTTTTAAACAATCTTGGAGTTGTTTACAAGAATTGTAACTGTACATTTACAAGCTCTAGTGCAAAACATGGAGATTTGGTCCTCTGCCTCCAAGTCCTGTCCTAGGGCTGCAGGGTGAATCCTCTGTCTGCTGATAAAAATAACACCTGTAAAGGGAAAGAGTTAGAGAAGCTCAGAATCCCACAGACAGCACAGCACCTGGAAAACTCTCTGGAAAATTCCAGACACTTGCATTGTGTGGTCTCATCCTGAGCTGGGGTTTCCTTTGTGTGGTACATGAGATGAGCCTGGTGCTGCAGAGGAGGTGCTGGGGTGTGGTTTGAGCTGCACAGCTGCTCCTGCAGCCCTCTTCAGTCTGCTCCCCAGCAATCTCAGATGTGCCAAAAGAAACCCTGCTGAACCACCTTCAGCTGAAGTCTGCAGTTTTTGAGGGTCTTTTGTAATGCTTGTTAGCTCTAAAGAGGATTTTTGATTGCTTTGTGCTTTTACTGCCTTGTGCTCTTAGCCTGCAAACCTCGCTGAAAGGACAGAGAGGGGAGAAGATACTGCTCAGTCAGTGAATTAATTTAGAAAATGCATCTTTGAGAATTCTGGCTGTCAGGGAAACCTCTACCTTTTGGAAATACCTCTTCAAAATCTCCAGGAATTGCCACTTCAAGACCTTTCCAAGGTTTCCACTCTAGTTGTGTTCTGTCCATAGTTAAACCTCAGCTTTTGCAGGGCAGGTTTGCTCTTAGGTGCTTTCATGGTAATTTTAGGCAAGAACCAGCATGTCTGAAATTTGGTATTGTTCTATGCAGTAAGGAGAATTGTGGGCTTCAGTGGTTAGAAAACATTGTTTGGTTTAAACATGAAGATTTAATGATCCTTCTTGGATGCAATATTGCTGCTTTATTCTTCCTGTCAGCCTATATCTATCTTTTGGTAATTCATGATGAAACATAGGATGCTTTGTAGCTTAGTATTTTTTAAGAGTATCTAGCATAAAAAGAGCTTTTTTGTTAGAGATCCAGCAAGTAACAATGAATAAAACTTCCTGAGCTTTTCCCCATCTCCCTCTTCCAAATGCCCTGAGACACTGAGCTTTTTAAAAACTCATTTATGGCTCCTTCTTCCATTATTCTTAATATAATATGCCTTTGCAGCGAGTAAATTGTTGTTGTTGTGGTTGTAAAATAAACTGATGAAACAATTCATGAATTGGCTATTTTGTTTGATCTGCACTTGGCTCTTGGAAAAGTGAGTTTGCTTTTCTGAACTGGAGTATGTAATACCTGCCCATCAGAAAAAAGAAAGGCAGGAACCTTAGGGATGTTGGCATATTGAGATTTAGTTTGCTGTCTAAATAGGAATATCTGCAATATTTGGGGGTTTGGATTTGAAGGTTTTATATACACTGATGTTTTAAACTAAAAGACGGAAAATATGATGAGGAACTAAGAGGGAGAATCTAATTAATGCTATATCTGAAGCATACTGCTGTGACTAATCTGTCCACGTTGTGCATGTTTGGGTTATTGTGAGGTGACCTTTACAGCATTTGAAGGGCAATAAATATTTGGAAACAGTAATGAAAGCTTTATATTGTGATCTGGCATACCTAATATATTTTTAGTTGTGCACTGACTTTCCCAAACGACCTACTTTCTGTGTTATCAACCAAAAATCCCCTTCCATGGCAAAATCCTTTGCTTCTTATTCCATGTTTCCTTGAAAGTGTTTTTTTTTTCCAATTAAGATGGAATTGGGTAATTTTGTGTCACTGAGGAAGGGTTTGGTCCAGCTGCCTGAGGTTTGATGGTTTGCATTCAATGCAGCTGTGTGTGCTAGCCCCAAATGCTTTTTTGGGGGTGTGTGTGTTGCAGGCAGAATGGAAGCCTCAGAAGCTCCTCAGGGAGAGGCTCCCACTGAGTCATGAGGTGCAGAAGGACCCTTCTTTCTCAACACCTCCTCCTCACAGAGGAGTCTGGGTGCAGCTGGATCCAATCCTAGCCCCAGACTGAGTCAATGTTTATATCTGAAGAGTTAGGGAGTGTCGTTGATCCTTTATACAATTTTGTCCTGCAGGATTAAGGATGCCAAATCAAATACATTTATATAAATTATTTTAATTGACTATGATAATGATTAGATGCAAATATATTAATCAGAATTGCAGAGCATCCTGCTGCAGTGTTGATTCTCAGCAGGTGATGTAATCTGTTTGTACATGTGTTCAGTTATTTGTTTAAGAAATGTAATAAGCTGAATACAGCTTCATAGAATTCCTCTGATTTTCAGCAAGTGGGGCAATGAAACTGCTACTCTGAAGCTAAACTTTATAAGTAGTCTTAAAAAATAAGTAGTACCACAGTGAGTGATGCTCATGCTTCTGGTATTAGCCATGTGTGCACTCTATATCCTGAGCACAGCAGTATTATTGGATTTGGAAGCTGCAGAAAAGAGCTTAGAACTTTTAGTAGGTTTTCAAAGTAATGGTTACGTTAGTAAGGCTGTAAGAAGTGAGACGAGGAAGGAAATGTGATTATTAGAGTGGAAGAACGAGTGGTGAATAATAAAGAAGCTTTCTGAGGCAAGGAAGATGTTTGTTTCATCTGGCAATATTTTGTAGTGCTCTGGCAAAGTCAGGACCTGTGCTGTACTCTTTATTGTAGACTGCCTTCGTGTGGTGTTCAGTTTGATGGTAGCTGAAATCTGTTATGTTCTCTTTTTAAGAATATGTGCATTTATTAAATTACATTCATTTAATTAAAAAATTAAATATACTAATACACCTGGGAAGTTTTCAGAGTATGTTTAGACTTGTTGCACCTTTTATGTCCATAGATAAATTAGATATAATATATGTTATGCTTAGACATGTAGTTAATTGGGGAACCCCATGATTGGTGTGAATAGGGACTTTTTAAAATGGGCTTCTAGGATCTGGGAGAGAACATTGTTTACGAGTATGTAATAAAGCCTGGGCAGAGAGCAAAGTATAGTTAATTTTCTGTAGTGTTTGTATTATTTTTTTTCTGTTTTTTTGTTTGTTTTTTCTTTTCGAGACAAGAAGAGATGTCATAGAGTTCCAGTAGTTTAGGTTTCTGCCACAAATACATGTAACTTGTGAAATTTCAAATTTGTCACTAGGTCTGTTCTTAGGCTTTCCAAGGGTACCACAGCCACCTGCAAAAAAATCCATATATTTCAGAAGAAAATGGCTTTATGTCAACACTGGAAGCACATTACCAAGTGACTTTAACCCAGTTGGGTGTTTCTTTGTTAAATAATTTCTGGTACTGTGCCTGCAACTTCCTCCTGTGTGGAGAAGCAATAGGTGCAGCTGTGGCATGGCTGTCATACAGCTGCAGCTTGTGCTTCCACATTTCCTAGGTTGAGCAGAAGCCCCTTGGAAAATGAGGTTTAATCATTTTGTAGCCTTTGTGTTTAACACATCATGTTAAATTTATTTGTCCCTGTCCTTTTGGCAGTGATAAATGGCTTATTGGATCAGAGGTCTGGGATAAATCAATAAAGGAACTTCTCCTTCAGTATGCACGTCTGCTGGTACCTGGAGGGATGTTACTGAGCATCAGATGAACTGAAAAACTCTCTAAAACTAGCAATCTGCTGTTTTTATCAGATAAGCACACAAGAGTCTTGGAGGAGTTAAAATTAAAAAAATTAAGCAATTTAGATATAGAGTAGATAAGTAACCACTTCATGTACCATCTATCCAGGGGTAAGACCTCTTGCATGTGTCTGACAGCAGAGGTTCAGTGTGGCTCGTGGAGGCTGGAAAGTTTCTCATCCAAACAATCACCTGTGTCAGCACCTCTTTCTGCACTCAGTAGCATGAATAATTTAGTTCTTTGTTAATGTCAGTAAGAACTGTTTTCAAAGCTTCCTTTACATTAACTTTCTACTCTTGATACCTGGGCTTCCTCCTGCACCCCAAAATTACTCACATAGAGGTGATGTCTGTCTTTCATGATGGCACTATTGCAGTGCCAGTCTTGTAGAGAAACAAGTGCAGTGACAGTGAAGTCCCCTCCCAGCCCTATTCCTCCAAATCCTGATGGCAATGGAGAGTTGTAGCATCTCTCACAGCACCTTGACCTTGTCTGTGCATTGCTGCTGTGAAGGATGTGGAAGATGTTGCTGTATGCTTTTATGGTGGTTTTATGTTGTTCACAACGATGGAATGCCATTGTAATTTTTATGAAAGGTTCAGTGTAGGGTGTCATGGGGGATTTAGGAGTATCTGCTGCCAGGCAGCAGTAGGCATATTTAATCTATTTCATGCTTGTGCTGTTCAATTTCCTGCTCTGACTTTCCAAAACGTGGTTTATCTTTGCTTCTCAGAAGGGCTCAGGGTTCTTGGAGCCAAAGCTCTTCCCAGTCAAGGGCAGCTGATGTGAAGGGGAGCTGGGGAATGGAGGGGCTCACTGGCTCTGCTGTTTCTGGGGTGGGGGTTGCTTTTGGGTCAGCAGTGCTGGTTGTGCTGAGGGAAGGGGAAGGGAGGCAGGGAAGCTCATTTAGGAACAGGTCAGGGTTGAGTGATGCCAGTCCTATCTCTAAAGCAGCAGGAGGGTGGTGACTTGGTGGGGAGGCAGTTGAGTGTGATCATGAGTCCTCTTTGTAACATGTGCCATTGACCTGAAAATACATTCCCAAGCTTTTTGATGTAGGAGGAAATATTCAGTTAAGGGGAAAACATTAAAGCCAGCTTGTGTTACTCAAGCGAGGACTGCCTGGTGAGCTGCTTGTTGGGCACTGAAGCGGTGGTGGGCATGGCAAGGAGTTTGGACAGGTTCCTAGGAAGGGAAGAAGAGCACTCAGGGGCAGAGACATCTTGCCTGTATCCATGGTGCAGTGAATCCAGCGATTCTGGAAACAAAACTTAGGCAAAAACTCATCAGCCCTTATCACTGTGGAGGCCTAACCAGAAAACAGACTGGGGACACAGATCTGGGTGCATCAGAGCATGCAGGGCAGAAGACCCAGTTTATTTACAAAAACCTACTTTTATACTTTTACTATGAGGCCTGTGGATTGGAGGAAGGAATTCCCACCTCCACACTATATTGGTGAAGGGGACTGTCACACAGTCTTGTTTGTCCCAGCAGGGAATGTAAAAACAATGGCTATGTTTATAGAACATAGCTGATGTTTACATTAAAAGAGCGTGAGAAGGTACGGACTTCTCTTTTAATATGAAACGCTCAGCAAACCAGGAAAAACTCATGGCAACAAGCCCTGCTCTGTGTAGGTCCTGTGTTGTCCCTTATCAGTAACTAGGTAGGAAAGAGAAGGAAAGGATGGGACCCATTGAAGAGCTAGTTAAACATGCACAGAGGAGAACAAAAAAGATGTATTTTGATACATTTTGTATGTATTTCTGCATTAATCCCAGAAACTGAAGTATTAAAATGTGCAACTGAATGCTTGTCTCTAAAAGAGGATACTGACATAACACGCATCTTAAATGTGGCAGGAGGGTGACAAATGCTGGGATAATGCAGTGGCAAAGTGCAGAGAGAGCTGGAGTAGGCTGAGCTGGCAGAGAAACTGTGCTGTGTTTTAAAGTTTAAAGTCAAGTCAGATCAGCAGCCTGCTATAGGTAACAGAAAAATCCCAGTGAGTTTAGGCATAGAAAAGATAAAAAATATGGTGATAGGATTGTGTTATTGCCATCAGTGCTGTGGAGGAAAATGGGAGAGACTGTAAAGGCGTGGGGTGCAACAGCTGTGTCACATTGGGATGGGATACTGCAAATAAGGTTTAAACACTCTTAGTGGCAGTGCATAGATGAACTAGGGAGAGGATTCCTAAGGGGAGAGGCAGCATCTGGTTCCTGAGCATGCAGAGCAATTCCAAAATGTCCCAGTAAAGCTGCTCTGTGGTAGTAGCTAGTGTGTATAAATTCAGCATCTCTGCAGGGGCAACAAAAGGGAGAAGACTCCATCCCAGGAGCTGGAGATAACTCAGAGAGAGCAGAAAAGGATGATATTTGCTGCGGGGTTTGCTTTTTTTTCATGGTGTTTGTTTTTTGGTTGGTTGTTTTGGGTTTTTTAAACAGATACCGAAAGGAGTAGTTAAGGGTGTGGTGGTTTAAAGACATATTGCAGGAGACTCCAAGGAGAATTTTATCTAACAGACTCTGTTCTGTGATGTGCATATCTGTTCTTTTTTCAAAAACCTTCAAAGAAATAAGTTACAATAGTAAAATCAAATTATTTCATCACTTTTACCATCCCAGTGGAGAATGTGGGAGTTCTAAATGCCCAAAAATCTCCCCTATGAGGGAGGCAAGTACCAAAAGATTTGTCTTGGTGACTGGAGGAATAACATAACTAAAATAGATTGCCATATCATCACTATAGTGTGGTGTGCCTTACAGGACAGAAAAATTACTTGTGATATGTAACTTTAGTATGATTCACTTAATATGATTTTGCACTTTCAGAAGACTGAAAGGATGGTAAAGGACAAGGGGGAAGCAGAGCTTCCAGGGAAGCCAAAAAGCCCATTGTCCTTATCTGGGAGATGAACTGAGTTTACTTTTAATAATGAATCCACCTTTGGGTGAACATAATAGATAGCAGAATACTCAGTGTGGCTTTTGCAACAACAAGGTTTGCCCTATTTATTTACTGGAGTTCTTTGAAGCACATGGTGAACATGTGAACAAAAGATGATTGGTGGTTGAGGTGATATACTGGGATTTTCCATAGGTATTTGACAAAATCATCAACCACACTAAATTAAATAAAACCAATTGAACCCACCCACCCCAAACACTGCAATGGGCCAGTGAAGTAAATCTTCAAAAGAATTAATAATGGATGAAAAACGACAGAATGCAGGTATCAGTAAAATGGGCAAATTTCAAATGGTGGAAATGAAGCCACCACTAAAGCACTGCAGAGGTCCCTGCTGGAGCCTGTGCAGCTCGATATATCGATGGGTAACTTGGGAAAGTCAGGGAACAGTGAAGTGAACGAGCTGCTGATGGTACTTAAGTATTCAGGGTAGTCAGACTGGGACCTAACTGAGAAATTGCAGACAGACTTTATGAGATTGAGCAACTGGGCAGCAGAAGGTCACAGGAAAATCAGTGTATTGATTTGAACTGCCAGTTTACCTTCAGAAGTAATGTCTAAAGATTGTAAGAGACATTCTTGTGAAAGCAGCCTCAGTAGTGGTCCAAAACCCCACCCCAAACCTGAAATCAGGAGATGTGGTCATCTCTAAAGTGACAGTCTAGCTGGAGGAGATGTGGGCAGGAGAAACGAGGGTCATTAAAGGCAAAGAATGATTTCTGGAAGTGGAATGGTGAAATGGAGTATGATTCCTCAGCCTGGAAAGGAGCTGCAGTGACAGATATGATGGAGGTCTGTGACCTCCTGTGACCAGGAGATGCCTGGGGAAGGAGTGTTGCTGTGTTCTCCGGCAGAAGAGCTGGCAGCATCCAGGGTGGCTGGCTGGCTGCAGGTTTAAAGCACAGGGAGGAAATGCTTCTCTGCACGATGTGGTTAGGCTGTGTAGCTGTCACATGGCCCTCTGCATTGGTTCACAAAGTGACAGAATAGTTTCAGGAACATCTACTGAAGGCTGTTAAATAGGGGAAGGCTATTTCTGGCTCAAAGCCCCAGCCTCACCAGCTCGAGTATGTTCTGAGGACATGGTGGTGCATGCTCTGCCTCTATGAGCACATTCCCTGGGGCTCTGCTGTTGGAGAGCAAAACTGGGCTCTTGCCTGGCTTGCACAGCCTTTCATACCTCACTGAAAACAGAAAACAAGTGAATGCATGACCAATACCTGTGAGTTACACTGCTATCCTGTAGACTTCGTGGTTTACAGTAGTAATTGCCAACAAATCCTCTCTTCATCCCTTATGTTTCTAGGGCTACTTTTAGAGCTGCTGCCTTGAAAGAAGCACGTGAGAGCTCTACTTTTTTGTAGGTACAAGCGGGTAGGGCTCTAGATCAAGCTTATTTGACCTCACCAAATAGTAGACAGGATCACTGGTGACTGAAAAGGGAATTTAAGGCTTCTTTCTTTGGGTTTTTTTGTGGTTTTTTTGGTGTTGGGTTTTTTGTTTTGTTTTTTGGGTTTTTTTTAACTTGTATTTTTTTATTACAACTCAAAACTTGTATTTTTTCAATCAAAATTGCTTTTTTGATTTGATTACTTTGATTTTTGAAAACTGGTGTAAAATAACAAGCAGAGTTTCCTAAACCTATGTGAACCTGTTAGTTAATGGTTTAGCTTACATGAGCAAATAATATCTCTAAAAAATGGCTAAAAACCCCCCAATTATAATTAATGACAAGAGGTTTTTGCAACAGTTTTACAATAGGAGTTTTAAAATAAGTAATTTTTCAGTTAGGTTGCAAATGCTTTGTGTCTGTATTGCCACAGGGCTCAGAAGCTTCAGGAAAGCTTCTTTAGAAATCTTTGATGCTCTTTCATTGAGAATGTGACCTAGCAACTGTTTAAAGAGCTGGACTCTTTAAATGGTTTCTATTTTTGGTGTTTTCAGAGCAGAACAGAGGAATAAGGCTGGTACCAGGAAATATAGGAAGAGACAGGCCTGTAGTTCATACAAAATGGGTCAATGTTCCCCACTGCCCCAGGGTGACTCTGGGTGCCCCAGAATAGCAGCTGCAGAGAGGATGGGGCTGTCAAATGTGCAGGGAGTGAAGTGGCTGGGAAGCAGAGAGGCTCATCTGAGGATGGGTAATGGAAGTTCAGTGGTGAGTCTAAAGAAAAGTTGCATGATTTGAACCTTGGAGTGCTCAGCAGTGAAGCAGCTTTAAATAATGCAGATATTGCCAGCAGCTAATTAGGAATGGTGATGTGTGAAATCATGTTTTGTATAGCCAAGTGTTTTCCAGTATAGCATTGAAAAGTATGTTGTCATCCCTCAAAGACGTGAAGTCTGTTCCTGTGGCACATGGGAATTTAGGGTGCAGGAAACTCACCTGTTACAGGGTGTGTATGTGCAAAATGGGCAAGTTAAAATCCTGGTTTTGAACTAAATAACCATAATTTTTTGGTTTAAAAGAAAACGTTTCAAAGTAACATGCACCTCTTCAAAAGCAGAACTTTCAAAGTAATATATGAATGCTGGTAGCATTTAATTAAAGGTAGTACTAATAATGGAGACTACAGAAGAAAATATTAATTGTTCAGATTTATAATAATCACTATAATAATTCATGATGTTAATGTTCTTAGTAGCTAATGCTTAACATATAATCAGCTTTGTACTGGTTTTTCACTAATTCTCCTAGCCTAATTTTGTGTATATTTAATGGAGCTAGCATGACTAATTCAATTTCTTTTATTAACTCTGCCCATATCAAAGGTCTGTGGAGCTCTTTACATTGTTGAGCTGGAATATGAGGGAGACCTTTCCCTCTCCATAAACTCATGGGTTCCTTTACTACTGCAAGGTGCCCTGAAACCCATTACTTGTGCTGCAAAGTACATCTTGATTGAATTACCCTGCTGACATTTCTGCCTGTCCAAGCTCTCTTGCTCCTTTTTTGCTGTCCTGTGAAACTACTGGAAATGTTTTCAGGTTTTGCTTTTTGCTTCCCCTTGAACTTGTGATTAAAAAAATCTTATTAATCTGGTTGCAAGTAAAATGAGAAAAAAAAAATCTAAGTACTGTGTGTCAGGAGCTACCTGATCCCTTGAAAGGCTGGAAACAATGGAAGCTCTGAGGAATTAAATTGCAGGAGTCAAGGCTGATACTGTAGTAGATGGATTATTATTTTTTTTTTTAGTTTTTAAATTAAACTTCCTTTACTATAGAAACACTGTGACTCACCTTCATAAATCACAAAGGATTGAATTCGTTTATAGAATCTTCTTGAGTAAAGGTTCTTGTTTTATGAGTGGCTTCATTTTCCTCTAGGTGTGCTGACTCTGTCATGACCCAGACATTCCTTTGCACAAAATATTCCAATTATTTTTCTTTTTCTGTGCTCATTTCAGTGGAAAAGAAATGGACTCTTTGAAACACTTGAGTTGTGGTACATAGGAGGACCAAATCTGACTGGCCTAACTAAAATGGAGAGGTAGAGGGCATCTGAGGACTCACTGGTGGTTTCTCCTGCACAGCTGTGACAGAACCCAGCCTGAATCAAAGCACTAACCAAGTTTTAGGTCACCACAGATCCTGGAAGCAGAGATGGTATTTTGCAAATATTAGGATGTTTTTGAGAATTTAAGGGTTTTTTTTCTGAGGAAAAAAAGAGTAAAGTGGTTCAATAAAATTGGTTTTTGCCCACATCAGAGAAGATCGTGGTTGTCATATCTAAGATTGCAGGTCTTATGCTTGCAGCATAAACTTTTTTCAAATGCATCTTCTCTGCAGGATCAGATCAGTGATAGTGTAACTGTAATTTGGATAGCATGTAAACAGCAAAGTAGCTATTTTTTGAAGTGTTTCCTAAAGCGTACCATATCAATATTAATACTTTTACAGCAGGAACTCCTGGGAGCAGTGAAGCTTTGATGTCCATAAGGCTTTCTGTGCTTAAGAGCACTTGCCACCTTTAAAATCAAGCAAAAAAACCCCAGCAAACAAACGAACCCCAAAACCCAAATATCCCTGTGGTTAGCCAGAAATCCATGTCCTGTGTGAGAGCATTAAAATCTGACTGCACCTCATCACTGTTCTTCAAAATTATTTTTCTGCATGCATTTCTGAAGAAAATAAGAGAGCTTATGAATGCCATCTCTTTTAAGTACACAGAAATAGTAGTAGAGGAACATTAGCACAGGTAACATCCTTCAGAGGTGGAATGTGTTTATTGCACTGCATCCTTCATTTTGGCCATCTGGCAGAGGTCCCTCTGCTGACAGCTAATAATTACTTTTATCCCCCAGGCTTTTACCTGTTTGCAGCCGGGTAAAGCATAAAGAAAACAAAGTACTCCCAATTTGTATTGAGGCATCATCCAAAAATAGTGTTCTGAGCTGTAGAACAAGGCAGGCTACAATTTTAGAAGAGATTTTGCAGGAAAAGGAAGTTGATGGAAAGTTGTATGATTTCTAAATGAAGTTTTCTGGCTTTTTCAATCTGACAGATGGGGGTATCATTTTTCAGCATTGAGTCATCTTGTATAGTCTAACTATAGTTATAACACTTTTCTGGGAGGCATTTCATAATTTATTCACTGACAGGAGTTATCACAGCTGTATGCCAGGTGAAGTCTCAGCACTTTAAGAAATAGTTGCCCCACTGTAAGTGGGATCCTGCTCTGGGGCCAGATCTGGATTTCAAAAAGAGAGGCAGGTGAACCAAGGGTGCATTGTTATAGCTCCAAGGCTGCTGTGGTCTCTGCTGTTTGGTGAGGTCAGTGAGAGGGGTAGCAAAAGTGGTGGAGGAAGCAGGGAACAGCCCTAAACACATCATAATGAGATATGTGAGATTAGGCAGAAAACACAGTGGATAACAAGCTCATAATTCTATTTAATAATGATGATACAAGATGGCTGAGAGCTGGCTGTGATTTGAGGGGGGGGAAGGAATTGTACTGAAATTTGTCCTTGTCCTACAGGGGACTAGGAAGAAAAGGGTTTGAGTTTTGGTGAAGGACTTTAGTAGCAAAACCTTTTTGCCACCAGAATTTGCTGAATCTCTGTAATTAGTTCTGAGCTTCCTGTATCTGCAGTGTGGTGACAGAAATAACACACCTCTCCCCAAATCAGTGGAAAATGGTCCATGTTCAGCATATTTAAATTGGCCAATCTTAAAATGTAAGATTACCCATTTGATAGAAAAAATTGCATTTAACTTGCATAGTGAGAAGAGATGGAAAAAAAGAACAGATATTCTGAGCCCAAGAGCCCTTGAAGTGAGAACTGAAATGTTGATTAACTATTGTAGCACCTGGTTCTGTAATTCCTGCAACTCTGCCAGCCTTCCTTGCCTCCTTTCTTAGGACATGTCTGTGTTGTGAAGGTGTCTTTCCCTTGGCTGATGGAAGACCAAATGACTGGAATTAGGCATGACCAGCTTTTCTCTTAGTGCCAATAATATTAGTGACTGCCTTTGGATGCAAATATCTTTGCTTCTTAAAAAAAAGGCAACAACAAAACTCCAAAAACCCCAGCAACAAAACAAAACCTTCATAATGATATTGGCTACTGTCCTGCATGACCCTGAGTATAGTTTACTGTATAACAAAGAAGTATTTTGCTTCCAGATGGCAGCATGGAGGAACATTAGCGAAATCAATACTGCATTAAAGATTCAGGCTGCATTAGGTTGGTGTGACAGATTATTTTCTGTGAGTGCTGACATCATGTTTCATTATGTCCATTCCTGGATCTCCATGAGGCAGTGGTGGAGCTGACTCAGCCCTCCTGAGAAGTTCAGGAGATCTCAGGAGATCCTCCTCCCACCAGTGCTGCTGCCTGGTTCTCTCTGTGGAGGCTGCAGCTGTGGGGATGTGCTGGCACTGCTGCCTGGGATGCTCCTGGCAGGCCTTGACAGATGTCTGAGTTATCCAAAAAAGGGGAGATAGGTGGGAGGAGGTGTGTAGAGAGCCAGCAGAGGAGGGGTGATGCTGGGGAGGCCAACAGGACAGGGGATTTCTCTGTTGCTGCTTCTGTGATTTGCATGGTGAGGCGTGGTGCAATAGTGGGGTGCTGGAGTGGGACTAAAGCACCTCAGCTTTGCTCCTTTGTTACATCTCTCTCTGTGGCCTTGAGCAATTTGCACCCAACTTTCCGCATAGGTAAATCTAGAAAACGTTTATTTATCCTTTAATGCTACTTTGAGGTGCCCAACAGAAAGGTGGTGAGTATTGTTATTCATAGACTTGCATCTTTTTCCAACTTCTTGTATTAATTTTTGCTCCTTAGAATTAAATATTTACATCTCCTAGTCTGGGAAGACTAATTTTCCACTTAAAGATGATGTTTCATGCTTGCCAAATTTTTGCTTTAGTGATAATTATTCTAACATGCATCAAAGGAAAATGCTGAAATGGTCTGGGATTCAAAGGCACAATGTTTTTAACTGTATTGTACACAGTGGCTGGTGGAAGGGACTTCCCTGAGTATCCAGCTATGTTTATAGGAAACTGTTGGTCTCAATCAACACAGTGCCTTCAAAGCCCAAGAGTGAAAACTTGCAGTGTTGTTCATGCAATTAAAGAGTTTTCATAATTACATTAGCATATCTTGAAAAACTTAGTCAAGTAGGGCAGGTAAGGTGAGAGTTTGTAAAGCAGCTGCATGACTGTTTTGTCTACAGATCAGATGAATGTTTTGAATTTCTGACTTTAGATTTAGATTGTTTATACTCTTAGTGTTTAATTTTGGATGTGCCATTATAAAACTTGACTATGAAATGTGATTTTAAAATGCCTAATCAGCTGTTCGTTCTTCAATTTGATTCTACATCAATGCAGAATTACATCTTCCCCTCACTAATGAAGTAAATAAATCAATACAAATGACTTGCAGTCATAAAGTCTACTGAGTTATAAGCTTATACAGCACCACCAAGTCCATAAAAGCATCATTTTAGTGCCTCATCTTTGGTTTATAAAGCATCAAATTGAAAAGGGAGGTAATAAGGTTGGTGGGCAAGTTCAGGCAGAATTTCTGTTCTGGAACAGTCCATTCTGGACTCCTTCCTGCTGTTGTGTTTGGAATGTTCCCTGTGGGCTCCCCAGTCCCTGCTGTCATCCTCCACGGGGAGTGCCTGGGCTGAGGCTCCCAGGTCAGGGGTGGTGCCCACCCTGCCTTCCCAGCCCTCAGTGCTCTGCTCCTGCCCTCCTGCTGCAAGTGTGCTTGCTTGTCTTCTCAACTGCTGGACTTCCCTGCCACTTCCTGCTTTGGCACCACCCTCAGGGTTTTTTCCTTTGGAAAAAGGAATTACTTCTCTACAGAAAAATGGATTTAACAGTCTGGAGGAAGCAGGTGACCCGTCACCATTATATATGCTAGCATATATATGGAGCATATGTACATCATTATAATTATCATTTTTATAAGTTCTAATATGCAATATTTATAAAATTCTATCTAATGTATGTCAAATGTGTATGGGATGTGTACATACAAGTATTTGTATAGACACATATATGGTTATGCAAATATATATACATATGCTGTATATATATGCAAATAGAAGGTTTTAATCCTGTGTGGAAGAGGTTTGCAGAAGAGGCTCAGGTGAAAACTTGTTCCGACTCTGATATAAATTACTATTTTATTATTAATAATAAATTTATTTTTTGTTGGATCCTGCAGTCTCTGTGCAAGATTATAGTGTTGTATAAAATAGATAGTAATCTCTTCAAGACAGAAATGAAATAAACAAGGTGATTTGAAGGCAGAGGAGAGGTAGACATGCAAGACTTGGACTCTGCTGTTCTTTGCTTACAACTACTTATTTGTGTAGGTAACAACATTAGCTTCCTGAAATCAGGATATAATACAATGATATATTGATATGAGGTAACAATTGTTTACTAACATTTTTTCTGCTGTAGTAAAAGGGATGTTTGTTTGTTTATTTTTAAAAATTGCTGGTCAGTAAAGACAAAAACCCTGAAGTTGTGGTTTTGGAGAGCAGTATGTGTTACTCTGCTACTTTGGGCTTTAAAGATGAAATAAATAAGAATTGTACCATGCTCTGGGGGTCTGATGGCTGGTAGTCTCCAAGCAGAGACTGAAATTTTGCCCAAGCAGCTCCACAGCTGCATGAGGAGGTGGTGCAGTGCTGGAGCTGGAGCCCAGCAGTGAGGCTATGGCACTGCACACTCACTCTGCTAATGGGCAATGGTCTGATGGATTTCAGTCTATGTCTAGATCAGATCAGAGGCAGAGCTGGGAAGGAAACTGAATTTTCCATCTCATTCAGTTAGGGAGCTTTAGCTTGATGAGGACTAGAAATAGTTGGAAGCTGAGTTTGACTCAGATTCTGATTGAAACAGTTGTTTGATAGCCTTGTCTGAAGGTGAGTTCTCATTGTGTTTAGCATGTGTGTCCAGCAGAGCTTGTGCTGTGACTGCTGGACTGCAGCAGCCCTACTCACTGTCTGCAGATGAGCTTCTGCCTCCTCTAACTTAAATTACAGATTTTGTTTCCTAAAATGGATGTTCCCTGACTTCCTAGGTCACAGTTCTAGGCGTTGTTGAGAAATGCTCCTGTTTGGCTGCCCTTTGAGTTTCTTCCATTCCATGGCACAACACAGTTCTGTGGCCTCTTGTACCACAAGAACTAAACCAGCAAACAAATTGAAAAGGAATGCTGATTTACTGAATTCTGATTAGCAAGAGAAAAATAAACCTGCAATGTAAAGGAAGTCACTCACTACCTCCCACCCTCAGACTGATAAGCAATGGCTACCTGAGGCAGAGTTTAATTCCAGTTTGGTGTTCTGTGGCCTGGATTAATCCTTTACTGGGCAGTTTGGATCAGCTGTCCCAGCTCTATTCCCTCCCAGCCTCTTGCTCACTCCACTCACTGAGGGGGAGACTGGGGGAAGAAATGACCTTGATGCTCTTCAAGCACTGCTCAGCAGTTGCCCAAACACTGGTGAATTACCCAGCACTGTTCTAGCCACAGATACAAACCCAGCAGCATCATCTGGGCTGCAGTGAAGGAAGTTAACTCCATCCCAGTATACCACTATATGGTTAATTTGAAGATACATTCTGTATCAGTATCTCTAAGCTAATATTTAATTAAGGGCAATTTTTAATGTTAACTAAGTTTCATTTTACTTAATGTGGGTAGCAGGTAAAAAGAAAATACTTGGTTTCCTATTTATTGTTCTCTGTGATGCAGAATTGGAGCAGATGAAATGTAAGTCATAGAAAGAAAAACTGGTTCCTTTTAATAAATGCAAGCTTCATACTACTTCTTTTTTTTTTTTTTTTTTTTTTTGCCAAACCTGCAACTTTCTTTGCTGGAATATTTTTTTCATTCTTCTTTTCTTAGGCATGGATGATGTTCAGATGGTTTTGTAAATGAATTTTCTGTGGAAAGGTTCAGATGCAGGAGCTCTGTAACACCTTTTATAACACCATATTAATTCACTAGGGTGGAAGTTTATCATGTCACATAAAGTGAATCTCTCTCTCTAGATGTACTCGCCATTCATGATAACACCTAATACATTGTGCTTCAGTGACAGCCTTAGTGGGAGTCTGTTTCCACTCTTCAGTTCTCAGATGATTGTGGGTATTACAGCTCCCTGCATGCATTAACTGAGAACCTAAGATGCTGTAGTCCTGCTCTGCTTCCTTGGTTAGACATGGAATAAAAGTTAAATTTGAGTTCATTGATGCAGAGGATGTAATGCTGTGTTCAGCAGCTAGATAGACTTTTACTTGAAATATTGAAAATAATGTTTTGTGGAAGATACCAGTATGCTTTTCTCCTTTTCCTTGTTTTTGCTTCTACTGCAGCAAAAAAGGGAATTTGCATAAGACTTCAAAATCATCATGATAGCTCAGAATTAATGTGAGCTTGGAGGATAAAGTTAAGGGCTTTTGCAGATTTTTCCTTGCTCTTTGATCTGTCTCTCTAATGATGATCTTAAATGGAGCAAGTGCCATGTCAAAGGAAACATAACCTGTTGTCTGCTGCTCCTCTTTGCACTCCTTTGATTCCCTTTAGCCACATCTTTTTAGGCCTCACTGATGTGAATGGATGACTTTGAGGCAGAGAAAAAGTGTTTTGTTTAAGGTCTGTAAAAGCAGGTTGCTTGTTGAGAAAACAAGAGGAGGCAGTGGAAAGGAAGAAGGTGTGTGTAACTTCCCCCTGTCTACTTAAGGGTACAGAGCAGGCTGGTGCTCTGTGTACAACAACCTATTTCCCCACATCTGTCCTTGCCCTGTTGTTCATTGTGTTGTTTCTCTCATGTGAATTGCTCTCCAGGTTTGTGGTACTTCATCTCTTCTTGGGAAAACTTGGGAGGACATCACATGTGTCATGGGCACTGCAGTCTGCAAGAACAGTTCCATGGGGGGCTGATTTTTGATAGAAATTTGGGGATAACGCTGTCTTAATGGCCAGTGCTACAGATTGAGGCAAGATATCAATAGTTGGGTAGTCTCCCATTTAACAGATTGTCTAGCACTGCCTCTGTTGAAGTACAGAAGAGGAATTATGTAGGAAATACAGTGTTGATCTAATAATTCTGTTATTGAGCTTCTAACAACAAAAAAGTGACATGCTGCAAGACGAGGAAAAACAGATGCAGATCTGCTGAAGATCTGGGTTTAGCACTCTAACAGGTCTTAGGAACACACACTTTGAATGTTTGCATTATTCTGCAAATGATTTAAGAAAAATTGATCAGTTTATTTTCAGTGCTGTATATCTGTAACTGGTTCACTGTAGGGTTTCCTGGAAATAAGAGCTGGTTCTCCATCCACTAAAGCAGGTGGAGAATGGATCTCAAAAGCAGAAAATTTCTGTGTTTGCACCTTCGTGACTTTTTGCATCTTCTTGACTTCTATTGATGATTGATTTTGGCAAGCATATTCAAGAAGCTAGTTGTGAAGAGCTTAATGTCAGGATCTGTTTGATACATTTCTCAAAACAGTACTTTGAGTCCTGTGGAAAGATGGGGAGGTACAGCAATACAATTAATGGGAGAGGTAAAATGAGAAATTCACCCTGTTTAAGGATCTGTATAAGTGTTGCTGATGAGGAGCAGCTTCTTGGTTCTCTGCCATCTATGATATAATCACTGTGCTTTACCATGTGGTTGGAGGAGATCTGGTTGTTATTTCAACTTCATGAGGATGTTCTGCTACTTCAAACCTCATATCCTCAGTGAAACATGAGAATTTGTTCTTCTTGCAATTATAAGGTTTAAAATATTAATTTTCTGTGTTTTCTTCTTCTTTCCTCTGTAGTAAAGTCCATTAGCATAATTCTTGGTAATTAATTGTTTTATTAGTAAGCTTAATGCATACCCTTAATTCCCTTTTAAGCTGAAACAGAATGTCCTGGTTTGGGTGGGGACAGAGTTTTTTTCTTCAGAGCAGCTGGTTTAGTGCTGTTTGGATTTGTGACCAAAACAGTGGTGGTAACTCAGGGATGTTTTGGTTATTGCTGAGCAGGACTGACACACAGTCAAAACCTTTTTTGCCTCTTGCCCAACCTCACCAGTGAGTGAGCTGAGCTGCACAAGGAGTTGGGAATGGCCACAGCTGGGACACAGATCCCAGCTGACCCACGGGGTGTTCCAGACCATGTGTTCATGCTCAGTGTATGAACTGGGGGGAGAAGCAGCAATGTGAGGGGCAGGATGTTCAGAGTGATGCCATTTGTCTTCCCAAGCCAGTTGTGTGTGATGGAGCCCTGCTGGCCTGAGGATGGCTGAACACCTGACACCAGTGGGAGGTGGTGAATGAATTCCTTGTTCTGCTCTGCTGGTGTGTATGGATATTGCTTTAGTTGTTAAACCGTCTTTTATCTCAACCCATGAAGGTTTTTTCCCTTTTTACCCTTCAAGTTCTCTCCCCCATGCCTCTGGAGGGGAGTGAGAAGGCAGCAGTTTGGGGTTTTGTTTACTGTCTGGGGTTAAACCATGACACAGTCCTAGATTTAAAACTGTAAAGGCAAATACTAAAATTAATGAGAGTTCATTCCTTCTGTCAAGGGTGGAATGATTTATCTTTTGGGACAGTCAATAATAATGCTATCCCATGCCTTCAAGTAAGTTTGAGGTGGTCAAGTAGGGAAACAAATATCCTGCCTCCCTTCCTCTCCATCTGGGGCAGTGCTTGGCTGAACTTGGTCCACCCACCACTCTCATTGGCTCTGCCTTTGAGGACACCTTCAGGTGATGTGACTGAGGTAAAGGCTGCCTTTCTGTATTTAGTGGTTTGACAATTATTTTGAGCTTAAAATGCAAATTTGACGTTTTGATTTTTGTGTGAGACAATATCCTCATGCTGAGAAGATGCAATCAAGCCAGTCTTTGATCTTTGACACCCTTAAACCAGATGGAAATTATTATTTCAGGGGAAGCTGGGAGTTACAGGAGACTAACTGTAGGTGAATATACACTTTGTGTGTGTATATTCTTTAAATATAATAAATTCTATATTTTTGAGTATTCTGAATAAGTGTTTTTTTGTCTGTCATCTGATATCCAGATCTCTCCATTTCATGTCACCTGCTGGCCAGAGCCAGCAAATGAGGATATTTACAAGGACAACACTGAGTTAAGATCCTCCAAAAGTAAATCAAGGAGTCCCTGCAGGCATCCACAATCTCTTCATAAGGGTATATACAAGTGGTGGTGATACGTGTTCTAGATTTAGGTGAAATCAGTTGTTTCAGTGGCATTTTGGAGTGCATCTTATTCTGAAAGGCTGAAATTTGGTTTTTGTATGTGTTTATGTGTACATGTCAACAGATATTGTTGCATGTCTCAGTGCTGTTTTCACTGAAGAATCTGAGTCTGGTTAAAAATGCTTTTAAATTGAACAGGCAAGTTCCATAGCTCAGCCCATACTTTAAATTTTAGCAGTGTTTTTCAAATGGTTAAAAGAAGGAGAACATTTTCATTACCATAGTCTGAAAAGGAAAAAGCAATCTCTTGATCTAAAGGGAAGCAAACAGATTATCATCAAAATCCAATAATAGGCTGATAAATAAATGAATGAGTACAAAGAGCTGATTTTTATCTCTCCAGCTTTTTAAAATCAAAATTATTTTTGCCTCAGTTCAATCACAGACACTTTTACAAAAGGAAGGACAAAAGGGTCAATCTGAGGACAAAGGACTACTGAGAGTGTCATGGGGAGCAGTCCCTGGAGCAGCAGGAGCACTTGAGGAGCACTTGTGACAAGAGAAGTCCTGAGGATTGGTAAATTTGCAGGGCAGGGTTCAAACTCAGGCACGAGCTCAGCACAGGTTTGTAACCAGAGCAAGCAAGAGAGATTGGCAGCTCCAGGAGGGGGTAAACACAAGGGGAGGCATGAGCAGTGTGTGACTGGAAGGACCCAAGGGATGCTTGTGTGCTTCTGTCTGGGGATGCTTGGAGCAGCAGACCTGACATTCCCCAGGGCTGCCAGCTCAGATGTAACGTCCTGAGATCATGCCATGCCTAGATTACCTTGTCACAAGCCATCACTGCAGAGCCTCAGGAGCTAAAATTGGATTGGCATTTTGTCTTTAGTGATATTGCAGGGTTGCAGTCCTTATGAATGTGAAGATGGCTGGGACTTGGGATGTGGAGGATGGTGCAGGAAAAATAAAAATACTTCCTGAAGAACAAAATGGCTGGATTTTAGGTTGGGCTTCAAGGTGGTTTTCCATGATGGTGTTTGTAACTAATTAATGTTTTTAGTTGGGAAATCAGTGGAGAGCCAGGTGGAAGCCTGCCCATGTCATTGAACAGTCCTTGGCAGGGCGTTTTATCTTTCCTTAGTCTGATTTCTATGTGCTGTAGAGGAAAAGATTGCCAGGGGAATAAGAAGGGGAGAAGGAGGAATGGACTTGAGAAAAAAACCCAACAAACCCTCTGAGTGCCAAATCTATCATCTGCTTTATTAGAATGTCATTTGCTGTGTTTACTGAAAACTCCAGTCATGCTGGGAGTTAGCCATCCGGTATGATCCATGTGCTGTGGCTCTTTCTCTGAAAAAATGTGATTTTTATCAGCTCTGTTTGCAAGATGGAAAAATCATGCAACTTCTGCTAACTTTACTTTTAGTGTCTCAGTCAAGGTACTGGAAATACCAGTTCTGAGAGGATCTGAAGGATAAAAAGGAAATATGAATTTTGTGTTTTGGGTGACAGAAAAACAGAGCTATCAGAGTTGCAGCTAGTATTGTTTATGCATTTTTTTCCAGAGAAATTAACTGAGTTTAGACATAAGTGGACAGTGGTAAAGGAGAGGGCTCCATCTTCAGCAAACAGACTGAAAACGTATTGGTACTGCAATGGAAAGAATCAATTTAAGAAAACAACAGGCTTTGAGTAACTTCAGGTGTATTCCATTGACATGACCCCCTGAAGCATGTAGAAGAGGGAAGAATTAAATATCCAGCTCCTCATCCATAGACTAACTGAAATAAGAGTAACTTGGGGAATTTTTGTGCAAGAAAGTCATAGCTAGTTTTATTTTTTCATCTATGTTACTCCAAGCTTAAGTGTTAAAGGACTGTCTTTCAACTTCAAGACAGATTGGGCTGCAGCCCACTTAAGGCAGGAGTTTACGCAAGACATTATGTGTGACATGAACCCATCAGTGCTGTCATTACAGATGTGAATCCCAGTTATAGAAGGGAATATTGATCAGCCATTCCACCAGCAGTGGCAGATCTGTCCCCTGGACAAAGACTGCAAGGCTTCTTCCTTGCATGCTCAGTTTTGTGCTAGCTCAGGCTAACCCAAGCATCTTCACCTGTGCTGTAAAACCCTCACTGCACTGCTTTCCTCCTGTTTGGTATCTATGGGTTTGGACACTCAAGTTTATTAAATACTTGACTAGGCAATAACCTTAGCAATCAAAACCGTGGTAACAGAGAAGTTCATTTTTCAGTGTCTTATCTCAGTTTTCTTCCAGACAGAAGCCCTGCCTAGGAGTTTCTTGTTTTGTGTCTGTGTGCTTTTTATGACTTCTTAAATCTTCCACTTGTGCCAATCAAATCAAGGTTTATGCATACAGCTGATACAGGGCTCTGGGTGCTGTAATTAAATGGTTTTTCTTCAGCGGAATGAATTATATTTTCATCCTTATTTTTGCCTAGTGCTTAGACTTGTCACAGAAAGAAGCTGACAGGCAGAGGGCACTTTGCTGCTGTGTTTTTCTGGCTGTAATTGAAATATGTCCTTATGAAAAGAATCTCTGTTCCTTATAATCAACAGGTGTCATACTGAGTGTGTCTCATGCATGGTATCTCCACAAACAGATTGTGGACACTGAGGGGCTTGTTTTGTGGTGCTTTTCTGTAATCTCATTAGCATCTTCCTCCAAAGATTACCTGTGTATAATTTTTTTTTTGCTTCTTAAACTGGCTATTAATACTGATGTGTATCACTTTGAAGTACAAAAGATTTTAGTTCTACATAAACGTGTGACATATTTGAGTTAATAGAAAACTTGTCTTCTTGTCTTTGAAGTTAATTCTACTGCTTAAACCCCCCAAACTATTCTCTGTACTAGCAAGCAGTAGGATCTCAATTGCTCCCATGTCTCGACAATGTCATACTACAGCTCTTGGCTGTGGCCAGGCTTGGGGGCCAACACAGTGCCTTTGCTGGAGCTGCCTGGCTGTAGCCTTAGGTCAGAATTCAAAAATGGGTTAAAAATGAGAGTATAGACTTTAATCTCCTTCCATGAGCCATAGCAGCAACACAATGAATATTAGTTATGTTAATAAAGGCATAAAATGTTTGCAATCAGATTAACCTGATTCTCGTGAATTGGAATGGTGAAGTGTACAAGGGCATTTGAAATGTAATAGATCCTTTTGGACAATGTGTGACTTCTAAATGAGAGAAATGAGTGCATAGGCAGCAACTGCAACTCTCCTGTTACTTGGTCTACACGCCTGAATTAAAGATGCAAATTAATCTGCATATGCCTCCTTGGAAATACTGAGGGATGGTAATTCATCAAGTGTTTTCTGAAGAGAATGCTTTTCAGATTAGGCAATTGTCAAACAGATTGTCTCTCTCCTGAAGGAAGTTGCAAAACAATTTTCTTTCACTTGTGTATTTTGTTGCATTTTTAATCAAGGAGGGAGAAGGGGAATTGTAGGCATGTGCCAAAAGTATGCAAGTTGAGTGAAATGTTCTGCCAGCGGACTGGAGGCTTTCTCTGATCCTGCTGGGTGTGTATTAGGAAAATCAATGCAAATATATTTCTCATGCAATTCTCTCTTGTAGCCTCAAGTTCTGTAATTTAGCTGACTGTAACACCAGAGAAATTACAGAAGAATGAGTTGGCCCAAGGAAAAGCTCTCATCACCTTTTGGTGTTAGATAAATGACAGGTGCAGCAGAAAGAATCCTTGGATCACGATCTCCAGGCAGTGTCTGTCCTTTATGTTCACCCTTATTGATTCATAGAGCTATTACATTTTCCACATTGCTCACTTTAAATCTGCTGTAGTTTGGCCTGTAGGAGGAGTAAATAGATGATTGTACCAATATGAGGAACATGGTGAATTTTGTTCTGTATCTTATTACAGAAGTGATTTCAGGTTATGCATGGAAACCAGGAAGTTTCACTGAGATAAACAAGCTTGGATTACATTAGAAATATAAAATATTCATTGGCTATATTGATGTGGCTTTATTCTAGGGTTTTATTCTGGATCTCCTCAATAAATAGATAATATTCACATTAAGAGCTTTACTTGTTAAAGATCATGTTTGGAATTGTTTCTGTTACATACAGAAATACTTCAAAATACTTCGTTTTGTTTATTGCTTTTGCTGGAAGAAGCCATAGAGGAGCTCTTATGCTGCTCTGTCCTCTGTGAGATCAAAGTATAGAGGTTAAAATAGCCTTTTGTGCATTTGAAGAGAAGTTGGTTTAGATTAAATCTAACAGCAAAAAGCTGTCAGATGAACATTCCTAATAACATTTTTGAGTCAAGATTGGGAATGTAGCAGGAGTTTATTTGCCATGTTCAAAGAAACTACAATTTTCAAATATTTATATATACTGTAACATCCAAGATTTTTTTATAGACACTCCCAAAAGTCCACCCAGTTTATTCCACCATGGTATAGGTGTTTCTTCTAATTAGTACCAGGTTCTCATCTCTCTTTGTTTAATAGATAACCCAAGCTTTATGTAGCTAAATAGTGCTTTAATAAATTTCCTGTCCTGGTTAGACAATTACTATTGATTAATTTTTCTGGAGTATGCAAGCCTATGAAGTTGCTCCCTTGCTGCACCTGCAGTGTATTAATCAAGTTTTCTGGGGTGTATAGACCTTTGACTATGTAACTCTCTCCAGATATCTTTCTTCTATATCTAATTCATCTCTAGTTATTAAACAATTAACAATTGTTAATTAAACAATTAAACATTAAACAATTCTTTATTGAATTTTGTTCTTCAGCTGTTAAGTTCTCTAAGGGGTGTGGTCCATGGAGTTCCTTTCTGCAGGTGCAGTGAGGCAATTTCTCAGTGTTCTCTACTGACACTCAGCCAACACAGATCTAAATCAAAACTAGCTAAAATAACAGTCAAATGTTCCTTAACTAGTTCAACATAGTTCATTATAAATTTTTTAAAGAAGGTCTGCTTCACTTTTATTTCTATCTAGTGTATCTGCTCCTGAGTAGTTTTTTGCATAAGGAAAAATATTTAGAGCTGATAGGCAAAGTGAGGACCCTGAAATAGTGCTTGGCTTTGGCTGTGATGGCACAGACTGGGTAGAAACTTGAGTGCATGTTTTGCTCAGGATTATGCATTTCCTAAATATACAACAACTCCTAAAATATGCAATTCCTAAGTTGCTGTTGCTGGAGGAAAAGAAATTAACTTGTTTTGAAATTTTGTTTATGTGGCTTCAGCTTTTTCTTTCATTGGAGCTGTGCTAAGTTATGCTTTTGATACTGCTGCAGATGGTGAATAAAACTCAATTAGTCAAAAAAAGATACCATAGTCTTTTGAGATCGTTCCCTAATTTGCTAATGACATGGAGTTTTATTACAAAGCAGGCATGCATTTCTCTCTGTATTAAACTGAACACTAAGCTTCACTGGGAAAAACAGACCAAGAACCCATTTCTTCTGTAAAATATTATTATTGTATATTATAGTCTTTAAAACATAATTGGAAGATTGGCTGTTTTGAAAGTAGTTAATCATTATCTGATTCTTACAAAATGCTGCCTAAGGTAGACTAAATATAATGGAAGTATTCAGAATTGTGTTCCATCATCTTCTTTAAATGCCTTTAAAAAAAGATTGTTTATAGATGATACTGTACTACTGGTGTATTTAGAGGTGGTGTGAGTTTTCCTGAAAACTTAGTTATCCCCTGTAATAACTGAGACATTTCCAGTTTTAAGATTGTTAAAAACACTGGCTAATGTATTGGTTGATATAGCTGACTGATCTTTTTTCAGATAATAGTGAATCTGGCTATGAATAACCCAGACCTTATTCAGCCTGAAATAATTACTTGAGTATCTGCAAGGAGAAAATAAGGAGCTCTGCCCTAATCCAATGAAACATCTTTGTTATTAATACCATGGAAACCTAGAGGCCTATTTTCATGCTAAGGTTATCACGTGCTTAAGTGCTTTCCTGGATTGAGAATTCTTTTGCATCTTTATTGAAAATCCACTTAGAAAACAACTGGATCAATCTTGTTGCCGTTTTGGCTCCTAAAACAGGTTTTGCAGTGCTGCTGCATTTGCTCTACTAATGCTGCATCTTTTTTTTGCATTGCTTTTATTGTTCTTTGTGACTCAAAGTGAACCTGATTACTTTTTTTTCCAAGCCTTTTAGGGTGAAAAGCTTTGCTTACACTTCAAGAACAATGATATTGCTGACAATGTCAATGCAGGGAACTTTTTTGATGTTTATGTTCATCTTACATGCTGAATAAGATCACTACCATTTCATATGGCCATTAAATTTGTATATTTTTTCAGGTAGGAGAGTAAATTTGCATCATAAAACATCAGCTGAGATGTCTTGTGCTTCTGTTTGAATTTGACAGGGCTGAAATTTCTGAAATCCACTTTAGTCCTGACATGCTTCAGGTGTCATTCTCTAGGTCCAGGTTAAGATAAAAATCATGTTTGACAGAAACACTAGTTGTATTTGGGGGAGAAGAAAAGTGGGGACAGATGAAAATAAAGAGTATTTAAGTTTTCTAATGTGCTTGTTCAACACTTTACAAGATTAATGTGTATATACTTATTCTTACATCTTGAGCTGCTAGGGAGTTGAGCAGGTGTTTCACTATGCAAATTCAAAGCATAAATAGAGTTACTAGTCCAGGTTTCTGAGGGGTATATGTGACCTCACCTGTGATTAATGCTGGGCCTAAGGCAGTGGGATGACTCCAGCTCCCTCTAAAGACTTTGATCAATGTGTTTAAGGAAGTATAGTAATTGCTGTATCTGGCTTGCTTTAGAAATGGGAGTTTGTATCACAAAAAAAAGTATCTGTAAATCATATCTATAGAATAGGGGGTGTTAGCTGTTTCTATAATGAAGAAGGAACATCTTGAATGCAAAGTTGTATGATGGGAAGGTGTATTTGTTTGTGATTGGGGATTTTTTGGAAGGGGTGAGGTAAAGGTGGTGTCTCCCTGCTGGGAGACCTTGCCTCTGGAAGAGAATTAATCATTCTTTAAGTTGTGTTACCTGACCTTAGCAATTTATTCACAGTCAAACTTTATTTCATGACTGAAAGAAAAACATAGCAAGATAAAATCTGTGGATTCCAGTAACTCTTAAAGATTTGTGTAATGTTGTTTCACATAATCCAACTGCCTTAATGAGAACTTGAGTGGTTCTGAATGCATGAAGTAGGGAGTCCTCACAGCTTTGAAATGACTTCTCTTATGAGGTGAGTCAGTAGCTAACCTAAATGTAGTCTTGATGTCAATTGACTTAAGTTCACTCTTCAGTGAAGTTCTTACAGGTACCTGGAAGAAGGGAAGTGCTGGAAATCTCTGGAATCTCAGAACCCCATGTGTAAATCTCTGCCAAGATAGCAAATATATGAGGGATGGTAAAAATAGTCTCAAATAAGCAATGAAGACAGAATATGGGGAGATGTTCCAGAGTTTTTGTGTTGGATAAAGTACATATGACTACACAATCCATTTTTTGATAGGGATCTTTTCTCGTGTGGAAACAACAGTTGCCTAACTGAATTCTCACCTCCTGTCTTGGCTTTCTGGAATGCATTAGAAAAGCTTTGTCAGAGACATCATCGGAAGTTATCTTGTTCTTTCCTTGCCCTACAGCTGCTCTGTAGCATTGATGACTTCAGGTGGGCAGATGTGTATCCTTTTCTAAGGTTAAGTATCTCAAAATCCATATATTCCTCACCCTGAGCCCTGTAAATGCAGGCTGTAGGTATGAGAAACTGCATGTTTTATCATTTACTTGAAAACTACCTTACCCAAGAACCTGGAAACATCTGTGAGTTTGAAGGGGAACAGTGTACCATGCCAAGCTCACACTGTTTGGTGCCTGAGCTAGCTCATAGCCAGCTAACTGGGGGCATCTACATAGCCCTGGACAGTTTTCTATATCTCACTTTGCTATGTGCTGTCAGTGATATCCTCATGGACCCCATCTTGTTGTTGGAGGCTGATATAAGGACAGCCTGTCTCTTTGAGCTGTAAGCAAGGCTTTTGTGTCACCCACAAGGTAGCTGTTATCTTTTTTATCTCTGGGAAAACTTAAAAAAACCTAAAATCTCAGAATCAACAGCAAGCAAAACACCCAACCCAAAGCAGAAAAAAGGCAAGTATTCTTTGCCCAAATTTCTTTCTTCTAGCTAAGAAACTGTACTTTGAGCATGTTGGTGTTGTGCCAGATTTTTATCTGTGGGTGGCACTTGATGCTCACTCTTCCCTTGGAGCCTGGAGAATGTTCTTGGAGGCTGCAGCTTTTGCCAGTGCAGTAGGTCAGTCTGTTCCTTGGACCATGGGTGTCCTGTGGCCACCTGGGGAGGCACCTCTCTGAGCTGCTTTAGGCTCAGTGGTTGTCCCTCCTAGGAACACTTCTTGTTGGAGAGCCAAGCAGCTGAGCCAGTACCCCCTCCTCTGTCTCTGTGCTCCTCAGTCCACCCATGGCCAAGGCACCAGCTGAGAAGCAGGGGACTGACAAATAAAAATACCACAGGCTTGCCTTCCTCCCCTGGCAGAGGTCAGGCTGTGCCCTCTCTTCCTTTAGCACAAAGATATGTACAGTAGTTACTTGTAGTATTTTGGATTCAGAACAACTGGTTTGATTTCCTAAGTCATACACAGCTAGTCATACACAGATCATTTTTATTAAGCTACCTAATTTGCTGAAGTATCAGGTTGTTTTTGTCATCTTATTTCTTTAGCATTTATCAGTAAAGAAAATAATTTTTTTTCTGTATTATCTTCTTTCCTGCAATTTATCAGAAAAGTCATTCAGTCAGGTTTGGTGTTGATAGCTGCCACAATTCACAGCTGCCTTGTTTTTTTGTTTTTTTTTTTTTAATCCTCCTACTTGTGTCCCTGGAGCTGGTCTGTAGCTGAACAGAAGGCTGATAATTCCCCACTGAATTTCCAGGACTGCTGAATGAATAAATTGTGTAGGAGAGTGAGTGGGAGGGAAAAGACTTCTTTGTTGTGGCTTTTTTTTTTCTTTAATGAAAAGAGTATTCTTTAAAATAGCGAAGGAAATAACTGTAGAAATGAGCAGCACCAGCTATAGAATGAGCTTGAAATGTGCAGGATATAATATCCAAGTGTAGTTATTCTGTAGATAAGCCATATGATTTTCTTTTCTTTTCCAAAAAAAGTTAAAAGCAATCCATGCTTAATATATGCATGGAAAATAATCTTTAGTATTTCATTAGGCTACTCTATATTACAGGCTGTCAACTTGGACAAAATCCAAGGGGGGAGAGGGGGGTTCTTAAAAGCAGCCCTTCCCCTGCCTCCCTCCCCCAGCTCAATGAAGCACAAGATCCAACTGCTTTAAATGTGTTTGCATGATCTCACTGCAGTAAATATCCCTATTTAAAATTGCTACATGTGCAAACATATCCATGCATAGCGCTAGCTATGAATATTGAAAACTATTCCTTACCATTATCTTAAAGCAATATTTATGGCATTTCAGCTTTTTTTGTTTCAGGATGCTGCTGATGTATACAAGGAGAACCAAAAACACTCCTAAACCTTGAAGAATCTGATGCTGTCAATTTGATGCTCAGAGAATACAGACTGTGAAACCTCCATGGAATAATAGGAAAGACATTTTGAAATAATAGATAGAAAAGAATAGGTGATTCAAACTAGCTTGTTTAGTCAGGGAAGATAAATTCAGTCCCAGACCATTATAGAGAAGATATTGTGAATATACCCAGAGGGTACCTGCAAAAGGAAATGAGATGTTGGTTGATAGAGTAAGCAGAGTAATTGGGTGTGAAAATACACTTATCACAAAGCAGCTTGAAAATATAATTGATGGGTCTCTAATTGGCTCCTAGAAAGGAAAGAAGGGACAGTAAATGGAAAGCAAAATACCTGGGGTTTTTTTTGTCAAAGATATTTTGATTTTTAGTGTTAAAATGACAGATTGCAGGCTGACTTGCCCACCATGCTGACACCGTGGGCATATGTTGTGTGTGATCACTTTCCAGCTGACCCAGATATCAGGTGCAGTTTTAATTTAGGGGAATGATCATCTTTGTAGGAGCTTTTCATTTTACCTCGTGTGCTGTGAGATTCCAGACTTCAGTTTCAGCTTCATATGAAGTCCTTGGCATGCAGGAATTGAGTGACATTTCATCAGTAACAGCAGAAAATTGGTCTGCAATTGTCAGAAATGTGCTTAGAATTACTGAGTGTTTTTCTCCTTATTTTTTATATGTTTCCACAAATGTGGTTATTCAGTGCTTTTCAATAGGCTAAAATGAAAGTTGAAACCTAACCAACCTTGAAACTGAATTTTCTTTAGCTGTCTGTGTCAGCACCTTGTGTGCTTACAAGAAGCTGCCTAGCTCCCCATCTCTCTGAAGAGCTGAGGATGCTTTTGTGGATGAATAAATGTGACTTTAAATGTTTGAGTCTCATTCCTTATTTTGCCTCAAAAATCATGAGTAACCTGTGCTGAAGAGGGATCTGGCGTAAAGAAGCAGTTCAGGATATTTCCTTCAGCTGCAGTTTTAGAAGGGGCAGCAGCTTTGTTCAATAAAATTGATCAGGGTGTTAGGATGCACAAATATGCTGCTGTCTCTGCCATGCCAGGAGATTAATTGCTATTGCCATGGAGTGGTCTGTGCATCCTGGACAAGCAGTTTGCTCTTCTCACAAAATGGGTGTTAGATGTGCTATTAGTGAGAAAATGGGAAGGCAAATATCTGGCCTCTGTAAATTCAGTGAACCTTTCTTTTGAAGTTAAAGCTCATTTGGGGTTCTTACAGCACCGTGCATCTTTGCGTGCTCCCAAATTAGGTTTAGTCTTGCTCAGAGCATCTGTCACAGGAGTGGGAAGGTTCAGGATCTGAAAGGATCTCTGTCTTGCAGTACTGAGGTTCATTTCTTCTCTTTCCTCCCACCTCCCAAAGCATTTCCTGCTGATTTATCTGTAATTATTCCTGCTGCCTTACAACTGATGCAGATAATTTTCCATGGGACCAGGAGATCTGGGTTCTCTTGCCATGGTCACATATGCTGGGAAGAAATTCGGGCCAATGCTATTGATCCTTGTCCTTGAAGAGATAGAAACTAACAGTCAAAATGTATATATTCAGCCAGCTAGCCTATTTTTAAAAAGAAATAATTTATTTGCAATCCCAGTGAAGAAAGTGAGGCACATCTGTAGCTGACACCCCTGGAACTCTGTCCTGTTAATGGGTTCAGGTTATTGGCATTAACATCTTTTTTGCCTTCTATAAATGTACTTACATGGGTGTGTGTATATAAATACAATACTGGAGTAGCATTATCTAGTATTTAAACTAATGATAGGTTTTAAAGCTGTAGTTTTGTGACTACTGAAGATATGGCCAAGACTCGTGATAAAACATTTAAGTGCAAAATACAATTTTTTTTCTCCCATTTTGCTTTCCTCATGACTATTAGCTATTGCCTTTTGGTGAATTACTTGAAATGAAAATAAAGCAATCTAATGCAAGGGAAATCTAGTGAAAAAGAGACTGTGTTATTTTATAGAATAATGTCCAAAGATCAGTGATGGAAGGGCTTATTCTGCCTGTTTCTACCTAGTTTTTGGGAAGCTTTGTAATTTCAGAGCTGTCCTTCACAATAAGCTGAGTGAATGTCACCGGTGCTGGCTTTAAACACAAACTGTCATCTGCTGATCTTTCAGGGACCTTTGTAAAGCACTTTGAGATTGCTCTAATGGGGCCTCCTTACTACAGGTAGTGTCTTATCTTAAAACACTTATAGTAATGTGCTGTTATTAACAGTAAGGGTTAATAGTAAGGGTTTCTCTCTGGTTCAGCAGAAATAATAGGGCAAGCAGCCTGGCCATCACTCACTGTCAGTGTTTTAACAGCTTAAAATCTGATTAGTTTATCTCTGAACTGCTCTCTGTAGTAGGGGTTTGCCAATTTAAGTTCTGTGTACAGAAATGCACTAACCCTTACAGTTTGAGTAGTAGTCACAGATGACATGCACAGTACTTTGGGGGAAAATCAGGGATGTTTTCTGTGAATTGTGAGGCTGTTTCAGCAGCATTAAAATTGGCTGTATGATTTTACTGTTTGTTTATTTTTTTGCCTACTGGGACCACAACAGTTTCAACAGAGTCACAATAACATTTCTGTGTTTCTTGATATGTGATTTACCCTCAAAGATTTGTGGAATTTTCTGAAGCATTTTGAAAAGTCAGTAATATACACAATTGCAGCATCAACTGATGATGTACACACACAGACTGCTTACAAAATTTTTTGTAATTAGCAAGAACATAAAGTTTCTGGCTTATTTTCTTTTTTTAAAAAATAGTTTTTGCTACCTCACTTAAAAAGAGCACATAACTATTCCTTTAGTGTGTAAGCATTTGTAATTTGCTGTCACTGACATTAATAATGTTTCCAGCTTGTGTCTAGTTAAAATCAGGCTAAAAACTTCTGGTTTGGGACTGCCCTTAAAAGTTGTTCCATAGCAAATTAAGCAACCAGGTTGAAAACATTAACCCTGCCATATCCTGTTTGATAATTTGAACAACATAATCCAAGTATGATAATGGTATCACCTCTTTTGAGAACTAAGGAAATGTTTACACAGCCACAATTTGTCAAAATAAGTATAAGGAAAGGATTTGTATTTCCCCCCTTTATCTCAGATCCCCGACTCTTCAAACTGAAAGGCTTGTATATTTTTTTGCATTTAAAAATATGAAATGTTCTAGATAAAGAAAGGTTTCTGCTCCATTTTTTGAGGGGAAACACTAACTAGCATTAACCTTTCCAGGAAGCTTCCAAAATAACAACAGCAATGAATTACTTATGAGTGCCCAGTTTGAAACTGGGTTCCAGGGGACTTGATATTTAGAAAGCACTGACTGCCTGGCTTTTAAAATTCAAATGCCTTTGAGGCACAAAATAGATACTTTGAGGCACAAAGTGGATACTTGCTGCTCTTTGAAAAATGTTGGGCATTGCGTTCACTTCAGTATTGAAAACCATTATCAAAATGATGTGGTGATGCATAAAGCCACGATTGCTGTGGTACCTACTCAGTGTATAAATTGGGCATTGGTCTGTCTCCACCATCCTTCTGACCCTGTGAACACCATATTCCTGTCAATGTGTTATCACTTATTCATACTGAAGTGGTATCTGTGAGTTTCAGCTATCTGAGAAGGAAGAAGAATTTTTGTTAGTTAATGAATAATTAACTGAGTGGAGTCATGGAGCGAACTGATGCACGCAGAGAGGTGATGCGAAATGAGTGTGGTTACAGAGGAAGTTTTCCTGCATTCACAATATGGTTTCTTATTTCTTTTCTACTTAACTTGTACCTCCTGTCTAACTTTAACTCTCGTCTGTGAAACTCATGGATAAGTGATTACTACCTGGAAAGCATTCTTTGCTGTTGAATTATCTTAATATCTCAGCTAAAAGTTAGGCTTTTAAGGATAGTGACAGTGTCATAATAATGGTGATATTAAACTGTTACTTTCATTTAACTGAAATCAACCTACTGTTCGACGTTCTTCAATGTTAAATTTATGAAAAGAGAAAGGATAATGAGCTTTATTCAGATATTTTTTTAAAAGGCCAGGACTGCTCAGAAATGAAGCAATCTGTAGGCTGGCAGAGACTGTTGTACCAATTTTCTTGATTTGCTCTTAAATACAGGCAATAAAATTTCATAGTAATATTTTTCTGTTGAATTTAAAAGCTTATGTCTGACTGTGGTCATAGTGATTCAGCTGCAAGTGAAATTGTGAAGTGGAAAGGTTATGGGCTTGTTCTATTGGGTTTGGGACTATTCTGTATGTTTAGGATCCAATCTCCTGCCTCCTGCAGCACTGACCAGACTGCAGAGCTGTGTGTAATGCAGAGCTGCTTTCTGTGATAAACTGCAGTCCCTCCAGCTCTGTTAGGTGTCTAAAATGGCACTGTGGGACTGGAACAGTGGTAAATACATTCACCTTTCTCTTTCTTTTGGGTTGGGCACTATTATTGCCCAACTTGAGTAGATCACAGAATCTGTTATAACTATTATCTCTTGAACAGGCTTTTCTTCATCCTTTTTTAAAAAGCATGCAAATGTTCATCTCAGTCTGCCTGTAAAATGTTTCAATCTTTCAGAAATTACCAGCAAGTTCACACAAGAGAATTTCTTATGTCTGCTGGGGTAATGGTCACCTTTAAAAAGTGACTTCATTTTTCTTGCAGTTAGTTTAAAGCTGTCTTCATTTTAATTATGTTCCCTCTTGTTCTTAAGCACAAATGCAGCTGCAGTTCCCAGCAATTACTTTTTTGTGAAGAAGAGCAGTAAGAAAATGTGAGATGTGAGGGATGTACAGCATTAAGGCAGTCTTGATATTATAGCAAAGCCTTTAAAGCACTGCAGGACTCATCAAGTCCATCTTATTAGCTCATTTTTAGTTATTAGATTAGCTTGCATTTCTGAATTGAGCCTAACCCTGTCATATCTTATTCTCGTTCCTTGAGCAAATTGATTTTGATCTGTATTTTACCTTTCTATTGCAAATCACTCATGTCTCCCTGTTTAAATGCTTAACGAAATTTGGTACAGTTCTAACTTGATTGGCATCTACTCCTATTTCAGTAATAATTTGTTCATTTCTGCTTTGCTCATGATCCCCGGCTCTCTTTATTTAATAATATGCTCTGTCACAAAGTTTTGGCATTTGGATTATTTGTTCCAATGGTGTGTGGAGAGAGCATGAATGCTGTAAAGTCCTGCGTGATGTGATGCACATCTTGCTCTTCTAGTTCTTTGAATTTCCTTCAACTTCTGTTGCTGTGCTTCTGAGAATTTATTTTGCTCTTTTTCTGAGGTGAAAAGAGAAATGATGGAGACCTTTCAATCTGTGTTTTCAGGGTATTACTGGTCAGGTTACCATCCCCTGGCTGATTTTGTAGCACTCAGTCATGTGGGTTACTTGAACGTTTCCAACCACCTTGCAGTGAAACAGTGAAAGCAAAAGTTTATAACTAGTTACTTCTATCAAAGCAGAAATGAAAAATGTTCTTTTCTTTGTTTGTCTCTTTGTGTTTGTTTTTTTTTTCCCCCGTCCCCTCTTTCATGCAGTGGTAGTCATAATACAGTTGAAAAGTTTGGGTTTCTTTCTTTCCCAGGTATTTAATTTACCTTCTTCCATAGCAAGGAATTAGAGTTGCTAGACAGGCTTGCTGTTATTGATGGCCCCTCCAAAAGAAAGCTAATAAATTGCTTTTTCATTAGAAATGCACTTCTGTGTGCCACCATTTGAAGTCTTTTACATAGGAAATGCTTCCAGCAATGTAGGTTACAATTGAGAATGATTCAGTTTTTAATAATTGTTGCAAAAGTTGGGTCTAATCTTCTGCATAGCACAGGGCATGTAAAACCTTGCTCTATGTTGAGCACAAAATCTCAGTCTGGATAGAAGCAAATTTTATGCTGATATCACAAGATGAAATCTTGCCACTTTTTTCTGTGATTTTCAGTGGGTTTTTTGTTATGAAAAGCCCAGCCCAACAGGGCATTCATTAAATGGCATTTATAGTGTTTCTACACAAAAGGAACACTATAACTGTCTTCTTACTCTGACCTTGACCAAATCCCAGATCTTCCTCACTTATATTTCACAGAAATTAAACGCTCAAATCCCTGGGTTTTTTTTTTTTCCAAATACACCTATTCTTTATCAGTGAGGGTTGCTGTGTGCTGTCATTCTAATGTTTGTCATCTGTGCTGCATTGCCAGGGTCAGCAATGAAACATGATTATCTTGGGATCCAATGAAATTGTTTCCTGCCTCCTGTAATTCTCACAGTAGCTCAGTCATTTGACCTTTTCACCCATTGGGACTAGCCTCATAATAAATATACTGCCACAACAGCAGAGCTATCTCGATTGTTTGCTGTATTTCCAAGAAGTCAGATATTTTAAACACTTGAACATTTTGCTCTTCTTTTAATCCCCTGAATTGATGGAGTTTTTTTGAGCACAGCCTACTAAACCCAGTACATGTTCAGTTTCAATCTTAGTATCAACATGACTGTTAGAGCTGTAAATTGTTGCATGCTAGGTATTATCTGGAAGAATTTTTGAAGACAGGAATTCAACTATCTTCTGTTATACTACATGATTATTTCTTTTTTTGGCCCATTTTCCATTATCTTTATCATATCTCTGTCATTGGAGTATGTGGTGGGCTTTACCCTAGACATGGCTGTGATGAGGTTCAGGATCTTTGATTTCTCTGTCCTTTATGACTGTTTCTGTAATGTCTCTGGGCTCAGTTTCATCACATCCTCTGTTTCTCAGCTATGAGATGACAATGCTGGCCCAGCTGAGCTTTAACGTGCTCCTACCAAATAGAACTGCATGATTTACTTTGAGTATGTTAGTAAAAATTAATTGAGTAAGCCTGAAAAAACCCTTATGAGCTGCTATTTTCAAAGGAGTTTTAGAGTTTTGGAGAATCTTCTAAATAAAAAAAAAGATAGTTACCAGAAGTTGGTAAAAAGAACTCTTTAACACCAATGTAGCATTAAGAAGCAGGAATTCTTTATTCAATGCTGGATGCATGAGGGGATATTTCCTCTGTAATACTGTGCATGCTGAGGACAGAACAGGCTCCTGTTCCTGTACTGTTTTTTACATACAGGTTTTCCGAGAAGAAACATTCCTATGACAACCATTTCCCCAGAGTCATTAGCATATATTTCCTCCCACAATACATGTGTTCCCTTTTCCCAGGGATCCCTCCAGTGGTTCCTGGTGGCTGGTGACCCTGAATTTATACTTTGACAGCCCCATGAACTCAGTACTGCTTTCCAAATTAGGAGAAAAGCTGGCATAACTGGTGTAGTTCATTAATTTGTGGGTCCTTAGATCAATGAAGTATAGCTTTACTCCTTTCCTTGGTCAATGTTTGTCATAGTTTTGATTGTATGGTTCCATAGGCTAATGATTTTGCAAAATGGTTGCTGTATTAGCCCCCTAGATGCAAACATTTCTGCAATACATCAATCTCCGTCTCAGAGTGTTCTGAAATCACCAACACTGCTGTGCAACTAGGTGTATGTGCATGTAAGTACACAGCACGGTCTTTGTGCTACTTCTGTCTTAACTAGCAGAGTCATGATGTGTTCAGTTAATTTTTTAAAATTCTATCCTGATTTCTTTTCAGACATTTAGCACTGCAAGTCTGAGTTCTCCCTATTGACAGCCTTTTCAATTTGCATTCGGGCAGAAATGTATGGTAACCTTACACTAGGAATTTATGAAAGAGTTCATTCCATTCTTTTTTCTCTGATTTGTCCTAAGCTGTGCTGAGTGAATTTTGACTCAAGTGTCATCTGCACAGATTTTATATGAAGTTACCACTGTTTTTAGAAGCGTGGCTTAAAGATTCCCGATGGTAATGGTTGTTGCAACTGTATTTTGACTCAAGAGAGTATCTATGAATCCATTGCAAAAGAAATATGTTGTTTGATGACACTGTATTTTCACTTACTGCTTCTTTTTCTAATGATCTGTGTTCCCTACAAATTAACTCAGGCATGCTGCAGTTCAGAGGTTCAACTTTAAGACAAACAGAAAAGAAACCATCAAATCTCTCAGGAATTGCCTCAAAGTGGGAGGCAACAGGGAGCTCTTTGTCCCCCTCAAATGTAAAATTCTTCAATTAACTGACATATCTTTGCAATGTGGATTTCTCTGGCACTCTCAAAAGGCTCTTTGTAAAGCAATGAATTGAAAATGAGCATTGCTATAGCAAAGCTGCATCCCTGTCAGGTGTCGTGTTGTAATAGTATTTTTTCATCTAAAGAACCATCAAATATGATACACTGGAAATTGCAAATGTAGATTAGCAATGCTTTTTCAGTAATGCAAGTGTTTCTTAACACAGAGTATGAGAGGCTAACAATAAATGGTAATTGCTGACAGCTTGTTTTGCACTGAGATGATCCAGGTAAGAAATACAAACAGCCATTGGGTATCTAAGTTATCCAATGGGAATTATAGTGGGTGGTACCAATCTTGCATCCCTCCTATTGCTGGGACCGTGCCTGCTGTGGCATTGGGGTGAGCCCAGGTTGGCAAGAGCATCCTGTGTCCCTTCCATCCATGGTGACTGTCATCAGCCTTTCTGTTCACCTGGAATGAATCAGATGTCTGACTTCTACCTACCTGCACTCCTTTTTTTTTTTTTTTTTTTTTTTTTTTTTTTTTTTTTTTTTTTTTTTTTTTTTACAGATTTCTTTCTTCCTCTCAAGAACTATATACATTCAAGAACTTATACATTCTTTCTCCCAAGACCTAAGACATGCATATGTGCACAGGTGGTCACATCAGGAGTGTTTGTGTGATATGGGACAGGGGACATCGGGTCCTTAGCATGTGTCTTACTGACTGGTAATGACAAACTGGTTTTGTGCCTTAGGAGTGGATGGTGGGTTTGATATTGTGCATCATATTTCATGTCATTCCTCCAGAAGAGTGAATTTCACAGTTGTCTTTATCTGGATGTTTTATGGCTCCACTCCTGTTCTTGGTTATCTTAACACCTTATCTTTGTGTCAGCTTGTTCTTCCTTTTCTTTTACTTGAAATCACATCTATGATACTGTAGCAAATAGCTGCTGACGTTCCTTTTAACCCCTGTTCTGCTGTTTCCTGTTGTGTGCGTGTGAGCACATGTGCAGACATACAAATGGTTTTTTTGTACTTCACTGGCCCTGATGTTAATTGTTTTGCTTTAAGGCTCTTTAGAAAAGCAGGAAATCATGCACCTTCACTTGTAGGAAGCGTTGATATTTGCATTCTCCTGTTGCAGTTGTGCAAGTGGCCATCAACATGTGCTGCGGTGCGTTCTGTGGCAGTTTGCTAAGTATTGAGTTCAGAGGTGTGTGAAAGCTTCCTTTCTGAAAAAGAAAGAAAGGGACAGCTCCTGCCTCCGGCGCCAGGGCAGATTTATCCAGCCAGCTAAGCACTCCCTGGCTGGCTGCTGACTGAGGTGTTCTCCTGTCTGTGCTGCTAGTCCTTCGTTCTGCGGGCCGCACTCCCATGGATGACTATCAGGGGAGGAAAGACTTCTCATTTCTTGAAAACTGCTGTTGTGAAAAGCAAGATCCTAGAGGGGAAAATAATGGTGAAGTGGTTTGAAAGCCTCTGTGAAAATAAGATGGTTACTGAGAGAGCTCAGAGTGACAGGTTTTGCTGGTTTTCAAAATTTGTTGTTTAAACTGTAATGTGCTGGCAACTTCCACATAAGCAAATATAGTGAATCAGGAGCCAGAACACATATCACCCAGTATATCACTCAGAAATAAACACCCAAGGGTAAAATCTGGGCTTCACTGAAGCCAGTGAAATCTCTGGTTACTCTTTCAGTAGAACTAGATAAGTCATGGATGTTCAATTTGCATAGGCTTCTGCAGTTATCTCACATTTGGGAAAATAGGTCACCCTGAGATACAGCTGCTGACAAAGCAAAAGCATATTATCCTCTTAAACTCGTTATCCTTTGCAAATTGCTTACTGGGAGACGATATATTTCACAAATGGGAGTTTTTATCATCAGGCAATATTATGTATTTGACACTGCCAGGGAACAGGGCTGGGAACTAAAGGTTTTGGTTGAGCTAAGACAGGTCCATCCTATAAACATGCCTGTAACTTTGGATGTTGCCTCTGATTCCTGCTCTCATTGTTTGGTGTGTGGTTTTCAAATCCCATCCTCTTGCAGCTGAGTTCCTCTGTTTTCATGCAGGAAAAAGCAAGTAGTGGAGGGAGAGCTGAGCCCTTGGGCAAAAGCATTGGTTGGCTGGACACATGGCTTGGGTTGCAGAGGTCTTGCTTGTAAAGCCAAATCTTTGTTGCACTACTGCCTTTTGCTTTTTTTGGGGTGACAAATGGGATCAGTCTGGAGCCCTGCTGCAGTTGGACATGTAGGTATATAAATGCACAGCATGGGGCATGCTCTGCCTTCTTCAGTTTATGGCTGGGTTGGCTTGAGACAGATGTGTGGATGCAGCAGTGCTTGGAGGGGTGCCAGGCCATCTACCTCCTCACGCAACCTCCTGTGTCAGTCACGTCCCGCTCTCCTCCTGAGCAGATCTTCTGGCCAGCAGGGTACAACAAGTTCCTTTATTGCTGTCTCAACTTTGGTTGGATAAATGGACAGGGTTTTTTGAATTGGGTGTTTTGTTTGTTTGTTTGGTGTTCTTTTCTTAGCCCCCGTGAAATGAATTAAAGTGCTTTGGGGATTACAGTGGGACAGTTTATGCAATCCCAATCTTCAAGTCTCACTTTTTTGGGGTGTTGAGTAGGCAAGCAGTTGTTGCTGTAACATGATTATCAGTACTGCCATATACCTTGAAATCTCATTTTCTCTGGAGACATGAGATTACCCAGCACTTGCAGTGAGTACCCAGCTGCAGGAGCATTCTGTGAAACAGTTGTGTGCACTCCATTGATCAACGCCAGTGGAAGCATAAGGTTCCCCATGGTGAATCTGTGGCTGGCAGCACTCTAATTAAACCTTCCTTTGAAACTAAGTGAGAGGTCTGTAATTTTGACCTCTTGCTCTGAAGGGCATGCTTTTATTTAGAGATTTTTCCAACTTAACTTTTTAGGAGTTTCTAAAATGCCTGAAATCTCTGGATAATCTTTTTCCTTTCAAATGTTTGATTAAAAGAATTATTGTTCTAAAAGTTAACGTATGCCTCCTGCCAGCTTATACTCCACCTCCAGGGACTGGAATGTGGAGCTCTTTCCCTGAATTCCATTGTCCAAGGCACTTGCTAAGCACAACTCTGGTCTCCACATGCTGACATTAAACGAGTCATGTGTGATCACAAGGGGAGAGTTTATTCTTACTAGTCACCTATGGAGTAATCAGAACTGCTGTGCTGGCAATTTACAGAAAGAACTGCAGAGAACAGGAGTGTAAGTGTAGGCAGGCAAATTGAGGCTTTAAATTTAATGAGCATGATTACTTTAGTAGGATATACAGAAAACACGCATTCTTTAAGTATAGTTGTTAATGAAATTCTTCCTTTGGAAGACCTTTTTCTGCCCTGCCTGCTATAGGCCCAAGGCTCATTTTGCCTGGTTACTATGAATTTGGCTTAGACTGAGCCTTGCTCTCAGGGTCAGATGTGTATGACTGCTGCAATAGAATGGGTTGAGAGTGCTAGTGGCACAAATAGGTAAAACTCCAGGTCCCTTTGTGATCTTGGCATGAAAACTTTGTCTCTATATGCTCCATTTAAATAATAAAATTTGTTTATTACAGTAAAACCACATTGGCCCTGCTTTTGGTCATCTTCAGTTTTAGGCTAGTGTTGAAGATGCCTAAGAAAATGGCCAGCCATGAGTCATGGCTCTTTCAGCTGCATGGTCTGTGAGAAGTGTAGTGCCTACCAGTCCTTTCAGCAGAGAGAGCTGCTCCCTGAATCATAATGGAATTTTTTTTGCAAGAGGCTCCTGAAGATGATCTTGTCCATCACCTGACCAAAATTCCAAGTTCAGTGTTGTTCGGGGTCTTGTCCTAGATGAGTTTTGAAAGCCTCCAACGATGGAGGGTACACAGCCAGTCTGGGCACCTCTTTTGCTGCCACGCCACTCTCAGGGTGCATTTTGCTTTGTTTTGTTTGAATTTCCTTGGTTACAAGTTGTGACCTTGTATCTTTCCCCGTTCTTGTGCACTGCTGAGAAGGGTTTGGCTCTCTATCCCTGTGCAGTCAAGAGCTGAATGCAAGCTGGTCTCCCTTTTCTTAATCTATTCTACTTGTGCTGAACAAAAAAACAAACAAACCAAAAAACAACCAGTTCCTTTTTCTCTTCTCTAGGGAACCTTTCAGATACCCTTGAAATTCACTTTGTTTTCCTGATTTCTTCTCTTCCAGGGCTGCTTGTTTCATTGGGCTATTATGACAATGGGCCCTAAATACCACCCCCTCTCTATTCTTTAATTTATTTTACAAAAACTACAGAAATCAGCCTCTTCAGGTGTTCATGACTGTAGTCAGTTCTCTTCCCATCTACTTGGTGACTCACTGAGATGGGCAAGCTGTAAGGGCCTGTTTTCAAAAAGATTGGCAAACACAAAGAAGAGCAGAACAGTCTTTGTGCTTGTCTCTAAATGTCACTTCAAGGATAATATAGGGCTGTTTTGATTGTCTAAGGCCTTTCCTGTGGGTTTCAAAAATACCTTAAAGGAGATGGGGCTCTTTGTCCTCTGTGAAAATGTGGAGAGTGGAAATATCCATTGTAGCTTCTAATTTATTTTGTTTGAATGGCAAAGAATTTTTCTGAGCATAAGCTTCTGCCTGAGACTGACATTTTATGGTGCTTTGAAGACAAGATGGTAACTATATGACTTGTTTTCTTATTCAATGACAGGAGCTTCCTGTTCTTTGAGAAACAAATCCTTAATTTTTCTGCTTAGCAAAAATACCCAATACTCAGAATGCAGTTTTGATATCTAGGGGTTTTTAAAGTAGATTTATAAAATGGTTTGGTTTGGAAGGGACTTTATTTTCTTTTTAATTAACAGAAAACAGTAAGAAATATTAAAAGAAAAGGATCCAAATAAAGTAGATGTTCTGTGGCTTCCAGGATATACGTAAATACAGCTAAGTGTTTTGCAGCAGAAGAATACTATTTCTTTCCAAATGTGACAGCAAATCCCAGAAACCCTCATAAAGTGAGGCCCAGCTAATTTAAAGCTTTCAGGTGATTCACTCAGCAACTGGGTTGTTTTCATTATTCACTACCAGTATGACTTTGCTTAGACCACTCCTAAAATGCTCTATAAATGTGCTCTGGCTATGGAATGTGAGTTTATATATGAAGGGCTAATGTGAAATAACTAGAATGTCCCAGCAGGCTGGCAGCTCCTAAAGAACTGGATTTTGGCATTAACTCTTTTCTGCTTTATTCAAGCAAGGGCAAGAGATAGAATTGCAATTATTTCAGCCATTGCATATTCAGAAAAAAAGAAGAAAATCGGTTAGGAAAAAAAGGAAATTTATGGTTTCATGAAAATGGGATTTTGGTGCTCAGTGCAAATGTAATAGTGTCTCCATGGAAGGCTGGTTTCATCTCTGCATTCAGGCACATTTTGTTTTAAAATAATTTAATATCTCCTACAGTCTTATGTGCTTGTTCTGGTAATGCTTCTATTGGTTTTAATTAAAATTTTCTAATAGCTGGATGCTAGTCTGATAGTAATTTGTGCAAAATTGTAAGCCATCTTATGTTTCATTAACAAGATATGAATTATTTTATTTATAGAAATAATTTAGTTATTTGCCATAGGAATTTTGAACAGAGCTGCTTTAAAATTACCAGCATGAAACTAATTTGTTTTGTTGTAGATAATTGGTGGTCTTTGTTACAAGCTTCCCCCTTCATGTGTTGTCTGTGCCTGGAGGGAATGCTCAAGGCTGGGAAATTGAAATCCCCATCTAGAGTGCAGTTAAAGGCAATTAAATGGAAATTCTTATTCACTCCCCCTTTTGCTGGATTGCAGATAAACAATGAACGTTGGCATTGAATGTTCATTTTCATTGTAGTGCTTTCTTCTTTTCTATAAATATTTTCTAACCATCACATTTAGGAGTGGTTTTGTTCTTTATTTATAAAAAGGCAGAGTGTTTGCCTGAGGCCTCACACATATTGATGGAAATCAGCACAGTGTGTACTGGGACTGCAGAGGCATGGCTGTGTCTGTAGCTGAGCTGAATATAAATTTCTCAGTGTTTTCTGAAGGCTTTGTTGATTAGCATCTGATATATGAATTTCAAGAGGACTGTAGATACTGAAGGGATCCACTGAGAACAAACAGAAGCATCTGCGTTGTTCACTCTTTTACCCAAATCGTCCTTGGGGAAAAGCCTCTGAATTGTTGACATTTGTCCTACTGCTCTACATCAGTAAATAGACTCAGGATTAGTTATGTTTGCCATGTATCTGATCTCCTTAGCATTTCTGGCATAGGCAAAACCTCTATCACCTTGGCTTGCAAGTCCCTTTTGCAAGTGAAATCTCTTATGCAGATATTGACTTTTGTGACTTTATCAGTGCAGCAGCATTTGCATTTTTATTGAAGAGACTTGAATTAAGTAATTTGGAAATAAAGCTTAATGCTTTTTGCCCTTAGGTGACAGCTTCTTCAAGTATCCTTTATACATTTCTCAGTTGCCTGTACCATGCTCATAGAATCATTAAAGTTGGAGAAAATCTCTAAGGTAAAATCCAAACTTTGACCAAACACCACCATGTCAACTAAACCACAGCACTGAGTGCCATGTCCAGTTGTTTATTAAACACTTCCAGGGATGGTGATTCCACAGCCTCCCTGGGCAGCCTGTTCCAATGCCTGACCACCCTTTGGACAAATTCTTGATGTTCAATCTGAACCTCCCCTGGCACAGCTTGGGGTGATTTCATCTTGTCCTGTCTTAACTATAGTATCTTTTATTTCAGATCATGAACATCCTTTTCACTCAGCAGCACTCTCCTCTACGCTTTTCAAATGGGAACTTGAGCTTCCTCAGTTATCTGTAGCAAAGCATGAACTGAAAAAACAACCTGTCCTTTAAAGTTTAATTTTCACCATTTTCAAAATAGTTGCATGAGAACAAGTAAGAACACCCCTATTTGTTAGCTTGCTTCATATTGACTGCAAAACATTTAACTTTTTTTTCTGTAAGATGGGGCATATGACATAAAAGGTATGTTGTTACATTAAAAAAAGAAAACTCAAACACAGAAAAATCCTATTTATCTTATGTTCCATAGAGCATAAAACTGATCACTTTGAGTTTGGAAATTCTGAAACTAGCAGTGCTTAGCCAGGTGCTTGGGTCCGATTGAATTTTGATCCATTATCCCATTCCTTTTGACTGGGGAACAGGCTAAGTCTAGGAACCTTGTTTGGTGTTCTGAGCTGAAAGCTAAATTAGTGCTGAGATAGATGCTCAATCTTCTGCCTGGGCAGAGGAGTTCAGTATCCTGCTTTGCTGAACACAGGAGGAATCAGACAATCAGCTGTTTTCAGCTAGCCTGTCAACCCAGAAGTTCATGATCTAGTTTTCTTGCCTATAAGCCCATGCTGATTCAGGCTGTGTTCTCAATCTGTTTTTGAGTTTTCAATCTGCTTCCCTGCATGTGCTGTCCATCTCACATGCACTATCCACACAATGCCTATTAATTTTTTTCTTCTGTCATCATTAAGCGTGCATCTGCCTGTTTTGATTGCAGTATGCCAAGTATTTACATTTGAAGGCTTTAATCACTTCAGTATTGGCTTCCAAAAGGAAACTATTGACCTGTCTCAGCCATCTTAAATGAACATGAGAAGGTCATTCCAGCTGATAAAGATTTAGTGTACATTATGACAAAATTTAGAGGCCTAAAACTTGGGAAAGATTTAGGAAAGCAGGTATAACATGACTAAAACCCATCAGTCACCTCTGCTAGGGTGTTTTTTGGTGTAGCACTGCTGAGAAACAAGTTGGATTTAGATCGGTGCCACATCACACCTTATGGAGGAAGCAATTTTTGTACCAACTGAGTTTGAGGGAAGGAGCAGAGCCTGCTCAGATGTTGCTCCTCTGCTCAGCCTTCCCTAGAGGGGATTTTCTCACAGACCTTTGTCTAACACTGATTGCTCCTCAGAATAAATTTTCAAACAACCCTGAGCTTTTGTCAATGAATTAAAAACAAAACAAACGTCAGAAAACAAACAAAAAGTATATGTAGTAAACTTTTTTAAAAAGTCTTATCTGAGAGACACAGAATTGCAAGTGACTAAAGGAATATTCAGTGATAAATGGGCATTCAAGCTGTGCAACAAATAAGGTCTGTTCCTAGCATTAACCCTTAGCATCCTGAGCAGAGATTTCCATCTGTGATGCCATACTGACACTTGACTAGGAAATATGCTACCCTCTTGGAGAATCCCGGCTGTTTTTTCCCTGCTTTTGTGCTGTGAATGTGGAGGTAACTAATGGATAATACATTCTGCTTTGCAGCAAGTTAGCAGCTCAAATAGGTAATCATTTGAACAAGTTCAATGCTGTTGCATTATGCATCAGAAAAAAAACTACATTCGGTGTCAAAGCTATAAAGGTAGGCTGCCTGCTTGTCCTGGCAGCAGTCAGGTCATGTTTATTGCTTATTTATCATTCCAGAGTAGAAGAATGAATTTCTGTGAAGCATTTCAAAATTCCAGCCCCAGGTGGTCATTAGTAAAAATAAAAATGAAATTCAGGAATAGCAGCCTTCATTACTTATTTATGTTTTAAACTGACCTTTTGGATGTGTGCAGCTTTCTACACCTAAATTGGAAATCTAGCTTCCCTTTTTCTTCTTTCTTGAAGGGCTAAATATAATTTTTGTTTTAGACATCATTTTATGTCACTGCACATTAGCTTTCTGCTGCTGTTTATATTTATCTTATAAATATGACATGTCTGGAGCAGTCATTTTTCTATTGTTCTTTTGCAAATCTGTGCCCATTTTGTTCACAGCATTATTTCTGTCATGCTTGTTTACTTCTGACACTAGTATTTCCATCTGGGGTTACTTAAAGTTCAAAGGTAAATGTGGTTTTCCTCCAAAGTTACCCCTTTCTGCATGATCAAATTGACTTCTTGCTTTTGTGCACCCACTTTTACCATCCTTTATCATGACCTCAGTTAGTGATCACTATTTTGTTGTTCTCAAAATTCAGATTTTATGATGCCTTTGAAAAATCACGGTAGTGTTACAATTCTGAGGTTTCAGGGGATACATATATATATATATATATATACATAGTTTAATGGTGTCTTGTTACTCGAGTTTTATGACCCAATTTATAAAAAAAAGTATCTTCTAACTCAATCAAGAGCATCCTTTCAAACAAAATCTTGAAAGAAGTGGTGGGACCAATGTAAGGTGAAAATCTGACTGCTCTCTGTTAGGACAGTCTTGGTTGAAGCAGTAAACTTGCCTCTGTAGCTGATTTAAGCTATTGTATCTACTCAGGGAGGGGATTTCTCAAGGAAACAGAAGCCCTGAAGGGCTGCACAGCCCCTTCCGAGTTCAAACTTGAAGCTGGAAGATGTCAGGAAAGCCCCACACTGTGATTAGTGAAACTAAGAGCCAGCAAGGGACCAATAGAGCTTTCTAAGTGTTTTTAATGAGAAGTCCCACCAAGCAGCACCATGCTGCACAGAACAGGGGTAATTAACTGATACTGTAATGAACTGATCTGCACAGTGTAGTACAGCACCTACTCAGAATACTTCTATGAAAATACCAAGATCTTATTCAATGCTGAATGCAGGAACATCTGCTTTGTTTTTGCACAGTTCTTCCTCTCCCTCAGTGCCATGTCACAGGAAAGCTGTTTCTCCACTCAGGCTTCCGTGGCAGGCTGGTATTCTCTCATTTACAATACCCTAAGATCTGTTCAGCAAACCAGTTTGTACCAACACATGACCCAAATGCAAGTGAAATTCCTTTGACTTGCAGTCCAGGTCATCACCTTCTCATGTGAGCACAGACACTTGAAATATTTCATATCATAGCAAGGCTACAAGGTGTGGTAGATAAGTAAATGTAGTAAGCAAATTATTAAACATAAAATCAAAATAGAACAAATATTTGGCTACCAGCTGAATAGTATTGATATGTGGTTTAATTTAAAAGTTTAATTTAAAATCAACCTCATGGAAAACTTTAGATGGACATGTCTGGAAAGTTTAAACTTTTTGATGTTCTGTACAGGCAATGAAATAGAGAAGCAGAACTTTTTGCTCACTTATAATTAAATGATATTTCATTTTCATCTCCTTGTTACATTGATCTGCATAATTGCCATCAATGTCAAAAGTGAACTATGCTTGCTTGCTTTACTTCCCCTGATTTTTAACATCTTGATAGCAGTTTAAGAAATAAATGAAATATTGTGATATGGATGAGTTGGCTATCAAAGAAATGAGGAAGAAATTCTTTACTATACAGGTGATTTAGCACTAGGACAGATTGCTCAGAGTTTAGGGAGCCTCCCTCACTGGAGCTGTTCAAGAACTGTCAGGATGCAATCCTGTGCCCTGTGCTCAGGGATGACCCTGCTTGAGCAGGGAGGTTGGACCAGATGACACACTGTGATCCCTCCCAACCTGACCCATTCTGTGATACAGTAAAATTCAAATTGGTTTCATAGGAAAAAAGAAGGTTCTATATTTTCTATAATCATGGGTACAAGGAAATGTGGAGTACACAGTAATTTTCATCTATGCTATGCACCCTCCCTGAGATCTATATTCATAGCTGTTGTCAAACATCACACATGCTGAAAATGCACCTCAAAGTACCTGAAGGAAAACCTGATGTGCATCTGGAAGGCTGTCATCACTGTGTACTGTAGTGCTCTGGTAGAGAGGGCTCCAGGTAACATTTATTCATGAGCTTCTCCTTCCCTGCAAGTCCCACCTGCTCTTCTGATGTGTTTTGGTTTTACCCGTGGATAAGTGGCCTTTACTTTTGTCTTGTAGGGTCTTTATTTGACTGATGCTTTTTGCTCAGTCTCAAACTAAGAACAGTGAGCCATTGAATGTAAGTATGTAGGGGAAGATAATTTATTAGCAGAGTTCTCAAAACAGTTGTCTTAGATTCACAGATATCAGTGCTTAAGTTTCATTAAATTGAATTTCTTGTTACTTGGAAAATCCTTTTTGTCAAGTTGCTGGCGCTTGCTATTTCAGTAACTTACAGCTTTTTGAGAAGACAGCTGGGTTAATACATTATTGAATATTTTTAGATCCTTTAATGCTGAGTTCACAGGATTCTCCAAGTGAAATAGAATTAAAAGCTGAGAAGTTTTTGAAGAGAGTTTTACTTTGAAGTTTCTAAGGGGCTGTTTCAGTTCTAGTGCCAGTAGAGGTTAGACCGTGTTCTGAAAGGCTATAAATAGCAGCAGAAAAACAATGGATTTAATTTGGCAAGTCTTGTCTATTGGAAGGCAAAGGAGGCCATAGCTTACAGTGGGTACAAATGTGATGTGGTTTTACAGATCTGGGTAGAAATGAAGCTATTAGGGATAATTTTTCACTGAAATAGCATGTTGCCATGACTCAAGTTTCTCTCATGTATTACGAGAAAAAAATAAAAATTGTGGTCTTTCAGGAGTGTTCACTTTGATTTAAGATACATGACAGAGCTTCTGCCTGTGTTAGGCTAAATATTCTTCACACTAGAAGCCCTCTTTTGTCTTTCTCTAGAATCAGGTCATGTCATTATCAACTAAGTGTCTTTTTTTAAAAGGTAGTACACTCAAATCGGGTTTTGCTTTTATTTTGCTTTATATTTCATTGCTATTTTTCTTTTCTTTTTGTGTCTATTATTTTATAACATTATTTTTATATTATTGTGTTATTGCTGCATTTCCCCCCATTTTCCATAGTTAAATGACATCTCCATCATGTCTACTATCGTGGCTTGTACTTTGCTTTCTTCCAGGTTGCTCCAGAGCTGTCAAAAATAACATCAGAAATTGTCACTGGGAAATACTGTCTTTTTAAACTGATCAGTGTAAGCCAGCAACAAGAAGACAAGCACTGAAATTACCTCAATATTTTAGCACTTCTCAAACAGTTAAATATCCAACAGAAGCAAAAACCACTGAGTATAAATGAAATGAAGGGGCTGACACACTCTGTGTTTAGCATCCCAGAGCTGTAGGGGGCCACTGCTTGGTTCTCAGCTCATTCATTTTTCTTCCAGGTTATAGGAACACTTTTCCATACCAGGAGATGAGCTCCTATAAGAAAAGGTTGTTGGAAATGGAAATTCAGTAAGATTTGTCAGCTATTTATTCTGTTTAAACCAAAACAAACCACGCTTTTTTTTTTTTTTTTGCGGAACCAGAGAAGAAAGGAATCGATGAATTAGGGTTAAACACTGGAACTAATTAATGGTGAATTAGCAGAGCACCATCTTGATCTCAGTGGAGGTCAGCTGGATGGGGGCCATAAATCCGGAGTGCAAATGGGAGCAGCCTCAAGATGCCTCATTTCAGCTCAGTGGGATGGTGGCCCTCAGCTGCTGGGACGGTGTTTCATGGGTCAGAAATGGGATTTGCTGATCTATCCCGTTCCTGCTGGCTGTGCAGCTCCTCAGCACTGTTGATCATTGTTCTGGGGCTTCAGTGGGTTTTCACTGTGCTGTTTTCCCCTTGCAGGCTTTTGGACAGTCCTTCTCTGTTCACCGCAAAGTGGCCGAAGATGGCGAAACGCGGGAGGAGACTCTTCTCCAGGAGTCTGCCTCCAAGGAGGCCTACTACCTTGGCAAGATCTTGGAGATACAGAATGAGCTCAAGCAGAGCAGGGCTGTGGTCACCAACGTTCAGGCAGAGAATGAGAGGCTCACTGCTATTGTCCAAGACTTGAAAGAGGTAAGTGGGGCTGAATTTCCCTAGGGTATCTTGGATAATGTGGCTCTGAGTAAACAAAATATTACAGGAAATGAAAATGCTCACCTCCCATCTGTGATCTCACCAGAAGCACATGGCCTGAGAAAGTAACAATTTAGAAAGGAGAAAATCTAACTTCTGTTGTTTTTAAACACCACCACCACAGTACAAATATAATAAAACCCAGTTCAAGAAGCTGTAACTTCCTAAGCACCCTTAGCATTTTGCTTTGTATTTTATAGTACTGAATTTTACATAAACATATTTTCTGCACACTTCATGCAACTCTTATCTTTCTCAGCATTTACATTTTCAGGTGTTCTGGACTGCCTAGAATTAAATTAAGCTTTTGCTGGTTTTCTTCTATTGTAAAGCAAAATTAAAATACATGCTCATGTTTAGAAAACAGGTAACAGCAAGGAAGTCAGATATATTTATTGACCATATGAGACATTGGATAATTTTGATGGTGAATTCAGTAATATTAAATAACTTGCCTTTTTTCCTCTTGGAATCTGGAAGTTATGGAGTGTAGCAGAACAACTACTTGCAGGGGGAGGCAGCATTTGGAAATGAGCCCACATTTTCCCTGCATTCCCTGGGAATACTTACATATGGGGATTCTCCCCACTGTCCAGCTGCTGAATGAGATATTTCTTATGTGATTCTGGAAAGTGATTACTTAATGCATTAATTCTTTAATGTTAACAGTTACCATGTTTTCTGTAGCTGAATGGAATGGTATCCTTTTAGGCTACAGAAAGCCCTGGAACAGGGTATCCCTGGAACTGAGGGCTTTGCTCCCACTGAACATTCTTATTTAATGGTTGTGCTGCACTTGTCCATAATACAGATCAGCTTTGAGGGAGAAGTACACATATGCCAGTTGTTCACATATTCCAATTAAAATATGTGATTGCAATTGCTGTTGTAGTGGCTAACACAAGAAAATCAAATATATTTTTAGTTCTTTTTGGTCTACTTGTCTTAGAATCCTGTCCTAAAATCTTCTTGGTGACAGACACCTAGCTGCTGACATGCCTACCTGTTTGGTCTAGCTCACAGATCCTGATGGCTTGGGGTTCAGACACAAATGAACAACTAAGAGAAAATACACATTTGGCTTTTTACTCCATTCTTTTCCTCTGGGGTCTCGTCGGGATTCCTTCAAATGCAAATCTCCCTTGCATTTTCTCTCATGGTTATCGATCTGCAATTTGTTCAGGAGGCAGTTTCAGTACCTGTCTTCCCTGGAATATTGATTGTCCTCATTTCCTTGGAGATAACAGTAACCCCTAGTGTGAAGCTAGCTGCAATTATTTCCTGCTCTAATGCTAGACAGAAACAAGCCATAGCAGTTAATTAAAGTGCAATAAAGGAATTTACTTGAATAAAAATAAGGCTGATAAACTGATTGCTATTATGAAGATGATGTTGTACCCCAAGTATCAAGTCCTTGACTATGTTGAACTTTTATTTTGTGTCAGTACAATCACAGTACTTAACCATAAATGGGGATTAGTGCAGTCAGTTCATTACACCACGAGCTATTATGATTAATTACTTGAATAATAATAATAAGAGACAGAGGGAGATTGACACCTACTTCAGGCTCTTTGTGGTCTTTTCACACTGAATTACGCTGGTATTTCACCCTGTGCTCAGAGGAGTCTCACTCTTGTGCCCAGCCTGGTATCCCTTGGTCCTATGGCTGTGATGTCCAAGTGCCTCCTGAAAGGACATGACCTTCTCCTGTAAGTGTTGATGAATTTTGTCTGCTTGGTTCTGCCTCTTGCAAGTAGGGAAAAGCAGACTAAGCTTAGTCCAAATCTTGACAGATAAAAATGTGAGGAAAATACATATGAAGTGTCTGGTATGTTTTGGGGTAAAGCCAGAATTAGATGCTGCTGTGGGTGGATTGCTACAATGAGGAAGCAATTTGTCTCTTTAGGCTGTAAATCTGGAAATCTAATTAGAGAAAATAATGGAAGAAAAAGATCATCTTCGTGTGGGTTTTGTACTGAGTGATGCAAAGATAGATGGGTAGGTTCTGGACATCAACTATCTGATTGTATCCTGTCTTTTCCCCTCCCTACTACTACTACCTTTTTGCCTCAAGAAAAACATGCTTTATAGCTGTTTTTTAGGCCTTAATAAGACATTTTCTAAACTAAACAAACAAAAAATCATTCCTTTCACCTTCAGTCTTAATACAGTGGTTTGAATAACTGCTGTGTGGTTCTGGAAATAGTGTTTTTGCATGGATGACACAAATGTGGGGTGGTTTCTCCATGCACTCATCCACTTAGGATACTGAAGACTGATAGGTAGGTTTTCCTAAAATGACCCCTGTTATTGTTATCACATTCCTAAGTAATATACTCAAATGCTTCTCCACTTTCCAGCCTGTTGTGGGAGTTATCTGATTAATTCATTCTGCTCTCTGAGTTTGCACAGAAATCCATAGTCATATGAATGTGTATGAGCCTTTTATGAACCATCAGAATACACTCACATGAATGCTGATGACTTTTAGCAATCCTGGGAATTCCGTAGCCCTGGAGTTTAAATATTCATACATTTTAGCAGGTATCTGCCTTACAGTCACAGCTGATGTCTGCAGGGCAGCTTGACCTGAATCTCCCTTGCTGTAAATGGGAATGTATCAGGCTCAGGTCTCTGGAGAATTATGCACCACAGACTGCAAAATAAGCAAACTGATTTCAGTACACATACCTTGAAAAAGATGGTTTTTTAAGAACTTGATAGTGTCCTTCACTCTGATGGGGAGTAATGAACCAGGAATCTCTGTATATAGGTAGCTTTCTACTCCATGTTAAAATGATTAAAGGAGTAAAACACCACCAGCTTTATTTTTGGTGTAATAAAAACCCCTAGAGTGTTTGATAAGAATCTTATTAACTATCACCTAAGTAAATAAAATATGCATTTTGGAAAGGTGGTAGTTTGTTTTTTTTTTTCTCCCACCAAGACCTCAGATAGGGCATGTAGGCTGTTTAATTTGAACCAGAACTATGCGGATTTTAAAACTGAGGGCAGAGAGATAATCTTTTAGCAGTCAGAGAATAGATTTATGAAATCTTCATGTTAGGCATCACACAGTTTATGGTGGTGGCCTCTCTATATGGAGAGATCATTATGGTTATTAGATCATGTAGCTTTCTCTAACTGTATAAATTGCCCTCATTTATTATAAATGTTTAAAAAGTACTTTTCTTTAAAAAAAAGCTTTTTAGAATACAATCTTTTATCCTTTTCTAGTTTGCTTGAGTCTGGTTTTTTTTTCCTATTTAAAAGCATTGTTCACTTATAGTTGGGAGATGAGTAACTTTTTTCCATTTGTGCCAATAAAAACACCTCTTCTTATAATAACCATAGGTATTTTATTGGTGTATAGAGATGAAATCCCAACCTTGAAAAGCTGATAACTGGCAGTGGTGATCATGAAAGCCCAGATGACCCAGCTGAGGAGCTGGAGAAAATTCTCCACACCCATAGACAGGAAGTCTCCATATAGAGGTGATGTCTGTATATCCTCCTCCATCATGGGAAGGCAGAATACCCTAGAGCTGGGCATCTGACCCAAAACAGGTGGCAGCTGGAGGGGAAAGAGAATGAGGCAAAGGTGAACCAGGTGAGACTGTAGAAAATGGAGATGAAGAGTGGTGGTACAGCTCAAGACTTGTAGGTGTTATGAGACTGGGCTGATGAGTTTTTTGGGGTGGGTAGGTGAATGTCTTGGTGTCTGAAGGGGCTGGCAGGTATGGATCAGCTCTTTCTTCCCATTAAGACTAGTGAAAAGGAGAAAGCCAGGAGGAAAGGATTAAAACTCATAGGCTCTCTACTAAAAGCCACTGCAGCAGCTGCAGGGATTGCAGAAAGGAATGGGCACCTGGGTACCTGCAGCCTGTGAGATAACAGATGAACAGGGAGGTTATGTGATGACAATATTAATGGGCCACAGAAACAGCACACACTTGGGTTTCTGGAGGGCAAAAACAGGAATGAGGGCAGTGGAAGAGTGGGTGGAGAGAAAAATAGACATTTGTGATGTATTATTTGCTGAAAGCAGGTGGAAAAAATGTCTAAGGTGAAATTATCCTGCCCTGCTGCCCTTGGAATCAATAGCTAAACACTTATTCACTTCAGCAGTACAAAAATTTTGTCCTTCATGCTAATCAGAAAATGATTAGCATGGCAGCCTGGATGTTTTTGAGGGCAACTAATGTTTGAAAACAGAAAAATTTACAGTCATTGTCCTCAAGTTGACTTTCATCTAAAAAATTATATATTAAGAACTGGACTTTCTATATTAAATGTAGCTTCAATCAAAATTTGCTGTTTCCTATTTGGAAATCATATTTTTTCAATCTGAAAAGTTAGGACTTTTTCTCTTCTGCAGTTTTGAGTAAAACCTTTAAATGTGAACATATGTAGTCAATACCCTGTTGTGGTGTAACCAGGGCAAACACACCAATTTCAGTTTCTTGTTTTGCTGCTCCAGGTTTAGGTTTGGGTAGATAGTGCATCCTATATGATGTAGGATGTCCTTAGATCCTTTGTACACTGAAGTGTCATTTACTGCTGGAAGCTTCTTCAGACGTTGTGTGCTTCAATTTCTACCTTTTGTAAAATTTTCTGTCCATCTGAAGCTCTAGCTTGGCCTGAGGTCTGTCACTACCCTGTTGCTGCACGTTGAGCACTGCTGTAGGAGCTTCTGGGATCTTCCAAGGAGAGGTTTCCCAGCTGACCACCTCACCCAGTGATGTCCTCCTGCTCTCTGGTTCTGTGACTCTAGTGAGGCTTGGGGCTCCAGTTTGTTCTCTGTCCTAGGATTTGTGAACTTCTTTCTTTCTCTGAAGAAAGTGCCCTAGCAGTTGGTTGGCAGGCTCTCTGTTCCTTCAGATGAAGCTGTTCCACAGTGTTGGGAGATACTGTTTTGTGGGACTGAGCAAGCTGATGAGAATGACTGTAGCCGAAGGGCTAAACCACTCAGATGGGAACAGGGAGCAAGTTCTAGTTCCTATTTCAATTAATGTTGGATAAGAAATACTTAAACATTATTTGGGTCAGAGAGCAGAACCCCATCCTCTCCTCTGAGAGGTGGCAGCCCTCAGCAAAGGCTGTCTCCATCCCTCAGAGGGAGCATGGTCTGCAGCCTGGCTATCCCATGGCTGGTGGCCTAACTGATGAGCTCTTGGAGGGAGGGGCCTCTGGCTGACTAACTGAGGTGGCTTTTACCAGCTCTGCAATGAAAAAAGACAAACTAAGTCTGGGAGAGGAATCGCTGCTAGGAATTCTGTACTGCAGGAAGCACCTTGTAGCTGCTTGGCTGTAGTGACAAAGCTAGTGAACTCTCTTCACTTTTGTCAGCTTGCTTTTCTAGTAGTTGTCTAATTTCCTTCATACACAGAATAGGGAGCCTGTGATTGTGCCCTGGTGTTTACCCTGGACAGTAAAGTGATTTAAGTGACTGCAGTGTTGACTGTGACCACACAGCATCCTTACATGATTGTACTGTTGTCCCATGCTTTCCAGTGTCTGCATCCACAGCCTTATCCCAGTCAATCTACTCCAGAATGGAAGTTTGCTTTGGCATCTATGCCAGTTAAAGAAAGCTTGCATTATAAATATTTATCTGCTTGCTAATATTAATGTGGCCCTTGCAGCAATGGCTTTGTATTGTGACCTGGACAAGGGGATCAAGTGCACACTCAGGGAGTTTGCAGACAACACCAAGATGGGCAGAAATGTTGATCTTTTGGAGGGCAGGAAGGCTCTGCAGAGGGACAGGCTGGATTGATGGGCTGAGTACAGTGGAATGAGGTTCAACAAGGCAAAGTCCTGAACTTGGGCCACAATAACCCCATGCATCACGACAGACTTGGAAGACAGTGGCTGGAAAGCTGCCTGGTGGAAGAGGACCTGGGGGTGCTGGTTGACAGCAGCTGAACATGAGCCAGCAGTGTCCAGGTGTTCAAGAAGCCCAGTGACTCCTGGCCTGTATCAGCAACAGTGTGGCCAGCAGGACCAGGGCAGTGATGGTCCCTTCGTACTCAGCACTGGTGAGGCCACACCTCAGTTCCTGTGTTCCTGTGTCCAGTTTTGTGACATGAAAGACATGACAAGGACATTGAGGTGCTGGAGCAAGTCCAGAGAAGGGCAATGGATCTGGTGAAGGGTCTGGAGCACAAGTCTTATGAGGAGCAGCTGAGGGAGCTGGGGGTGTTTAGTGTGGAGAAAAGGAGGCTCAGAGGAGCCTTTATCACTCTTTACATCTTCCTTTCAGGAAGCTGTAGTGAGGTGGGGATTGGTCTCTTCTAAGTAACAAGCAGTAGGACAAGAGGAAATAGCCTCAAGCTGTTGCCAGGAGAGTTTAGATTGAAATTTAAGAAAAAATTTCTTCACCACAAGAGTGGTCAAGCATTGGAACAGGCTGCCCAGGGAGGTGGTAGAGTCACCAACCCTGGTGGCATTTAAGACACATAAATATGTTATTTGTGGATGTGATTTAATGGTGCACTGGCCATGCTGGGTTAATGGTTGTACTTGATGATCTTAGAGGTGTTTTCTAACCCAAATGATTCTATGATTTTTTAGAGGGAGAATAATTAAGAAAATACACTGAAGTATTCAATATGGACATTGTTAATGGTGTTTGATCCTAATGGACCTTAATGCAAGCACTGCTTTTTGCAAAGAAGCTGTAGGAGTGAGATGCTGGAGCAGCCCGTGGACATGTGGATGTCAGAGGTGTCTGAGAAACAAAGTGGAGCTGGGTGTGATAGAGAGATGGCAGAGCTGTTCCTCCTGTCAGAAGAGTGCTCACAACTCAATTTAAGGCATTTTTAGCATAATCAGTAGAGCTGACAATATTTACATTCCTTTGGTTTGGAAGTTACTGTCAGCTGGCTAGAACCAGCTCTAAATTAAGCTTATAATATAATATATATGTTATTTTGTGCACTGAGAGGTGTTTTTATTTTCTCTCTCCTTTTCTTTCTCCTTTCCTCTCTTGTTTAGAAAAGCCCACCATAGGGAGATTGTGTCAAACCACCCTCATAAATGTTTCTCTCTCCTTTGCTGATACCGTTAATGGGTGATGGTTTTGCCTTAAGAGGTGCAAAATTTGCTAAAAATACATTGTTTCAGTCTGCTTTCAGGAAAAAATTTAATGGAGCTTAGTCCAAAAGCTTGATAAATGATTTCTTCTCCTCTGTACAAGTACTTTCCCTGTTCACAGGACTTCTGAAAAGAAACAATTATTTTCTTTCTCTCAGAGACAGAAAAATACGGCAAGCTGTGACTTGTAATCCTACCAAATCTTTCTTCATGCTGTGAAATTAATGGGTATACTAATAGACTGATTCTGTCTCTGTGTGAAAGAGCTTTGAGTACAGGCAGCAAGACCACTGTCGACTGCTTCTGAGTGTTCCTATTAACAAAGATTTAATTACAAATCTGCCATTCAACTCCGTCTTCCAACCTAGTTACCACCAAATGCTTTCTTTGGGTTCTTGCTTCACAATTTGGCTGACAAACCACTCAGGGGAATCCAAAGGTGGCTGTGGTAAGATTTACCTTTTTGTTTCCTGAAATGTGGCTTATAACCCTAAATTGCTATAATTATTCATAAGATGGTTGTGTTTCCAAGTTCATACTCCTCATAAGCACCAACTGTAACAGAACAGGAAGGTTAAGAGTTCAGGATAAATACATTTTGGTGTGGCACTGCTTTCTTAGCATAACCAGCTTCTTGTTTTGCTGTTCTTACCCTCCAATATACTTGCAAGCGACCAAAAGCATCTTTGAGTGGTTGTGTTTCCTGTTAATGAGCCCGAACAAGGATTTTGGACACAAATTTGGGATTTGACACATTCTGGACACTGTTTTCTTTGGCAAGGTTCAGGCATTTAGCTGTGCTGGGAATAGCAGAGTCAAACAATGGACACTAGAGAGGTCAAAAAAAGGCCAAGTGGCATAATGGAGCATAACCGAGGGATTGTTGCATAAATACTGAGTGCCTTATTAAAAATACTCAAATTCCCAGCTCCTCCTTTCAGAAAAGGGGCCTCAAATAGAAGTTGAAGGAGGGTGCACTTTCAGCTGCCCTTGGTAATCTTTGGGCAGTAATTAATCAAATCGGGATCTGGCAGTGCTGGGTCTTATGTAAGTTCTTTGAAAGAATGACCCCGTGTTTGTGCCGAGGTGGTGTTTCCAAGCCCTTTGTGTCCCCCTTTGTGCAGGGTATTGAGTGAGCACGTGCTGAGAGGACAGCTCTGGGTGCCAGAGGTATCACCTGGGTTTAAAGAAGAGTGAGGCAAATTTCATGGAGTATTGGGCCGTCAGTACTGCTGATACCTGAAGATTCAGTCCCAGTGTGCAGGGCTGGTAGGGGGTGCCAGGGAAAGCATCTTCATATAATATCCCTATTTCTCAGGTATCACACACCAGGGGCTGCTTGCATGTTGGGCTAGCAGCTTTCTGAACTTGTCAAAACATTATTTTGTTTTTCCTTGTAGCCTCTATGTTTTCAAGATGCATAACTTTTCTGCCTTGCTTTTATTTCTGGATGAGGAAGCCCTCTTAAGAACTTCTTGTGCTGACTCATTCTTTTCAGTATTAATTTGCTGGTTAAAAATAACTTGGGCTTTTGTCTCTTCAAGTGGTGTAGAATAAGATGGTTTTTGGCCTTGCTGGGATTAGCTGTGTTGCCAGTTTTTACAGAATCCTTGCAATGTGATCTGGACTCTCAGGAGCAAGAGCCCAGGAGCTGTGTTTACTGGTACCTTGTGTCTTCATTCACAAGGTATTAAGTGGGAAAGGAAGAATACTCTGGGTGCCAGACTTTCTGAAACTTGAGTCCAAAAGCTTAAGCAGCCTTCCAGATAAAGTAAAGGCATGAGGAAAAGGTGAAATTTTTGCTGAAAGTCCTCACTGCCTGAGTGCATAAGCAAATAGGGCATAAATTCTGGTGATGTAACTGATAAAGAATATTAAACAACAAACGAAGGTAAATTGGTTGCCCTTGTTCCAATTAATTTCCTTTGATTTTTTTTTTCAATATCCTGAGCAGTTTTCAATTAAAAAGAAAAGATAGTTAAAGCTTCCCTGAGAGGCTAATGTTGTTCTTCCCAGTCTTTCAGTGTGAGATTGTGCCTGGCAATTGTTGAATGTTTTATGCCTTCAGTACTCATTGGGATCTCATTGGGATTACAGATCAGGAATCTGGATGTATTCCCAGCCATCAGTACACAAGAGGTGTAGTGAAATTTCTCCTCTCCTGGGAATCCACACATGCACTGTAGCCCTGCATGATTGTACTTTCTGTGGTTTTCTCCTGTTCCCTGCATATGGATGCATCATTGCCTCTTTTCCTTCCTCCTATTTTTTTTGCTCATTATTAAGCAGTATGGAATGGATGGCAGTAACTGGTCATTGGTTAAGAAATGAAATCCACCAGGCAAAACTGAAAAATCCAATGATCTCTGCTGGAGCTGTGATTAGTTACTTGGTCATTAGAGAAGCTCATGGGTGCTGATCACATGTGGGCAATAATTATCAACCAAGGTGCTTGAGCTTCAACATTTGCTCTTATTTGTTTAAAATACACATTTATCTTCAGTCTAATTTTTTTCTTGTATTTTAATCAATACTGATTTATTTGTAAGTGTTTCTCCTGGGATTCAGTAGGTAATTTTGGGAAATGGGATTTACTTTTTCCTGGGGATATGTCTTGGCTGCCAGGACATTGAGCAGTCCTGTGACCTGACCCCAGAAGTGCATGATTTGCAAGGTGCAGTCATAGTGAGATGGAGCAAAACACATCTAAATTATGCCTTTAGATTGTAAGGAATTACTAAAGAGGTTTTTTGGCAAAAGTCCCCCACCAAACAAAAAGAAAGAAATCGTGTAGATTTAAAGCCTATGAAACACTGGAAAATATGATGAAAGTCAGCATCTTTGGGGTTTATATTTTTGTGCTCTTTATGCTGGTATTTTCTCATTTGGAGTCATTCAGACTACATCTTACAAAACTGAAGTCTGCTCTGTGTGGCAACCTGAGGCTATCCTTAAGGGTGGTCCTCTGTGGGGTTCTTCTCTTCAGTTCTCCACTTCTGCCTCAAAACCTCAAACTTATTACCAGTTTGTCATTGGTATGGAAATCATTAATAACTTCTTGGCTCCCATTTTCTGTACTAATTTTGCTTTCTACAACAAACTCTGTTCTCAAGGGGAAAATTTATGAGAGTAAGGTTGACAGAAGAGTGAACAGCAAGGGCCTCAAACACGCTGCCTCTTTTTCTCCCTTTGCCCTTATTACAATATATGACACAAGCTGGTTATTTTTAGTTATTCTCAACAGTCAGTGCCAGTCAGCATCCAGGAGGTGGGCAGCAAGTCAGGCAGAGGTCAGACAGTGTTCTCACCCTTTCATTGTGATGGTCAAATCCACTCTTAAGCTTCAGGATTGAGAGAAATGCACTTTTGCTGGCAAATGTTTTAGATGTGTACGTGCAGATGCTCATACATAATCAGAGCTTGTCTGCTTCTATGATGTTATTGTTGAAAGAAACCCCCATAAAATAGGTAGGACTAGATGTGAATGCAATTTTTGCCTTCACTGCTCATTCATTCTGCCTATGTAGCCTTTCCTCCCCTCCTGAAGCACAGTGTGTTGGCTCTTTCAGCTAAATGTGCCTTGAAGGCATCATCGTAGAGCTGTGATTTTTCACTTCAGTGAAATGGTCGGGCTGTCTGCTCTGATACTGGCTGTGAACTCTGAGTGAAGAGTGGCTGTGGCATTTCAGTGTCAGCTCAGAGTGAGGTGGGTTAAAAATGGGTCATTTCCCACCAGTCCTGCACACCTAGTCACGAAAAGGGGATCCAGAGGCAATGCTCTTCACTAATGCAACACTGTGAGGTTTGGCTCATGATACAGGTTTTTCTGCATTTGTTTCTTGGGGTCCTTTGTGTCTCATTTTCTGGAGGGAAGTGGCAACACAACAGCACTGAGAAGATACAGGATTCTGGGTCTTTGCTTAGTAGCTTGATGTGATTAAAGTGGCAAGGGCAGAATTCTGGGTCGGCGTGGAGGAAGGAAAGTGTTTCTTTCACAAACAGCTTCTCTCATGACTATCTGCCCTTCCCAGATGAGGTACACAGAGAGAAGCATGAGAAAAGCAGCAATGAAAAACTTAAAAATTCCAAAAAATAGGTATGGATAGGGGTTGGTTGTGAAATAAATGGGAATGTATTAAAGGGAAAACTCGTTATTTTGGTCTATATCAAGTCAGCAACAAGGTTTCTTAAAGTCACTCTGCCTTGGTGTGCTCCACAAATATGAGAGGAGAACGGTGTCCTTGGTTTATTATGCAAGACATAAATGCAACAAGGAAGAAGGACTGAATCTGCGGACCCCCTTTGCAAGATGTTCATAGGCACTTTGTAGAGCTGGAGCTCACCTTATTTTGGCAGCAATTCCCATTGCCATTTTACTGCACAGTAAGTTGCTAAGAAGCAAACAGAACAAGGATAAAGACTCTCCAACCAATTACAGTTAGAAAGTGGTATGTTTAATTCAGCACTGGACAACACGGAGGGTAACCTCCTAAAGACGTGTGCAAAAATCAGAGCTCTGGCTCTCCATTTATCTACAAAATCTTACACATTCATATAATCATTCAATGTGCCTATACATATTAATTACCAGACCCCACCTACTCCTTGCTTTCTATTAAAATGAGCTCAAATTCCTTTCATGCCTGTGCAGTCCCTCACTCAAACTGTGTCGGTGGGTTTTGAAATGGGTCAGTGGTCCCTTAGGATGAAGTCAGGAACGTCTTCCTCGAGGTAAACTTTTCACCTTTGTCCTGTTGGCAACTCTCTGGCCCCTTGGGCATAGTCCAAGCTCTCCTGTCTGGTTCTGCGTGGTTTTGGGGCCCAGGTGCAGCCATGGTTTCTTCATCTTCACAATGGCTCATCTTTCTTGTCTCCATCTACAAACACAACCAAGTCAACCAGATGATATGTTGTCTTAGCTCTAGCTACGTCCATCTGCTAATAATTAACCATCCTACATTGCTTCTACTTTTCTAACTAAACTCTTAATCAATATAAATTGCTTCTATCCCTCTAGCTAAAATCTTAACTTTTTAACCCCTTAACTCAGCTAAGAAGATAAGACAGAGCTAGAGATGTAGATTTATAATATACTGGGTGTGTTCTTGATATTAATTTTATTGAAGATCTTTGAGTCATCATCAGAATGTTTTTGTTTTGGAGGCTAGGATGTACAGCTGTTTTTCATGCAGCTTGGTTTGCCAGTGCTTTATAAATATCAGTGGTGATTTGAAGTCAGCCCCTTGACAGCTTTTCATGTATTCTTTTTGCATTTTTATGTTTTTATCCAGTGTAAATACTTTAAAAAAAGCCTATTATGAGTTTTGCATTGCCACTTTTCTTGCCTGCTGGAATTTTTTACTTACTCTTTCTTCCTCTTAACCTACCTAATTTCTTCCAACCAAATCTGTTGTGAGATGGAGCTTTATGTCAGAGTCATAGCTGCCATAATTCTGTTTTAAAATAAAACACTTTATCAGCTATAAGTGAAATTGAACCTTAAATTGCTGATAGAATTTAAAACCACTTCTGTATTGTTAGTCCACTTGAAATTATATTAACATTTTCAAGGGAAAGAAGTAATGATAGTGCATGTTTTGAAGTTTAAAAAGTGAAGAATTTTATAGTATTAGGAAGGAAAAATAAAATTACATGGATCTTTAAACTTGAAATGAGACATGCACAGCCCTGGTGGTGTTCCTGTTTAAAAAGACCTCCACCTTTGAGCATATTATCATGAGTAATAAACTCCTATTTTGTGGTCAGCTCTAACACAGGGCAGCTGCAGCCCTGCCCTGTGCTGAGTTCAGGCTGTGGATTGCCTGGCTGAGCTAAGGGCCATTTTTCAGGAATTCAGTGCATGCTATTACCTAGCTTCTCACTGCAGCTATCAGAAAGGCAAGGCAAATCCACCACCAGCTCAGCTTCAGCAACATTTATGTAAATTAATCATTCTTTTATCATAGACTTTGGAGAATCATATTTCCTTTTCATACCCAGTAATTGTATGTTGCAAAATGAAATGCTGAGTTCCCCTACCACAGTCTGTATTTTTGTTCTTAGCTGCATTCAGAAATATCAAAGTTACTGATTCTTGGCACAGTCAGAATAACCACTGCTACAGCCTCTGTAACTCTGTGCCTTGAGGCAGAAAGAGCCAGGATCACCTATTAAAGACAGGATAGTTAGCAAAAACATTGGGTTTTGACTGCAACTGGAAAGCTCCTTGGTTTCCAGGTGCAAGGTTGCAAATATATTGGAGATTGTTTTCATCTCTGTTGTCATTTCATTAAAAATCCTGGCAGTAACTCAGAGTGAACTGGACAGATAATCTTTCTTTCCATCATGAAGCAAATGCAAAGACTGGTTTATCATTCTGTTTTTCATATCCTGCTGCACTGACCTCTTCCTCAGGGGTTGTGTGCAAGTCCAAGATATTAAAACCAAAATAGGCTGGTTTCTTCTTTATTCCATGTTCCTGCCTAAGGAAATTTAGTCATGACTATTTATTTTCTGTCCAACACTGCAGTAAAATATATAAACTACATCTGTTACAAGCTCCACCATCTTGTAATACTTGTCTTATTACTGAAACCTAAAACCACCGTCAGTTTTTTGTTACATGTGTTTAAACATTTTTCTTTTACAGGGTTTTTGTAATGCTGAGTTTTATGAGGAAATTACTTCTCTTAGTTGTGTCTTGTAATAGTGGAGGCAGCTCTAAGCATCATTTCCACCTGAAGTCTGGAAGGTCAAGTTATTTTTAAATCTAGTGCTGCAGCTGAAAAACAGTTCAGGCCCCTTAAAGGTGTAATTCAGTGGGATGGTAAAATGAGTTGTGAAAACAACAGTAAAGTAAAATACACACATGTCACTTCCTCCAATGAAGCACATAATTCAGGGTTTGTTGGGGTGAGAGCCATGTGCCTTCTCCTCCTCTGGCTTTCTCTTTCCATGTCCTGTCTGTAATCCATTAGAGACTTTCATTACTTCAGCATGATGGGGGTTAACTTCTAAATGTGATTTATTGCTGCTTTCTCTCATGAATACAGAGATGAAACCCGCTTTTTTTCAGCTAGGATATTCTCTAGCTAGATTGAGATTTTTTTTTTCTTGCTGTAATTTTCAATTTATCATGTGGGGTTTTATTGCACAGCCTTGATAGCCTATTATTGTTCAACCAAGGGTGAGGAAAATTAGTTTGGTCTGAGGGAGATTGTATATGAAGTAGACATTTTGATTTTGGTTTTAGGAAGCACTTTCCTGTTCTCCAGAAGATAGATTTAAAAAAAAAAAAAAAGGAGTAGCATTTTCAGAGAGTATTCACTGCTTTTTATTTAGAAATACCAGTAAGCACTGAAACAGTAATTTGACCTTTCAGCAAAGTGCACCTGTACTATGGAGTGTCTCACCCTCACATTTCCTCCTGTGCTGATGTGTGTGATGTTCATGCAGTCGGCCAGCTGAACAGCAAGTCCACTGCAGTACCAGTATCCAGAATTTTCCCATACCTGGGAGTGAGAAGCTTTGGTGAAAGATAAAAATCCCATTTATTTCAAGAACTTCTGCAGCTGGATAAAGAATAAGCAAATTCTTTTCATAGTTTTCCCAAGGTGAACATTTTTCTATACGTACCTACTTAATTTTTCTCAAGAGAGTCCTCAAACTGCCTTTAGAGCAAATTGTTCATCACATATCATTGTCACACAGTCTCAGCCATGTCTCAGCCCTTCTCTTAAATCCAGCCAGTTTAAGATGTAGCTGTCCTGGGAGGTTTACCTGTGGTGATGGAGATGTTTCTGGGTGTGCTGAGCTCCCTGCTGCATGGCTGGGCTTTCAGAGGGCACTGACTGCAAGAGACGTGGTGCTAGCAGAGGTTTCCTGTGCTGGCAGCACTTGGGGCTTACTTGCAGAGGATTTTTCTCCCAGAGGAGATGGATGAATTTCCTGTGGCTCCAGAGTGGCTTTTCTGGGAGTGGATAAGCAGAACAGCAGTTGAGTTATGAGGGGACATGGATATGAAAGCAAACCAAAAGCACTAATAGAGCATCTTTCCTGATTAAGATAGTGAACATGAAGAGGTGGTACCTGGGCCTTGTCTCTGGACTGATGGGATGCTAGGCTTTTGTTTGTTTGTCAAGATTGCTGCTGTGTAAGGTAAGTAGGATTGGAGTTGGTGTTTTAAGAGGAGCTAATTTAAAAAAAAGAGACATTCTAAGCTGATTCCATGTCTTTTTTTTTTTTTTTTTTTTTTTTTTTCAGCCAGGAAATGTCTTTTGCAGATGTCACTTGTTGTTTCTGAGCAAAGGAGAACTATAGATATGTCTTCTCCTGTGGGCTCAAACATCTTTCCCGTGTATCCTCTCCCAGGAGGCCTTGTCTGCCTTTCTTTACCTGTGCATTATTGATTTCTAGTGTATTTTATAGCCTTATATTTTTGATGATTTTATGCCTTATTCAGGCCAGATATGTGCATTTCAACTATTTTCAGTGTAAAAATAGCCTGAAGGCAAACTCAGGCATGTATTGCATCTTCAGCTTAAGAATGTCCTTATTCAGGGAATGCAGTGGTTATGCCCTCCAGCACTGTGCCATTATAGAAAAATCACCATCCCTCAGCTCTGTGCACTTCCCCTGGTTCAAGGGTGTTAAACCTCAGAGTCATTGACAAAAAATGAATGCATGATTTGCACTGGACTGAAGTTCTGCAGCACAGAAAACATTTCCAACCTTCTTACATTGCAGGAGTTACTCCAGAAGACTTCTTTTTTTCCTGTAAGGTACAGCCAGCTGGCTTCAAGAGGCAGCTTACTTGGTGCCAGACCAGACTTGAGAAGCTCTGCTCCAGTCTGTGGTCTTATTTGGTTTCTTTTCTAACATTTATGTGAGGGATAAGGCAGGATCTTAAGTGCTTGTGCTTTTTGCTCCCCCTCTTTGACATCAGCTGGGCCATATCTAGCACATATATTTGCCTCATTGTTTGAAAACTGCAACAAAATATTGTTGTTTAACCATTTGTATGATGGCATACTAAGTGACAGGAAAAAAACAACCACACAAACCCTCCGTGCTTCTCTTTTCCATTCTGTAGAACTGAATGAATTTTCTTATCCTTTGTGTGCAACACTTCACTTAGAGCTCACAAACGGAGTTTTTAGCTGTTAATGGTAATAGCGATAAAACCAATTCTTGTTTTTCTGAAAAGGCTCTGCTGTGCTCTGTAGGCAGGGAGGTGCTTCAGTAACTGCTGTAATTAAAACCTTTCTCCTTTGGAACATATGGCAGGATGGGATAAACAGGCAGGAAGAAGGAAGCTTTGTATGAAATACACAGTGGGAAAAAGTGCTTTGGTTGGAGAGAGAAGCAATTTTATTGTTTCAAAAAGTGCCCCAACCAGCCATGGCTTGCCTTCTATAACTAAGAGATTTGGACCCTATAAATGCTGTCACACATGCTGTGGTTGGGCACACTAAGCATGCTCTAAACTTGTCTTTTTTATGGGTAAGATGATGTATGTGCAGTTCAAGATAATCTTCTCCAAAAGAACACCCTGTCTACAAAGAAACCAAACCCAAGGTAGCATCCAGCAGACTAATTAGCAGGAATGAGCTATCTCTGTGTGGGATTTTCTTTTAGAACCACTAACATTATCCTGGTGGATAGTCCATAATCTTTGATTCCATGGGAAACAAAAAAAATATTTCTGCCTCACCCTCAGAATGCTGTATTTCATAGGAGAATAATTTTCTAATCTTATGGAAGTGATAAAGATCATCTCTGCGAGGTCTAGTGATGCCTGGTGCTGCCATCTGTTCAGCTCCCTGCCTGCTTGGTGAGATAATTTTACCAGTCTGTTCCTATAGCACACATATATTCATATGAGGGATAAAATACTGTGGAAATAAATTCTGTTTGCAAGAATATTTTTTTATTTTTTAAAACCCAGATATGTTTTGCAAATTTCCTACCTCTCTGTATAAATTCATGCTTTGTTATGACTACTAACAGAAAATCTGCACTGTTTTAAATGTGCTCTAATTCAAGGTGTATAATTTGTACAGATTTGTTACAATGAGATGATTTTTTTCCTGTAATGGGATGTTGAGGCACTGAGGCTCAGATCTCCATTTTTAGTAAGTGGCTGCCCTTTTGCATTTTTTGGTTTGTGTGATGCTTGGTGATCTATGTGAGATGAGGGAGGAAGTTTGTGCTGCATCCTCAAGCTCAGAAGTTCCTGGGATTCTTGTACCTCTAACACTAACTGAAGTGTGCTGCTTTCCCTACCCAAAGCTCAAAAACTGTAATCTTCTTTCCAGTGCTGCTGGTATTGAAGAGCTTTTGACAGAGCTAATATGAATCTGTTTGATTTTTCTTTATATATTGCAAAAAAAGACCTAGACTCTGTCATGTAGCCACTCTCTCTCGCATGTGTTTTGTGTGCTTAAACACGGAAATTACTAGCAGCACTGAGCACTTTCCCTGATGGGGTATTTAAAGAATATCCCATCCTTTTTTGGTTTGTTATTCAACTATAGGGCATTACAACTGTCTTTCTCTTTAAAGAAAGGTTTTAAATTTTAAGAAATCCCTTTTACATGAACTCTTCTGTTCTATTTCCCATTTACTTTCAAAGCTGTGTACCAATGCTGAATCCCAGTTTCTAATTGAGATTCTAGGCAGGAAAAGTTGCATCATTGGCTTTTGTTCTCCTGTGAAAGCCCATACTAATGGAAGCTGCCTTATATAAAACAGACCCCTTTCACCTTGGAAAACAAAGAAGAGTTCCTGTCTGAAGCAAGTCCTGTGGCACTGCAGTGTTTTACAAGGGCTGTGCTGGGCTTTGTCCAGAGCCTTGACTGTCCTCATCAGCGCGGTTCACACTCAGCACGGTGTTGGGGTGATGAAATTCGTGGTGCTGCCATGAGTGGCAGCATGCCCTCTCTGAGCCATGTCCCAGGCTGGGAGAAGCCCTCGGGCTTTGTGCAGAGCCTGGCAGAGAGCTGGGGCTTGACCTCAGGACCAGAAAATAGCTGTGCCACGGGCTGGTGCAGGCTGGGAGACCTGCTGCCCTCTTACCCATCCCTCCAGTCTTGCACTTAGCAGAAACACGGGATCCTATTCACAGCTCACCAAACTGACAGGGTGTGAGAGCTTCCTCTTTGAACTCCTCCCCTGATTGTCCTGGATTTGGGTCAGACGTAGGATTTCTGTGTGGAACAAAGGGGATGATGCTGGAGCTTGTGGCAGGGGGTATCTGTTACCACAGTCTGTTACACCTCAGTGAAATGTGTGAAGGGAGTTCTAGAATAAGGGAAAAGTAAGATTTGTTTGTGATTAACCAAGTTCTGACTCGCTTTGATTTATTACCCTTCATCTCAAGCAAACATTCAGGGCCTTGTCAAGCCCTCCCCCTCATTATAATATATAACAGGATATCTATCATATGTCATATATATGATATTATGATTGACTGTTTCCATGGTATGCTTATAATGTGGGTTGACTAACACACCAACTGGTATATGCTAAAAATATGCATTCTCACCCATGACCTTAAAATGAAGGGATAACTTGGGAGAAAATTTTAGCTTAAAAAAAGGCATTTGATTGCCATAAGATATCCTGAGGCTCTCTAAGATTATTAGAGACTCATTTGTGTCTCTGTTTTTGAGACAGACAACACAGTGACAGAGACTGCTGCTATTGGTCTGTTTCTGATTTTTGTTATTGTGGTGTGATATTTTCTTCTGTTTTAGCAAATAAATAAACGCCTCAAATATTTTGTCAAGATTGAGATATAAATGCATTTTATTATCAGGTTTGGCAAAGGATCAACCTGCAAAATTAACAATCTTTTTATTTCCTTGCAACTTTGAATTTAGCTATTAAACATTATTTGTATGTTTTTCATTAACCCCTGTTTAACCCAAATTTCAGATATTGGGGAGACATTAGCATTTGATGCAAGTTCAGCACACTGATATCTCTGTTGCAAAAATGATAAGAAGTAAAAGCTGGAGGGGCAAAAGAACAAAACATTTTGACAGTCTTTAGTGGGAAGAAAAAGGACCAGAAATGGTAGTGAGAGCAAAAATGGAATTAGTGGTGATGTTAGGCAGGGTGGTATGTTTTTATTGCTGAGTTTAGAACAAATCAGGGCATGAAAAGCTTTTAGTACAACATTCAGGTTTAAGAAAAGATTTACTGGAATTTCTCTGTCACCCAAACACTTCCCTGAGAAAATGAGAAAAAAGAAAAGGAGAGTCAGAACAGTGCTACAGCAGCTCCAATCCCTTAATGGGATGGACTGAGGAAAATATTTAGGCTTTATGCTGCATTTATTTACAAAAATGGTCTTGGTAGAAGGAGTTGTGATGCCATAGCATGCTGAGCCAATTAACAAGAGCACATCTGCATTCTGTCTAGGTGCTCCTGAATTTCTGCTGATCTGAGAGACTCAAGAGTGTGGAGGGAAATCATTTAGGATTCAAAGGCTCATGTCTTGTCCTTTTGTTGCTGTGTGAGAGCTGTCTTCAAAAGATTCCCATTTAGTGATGACAGCTGGAAAGGTCCACAGGGAAGGTGATGGTTCCCACTTTGTTAGGACCAAGGCCAGAAATGGATTTTTATCTTAAACTTGAAGTTTTCAACTGCACATAGAAAGAATTCCTTACTTTATGGAAACTTGGAGATTTTGACTTGGTACTCCTCAAGCTGCACAATGTCTCTGATTTGTAATGGGGGTTTTCTTTTCCTAGAGCAGCTCAGCTCTCTTCCCTGTGCTTGCTGCAGCTACAGCACTCCTGCAACAGACACCAAGCTGCAGCAAAGCAATGGCCATCCTACTCTGGACCATTAAAATAGGTAGCACTTTATTTTCATATCCTGGGGCAGTTTGGCTGCTTGATCTTAAGGAGCCTCCATTAAGTGAGGGAGGATGAGGGGAAAGGATAGACAGATGTGGCTGCTGCAAGTTTAACTTTTTCTCCTTGTTGTTTGTCCTTCTGAAGAGGTGCTGTACAGGCTGAAGAAAAATTACCTGTGTTATGGAAGTTCTGATGTGATCAAAGGGAGAGACTGTTAAACAAGGGGTAATGCACTGCCAAAAGCTGTGATTACACTGGAAGTTCTGTTTGGGGGACTCTTCCCATTCTGCTCTTGTATTTGGCAATGTCCTACATTACCCTGCACAGAGAGCATGCTGCAGGTGTGCTGTGTGTTCCATGATCCACACACATATTTACAGGGAGGCACACAGGGTCAGGAAGACACCAAGTCAATTCTCTGATTGATATGCTGGGTAAACTCACCCTCAGTGTGATAACTAGGAGCCCAAGGAATTGCTGCAGCCTGGATTGTTTTCCCTATAGGCACTGGTAGCAGTATTTCTGATGAGAAACCTGACAATAATCCACAGCTGTGCAGGTATGACATAGAATATATTGATCAGTTTACAAAGAGGAGTTCATAAATTTCATCTTATTCCTGTTGCTTGTCTGAAGTCTGACCTGGTTCAAGTGTGGTGTTGCTTTTCTCCCTGATGTTGGCTGTCATTTTATTTGATTTATTATTCTGCTGTACTTTTTTGCAGCATATAACTGAGTTCTGTTGTGCTGTATCAGGCCATTGGGCATACAACAGAATCAGAACTAAAAAACTTGCATTTAAATAGTTTTTTGCTGAAACTGGTACTAAGTTAGCAATGATGGCATGTTGAGGTCCTGGTTAAGTGCTTTAAGAACTCAGAGGAAATTTAAGAACACTGTAATGAATTTGGAGCCATCCTCTAATGTTTTGTTGTGTTTTATATTAAAAATAATTTAGAAAAAAACAGAGGCAGCTTAAGCTATCAATCAGCAGTTGTCTAATGGGAGGGTAGGAAGTGTAGGGAGAAATTAAGGAAGTTTCTTGGCTGTACCTGGAGATTTACAGTCCAGCACTCCCCTGTTATCCATGAGTGCCCTTGCACCTTGGGGGCATTGCTGGGAGATGGATGGGGAAGCTGTCACACTGCCCTGATCTCCCCAGGCCACTGAGCCTGCCAGGGCCACCAGCGGGGCCAGTCTGGCACCCCATTTCACCCAGCTGTCACTGGCTTGAGAGTGTCACTGTCACTTGAGAGAAGGCTTGGTTCAGAATTTGGAAGCACTGATATTGGCATAGATGAGGCTGAGGTGAACATGTCTTTGAAATTCAACGTTTTCCCATCTACTTTTCACATGAACATGTTTTTCTGGATTTCCATAAATCTGGAAAGAAAGTAGTTCTTCATTTGTTAAGGTCCTTGATCACAGCTTCAGCAAGGACAAGAAAACTCCCTCCCCAGAGCTGCTGAGTCCCTTTGCTCTCATGTGCTGTAATGATCATCAAGATTACTTAATATTTGCCACTGTCCTCCTCATGCCACAAGGTGTTTATAGAAAATTATCAGTGCTTTACGTGGATTTATCTTTAGATTTCTGAAGGATTGTTTGCAGGTTTTCTTTGTGGGCATTCCCAGTTAGTTCTTTTGTCTGTATCTTATTACTGTATCAATAATCTGTTTTAGCAGAAGGCTTCTGCCATCAGACTAACACCTATCGTGAGATGGGTGAAAGTCCAGAAGAAACAAATGGTGACAGGAAAACAGCAGTGGTTTTAAGGGGGAACACAAGAGAGTAGAAAAAAATAGGTTTAGACATAATTTTTATATCCATAGCTAAACTATCCCATAATTTGCTTGATATTTTACTCCCACAGCAAATACAGAATTTTATGGCTTTTTTTTCCCATTTTGATGCATTGCAGGCAGTTAATGATACTCAATGTTTATTCAACTCCCAAAGGAATAATTTAATTCTGAGGCTGTGCAGCCACAGGCAACATGCTTCAATAATCTGTGTGAGAACTGCAGCATTAATAGTCAGTCCTTGCACTGTGTTCTTATGGTGTGTATTACATTTATATTTCTGTCCTGCATGCTGAGCAGCAGGAATCTTGTTTGTGTGGCTTTAAAGGAAAAGACAGAAAACTGTCAGCATGAAAATTACTACTGTTGACTGTAATATATATATAAATATACATATGTATAAAGTAAATGTGTTGAAATTTATGGTGTGTATTGGATAAAAAAAAGGGGCAGATTATAAAAGCCAAGACCAGGTTTCAAACCAATTTATATTGAACAGTGAAGAATACCACACTGTTACAGCCACACTTCCTGAGTACAGGTATTTTTACTGTCCATATCAATAAATTCAAGTAACCTTCAGCACAGTTTACTTTACCAAATCATCTATGTGGGCATTTGTATTCAAAAATCACCATGTGTAATGAATAAAAATTATGTGTGAAATACAGTCCTAAAAGTTGTCGTTTACAGACAGATGAGGTGCTTACCTTTGACTTTATTTGCTACCTAGGTCACTCAAATATATGCTCTAAAATAAAAGCCTTAAGTCTCTAATGAAAGAAAGCCATTAGTCATCAAGCCATATTCATCTTTTTAATATTAATCAGCTGCTGTTTCTGAATTGTGCTTCTGCTCATGCCACAGAAGAATTAGAGGGGGTGGGTGGGTGCTCTGCACACAAGGTCAAATAAGCTGCAGGATGCTGTGTTGCTTTTTGCAGCAGATGGGTAATGTTACATGGATTATAATTACTGCAATTGCTCCTGACATTGAGGAAATAGTCTCCCTTAATGACAGATTTGGCCACATAATTATATTTAAATTTTGTGGCTCAGGTGTGTTTGTTTAAAGATGCCATGCCTCTGCCCATCTGGAGAATAATAATTACTGAAGTTTAACTTTCTTGTTGTTCCTCTTTTCATAGCAACCCTTTATACTGTATTGATGTTTTTCAAGGGGAACTTGAAAGAGCGTTTTGTGATTGGGAAGGTGGTGGGTGTCGATTCACAGAGCTTTTAAAACACCTCTGCAGCTGATGATCTGCAGGAATAATTTTGTTGAGGGATGCTCTGCTATGAGCACGGGCTTACAGAGCTCCTTTGATGTAAAGCTCTCACAGCTCCTCTGCAGCACAATAGAGAATGTGCCAGCAGATGACCCCTTAGAATAGATTTGTACCTAAGAAGAGGGGGGTTTTTTTATCTCCTTCAGCCACTTTTTCACTCTACTCTCTAGAAAGTATTAAAAGTTTCTTCTTTCTTTCAATGTATTTCTCCTCCAGTGAAGGAAGGCTTTATTATTTCGGTTGTACTATTGTTTTTTCTCCCCCAATATTTACTTTTGTTGTAGTTCTTTGCCCATCTCCCTGCATGTCGTGCAAGGGCATCTAAAGAGTTCGGTCTGGAATCCTCATTTCTTACCTGCTTCTCTGGTTGTAGAGGACGGAGAGATGGATGGAGTGGGCAAACGGAAGTCTCCTGCAGAGAGGAACAGATGCATTTGTTTCTTGTGTTCTGTGGGTAGGAGAAGAAATACCGTTTTCATCTTCCAGTGTGAAAGATTCTGCTTCAGATTTGCCATTCAAAATAGAACTGTGGCAAAAGCAAAAGTAAAGCCAGGAAGCAAGTTTCTGGAGAAGGTAATGGGATTGTTGGAAGTCTTTAACAAGAGATCAGATGGATATCAGGAATGATATAGATGTAGTTGCTCTTATCCTGGGAAAGATAAATGGGCTCCTAGATATTGCCCAGGGGCCCCTTTGAGATCCATTTTTTATTACTTTTATGGTCTTTGGTAAGCTGAGCATCAGGATTAGTTACATGTCTGATTAATTTGAACTCAGCTCCCTACTAATCTGACTGCCCTGTCCCAGGGATCAGATTTATTGGTGCTGCAGGCCAGCCCTGGGTCTGCGTGTCAACTCTCATCTTTCTGTGCTCTCCCCAGTCCTGCAGCACAGCCTGCCCGCAGCAGGGCAGAGCAGAGGCAGCTGCTCACAGACATGGGTGTTGCAGAGTCTGGCTGGTGTTTGCAAGGCCAAAGATTGGCTGGGTGTGCAAATTGGAAAAAGCAGGGCTTGGGTGGTACTTTAAGGCAGTGCAGGTTGGGAGGCTGAGCTGAGAGCCCCGACCTGGCAGCTGCAGCCCTTGGCAGCACGGCTTGGTTACTGTGTGAGGAGGAGAGGGAAGGGGGGACTGAGCTGGCAGCCAGCTGTAGTTAAAATAGCTTGGAGTCCTGAGGAGGAGAGGCAGTCACCACGGGGAATGGAAAGCTTACAAGGAGCATAGCTAGCTCTGTGCCTGAAACATGGAGCCACTGCCCAGCATGCCTGGAGGCAGGTTACTACAGGGAGCCCTGAGACCACCTGACAGCAAAAGTTGGGGAAAGACAGAAGAAGAGATGTGAAAGCAAGTGGCCAACAAACAGGGGTGGATTTTTCCATACCAACCAAGCATAATGGAGCCTAAAATAGTAGAGCTCACCCCTCTAATTTGGGTGCTTTAGAGTTTTTTCTCTTTTCACCTTGAGGTATTCACATTACTGCTTTTGGCTCCTCAATGTTTCAGTGAGTACTGTGAAATCTTTAGCCTGCTGAAGGCTATAATAATTTTATAATTTACATCAATGGGGTCGGGTTTCCACCTGTGGAGCTCGGAAAAGATCATACAGTTGTTGTTGAGCAGCAAGTATACCCAAATTAGAAATGACATGTTTTCCTATTCCCTACCTCCTGCTAGCACCAGTACCCGTGTGTGTCCAGCCTGTCAGCAAAGGCGGGGAGTACAAACACCATTAAAACTGTCTTTGTTTTCTGGAGTGTCCTGCTGCCCTTGATCTGGCTGGATGTGGATGGTAGCACGGGCCCAGGGGAGGGTCAGGACCTGGGAACAGCAGCTGTGGGACTGATGAGCTTAAAATGATCACAGCCCCACACCCTGTTAGCACAACTTTTCTTTTGTTGGTTAGCCAGTGCCCCTTTTGGGTCGGGAAGGAAATTTGGCATTTTGGACCTGACAGATGGCCTCTCAAAGAGATACATGTAACTGGCAGATGCTTCTCCTAAGTGATCTGTTAGGCTTTAAAACCAGCTCGTGGCCTCTTGGTGAGCTTGAAAAAGGCCTGTGCAGCTTCTCCATCAAAAAGCCTGCCTTGAGGCTTTGTCATGTAGAATCACTGCTGTTGGATTCTTACATTGTATATAGAAAGTGACAGTGTAATAGAAAGGTTGTAACTGGGCGGGGGGGTGGAAATCCATTCAGTCCAAAATGCCCCAGATCCACCCCTGTTGGTTTGTTGGTTTTTTTTTTTTTAACTAATCTGTCAAGAGCAGTTTAGGTTTGGTATCTTTATAATACTACTCATCCTGCTTGAGGTAATTGGGTGATGTGGAGTGGGCAACAGCCTCCGCTTCAGAGAGCGCAGACCTGAAGAAAAGGAGGCTCAGGGGAGACCTTTTTGCTCTTCAGAACTACCTGAAAGGATATTGGAGCCAGGTGAGGGTCAGGGTCATCTACCCAACTAAAACTTGATAGGATAAAAGGAAATGGCCTCAAATTGCACCAGTTTAGATTAGATTTTAGGGAAAAGTTTCTTCACCAGAAGGGTTGTCAAGCACAGGAACACGCTGCTTAGGGAAGTGGTTAAGTCACAAATGCTGGAAGTAATTCAAAGATCTGTCAGTGTTGCACTTGTGGATGTGGTTTAGCAGTGAGTGGCCTTGGCAGTGCTTGATGTGATGGAACATGATCTTTGGTCTTCATGTTCATCCTCTCTCCCTTGCCATCTGTGACAGGCAATGTGGTTTATCCTAAGACAAGCACACCAGGCGGGAATTGCAGGAGCACCTGTCTGGATGCTCACATAGATCCACAATGTCCTCCTCCTGGCAAGATTTGTTCCAGCTAATTGAGATTTTGCTATTTGCAGTGATGGTGTGTTCATGCATGAAGCCATTCCACAGATATGTAGAAGAATCATACTAAACAGTGCCATAACCCTGGAGTCTGAATTTCCTTTCACACTGTTTTAATAAGTTTAGTGAAGTTTCTCATCCTGATTTATTAAATATGGATATTGATCTAGTATTGATACCTAACTTTGACAGACGAAAGACTCTCTAACAGTTTAGAAAGTGTAAGTTTAATTTGACACTGGGCAGCTGCATGGGGTAGTTCCCTAATACACACTCCCAAGTCACAAGCAATTCCAGAACCTATTTATGTACAAAAGTCTTGAATATCCAAAATGCTAATACATATTTATAACATTAACACCTCCTATTCCCCTTAAAAGGCTACTAAGCAGCATAGTTTGCTCCCTGAATTGGGTCAGTGCTCCTTTTTATGGGGAGGGGTCATAAAAAGATGAAGCACAGTGAGTCTTCCTCATTCTGAACTTTCAACCTCTTCAATAGATGATGATACAAATGAGCTCTGGGAGAGCTCAAATTTCCTCCCTCTGTGATTTTTGAATGGGTTTCCAGATGTAAAGATTTGCAATTGTCTGTATACCTTTAGATCTATTTATCAGTTTCTCTGTTTCGCATTATAAACACAGCTAAACAAACAAAATGACAAGCAATTAGTTTTTTAAATCTGGGATAACTATGTTAAATCCAGCTTCTCTCAACTCACCATTAACTCTTAATTATTTCCAACAAAGCCTATCTGTCTAAAATCATAACTTTTCTAAAATCCTGAATTCTTTTAAAATTCGTGTCTCAGTCCTTTGAAGGAATTAAGAATATGAGAGCAGTGTTTGTAACACTTTGTTACACTAAAAGAGTGCTTATATACTTATAACTAAGTATAATTAATACATTAGGAGAGAATTTGTGTAATTATTGCACTAATAGTAATGCATTAATTGATATAAATGCAGTCAAATCAAACCTTTATTTTTCAGCTAACATGCATGACTAGAGATTTGTGGTTTATACCATTTTATAAAGAAGTTATCGTAATATTATGTGGCCATGATACTCAGCAGGAAAACTTAATACCTGAACTACCAGAACATTCCTTAGTTCTAGCTCTTTATTTATAATTACACATGAAAGGCAATAAAATAGCTACTTTGCAGGGCTTTGTATGTAGCAGGATTTACAATGTTAAATATTATGGGTTTCAAACCCTGTGATAAGTACATAAATGGGCCATTTAATTGCCATTGATACAAACTCACCCTACTTCTTTAGATTTAGCTATTCCAATTAAATGCATGGAGCATTTCAGATGATTAAATTATTAGATGTATTGTAAACGCTTTATTTGAGATCTGTTGCTGGTGAAAGAACTTGAAAAATACATTATAATGATCTGGCTTCTAATCTGTAAGCTATAGCCAACAAATATATGGCTTTTTTCATCCTTTCCTTTGACAGAGCTCTCATTCTGTAAGTATGTCCACAGAAGGCAAAGGTTGGAATTACTTATGCTATGCTACAGATACATTTTCAAAAATATCTTGTGCACAATAGCATATTTTTTCCTGATTTTAGACAATGAGTTATATATCTAAAGCTAAGGAATGTCAGAATCGTACATAATTTCAAAATTCAGTGATTTCTGGGTTTGAACAATGGGAGCTGTATTTGTGTTCTTAAAGTAGGATGCCAATACAGCTGCTTAGAGCAGATACAATATTATGAAGTCTAGTAAAGCCACTTAAATGAAGCTTTTTGAAGGATGAAAGCCAGAAAAAATCATGTTGTAAAGGAGGATGCAGACTTCTGACAGTGATGAAAAAGAATCTTTGAAATAATTTATTTTGAGATGTAGGGATATCTGTGTACTGAAACAGCAAAAATAGTTCAATAAGAGGTGCTCCAGCCCTGCTTAGCTGGGCATCTGCATGTACGAATCTGGAGGGGTGGGGTGCAAATTCTGCAAAAGGGTCAGATCAGGTCACTTTTGGTCACACACAAAACCCCTTGATGTTTTAAAATGTACCTGGAAGCATGGAAAATGTCATTATTTCCATTCGAGTTGAGTATTCCTGTATATGAGGGAGGGAAACTTTAAGGCTAGTGTGGAGGACTCTGGGGACTTGAAATACTTCATGACAAAAAAAGAAAATGGTTTTTGCTCTTCTATTGCCATTTCAATTCTCTCTTCTCTCAACCCCTGTTAAATTGAATTTTCCATCACTGTTACTGTTCTTCATAAAAAATACATCTTTTATTTTCCTCTGCAGAATAAAATAAACATGACGTACAAATTTACAGTGAGACTTGTCAACAAACACATAAGATCATGGATATTAGGCTGAGCATAAACTTTCTCCTGTATTCAATTTACTACTAGTGCAATAAAACTGTTATCAGATGGAATGGGATTTTATCCTTTATCAGCTACAAAGCAATGCCATTAAATTGAAAGTATACAATTTTGGTGGATACACTCTACCATTGCTCTCTTGTGAGTTATTAAAATTAAAAAGTTACATAGAGCATCATGGTATAGCTTGCATATTCCAACATATAAATAGGGATTTAGTCTGGCTAGTTTAGGGTGTATAATTAATTGATGATTTATAAGGCTGTTTTTCAGTGTGAAAAATATTATGTTTTATTGCAGTAAGGACCTGAAATCTCTTAACGATCATTTGGTTAAACAGAATGTATAGGAAAAGCCCAAACACTGGTTCCAAAATTTTTGGGGGAGATAAAAAGCAGGAGACAAAACACAGAAATTAAAAAAAAGGTTTTAGGTATTCCAGCATGGAGGGAGACCAAAATAGTTAATGGGACTGCATTCACTTTTAAAAAAAGGCTTTGAAACTGCCACTTTCCAAGAAATTGTCTGGTTTTTTCGCAGTTTAGGAAAACAGAAGCTAATGGAGTTCACTTCTTACATTGGAGATGAGAGTACTTTAGGGGTCCCTTCCTTGCCCAGTTTTTTTCTTTAGGTGAATTGATAGGCCACAAGAGCATAACAGGTGGCTTCCTAGGGCAGCACTTGGGAGTGTTCTGACGTGAAAATTGTGTATTTTTTCATTGTGTTCAACATCAGCCATTTCATTTCTTTCATTGTGTTCAAAATTAGCCATTCCATTAGCCAATTTGTTCCTGGAATTTTCATTCCAGAAGGTTGAAAGTACCTTCTCACTTGCAATTTGATATTACACAACATATTGCAATGTATCCACACATGATTACACAACATGCTCTGTGTGTGGCATGTGAAAGAAAGCATTTTAAAAGTCTATGCAGAATCAAAAATTAATAATATATTAATACCTATTGCATTTAATTTGCTAAGAAGTACAAACTTCTGTTATTTCATATTCCACTGATGCTCAGGAACCTGTCAGGATTGATGGCTGGTAGTATATGGACATATGGAAAGACACCTGTGCAAAACCTGGAGGTGTCTTTCACTTTTCACGTACTGCAGTTCTGAAAATGTGCCTGAGTACCAGTCAAGAGGTGACCTGAACAGACTCTGTGTGTGCTGAGCCTCCTGTTTGTTGTTTGCCGTGGTCTGCTCCGTGATGTGTACGTTCATTAGAGGTGCTGCAGGGCTGGCATCCTCCACAATTAGTGCTCACGTATAATGAGATGCAATGCTGACAAGGACTCTCTTGTTTTCTATAGTTTCACTGAGAGGCCTTTTCCTTCTCCTTTGGCACCAATCCGTTAAAGCCGTTGCACCATATTCAGCTGATGGCTGGGAGTGGAAATCATTTTCAGCCCTTAAAACTGAGCTGGTGTGTCATCAGCTCCACCTCTTGGATCGATTTGGCTTTTGCCAGTACATAATTCATAGGGGAATTCTCTCTGGGAATGTACAAAGTCCTGAGGCAGTGCCCTAGTAAAAGCATCTGGCTCAGTTGCTTTGTCCTGCAAGTTCAGTGCTTGATGAGTAGCAAAGTTTAATTACAGATTGCTTTGCTAATAATTTGGGTTACATTGTCCTCTAGCGGCTCATTTAGATAACTGCCCTGCTGGCAAAATCCTTTTTGTTTCTTTGAATCCTTGAGTTTTTAAATCCCGTCGTTTTCTTTTCATACATCCACCAAATAAAAAAATTCCTTTTTGCTGCCATTGTATCAGTGCAGCAAGATCTTTTCTCTATAACTGCAGATATTTTGCTTAATTAATGTGTATTTTAAATTGTTCAAAATAACAATAGGATTGTGAGAAGTTAATATATTTAATCAAAGTATTTGATTAAAATGAGTATATCCGTCATACCAACAGTAAAATACAAACTCAATGTATTTTTTTTTTAATAGGTTCAGGACTAGTTCACTTCCAGAAAATTCACAGAGGTCTTACATGAAGGAAATCAGAATACCCCTCCACATGTCCTGTGGCTACTCACTCATAAACCTCTGAAACATCAGGTTTTGGGCCTGTGGAGTGGAATCAATGCCTTTCCTGGCAAGCATGGAGAGCACTGGAGTGCTTTGCAGCTGGGTGTTTGCCAGCATAATGCAGATGTTTGCAAGTAGGAGGAGGGATCTGAGGCATGGAGGATAACTCCTGGGTGTTTGCAGTGGCAAAACACACATTTTATATTGCTGTGAAAAGGTGATGCTCAATTCTGTAATGAGCTGAGTTGGTTTTGCCCATGTCAGAGCAGAAGGTTTGCCTCCAGTAGAGGCCATGGGAAGTGTGGCAGGCAGTGTTTGGGCAGATGTGGCTCATGGGATGCTCCAACTGGCAAGTCCTCTTCCTTTTTCCTGCTGCTTCTTCCTTGATGAAATGCCATGAGTGAGGACAAATAGAGGCTGCACTGCAGAAAGAGTTTCTCTATGTTTAAGGAGAGAAGAACGATAGATGGTTCTGTTTATATCTCCAAGATTACATAGGAAGCAGCAGTTGTAAGTGATGAAGAAATGTGATATCTCTTTTAAACAAATGGTGGTGCACTCCAGCAAGGTGATAGCTCATGTTTTCTGTTGCAGTTTGCAATGTCAGGAGAGACAAAGGAGTACTCACATCTTACAGGATTAGTTTTCAAGGCTTTTTAAAGCTTGTAGTCTATCAACTACTCTGTCAGGATTCTGTAAAACTTCCTTGTCCATGTCCTCCATTTCTGGCCACTGTTTTCCTTCTTCCCTTTTAGAAACACAGAACCAGAAAGTGAATTGTGTTGAAAAGGACCTTAAAGATTGTGTAGTTCCAGCCCCCCTGCCACGAGCAGGGACACCCTCTGCTAGACCAGGCTGCTCGAGGCCCAGTCCAGCTTGGCCTTTTGGGGAGGCTCTGCTTTCCCCCAGCAGTGCTGATGGCAGAGGCACTTTGGATCATGAGCAGACCTGTCCTGGCTGCTGCTGGTGGTCTCACCCGGAGAGGTGCAGGCAGCGCAGCTGGGAAAGGCTCGCTGAGCTCTTCTGGGGTCCTGTCAGGATGCTCCCTGCCCAGGGCTCCTGGCAGTGGTGGATGGATGTCAGCCAGCTCATTCCTGGGCTGATCACCCTCAAACACTGGGAGAGTTGCAGAGCAGCTTAATTTATCCTTGACATGGTGGAGCTGTGCATCTGGTGTTGTCCTCAGACTGGCACACGCACCCACACCTGCCAAAGCTGGGAATTTCTTTTGGCAGAAACAAAACGTATAAAGGCAGCCTGGGAGTATAAAATGCCTTCACCTTTTGAAATCATCTGTGGTGTTGCTCTTAGAACTTGTTCAGAGGTTTATTAGGCAGTGATGGATGCAAGAGTATTTACCTTTATCTAGTGTTCTGTGACTCTTCTGCTGGGAATCTTATCAGTTGTTTTCAGTTCAGAAATCAGGTGGTTTCTTTACTTCTTAATTAGGAAGAGGTGATGGTTTTTAGTTTAGCTGCTAGGAGGAGGTGATGGTTTTTAGTTTTCTCTAACAAAAAAAAAATTAATTTTTAAAAACACTTTTTTCGAGTCGTGCATCAAATTATTTTTTTCTCATGCTTTAGGAAGTTCTTTTCCAGGGGTTTGTAATTATTTAACCAAGATGCTAAGCGAAATTCTGTTTATCTTTAATTCAGAATGTGGGGTTTTATCCTTCATGTACCAGAGAGTGAGGGTGCAGATTGATTGAATTAGAGCTCCCTGACTAAAATTTCTGTTTAAACATTTGACTTCTTCTCAGGTATCTATCAGGCCAGTGGTTGCAGCCCCTCCACACCGGAATCTTTTACAGAAACTCTTTACTTCCCAGGTGTGCTCTCTCTGACATCCCAGGAGTGAGGGGGCTCTGCCCCATCAGCAAGGTCCCTCCACCAGCTGCTGTGGTGGGATCCTGCAGGAAAGGAGATGTGATTGACCATAATCAGACAAATGCAGGCTTCTCTTCAAAGCAGGGCAGGAGGTTGTTCCTCCCAACCAGCTGTATCAGTCGCTGTTCTCTTCCAGCTGTGTGCTAACTGCATCTTCCTGTAGTGCCTTTCACATTGTGGTTATGCCAGCAGAGTCCTTCCAGAATGACCTGACCCTTGATGTCAAACTCAGTCAGAGCTGGAATCTGATGGAATCGATTTTTGGTGAAACTGATCCCTCGTGTTCTCTCTCCTAAGGCTGTCTGGGCACTGCATGTGCTAATGGGAAAAATAAGATGTGACCTTGTGTGTTCCCGGAGTGCTGGGTGTGATCCTGCTCGGCACAGCCAGGCACTTGCCAGGCTTTTGACAAGTGCTTTCCACCCTGTGCCTGCAGATACAAATGTCAGTGCACCTTGCTCCCTAGCAGATGTCTTTGGAGGACAGATGTTAGTGCTCACTGCTTTTCTGTATGAATGTAAAACGCATCCTTCTGTGGAAAACAGGTGGTAATTTTATTTAAATCTGCTGTGTTGTAGAGCAATGAAACTAATGAGATATGCCACAGCCTTTCCAGGGTTTTCATTTTAATAAGCATCTAATCTTGAAACTATTTTAATCAGGCTTCTCTATCAGATGTTCTCATTTCTGCATTTCCAGCACCCACCTGAAATTATTGCTTGGCCTCCAGTTAATAGGTGATGGTGTTTTGATGTGCGCTGTTAAATAACTTCTATTTCAGGACTGATTTTTGTTTGGTCTTTTCTGAAGGCAGTGTTCAGCATTGAAGTGTGAGTTGTGCTTGTGTTTTCTCTTGTCAGAATAACGAAATGGTGGAACTGCAGAGGATACGGATGAAAGATGAGATTCGAGAGTACAAGTTTCGAGAGGCCAGGCTGCTGCAGGACTACACTGAGCTGGAAGAAGAAAACATCACTTTACAGAAACTGGTGTCCACGCTGAAACAGAATCAAGTAAGCATCGAAAGATTCAAGGCACTATTGTCACTATTTTCTCTAATTTCCATAATGTGATCCCCCAGAGCACTTTGGTAGAAGTTCCTTTTTATGTTTGGGTTTTGGTTTTTTGCTGATTATTTATTCTAAAATGGTGTTACTGGCCATTTTTGAAATATGAGGAGGCTCTTACCTCAGTTTTGAAAAATTGTGATGCAATATTTCATCGCAGAACTCTGGAATCACAGAGGAATTATTAAAAGAGATAGAGCTGCATGGTTTTCTTCATGCTTTCCCCGTTCCTCAGGAACTCAGTGCCCAGTGGCCAGTTCTTCTTTTAAATCTCTTTTAAAAGAGATTTGGTCTCCTGTCAGAAGAGTTAAGTTGCAGTGATGAGAATTTAAATATCCAGGTTGGATGGTATAACACTTCCTGCCTTTTAGGTTTTGTCTAGACCATCATAACATTGCACTTCTAACACCCTGCTCTCAGAGGGTCACAGCTCTGCACTGCAGCCCCTGGTTGTGCCCTGACCTATTGCCTGGTGCTCTTGGGGCTTCTGTGGAAGAGCCAGCCCTGTCACAGTTTGTGATGGCAGCCTGGGAGCAAGGCTGCCTTATTCCTGCAGGAATAAGCTGTGCTATTTCAGCTCTCTTTTACTGCTTTTTTACTGCTCCAGCACAAATGCGATTGAAACACTTAAAACAACAGAGCTGTGCTGCAGGGAATACACAGGTAGGGGAAATAGGTGCATAATTTCCTTATTTATGAAGATGCCTAGGCTTTCACACTCCTGAAATGGAATTTATAGCAGATCATTTTTGTTGCCAGAGTTATTTACCCAGACAGCAAATTCCTCCTTTGAGGCATGGATTTTTTTCTCATCAACCTCATAGGAGACATTTTCACATTTTCAGGAAGTAAACGACCCCTTTATGGACTGTCCTAGTTTTTCCCTAAAATGAAATCTGTTTGCAAGTGTTTATATTTGTCATAATACTTCATTCTAACTGAAACCGAATGCCAACAGTCTGTGGAGAGAAAAAACATTGCCACATTTTGAAGGGCTTTAAAAATCAGTCATTTTGCATCACAGATCCATGCACTTGTGGTTCCTAAAATTACTTTAATCTACAAGATAAAATTTTAAGAGCATTTTTCACTTTAATGGTTGAATTTACAAAACCATACGTTATAAATCTCAGTGCTAAAAGGTTTTTTATCTACATGTTGGGGTTTTTTTGTAGCTTTTTAAAGTAAGAGTCTATGAGAAGGTAACCATAGAGATATAGATCTCTTGCTTTTATATGTATTTAAAATTGAAAAAGTCTTGGTTGTTTTGTTGAGTTTGGCTTTTTTTCATGTCCTTAAGTTATAAACATAGCTACTTGACTGCATTTCGTAATTTTTCCAGATGGACCTGTTCCTTCAGTAAGGAAAGATATTAAATTGCCAAATGTAGATTTAAAACTCTCATGGACTTTCCTTTTCTATTTAAGAATGCCCAGTATGACTTTGGGCCTTTCTTGGTTGTTTGATATGTTTCCATTTTCTGGATTTGAAGATTTCTTTGGGTTTTTAAGTTTGCTTTTCCAGAGGTTTATGAATCAAAGACTTTTAACAGGCTGATAAATATTCTACTTCAGTATGAATAGTGGATATTTTTATTTTTGCCAGACCCTTATTTTAGTTTGATTAAAAATCCATATATATCAAACATAAAAAAATTCTATACAATGCATTAAGATCGCAGATAGTAATGTGTTTGAGTTTTAAAAGCATCAACTGCAAAAAGTTCGGGTTTTTTATGGAAACTTGAAAATTTGGTATTTTTTTCCCTCTTTCACCAAGCTATTAAAATCTTTCACCTGATAATGAGGGTTTTTTTTTTTTTTTTCTTTTTGAAATTAAGATGCAGAGGACCAACATGATTAGAATGAAATTTAAAAAATCAGAATGTTCTCATTTTTACCAGGAGTGCTGGTCAAGTGTGGACATGGACCTTCACAAACAAAGCTCTTCCTTTTCATTGCTGTGGGGCTTTCTAACAGTGAAAAGGAAGATAAAGGACAGCAAAGGGGAAGCATTCTGCAGTGGGGATGTTCTGCACTGTCTAGGTATTGCTGATCAGCTGGTTTTGGGCTGGGTTTTTCCAGGCTTTGTTTCTTGTGAGGTGAAATGGAAAGGTTTGAACAAGGGAGCTGCCTCTGAAGGACAAAGAAGCTGCTGCTTAGCTCAGCTGACAATGCCCATAAATACCTTGATAAAATACCACGCCTTGGTGTGGGGCAGGGAGCTGTCCTCTAAGAACAGTGAGCCCCTCCAGTGCTGCCAAGGGGTGTCACTGGCACACATTCCAGGCACTGTGGCTGGAGCAGGTTCCTGTGTGCTCCAGAGGGACATCCCTACATGCAGTCCAGGGACTGTGTGGGGCTGAATGAACTGTTTGCTGCATTCTTCTAGTAGCTTAAAAATTCTAGCAGTTTTGGGGCCTCTTTGAGTTCAAACTGACTGTACAAATAGATTCCTGTTTAATTTTTAAAATTAAATGCCTCCAGGATAATGGAGAGCCGTATAAAGTACAGAAAAGAGAGTTGAGGCTCTTCTACTGTTTTTGTACCTTCCCATCCACACTTTTGAAAACTACCAAGGTACTTGAGAGTATCTGTGCCTGAGTGACATTACATCTAGTTGGAATTGAGATACAAGGTCATCTTCAGAATATTTGCAAATCATAAATCAGGCTATATTAACCTAAGATCCATGACTACCATGATATACCAACATTGCTTATGGCAATTCATAGTAAATCTGTTATTACCAGGACATCTGCTAATAAACATCTGCCTTCTTCGCATGAAATTTCACTGCTTATCATAAGTTATTCAGAAAGAGGTTTTCTATTTCTTGAGTCTCACATGCTGAAAAAGTGAGCACTGGAGTATTTAACAGGGTGAGCTCCACTTGCACTTTTTGTTCAGTCAGTTCTTTGCAGCAGCGGGCAATGTCCGGTATTCCAAACCACAGTTTGTTTCTCTAATACCTATCTCAACAGGGCTGATAAATGGCAGGTTTTCACAACTCAAGTTTTAGTATTATGAATGTTCTTTGTCTTGTCTAATTCAGGTTGAATACGAAGGCTTAAAGCATGAGATTAAACGATTTGAGGAGGAGACAGTGTTGCTTAATAGCCAGCTAGAAGATGCCATCCGGCTGAAGGAGATTGCTGAGCATCAGCTGGAGGAAGCTCTGGAAACTTTAAAAAATGAAAGAGAGCAAAAGAACAATCTGAGAAAGGAACTGTCCCAGTATATCAACCTCAATGATAGTATGTATAATAACCATATTAATATATCAGTAGATGGGTTGAAGTTTTCAGAGGACGGGGGTGAGCCCAACAATGATGACAAAATGAACGGACACATCCACGGGCCGCTTGTGAAACTCAATGGTGACTACAGAACTCCCACGAGTAGGAAAGGGGAATCTCTGCACCCCGTCTCTGACCTCTTCAGTGAGCTCAACATATCAGAGATACAGAAACTGAAGCAGCAACTCATGCAGGTAAGAGCTGAATTTAATATCCTGGAGGGTTTGGACACATCCTGCGAACCCTTGTGCCAGTTTTGCAGTGATCATTCCATATGTTCTTGACCACATATGTCCATTTTCCAGACTTCTGCTTTGGTATTTTTTCAAAACCAGGTTTTTTTCAGAAATATCCCTAGTATACAGAGTACATGCCTGCACAAAAGTCAGTGTGACTGGAGCAGGTATTTAGTGCAAAGAGGAGAAAGGGACATAGATGTTTGGGTTATGGAAGGATAGATTACCTTTTTCCTGCTTTCATAAATAGTAAATGTCCCTGAAATTGCAAATGAAATAAGGTATTCTTCAACATGACTAAAGCTATCTGATAAAAAAACCTCACTAAAATACCTGCATGAACAGGTTTGATTATGCTCCCTTTCAAGTCAGAGGGAGTTTCTGCCATCAAACTCATCTCGAGCGAGGTTTGGCGCACGGTCAGGAGAGAACAAAAGGAGGGCAGCGCTGCCCTCGGCAGCCGTGCCCTGGGAGCATGTGGCGTGTGGGCTGTCACACAGTGCCCGTGTCCCGCTGGCAGTGCCGGCGGTGCTGCAGGGGGTGCCTCGGGATGGCACAGCCAGCTTTTGTTCCTGTTCATCCATGCCCTGTCAGAGCAGGAGCCTGGGATGAGCGCCAGATGAAAACCAGAGCTGCCAGCAGTGTTGCCATCGCCTCAGAGGAGGGGTCCTGCTGCCCAAGCTGTTGAGCAGCTCGTCTGCCACAGCAGATGAAAGGCTTTGGCACCGTCAAGGAAACACCCAGCATTTTCTAGCTTCTGAAAAGCACCTCTTCTAAAGAGAGGAAATATGAACCCCTTACTGCTTGAAATATAAAAGGTGGTTTGGAAGTGAGGTAGACCAAAACCAGTTTTCAGTGCTTGCTAGGGAACGACAAAACCCTATGTGGTCTGTCCCATTTGCTGAAGAGTTAATTGTTTTATTTATCTCCCTGCCAAATTCACTGTGGGAAGTTTTGATCTGAGCTGTGACATGGTGAACATGGATGATGTCTTGTGCTTTGCACCAATAACTTTGGCATAAAGCATGCATCATTTAAGTGTGAAAGCTTGAAATTTAGGATTTTATTTACATGACAAATTCTGTTAAACTTTCCCACTTTTAAAGAGAGTGTATATTGTATGTACATGCATATGTACAAATATGCACCTGGAAGAACATGTACAAGTACATGTAAATAATATGTGAACGTATACATTATATACCGCTTCTAATTTGATCAGAAATACAATGTTACAAATTTTAAAAGCAGTTTCAAAAGAAGAAATGCTTTGAAACACTCACATTTCAAAATACATGGTAAGTGTTTAAAACCATAATTTACAATGAAATACAATATAAATTTTGAGTGAAAGTTCCTTAGAAATGACAAAAAAAAAGGATTGCTTTGGGTGTGCTTTTTCTTGGTTTTATTAAATTAAATACTGAGCATGATGAGTTAGCAAACTTCTATTTGAAAGATACTGTAATTGTCTTTATCTTCTCTGACTTAAACCTTATATCTCTTAAAGAGGCATCCTTCTCTCAGTCACTAGGAACAAACTTAGGATCCTAAAAAAGAAATTATAGATATTTTCAGTCATAGCATTTTTTGATGCTGGGCCCCAGGACATCTGTGCCAATGTTGGCCACCACTGTTTGACATTTACATCCTGTTAAAAGATTCATGATTTAAAAAGACAGACTAGACCTCAGTGAAAGCCTGATTTCTTTAGATACTGTAAAGACTCACTGCAAAATGCTGATGTTTTACAAAGTGCTCTCCCTCTCTATTGAGTTACATCAGTCCACATCACACAGATTAAATTTGGATCATACAAATTAAATGTGAAATATTCCGGCAAAAGTTTTCCACGTGGTAGATGGGAGACTTAATCAGGTCTAAAAGCTGACAAAAAGTAAATCATCAGCAAAATTGGATTTTTTTTTCCTCTACAGTGTCTTTGCCATATGGTGCTCATTCAGCTGTATCACAATATTTGGTATGAGTTCCTCCTATTTTCTGTGAAGAGGCTGCACTAGACAGAGTTTCTGACCATTTATTGGGAATTATTTTTATGCCTATAGGACATCAGGTTCTGTTTTAGGATAAAGGTAAAGTTCAGATTTGCCATTTTGTAAGTGTGTCTGGCAAATTGTTTTTGATCCTCAATCTCATAAGGAAGACTTCACTGAAACAGTATGACAAATAGAATTCCTTCTATAGAGTTTGGATGCTGCTACTTTTCATGGGCTGTGCTGGTCCCTAGGAGAGATTTAATTGCACCTATTCCCTTTCTATATATATATATCTGCTGTATAACAAATGTCTTGCTGAAAATTTTCATTTTCTGAGATTTCTTAGAAAATCTCAGGGCTTTGCACGCTTCCTTCCTGTTTATTGTCCAGTGGAAAGAATTCTCTATATCATTTACGAAGTCTAGGGCTCCTTTTCTTCCTATGGCCATGCTTTCCCTTTTTCTGAGGCCAATAATCATATTTGGAAAACCTAGATTAAGTTCTCTTAAAAAGAGGCAGAAAAATAAAAAGTCCCTGCAGCTCAGTTTCTGACCCTCTGCTTCAACTGCCTTGTACTCTTGTGACAAATATGCTATAGCTGAGATTCAGGGTTCCTGAGATGAGTTCTCCTGTTAATTTGTTCCAATCTCCCCCAGGAATTGTTCACTGAAATTCTGATGTTAAAAAAAAAAAAAAAAAAAAGAAAAAGGTGAGGACATAAATTGGTATGGTTAAATTGCTTTCCATAATTGCAAACTATAGATGCAAATTGGGAAGGAAATCTCCTCAAGCTGAAGTCTCTGGAGGGAAGGATGCATTGCAAAATAGGTACAGCTAGTTTTGAATTGCTTTTATTTCCATTTTAAGATGATGTAAATCCTTACTGCAGCTACCAATTTCAGTGTCAAAAAATGCACCAACTGGACTGAAAAAGACTTGGAGTTGCCATAAGTTTGCCGTGGTGGAAAGAAGAATATAGTATTGTCTAGAACAGGAAATATTATTACCATATTTGGGAACAGCAGTCATTAATATACAAAAGGTGTGCTCAGGACTGAGCTGGAGCTTTGGGGTTTTTCCCTTGGCAGTAGGAGCATATATTTATAGTTTTAAATAGAAGGGGATTAGCTTAATCCATTAATGCTGGTCCAGAATGAATAAAATTGAGTAGGTATTTCTATTTCCTTTTGCCTGCTGTGCAATTTGATATATGGGTTTTAAAAGTTGAAAATATTTTCTCTGGAAAGAATCCTTTCTGTTTGAAATGAATGTTTCCAGAACACATTTATGTTCAGAAGAGAAATTGTCAACAAGATCCAAATTAGCTCTGCTACAGTTTTTCTTTGTGATAGGGTATAATGGCTCAGATCAGTAGTCCTGCAGGATCAATTCTGTCTGGCTAATTTAAGCAGGTGCTGAAGCACTGTGCTGCTTTAACACACAGGTGTTTTCTCAAAGGAAGGGCTTTCTCTTAAATAAATATGATTAAAAATAAGTATTTATTTTTACATGGGTGCAATCTACAGTGAATTGGCTTCTTTGGTGTGAACATGCCCACAGTGGACCCATACACTTTAATAAGCCAGCTGCCTTTGGTGTGTAATATGTGCTTCTTTATTATCAGTACAATTTCTCACTATAAGGTAAGATGGTCTTTTCATTGACCCAAACCCAGATTTTTGGTGCATGTGTATAGCTCACTTTACCAGCCTGAAGGAATAAATACCTTCATCTGATGAGGGCAGTGTAACTAACACTGGAGCCTGCTATACCAAGTGGTAACAACTGGAGTTCAGCTGAAGGTTTCTAGGGAGAGCAGACCTGGGGCAGGCAGGCTGATGAAAGAAAGGAGGAAAGCTGATGAAGAGACTCCTGCTGGGTTGATCTCTGAGGGTCCCCAGGACAGGCCTGACCACGAGATCTGTAGAAAGCGATCACTTTTAAAAAGATGTACTTGACAAAAGGGAAGTTTACCCTATTTTGGATTATCTCAACAAGAGTGGGCTGACATGGGGACTGAGCAACAATTAGGGTGGCAGACATACTGGGATAGCAATGAGGGAATGAAAAATGGAGAAGGGTACCAAAATACTTGTGGTTCTTGGCTTTCCTCTTTTACACTGATGATGTAGTGCCAAAAGTGGAATACTTCATATCTAAAGAGATAGGCTCTTCCTGGATCATGAAATAATGATGAGAGTTGGCCCTGTTTTTTTTTTAATTATTATGGCGCCAGTCCCCTGTATATAAGAAAAGTAGGCTGATTTTTTAGATCTTTTTATCATGGCTTCTATTTTTATTTGTAAATAGAAGTTTCTGCCTGTGATTGATTGCAGATCCTGGTGGAGGCCACGTTTTAAGAGCCTGTCTGTGAAACCAAGCAATCACTGTGTGCTCCAATGTCTTAGTACTTCTGAGCAGCAGCCATGGCTCAGAAGCCTGGTTAAGAGGAAACAAGAGTTTGAAGCACTGCTTAGAACATTTTGCAAGATGGTATTAATACCTTCTCAGTTTCTCAAAGGCTTTGCTTTTCCTTTACTGAGATTCATGGTGGCTCATTTGAGTCTCTTCTACATACAACTGACAGAGCAGGAAAATTTGTGTGTGGTTTCCTTTTAGGTTTCTTCATAACTGAAAGCTTTAAGTTCTCAGAATTAATAATTCCAGCACTCATCAAAGGAAGTTCCATTTTCACTGCATGTGCTGAGATACTGCAATGAGGGGAGAGAAGAGCAGTAAACCTGATAGGCTCAGGGTCCTATTGTAGAACCCATGAAAGGAATAAGGATCCTATCTCTGTAAGCCTTCTGCTGCTTTCCAATTCAGGACAGGACAAAGGCACAGGAAAAAGTTGGAGCATTACACTTAAAACTTGAAATGGGAGTCTTTCAGGAGTCTTGTGATAAGTAGCAAGTAGCTACTTACTTTGAGCAGATCAAACTTATAAGTTTGTCTTGTTCACTTGCTTTAAAAATGCTGTGCATTAAAATTTCTAGAGGTGTCCTTCATGATGTCCTCTGTTGTTCAACATCCACATTTCTCTGTGAATATTTTAAAAGAAACTTACTAGGTCACAACCAGTGAGTGGGTTGTTGGTTACACCACAAGTCCTGTTTTTCCTGGCTTGAATTTAAACAGATTGATTTTGCCTACAGATAAGTGCTGGGGATGGGCAGTCCTGGGAGTTGCATGTGCTCAGTGTCCTGATCTGTGCTACATTTCCACAGAGTAGGTTATTCAATCTGTGAAAATGTACACAGCTAGATTTTACTCCATTTGCCTTAATGAAAGTGTGCAGCAGTTCAAAAATATGAATGAATATTGTGAAAGACTGGTAGAACTGTTAAACAGAAATGTAAATTCAAACTCCATTGAGAAATGGCTTACAGTTGACAGTGATGCAGTTTCAGTGTTCAGGGAACATATGTCCTAATAAATCCTGTATCATCACTCTAGCTGATGAGACAGTGCTTGGACACTTGGTAATTCTTCAGTGGGCAATGTGTAAAATTGTGACCTAGTGATATTGTAAGTTGTAGCAGAGGCTGGGACTTTCTAAACCTCTGGGAGTTACACAGTGCTCTATAAATTAATTTTATGGTTTAGGTGTATATGGCTAAAATCTCTTGGAAGCGCTCAAGCTGCAGGCAGTGGTGGGGCAGAAGAGATGACTGTGACTGCAGAGTTTGGTGCCCAGCATGGACAGGATGAGATCCTGGGTTTCTCACTGTGACTCTGTTGCAGGTGGAGCGAGAGAAGGCCATTCTCCTGGCCAACCTCCAGGAGTCTCAGACGCAGCTGGAGCACACCAAGGGAGCCCTGACGGAGCAGCACGAGCGCGTGCACAGGCTCACGGAGCACGTCAACGCCATGAGGGGGCTGCAGAGCAACAAGGAGCTGAAAGTTGAGCTTGACTGCGAGAAGGGCCGAGATTCCGGCGAGGAAGCACACGACTACGAAGTGGACATCAATGGCTTGGAGATCCTGGAATGTAAATACAAAGTAGCTGTTACTGAGGTGATAGACCTCAAAGCAGAAATCAAGGCCTTAAAGGAGAAATATAATAAGTATGTAGAAAACTATACCGAAGAGAAGGCCAAGTATGAGAGCAGAATCCAGACATATGATGAGCAGGTGACAAGCCTGGAGAAGTCAACTAAGGAAAGCCAGGAAAAAATGGTCCACATGGAAAAGGAGTTACAAAGGATGACAAGCATAGCAAACGAAAACCACAATACCCTTAACACTGCCCAGGACGAGCTGGTGACGTTCAGCGAGGAGCTGGCTCAGCTCTACCACCACGTCTGCCTGTGCAACAACGAGACCCCCAACAGGGTCATGTTGGACTATTACAGGCAGAGCAGAGTCACCCGCAGCGGGAGCCTGAAGGGGCCGGACGACCCTCGAGGCCTCCTTTCCCCACGGCTTGCCAGGCGGGGGGTGGCATCGCCCGTGGAGGCCAGGACCCCAACCGAGCAGGTGACAAAGGAGACCCCAGAGCCCAGCAAGGAGCAGAGCCCGACAAAAACACCTTCCATTTCTCCCGTCATCACAGCCCCTCCTTCCTCCCCTGTCTCTGACACCAGTGACATCCGCAAAGAGCCTATGAACATCTACAACCTCAACGCCATAATTCGGGACCAAATCAAGCACTTGCAGAAGGCGGTGGACCGGTCACTGCAGCTGTCGCGGCAGCGGGCCGCGGCCCGCGAGCTGGCGCCCATGATCGACAAGGACAAGGAGGCCTTAATGGAAGAGATCCTGAAGCTGAAGTCGCTCCTGAGTACAAAGCGAGAGCAGATTGCCACCTTGAGAGCGGTACTGAAAGCCAACAAGCAGGTAAGGTGCTGATAAAGCACTCAGGGAAATGTTATTTATACAGGCTGCTTACAAGCTTTCCCGGGGTGTTTGGAGGAGAGGTTTTACTCACGGGTTATTTAGCCTCTCACTCAGTAACAGCAAGGACACACCTTCCTTCCCTCCCCTCCCTGCCTCCTCTTTAAGCACTTCAGTTCTGCTTTTCTCAGCACCCACCATTCACTCAGCAGAGGTGTAGGCAGGGACCAGCTACTGCCCAAGCATGCTGCTGGTATTATCACAAGCTTTTTAAGTTTGCCAGGGTTGGAAAACAAAATAGAACATACCTGGAGAGGCTCTCAGTGGTGTGCTGTTCTGTTTAGGAGAATAAAAACCTTCAAGGTATCATTTTGATTTCTTTTCAAATCTTAAGAGAAATTAATCCAACCACTTTATTTTTGATGTTTCACCAATGAAAAGAAGCCAAGAATTATCGTACTTGGTATCAAATGCCGAAGGAAATCTTAGTGTTATGTTTTTCAAGAGTATTGTCAATTTTCTTTGCATAGTAAATCTACCAAGCCCCTGGCATCCATTAAATTCCAGCTCTGAAAACACTGTAAAAAAAATCTAATTTTAAACATGCAAATAGTTTTATTTACTTTGATGCATCTCCTTTTGCCCAGAGTTAAATCTGAATGCAAAAGGCTGCAGTGGCAGTGATTTTGTTCCAGGTTGCCTGGCACTTTCCTCATCTGAAGACAGTGCAGTAATCACCACATGGGGGCTTGGATCCTGGTTAGAAGCTGGGCAGACTATTAGCTGTTGATAGTGATGGGATTCCAGTGTTAAAATTCCCAATAGTCAACTATTTTGAAGTTACAATTTCAAGTTTAATTGATTGTTGTCTCTGTAACTGCATAGGGTACTGGGGATTTTTAAATTGCAGGAATATTTCAACATATATTGAGTGTTTTATAGCATTTCCCTCCCCCCTCCCTGATACAACACATGTTAAATATTAACTCAAGTAATTAAATACCATCTCTAGCTAAGCAATAATAGCTCTGAGCAATTATATGTGGATTTTCCATGTAATTAAAATGTAATTTAGATGAAATTGATATATATGGGTATACATTCTGTGATTCCAAATTAAAGATTTTTCCTATTAGTATAGAGCTGTCATTTATTTTTTGCTACTACCAGAAGATCTATCTCAGTCTCACTCTTTTATTGCTGTCAGAAATAAAGCATTATCCTAAAGCATGCTCACTGAAATGGAAAAGATAGATTTGCTGACTAAGCAGCTGCTATTAACTAATCTTTTATTTACTGGATAGCAGCATAAATATTGGTAACTGTACAATTGGGTACAGAAACTTGCAGTACTTGTTCATGCAAACCTGATATCAACTTCTCAGATTTTCAAGCTAAAAGACATAATAATGTAAAGGGAAGGAGGAATTTAATGTTGGAAATGGGAAGAATGATTTATTATGTGCCAGCCTCAAGTGGTGGGTGTATCCCAGAACCCAAATTCATGGTTTTACTCATGTTCAAAAAAACGGGAGTTAAGGTTTATTTTCTTGAGGTCTTCCCCTTCAAAAGAGTAAGTTTCTAAGCAGCAAAAGCTGGGGATGTTTTTCCCTTGGGGGACCCTTCCTTAGGTCTTGTGTTTTGGACTGTACTTTAGTGAAAAGCACCTTTAACTAGGGAAGCACAGTCGATATGTAGTGTTGGTCACTAGTATTTGCAAATAAGCATTTTAGACTTCACAAAGCTCTAGCAGGAAAAAGAGAGCAAGATTTGGTAAGAAGACGCAAACCTAAGTCCATGAAAATGGATTATTAAATCAATTGCCCAAGAAAGCAAGGCACATGGATCTTGCTGGCTTGCTTGCTTACCTTGTCTTGATTTATGTATCCATTTGTTCATAGCCCAAACTACTGTGTCTGCACCAGACTGGTGGAATAAACATTATCAAGTAGCATAAATGAGAAAGTAAAATTAAATTAATGATGCAGTAACTTTTAGGACCAGTTCAATAATGGGTTTGATTCTGATTTCTAATAGGAATCAGAAAGCAAAACTGCCTATGAAGGGAACCGAATACCCTGAAGTTCTGATGGAAAGCTGATCAGTTGTTTTCATAAGTAAATAATTCAATGAGACAGAATTGAGTCAGCAAGACCTTCATGTGTGCATTAGCAGTAACTATGAGGTCTCCAGCTCCCATAACTTCTATACCCCTGCAATACAAGTCTTTCAGAAAAATATACTTTGATAACTCCAGACATAACAGAATTTTATCTATGAACAAATGCCCTGATATTATATGGACAGAGCACAGTAGAATTTCTGCTGTGAAGGAGAGGCTTGATGAAAAGACCCGGTACCATGTACAACTTCTGCTCCAAAAATACAGGCTAGTTTTCTGCTTTCAAGTGTGAAATAAAAATCCTACCAGGGTAGCATTTAATATTTATTAACAATTATTTTAGCTTGTCTGCTTCTCATACTGCTAATATAAAGTAAATGGGGTACAAAGCTGTCTTAGAAAATGAGATTTGTTCACAGATTTCAGGATGAAGATGGCAACCTTTAGGCTGAGTTTGAGCAAACTGCTCTTCTGTAAGGATACAGAGGAGGATGGAAAGGACTCTGTTAGTTCAGGCAGTGCTTGAGGTCCTGGGCTCAGGTGCGTGCTCACCTCAGCCTATTCTCCTCCAGGGCTGGGGTTTGGGGATGGGGAGGGAGCTGAGCTCTGTGTGTTCCCCAGCTCTCTTCTCCTCACTGGTGTTTCACACCCCACTGGAGTTCAGGTGTTGGAGCTCTCTGCTCCCTCCTGGCGTTGCTGTCAATTCCAGGTGACTTCCTCTACACAGTAAATGCTACATGAGCCTTCAATCCCACATCTGCAGGTGGCTGGCTGACAGCCTGGGTAGTTCATTTGCCCAGTTCCTGGCACGACTGGTCTGACAAGAGTGTCATGAGCACCTCTGCTGTCTTATTGGATTATTTACTTCAGTGAATAATATTCATGCTTCTTTTTTTCCCCTGTGTTTTCATCTTCTTTCTTGTCCTCCCCATCTACTTGTGTGTTGAGAGATTGCATTTTTATGTGGAAAAAAGATCTCTGATTTTTCTGATACAGTTTCTTTTCTTTAACCACAGCTTTAAAACAAATGCCTCCAAAAGAGCTGTTAAAGCCAGGTCCTGGGCATCTGCTTCCATGTGGCACCCCCTGCTTGGAGATAAAGGCTTTTATATGCCCCATCCTTCCTTTCAGAGAATCCTCTGCATACACTGCTCTAGATTACCTGGTTTCAGGCATAACCAGGCATATATGGCTCAATGGGTACAACTTTGGATATTGGCTGAGATGGAGAACAAATAGAAATAATTTCAACAAGAGCTGGCACTGGAGGAGGAAGAACATGAAGCTGTGTCTTTAGTTCATTTTGTCCCTGTTAGTTTGGCACAGTGTGACACTACAGCTGAGGTGAACACACTCCTAAGTGTCTCTGATAGATGGAAGCTGAGTTCCTCTTCTATCCCCTGCCTCACTCTCCATTACACATTCAGGCTTCAGGGTGTTCTCAGGATTCAGGCAAGTTTCCTGTTTCTTGAGGCTCCTCAAATTTCCAAGAGAAGCTTCCTCAGCTTGTGCTCCCCTTCTTTCTTTTGCTACTAAACCCACCTTTTTTGTTAGTTTTATTTTCTTCTCTAGCAGAGCACTTGTGCTCATTTGTTCTTCACTTAGGAGACTTTCAGGAGGGAGATCCTCAGCAGCTTGGCTATTGCATGGCGAGCCTCGAAGCATTTCCCATAGAATTTGAAACTTATGCTTTGTTTTCTCTGTGTTGTTTTACAGGAACCTTTAATAGAAAGAAAAAAATATTTGAAGTTTTGACACAGTCCTTCCTCTGTTCCTTTTATTTACCAAGTACACTATATTTTCATCCTGTAGTGTTGCATGTCCATTTAACTTACCCTGACATGCAGAATAAAATGTGGGGATCACGATCTGTCTGATCATTGTGCACAGTTCCAGTGATGTGTAAATTACTGTTAATTTGTGATTGCACATTTTTGGTCATGGCTGAAAACAGACAAAAATCTGATTATTTGTGCTTTATCCTGCCAAGACATGGCCTGGTGTCTGCCATCCTACACTGCACCAAAGTCTATATCATCAAGGTTGAAAAAAAGCAAAATTGATTTAAATAGATCTCACAGTGATTGATAATTTTAACATGTATTGCTGATGATTTCAAATCTTGATTGGAAAAATGCATCTATTTAAAATGATAGGTGGATACTACTACTGCCCTTTAACAATGTGTTCTTTTAAATTGGTGTAAAAGTAAGAAAATATTATTGGTGAGTATACAATTAAAAATTATTTTAATGCTGTTATTTAACAATACACAAATGAATAAAGTTGTAATTTAGTAGGAGATTCTAATGTGTCCTTTGCTTAAGAGACGTTGTTAGTGGGAAATGTATTGAGTTTTGGAAAACTGAGTTTGAAATAGGTTTCCAACTGTTTGGTCATTACCATCTTCTGTCCTATTCCCTTGCTGGTTTCTTTAACCTAATGTTCTTTTAAACTTCTCTCCCCTGGTGGTGGCTCAGGAGCCCATAAGATCAACAGAGGAAATTGATTGCCTGTGTGAATTGCTGCAACTTATTATACAGTAAATGAAGTCCAAAAAACAACCATAACACCCTCTGAATAAATGTAAAAGGAAAAAAATTTTTCTTTGTTTCACTCAAAGGCAGTATTTTTAAATGTCTCAAGCAGCAGTAGGTATAAAGCTATGTATTTTGAGTAACTTCAAAGGGATACTAAATTCACAGGTAAAGCAGAATGTTTGAGTCTTGCAAAGATAAGACAAATGTAACTATTAAAAGCAGTACAGTAGTAAATTAAAGAAATTTAACAAATGAAATTGAAAACAGAAAGAGCAGCAAAAATTTAGGAATGGGACAAATACAAAGCATTGCTTTCCTGTTAAATGAAAACTGTAATTTACACTTTTTTATTCTCTTTTAAAAAATTATTTTTAGTGGTTAAAACTGCTAAAATAATGCTGTTTTGCGCAGCAGTGAACATTGCCAGTTCTCAGGCTAAATCAAGCTGCCAGGTGCTGGCTGTCCCTGTGCCCGAGGAAAGCCTCAGGCAGCAGGAGGCTTGAGGCCAAACACAGCCATTCACAACTTGGCTGCAGAGGCTGAGCCTCGTGTGCTCCGTGTCCTGTTTGCAAAGTGGCCAGCAGACACACTTGGTTGTTTATTGCAGCTGGAACAGCATGGTAGCAGCCCCTGTAGTAACTTTACTCACTTGTCTGAGCCCTCCACATAAAGCTGCACAGTTCTGCAGAGATACTTGAGGTGCTGAGTTGTTGCCAGTTGCCATTGAAATGAGCTTTGTCCTTACAGCTGCTTTCTCCTTTTCCTGCTTTAATGGAGCACGACTTAAAAGAAGAAGTTAAAGTGTGCAGTCCAGTGAAGATCAGGTTTAATTTCTTTTACTGTCTGAATGAAGGACATCAAAATCAGGCACGGGATTTCAGCTCTTCTCCGATCTCTGTCTCATAAGCACATATTCTTGTTAATGTTTTTAGACAGCTGAAGTGGCACTGGCCAATTTGAAGAACAAATACGAAAATGAAAAAGCAATGGTGACCGAGACCATGACCAAACTGCGGAATGAGCTCAAGGCTCTGAAGGAAGACGCAGCAACCTTCTCATCCTTGAGAGCGATGTTTGCCACCAGGTAAGGGGAAATGGTGTCACCATCCGGCTCAACACTGTAAACGTGTGTGTGCTAAGTGCAAACACACTTGGCTGTCTATATTGGGTGCTTAGGAGGATAGAGAAATTATTTTCTGCGTGGTCAGGGGTTTGCTGGATGAAGGTGAATGAGTCCTAGAATGCACACTGTGCAAAACTTGCAAGATTTCAAGTGCTGCTGAGATGCATGTCTTGGAAAATAAAGCTGAAGAATAGCAATGTCAATACAACCTTGAGTAAAGTGTTACAAATGACAATATAAGCCTTCAGCATATTTGCATTTATAGGGTTTTTTAAAGTGAAAATCAAACAGTGGATTTATGTGGCTGATTTTCCCATTCAGAAGTACCCAGTGATTCTGTCATGTAAAGCTATCGTATGGTTAATGATGATCTTCAGAACCCCACGTTTCCATTAGAGTGAGACTTATTACTTACCAGTAGTAAAATCTATTTAATCAACCAGCTGTAATCCAGTGCTAATAATTGTAAGGTCACTGTAATTTCCCACTCCAGCATAAATTCTTATTTTCTCCCACTGTGATGTTCAATTTATTATCTTCTCCTTCACAGTATAAGAGCTTCACTTATCTTCTGTGACATAGTTCCTCCTGGCAGGATGGTAATTAATCAACTTTCACCTTTCTCTCTCCCACATCTTCTTCAGAAGAGCTTTTGGTTTTACACAGAATCACAGAATCAACTAGGTTGAAAAATACTTCTGAGATTGAGTCCAGCCTATGACCCAACACCACCTTGTGATCCAGACCATGGCACTGAGTCATGTCCAGGCTTTCCTTAAACATCCCCAGGGATGGTGACTCCACCATCTCCCTGGGCAGTTCACTCCAATGTCTAATAGCCCCTTCTGTGAAGAAATTCTTCCACCTAGACCTTCCCTGGCACCGCTTAAGAGTGTGTCTTCTCATTTTTCTTGTTTTTTAAAAGGTTACCTAAAAATATATTTTTTTAAAGATTACCTAAAAATATTTTTGTTTAAAAGATCCAGCATTTTCATCAATAAATTCTTATTTTGGAAATACACAAGAAAGACTTTTTTTTTTTCCCCTCTTATGGTAAAACACAGTACGGATTTCTTGTTTGGGCTTTAGTCCATAAGTGATAAGACATCTTTGTGCCTTCTGCCAACATCTCTTCAGTGCTGCCAGCAGTGCCATTTCACCACTTCCAGCCTTCTAAGATGCTTTTTTGCTTAGTAACAGTGGCAGCAGCAGCTGGGAGAAGTGAGAAGGAAGGAGAAAAGGGGCATTTGTATGTTGTGACATTGTTGCCATGTACAAATTCCTCATAGGTCCATCAGGTCAGAGGAGTGCGTGTCACGACATAATGGAAATGGAGACCCAGCTCAGCAGGTGGTGTGAACCAAGGTAGCCTGATTGAATTCACTGGCATCTAAAGATTTTCTTCCAGAAAGAGGAGTTGTGTGTGTGTGTGTGTGTTGGAAATGCATGTGTTGATCTTTCCCTGCAAGCTCTAGGAGACACAGGAATGTTCTAACTCTGTAAGAGCTCATGGAAGGGAGGGTAAAGTAGCTCCAGAGCAGAGGATAAAGCAAACAAGGATCCTGCATGCGTCATAAATCATCAACATACCAGGTACAAGTAGCTTGCAAAGCTTTAGAAGTTAATTAAAGGGAATGTTAGATTGTTGGTGTACTGAATGCTGCTTACCCAGTTTGGGCATCCTGAGTGCAGACTTCTGTTGGGTTCAAGGCATATCCTAGAGCTGATAGGAGGCAGCAGCATCCCCTCTGTGAGAATTAGGCTTCACTGAGGCCACTCATCCAGGTGTCTTTTCTAGATGCCTTCTGTGTAGGATGTAAAGAATCTTCTGTTCTTCTTCTATGAACTGTAAAGGGAGTCTGTGTGCCCTGCTGAGTTACACATTTTCGGTTTAAAAATTTTTAATGTTAGTAGAGATAAACCCCACCCAATTTACTGCTGTTGGTAAGCTCCATGTATTAGTGATTAAACACTCAATGTATCTCCTATGGAATGTATCCCTGCACTTGAGATCCTAAGTTTTGCCCAGTGTTTTCTCAGCACAGTTATAAAAAATTATTCACTGCAAGGTCTTCCACATCATTATGCTCCTATAGATTTTTCTGTTGTAAAATATTCATTTTTCTTCCCTAGCATGGAGTTTAATGGCCTTTATAATTTAATCAATCTTCCTAAACGATCAAATCATTGACTCATTCCAAATAGTCCATTTGGAAGAACATTTGTTTAAATGACAGAGTTGATATACTCTAAAAGTCTGTAGAAGGAGAGAAGTATGTTTGAAAATACAAGGCTGTAAGGGTTTTGTGCAGTAATATTAGATGCAGTAGCAACCTTCAGCATAAAAAGGCAAGTGTTTAGTCTTTAGTTGAATAAAACAGTGGTTTCCATGGTTATAGTGCATCACATGATACTTACTCCTGAATTTGTACCATAGGAAGATCATTCTTCATAGTAGAATTGTATTATAGATCTGGAAATGGTTGCTTATATGTTCAATAAAACAATATCTTGTCTCTTTACATAAACCATCATTTTGGTCCCCAAGTGGATGTTCATCTGGTGCTGAACTGTATGGCTCTTTCCTCAAATACACTGGATATAGGTCATGGCACATGTTATAAAGAGAGCACAGCAAATCCATTTCTGGTCTGAACAGCAAAGTTGACACTTCCTCCAAAGCTCCCCTATGCAGAAAGCACGAGCCTTCCTTTTTCTGTTTTTCCTGACACTTGTTCTTTCTTCACTCCTTAAGTTCTTTCTTCAGTTCTTTGTCTCAAAAGTCTTTCTGTCCTGCTTGTCTCTCTACTTTTGCCCTTTTTCTGTCTGGAGCAGCTTATTTGACCCCAAAATCTCTGAGATTCTTCTGAGATTCTGATACCTACAGCTTCCTCCTTCACTTTTCTTTAGCTTTGTGGTCCCTTTCTGGGTTTTATGTGGTTTGCACCTGTCAAGAATATTTCCCAGAGCATCTCTCTCAGGAAAAGAAATCAACAGCATGTAAAATCTCTTTTGTGGGATTCAAGGGGTTGGCAAAGCAGAGCTGAAGTTTGTTAGATGTCAGGGCTGTGTGCCACCTTTAACCTGCTTATTTTGTCATGGACTGTTTCTAGTATTCCCAGAGAAGCCTTTCCTGCCCCTCCTGTTGTTTCCCCTCGCCCTAACCCTGAGTTGCTTACCCAGAGTGGGATCTGTGGGTCTGTGAAGCAGTAAGCAGCACTCATCCAGAGGTACAATAAATAATTATTTAAAACATTAGCTTTCCAGTCTAGAGTAGGTGTTGCCCTGTAAGAGGAAGTCCTGTGCTGAAGGAGAAAAGGAATTACATTTAAACAGGATCCTAAAGTGATTCAGGAAGCAAACTTCACTGAATCCTTACACTTCTTGCTTTCCCAGCCTAAACAGATATATGTAACAGGAGAGAGCAGGAAATACTGCTTGTGGTATTGCCATAGTCCTGACACTGCAGGCATGGATTTTATTCTTCATCTATCAAAATATTTTCTTATGTTAATTTTTGAAGAAAAATCTGTGCTGAAGAGACGGAGTAGGAAGATTGGACAGCCCCTGGAGCTGAGAAAGCATTTGTGAACAGAAGAGAATTATGATTATATGGTTAGAGTAGGGACCTGTCACTGTCAGTGTCACCAGGTTTTAGCTCAAGCTCTGCTATGATTTATGTTACCTAAATTACACATAAGCCTGATGTGGTATTTGCTTTATGTTCCTAGACAAGAGGGATAGATGGAACCAGAAATCCCTTAAAATCCTACATAAGCTTCTTGGATCAGTTCATAAAAAATAAGTGGGCTTATGTGTCTGTCTGCTTCCTTTCTGAGATGAGAGAAATGAAAAATAGGTGAAACCTTGACTTTTACTCTAACTGTTCGTACACCAGCAGACAGCAAAAAAACAATGCTGTTTATTCAATAGTCACTTGCAGCTTACAACCTGTCCTGGGGCAAGAGGGAAACTGAGGAAGAATTCTGACTCAGGAGGACATAACCTAACTTTTGGTATCCCCATTTGAAACCTCCTGAAAGACCCATTCAGAGCCCTGGGGTATCCTGGAGCCCTGCAATGATCTCTGCCATGCCAGAAGCCATCCTTTTTAGAAGCTCTTTGCCTTTTTCCTTTAGGAGATCCTTAAACTTTTTCTTCTTTCTGATGAGTTTATCAAATGTGTGGTCGAAAGGCAATATAAATGTGTGCAATGCTTTTTTCTTTTTTAATTGGAAACACTTCTCCTTTTATCCCACACTTGCACATAGCTGGGAATATTTCGGTGAAAGGAAAAGCTGTGGCTGCAGGCACTAGTTACCTCCCACTACACGGAATAACCTGCACTGCTGCAAAATTCCAGGAGATCTGAGGCTGTTAATTCAGCAGTTTCTAAAGTTAATGAAAACCTTGATTTGGGTGATTTAGGTTTAACCTTTCTGAACACTCTTACTCAAAAAAAAAAAAAAAAAAAAAAAAAAAAAAAAAAAAAAAAAAGGCGCTAGAGCAGCAGAACCCAGAGACAATAGACCATGTGTTTGTGAAAAATAATTAGAAACTTAAAGTCATGGTGGAGGTCAGATGACTGAAACCACCCAAACACTGCAGTGAGCTACCAGAAATGTGGGCTTGCTGTTACTGGGACACTTCTAGGAAGGACATGTAATTAATCAGACCTGTTGGAAAATGTATTAGTGAGATTGGTTTTGCCTCAAGTATGAGATCAGCCAACAGCATCTGGTACACCCAGATTTCTCATAACAGGTTTGTCTAAGATTGCTTTAGTAATATCTACCTTCATGGCACTTCTTTCTTAACTGTTTGGTTGGGCTGTTCTACAAATCAGATGTGCAAATGCCAGGAACACCTCCTAAGGTCTGAGAAAAATCAATCTTTTTCCAAAACCAAAATGGATTTATTGGAATATCAAAGGAAGGCAATTAATTCCTCTAGTGGTAGCGTAAAAAAATTTTCAACGGGAGACATATTTGGAAATAAAAGAGGTCTACTAGACAAAGAGGAAAGTAGGGGGGAATAAAGGACATGAATGAAAGACCCATCTGGTTATTAGAATGGTTTAAAACTCTGATAACACAGTCACTAAAGTGAATTAATTAGGAATAGGAATTCTGAATAATATTCAGAATGCTGATTTCATGTCTCTGTCAAGGAAACTGACTTAAGCATCAACAGAGATCTCACAGTTTGGAGCAATAATAGGTGTGCAAGTTTGCTTTAAACCAACTGGCATTTCATAAGGGTCTCTTTTTCTCAAGGCTTGGGTAGCAACAATCATGCTTATTAAGATCCTGTAGAAGAAAGATAATACTGAAAGTGTAGATAAAGCTGTATCTGACTTAATAATTTCGCTTGCAGTGCCTGAATTGTTCAAAAGGGGAGTGCAACATATATATATGTATAAGTACTTGTGTCTGAAGAATAACTAACTACAAATTTTCAAGTATACTTTGTTTCTATTTCCCAAGGGGAAGATTAAATTTCAGAGAAATTAGTTTCATCCCTCAATTCACAATAATTCAAAGGTTTATTGCATCACACATTTTGATAAGGAAGGCTAAAACAGTTTTCTATGCTTGCTTTCTGTAAGTGATACTGATAAAGTTACATCCTCATCCATTACACAATTGAAATTACAGCAAAGCTTCTTAGATTCACTGGAATCTTGTGGGAAGGGGATCCAGTGAGAGCTGCATTATTCAACCTGAAAAATCCTTGGGTGTTTCCACAAATGTCTGATGGTCAGGCAGTACTGCTGTCTGTGAAGCATCTCACTGCTGGGATACATTTATTTTTATTGCTCTTGGTTCTTACTGATTAGATTGTCTATCAAACTGAAGCTATTTTACTTCAAAAAATGTTGTAAGACAATTTTGAAATGACTTGATTTTCCTGTTAACTTGGGGAAGTATTGCTAAAAGCAGAAAAAAATTGAATTTGGTCTTAAATCTTACAAAATCATAAAAAAGATGGTTATAGAGGTCAGAGATCTAACGAAAATGAAAAGATGGTTTTCCATGTGGGTAAAAAAAGCTGAGGATTAAAAAGGAGTAGGTGACCATAGCAATGCAAACACCTCCAAGAGATTCAACAGTAAATGTGAAATAACTTCCAGATGTGGGGTTCCTGCATAGTATCCTTTTAATCAATGGTAACTAATGGTAATCATGGTAATAATTGGTTAACAAGGGTAAAAACCTGAAGGTTTCTCATTTCACAAAATCTGATGTGTCAAGTGTTCAAGCTACTTGCAGTCTTCTTTTGTAATGCTTTTTTGAAGTGGATATTACTGCCTGTGGAAAACAGTATTTTCTAACTGGTAAATGTTACTATCCATGGTGACTTCCTAGTAGAAGCAGCACCCAAAATTATTATTTGTGGTCTAAACTGGAAATAATCCCATACCTCCCCTCCAATTGCTTTTTATCTGCATCAGAAACATGTTACATTGTCATAGGCTGTGTTAATATCGGCGCAGGTTGCCTTGCTGAATGGGAAGTGTTGACATTCAGATCCAAGTCCAAATTTATTCAAAGTGGGAACAGGAGGATTCAGGCTGCCTGCTGCCAGGAGCAGGGTCAGCAAAATCTGAGGTCTGAGTCCGGCTCTGTAACTGCAGCCTGGGGATGTGCTGGCTGCTGGAGTGGGTTCTCGGGCCGTTTCCCCAGATTCCTGCCTTTTTCCGCAGGTGCGATGAGTATGTCACGCAGCTGGATGAGATGCAGAGGCAGCTGGCGGCTGCGGAGGATGAGAAGAAGACCCTGAACTCTCTGCTGCGCATGGCTATCCAGCAAAAGCTGGCCCTCACCCAGCGACTGGAGGATTTAGAGTTCGACCACGAGCAATCCCGCCGCAGCAAAGGCAAGCTGGGGAAGAGCAAGATCGGCAGCCCTAAAGTAAGTGAGGAGGCATCAGCCACCGTGCCAAGCATAGACACTTTCCTCCTGCATAGTCAGGGCCCACAGCAGCCAAACTTACTGGTCAGCAGTGGCACTCAGAGGAAAAGGTATGCATGCAGTGATCTTTACAGTACAGTGCAGTAGCCAGACTTGCGTTAAAGCCGTTCGCTGAATTATAAACATAATGATTCCTTTTTTTACTTTTGTTTTTTCTTTCTGTACTTTGACTGGGGAGAAGGAGGCGGGGAGGATATGAATATGAAATTCAGAGCCTGGCAACATGTGGTTCTGGTCCACCTACTCACTGTTATTTCCTCCTTCTGAATGCAGTGTTCTGAATTATATTCTGTCAGTGTCTCGGTGCATCTTGTATGTCTTTAATATTAAGTGTGAATGTATTTTCTTTAACAAGTTTTCTTTAACTTTTCCCTATGGTTTTCCATAATGAGCATCTGAAATAAAAGGATTGTGCTCTATGAGCATTTTAGTGCTTAACATGGAAGAAACTGCATTTCTTTGTTAAGCTCTGGTGCTCACTTATTCTTTATCAGTGTGAAAAGAATATGGATGTGTTCACTCAAATCAATTTTTCTACATGGGAGCAAGAAAACCTTTTGAAGGGGCTGGCTGCCATTCATAACCTAATGCAAATATTTTGCTGTTCAAGTAGTGAGCTCATGTCTTGTGCCTGCCCCTGCCAAAACTCTCTTGGGTGTGGGCATCTCCATGGTTTTGAAGATGAAGAGGACTCTGTTAGAGAAGTCCTAGATAATCATCCCCTTTTCTTGTATGCTCTAATCACAATGCAAAACCAAGAGAACAATCAGGGAGCCTTGCACAAGCTGATTTGAGGATTCTGAGATATAACCCAACCTCATCTCCTCCTTCCCTAAGGTGAATGAGGATTTCCAATGCAGGCAAGGTGTCCTGCTCTGGAAATGATGTGGGGTGTCAACGATAGTTGATTTTTACCTATTAAGCAAGTTAAGATGATATTGTCATTCGTGAGGCTTTGAAAGGTAATTAAAGTAAAACTCTTTTGTTTCCATATGTATTTTTCTTGGATCTCCTGCAAGACTATTCTCACCTTCCCTTTGTGATCAGAGCCATCCCAGGACTTCAGGGACCTACCTCCAGAAATTATTAAGAGCCCCCCCTCATCCCGCCTCCACAGAATCATATCTTCTGAGGGGCCCCCCTTCCATGAGTGAATTCATCCATGGGCACCGTCTCAGCAAGGAAAAAAGGTTAACCGTGGCCATACCAGGTAAACATTTTTTCCTTGGGTGCATGTGGTGCTGAGTGGCTAGCAGAGCAGGGGACCCTCCCAGCACTGCAGATGTGATTTAATTTGGGCACCTTCTTGAAGAGCAAAATGTCTCCTCCTGTGTCACAGGTGGCAGGAGAGGACATTCTGCCGGCAGTGGCCCAAACTGGTTTCAGATGCAGTGTGGGAAGTCCTGCTGTGGTATATGTGGGTGCAGTCCCACTGGCACCCACAGAGGCTGCACCCCTGAGCCTGGGTGGAGCTCAGCCTGGTGGTGGCAGTGGTAGTTCCCCCTGGAAGACACAAATCCCACGGGATAGAGGAGTCAGGTGTGTGAGGAAGCGAGGGAGCGGCTGGCAGTGTGCCGGAGCCCCTGCAGCACCCATGTTCTCACCCTGAGCATTCAGTCAGCGTTTTCCAAAGGGCAATGTTCAACTCACTGAGAGCTTAGTTTATACAAACTGAGTCATGCAGTTCATCTGTGCAGGAAGGGCTTGCTCTTAATTTCCTGCCAAAATGTAGTGTCTGCTTTGAACGAGGCATAGAAAGGAAATGCAAACCAGTATGACATTTCAAAGGTGTGATAGCTTTCTTCTCCTGAAAGAACAGCTAATAAATACTGTCTTCTGCACCTGAGCAGGACCTTTAGCCTTTAACTGGGCCCTGTCTTGTCTGGTGGTAATTTTGTTCATTCTTTGTTTTGAAATATATTATACACAAAAAGCATAAGTAGAAAATGTGAAACCTAAACCCCATAAAAGCATTTTCTGCTCAGGTAAATGTTTATTCTGGGAAGCTGAGCAGTACCCTGTAGTAGTTACATTTCTCACCTAGTGCCATCAGTTTCAGAGCTGCCTTTGAGTAGTGCCATGCAAGTAACACCCACTCAGAGGACAAGTGTAAAACTGCAGAGAGTCTAAACAAGATATTTTCCTAGGGTGTGTTGCAGTAAATAAATCAAAGAGCTGTCTCCTGAGGAGAAAAATGTGGGAATGGGAGAAAGAAGCATCCGATATCTCATGGAATATCACAGATGCGTGGACCACAAACTGAGAAATACTGATACAGTCTTTTTGTCCAGTAACAGAGACGGAAGGATGAAGCAGCCTGAAGGGTAGAACTGTCCAGAAAATCATGTTTGTCTGGGGTCTTACCTGTCACTTTAGGTACATCTCTACATATTTACAGTATAAGGGTCTTGAGACAGGGTCACTGATTTATGTTACAGTTGTCCTTATGAATCTGCAATAATCTGAGCTTTCTGAATGCATGTGTCAGAATTTTATACCATCACATGGATTTAGTCTCAGTGTGTGAGGCTGACAGGTCCAAACCCGAGATTTTTCTGAGCATTCAGATTCCAGTGTTGGCAGGACCAGGTTAGAATCAAGTTTAGGATTAACCAGGGAATTATTCATCATTGATTTCACCAGTTTCTGGAAGATTTCTTCCTGTTGTTAACTGATGAAAGGAATGATGCACAAAGTAGGATTTTTTGCCATCTGTCTAATTATCTGTTTCCTGAAAGTATGGAATAGCAAAGAATGTTATTCTGCTGCTTTTATTGAGGAGGTTTAAAAGCCTTGTCTCACAAAGAGCTTCTGTTCCCAGATGATTTGTGCAGTCAAGCAAGGAAGTGTAGCAACCCACACTTGGTTTTTCCTGAGAGAGGGTGCAAAAAAGTAACATCCAAATTCAAACACTGGAGTAATGTGTAGCTTGGCTTGAGGCTGAGTCCCCAGGAGTGGAGTAAGACTGAATCAAACCTACATTAAACAGAAACACATCTAGGTTTTGTTCTTTTAAACTTGTGAACTGTTTCCTTCACAAGAATTTTTCACCCGTGTTATGTGAGAGCTTCCCTGTCGTTTCATGAGCTCTCAGGGATGTGGGGACAGGGAGGCTGGAACTGGGAATGTGTTTGGTTGGAGATGGAGAACAAGAGCCAGGATAGCTGAAGTTGGTGGCAGGACAAACAGGACAGGTGGCTGTGCCCCATGAGCTCCGTGCAGTAGCAAGCTGTGGCTGTGTTTCTCTTGCTCCTTCTTCTGGGCTTGGTGTTTGGCAGAAGAGGCTGCCTTTGCTTTGACTGCTGCTGGATACCTGGAGAGGGAAAGCTGGACTGCTTCTGGCAGCCTTCTTCAGAGGAAGACAGCTGAATTGAAGGCCTGTTAAGCAAGAGATTCTCCTGTCCTGCTCGATTTCTATTTGAATGCCCTGAGCTTTAAATCAGCATGCAGGTACCTCTGACACAAAGCTGTGACAGCACGACTTGATCTGGGCTTTCTAATTGAACTAATGGCTCTCAACTGCCCGCAGGGGCTAAAAATACCACTCGGTGCTTTTCCAAAGTATCCTGTTCCATTTCTCCTAGGTAATGGCATGCACTTAGCTTTGTTGTTCATTTCTTCTTTGCTTCTGTTCTGCTGACATGTATTTTTACACTTTCAAGTCTTTATTCTTCTGGTAACAGCCAAGTGTGCCCAGCACAATTCCAGCCCAGCTTTGGAAGCATTTGTGGTTTTTTTCCTAAGTACATGAAAAACTCAGGGCATATAGAAAGCCTAGGGCTGGGTTTGGCAGTGTGTAACACTGAAAAATGGCCTTTCCTTTGCAGTTGTGTTCAAACTCCTTGAATATGAAGTCACTAGGTGCCTCTTAATATACCCAAGTCCCAAATATGAAATATGGTTCTCTGAACCTCTTCAAGGAAAGAGCAAGACTAAAAAGGTCTCCTGTAGTATGTGCCTTGACAGCACTCTTTTCTCTGTCAAATGCTTTAGCATGGCAATTCCAAAATTTGAATATAAAGCTCTGGTATTTTAGCTTAAAATTAAATCAAGATCCTTGTGTGGAAGATGTACCTGAAGTAAAAGGTTTCCCAACAGGTTATGAGTAACCAGTGGCTGCAGTTCTCACTCAGAGTCAACAGCAAACCACCTGAAAATCTCCTTTGTTGGAGTGCTCTCCAAACAAAATGTGGTGGATGCTTCTTTCCCCTATTGTTTATGCTTAGTATTTAAAGTCCCACACAGGAAAATGCTGTAAAAAGTGAAGTATTTAATATTTTGAAGGGATACACATCATAAGATCATAGTGAGCAATCCTGTTGGAGAATTCTGTATGGTCATATCTATTTTATTTTATCACAATAGAAAAAGGAAGGTAGCAGCCTTAAATGTAACACGTTTCCCTCAAATTCCAAGCCCAGCTGAGATCAGATATTTGGTTGATCCAAGCCATAGTCCCATGGATTTCAATAGAACTATGCTAGTTTGCTGTGATCCAAAGTTTGTATTTTTGTAATATTTAGAGTAATTGTTCTTCATTGTTACAAACTGTTTCATAAAATCACTCTTCTAAAAACCTGTAAAAAACCCCACCAACCAACCAAAAAAAAAAAAAACCACCTGCAAAATTAGGTGCTTTTGTAGGGTTGCTCATTTCTGAAAGCACATTAAACCTGAAAGCATGCTTGCTTTTCAGCTGTCTTTCAAGAGTGATTTACAGCCTGGCATTTAATTCCCACAAGAAGAGACTAATGTGGAAGATAAAGACAGCACAAAGAATGGCACATAATAGTATAGCAACTGCTCAGGCACTAAACTCACCACCTACCATATGTAATTAAGAGTATATAATAGGTACTGAAAACATAATCCAAGATTAATTTCTGACGTAGCTCTATACTTACAGTAAACCATATATGAATCACAATATGGTACAAATAGCTAGCTCTTGTTTGTTGGTTTGCATTCTTACCATAAAATGTAACTTCATTTGTAAAACCTCTATCCCAAAGGCAATTCCTAGAGTGTCACCAAGGCCTAACTTACAGAATCTGTAGGTGGAAAGTAGTTTTTAAAGCTAACAAGGAAAATGAAAATTAAAAAATCTCAATGACCCAAATGTTGAGGTACTAGGAAGTCTTATAATTAATTCTTTAAGCTGGAACTCAAGGGAAATTGCTTAAGAGTTGTCTTTGCTACTTGCCTTTACACTGAGAGTGGTTTAAAATGTGAAGAGTAGGAAGAAACCTGGGAATGCAGTGATCTGTTTGATATAGCACAAACACAATTTAACACAACAAGGAGCAGGGGGTCTTTTGAGTAGGGTGGTTCTGAGTGTTATAGAGAATTAAGGGCTTTCAATAGGCCATGTGAGATGCTGAGTAACCCCTCTTGGCTCAAGGGATGACAGATACACTCTCATGCTATTTTAAAATATTTATTCTTCCTGGATTGTGAGCCTTTTTTAAGTGTAGTGTTTTAGATGTGACCTTCCAAAACATTCTATGAAAGGTTATTCTCTGTGTAATCAGAAGCTCATGTTCCTTCTGTATTTTTCTTTAAATAACCTTAAAGTGGAACTTGGCATGTGAAGCAAGACTGTTGGTTTTGCTCCTCCTTCTTGCTTCTTCATCTTGTTTAGGGATTGTGAAGATATGGGAAATCCTCTTCAAAAGGTGTGAGTAGAAGCTGCCTTACCCTCCCCTTTTGGATGCAGGGGTTGGGAAAAGGAGCAGAGATTTTCAGGCTGACACCTCTCTGCACAGAGGAGGCTGGCTGGAGAGGTGTGCCTGTGTAAAGGTCAGAGAAATACATTTTTGATAGGAGGTTTGTGTCTACTTTCCTGGTGTGATGAAAAGGATTTACGTTCAAGGTCTTTAGCTGTGCATATTTTTTGTTTGTTTAGGAATATTTTGCCAAAAACAGTCTCAGCTTTGCTTTTGAGCTGAAGTACCAATGTCAGAAAGCGCCTCACAAATTTCTAAGCCTTGCTGTTGTATTACTTCAATATCTCAACTTTGCTTTTTTTATGCATTTCTCAATTTTGAAGCAGCAGGACTGTCAGAAAGCACAGCTTCTTTTAAAGATGGTTATGGAGGAACACTATCAGCTCAGAAACAAACTGCCAGGAGGGTGCCTTGTAGATCTTTGTTTAGGTCACACAGTGAACAGTTTTAAATATTTCTTACTTCTCCTTTGTGAATGAATTTTATAGTTTGATGAAGAGGAAAATCAACATCATTAGGATCTAGATACCTCTTTCTGTGCTGATTTTAAGTTAGGTGATTTTATACTGAGCTCTTAAGAATGTGGATTTTTCTGTACATTAAGAGAAAGAGTTTATTCTTGAAAAGCAGGACAGGTGGTTAACCAAGCCACCAGTATTATATACGATATCCAGGCATATCATATTTAACTAGTCTGGCTGCTCTGTTCTGAATTTCCCTCAGGAAAGTTTGATATGCTTCATCCAAGCAACCCAAAGCATGGAAGTTCTGCAGAACCATTTTTTTTTTTTTTTTAAATGCACAACTTTATTCTGGTAACACAAATTTAGTCTGAGTACAGATTGCCCTTTTGTTCATGGATAATTCTTCCAAGAAAGTATGTTGTATTTTTATCTACTGGGAAGGTACTTGTGTTGATGATGACCCTGTACCTGCAAGATGTCTCTGAGCTTGTGCAATATGACAGGCTGTTGTGAGACTCATGTAATATTGGTTCAATCTGTCTCTGCTCTTCATGAAAAATGGATTTTATATGTTTTTAGTAGGTGTTAAAAAAATCATGTGTTAGGGTTTTTTTTTAAAAACCTGAATATGATGCTCTTCACAAATGGGATAATTCAGTCATTATTTCCTTATTATCTGTGTTCTCTTTTTTTGTTCTGCATTGTCCTATTTTTTTGTGGGTTCTGTAAACATGCCATATTTGTCTGTGTGTGTTCATTGTTTGATGAGCAGTGTCAGTGCATATATACAGGTACATGTATATATCTTCCTGCTCTCAGGGCCATGTCCTGCATCTGATATGCTCATTTATCTCTGCTTAATGAGCATTGCATATTTATGCTATTTCAAGCATGGTGTGTTGTCCCTGTGGAGGCTGTTTTGAATTGGAGGAACAGTGTCCTTGCCAAGGACACTGGTTGGCTGTAACTGATGAAGAATTCAGCTGGCTAAATGTACTTTTACCTCTTGGTGCCACTGCGAACAGGACCTTTTCACTCTGTGCTTTTCCTCTCTTGCATTTAGCTTTCCAGTTGCCACTGATGAGACCAAACCCATACATTTCATGCCAATCAATATAATTTAGCTACTTCATTATGATTTAGCTATTATGGCATGAATTCACTGCAGTTCTACGAGTTTAGTTTATTTTTTAATTATGTTTTTTTCACTACATAAAGAAAACAATCCTGAAATAAAATCAGTTTTTCATGGAAGCCCTAATTTGTTTGATCAAACGTTAAAAAAGATTGCAGTGAAATCCATGCCTTTCTGCTGTATATTTTCATTAAAAAGTTATTGACATTTTTCTCTATCTAAGCTATGACATCATTGCTGGATGGAATGGTTTACATTAGCATCATTTGTTGAAGTTCTCCAGTATTCCAGTGTTTAGACTTCTGTTTTTTTTCTAGCTAAACAGATGTACAGGTGACACATCAAATCTTTAGGGCATTTTACCAGATATTTGTTGCTTTCTCTGAGAATTTTGGGCTTTGGAATCCAGTCCAATCAATTAACTAAAACAGATATTGAAATAGCCTTACAATGTTGGTGATAAAAATCATCCATCTCTGTCTTCTTTTATGACAAGGTTTAATGTGGTTTCATGACTTGCTAATTTTTGCCATCAAATACCCGGCAATATTCAATATTGTGCTTTTTGCCTCATAAATGAGGCAAAATGGAAGTGAGTCTCTGTTTATATTAGACATACTGACATTTTAGCTCTCTAATAGAGCAGTTCCTTGGGATGTTGTGGTGTTTGGAGGAAGCTCACAACAATTCTTTAAGCAAGACTGGTGTCCTTGACTGCAACTATCTCCCTGTCTGCTTTTTTTAGGGGCTTAGAACCTTATAATCGTAACTTATGTTGTTTCTTCCTAAGCTTACTAAAGTTACTGTTCCCACTGACTTCAAACTTTGGATCCTGCCCTTCTTTATCCATATAATAGTGTATTATAATATATTTTTGCTCTGGATGATTTTGTGACCTGAAATGTATCCTTGACTTATGTTTCCATGGTAAACAACAAGACTGAAATGTAATGATTTATGTAATTTAAGACCTTTCTTTTCCTCTTTTGAAATGTTTAAAATATGTGTGTCTTTTAGTGTTTCATGAATCATCAGACCTTTCTAAATGTGCTTTTTATGAATTGTGTATAAAAGAAAGGATCTGAAGATATATTTTTCAGCTTATGCCATTTCCATTTCTGCTGTTTTACTAACCCATTATTTAGCTTCTCAGTAGATTTAATGAGGAATTATTTGAAGCATTCACAGAAACCATTTGAGAAACAACATAAGCACATCATGATATAGGTAGTATGAAAAAGCCTACAGAGCTGATAAGAAACCTCTTAATGTTCTGAGCCTGTAACTGGAGAAAAATGCATTTCACTAATTTTGTTAATGATGAGGTATCGTTTCTTTTTTAAAAGCTATTCTTAATATGAGCTACAGGAAAAGCCAAGGCTAGGATGTGTCTTTATCACTGTATTTTGAGCTAGCAGGCACATTACCACTGAAACACGTGGACTGATGGGGGAACAGCTAGATTTGGCATAATTCATGTCTAAAAAGAAAATACAGGTGAAGTCAGGCAGAATAAGGGAATTAAGGGTAAAAACACTCCATACAGGGTAGCTGCTGTATAGATGGAAGAACTCACTAGGACATAGCCAAGGAACCTGACGTGTTCTGGAAGGCCCCTGAATGAGTGACCTACTAAACCACGGCTGTCTGTGCCGTGTGCCAGGCAGTGTGTGAAGCTGTCAGTGATGCTCCATGAGTCTGTCTGTGGAAATTGCTAGGATAGACAGCATTTCCCTGAATGCCATGAGAAAACAGCAGTTAAACTCCCTACCTGCTCTTACTCTCGAGAAGCATTTAACAGCAGGCCCTCTGCTAGGTTAACTCTGCTTGACTTTATCCTAAAGTGCTCAGAGGACGAGGAGCAGAAGGAAGGCCTGTGTCAGGAGCTTGACTGTAGAAACAGTGGAACATTCCTGAGCCTGCTTTGCAAGACAAAGAAGCTGGGCATGGGGAGATGACAGGAGATGAGGATTTTAGATGTATCCTACTGGTGGTCTACTGCATCTTAGGACTGCATCTTAGGTTAATGGGAGTTCAGCAGCATGCTCGCATCTCTTATTCTTCAAACAGTTTTTAAGAAAGCTAAGAAATAAGTAGTGGAAGAATTAATTGTTGTTGTAACTTCTCCAATCAAAAGTAATCTAAGCTATTAAGTTTCCTGAATAGCAAGCTTAAAGTGTGAGTTACCTGTGTACTTGCACTCTCAACACAGGAATTTCATAGTAGATAACCTTTACCATGAAGAAAGCTGAAAATGATACTTGGTTGACACATTTCTCTATCTCCAATCAGCGACCCATTATTCAGTTTAATGGAACTGAGGTAAAATTCAGACAGTGGGGAGTTGCAGATAATGTGGGTGCTGGAAAATACGCAGGAGCTAAGCAGCACCTGGTGAACTTTATTCAGCTGTGCCAGGATGGGGCTGGCTCTCATGGACTGGTAGAATGGCTCTGCACAAGGGCCAGTCCTCCTACACCGCTCCTGTTGCTCACAGGCCAGGACAAGCTGAGTCAATCCTGCCCTGAGCAAGCTGGGGCTGATTAGATGGAACTCCAGATGGAACCCCAGTGGCTGCTCCACTGCAGCCCTCTCCTTCCAGGGCAGCCTGCAGAAACATGGAGCTGTGTCCAGTGTTCAGCTGACAGACCAGTCTGCTGGGGCTGTGTGTAGGGCAGAGGTAACTGTGTCATTTACAGACTAAAATGACCCTGGAAGCAGGAGAAGGGAGACACTCTTCTAATCTTTGACCTGTGCCATTGTTCGTGGCTTTCTCTGGAGGTAAGTCACATCTATCCTCTCACCAGCTGTTCTTTGTGGTAACTATTACCTCTTAAAGTTCCTCTTCGCCTCGAAGAAGGTCAAAGTTTTCTTGTCATTCATTAGAAAAATGAGGATAAATTATAAGTGAAACCAGCTGTCAAATAATTGTATAAACTTATGTCTTTGTCACTCCTGTATATAAACAGTTTGGGGACTTTTCTCATCCTGTCAGATTGCAGCTTGAAAGCATCTCTACAAATCTCGGCAAGGAGGGCAAGCATCTTAGAACCCTCTGCCCTATTCTTCTTGACATCTCACATTTGTCTTTTGGTTTGGAAATTTTCCTTGTTCCTCACCTTTGAGCAGAGAGGATTGATTTATTTTCTTTGTAAGTCTTGGTCTGTGATGTGACACATTTTTACATCTGCACAACTAGAAGGCTACTGATCTGTTCTTTGCCCAGTACTTTCAACTCATGCTATTGACCCTTCATTCTTTCCCATTAAATTGACATTGCAGGGATGAAAACAGTTCATGACCATTTTAGTGGAGACAGCTGCTCTTTTCAACTAAATTGTTGATAACAGTTTCATAGACACATTATCAAATTCCTCAGACTTGGTGGAGCAAGTTCAATTGACATTGGGTAGCGTAACTCAAAGTCAGATAGCCTGAAAACTTTTACCTAGGAAAGAAGGAATTTCTGTTGGCCTGAAGTGATCAATGGGATGCTAGGAAAGGTTTGTTTCAACAGACTTAAAAAGCCTCAATCTCCCATTTGGTCATAAACATTTATTGACAGATTTTCATTTATCAAGAAGAGATTTTCCCAATGTTTTCATATCAGAAATGCAGAATATGTAACAGTACCTGCTGATTGGTTTGCTGTTTGGCTCTCAATTTTACCCTTTCAGATATAAGGAAAATAAATTCATTGATAACTAAACTAAATGCAGTTAAAAGTCTATTATGCTTAACTTGGGATTCTGAGTAGTCTTGTTGTTTGAGAGCACTATGTAGAGATTAGGAATTTACTGAGAGTCAAAATGTGCTGAAATAGCCATTGCAGTGTGCTGGGTCCTGAGCAGGTGGGACTGGAAATGCTTGCATGTAGATTTTTCACTGAGGACATTGCTGATGTCAACAGAAGGCAAATCCATCTCAGACACAAATAACCCAGTAAAGCAGACCTGTTGGTCAGAGTCACCCAATTCACAGACTGGAGGGCAGAGCACATCTTGTGACACCAGGAAAACCTGTTGTTTTTGTGACTGAGCCAAAGGGAACCACAGGAAAAATGCTTTCTTTTTGGTGAGATTTTCTCTCAGCAGATAATTTATACCAGCACATTCAGTGCTCATGTGAGCAGATGTAGTTTCTCTGAGCCTGGTTGCTTTTTTTTTTTTTTTTTTTTTTTTTTTTTAATGCTCTTACATCAGGAGCTGATTAGCCTGATTAGGACCAGGCATTAGCTTCCAAAGGAAAATCAGCAGTGGCTAATCTGTGAGAGAGGAAATCTCTGAGCCCTTTACATCATCATTGTGCAAGTGGCTAAAATGTCAGGAATTGAAAAATCGAAATAGGACTAACATATAGGAAAAGTCAAACCTCAAATTTCCAGTAGAGCCAGTAGTGTTGTTAGATAGTATCACAATGCTGTGCAGGCACAAGTCCTGCTGAATTCAGTGAAAAGTGACATGTGAATTTCTGTGTACAATAGCTCCTCTTTGCCATCTGTGGTTGAAATGAGCAGTAAAATTGATTTCTTTGTTACAGATTCATGGAATTGTAAAAGGACTTGAGATCAGCCAGCTCATCCCCTGCCTCAAAGTGGTTTATTTCTTAACAGCAAGTGAAAATTATGGAGAAATAAGATAGTCTGTATTTAATAACTTTATTGAATGATTTTCTTGGTAGTATCAGAAGACACACCAAAAAGTGCAATCTGTGCCCCAAGTACCTTTTACATAAATGACAGATTGTCCTTTCGCTCTGTAGCTTGACTGACAGGGCCTGATATTTGTAAAGTACAGGTAACAGGCTTCTTTCAATGTGATTTTAAAATTTATTTTTACTTTTTTTAGTAAAAAAGAGCATGTCTTTCTTACCTTGTCTTTCTAGCATGTGGCATTAGAATTAGTAAAGACTTTTATGAGACTTTTAACCTTCAGCAGAGTATTTCAGAAAGAAACAAACATAGTTAATAGAGGCAGGAGCTCCTTAGTGGAAAGAAGTCATTTTATGACTGTCATGACATTAGAGAAGGGTGTTATAAATCCTCCAAAATACTTAAAAGGATTAAATATAGAAGGAATAAAGTTAGTTCTCGCACAGCTACTTGGACATAAGTAGATAAGAAGCTCCTTTGAATTTGAAATGTGTCTATGTAAGCCATATGCATTCTGCTTAGCTCTTTCCTAGCATAATCCTCAGAAACTTCACTCCTGGAGGATGTAGGACGATTCAGCATCTTAAGATATGTGGATCACTAGATCTGGTCCTGATGTGAACATGAGCCAGATTGCATGAGCTTTGCTGACACCAGCTAGAATAGTGTTTCACACAAAGTCAAGGGAGTGCTCACACCAAAATAGTTATTACCCAGTTTGCATAATCCTCCCAGAACCTGGCTCACTATTCAAGCATTCTGTCAAATGTAGCAGATCAAGATGCATCATAAAATATTTGCACCATGTTTGAGATATTAGAATAGGATCTTAAATCAGGCATTTATGTTGTTCTGGAAAAGCCTGTCAGAACAATTTCTTCTGTATTAGTGAAACCTATCTGCACCTTTTCATCACACAGCATTCTGTTCTGTATTTCTTTCCTCACTGACAACCTTGTATAACCTGTCAGGGATGACTTTACTTTGGACTTCTGCAAACTATTTTGTTTAGAATAAAGCTTTAATTTTTTTTTCTTTTTTTTTTTGCTATAATTTTCTGTCTGCAGTTAGCCTGATCTGTCTGTTCCTCAGACACCTCTTATTTTAGTTGAGCTTCATGCTGAAATGACAGACCCTTCTATTCATGACTTAAATACATTGCCAAGTCTTGCAGTCCTCTGCTAAAAGATGCAGTGAGGACTATAGTGACAATCCTGGTAAATGAGAGTGGCAGAGTATTCTTTCTAATTCCATTTCTGCTTCCAGACACAATGGTGCTGGCACAAACTCTGCATGTATTTTCCTAACCCATGTAGTAGAAAATAGGTCCAAGCCCTTCTCCTCTTTGCTGAACAGGAAGAAAACTGCTTTGGGTACAGTTGCTTCTTACCCACTGGAGGTCAGCACAGATCTTCACAGGAGCTAGGGAGCCCTGTGGGCTGGTAGGGAAGGGAAATGTTGTAATAGTGGATATGATGCTCAGTGTGCTGTGAAGGTGTGGTGCTCTGCAGTACCTGATGTCATCTCAACGCTCTTGACAGCAAATTACTTGCATGTTCTTCCATTGATTTAGACAAGGAATAGAAGGGGGTTTTGAAACACATCTATATTGTAAAGAGAAATAATTATTGGCATTGAGCTTTAAGTAGCAACCAACTGAAAAAAAAATCCAATTCTTTCTAAGTACATGGAGCTCCCTTGTCTTGTTTTTAAGGTTTAGGGGAAAATAACCCCATTCCATCAGACAGGTTGAGAATCAGGGTGAAGCAGTCAGGAAGGATGATAGATCTGCAAATCCTACTGGAGACAAAAAGTAATCTCCAGTAGTTTTTTTGTAGGGTCAGAATTTCAGTCATAGATTCTCATGTTTGAAAAGATTGATGACTCTGTTGTGTGACAATCTGAATCACACAGACAGTGGAATGAAAGGCAGAATGCTGCAGGGAAAATGAGCAAATCTTGAGATCTGTAAATCTCAGTAAACACTACTGACTTAGAAAGCAAAGTTGTCTTGTTGAGCTACTTTCATGAAGCCCCACAAGTATTATCCAGTCTAAAGCTATCTTCACATTTTGAATGTCACATGAAAACACATCAATGAAAGGTTATTTGGCTTTATTGTTATTTAATAAATGAAGAATGAAATTAATGATTACACAGCTTTCCCAGTGATTAATGTGGAAAGTTCTTTGATAGGGAATTGATAAAATAATTGGGACAAAACAATGAAACTGACTGTATCAAATTCTCCATTTTTCCTACAAAAAGCCCCAATCTCACCAGCATTGTTCAGAAATTGAAAAGACCTTCTTACAACTCTTTCTTGTATGTTGTAAAGAGATGACAAGCTTGTTTTTATATCGATAGAAGTTCTTTGGATAAATTTTGAGTAGCTTTATTGACACTTTTCATATTAGATGTGAGCAAAACAACTTCATGATGAGCAGAAGAATGAGAAGTACAAGGTTTAAACCCAAATGCTGAATACAGCCCGTTACTGCTGTCTGTTTAAACAAAAAATTTGTCAGTGCTAAGGAAAAACAAACAAAAATGTTTCCAGTGCTTCTTCTGAAAAGCAGAAGAAGGCAACAGCCAATGTCACTGCTATCAGAAAAAAGGTGTTTGTGTCAGATAAGGCACCAAGAGCACATTCCTCACTAAATCTCCTCCTGAGATGCGTAGCCTGTGTACTGCCGTTACTAACCCCTTGCTCTGTAATCTCTCTGTATATATGTCTAATTTATCAGTTTCTTGTAGATTGTCAGCAGCCTGCTGCCTCCATACCGCCACACGGCTCACAACTAGCCAGGGGGCCAGATTGCCAGACTGTCAGGTAAACTCCACTAACTCTCCTCTCTTTGCACATAGCTGCATGCACGCCTGCCACCCCCTCCTCCTCCTCAGACAAAAGCTCTCCACTTTTTCTCTAACAGCAAACTTTTAACAGCTTGAGGAGCAGTGCTAATTTCTGCAGTGACAGTACCAACATGAGTCACAACATTCATACACTGCTTCCCTGTAAAAATATGGAAAAAATCCAAAGCTGGATCTTGCAGCCATCATTTGATATATTTATGCAGTTTCTCAATGATGCCAAAACAGTAATGACTTTATTTTGTTGCTAGAAAAGTTTACTTAAATGGGGGACTTTAATTTCAGGGGTATGTGTAGACTTCCCTTTTGTAAGATGGCATTTTAAAGGCATTTGTGAGATTTTAGCAGACACTTCTAAGTTCTCCCTGCCTTGGAAACTCAGACCCAAGACAATGGATTTTTAATCTTGTTTTTCAAAGTAAACTCCTGATGCCCTTGCTCATAGGTGGTGCAAAGGGCACATCACTCTTCTGGGATGGCTGAGTTAATCAAGGCGCAACCCCAAACCTACGTAAAGCAAGAAGACATTACAATAATTTTATCTGTTCATGGTACATTCTGTGCAAATATTCACTTATGTCTATGTTCTCATTTGAAATAAGTTACATTATTTTTAGGCCTTTGCCTGAACTGTACTGACCAAGTTAGTGCCTCTCTTTTATTGCCTGCAAAGTGGAAGTACTACTGTCTTCTTTACTATGTAAGAGCAATATGAAAATTTTATTGAGAAGTTGGTGTAAACTCATTATAACTGGAAAGTATCATTTACTGATTTGCAGTTTGGAGTTCTAGAGCTCACTGAAAAAAATTACAAGTTACATTTAAAATCCTTAATACACCACTAAAGTGATGCTGCTGCATTTTCGATGTTAGAGCAGTTAGAGATGAGGAATAGATGCTTTGAAAACATGGAAGGTTAATGTCAACAGGTCTTATTTTAACCCTATTTAATTAAATTAAAGGCTGTTCTGTTCCTTCCAGAGCTACTCTCCTAGTGGAGAATATGCCCAACTACCATCCCTCTTTAAATGCTAACCAATAATTGCTTCTGTAATTTTAAACCATCTTCTGAGAATGGAAAGCCTACCTGATTTGCTGCTGGTGTACATTTATCTGCAGACATTACCTTCTTCTGATAATTTAAAATATGGTTAGTGTTTCAAAAACTTCAGGTCAGTCATCCTACAAACAACACACCCCTTACACACTCAGCTGAAAAATTGACTTTCAGATGTCTACTGTTTTTTACCACTAGATTTGTACTCATCTGGTGAGAGTGAAGTCAAAACAACACTGACTTTGATATATTCACACTGCTGCCTTGCTTACCTCAGCCACATTACCTGCCCAGCTCTGTAAAGCAGTGAAGCATAACAATAGATTTAATGCAAGTCAGCACGATCACATAAGTTGTTGAGTTGTTTAAATAAAGTAATTGGACTCTGGAGTAAAATTTGAGGGCATTTAAGGACCAGTTAGACTTACTGAGGTTTGGATTTTCTAAATGCAGCAGAGAAGGAAGCCAGGAGCTTGTCCAACCTTTCCTTGTCCTCTGACAGTCCCTACTGGGATGGTACATAAGATTTGTGTCACAGGGTGATGCCAATTGAGGCAAATGAAAGCTCTCTCCAGCCCTGAAGTCACCCATTTTAAGAGAGAGCTGGGCTCATTTTTTAAAGTCTCCAACACAGTTCTTGCAGTAATGTGACCTCTCAGAGCCATTTCACTCCAGATTAAACAAGAGGTGGTTAAGGCTTGTGCTTCACACAGATGTTTTCCACATCCTGCAATGTCTAATAGTGTTCAAATCAGTTAATATACCTAACCAGGTGAATATACACAGGTAGATTCACAGAGAGCTCTCCCTCATTCATTATCCATACTATGGTTTTAAGTGGGATTTGTATAACTCTGGCATTTTGCGTAATTGTGATTCCAGTGCAGAGGCTTTGGTAAATTTCACTAGATAAAACATGCAGTTTCAAGCCAAATGAGACCCCAGGGCACATCTAGACCATTTATTTTATCTTTACTTTTTTTTTGTTTTTCCTTGAATCTGCATGTTTCAACTGAAACTTGGTTAGAGAACTTTTGGAGAACTTTCCTTAAGTTCCTTAAGTGATTTTTTTTTTTTAAGTAAACTGATGCAACAATGCACAAAAGTCTCACTCTGCCTTCCACACATTACCTCAGTTTCTAGATCTAGGGATATGGGGCAAGAAACAAAATCCAAGCCTGCCCTGAAAATGACTGGATGCTGTTCCCCCTTCCCAGCATCTGTAGCTACCTGTCTTATGGACAATATTGGACAAGGATAAAATATTACAAAGAGCATGTCCATGTTTGGATTGTGTTCAGGTTTCTCTTGAATGAAGTGAAAACCTCATTTTCATTATCAGAGCCCAGAACTCTAGTCCTAAATTATCTATTAATAAAAAAACCCCACAACTCTCCAGTACCTCAAATTAAATTAATATTGCCTTTTAATATGAAATAATGTTTTTATTTATATAAAGTACGAAATATATTTTAAAAAAGGCAAAATATGCAGCTTAACACATGCAAAATTTTTGCATTCTGAAAATATCATTGGTCTGTTTATATTTTCCTTTGCTGATTTGTTACAGTTACAATCAATGCCAGACAATGTTGCATGAGAATGACATCTCTAAGCTAGAACAGAGTACTTGCAAACACTGAAGGGCTTTGCACATTATTTTCCAGTTAATTTTGGAAATACATAATTAGCTTTTTGAGAGCCAGGGAAAAAATAAAAGAGCTGCATAAAGCCAGACAATAATACTAACACAAAAAAATTGCACAGACTTTATTCATCAATTGAATGAATACATCCCCAAATGATACTGGCAGTTGAAGAGATGTTCACAAAAAGTCTGTAAAACCCAAATGTTTTAAAAACTACACATATCCCATTGGGTGAATATAACAATCTTCTTCCTTATTCTCTGTTTATAGCCAAAAACTCGAGTTCTTCCATGTCTCTCTCTTGCTTTGTGTTGTTAATCTGCCCTGCCTTCCTCTGCTGTCTGTGACTGTCAATGTGTCTGATAGCTCATCTCCAGGACCTGCTGCCACCAGTACCTCTGCTGCCATAAAAAGCACATTGAATGCCACGTGTCACTTGCTGATTCTGATGTATTTTTAGTTTATGTACTGCTACAGCATTCTGCATTAATTAACTGGATCAATTGTGTTTCTGAAGAGAGGAAGGTATAACAGCAGAGTTTCAGAAAAGGATTTAAATCTATTGGAGATGCAGGTGATGTGGTTATATATGCTGCTACAATGGTGCCTGATGGCCTTGAAATGTTGGTTTTTTTCTCTTCCAAATGCCCCTAATATTTATTATTGGTTGAAAAGGAAATAGCCAGACAAATTTTTCTATTTCTCCTGTGCACAAAGTGTGCTTGTCTTTGAAAGTAAGAAGCAATGCAGAATTACCAGGAAAAGAAAATTAATATAACTCTAAGCACAGTGCTTAGAATTGCTAATCTGAGCCTAGCCTGGGATAGGCTGTAGTACAGTTTTTACAGTCATGGCTGGCTTTACTGAAGGTCATGCAGTAAAGTTATTATGGTTGTTTATATTTGTGTAGAGGAGAATCTTAGGTGTCTCAAAGAGGTTCTCTCAGGCCACTGATGCTGTACATACGTAACTAGTTGTAACTACAGCCATTTCCTCACCAGGCCTCTCCCTCGGAGCATGAGCATCTTTCATTGCTTATTTTTAAAGTTAGGAAGTAAGCCCCAAAAGACAAACACATCTCTGCTAACGAGCAAGGAATGTGTGCGTTGAGTTTCTGTTCCTCTCTGGCAATTATAGGAGTCCTGTTTGAAAAGAAACAAGGCAGCAAGGGAGAAGAGTAAGCCAGACTTTGTAGGGTTGTGTAATCACCTCCATGTTTATTTCCCCCAAATATGATGTTAAGATTCTAATTCAGTTTTCTATCTCTGGAGGAATTAAGACTAGTGCTTCTCCTAAGCTTATCTTGAAAACTTAGGAGGTGCTGAAGCCAGGAGCTGGCTCTTGATGAGTGGATAAGTTTGAGAGTAAATACAGACCCTGCAGGGTCACTCTGCAGTCACTCCCGATGCAGTCATTAGTGGAGCAGGTAAAGATCTCAATAAGATCTCTCTGTGGATGCTGTATCTGCATGTGGCAGAATATGACAGAAGGAAAGGATGGCTATTTCTTTCCATATAGCCATGGAAAGAAATCCTTCTTCTAAGGGGTCAGAGTCCATAACACTACACACTTTGGGACTGAACTATTAGACAGCTGAGCATAAAACAAAGCTTGAGGGATCCTGAGCTTCTATAACCCCCTCTCACCCCCCATTTTGCAATCAGGAAACTCATCTTCAGGAGCATTAATGAGAAACAGAATCTAACTTAAGACATGAGATTCTATAATAAGCCCCGAGGTGATGTAGCTCCTGCTGAATTGCAATATCTATGTATTTGTGGTCAAAGCCTCCCAGATTTCTCTAATTTGAAAATGTGGACATTGCTATCAAGTTACTTAATGGTGGTGGTGCACACTTCTTTCTTTCTTCAGTCAAACACAATGTCATCTCTTAGTTTCCTTAAGTAAATACTGCATGTGGAAACTAAAGACATTTTCAGTACGGCTGGCATTTCCAGTAGCAGTTTTCCAAACACCTCTGGCATTTCAAATTGATTCATTTCCAGCAATAGGCTAATTGCATTCCTTCAGCCAGTACTCCAATAGTCTGTGCTGCAGAGATAATATGTAAAAGCGCAATTTCTAAAGAAGGAAAACAGAAAAGGCAAATTCTCTTGAAGACAGAGACATAAATGATGGTGCTTTATCACTCATCACACTGTTGAGCTTGGAATAACTTCAACACTGTAGAACATTTGAAGCATCAGGGAAAAAAAACTCCTCCCAGACACATTAAAGAATTGGAGTTTGTGGTATTTTTCTCCTTTTTTTCCCCCTTCTCTTCGCAAATGACATTTTCTTGCATTTTGTTTTCGTATCTTTTTTTTTCTACAGCTCTGCACCAAGAAAGTGCAGAGTGTAGGGTGTGTGTTTGTGTTAGCTGCCCCATTTCTTTGCTGTTACTCCAGCCCCTGTAAGCTGGTTCAGACCTCTCTGTGCTATATGCCAGTGAATGCTGGAAATGCGCTCTAGAGTCTTAACAGGTGAATGCTGTTATCAGACAAACTGTACATGAAAAACAGCCAAATGACAGAAGTATATGACAGAATTAAAAGGATTCAAACAGCACAAAGCCCCAAAGAAAACAAAACGTAAGAAATCCCCACACCTTGGGAATGTAAATTACAAAATATGTCATGGTTGAGGGGCCTGATGAAGAAGGCTACACTGTATTTGTACAAATGAACTAATAAATAGATCAAATTCAGTAAGACATTTTCACAAAGCTATGAAACCTGATTTCCATCCTGGCAGTGTGCTTTATTTCAGTGAATCAGCTGCATATAGAAAATCTTTAATACTCAGGTAAATGTGGCACCTGCATATTGTCCCTCAAATTTGCTCCCCCATTTCACAGACACATTTTTTCTCCACACAGTCTTTGCCATCCCAGCATGCAGACAGCAGTTGTGCACAGGAACTGTGAAGTGGGAGGTCTGGGCCACCTCACAAATGCATCCAGGTGTCACTGACTTGCTGTGCACTGAGAGCTTTCTTTATGTACCATGCACCTGAAGATATGGATTTAGAGATGAGGCTTCACCCCTTTTAAAGTTCATTTCCAGTCCTGTACTATTTACATGCTTGTAAAAATTTGCCTTGTATTTTAAGCACTTTTTCTCTTTTCTTTTTAATTTTCAGTCCTAGTGCTCTTCCAGAAGAGCAGCCACATTCCAGCTCTCAGTGTGCCCCTCTCAACTGTCTCTCTAAGCCTCCTCCTTAGCCCTAATCTTCATATGCAACGTAAGAGAAAATGCAGACAGAGTGGAGCTCATGCAACAAAGGTTGGGGTTGTTCCCAGCAAGCGGGTAGACAATCCTGCCTTGTTGCTGCATTGGCAAGTCTGGATTCATATCCCCTGCTCTGGCAACTGAGGGAAGGTTGAGAAGAAGAACACAAAGCACAGAGCCCAACCTATCAAGAAGACTTTTTGTGGTTCCTCTGATTGTACTCAAACTGTGCTGTCACAACTGAAGTGTAGTGACATTTAACATCTCGACAAAAATGTTCCTCCCAGCTGCTTGGCTTTACCTCTGAAATGATGAGAGACTTAAGCCAATGTTGAAAATATATGTTACAAAACTCCTACCCTCACATCCTCTAAGTTCAGCCATAGGAACCAGTTCAAATTTCCTTTTGTCTTCAAGGGTGTGATATTTATTTCTTACTTTATTTGCACCAGAATTTTGTGTTTATAAAATACAGTCCTTTTTTTTTTTGTGAAAGTTGTATTTAACTAATTTTATTTTTTAAATCTAAGCAGAAATAGCTTCAGTGAAGAATGACTGTGTTAATATTAAAAGAGGCTTGTTGCATTGGCCAGCATATGGCCAATTTTTATTGCACAAAAATGTTGGAAATGGGTTGAATTGGAATGTTAACAATGTATATTTTGCTGCTGCACTGATATTGTTTATGCACTTGTTTTTTTAATTCCTATTACACTAGCTTCTGGTTTTGTTCTAGCTTTTCACTGAAAGATAATTATTAAGCCTAAGAAGGAGATTAAAGGATAATGTACTGATTTGTTTTCAGTTGTTTGCTTGCATTGTAATTATACTTCTTGCATCACGAATTGGTGCTGTTTTTTGGGATTACTTTCTATTTGGTATCTGAGAAAGAAAACCTAAATTAAGTGAAATGCTGTGTGCTATTTAAAAACATTCTTTCCTCCCACTCCCATATCCAGGATCCTAGCTCGAGGCCTTACCGGGAAAGGCTAGCTTGAATGGGGAAGTCGTGTGTGAAGTGTTCTGTGGTGAAAGAACTCACGCAGGTAGGGTTGATGGTGTGGATCAAAGTCAGCAGGACTTTACTGTAGTGCATTTTTTCCTTGCCAAAAATCAACAGACACAGAACCTTAGCTCATGTCAGTTTATGACAAATACTCAGGTGATCAACACTACGCAGACTCTATCGCAACAGTGCACAGTGTTCCTAGTTAAAGATTCTTTCCTGTAAAAGCTGAGTAAGCCTGTTTTTTTCTTAAAAGCACTGAGTTTCAGAACAAAATCAAGGATAGAGGAGTTTATTCTGCACAGTACCTGGCAGCAAGGCAATTGGCTAAGCAGAGGGTTGTGGTTCAGCATCTGTGGATTTCCCGTCTTGTTGTCAGCTAGAGAAACAAGTCTGCAGTGCTGCCTACTTGTTAGTACCTAGCAGGCTTCTTGTTTTGTTAGATGGCCTTAATTTATTTACAGAAGAGAGACTTAGGTATTTCCACGACTTTATTCCTTCTCTGCAGTGCATGTGTGGCTGACAAGTGGGAAATACAGCACAGCCTAAGGTTTGGGGCAGATGGAGGAAAAAGAAGTGCTGCAGGTGTGGCTGGAACAATTCTTTCAAATTCTGCCTGAATCTGAGAAAATGAAGCCAGTTTTTTTAGTAACAGTGCTTACCAAATGTTACAATACAGAAAACATCAGCAGAGGAAAGAATCGGTGACCACTCAGTGTGCCTAACAAATCATTATTACCATAGTACCAAGAACAAAGGTGCTGTAAATAGGAATATTTTATGTCATCAACAACGTCTGTCGTGTAACCTTAGCAAAGCAGCTGAGCTATTGTAACAAAACACTCAGAGATAGAGAAAATACAAACAAATTGATACCCAGTCCTGATCAGATGAGACAGATAACACTGGGCAGTGTTTTGACTTTGGTTTGGTGGGGTTCATGTGAGTCTTCTCATACACCTTTACATTGCTATTCAGTATCATAATTAAATTGCCTGTTGTCTTGTCCTAGAAAGGTCAACTGAAACCTTGTTCAGCTCTACCATGATGTCTGACACTGAGTTTAGCTGCTATTTTGATTTTTTACAAAAAGCCCACAGTATTTTGTCTGAGGCAAATTCAGCTTTCAGAAAGCATCTCCAGATTCCTGACCTTGCCCAACTGGCGTGTGAATATCTGTGTCCAACAAAGACAGCTGCTGTACAGCGTTAATAAGAGAAGGGGTTTGCATAGCACTTTGAATACAGTTACTACTGACTGCACTAGGAATAGTTTTTCCTATTTTCATATCCAAATCAAAGGCATTGTCCTAAACTTCAGTTAAGCAGTAGTTCAGTGAAATACGTTTCCTTTCTATATAGATACAAATTTATTGGGGGAAAAAAGGTATCAAGACAGTTTAGAAATATATGCATGTCCATGTGGATCAAGAGTTATGAAAGAACATTCAGTGGTATAGAAGTTGTAGCCCTGTTTTATAGAAATAAATTTTTTATTCTCTTAAGTTTTAAATTTTTAATTTCTAAGTATTCTATTTACATTTTTTTATATGTAATAAAATGTAATTGTTGGAAATGTGAGAGAACTAAAAACTAACTTCGATGTACAAATGGTTGTAGTTATTGCATTGTAAGTTACAAAACTCTGTAGGTCCCTGGGACTTTTGTCAGTTAACCAGTATAAAATAAATAAAATACATACCTTGAACTTAAGATGAAAATCTCCTCTTTTTTGTATATTGATTGATAACATAAAACTTTGTGAGAGATTTTGTAGGAAATATTTACATGCAGACAAAACCAGAAACAAAAGCCTGAGTTTTTTTAAGGGTTGCAAAATATTACATCTTGCCCACTTAAAATTAGTTTATGTTGTGTTGATATCTATTCAGATTTTTGAAGATTAAGAAGAAATGATACATATATTTGTAATGGTTGAGTATATTTAGAAACACTGCAATGTGTTCTACTCAGTAAGGAAGCAATTCAAATCCCGCTCTGACTTTTGTGTCTGAAGCACAGTTTTTGCTCTCTATGATGGCCTTGAAATTTCTTTGGATTTGAAATAGCCTACTCAAAATAGGATCATTTAGGTCAAAACAGGGGCACTTTGGTTTGGGTTTTATTTTCTGATGTAGTGAAAAATTATTCCTTGTTCAGTGAAATGATCTGCTGGAAATCCAGTTTATAGGAAATGTGTGAGGAAAAGAAGAAAAGGAAAGAAATAGGAAAAAAAGTATAAAGTGAGAAAAAAAAGAAAAAGAAATTGTAAAATGTAATAGTATGGAAAATATATTTTCTATCAGTCAGAACATATATGGAGGTTTACAGAAAGAGGACATAGCTGTTTTTCATGGTAATTGTATAGATTTTTCTGCCTTCTAAACAGAGGCAGTAGTGAAATTATTTCTGATTGATGTGATCGACAGGTTGGCATCTCTGTGCTTTCTCTATCCATATTTTTCACAGTAAGTTAAGGTAATCATAGCTATACAGCAGAGTTTGTAGAATGAGATTAATTAATGCTGCAAGTTTTAATGCCTACTTGATTTTCAGTTTGGTTTTTATTTTAAAAACAATAATGAAATTGTTTAAGCCATTCACCATATTAATGTGTGTACATAAAGGAGATAGTTATAAATATAATATATATTAATATTATATTTATAACATAATATATTAAATATAACATCACTTATGAAATATGACCTCACCTATGAAGGCTGCTCACTATAATTATGTTGGAAAAACTTAAGTAAGCTGTTAGTAAAATCTGACCTAGTCCTTATCCCACTGGGAACGACACTCAGAGTCCAGAATCTAATTTTGGTACCAACCTTGTTGTTCATCCTGCAATGCCAAAGTCAGTGGCTGTGCTGTCAGCTCCACTTACAGCTGGATTGATCATCATCATCATAAGGTTTAGATTACGTCAGCCTTTCTGAGGTCTGTTCCTTTCTTTGGCAGAAGATGCATATCCACTGAGGTTGTGGTAAATTTCTTTCTTTTGCTCCTCAGAAATCTTTGTTTGAGAATGTCAGGGGCTGATGTTTTACCTTTGAAGTATGATAATTGCTATAGTTACCTCTTTAAAAATTCCAGTCATCATTTTTTCTTCAGTTTTCCTTTGCTATGTGTGCAGTGAGTCTGAAAGGGATAGATACTATTCAGACTTTTTTAACCATTAAGGGTTTTTTTAGTGTAATTAAGCATCTTGTGGAAAAGAAAAAAGCAATTGCCTTCTGCCTTCAGGCACAAGTACATCAAAATATGCAATGGAAAACATGTGCATGACATTGTTAATATCGTGTAGCTTCTCCATACCCATAACTAAGCTAGAAAATTCTTATTTCTTGTGTGATATGCATATTCCTTTTGCTAGAAGGGCAATAGAACTATCACAGAGAGTCTGTATCTTTCATTAGGAGGCACACAGCTTAAATCCTTATTGGTTTTTAATCTGTTTCCTGTGGAGTTCTTGAAAATTCCCTTTGTAAAATGTAATGGCAACCAAGTGACAAAGTGACAAAAGGTAAAGGAAAAATCCAATATTTCATTACAGGAGTTAATGTGTGGGCAGACTCTGGGTGATGGAGCCTTCTGTATTTCAAAGGTGTCTTTCTGCAAAACTTTGTTTTGATTATCATGATCTGCTGTAAAAGAGTGGATAAGGGTCTATGTTTTTTCTCAGTGTTAGTAATCTGAGTTTTTATTGAATATGGTTACTTGATTTCAAAAATATTTTTGAAAATCAGTAAACAGAAGCATTTGATAAAATTTTCAAGTAGACTGGCTTGCTAGCTAGTTGGTATTTTAACAGCTATGAACAAGAAATAAGAGTAATCTAGCTTATTTTATTATTATTTCTCCTGTTCATTATTTTTATTTCTCCTGTTCACAGATATGGCTGTGTGGGCTATGCCAGTGGTTAAATTAAGTCCATTTTATTACTCATTACCCTATTGATTTCAGTCCTGTGGTTTGACTGTTAAAGGGTTAATTAACTCAATCCTTTGTAAACAATTAGAAAAAAAGAAAACTGATGTTTTGTGACTTTTGTAATCTATTGAATGTTTCCATTTGCATGATGTTCTGTATTTAATGAACCATACAGATTGCTGTGTTCCTTTCAAAAGAGTTTTAGCATTGGTGGAGTTTGTGATAAACACAAATTTGTATACTGTATGTTTACTGCTGTAATAACTCAGCTACTCCTATGTTGAATTGACATTATGTTGTCCTGCCTTCTTGGGGTTAAATGATGAAGTGTTTCTATGTGGTGAAGAATATAAAAGTATATATGTTCATTTGCTAAAGACTGAGTATTGGAAACTCTTCTTGTTGCTACTTTATGCTAAAAGCAAAAAAGTTAAATAATTCTTGTTTCCAGAAATGCATCATTTATTTTTAAAATTGAAGTAATTCTCATGTTAACTTTTCCTTGTCCTTGTAGACAATCCTAGATTAATACCTTGTGAGGGATTCATAAAGTCTGTGCTTGTACATGTGTAATATGATCATGCAGTCAAATGGTTGGGAAAAACACTCTAGTGCTGAAGAAAATAATTAAAAGAAACCAATATACTGATTCTTACATCTTTATGTTCCAATTAAAATTACAGTGTAATGCATAACTGTTCCAGTGAATAAACTGGCCATTTTTGTTCATTTAACACAATTCTGTCTGGTCTACTTCTATTTATAACAGTTTACAGTGTTTCAACCTGGCAATTATTTAGTTGTTAGAGATCAATGATTGTAAATTTAAAAGGTATCGAAAGGAAATTAAGAAGGGAAAACAACATTAAAGGAAAAGGGAATCAGAATTAAATCTGATTTAATCACCCCGCGCTGATACAGGAGCTCGGCCCTGGCAAGGTGACTGCTGCAGCTCCTCAGTGAACCTTGCTGCTCACAGGGTCCCTAAGGGGTAGAAAACGTCCAGCTTTGAGTCAGGAAGATTGTGGAGGAAGGATAGTCTGGAAACCTTTGAACCCCTCAGGGGAATCCCCAGAGCCTTGCCTTGGAAGAATACACCATAGAGTCTCCCTAGCTAGGCTGAAAGAAAAGACTTCCCCCGTGGTGCCATGCAACACTGCATGATCTAGCCCCGTTTTGCTTTCCCCCCATATGCTCCTAATTCTCGTGGTTTCTCCTTTCCCTGTTTCCCCATTCCTGGTGGCCTGCCCTGTGTCCCCTATAAGTCACTGCCACTTGCACTGCCCCTGTGAACTCAGACCTTTGGTTCCTGACCCCATACTTAACCACTGAGCACCACATGGTCCTGGGCTTTAGTCCTTGTTTCCCTTCAGCATGCTGGAATAAACCTTCACTGGAATTTATCATACAAAAAACCCTTCTTGCCTCTGTTTGCTGAGCTGGCCGTGGTGTGTGTGGTGTGTAGATTTGAGTGCTTTGCCTCAGTGCCTACCCAAGCATCTCTTTCCAGAAGAGATGCTTATTGGGAATAGATAGCAGCAACCACCATTTAAATTCCACGTTGCTACAGAATTGCATCTCCAAGCCTGCTATGATGTTTGGCTCAATGGGAACTACTGGGCAGCTGGGTTGGTCTCTGGCTGGCTGGGGAGGTGCTTTGGACAGTAACACAAATTGTGCGTGGTGACAGAAATGGACTCTGAGAGCTGCTGTTTGCCTAGGTTCTTCCCACTTGTCTCTTCTCTTCCTTTTTCTCACCTAGCAGGGGTTGTTCTCCCATGTTATCTTTGCTCATTGCAGAAATGCCTTGGGCAACAGTGTTCCACCATCATTTAGCAGAAATGTGACTGCTAGAATATTTTACACTGGGTACTCATTTTCTGTTTTAATTTAAGAGTTTCTGTGAGTTGAAAAAAGAAGGGGAAAGCAGATTTCTCTTATTCTTAGTGTGTTTTGAAACCAGTTTCGCAGAGGACTACCCTTTGTGGGAATGTTCTGATTTCAAAGAAATCAGAACATTTGTTTTGGGAAACTTCTAACCCATATTGCTTCTTCCCCTTCTTCTGTGTCATCCCTTCAGCTGGTCCTGGCTCTGACACGCAATGGTATGAGTAAGGTCACTGAAGTAAACTGGGGGAAAAAAGCAACAAACTGAAAAATACCTCAAAAAATGTAGCTTTTGTTTGCAAAGAAAATGTCTGTAATTTCTGCCTTGGAAGAACCATTACTCCATATTCTGACCATTGAACTGTTGGTTTTCTGCTATGTATATGCCAGATTTTAATGGAAAAGATCCTGAAGCTAAAGTTTACAGTGACTGTCACAGCAAGTCTTGGTTTCTGGATACCTCCCTTAGTAAATCCTTAGCAGTTTTACATAAAGAAATACAGAGCAATTCCAGCTGTACCTAAAGGCAACAGGAGCTGTGGTTTGACTCTGCTAACACCATAAAACACCGACAGGGCACTTGCAAGTGAGGCATGCAGAAAAAAAATTATTGCGTAATTCTGAACAATGTTGAAACCTATGTTTTATTTGACCAATAATAAGAAAAGAGATGCTAATTATGAAGGGAGCCTGACAGCCACATCCATCTAGCAGCCTGTGAATGACAAACATAGCAGATTTTATATATAGAACATATTAGAGGGGAGCAATGGAGCTAAAATAGATAGTCATAATTATGTGCATCCTGGGAAAAATATTTGGAATAAAGCCAGTTCTCATCTATTTGTTTATGGTAAAGGCACAGGCACAACTGCTTTCTTCTCAGTAGAAGGTTTGAGTGATTGCCTGGATGGAAGAAGTCTTAACTTTGCACAAAAATAAGGCTCAGCGCTATAGTTGTCAACTCAGCAGAAGCTTAATAAAATATTGACCTTTGCAAGAAGGATTTTCTTCTTTCTTTCTTGACTAGAGTGGTATATTAGAAAGCCCATATTTCCTTCATTATTATTTATATATTCTCTTGTATCATAGTGGAAGTATCCAACTTCAGGAATCTGATTTCTTGTCTGCTTTTAGAGAAAAAAAGTTCACTGTAATAACAATTTATGATTGAGAAAATATTATTTGTGAGAAGCTTGATATGAGGGGAGGAAAGAAGGACTTTCATATCATTTAAGTGAGTTACCAGGAAACATTGGAAATAAATAATGAGACAGTTGTATCCATTTCAATTAATTCATAGGATTTCCTACCTGTGGAGGGTTTTCACATTTCTACGCACTGATTATGTCTTTTAAGGAAATTGATTTTTGCTAGTCAATGATGTCATATTGGTTGAGCTATTAAAACAGAAGCTATTTACTCAAATTGGACACGTGATATGGAAAACAACACTGAGTGCAGAGCTTCCTTGAAGAGCAAATTCTGAATGTAGAGGATGTGAGCCCAATATTTGGTGACCAGTTTGTGATTCAACTTCAGCCTTGCAAACCATAACATTAGAACGTATATAAACACACTCAATACAAATACCAGCAATCTCAAAGTCTTACACTACTGGAAAAGAAAATGCTTCTGTGAAGCCACCATGGCTTTCAAAGGTTTTTGTTATCTTAGACAAATGCAGAGTAACTCTTTTTATCTTCACAGCACTCTATGCATATTAATTCTTTCCCAAAACATCTTTGCAAATTGGATGCTGTTATCTCTCACCTACAGATAGGCAAATTAGGAGTGTGTGATGGGAAAACATCAACACTCAATAAAGTGATTACATGTAATCCTTCACCTCTCCACATACCTCACCCTGAAATACCAAAGTGGTTTTAGATGTGGGTGGGAAGGTGAGTAGTTTACTCCATGTGGTACATACACTGCCCCAGAACCTGCATTGCTCAAGGGCCAGAGTTGGTTCAGAGCTTGTTTCCTGTTTCTGCAATGCTTAGTATTAGTAAAGCCTTACTATAAATAGGTGGAGTTTAACATCCTCTTGCTGGTTTTAGTTTCTGTGGACCTATGCCCTGCTTCTGACTGTCTGCCAGGCCTGTAAACCAAAATGGCAATTTGACTCACCAGACCCAAGACAAAAATAATGCCTGAATATGGGAAAACATTTCTTTCCCCAGCAAGGTTAGCTCAGTAAAATATAGATGCTCTTACTCTGGCAAAGAACATGAATTTCCTTTTAAGTGACTAGCACCCATTAAAAGGGTGTTCAAACGCCATGAATATAAATCTGTGGCAAAGCACAAATGAAGATTCTGGAGGTTCTGAGGTTTCAGACCCCTCATCTGTGCAGTTGTGCTTAGTTTATCTCTGCTGAAATATAAACACACGGCACATTTCAGTGTGAAAAGGTACAGCCATTTGCAGTGCATAAAGCCTTGCATAGATATACACGATAAAGATTGTTTGAAGTACTAAGTTCCAAAATTAGAAAATGTTAGATCTCAGAGGGTAAAAATAAGTTTTAAAAATTATAAGTATGAGCAGAATGTTATTTTTTTGGATTCAAGATAAAACAGCAAGTTTAAGTGGAAGACTAGCAGCATTTATATCCTTTTCAAAGTCATATAATAACATTTCATCCCAGAAACATCCAAGGGAGACTGGAATGCAGAACAGAATGGAGGAAAACAAGGGAGGAAAACTTAAGAGGAGTCTGCAAATGCAGCAGCAGCTTTGAAGTCTGCTTTAAATCACCATAAATTATTAAGAAGCATGCTGAAACTCCTGTGCATGTACCATATGCCTTTTTAGAAGTAATACGAAGTACCTGACAGCTTGGTTTTTACAACAAGGGAAAAACCCAAAGTTAAGGCAGTATTGCAATAATATTTTCTTCCAGAGCTGGAAGTTATAATTAGGCCTTTATTTTCACAACATGTTTTATCAGCCATATGCTCTGTCTGTGTTGACTTGCTAAGCAGAGAACCAAAACATTTTGCTTTACTGTTTAGGTAAGCATTCACAGAGGGACAATGGTTAATATTTAATGTATCCAGCACCTTAGCAGTACATGACTCTTCAATCACAGAACCTCTCCTTTGGAGACAGATGGAGGGAGTTGGGGTTGTTCAGCCTAGAGGAGAAAAGGCTTCAAGGAAATCCTAGAGCATCTTCCCACTAACACCATTGAAGTGTCTCAAATGACCAAGTCTTTTTAATTTTTTTTAACTGCTGATTGTGTGGCTGTTGATTGTCACTACAGAATAAAAGATGAAATAGAAAAGTAGAACATTTTCTCGAGCATAGCTTGCTTTCTCTCTGCTTTCTGCTAACATGACCTTATGGAAGTTTGTTTTCACCTGTAGTTAATGCAAATCAAAGCTAAGCACTGTTGCTAATGGTATCTAAATGACTGACATCAACTGGATAGCGAGACACATTTCATTAATCTGTGGTGACGATAATGAAGAATATTCCAACTTCTAAAAGCAATCAGTCTCTGTTAAATGGATGCTGTTCTGCAAGACTTACCTAACAAAACTGATTAGAGTTCCAATTACTCCCTCTGAGCAACAATCCTTCAGTAAAACTAGGGGATATGTTTGATACCTTTATCTCAATGTATTTTCAGTAAATTCCAAGAATTTGCTTGGAATAGATCAAATGCTTCTGTGGCGCAAAAAGAGGGATGAGACAAAATCACCAACAAGGCAATTATGTAGCAGGGATGTTTCTTCCTTTAATTATCATAGCTGTTCTTGCAAGCTACATGTTAGCACCCACCTGTGTGACAGAGGGAGAAACCCTGGCTCTAGGGGGATAAAAATGGGAGTCTTTATTACAGTAACTGGAAGTGGACAAAACCTGCTGCTGGATTGTCCACATGATTATCTTCAATGGGGCCCAAAAGAACAACAGGGAGCAAGAGATTAAACACAATATTGTTCCCTGTTACACAGTCAAGCAAGGCAGAGCAGAGATTTGTATTATATTGTATTATATTGGAAGCATTGTTTGGATGAAAGAAGCCTGCCATGGATTTTCTTCTGAGGGCTATCTACCCATCCAGTTTTGTCCCAGCAGTTAATACTTGGGATTTGTCTGACCCCTCTTAGATTGCTTGCTGTGGGTTATTTCTGATGTTTGACTCCAATTCCCGCTGTTGACCCTGCAGCTCCTTCCTAAGATATGGCAGTAAGGGACAGAATAGCTCCCAGTGCGTTTTTTGGTGGAAACCAGCATAATGCCACACAATGAAGCTCCCCACCCTGCTCTGACACACACACTGGGAGCTGTGCAGGGAACAAGCACCAGGCCTGAGTCCCTCTCCTCTTTGTGAGCCACGCCCCAGGCTGAGAAGCAGAGCCTGCAGCCTCAGGCTGAAAGTCACATTAGGTCATTGAGTGCTGGGTCCTGTGCCTCCACCATGATTTGAGGGAGGTTGAGTATCTGCTTCAAATTTGCTTGCTTAGTCTGTGTATCTCTTTCATACACTGCAGTGGCTTTGTGCATTGTAGCTGCTGCTGCTGTTGGAAGAGACTTTTCATCTGGAATGTTTGTGAGGGTCTGAGATGAGTGAAATTCTTCTGTAATTAGTATCCTACTCAATCTTTTGCTCTACCGGTTCTTGTTCTTCATTATACTTCCCTGCTGGCAGAACTGGTTTGTGGCTTAAATGCAGTTCACAGAAGATTCAAACTGTTTGATGAGTTATACAATAACTTAGGCAGGACTTGGCTTGCTTACCTGTGTATTTAATATGGATTTTCTATATTATATCCTACCTTCTAATTCAGGTTTTATTGGGAGTTTCATACAGAACTAGAGAGGCAGCTTTCTCTCAGACCTCTGACAAGTTGCTGTTTGAAATGAAAAAATCTGTTTGAAATGAACTATAAATAAGTTGAAGTTTTTAATGTTTAGAAAGCTTTGTAAATGTTCTGGTGTTAGGTGTTGAGTTCACGCATCTTCTTTCTCAGGGTCCTGTGGATTAACGCTCTGAAAATATGTTACTATACAGATTTTCTGTAGGGTACAGCACAAGACAGTACTCAGAGAAATCAAAGCTAAATGCCTTGGACTGAATCATGGGACAGATTTATAGTGCAATTATGGAGAAAGTAAAGTTAAATTCCAGCAGAAATAAAGAATCTTGACCAATGGCAACAACAGAAATGGTCTCACTCAAGGAGCTAGTAAAAATCAAATCTTCTGAAGGTTACTTCCATTAGTAAAAGGTTAATCCAAAGAGGTTTACAGGAGGAACAATGGTTTACATGCAAAGTGATGCATTTGTTTTCTCACAAACTAAACAAAGATTGCCTGTAAAGTCCTGTTTCCCTGAATGCTTTGGGTCTCCAGCAGCACGAGATGAATGCTTCCAAGACTTTCACACACCAGAAGGGCTCTTTCCATTTTTTCTGGAGGCTGTCTTGCCAGCTGTCCTTGCTCTTCTCCACCTCTGTATGCTTCTGCAGGGTTCCTGTTGTTCCTTGCACATGCAAATAGGGGACAGTTCAATCAAGTCTCCACCACTGCATTTCTCACCACTCCCACAAACGCCTTGGAGCTGGATGGCCCAGCTATTGCCCTTGGCCATGCCATGGGTTGGCTGTGGCTTGCTGGTGACCAGGCACCAGAGGGATGTGTAACTTCTCCTGCACTTTTCCTGGGGTGAGAGGTGTGCTGCAGGGCTCTTAGCCAAGCAGTGCCATTTTCTGACCTTGATATGTTTTAAGTAGCATTGGCAGTACTGTCTACATGTAAGCTTATTTTTCTCTTCTCATGTCCCTTCTCCAGTTATTACACTAATCTTTTAATCATTTAGGGTGATGTTTTCCAAGATAATACCTATCTCTGATTGACCTTTTACACTTAAAGTGTTTTTCCTTTTGCTGATGTTGCCAAAGGACGCTGTGTCTGAGCCCAGAGATGGAGAAAAGAGGAATTGAGAGTGCACAGAAAAGGAGGAAGGCTGTGCCAAAATGGGCGGAAGTTTCTTAGCCTGTCAAAGCAGGCGGAACAGAGCAGTTGCTGGTGAGCAGCAGCTCAGAGCCAGCTTGAACCTGCTGCTCCCTGTCTGTGTGTAACTAACTGAAAAGAAGAGACACAGTAAGCTACTCTGGGAACCCTCCACCACACTGCAGCCTACAAATGCTCTGCAATTACCATGAATTTACTGTCTGCCTGCATTTCCTCTATCACAGGCTGTCACCTCACCTCTTGAAATATGTCAGTGTGCTTCAGGGGGATTTTCTCAAGAAAAGGAGCTTTTGTGACCAATTTTCTGATTCCACAGAGTTGGCATGATTCTCTTTTCTGAGGTGAACTTTATTTTCCAGAGTGATACTGTAATAAGTTAGCACTCACTGATAACATCACACAGAACAAAATCAGCACAGTTCCTACCATTTGGTTGAGATTTGTAGGGTGTGATTGCCCTTGCTTACTTAGCTGCTTTCCTTCCAGGAGCAAAGCTCTGTGTTTAAAGAGGTAAGTACAAAGTTCAGTAATAAGTGATACATATGCCCAACCCTAGTCAGGTGACTGAAGTCAAGACATAAGTCAGTCTTTTATCTCTGAGTCATCGGGTTGGTGTGTGGTGTTTTTTTTGGTTTTTTTTTTTTTTGTATGTTTACTGACGTTAAACCTAATGTTTGCAATTGCAAACAGACAAGAAGGATTCAGGAAGTGATCTGGCTGCTTCATTTTTATCGGGAACTGAAGCGGGTGGCTGTAAGGTATTAAGCCTCTTCTGGCAGATAATGATTATGGAGACCAAAAGAGTGAGATCACTGGCACATAGTGGCAGATGTCCCAGCTGCACCAGTTCTTCCCCCCCTGCTCACTGCTGGCAGTGAAAGCAGAAGATGCGTTCATTTGGCTTCCACTTCATCATCCTTCACTGCTGCATGTGTGGTATGGGAAGAACCACCTCATCCTCTCTCTCCTGCCGTGCCTCTCAGGGTCAGACTCTGCTGGTGCTTCACACAGGTGGTCCCCTGACATCAGCAGGTGGTGTGTTACTGTCCTGCAGGCCAGGAAAGCCTCCTGGAAAGGCTCAGCAGGATCCTCACCCTGCAGCACAGGGCTTGGAGGAAGCTGATGCCCCATCTCGTGGTTCCCCCTGCATGTGGCTGCACTGTAGGCACAGCTCTGTGGGTACTGACAAAGGTATCCTTGTCTCTTGGGAGTCAAGGAAGTTGTGAAGTCAGCAGCTTACCTGAGCAGTCCATAAAATCTCATTTTAGAATATGTAAAATCCTAGAGAAGTGGCTGTATGTGTCTTGCCTGCCCACTTCCCATCTCTCACAGTGGTCAAAAAGAGATATAAGAGCAGGGTAAGTACAGAGGAGTACTTCCACAGAATATTCTCCCAAGCCTCAGCAATTCATGTGTTTCCTGCAACCAAAAGTTGTGTTGGACCTCTGCCAAAGGGATATCATCCCTGGAGTGTAACTCACTGCACTCCTCTTTTGTGAGGAAAACCTCCAACCACAGCTGATGGCAAATGAGGCAGCATGTTCCAAAACAGGAGGCCACCTTTAGGGAAGCCCTAAAACCTCGGGTTTCTAAAGGTGAGGAAACCCCTGTGTAGTGGGAGCACTGCTTCTCAACTGGTTTGCCCCAAACTGCACCTCCTCAAGTTTCCTGACAAACTTCAAAGCTCTTAACAGACTGCCCTCACAGTGGCACAGGTGGAGATGCTCTTCCTCTGAAGATGGTGTTTTGGTTAACCAGGTAAACAGGTGCTTTTAGACACTGTTGCTGTAGAAGAGATTGTGATCTCAAAGTGACATGGCCTGCCAATTGCCTTTCTCAGGGGTGAAAATTTAGAGACTTTGGCAAAGAGGCAAGAGCTTTGGCCTGGATGGAGTTATTGTTGATGAAAGTACTGCAGCCCTGGCATCAAAACTCACTTTTAAGTGCTGGGACTCAGAGATGCCTTTGGGAATGTTCTCGCCGGACACGGGGTACTGCGCTGCGGCCAGCTCTGATGTACACTGACAGGCACGTCTGACAGGGGCTGGGCTCCCCTCGCAGGGCGGGGGCGGGAACGGGCCCGGGGGTCCCGGCGAGGCTCCGGGAGGAAGCAGAGCAGGTGCGGTGCCCGCGGGGGAACTTGCTCCGTGGGAGCCCGCCTCGGAGAAAGCCCCGGGACCCGCCGGGCCGGGCGCGGGGCTGTGTGTCACTCTCCGGGACTCGCCGTGCGGGCGGGGAGCCCGGCCCGGGGCAGCACCGCGGGCAGGGCTGCGGAGGCGGTGCCCGGCAGGTGCCGGGGACCGGGCGGGGCGGGGAGCGGCGGCAGGTGAGCCCAGCCATGCAGGCGGGCGGCGAGCGAGGCGCTGCCCTCGGGGCGGCGCGGGGGGCCCTGCGGAGCCCCCGGCCTCTCCCGCCATCCACCTTTCTCCGTTTCTCCGCCGGCCCGAGGATGAGCTGGGCCGAGGGCGCGGACTTCAGGAGGGTGGCGATCCGCAGGAAAGCCAGCGCCGCTGCCGGTGCCGGCGGAGCAGCGCCCGGCCGCCCCGCGGGAGCGCCGGCCCGCAGCGCGGCCGCAGGTAAGAGCGGAGAAGGGTCCCCCTGTCCGCGGGTGGGCGAGGCTGGCTCCCCTAGGCTCCCCTGGGCTCCGCTGAGCTCCGCTGGGCTCCGCTGGGCTCCCTGCCCTGCCGGGGACGAGCAGAAGGCGCTGTTCGCTGCCACAGCCGGGGCAGGTCCGCGCACCAACTTCTGCCCTGCGCGGCCGCCGCTCGCAGGGGCGAACTCGGGGGCTTATGAGGAGAAACCCGCCGGGCCTTCGGAGCTCGTACCTCCAGTACGAAATGTACTCAAGTTGTGCTTTCTACTCATATCCATGTTTGTTACATTGTTATATATTAGAATATTATAACGTGTACTCTCATTTTTATATCTAGGACTTTTGTACTAGCAGTTCCTAGGATGACAGGAAAGCAATGTTCCCCCTCTCACAGACCATGTCTTGCCCCTCCCCAATGCCTCTCTCTTTTCCCCCTTCAGCAACAACCTGTGCCAGACTCGTTTGACGCGTTCCGCTTCAGAAGGCAGCTGCATAATATTGCAAGGGACAGTCAGGCTCAGGCTGGTGACCTGTTTCACCTCGGCCACCCTCAAGAAGTGCTGTTGTAAAATCTGAACTTCAGAAAGTTGTCCTTTATCAGCACGTTAACACACACGCATTTCTTGGTCTGAACTCTGTGATGTGACAGTGATGCGCTGTCCCCATGCTTGTGGTGTCACGGCGTCTTGGCTTTATGGGTGTGTAAGGGCAAAGTGGGTGAAGTAAAGCTTGAAATCTCTACCATATGGTTGTTATGATGTTGGGAATTATGACATGCCAAATACTAGGATGGGGTATTTTGCTTGGGGACAGTCTTTCCATGACTTCCTGGGCAAGAAGCCTGCTTAATTTAACAATTAGTATGCACAGAGAAGAATAGACTATCACCATGCTGTTCACAGGGTCCTTTATTTTAGCTTTAATGTGTAGTGACTTTGGATTTGTGCATGAAACCACAATTTTTTATTGGTGGTGGGATTTTTTTTCCCCAAGGCTTTATTTACATTGGGAAAGAGGAATTGGTAATTGTGTTTGCAGCATGTTGACTTGGATTTTCATCTTCTCAAACAGAGGTATACTTACAACCAGCACTCTGTGTTTTCTATTAGTTTGCAATTTAGTTTCTTTAGTCTTCTGCAGTTGCTCTCTGTTACCTTAGGCTGCTGGGTGGTGTATTTATACTCATCTACAATCTATTTATTGTTGCTCTTTTCATCTGTGCTCACACCAGCTCCACGAGGTGACTTATTTACTAAATATTTGTGCAAGATGTAGCCTTTCAGTGTGACCATCCTTGTCGGCTTTTGGGTTGCAGGAGGGTCGTGAGAGCCGTGACAGGAACAATATCCTGCTAATCAAATGTCCCTGCACTGCAGTAACCAAACTCACGGTAGTTTCTTGTGACTTCTAAGTAGGAAAACCTCACAAATTAAGATAAGGAAATGAATTCCAAATATGTGGAAAATAAAAGGGAGATTTGGTGATGATTTCTCCATATAAGTGTATAAAGCCTCTCTTTTTTCCCATTCATAATCCATTTCTCCCAGAAAATGAGATGAAGGAATCTTCTGAACATGACTTCTATTCTCACAGAGGAACTTTGGCTCCCTGTGTGCTGTTCCTGTCGCAGAAATTATTGGAGCAAGTGCTTCAGCATCCTATAGCTGGATAGCTTTGTAGCTTCCCTCTCTGTAGTCAGAATATGACTGCACTTGTTTCTGTGGCTGACAAAAGTTCACCAGACTGCCTTGATTCTGCAATAAAATTAATTCACAGTTGCAACATGAAGTTAGATGTGTTCTTTCTTCTATTAAAAAAAAAAAAAAAGCAAGGCAGGTGTTAACGCTTTTCTGGCTTACAAAATACTAACAGGATCTGAAAAGGGTTTTCTAATGCAGCACTATGCCTTTGAGCTGCTTGAAAATCTTACAGGAAAGGAGTTAGTGTGGCTCATCTCCAATCTTGTCTCTGCCAAATGTTGTGCAATATGAGAGTTACTGACATTACTGCCTGGGGGACAGTACTCAGGCAATTGTCTCAGATCTGTATCTGGAAAGGAACTCAAGAAAGTGGATCTGTTCTATGAGCTGTAAATGCACTTGAAGCAATTCTGGATGATGCATATGGCAAGCTTATCAGAACTTTTCTCAAACTAGTAAATTGTATGTTAATTATTGCAAAGACATAATAAAGACTATTGTAACTCCTGTACACTCAATAGCTGCCTCACAGCTTTTGACATTGGATTGATGAAGGAGGGAATGTCAAAGCTTTTATGTGCTGAGAAGCAGAAGATCAAGGAGTGTTTCCATTCTTGGTGTTGCTTGAAAGCATTTGTGATGCTGAGTCGAGCTACTGAAGTGTTCTGTTACAGCATCAGCCTTTTGTTGTGCACTGCAATCAGTGTCTGACATGTAACAGAAAAATCTTTCTGCTATTCCACATACTATAGCCCAAGTTCACCTTCATTGTCACATGAAAAGTGGCAATTATATTTTATTAACCTGTGAGTTTGAAAAAGCTTGGTGTGTTTGACCGCCTACAGGACAAAGCAAAATTTATCTCATTAGAAGTCGACTTTTATTTAGAAGTTTAGACAAAAGAGTACATGAATCTTCAGAAATACTTTGAAATGGATGGAAAAGGTCAAACCTGGTATCTGGAACCAGTTTAGGGAAGGGCTTTATGTGGAGTAACGCGATTAACAATCTGTTTTTGAAGGGAATAACTGTTGTGGATTGGTGTTGGGGTTTTTTCCCTGCTGAATTAGAATTCAGAGTTTGTGTGACTTGAGTGAATCTTTACATCAAGTGTGTGTGAGCATGTTAACTCAGAATTAGCCTCCTGCCAAGGAGCAGGTGTAGGCCACAGCTTGGTTGCTCAGCGCTTTCGCAAGTGGAGAGCTCTGAACACAGGGACACAGTAACTCGCTTTCATAGCAAGAAATAGCTTACTCCTGTCATCAGCACAGTCACCTCTGGCCTTGCTGCACATAAACCACATTAAATTTTGTGGCATCCAAATCTCGCACCTGGCTTTGCACACTGAAGTGCAAATTTGCACCTTTTCTGGAGAGTTTTCCTCTGACCATGGGCTTCTAACTGTGCATCTGCTGGCACTGTGCTGTGTGTTGGCAGTCTCAGACATTGCAGAGTGCCTCGTGGGAAGCTGAGGTGATTTGCATTCAGGACAGCATTCACTGCAGCAAGGTGTCTTCCAGCACTGACAGGAAAAAAAAATAGTTCCCTGCTGCTGCTGTTGTATCTCTGCCTGTAAATGGGTATGAAATGGTGGGATTATGTTAAAGGAAATTCAGTAATCTTTTGGGTTTCCACCTTGGAGTAGGAGATAACTAAATGAGACTCTAATAGCATGCTGCTCTAGTCTTTGAAAAATGTCTTTGTTGCTTATTTTTTAAATGCTAGAAGGACAACTGCACCCTGCCTGACAGTTTCTCATTGTTGTTGTTTTACCTTTGAAAATATAGCAATGGACATTGGATTTTGATTCTTCTTGTTTCTGGCTTTGTATAACCCACTGCACTTTGTTGACTGGTTTGCAGTGTTTGAAAATTTGCTATACAATGTGTTCAGGGAAAGCCTATGCAATCATTAGGGCTAATCTTGGCAGTGATTTGCATCTTTGGGTGCATTAGAGACCACTGACAAAGGAAAATAGCTGCTTTACAAACCTTCCTGGGAATCGGAGGCTTTTTGACATTTTTCTAAAGTTGAGCTTTATCAAGGAGAGTTGATACTTTAGAATGTTGAGAGAGGAAGATGAATATGAGGAAATTGCTTCCAAATATTCCTCTCCCTTCAAAAATGAGGGAAAGTAAAGCACAAACAGTTGCTTTTTACAGAACTTGCATGAAAATATATTTTTCTCTCAATAGAGAGCTTCCTGTTTCTGTGGGCCAAATTAATCACCTCTGCCTCTTATTGAAGCAAACGTGGGGAAGTGCCAAGAAGTGTAACTTTGCTTTTACCATTTCTTCCCCCACTTTTCCTCCAAGCACTTAGGATCACAATAATCCCCTTACAGCCAGTAAGAGTGTATTATTTAGTCCATACACTATCCAGTCAGGTCTATATGTATTTTGGGTTGGCTTGATGTTTCTATTTAACTCTTGTCTGACAATGCCTACTTTACCCAATAATTCTTGTTGACCTTATAATATTGACTTCCTGATGATCTGGATGTTGATTTCCTGAAATAAATTAAAATTTGTTTGCAGTGATTGACTTTCAATTAACAATACACAAGAGTTCAAGAGAGATTTGCAATTTGACATGGGTTTGCTTGTGTGGTCCTTGCTCTAGAGGCTTTTAAAATATAGCCTGAGAGGCCAAAATCACTGAGGTTGTGGTAAGTTACCATTGCTGAAATGCTTCTAGGCTTTGCTAAAACTGGGAAAGTAATAATTTTTACACCAGTAAAAATTAATTTGTTGTAGAGAATCATAGGAGTGGGTTTCTTTTGTAGATAAATTAATAAACGTGATTGGGAGATTTCTGGATTGGAAAAGGAGAGCTTTTTCAAGGAATGAGTTACTTCTGGGTAAGAAGTAAAATCAAATATTGACACAGGAAGCTGTTAATAAAAAAAAAAATTGTGATTTGCCCTTGGCTATTATTTTGTTCCTTTTTTTTGTCAACACCCATGCTGCTTAAAGCTGCAGTTATCAGACTCTTCCCCCACTTCTTAAATCCCAGTGAGGGACTATCTCATCTCCAGCATTCCAGTCAAAACCCTGTTCATAACTGGGCATTATTTGGCACTGTTTGTTGGTATGTCTTGGGTACAGGGAGATCTCTGACACAGCCTTCCAACTGCTGTGTTTTGCACTGTTGTGTCTTAAAGCAGTGTTATGCATTTGATATATAAGGTAAGTTGTCTCCCCAGGATGAAGGATTTGTCAGAGGGAAAGGGAAAATATGAATCAAGGAAATTTTAAAATGAGGCACTTGTGGGCTTTTTCCTCTAGTTCTTAATATTGGATAGATTCTCTTTAAAACATTTCTGTCAATTCAATATTTTAATCCCACTTCTGGCTGTGAATTTTGTAGCAGAAATTCTCTTTCTATGAGAGGAAAAAATGGCTTTCTCTTCCAGAACGGGATACTGTGTATATTAGTTGTTCTGAATATAAGGCAGTCTGGGATGAATATTTACACTTAGATGATCAGAGTGAACGTTTTCATCGTGTTAAATCTGTGAATAAACTTTGCCTCCAGCTACTGACGGTCAAAACATTTTAATCAAATGAGTAGCAGTGGACAGCTCGATATATTCAAGCCACTGTCAACAAACTCCTGTACTCCTGACAAAGGGAGAGAGAATGCTGCTTAGGGAGTGTATCCCCAGAGCACCAGGTTGTGTAAATAACCTGAGCATAAAGCAGGAAACTGAAAGAGGAATTTTAAATGGTTTCTTCAACTAGCTGCCTTGGAAATATCATTTTAACAGAGATAAGCCTATAAAAGAAGAAAAGACTTTTGAAGTAAATGTAGGGAAGGGAGGATGGGTTTCTGTTGAAATGTTGGCAAGCACTGTAGTAATCAGATGTGGTCCCAGGGTGCAGATACACAGCAGTAAGTTGATATCAGAACATATGGAGAATTGAGTAAAAACGGGAGAGAAGGAAAATTACTGCTACAGTAGTCTGCAAAACTAGACATGTAAAGAAATGTATTTCTAATGAGTTTCAGAGCAATTTGACACCTCTGATTGCACTGAAACTCAGTAAAATTGAGCATAAAATGTGTTAAAATTAGAGGCAAAAGACACTGAATAGAAGGCAGGGCAGAGCAATGAACTAGCATTCATTATAAGTATTAATGCTAAGTATGTCAGATGTTAATGTGAAACAAGTTAAATAGCCTGGAAAGAAGGGAAAATGTGGTGTAACTGTAGTGTGACATGTGAAATTGTGTGGTCTATTAATGACTTCTGAACAAATGTCTTGCAGCACGGGCAATAATGCAGCTTAGAGGTGTAGGCTTCCCCTCATGGGTAACTGCAGGCTCTTTCCCCCCTCTCACATAGATGCTGATGTGGCCAGAATTAGATGAGGCTAGGAGAGAGACAGTGGTGAACAATGATTAAAAATCACTCACTGGTTCAGTGGCTGAATTTCTTCTGGCCCTTTTGAGGAATTGCCTTTCCATTAGCTGAGCATGTGACGTTTCAATGCCAGGCTTTTGGCTCTGGTCACCCTTGGGGACTTGGTGGCACTCTAAAAGCAGAAGTCAACAGAGAAGTTTCGAACTGCATCTTCAGTGTGTCTTCTGTTTCTGTGAAGCACAAAAGCCTCAGCCTGGAAAACCTGAGAGCAGATCCCCCTGCCCATTCCTGGTGGCTTCTCAAGGTAGAAGATTTAGGATCTGGAGTGCAGAGCTCCCTGGTGCTGCTGCTGCTTCTGGCTGAGTGTCCTGACCTGGCCAGCTGCTGTTCCTTCTGGGGACTGTCCAGTCTTTAAGTTCCAGCTAGAAAGCTGGGCTAGGGTGACTTTTTAGTTACTTCTACTATTTACTACTACTTTAAGGCTTCATCTTTCTACCAGGCTGAGACATTTGGTTGCTTAAGCTCAGGATTCTGTTACATGCCACATTACTTTCTTGAACACTGTAGTATTGTCAGCTCACAGGAGAGCAGGCTCCTAATTTCCCTTCTACCATGAAACAGCTATTCTAAATCAAAAATCAAAGTTAGTGTCTACAGCAGGCTTAAAAAACTCCATAAATTCCTTGAATTCTAAAATTGTTAAAGCAAATAATACTTGAAGACAGGTTGCTTTTTAAGCATTTTGTCTTGTGTCACAAGGGCTTGATGACAACCTGTTGTAATGAGTTATTAAAATGTTTTTCCTCTTTGCCATCTCTTGCCACCATTCACTATCGTGTGATACTTCACTTCCTTAATTGAATACTAGTACATATGCATTTTTTATATTAACATCAGTAACTGAGTTAGGAAATGAAACTTACTGGCTAATTAGGTCTCTTCAGAACTGGTGAGTTAAGAATCAAAGCAAAGTCACTGATACAGAAAAAATAAATTGTTTTTCATAGAATTGAAATTTTTCTCAGTTTTATGCAATTATACTGCTATCAGCCTTTTCTTCAACTCACTCTTGCCAAAATGTTCATGTCTTAATACAAACATCCTGTACATTCCTTTTTATTCAGTCTGACATTAACTCTCCTTATTAAGTGGTTGCATTTCACCTGTGAGGGTGGAATCCTTTTGTACTTCAGTTATGCTCCTATGGATTAGCAGTACTAGAGCACTCAAGAAAGTTCTGTGAGGTGAGATACCTGGGCTTTCAAAAGCCTGGAAAACCTTAATTTTTAAAACTTTAAAAGACGCCTTTCATGTCTCTAAATAAAAAGCTTGAAAATTCTTGCGTAAAATGTGGTTCTGGTGAAAGCTTTGCAAAATATCTGGTTTTTGTGGTATGTACAATAAAATCAGAATTGTTATCAGTGCATAAAACTATTCAGCATTTGTGTTTCAGCTTATTTTAATTGTAAATATAGAGCAATGTGAATTTTATTAGGATGTACTTGAGGCTTGAGAGCCATTTGCATCAATTTACTGCTAAAAGTGATTGTCCATTTTGGAAAGCAGAGTGGTTGTAGTGCAGCAGCACCACAGAAGCTGACCACGTTCTGGTGCTCTCACTGCTGCTCTGTAGTTACCTCCGTGTGCTCTCGAGTTATGCACCAGAATGCAGTGAACAGTGTTCTTCATAATCTATTAATCTATAACTGATCCAGGGGACAAACAGGCTCACCAGGCCTGCAGGTGGAGGGCATGCAGGTGCCTGGGCTGGCTCTTAAGGTGCTCTTTTAGCCTGTCAGGGTAGGTGAGGCAGCAGGGGGTAGTCATGGCTTTTGTGTTTGTGGAGGGGTGTAAAGCACTCAAAGCACAGCAATGCAAGAGGTGGGTTGTGCATGTGCTTCTGAACTCCCCTACATCCTTTCCCTGTCCTCAATCAAGCACAGAAGGTGTCTTTAGAACAACATTCCTGACATGCAGTCAAGGGTGAGAGAAATACCCAACTGCTGTGGATAGCCAGCAGGAGACCTGGCTCGTGCTGGTGTGGGCTGCCCTTGGTCTTCAACTTCAGTGTGGAGAATTGCCCCTTTAACTGTTCATTTTATTTATTTTCTGTATAAGGACTGCTTGTGCATGGGATATATGAAAAGCTTTCTGTTCATAGAAATGAGAACAATATTAACATTGTGTGTGTTAATATGGAATTTAAAGGAACTTCAAAACCCAAGAGAGTTACCTCTTCAAAGGATTTTCATGGAGCTTAAACAAACAAGTGTCTGTTCTTCATAACTGTGGAGAATTATTACTTCCTGGTTTTAACAACTGTTACCTTTCAACACTATTATGGTTATTTTTCCCAGGTGACCAATGCCAGCTGTACAGTTCACTAGTTTTTTATGGGATTTTTTGGGACTGTTGTCACTAAATGCAGTTGAACTGCTGGAGAAAAGTAGGCTCACCATTTTAAAATGAATAATGTCAGGGTGTTGTAACATCTTATATATCATGTACCTTATCACTGTGAATATTGTGTCCTCTTTGCTAGGTCCCAAGTGCCATTTAGGTCTTCTGTGGGACTGGATCCTGATTAAAATGAATTTTAATTGAGTTTTGTGCCTTGTGTAGCTTACAGAAGATGTTGAGCTAGGACAGTGGTAGGTTCTAAATGCAAAAGAGATCAGGTAGTTTCACTGTGCGTGTCTTATGATTTGTTGATTTAAAGGTTTACATCATTTTGAAAACAGGGGTGTTTTAGGGGTGTTGTGTGCATTTCAAACTGTCCCATTATTTTTCTCCCCCACAGGGATAAACAGTGCTGAATAAAGGCATCTACCAAGCCCTTTACTGATTGCTTGTGTTCTGCTGGGGCCAAGGCATCTGTCACCAGCATTTGTCTGAAATAGCATGCAGTATATGACAGTGGTGAGCAGGACCAGGTTTCTGGTATGAGGGACAGCAGAAAGTCTTCTAAAACTACTTTGATACAGACATTTCAGAATCTTATTCTCTAAAAACTCATTATTTTCACTATGGTTTTCTTAAAAAATAATAATGTAGTCCTTTCAAATAACAAAGTTCTAAATCTCACACAGAGAAAATGACTGGTGTCTAGAAGCCTGTGTTGGGAATGCTGCTGAAATACCTGCAATGAGGAACAGCTCCAGGGCACAACACTTTATAATTCTTTTCCAGTTCATTTGTTTAGGTGTGCTATTAGGAATAATCAAATATGATGAAGTTACAGAATCCAGAATTGCAGAGAGGTGACTCTGGAGCAGCGCAAGCCAAAACTCCATTTACTGTGCTGAGACCCATAAAGTGTCACAAGTGTTGCTTTGCAGCACCAGCCTTTCCGATTGTTTCCTTTTGCCTAGAGATGGAGTTAGTCACTAGATCAGGAAACAAAATTACAGAATTTTGTGTTAGAGTGTTTTTTTGAAGAGAGTTTTCTGCAGGAAAAGTAATTCCATTCCGTCTGCTGCCCTGTAGTGTACAATGCTATTGCTCACACCATTGCTGGCTGAATAGAAAAAGAAATAAATCTTTCACTCCTCCCTTCCTCTCACTGCAGGGAAGATTAGAGACCCAAGCAGAAGTAGCGGGATTGTTCTCTCTGGACTCCATGAGAATGCATATATTTAGTAATCATCATTTTCCACAGTGCTCCTCTGAGCTCCATTTGCTTGTACAAAAGGACTTAAGGGAGAAAAGAATCACTCCTGCCCCTCTCTGCTTCCCTAGGTTCATTCTCAGGTAGTTCTTTGTGCCTCTGCACCACCCTGAATCTATAGTTTGGGATAGCAATGGAGGAATTTCTCCAAGCACTTTTCCTTCTTCAGGAAGTCAAACAAAGTAGCTGCTTGCTGTCAAATGTTAGCTTCAGTTTCAGGAAGGAAAAAAATGTTTTTTAAATATGAGAAATGAGAATATATTATCTTTCCTGAGACTGACAAGGACTACGTGCTTATTACAGTCTGTGAGCTGACAGGCAACACTAAATGTGGGTAAGACTGGCAGAGCTGGAAACTGAAATACACAGGGCTGGAGGATCTTGTGTCCTGAAGTTCGATTTTTAAATTTATTTATTTATTTATTTGCTATGTGCAAGCAGCTTGTTGGAAGTTAAAATACAATATTTGCTGTGGCACAGGGTATAGAAGCAGGATCAACTTTCTGATATACCTTTTATCAGGTATAGTACACAAGGGATTAGAAAAGAAGGAGCTATTCAGTAACTGAGGAGGGGACTACATGGTGTTGAAAGGACTCTATTCCTAAGGATTTTTTATTTTTATTTTTTTCCTTGGTGTATGCATTGAATGAAAAAAGGAGAATTCTGATAATTAGTAAGCATGTTAATTTCTAATCAAAAACTTCTGCACTCCATTACAGCAGCTGCTAACAAGCCACATAAAGGTACATAATAAAACTCTGATCATGAAGAACAACCTCCATTTTTACCATAAGTTATTGAATGACATGTGTTCAAATACAGAACTAAATTTTGTGTGGAATGTATGCTCCTCCCTGTATGTTTTTTTCTATATGTGGATGTTACAACATTGAACAATCTGCAGTTTAAATTATGATTGTGTAATTAATTGTATGGTGAGTGTGGAAAATCAACTCTTTTACATTTTTCTACTTATTAATTTGGTGGGTGTGGGATTTTGGGTTTTTGAGGTGGGTTTTTTTTTGTTTGTTATTTTTAAATACTATTCTGTTCCTTAATTAGGACTTAGCAGATACATTTAGGAATATACAGGCGAAACAACTTTCTGAAAAGATGCATCATTTTTGTTTCCTGATTAGTGGATTGTGGGGAATGACTGCATGTCTTCTCTGATTCATTTATATGATATTAAAAAAGAATTCTTTCTATTAATTCTAATTCAGGTGTTTGAATTAAAAAAATAAAATAAAAGCACACCAGTATTATACATCTCCTCAGAGATTAAAAGGAAGGTAATTTTAACAACATTATATCTATTACAAGAATCTGAGTTTTGAAATCTAAAGGAGAATTTTATTCTACTTCTTTTATGGTTATTTTAATGTAAAGTTAATAAGGTAATTTATATTTTATAACTTTATTCTACTTCAGTATCTTTCAAAACATTACCCATGTTAGTTTACACACAGAATTATGCTATGTGTTGAAAATGTGAGAATTCAGTCCCAGTGTATGATAGCTATGTAAACTTAAGGTATGAGGAGCTGCACATTGCTCTTTATTGACAAGTATCAATAAAACAACATATAGGCAAGTCTTGACAGATAAATATTTAACTCCATGTTTGTACACAGACTTAAGTAGGTGATCCTGCACTTACTAGGCTCAAAACAGGCAGGCAAAGTAAATGCAGTAAATATTTTTTCACATTCTAATTGAATTTAAAGCCTTATTTCCCTCATGGTATCTCACTGAATTCTCCACTAACCTTTACTAAAAAAAGAATAATAAATTACTCCTGTGCTGGAACCAGGAAGGGAAGGCTGCAGCGTGCTCACCACAGCAGCTGTGACCATGCAGCAGTGGGGAAGGCAGGATTAGGGGTTGAGCTATCAAAGTTCTCCATCCTGCTGCATCCCTTGGGCCATGGCAGTGCTGTGTTCTGTCAGCAGAGGCTCCTGCTGCATCTCCAGCTCGCTGTGGCTCAGCAAAGCTGGGCTGCTTTTCCTTCCTGGACTAGCAATTACAGGCTTGGGCTACAGAGTGTTATGATCTAACTCTGTTTAGGGGTATAATATTGAACTCCTTAGAGATCCCGAGCTTTTCATATTCAGGGAAAAAAGGCAAACTCATAACAGCATTAGTTATATGTGCTTTCCTCTATCTTCTTTAATATATATCTTCTGGTGGATCTCCTCACTTCAGCATAGTTTTTAACAAAACAGCAAACTGACTTACATGGAAGAGAACTTAACACACAAGCTGATAGGGCAAGGGGAGCAGTTTTGGACTAAAAAAGGGAGATGTTTGAATTAGATGTTAGGAACACATCTTTTGCTCATAGGGTGATGAGGCACTGGCACAGGTTGCCTGGAGAAGTTGAAGGCCAGTTTGGTTTGGGCTCTGAGCAACCTGGTCTGGTGGAAGTTGTACCTGCCCATGGTGGGGGGCTTGGAATTAGATGAACTTTAAGGTCTCTTCCAACCCAAACCATTCTATGATTTTATGGATGTTCATACACTCAAACTTTTTTGAATGCTTTGATAGTCTTGAGTACTGACCTACAGCCAGTAAATCAGGTTTAGTTCAACTGTGAATTGTTTGCAAATATGCTGTTCCAGCACTGAATTAATGCTGTAATTCAATAGAAATGGTTGTACTGAGTAAATTGGCCATGTCATATGGAAGGTGAGGGGAGTTCTGACCTCTCTGATGCATATTTACATGAAATCAGACCTGGTCTTTTTTATAATCAGGTGGAAGAAATATGACCATGTAGAAAATAGGTTTGTTTCCCACAGACTTCCTTCAAAAGGTCTCTCTTTCACAGATCAATCTGTGATTTATTGTAAAATGGTTGCAATTAGCAATAGCTCAGCATGATAATTTTCTATCCTTATTTCAAAGTCTAGTATGAAAACAGAGCAGTGTACCTGCATATTTCTGTCTTTGGGAGTGGCTAATTGTGATCAATGATGATAATACAGAACTGAGGATAAAGTGCCTATGGAAATGGATAACAGGTAAAATATCCTTAACCTTTTAGTGGTTTTGCTGTAATTCCTGCACTGTGCTTTTCATATCAGCAGTGTGGTTACTTATGCTGGGTAGTGAAACCTTTCTAAAATTCAGTTTTGCTTTCTGCTTCCATGGCAATGGATGCTCCAAAAAAAACCCACCCAAAAACCCAACAAAACTAAAAAACCTAAAGTAAGTGCAGATGCACTTCTCATTTTCCCAGCGTTTGTGCAACACTTCACCTTCAGAGACTGCCCAAAGAGCTCCTTGAATGCCTCTCTGAATCCCTTAATGACTCTGCTGATGGCTGGCAAAATTTGTCTCAGCGACTTTTTTTCCCATCCCTCCTCTTTGTGACTGAGCCTCACGGTAAGAAATTATATTCAAGTTATTTGCTGTAGTTTTTCAGATATGTGAAGCAGATGTACTTGTCCAGTGTGCTTCCATCTAAATAAGAAGAAATGGTTCCTGGGTCTGTTTTGTCAATTGTAAACCAAAACATTGGATCCTGTACTATATCATGTCCCAAATTAAGTAAATTTTTGTGCATTTTTTATTTTATTTTCAAGCAGCCCTGTATAGCAAGTAATAGAGTTTTGAATGGATTGAGGCTCTTTACAACCTATTTCCTCAAACTCATAATGTTTTCATTTGTAATGCTCTCATTTGTATATGTATTTCTTAGATCAGGGGCAAATCATCAGCCTTCAAAGGTTTTGAAAGTATTTGCTTTGATAAAATATTTTTGACCTATTTGTCTTAGTCTGTGTGATAAGTATAGTTTTACCTTCGCAATTGTCTTCTCTGCAAAAGAAATTTTAAAGGATCAGAGCTCCATTTCCCTTCAAAAAGAGGAAGCAGCTACTATGTTTTATTTGATTGATGTCTCCATCTTATTGGACAAATAATTATTAAGGCTTGGTATTGCTGCATAAACCACTGGAAAGGACTATGGAGCAGAAGATTGCAGGGGATGTTTCTACATTTTTAGGGTGTTTTTACACCACAGACTATTAAATTAGAGATACAGGAGCTACTTATCAGATTATTGCTTTTGGTCTGCTCTGCTGATACTGAGATTGCTTTGAGAGCAGTATTGTGAGGAGACATCCTCCAAAACACTGACCCAGTGTGAAATGAATACAGAATGTTACAGAATGTTTCAGCTGCAGGGCTATTCCAAAACTGTTTATATGAGCTCATGACTATACTTGCAAAATTGAGAAGCAGTTGCTGAAGAAGCTGAGCTTTCTTTGTGTCCTGCATCTCCAAAAAAAAGAAAAAAAAAACCCTCCTTCCTTCTACCAAATCACTGGAATAAGATGAAGTGTATTTATGACCATCTTGTAAGTATTTTTGATGTAGATCCCTTGTTTTACAGATAAACTGTCAAGGATTGGGTATGGGTGACAAAAATCTCACTTTCTATTGATGTCAGCTCACTCTTTCCTGTGAAAGGATAGGGAATGCTCAGCAGGCAATGATGCTGCTCTGCAGGGAATGATGAGTGCAGTCTAACAATGTATTCCCCTGGTAGCCACAGGACTGTGCTTTCCTTTTGTCTGAGTAGAGTTTTACTACTCACCGAAGTATCTGCCTTCTGGAGGAGGTTGTGCATGCAGACAAAACAGTAAGCATGAAGTGGAGGTGTTCTGAGCTTGTGTGGGGTTTTGCCATCTTTCTCTGCATCCACAGATAAGAGCAAAAAGTAAGAATAAAGCTCTCACTTTAAAAACATGTTCACATATTCATGAAATAACTGAGGAGTGCAATATTCTGGTAGAAAAAATAGCTCTCCCTCTCATTTTGGCCTTGAAAACCACAAAAGGAAGTGAAAGAGAGAGAGCAAGCCCTTCAGTGTATAGGTTGTGCAGTCACCTTGGGTGGTGGCTCTGAGGATACAGCACAAAGTCAGCCTGGTGTAGAAAGAATCTCTTTTGACCTAAGGAGAAAATGTGAATCCCTGCTTTCTTACCAAATGCTCACAGATGTCTTCACTGGTAAGTAATTAAGTTCCTGTATGTAGACAAGAATCCTTCAGGAAAATAGGGTAGGGTGTGGATATCATCATTTTCTATAGAGCTTCTTTCCTTAAGGCAAATATTTAGTGCAGCAAATACTTAAGTGAAAAAGTAATCAGGGATTGTTTACTGAGAAACACTGAAGGACAAAAGGAAAGAGAGGGGGTGGGAAATAGAAAAGCAGTATTCTATTCTGCCAACAATGTGATTCAGAATTAAATTCCTGCCTGCAGTTAATTGGGATTGATTGTCTGTTTCTAAATTATGCACAGGAAAAGCAAAGGTATTACGCAGTGGGGTTAATCAGAGAGTTGTGAGAGCAAGTTTAAAGTTTCCCATTCTGCAGCCAAGATCTTACATACAAATGTAACAACTAAATAGCCTGTTTTTCTGAGGTATTGAGATTGAGCTCTTCTGAAAACCACTTCATTAATTTACAATTCTGAATATTGGACATTTAGTACTGTCTTTAGACACGTACACTAACAGATTCAGGTACCTGATTTGGTGGATTAATATCAGTAAGTACATTTCTAGGTATTTTAACTATTTTCGGAAACCCAGATGTGCCTGTGTATAAAAAAATTGGTTTCTGCCTCTTTTCAGCATGTGAAATTGTCAGTAAAAGCTAAATGTAAGCTGCTGAGCAAATGGCTTCTGTGGACAGCTGAGGTTTGTGCTGCAGTGAAAATGCAGGGTCTAGAATGCAGTAATTAGAGAGGGTAGTCAATACTTGTTAATGAAGGCAGTGCTTGTGATCTGTCTCTGAAGGGGGAGCAGAGCAGCACTGCCCTTCCTGCAGTGCCTTATTGACCTGCTGCAGCAGCCACTCTGCTCACCCATGGAATAATGGACATGCTTTCCATAAGAATAAATAACCTGTTTTCCAAAAGTGCTGGAAATGGCTCAGGAAAAATAGAAGGTGCTTGGGACTGCAAGGTGTATGGGTACATAATGTGTGTGTGCAATTACAAGGGGTTTTGGTGGGAGTTACAAGCTCCAGTAGAGGCCTTTAAAGAACAATTTCTCTATTTTTTTTAATGTGACTTTCATTTTTGTTAAATAGATCAGTCTAAAGGGTTCATGCATAACTCGAATGAGGGCAATTTAGTCTGTGAACAACTTGCTGGCGTGAAAGGATAATAAATGAAATATGAGGTGTTTGGCAGACAAGCTTCAGAAATGTTTCAGTGATTTACTTCTCTGGGAAAGCCTGCTGCCACATAATTCCATTAACTGTATGACATGGCTACACAGTAGCCAGGCGTGTCACTGCCCTTGAATTTCCATTTTTGCCCACTCCTTTGCTTGTGCTGTTCCCATGAACTGTTTTCCTGCATCTTTCCTGGGGTGCCAGCTTCTCGGAGGTGATCAGAATAGCTGGCTTGTGGAGCTGACCTCTTCTATATTGTAGCTGTCAGAGTGAGTTTGTGAGGATCAAAGATGGAGAAAGGGGGACTCTATTAGAAAATGAGTCTTTGCATGGCATTTTTTTCAAGGCTACTCTAAATCTGGCTTAAGATGAAGAACGTGTCACTGAGGTCTCTGCTACGCTCTTTAGTTCCGCAATTATGGAAGAAAGTATCAAAGGTGGAGAGCTGCTCATTTTCCTGTGAAAAGGGGAAACTACCACTTATTTCCTTTTAGAGCAAAGCAAATGAGAGGGAGAACTTTTGGGAATTCTCCTGTGAAATGTTAGTACATTGTTTTAACCAATTTTGTTCAGTGTAGGTATGTTGCCATGCGCAGCAAAAACAAGTACAACCCCCACCCCCCGCCACATTCTGCTTCTTCAATTTATCACGCCTTCTATGCTTATTAACATGATTTGGTAGTGATCAAGGCTGTTCTCAGAAGCTCTTACAGCACTCTATAAACATGCTGGGTAAGGTCCTGATATCTCCCAGTACTCAGAGCTGCTTTGCATAAAGCAAAACATTCCTTCCTTCTGCTGACTCCTGGGCTCACATCATTTATGATTCCCAAATCTGTCACCTGGAAGCCTGCGCTGGCCTGTGTGGATTGACTTCTTTTCTTCTTTAAAAATGCTTCAGTTATTGAAAAGGTTTTATTTCTCAATTAATATTGGGAACAATGAACACTTAATATCCTACGACTGTTGTAATGGAAAAGCCTTTTTGGAAATTACTTCTGTCAGAGCTGCTCTAACTTAGGAGTTGCAGGATGCTCAGTGACAGACCACTGGTGCTGGTGGTGGGTTTTAGATTGCCATCCTAATCCAATGGACATTTAAAACTTTGCCAAGGTGTTTGCAAGATGACCACTGAGTGGGTTTTGCCTGGTGGTATATTGAAATCACTTGTTGACCTCTATTTATCAATGGTTTTCCTTGTAGATGATTTATGTACTAGGGTTCACAGTCCTTTGCCTTTTCTGCACCAAACTCAGTGTGATGGGATCTGAATGTGGAGCCCACTTCAAATATCACTTCTGTGCTCAAAGATAGAGGGTTAAGACTTCAGCCAGGCCAGAGCCATAGTTAAGGCAGTGTCTTTTACACTGGAACATCTGGGGAGAGTAAAAAGGAAAGGCAGTCAAGCTTTTGAGTACACCGAACACTGCCAAAACTGAATGTTGCTCTTCAGACTACTTTTTCCACATGTTCTCTTTTTGGTAAATCTGCTCACTGTACTTGAAATGTAGATGGAGCCTTATTTGGGAAAACATAACCCCAAAGCACAAATCTTATATGACTAAAGAATGAGCTACATTAGTCTATCTGCCCTCTTTGACTCTCTGCTGTCTTGCTGGAACCATAAAGTCCTTCTTTTTCAATGCACCTGTGTGTGGTTTGAAGCAAGGAGGGAAGAAAATATGCTTTAAACAAGGCGTTTGTGTCATTGTAGGAGTTCTGGGAACACAGCATAAAGAACTGATGTTCTGTATATGAAAATCCATTTTCAATGGAAAATATTGGCTTAGAAGAAAGTATGTGAAAATAATGTTGCTCATTTCAGTTCTGTAAATTTTACAGAAGCCAGACTGGGGTAGGAGAGTCCAGTTTTGGTTTTGTAAATCCAAAAAAAAATCCAAAGCACAGATGACTGCTGCACTTACTGTTTCTAGCTGAAGTGTTGTCTGTCACACATTTGAAAAAAACAACCTTCCCATCCTCCTAAGCTGCTTTCTGCATGTCTAAAGTAACCAAGACAAACCAAGCCAACTACAGTCAGAGAAGTGTAATTTACACATGGTGGGGATATATGACAGGTCTGCCTGGGTTTCAGACTCACTGTGTTTCAGTTTCCCTACTCAGCCTCAGCTGAGCCCTTCCTCAGCAGGGAGGGCTGATGTAGGAGTGAGGGCAGCTGGCTGCTCCTGTGCTGCTGATGTCTCAGCTCCTCCCGGAGACACCTTCTCTGCAAAGTTCAGTCTGCCAAGGTGGATGTGTCAGGAGCTTTTTTCACTCTTGTTTCTTCTTTCCTGCTGATTTCCTCGATAATTTGAGCTGGCCATACGTGTCTTGTTCAGGGCACTTTCTGGCTCAAAGGTTTCTATTCTCTCCTGGTTTCGTGGGACTCTTGGAAGTCCTTTTATCTGAGATATCTGCCACAGTTCAAGAAATCCTAGCCCTGTGCTCTTTTCTCTACTGCCTTGATATGTGATCTTCCTGTGAGTTTTTGTCTTTAGGATCCTGACATTGCCTAGAAATAGCTCATGGTAATTCTATTTTATGTTTTTTTAATCAGACTGCACTATAACTGTAAGATCTGTGGAGCATAAAGATTGTGATGCACAGCACTGTAACTGCAGTGAGAATCAAATTTAATGAAATACAGTCCTTTCGTAGAGAAGGTTCCCAGTGATCACCCAGATATCTCAGAGAGTAGCTTGGAGTTTTTGTGAAACTTGTGTCCATTTTTAAACAAAAAACAAAAAACAAAAAACAAAAAAAAAAAAAACAAAACAAAAAAAAAAAACACAAAAAAAAAAAAAAAAAAAAACAAAAAAAAAAAAAAAAAGAAAAAGTTCCTCATAAGTACCTTACGTCTCTAAAATAGCCAAAAATGAAGCTGGTGAGCCAGCGGCAGTGTCTGCAATAAGGTTTATTTTGAAAACTTCTGTCTTTTTCTTGAATGTGTTTCAGATATGTGTTCTTATCTTCACACCTCTGGAAGATACAGTGAGTGTCTGATAGGTAATCGTAAACTTGATAGACTTTCTTTGCACTTTTACACACCTTGACACTTGAACTTTTAAATATCATTGTTGCATATGTATTAGTGGAGGGGAAAGGATGGGTTAAGAAACACATCTTTTCTTAAGAAGGCATTTTTAACTGACTTTTGCAGTGTGAATGGTAATTATTTTTTTTTAATTTCTCTTGAATGTAGTCAAGCCACTCCGTACCTACAGAAAGTTTCTTTGGTGTCCTATTCTGTATTTAGTTTTTCTCTCTCCTTCTGTGTCCCTTGATAAGACTTTTGAGTCTGAAGTAGGATATTGAGGTTCCTCTTTCATGGACCAGTTTGTTCTGTAAATAGGACAGTACGTGGTTGTCTGGCTACTTTTTCATCAGGAAGTTTATACTGCCTTAGAGATTTATCTGCCACTGAAAGTAACATCCATGCTGATTGTTCTGAGGCAGCACTGAGATACAATAGCCATGACTGAATTGCTGCTGTTGGGATAATGGTGGAGAGGAGGACTACACAATAATGAACTGCCAGGTTCCAGTAGAATTCTGCCCTTTGTTTGGTATAATGCTTGTGATTTCCAGTGCCTTCTACTTTTTGTCATGCTTGCTACATGGGTATTTAAGCTTTTATGACAATACCTGATGACGTCATCTAGTCTTTTGGGAAATTATCACTTTCAGTGCAGAGTAGCTCCCCACTCACAATGGGTACTTCTCTGCCTTGTTACTGCAGAGGAACAAAATTGCATCTGTCTCTTCCCTCAAAAGTGGTAAAATTGAGATCATTTGGTTGCTTCTGATTCAAGAGAAAGGCTGGCAGAATTCCTGGCTAAAAGTTTGTAACCTGGAATAAATGTTTCCTGGTTGTCTTGAGTGGTTAAAATAAATATCAGCTGATGGTGGGGGTAATAAAGGATGTGACACCGTGCCTATGGATCTGGGTTTCCTCCTGCACCTGCTTTGCTATTTTTCCAGCTGATACTCTCTGTGATATATTTGAAACCTAAGTGCAGATGTTACACAATGGAACACTTTTGTTGGTTTCTGCACCTTTACATCACTTCTTCCTTCATCCCCTGTTTGAGGGGGTTTGAGGGGGTTTCTGTTAAGCTCTCAGAAATATCACAAAGGTCTGATCATCCTTCGTGTCTCTTGAAATCAATGCTGTGCCATACAGACAGATTTTTCTCTTAGAAATACTTAATCTGAAAAAAGTAGTTTAGTTTCATGCACACTGTTATATGGGGAATGTGATGGTTCTGGCTTCTTTTCTGCCCAGGCTGGGATCAAAAAAGAACAACTAACCTCCACCCTAAAGTCTCCATCTTGCCCCATACATACCACTATACACTAAAATCCCAAAATCTAAGTTTCCAGAGATCCAAAAGGGGAAAACCTTGCTGCTTTTTTCTTGGTCTTTTGTTTGTTTGTTTGGATTTTTAAACTAGATTTAGCCCTTTTAAGTCCTAAAATACTTGTGAGCTTATCAGCAGTGCTTCTCTGAAATATCAACAAAGAGTATTGCTGAGAGTCCTGTACATGAGTAATCTTAAAATGCCGAGAGAAATGTTATATCTGCTGTCTTCCCAGAAGCCCCGTGCATCACCCAGTAAAAATAGATTAGTGATGATATAGTAGTAGCAAAATTCTCAGTCTAGAAGTTGTTCCCTTTGGAGTGGGATGTGCAGAACTAAATCCAGACAGGCACATGGGAGACTGGCAACCCTGTGGGTAGGGATGTGAGAGGGAAAAAAAAGCAACATTTGCTGCATTTTTGGAATAGCTCTTATGATGCTGAACCTGGGAAATCACGAGATGACTTTTAACAAAATTCCCGGGATCCTGGAAATTTGCTGTCTTCTCAGTGGAATTTTTCCATACAAGGTCAGTATTTAAACTCCCCAGTGGCATTTTTCAAATATACTTTTAGAATAGCTAACTCTTTAAACTTGGCAGAGACAAGCAGCTGCAGCCCTAAAATGATCCTTGGCAGCTGATTACTGCTTTCCCCAGCTGGCAAGTTTTCCTGTTGTTTTCCTCTTCTTTTTCGTGTCAGGCAGTTGGTGATATTTATTTGTCCTCGAATGGGAAAGCAGTTTCCTCTACCTGTATTAGAACAAAGTCTGATTTTAATTTTGATTCCTGAGTCCCTTTTTTTTTTTTCCTCTCACGTATGACTGCCTAAAAACACCATAGGTGCTGTCAGGAACTTCATGTTCGTTTTTCTTGCCTTATAAATATCTGTACAGCCTCAAGTAATTAAGGACTGTTTCCTCCTCCTGTGTTCTTAGTCAGTGGGATTATTAATGCTGGGGTTATGCACATGGAATTCTGCCCAGAGAAATGAGGAATATGTTAAGGACAAAAAATTCATTGTAGAGACAAAGATTTTGAACTTAGATTTCTTGAAGCAATTCAGTAGTTTACCATAGGAATTTGTATGTTTTAAGTTCTCCATGCAGGATATCATTGTAATTCCATTGTTGTTTCCTGTTTGAATTACCATATTTCACAGCTTTCTTCATTAATAGCTTTCTGTTTGTTTGGGGGTGTTTTTTTTTGGTTTGTTTGTTTGTTTGTTTGTTTGTGGTTTTTTTTTTTTTAATTTTTTTTCTTTTCTTTCAAAGCATCTCTGTGACAAATGCAGGTATCTCTAAACTGGTTTCTGGCTTTGCATTTGAAAGTGAGAAGGACACAGTGGTGAGAGTGAATTTTCTTCTTGGAAAAGGAGTAACATGTCCTAGTTTGTAATGGAGCTCATTTATCTCACAGAAGGTGAAACCACTTTTCTGAATGGAAAGGTTTATTAAACTGACTTTACATGTTTTCTATGGTGTCTTCTTGATAATCTATGCTCTCTTGACCAAACTTAATCTCTCGTCTAAACTTAATCTCTCTACTGACCCAGAGTACTCCTGTAAGCTCTTCCTCTCCACCCTAAATAAATTGTACAAGACTTCATAGTCAGCCAAAAGTAAAAATTCTAGATGAGTGAAAAAGAGTCAAAATTAGGGGTTTTTTCCATGGTATGAACTGCATTGTTTGAAGGGATATTTTAGCAGCTGTTCTTATTGTTATTTCCTAAATCCCCTGGGGCACCATATGTGTCACCAGTTTGCATGACTTTAGCTAAGGTCCAAGGTGGTGCTGCACTTCATCTATGGAAATTATCTGCAAATTTTTCTCTGTGAATAATGATAAATTGATATTGCTATTATGTTTTCCTGCTTTTTCCTAATCCTTGCCCCTCTCTGAATAAAAGCCAAAGAACCCAAACCTAACATGTTACTCTGACATTTATTACATCCATTTATTTTTATAGAAATAGTTGTGCCATGCCTTCATACACCAAAAATGTAAACATTCTTTCCATTCTATGAAGTTACTGAACTCAAAAGCTCTTCAAAGGACCCTTGGGAAAGAAACCCACCAGAAAAGCTTTGCAAAGTTCTTCTTCTCTCTTTTGTTGTTTATGTTTTCTTTCTGTCATGTACACAAACAGTACAGGACAGGGAAGAACTTAAAACACTTGAATCGTAGCAGATGGAGACAGATAATGACTAACAGTTACTGATGAGATTCTTGTAGTTCAAATTATGGTCCAAGTAAAGCAATTTGCCCAGAGGTAAACTGGTATTTGAGCTTAGAGGAAGAGCCATTTTATGCTGTTGTATTGCATTTACTGGATGTTGCCCTTTGGATATGGACAGCTCAGTCAGACAGTAATTCTGGAGGTGGCTTTGGCTCCCAAAGCACTTTTAGGAGTCCTTTGGAAGACACTGCTCAATTGATAGGCCAGCCAAATGGCAGGCAGGGAAAGAAAAGAAATTCCTTTTTTCCAGGCTTAACCATGACATTGTTACTGTTCCATACTGCTGTGAACTACCTGGGCAATGGAAAGGAGAACATCTTCAGCAAGTTTGGGGATGATGTTACATGGAGAGGGAGCAGCTGATAGGGGTAGGGTAGGGATACTTTTCAGAAGGATTTTGTCAGACTGGAAAAATGGAGTGAGAGAACCTCCATGCAGCTCACTGTGGGCAAAATAAAGTTTTACTGTCCCTGTTGGAAAAATCTCTGTTCAATAGCAGAAGCTGGTGCTTGGAGAGCGATGCAGATGTGGGCAGTTTATGAGACAATAATGTGCCTTTGTGCACCAACTGTGTTGGCTCATGGGAAGTGAGCCTGTTAGTGGTCAGACTACATCTGGAGTATTGACTCCAGTTTAGGTGGAAATTAAGAGGAAAATCTTTAGTGTGAATGTGGAGAGACGCTGGAAAAGGTTGCCCAGAGAAGTTGTGGATGCCCCATCCCTGGAAATGTTCAAGGCCAGGCTAGATGGTGCTCTGATCAATCTGGTGTAATGGAAGGTGTCCCTGCCCATGGCAAGGGGCTGGAACTAGGTGGTTTTTAAGGTTTCTTCCAACTCCAACTTTCTATGATTCCTTCAAAACTAAACTAGTGCATGGGTTAAGGCAGCAGGTAGTGCAGCTTGACCCAGAGAGGGTCTGACAACCCGTGTTAGATTGTCTGCTGTGATCTGCAAATGTTCCTGGAAGAGTTTAGATGCCTTGCTGTTTAACTGGAAATATAAATGGCCCTAAACATGGGCCTGCTGAAATAATCTTTGCTGTTGGTTGCTGTTCTTTGTAAGGCAAATAAACTAGTTGTTTTGCCCCCTGAAGGAGAAAAATATGCACAAACTGCTTTGTCTTGGATAGCAAAAGAAATCATGTTTTGGTCATGATTCCTGCTTACTCTAGTTCAGCTCCACAGTTCAGCTGCAAGAACTTAAGTTATATCCTTATTGAATATATCATACAATATGTGATATCATACCTTGAGACATCTTCCTCATTTTTTAATTTACCGTGAGCTTCTGTCCTGAAGGAACTATAGACTTAGGATAGAATTTATTCTTGAATAGTCATTTTTCATTTTTCCTCCTAAGAGTTCAGGTACATAATAAAAACAACAGATAAGGTGATAATGAGCTCTAGGATCCAAATCTTGCAAAAATGTATTCCTCAAGGTGGAGCAGCAAATACATGCCTGTTGTAGCTGGGTATTTATTTCCTTGGTTTTGAATTGATTTCCCAGCTTCATGCATCTGCTTTGAAAGTCTGATGAGAATACCATCATTCATATAAATAGTTTCAGTTCTGGAAGATGCAAAAAGTCATCATTTCCACCTCCACCTCCACTCCCTCCCCACAGTCTCATGTCAGTCATGGTAGCTGATAGAAAGGCTTAATAAAATATTCTGAAGGATGCCTTAGACATGTTGCAAGACAATGAAGATGTTCGAGCCCTGTACAGAAGAGGCCAAAGAAATCCTTGCAGAAGGCAAAACTGAACTGTTGTTTGGTTGGTGGGGTTTGTTTGTTTGTTGGGGTTTTTTGTGGTTTGTAAACAGTTTCATTATTTTTAGTATTTAAATATGTAAGTGTATACCACAGAGCTGTTCTGGCTTCAGTATGTCTTTCTGTGTGCAACCCATTTCAGTCATAATGAGGATGCCCTAAACCATAAAAAGATTAGGAAGCAACTAAAGAATAAGTAGCAGTGTTTGCAGTCTGAAATGGTGAGTCAGAGTCATGGGCCCATGTGGCCACAGACTTGGCAAAATGCTGGGCAGCTGCTCAGAATCTGCAGTAAAGGGAGAGGGACCCAAACTAAAGGGTGTATCTTTTTTTTGTGTATAAGTGTGCTTTGTTTTTTTATTATTATTATTATTTTATTTTATGGCATTACTCATCTAAACACTTCTTTATTTAAAAGGAAATTTAGAAAAGAAATTCCAGTCTGCACTGGCTGAATAATAATATGCATAGCATGAAGATTTTGGCAGAAAGCAAACTTAGAGTAAAGAGCTTTTGTTCTTGTTTAGCTCTGTGAGTAATTTCTACTTTATTTGACTCTTGCTGCATGAAAATATCTTGTGTGCTGCCACTGCTGATTAATATTTTACCATTTTAATTCAGAGGGACACGTACAGAATGTACAAGCGTAAGGGCAATCAGATGTTGACAACCTGACGTGATTTGATCATGATTAATAATAACTCTGCAGAGCCTAGCTTGTTTATAGACTTCAAACCAACCAGCCAAACAACCTCAGCTCCAGCACCCTGTCCCCCCATATTCTCACCTTTCCTAATACTAAAACCCTTCTGTGCTTATGTGCATGTCAGTGTTCCCCAGCAGCTCCTCTTCTGCTTTCTTGCTCGCAGATCTGAGCCAAATTATGGACTGGACTGGAGCAGCTTCAGCTTTGTTGTCAAATTTTCCTGTTTCAAGGAGTTAACACTTTGTTGTCCTATTGGCTGCTCTACTGAAACTGGGTATTGAGTAGGTGAGGTTAAAATTCTGCTAAGCTACTCTTTCCAGAATGTCTGAAGCTTTGCCCCTTTGCTGTGATGTAGTGTATGAGCAACAAATTCTAACCTCAAAATACTCATTAATTTTGGTTGTTTATTTAAAAATAAAAGTTTTTTGAATATAATCAAACATAGCTATTGTTCTGTTATATTCCTGGAAATGGGAGAGCCCATAGTGTGAACATGGAAACATTCCTCTGACCACACTTTTGCTTATTTTGGTTTAGAGGTTGGTAGCCTTCCTAAATCAGCATTCAGTGGAGATCCTTGCTGTCAAATAGAAGAGAGTAAAAAGCAAGCAATGTTTACCATCATTCATGTATTGCATTTAGTACATAGGCTTCCTGTATATCCCAAAACAACTTCTCAGATCTTTTTGCTTCTGAATGTAAGCATCATAATCCCTCAAATCCCCAGAGAGATCACTGAGGAAGACAGTAAGGCTTCTTGTCATTCACAGTGTCCTCATAGTCTAAATAATTGTGACTGGAATCTCTTATAGCTATATGTTTAATGTTTCTCATGCTCTTTGCGAAAACAAAATGGATGAATTTCCCCTTTATAATAAAATATTGAACAGTCTGTCCACTGAATAGGAAACATAGGTGTTTCCAGCAGCCAGCTGCTGCTTTAGAGGGAGGGGGCAGAGATACAGGATGTATGTTGTGTTCAGAGGAACACGCTCGAGGTCAGTTTGGCCGTCATCCACTGCTGCTTTGCTGAGTCAGCTGGAGTATTTATATCCACTTTTAACATCACTTCTGATAAATCACATATGTAGATGTCTTTGCTGTGACAAATGCATGTCTTAAATTTGAATGTGCTTTCTTCTGAGATGGGGAGTGGATGCATTTTGGAATTTGGTTGTTTTGGGTCATGTAGGACTGAACTGAAAATCTTTTCTGGGGTGCTTTGTCTTAATTTTGTAGCTTCCAGGTATGAATATCTCAGCTTATTAAAGTTTCTACTTGTTATGGAAGAGAGGGACTGATTAACAGCGGAATCTGAAACCCGTTAGACTAGAGATTTTGCTATATTGTGTCCCATGATACTGTGGGATTGCATTAGAGTTAGATATTAGATTAAAGTTTACTGAAGCAATGGAAATATTCCAAGACCCCACCAAAAAAGACAAAAAAAAGACACACACACACACACACACAAAAACCCCCCAAACACCAACAAACAAACAAAAAAACCCCACCAAAACAAAACAAACAACCGAAAAAACACAACAACAACAAAACCCAAAACAAAACAAAAACCAGTCTTACAATATAGCCTTCATTATTTGTCATAAAAAGCTTAATGGAAGCTTAAATAAAATAATGTGAGTTTAAATAAATGGCAGTGTAATGTAGGATATAATGCTACTGAATCCTAAGTAAGTGTAGTCCAGATGAGTAAGTGCTCTTTGCCGACTGTTGGATGCAGCTGTTTTCCTGTTGATGACAGCAGTCACTCCTAATGGTTAGAAGGCTGAAGTCAAAGGTAACTCTGTAAACCACAAACTCCAAAAACTACATTTTTTTCTTTCATTAATATCTGTCGAGCTAGTGCTTCCTTTTATAACCTGAAATTTTGAGAAGGAAGTGTGTAAAAATTTAATGTTTCTGCTTTTAAAGTTGCAAGAAGTAATATGACCAAAAATATCATTATAATTCATACTGAGCTTTCAAATGATAGGTTCAGAGCTTGAATGAAAGGATCAGAAGGGTTTCTATGTGAAATAGCGGACAGTATTGAGAGATGATGGTGTTTAAACTCCATTTTCTCTTGGGAATGCTGAGGATCTTTGCCCTGCTGGTAGTTAGGAGAAAATGAGAGTGGTTGATTTACACTGCTAGCATCAGACCAATATAAAGTACTGCATTCTTCTTTCTCTTCTATTCAGCAGAGAGAGGTACAGTGCATACTTCTGATAATGTAGCTTTCTCATATTTTTCTCCCCAGGATGGATTAGACATGCCAATTATGCTTCAGGGCTGGATGTTGGACCATGTAGTCTCCTGTTATGTCTTCTGTTCATGTATTTATAGAACTCTTACTGATCATTAAATATAATTTTTCTGATGTAGAGTTCTCACACTTCATGAAGCAATAGTATAGTAGACACGTACTACCCTTTTTTTTTTAGAACTCTTAGTTTGTCCTGTTTTAAAAAAAATCAAATTGAGAAATGGACTTTTAAAGAAGAAGTTGCATGGAGTGAGCGACACGTGAGTGTCCAGCTGTCTAGAAAGCTGCTGGCATCATCCATGCCTGATGTCATGGGATTTATCTTAAGAGGGGTTTTTGTTTGGTGGTGTTTTGTTTTGTTTTGTTTTGTTTTTGTTTTTGTTTTTGTTGTTGTTGGTTTTTTGGGGGTTTTTTTTGGGGTTTTTTTTTGGTTTGTTTTTGTTTTTGTTTTTTTGTTTTTTTTTTTTTTTTTTTTAATTAACATGTGGTGGAAATTGTCTTTTTATTCTGCCAAAATTATCTCATCCCATTTCAGTAATATAACAGTCAATGCAGAAAGGAGTCAGGAGCTTTTGGCAGTCAGGGCTTGCTTGTTTCCATGCTGAATTTTGCATGGTGCAAATGTGTAGCAGTGGAAGTGTTGGAGGCCTCGTGCTGAAGCTGGGTATAAAGACCGCAAGGATGAGAAGCAAAAATGCAAGAGCAAAGTACAAGACCTGTCTTGTTTACAAGTTTCCCGCTACAGGAAAATAATAACTCACTACTAGACAGTTTATTACTGTAAAAAGAACAGTGAGGCTTCAAGTGAAAGTAACTTACAGAAATCATTTCTCTGAATTTAATAATGTGTTTCTAGTTCTTAACAAACTAAAATGCAGGAGTGACAGACATTCTACATTGCCCGAGCTGGTCATTATTTTCTTAAGAAGTCAGGGTTCCCAAAAGGCCTTAAAGGTGACGTTAGAATATAGCTTCCATAATGTGGAAAAGAAAATAATGATTCTTGATGGCACTGAGACAAATGAATCCTGACATGTAGGGATTTTTTTTTTCTTTGTAAAGAAAAGTTTTGAAGACACGTTTCCTTTGACATAGGTACCCACTCACACAATCTGCAGTTAGTATGTGTTGAAATACTTCTCGTTGCTTATTTCCTGAGCTATGTCACTAAGTTAAGAAATTCAGAACTTCCTTTTTCACAGAATGAGTTGATAATGCTCATTCTATGTCCAGTTTAAGGACCGCCTCCCAAATAAGTAAGTTTACTTGCACAAAATCTCTGGAATGTAAGGATTTCTGCTTGTGGCACTGGCATTCCTTTATAAGGCATGGGTAGCTGTAAGTAGTCACCTTTTGTTTTTGTGGGTGTTTTTCTTTAATAGTTACTGGTTTTGAAGTAAATAGATGTCCTCTGGGAGAGTCTCAGAAACATGTGAATATCAAGACATACAGTTTTTCTCATCCTGGCCTATAGCTGATATGTACAGATGTCTCGAGAAGAGTTAGAAACCAGCAGGAGGCCACCAACCTCTAACTAGCCTGTGACCAAACTTTTCTGTGCAGGAGTGAATCTGTGCTCTAGGTCTAGTTTTTCTGCTGATATCAGAAAGAAAGCTTGTTTCTTGCTGTTGTTGAGGACTAAGCCATCTGCCAATGTCCGAGGGCAGTTTCGCTAAACAGATTTCTCATGGCTTGAATGAGCAGCAGTGGGAGCAGAATAAGAATTGTTGATCCAAGGCAGTTACCCCTACAAAGAGAAACAGAGGCTTGTGACCTTCCTCATTGCACACCATGGACTTCTCTTCAAGTTTAAACTTGGTTTCTGACATTTTCCTGACCTTTCCTTCCTATTTTTCTGCCACATGCAGTCTGAGAATAGTGATGATCTTTGAAATTATGGAAGAGAGACAAGGGGTGAGTGTCTCTGTGCCCCCCCCCACATCATTATCTTGCAGGACATTGCCAAAGGTTTTGTTTCCCTGAAAGCACAGTTTAGGTAACATATTTACTTGAGTGTTGTTGAAATGTATAATCATGTATTTATATATATATATATTTATATATCAAATTATAAAATATATCCTAGCTGTTTAAAATATAAGTACAGGCAGACTGGATGGAAAATATTTTATTGTAGTTCATATATACACTATACATCCACATTTGCACTGTATTGTATTAGTTAAGGAGCACTGAAATGCAGTTAATGATTCATCCCTGCTGATACTGCATTCTTTGGACTCATTTTTATCACCAGTGCAAAGACAATCAAAACTTGAGAAGTATCTCCAAAATTTTATTTTGTTAACAAGATCAGCTTATTAGTTTTGTTTTGTGCATGTGTGGAAATAAGCAGTCTTGCTCATTTCTCAGAATGTGTGGAGTCTTTCTTTATAGGTGTGTCTTGATTTATGCTGGTTATTTTTTTTCCTTGCCCTTATGTGTAGTAAGTGCAATTAAACGCAAACTATGAAAATTCTAGACTTTCAAAGTACTGCAGTGACTCATGTACTAATATTCTTTTGTGTTTCCTTGTGGCAAAATAATAAAATCCTTGCATGATCCCTCTTTGCTGCATTGTATGTTAGTAACAATAATAATACAAGCCTTCACGAGGTGCTTGCTGCCAGCAATACTGTACAGCAATAGGCTGTACTAGGCTGATCACTTTTATAGAAAATAATCTGAAATAGAGATAACCTGCTGTATGCCTCTGGTGTCATATATTTGTCAGGAGTCCACCTGGAAGCCCTAACTGTGACCAAGACTCCCAGTTTTCATCAGAATTTTCTAAACCTCTTTTTCCTTTTTTAATTTTTTTTTCTTTTTTGGTTGCTTATTCTTCTGCAGGCAGGTAGACTGCAAAGAAATCTCTGAGCCACTGAAATATAAACAAAAATAAAACCCAGGAGTATTTTAGGTGGCTCCAGTGGAACACATAGCTACTGTTGCCCTAAGTGTCCCTGTAAATTTGGGTTGTAAAAAAGCTAACTCTCCTGAGTGAGCTAGCATGGGAGGTGGGTGGAATTTTTAGGTTTCATTGGTGTTGTCTCATCAGCTCTCAGTAAATCTTGTGATGCTGCTTTTCCTTCCTCTTGTCAGTGGAGCTGTCAGCTGTGGGCATGGAAGGGGCATGCTCCAGGTCTGTCTTATCAAATACCCTCCAAAATGAGGTTTCTTTAGATGGCTTTGTGCTCAGTGGGCCCATGGAAAGAGCTTTTGGGTGGAGAAAGGCAAAGTTATTGTAAAATGGATGTTGTTCTGAAAACTGTTACAGACTGCCCAGGAAAGTGCTTGTTTGGGTTGGACCTGGCACCCCTATCTCTAGACCTTAGAAAACCTCTGGCAGAGTGGTGTCTGTTGAGTTTGGAGAGGAATTTAAATCAAATCAGTGTGTATTATATGAGTGCATCTGCTAAATGCATTTCAAGAATTTTTTTCTGCATTCTTTGCCACTAATAAGTTATCCACACACAGTGGGCTAAAGCATGATGTAATGTTTAATACTGCTCAAATACCACTGCTCCTGCTGTACCTCAGATTACCTCTGCAAAGCCTAACTTCAAGTTGTGAAGTTACAACAACTAACTTTCTTTTCTTTCCAAGTTTGATTGATGAAGTATGAGAGCTTCCTGTATCAGCATGGAGGAGACAAGCACTGAATACCCATGATGTTGTGAGTTACTTCATTGTGGTAGCATTGGTTTCTCTACATTTCCCCACTCTCCTCCTGTTCTTGGTCATTGCTGTAGGATAATTTATAGAGGAGGGAATGTACAGGCTGTTCTTTTTCCAGCATTTCTCTGTGTTTTGCCAGTTGTGTCCAAGAGCAGTCCTTCAGTTCCTGTACACACTTTTCATAAACTCTTTAGTGAAGCCTAAGGAGAAAGGAAAGCCCCAGGGCCACAGTTCCCACCCATGATGTCTGTTCTGCTTTCATTGGGAACTTAACTGGTAAATAAAAAGCACAGAGCAGAACCCCTGGGGTTGGGCTCTTCCCCAGAGCTGGATTTACTCCTGCATTGCTCAGACCCATGTCCAAAGAGCTGTCTGTGATCTCTCTTGGAGCCTTGCGAGTCTGAGCTTTGGCTGGCTCAGCTGTCAGACGCTGAATGTCAAACCTTGGAGGCTGCTGCTTTTCCATGGAAACACTCGGTGAGATTGCAGAAATAATCAGGCACGTCTGCTGGTTGCTGTGCCCTATTGTTGGGTGCTTCCAGACAGTGAACTGAATTGTCCTACCTTGACAGACTGAGCTTTTAGCTGAAATCTGCTCTACTTTTGTCATACCTCTTGCTTTTTTTTTTTTTTTTTTTTTTTTTTTTTTTTTTTTTTTTTTTTTTAGTTTTAGTTTTAATTGATTGCATTAGTGTGACAGCTTATTCTGCTGCTGTGAGGCAAGCCTCTTGATGTTGGCTTTCCATTTCTCTCTGTTCATGCACAACTTGCAGAACCAGACCCAGCCCCCTTGCTCCTGGGTGGGTACCACCAGTCTGAGCTGTTTCAAGCCCCAGATGTGCAAGGCCTGAGCTGCAGTGTGCTCTTGAGGGAGCCTGTGCTATCGTCCATTCTCCTTAACAATTCTTCTTAACATTTTGCTGTTGACATAAAAATAATTCAGCGTTTACAATGTAAAATTCTGTTAATTAGCTGTGACTTTATTTTCAGCAGTTAGCAAGAGATTTTTCTTTACTAGAGGAAGGGTCTGAAATCTGGAGCCTTTCGATGGCTGAATTTTCTTGAAATTAGATTTTGCACAATTTACTTTCTGGAATAGTTGAAAATTATATTTATCAGTGTGCCTGGAAAACTCTAGATATGCTTTAGTATTGGCTTTAGGAAGAAACAGTGTCTTTGCTACAGGCATTGCTTACTCAAAAGCATTGCTGATGCAGCTCAGTGGGAGAGGTGCCATAAACTGCTTGGAAACGAAAGGAACTCTGGTTTACAGAATGTGTTTCAGTGTATCAGGCTGGTTCTGTGCCTGATCTGAAAATAACTGTCTTTGGAGACATAACAGTAGAAGTCTTGTTTCTTATGTTTCTGTAACTTGAAAGTTATTCTGGAGAACTGCCCAAGAGGGAAGGATAACTTCCAGGCTTGCGGACCACACAGATTATTAAGATGGCCTGGTACAACTTCTGTCCGTGTTTCTTTGTTGTCCTTCAGTGACAGTTGCCAAAAATAAACGTCCACAGAACAGCTGTTGTAACACTGGAAGAAGGATTGCTGCAGGGGATGGAGACAGTGTCATTGAGGTGGAGGGGAGGAGATAGCTCATCTCTGCTGCAAATCCCCCAAAACAAAATTCTGTAAACAGGAGCAGTTTGGAAGGGAAAGGTTTATCACCCGAAACACTGATATTGTGTGAATCAAACACTGCCTTTAAGAACAAAAGTAAAACAGCTGCCCTTTTTTCCATGCCCAGCACACATCTCAGGGCACCCTGTGAAAGACAAATCAATGCCATAGTCCTGTTTCTTGTGGCTCTGAGGAGCACAGGGCGGTGCAAAGCCATGTGTCCTGAAATCACTGGGGCAGTAACAGGAGTGCAGCTCCCCAGGCCTGAGGTCTCCTTCTGCATCCTCAGAGCTGCTGCTGAGGGATCATCTGCTGTCTGCAGGGCTGGATTCATTGCTCTCCTGCTGCAAAGCACCGTGCTTTCTAGGAAAACAGCCAGCTGAGATAAGCCAGGAGGGGCAGTGGAAGTGCAGAAGCATTGGTCCTTCTGTGCTTATCACAAAAATTGCTAAATCTTGGGATTTTGAAAAGATAAGAATTTTTGCAAATTTAAGCCTTTAGGTTCGCTTAGAAGAATAGATATATATTTTTATACTCTTTAAAATGTAGACATCTTTTTCCCTTGAGGTGCACTTCTTCAGTACTACATGGTTTGGAGATAAAAGGAATACAGGACAATTTTGTGCCCCTGTGCTGGGCACTGGTGGGGCTGCACCTTGAATCCTGTATTCACTTCTGGTCCTCTCACTACTAGAAAGACATTGAGATGCTGGAGAATGTCCAGAGAGGGATAGTGGAGCTGGTGAGGGGTCTGGAGCACAAGTCCTGTGAGGAGCAGCTGAGGGAGCTGGGGGAGTTTAGCCTGGAGAAAAAGGAGGCTCTGGGAAGAGCTTATCACTCTTTACAACTCCCTGAGAGGAGGTTAAAGCAAAATGCGATTTTGGCTCTTCTCCCAGGTAACAAGTGACCGTCCTTCAGTTTGCACCAGGGGCAGTTTAGATTGGATTTTAGGAAAAATTTCTTCACTGACAGGGTTATCAAGCATTGGAACAGGCTGCTCAGGGAAGTGCTGGAATCATCATACCTGGAAGTGTTCAAAAAATACATGGACGTGACACTTGGAGACATAGTTTAGTGGTGAATACAGTGATGTTGGGTTAACAGCTGAGCTCCATGATCTTGGAGGTCTTTTCCAACGTAAACAGTTCTATGAGTCTATATTTACATCGAAGTTGATTCCTCTGTAGAAACAAAGGTGATATAATACAGCAGATCAATGTTCTGCTGTCCTACTTTGGCAGTAAATGTTGCAACTGTCAGGAATTACAGTTTCAGTAGAACTTTAAAAAATGGTATAACAAATGGGCAACAACTTGAAACCATGCGTGTGTGAGGGCTGACATGTCACTTACTTAGATGCTGTGGTTAGTTTTAGCTAAATCTTTCAAATCTTATGCAGACAATGGTGACTGACTGCTATCTGTATGCCTCATTCTAATCTCACGTAACTTGTTTTGGGTGAATAGAATTTTAAGTGATCATTACCAAAAAGATCCCCATCCCCCTTATCTAATTTGAAAAACTTTCTAAAGCTTAGTTTCAGTCTTCATCAACCTGAATAAAATGCCAAAACCTCAGTCTGTCAGATAGCAGCTGGGACTGGAAAAGCTGAAGCACATGGTGTCATTGTTGTGAAAGACAATCCTTTCAATGGAATCAATTCAGGACACCGGATGTCAGTATGTTCTTTATTTTCCATTCATGTCTTCCAGCTAAAACCCGTTTATTCCTACACTTCTGTCTCTGAGCCAAACAAGAAGGAGAGATGACTAAATTTTCTTTTCTTTGTCCACCCCTCCTCAGAATAATTTTGGATGTGCTGTTTTCCTCTGTCTCTTTCAAGTAGCTTGAATAAAACTTTTGTCAAATGAACAGAGGATACTTTTTTTTAGTGTTGCTCCGTATATGTTACATATTGTTCTGTCAAAGATTGTAGCGTGTCTCTTTGTCCCTTCCTTTGTGCAATGGCTGCTCCATGTAGTTTATTTTTTTCCATTGTATCTGTGCAAAACCAGACCTAATAATTAAAGAAATTCCATGGAAGAAGCTGAAATGGATTCTGACTGCTGTTGCTGTTCATTCTGCTAGTAATCCTGCAATAACGAGTACAGCTAGTTCTTGTTCAAGAACAGATGGACTAAGGGTTTTTATGGTGCATGGAACAGGTTTTCCAATACCATGGTGCCTTATAGTATTTCAGTAAACAACTTAATTTTTAAATACAGAGCTAAAATTAACATAAATCTAGAAAATTGTTTTGTAGGAGGTGTCCTTTTCATGATGGAAAAAAGACTGAAACTGAACTTGAATCCCTATAATTTTGAAGTCAATTTGCTAAGAATTGTAATTGCTCCATTTTTTAACCCCTGAAATGCATAAATGCATACAAATCTATACATACATCAAAACTAATATCTGAGCCACTGGCTTTATTTTTAAGAGGCAAAAAGGAAATGGTGTTGCTGCCTTTCGTGATTCTTTAATGCTGAAAAGTTTTCATTATTAACAATTGGCAAGTTGAATAGGATATTGGCTTTTTTCCTTTATTTTACTGCTGTTGCTAACGGATAATTAGGCTTGGTGTCCATATAAGCTTAAGAATTTTTTGATGATATAAAGATTGCTTATTCAGAGGAAGAAAATGGAATGAAATTAGCAGCATGAGTCAGACTGGTCTACTAGTCCTGGAGGGCAAGTTGGCAGACCTGGGCTTTGTTCCACACCTTTCACCAGTATGCACAATAACCTCGTGAGTTCTCTGAGTTTCTTCTGAAATCTGGGTCCCCTTCAGCTTTCTGTGGTGGGGACTTTTGTGTGGGTTACAGATACTCTTGTGCTGCCAGCAGGGATCTGAAAGGCTTCCAGAGGTAATGCAGCAACAGTTCCATACTGGTTTCTCTTATCAGTGTAAACTTCACTGGGCTTGCTGTGAAACAAAATAAACATCCTCGTGCAGTGAGGATGAGGAAAACTGAAAATTTGGGTGGGAGGAGAGAGAAAATCATAGAGCTCCATGCCTGAAACCACTTGCAGAAGAAGACATGTTTTTGTGATGGTGGAGTCCAGCTCAGGGTTTTTCACTCTTTTAGAGGAACAAAAGCTGTTCTGCAGGACCAGCTAGAAGGTTAAAGGAGAAAGGAAACCATTTTCCCTTCCTCAAAACAATAGTTTGCTAAGACCTATGTTAGCATGCAGCAACCTGAGGTCCAAATTTGATGCAGCTTCAAATAAAATTACCCAGATTTTTTGACATGCCATTAGTCATAAGCGCTGAGTGGTTTTGAGAGTGAGGCAGAGAAAGTTTGTATGAGTCAAGGCTATTGCACATTCAGTGTTTCAAACCTTAAATATTTTGAGACTGTGCAACTCATCAGTATTTAAAACCTTGATGTGTTATTTCAAAGCCCTTTTATTTTGCAGAGAAGATCATTATCGGTTGGATGTAAAAAGCCACTTCGTTTTTCCCTGCAGACATCATCAGTGGGAATCCTCTGAGCTGGTGCACACACCTTCAGTGTAGGTGTGGAGCTGTGCAGGGTCTGGCCGGGTGAGAGCAGAGGTTTCAGGCACACCTTTGAAATGGAAAAAAAAGGCTTTTCCAGACACGCCTCTCCTGGCAGTGCAGCAGAGAGACGGGGCAGTTTTGCCTGCTGCTGAATCAGCATTGATCTCGGCAGATGCAGAGCAGATAAGCCTGACAGAAGCCCCGAGACCAAAACAGAGGGTCTGTGCAGTTTTTGTTGAGCAATAGATTACGATATCTTGAGGGGAGCAATTTCAAAGTCCAGGAGATAGAGATCAGGCAGCGACCGTTTCCAATCGTGCTGAAATCAAACCCATTCAGGGGAAATAAGCCTGCCTTCAGAAAATCATTTTGTCAGGGGAAAACCAGACCCCAGCCCATTTCCCCGAGCGCTGTTTTACCAGCAAGCAGAGCTCCAGGCGAGCTTCACCTCCGTGCCGGCGGTGTTTGGCCGCCCGGAGCAGGCGGTGCCAAGGTTAAACCCGGCTTTGTGGAGGCGCCGTGCCCGCCTGCGAAGGCAGCACCTGCCAGGCATGCCCAGTCAGCCCTAGGGCCGGCTCTGCTGCGCCCGGCTCTGCGAGGCCGAGCACAAAGGGCGCTTGTGGCCCGGCCGCGGGAGTCTCCCAGTGCCGCCGCTGCTGGGAGGACTGGTTACCATGGAGGCTGCCATCTGTTCGCTCCCTGCTGGAATGTGATTATCCTCGCTGGGTTGGGAACCAGCGAAAGCAGGGGAGCGTGTGCTGCCGGCAATTATCTGCAATGGAGTGCGTTAATGGCAGGCTGGAATTAGCTGGCTGGAGGAGCGCATAAAAGGATTTTACCAAAACTGTGAATGGTTTCTTGCCAAGAGGAGCGAGCTTTTTGCAAGGTCGGTGCTAAATTCATTTCGTTCTGTAGGTAATTTTTAATTGATGTCGTGGCTTTAAGATTTGAGAATGGCAGCGCCACGGAAATAATGCTTATTGTTAGGAGGGTGTGGGGGGATTGTATTTTAAGGATCTTCGTTTGTCTGTTGCAGTTCGAGCAGTTTAATCTGGGGTAGTTAAAGTACTAAGTCAGAACAATAACTGGCCGAACTGGCACAAATGGAGCAATCCATATCTCTTGTCTTTACGAAATGCTGTTTGCTGCCAGTTCTGTTTGATTTACATGTCTTTTCACGCTGGTTGCTTTTTGTCTGAGTGATTTCTTTTTGGACGTGATCCGTGTTTGGGTTTCGTGCTGGCATGAAGGGTGAGCCGAGGGAGAAATGTTCGAAGGGAGCTGGTGATACAATGGATGTTCAGCGTGTTTTATGCAGTTTGCCCAGAGGAAGCAGTGTGAGGGAGGCAGAATGCAAGAGCAGGTTTCCCACCCTCTGTCCCTCTTTCCAACTCACCAACTGACCAAACGTTTTGGACTATTTCTCTTACAAGGCTTAATTGTATAAAGACTTGACATGAGTTTTCGGAATTCTCTGCAAATATTGTGACTGTTTTGATGACAGGATTTAATTTAAAGGGGAAAATAGAATTAGAAGTATATCCTTGAAAGGTTTTCTTGTCCTATAAAATACTTCTTTTGCTGTGTTGCAAGAGCTAGGAGTATTTTTTTTTTATAATATATGCATGGTGAACATTTAAGTGCAATTCAAATTGCTGACTTCAACGAGGGACATTAAAATTTTGCACCCCAAAAATGCAAAATGTCACTTCTGCAGATGCTTTTAGTCACATATGGGCTTTCCTTTTTCAAATAAAGGTCTTATGCTGCATCCCCCATGCCAGAACTGCCATTTTTATTTGGTGCAGGGCAGAACACTACTAGAGGCTTTTAATTAAAACTGTGTCAGTGCTAGTTCAACTGCTGTGTCCTCTGCTTTTAGGCACTGAACATGTCAGTGCATTGGAGTCTGGACGGAAAGTTACTGATAGAGTTAATAAGTCACGATTGCAACATATTTGACTAAGATAAAATTTTAACCTACAAGATGCTTTTCAAGCCTTGGTGCCTAACAAAAGTCTGTGGGAGGATGAGAGGGTTTTTATTTCTTTGAGTAATTTAACTGTTTGTGGTGAATGAGCTTTTCTTGTGTTTGTGGGAGGCTGGTAGATGTGCCTGAAGTCCTTTCAGACATCATGTAACACTCTCATATTGGTGGAACTAGGGGAGCACCCTTAGTGAAACCTGTGTCAGCTTGTAAATTCCCTTCCTTCCCCAAAATTTAAATATTGCATTGCCTTTGAAGTTGGTGGTTCATGCAAAACTTGCTCTTAATGGGCTGCAGTGGACTTGTTCCCACGTGCCCGTCCCAAGTCTGTAATTGCATTGTCGGAAGGAAAGCGGCAGGTTGGCTTTGTGCTTGGAAAGAGATTAGACTTTCACCCTTCAGGTGTTATCCTGCACCTGCCTGGAGTGAAGGGCACCCCTCCCAAGGTTATGCTGCTGTGGGATGTGCTTCTCTCCCTGCTCTGTTTTGAGGAAGGCAGCTGCTGCCCACAGCGTTCACTGTCGCTGCGTGTGAATTACTGTCTCCCTGGCAAAGCCTTCGCAGCCTGCAACAGCCCTAAGGGCAGGAAGGTAATGGCTTGTGCACCCTTTCCGGGGGTGATTTCTCCTGATTGCTAACTGGGCTGTGCTGAGGAGCCTGTTTTCCCACCGCCTCTGCTAAACCGGTGTCAAGGATAAATCGGGGACTGCACATGCTGCACTCTCCAGCTCTTGTATTCTCTGATGAGCACCATGTAAATGTCCAAACAGTCTTAGGCAAACAATTATCTTTTAAAATTTCTCTCTTGATTGGTCTATATGTGTCTGTTGAATACTTATTTTATTATTAAATTTTACTTTAGGTCACTAGGTCAGTGTTGATTTGTGGATGCAGGATTTAAAGGCTAGACACTGTTTAATCCATTTGAGCATCTGGCCTTTCATAGTAGACATCCCATTTCCATGTAAGAGAGGAACTGTTTAATGTCTGGTGGAAACTAATGATTTTTTTTTAAAGGCTTTTTTTTTTTTTTTTTAATCTTTGGTAGATTATTACAAGTGGCTCTGATGTTTATGCTTAATGCAAATAAATGATTGTGAATGTAATCTGCTACATGATCTCTTGAAGGAGATTTAGTGTAAAATACAGGCTTTGGGGGCCAGCACAGATGATGGGTCATACTGAGTAGTGATTTGGTTTGGGTTATTTTAAGAGGGTAAGCTAAACTTGGGTACATCATCTCACAATAAAAGGGCATTTTGAATGAGCTCTCTACTAAATAGTGTCTAGAAATGCAACCTAGTATATAATGAGCTCATAATAATCTTGTTTATAGTGTCTGTACTCACTAAGCTTTCAGGAAACTTGTCATTAAATGGTAAAGTCCTGAGTCAATATATAGGAAAGTGGCTTGCACATAAACGATCACAATTGTTTTCTTCAAACAGACAAGTCTTTCTGCTTTTCACTTGACACATGACTGTGGAATGCTGTTTGACATGACTTGGGTTTATTTATACATTGTGTTCGGGCTGCTGCTTGGTGGAGGTTTTAAACATGCTTCGTTTTCAATGCACTTTGTTTCTGCTGTTTAAAACAAAAACCCAAAAAAGCTCAGGCTCCTCGCTGTCTCCTTACAGCAGCATGGTTGTTTCAAGGTTAAAGCCTGCAGCTCCCTCTGAAGGGCCAGCTGTTTTGGAAAGTCCTGGTGCCTGTTTACAAACTGTTCTCTTTGCAAGTCCTGTGGAATAATGGAGTTCTCCAGACACTGGATGTGGGAGGATAAACCTGCTGACACAGGCACTGCTGCTGTTGGTCTGTTTGCTGGGCCTTAGTCACGTAAAATTGCTGGTGCTTTTTATGCTTTCTATGGGTGGGGTCAAAATTCAGGCATTAACACTTTTTTTTCCCACGATGCTGGAAAGCACAGTACCAGATTGTAAAAAACATCAAATTGCTTGGATTTATTCAAAAGCTGATCACCATCCTAAACCTGTGCATTGAGGTGGTGAGTAACTAAGTGGGAGAGACTGGCAGATGAATTATTTTTGTGAATTGTGGTAGGTTTTTTTAGTCTTTTCCAGAGGGGCTTGCATTTAGTACAGAAGTACTTCTGTCCTTCCTTTTACCTGAAGACTCAGGTTCTGCAAATAGTTTCAGAAAATACTCCTCCCAAGTAATTGTTATTCAAAGTTGGAAGAAGACCACAGTGGGAAGAAATGACTGTGTGCCAGCAACAGAATGTCTTGAAGTAGAATTCTTTTTTTTTTTTTCCCCAGTTCATCCAGTTGCTCTTACTATATAATTAGCTGTTCATTTTAAGTATAAAAATACTACTTGGGCTTGTAAGAGCCATGGGAATTGTTTACTCTTTGATGAATATCTCAGCAAAGTAAGTTTTTGAGTGCATTTGGGAATGTGGAGCTCAGGATTGGAAGGAGCCATTTGGTCACTGAGGGGTTTTTGTGTGGGATTTCCCCAGTGCCACCCTCAGCCACAGGTAGCCTTATAACTTACCTGTCATCTAGATGATCAGCAGACTTTTCTTCTGGCATACTCCAAATCACAGACTGTTATGGTTATGGGAAGCAAACTTTAAAAAGAATTTTAAACTTTGCTAAATGATGAAAACCAGTGTTACACTATGCCTCAGAAACTGAACAAGAAGGATTGAATTCCTTGCCAGTGTCATGAGATCGCTGTCAGTAGAACACTCGAGCAGGCACTTTGAGGCATGAACTCTGCTACCAGGATGATGCTTTCTGGGCTCACGCCAGTCTCCAGTGTTTCAGAAGAATGGTAACCCAGAGCAGCCAGACTTTGAATTGAGGGAAGAATAGCCTTCCAGTCCTGACAGATGGCTAGCAGCAGTGCTTTTTCAAGAAGAAGTGCTTCTCCAGCTGCTGATCTTTGGAGGAACCTTCATGGCAGTTTTTGTGTACTACTTCTTGCCTATCTGTAGACATTTTGTGGCTTGTGCCTTCTTCTTCACATTGTACTTTTTTGCTGTGGTTTTACCACTCCCACAGATGCACTTTACCTTCATGGAGAGGGTGTAGGTGCAACTAACCCTGATATTAAACAGTGTTGCAACTTGTCTGTTCCACTTCTACTTGTAGTAACACTTACCAAAGCCCAAAACCAAATCCATGCTCACCTGCCCAATTAGGTGTGGTTTATATTTCTGAGTACCTGTTTTAAATTTGTTAGCTAAGATTGAAACAAAGATTTATACAAATCTTTTCAACAAAGGCTCATGAACTGGGGATTGAGGCTGCAGAAGACCTGAATTACAGACTTTTTCTACAACCAGGGGTTTTATTTTGAAGGCTTGAAGTAGTGCCATGGGTGGTGTGCCACCTGGAGAGGTGTCAAACATAGCTGCTGTTTGAGTAGTAGGGGGGAAATTAGCTCCAGAGATTGTAATAATACTTTAAAGAACAACTTCATTCTGTAATGAGTCATTCCTGCAGGGCAGGACCTGAACTTCTCACCTGGAATTTTTCTTCATTGTATCTCTTCCTCAGTATCAGCATCCTTTGTGTTCTCCTACACTGCTGTCCTATTTCCTACACAAGCTAATATTTATTTTTTTATTCTCCTCCCTTTCTTAAGGAGATCACTGATGCTCAGGAAGATGAGTGAAAGCATGAAGTGGCTTTTTGTGATTCAAAATAGTTTTGTGGCTTCCCATACAATGCTTGTAGCAGTTATATTGCGACTGAGACATGGAATAAACAATTTGTGCTCATTTTACTTGTTCAGTGTGGTTGAGTATTGTTCAGCTCTCTAAAATATCAAAAGGCTTCAAAGGTTATGTAAGATTACCTTTTGCCTTTCTCTAAAGATCCTGTGCCGCTTTTCTCTACAGCTGAAATACTTCTCTGGCAGCTCGGTGTGTCAAGGCAGTTTCCAAGACTAATTCTGATGTCTGTTCTCTGCAGTAGCTCTTGTTCACGCCATTGCTCGGAGCCTTATGTTGCTGTTATGACTTGGCCACCCACTATAATGTAACTGGCAAGTGTTTTAGTCCCTTGGCTTGTCAAGATTTCTGTAAGTCGGTTTCAACTGTGGAAGCTGCTACAAACACTCTCAAAGATAGCTGCTGTAAGCCAAAATAAATTCAAAGGCTCAGTGATGGAATTAGAAGTTTGCCTGAGAACTGAAAGACAACAGTTAAAATCAAATGTGATGAAATACTCACAGTTAGCAGTGTGAGCACTGTTTGCCCTCAGTGAAGTCAGCAGTGCTGCACCCCTCTGTTGTCTGCTAGCATCCATTATTTTGGAGATATGCTCATTTTAAAATCTCAGTCTGGAGCACTGGAGATGAAGAGCCTTGCCCACGAATTTTGCCCACTTGTTCTCCAAGCTGTGGCTTGGTTAGGTCATAAGAGACTGAACATTTGTGTGTGTGTATGTGTTTATAAAGCTGATTTGATTGATTTTAAAAGTCTGTCTAAACAATTGAAATGAATGTTCCAGATTTGTCACTGATTTTACTAGTCTTATCCCTGGTGTTTCCCTGGTTTGCCTGAAAATATTCCAAACATTCCAAAATTTTCCCACTGTTGAAAAGTTCTGAAAATTGTAGAATGCTTTTTTAGTTGCTGTTTAACATGGGAGCAAGACTTCAGTTGACATCTGAGGTGGTTCTTTTTTTGTGTTTGTGTGTCTTTCTTGGAGTGTCCTCAGCTTGTGTGATATACAAAAGGATTTCTGGTCTTGTGTGAGCAGGAGTGTGACATTCCCTCAATCTGGTACTAAACATTTTCAGTGCAAAACAATGCCCAGGACACAGTCATGATGAGAGGGAAAAGCCTCCCAATCCGATGTGATCTACTTACTGTTCTTTGATACTCTAGTCTGTTCATCATGTTTTAATGGATTAAGATTTTCTTTGCACTGCATTAATCCTGTTTATCACAAAATGGGGGTGGTGTTTTAGAATTTCCTTCCGTAAGAAAGACAACAATGAAACCTGGCTGTGTCTGTCTGATAGCTGGCATCTTCTCTGATTCTGGGTTTTTAGAGTTCAGAGACAGCAGTAAAGGAACTGTGGGGGAAATCTTATTGATTGCTTCTGTGTTGAAATAAATGATGAAAAGTCATTAGTGTCTGGCTGATGAGGTCTGGTGTGTGGATGGCAATAATTTAAAGGAAATTACAGTTTCATTAGTGCGGATGTGGTCTCAAAGGCTATGTTTAACCATCAGCACAACTTCACTATATAAAAACAGTCACAACTCTCTCTGATCTTTCACCCTTAGTGCTCCAAAAGCTGAAATACACTTCTACATTCTCTTATTTGACACCACTGTCTGTATTTTTCCTTCCTTCTTTGAATCAAATTGGTCTGTTGAATTCCTTGTGATCACTTTTCTCTGGACAATTGAGGGACACAAGGCTGGACGGACTGGAAAAAAAAAAAAAAAAAACCAAAAAAACAACAAAAAAAACCCCAGCTATATGTATTAATAGCAGGGCAGAAAAAGCCCTGCAAAGAAGGGCCCAATTTGCTGACTGTCCTGTAAATACTAGATTATATTGGCCCTAACAGGAAAAAGTAAGACTACAACTGTAGATATATTTGAGGCTGAAGGAAAGAATTGTGAACAGATAATGACATTTTTTGTCCTGAAACTGATCTGGTAAAAGATGTCCTTGCCCATGCAGGAGGGCTGGGCTGAATGGTCTCCATCCAAATCACTCTATGCTTCTGTGATTTTTAGGAACTGATGTGTTCTGGAGAAAGCTCATCTGATACTTTCTGTAGTGTGACTGGGAGGATGGAGGAAGGTGGAAATGGCTTTCAAGTTTCTCCTCCTCAGAAAGCATGGAGTCAGAGCTAAGGTGGAATAAGTTAAAAAAGCCTGTACTGTCACATATTCTGTTTAAGAAATGTAAATGGGATTCAGGGAAAGACTAAACAAATTCATGGTGACTGTAGCTTTCAGTATCTGCTAAAATACAGTTGCACAAATGACATGGCTGATCCACAGACTGATGCTGTAATCCATGGGGCTTCCGTGTTTGATGCCTTCTGCAGTGGGTTACCCAAACATTTATTACTGCTTCTTGTCAGATGAAGAATATTTGACTAGTTTGTCAATAATTTTTCCCCCCCATCATATTTTGTAGTCTTATCTACCCCAGAAGTGTATTCATGCATTCCACTCTGCTGTTTGTTGTGAACCTTCCATGCAGGTTTGATTAACTCAAACCAAGAATAATTTGTACTTTATTTTTAGTATCTAGCATTGCCCTGATTTGATTTTTATGTGGAAGTGAAATCACAGTCACTGCAATCTGATCTGCTTGTTTTGTGAGTCTGTTGTTTGGATTTTTAACGTGGAAGGGGTAATTTTAAAGTTATGAATTCAGCCTTTCAGTGTACTGCTGAATCTAAGGACAGTTGTGTGTGGTGATCTTCCTGGATTGGGTCGTGGTCTTTTTTTTTTTTTTTTTTTTTTTTTTTTTTTTTTTTTTTTTTGTGGGATGCACGTGTGCTTTGTGTGTTTGTATGTGACCAAAAGCTACATTAACTGGAAAATGAGCCTGCTTCCCTAAATAGTAACATGATTTTGCAGGATATATATTTATCATTTGTATACATAGAAAGGAGGTTTTAGAAATAAAAACTGTTAAACATTTTTTTTAACAGAAGAATTGGCAAATCAAACCCCATTGATGGAGACATAGTCTTTGACCACTTTTCATGTCTAAACCCAGAAATCCTTTAACAATTGCTGATCTTTCTTTCCTATAGAAAATTGACAAATGAACCACAGATTCCTGAGTTTTTAATGTACTTTTTTTTAAGTATGGAAGGTACTTTAAGCTACAGAAACCCAGCTTTATATGGTTAGTGTAAAACATAGTGTTGCCATAGAAGACATAGTCCTTTTGCAAACTCTAATAGAATAGATATCACTCAATGGTCTTTGATATAGTTCTCTGATTTCATTGAATTGCAACCATTTCATTATTTGTTTGGAGAGTTTTGTAGTTGCTTGTCTTACTCTTACTCTTGAACTAAATTGCAGACAACAAGATGTTATAGTGACAAATACTGTGCAAACATAAGACAAAAAGTTCTTTTCCTCTAAGAACTTTTATTGTGTGTTCTTTGAGCACAACCACAAGCTTTCCCTTTGGGACACATAATACAGCTGAACTGGAAGAACAGAAAAAAAGGATGGAAAAACACTGCTATTTACTTCCTAATTATAGCATGGTAATTGTTCATCACATCTACCTTGAGATTTCTTTTCTTGCAATGGGATGAAGTCACAATCTCCTTGCATGTAGAACCAGGAGAGGAGAGTGATAGATGTTCCTGATTTTCAGAATTTGGAGGGGAAAATGTCCTTTCAACAAATGTGTTTTTGTTGGGCTGCAGATCCAGTGTCTCTTAGTGTTTCTCACCTTGTTGAGGGTTAGCTGCCCACCTTTGTAAAGATACCGTTGCTTTTCCTTGTTGCAGCAGTCCTGAGTACCCATTCCTAAACATCCTCCTTGCCCAGCCCACTTCTGCGTGGACTTGCCCTGCTCCTTTTACTGGTGATCACTGATTTCTGTAGGTCACTTCCTTAATGTAAAATTTCCCCCATCCTTTTGTTCATTATATGCCTGCAAATCTTGAGGTATGATACAGCTGTTTCTTCCTTCCACTGGGGCAAAGCTTGAAGGGTGCTCTTTGACAGGACAGCAGTTTTAGATAAACTGTGTGCTTTGGGGTTTTTTTAATATATTTTGTTTAAGCCATCCAGGCTTCTGCACCAGATCACTTGTTACTGATTTTAGCTTCTCCCACGAGTCACGAAAAGGACAGCATGTGGAAGGTCTGACAGAAGTGAGGGTCGCTTTGGGACACGGCTCTGTGGTGTCCTGTGGCTGATCCCATTTCCCTAAAAATAGCTGGGAGCCAAGCTGAACCCCTCTGCAGACTACTTGTGAGAGGGACATTTAACAGCACCTCAGGAACTCCTTGGGTATGAGGACATGGCATGCTTTTATATCTGCTCATGCCCCAAATGCTGTGATTTTGAAGTACAGGGGTGTAATGGCGAAGAGAAAGGGGAGATCATTGTGAGTCAACCACAACTGCTTTATGGGAGCCCTTTATGTGAAAGGAGCCTTCCTCTCTGGGACTCACTGAGATGTCTGTAGACCTCTCACATGGAAAAAGAAAGTTGGGAGGTATTTCCATACTGAAATTCAGAAGTTCTCCTTTGGAATTCTGTGTCAGGGTGCAGGTGGGTTACTGATCCTTGGACTGGGACAAAAATCCCTCTCCATCACTGGCTAACACAAACTGTGCATCATGCTCTGATGCACAACCTGCAGTAAACCTTTCCAAGCACTTTGTGCCTGAAGTGAGTCTGCAGGAAGGAGCAGAGAAGCAAAAGAAAGCCACACTGAGTGCTGGACTGTGATTCACTGTCACATGAGCCAATCTGGTTTTGAGGGCTCTATGTCACAGTGACACACTGCTCATGTAGCTCTTCAATACTTAGTTCAGCTTTCCAGGTTTCCTAACAGTACTCATGTGACCTCCTCAACTTCATCACACTAAGAATATTCAAATCAGTTATGTACACAGTTTGAGTCCCCTTGTCTGCAAAATGGGGTAAGTACTGACAGAAAGCTGGTATTGCTTAGTCTGAGAAGTACTTGGAGGTGGGAAAAAAGTAAGTGCCAAAAAATGAGTGTGAGATGTTTATGAAAAATTTTAATTATTGGAGTGAGGAAGTCATATATGAGCCAATAATTTTGATTTGGGGTAACATAGTTTCATAGAGCTAGCCTTCTCTGCAAGGACTGTGTTTAGTCTGTGTAATTATTCTGGTTATACTAAATGATGGCAACTTCTTATCTTAGTAGTATGACTTTTATAACACATTAATGAGAATGTTTTTTTCATTTAAGTAATTGTTCTCCATGCCTCTTCATCTGCCTTTTAGAGAAAATTAATAAAACTAACCTTAATTTTTAATTAACTGTTCTTTAAAGTTCATAGGCATGTTTTGGTGACAGGGAAGGCATAGCTCCACCTCCTGTTGATGAGTTTTCAGCTAATACTTGCATTGTGCCATTTGCATGTTTCTGCTTTTAGAGAAAGCAAAGTTGGGCGTAGAACACTTGTGAAACCAGGGTAATAGGTTAATGAGATATTCCCCTTCTAGCAGTTTAATCTCTTCCAAATCCCCTTATCTGCTAGCTAATCAAATAGATATGGAACAAATAATATATTACTTTTTTTTTTAAAAAAGGAGGAGTTAAATATGTATTTTAGAAATGTGGAGTGGTGGCTTCTTTATACCTGTTCAAATGTTGCTACTTCTGGAAGTGAAATAGGATCCCCAGTTTCCTTCATGTGTGTAAAATTCTTCTTTCTGAGTGCAGTGACTCTCCTTTCTGCCCTTACTTTTCCTTGTGTGACCCATTCTCTTTGCTTGCAATGGTGAGTAACAATTTAGGTAGATGCTTATCTAAAACAATTGCTTCTTAAATTCTTTTGGAGCCACTTCTCTTACAGTTTTCTAACCTGCTGTATTGTTTGTGTCAATATTGAAAGCTCTGTTGCTGATCCAATCTGAATTTAAAATCTGGCATGTACTTGTATGACAGTCATTATCAGTGGTGTTCCTGGGTTGGGGAGAGCAGACCTGGCTGAAGAAAGGCTGGCAAAGCCCTCACTCACTAGCAGATGGACAAACCAGCCTCCTGAGGAAAGTGGTTTGTTCCAAACGTGAGAAACTGAGCAGAAAAATTATCTTCTCAACAAAGGCTTTCCTGGAGCAATAAGGTGTTCTGTTACAAGGGCACTTCATGTGCAAGCCCAAGCAACAGGGGCAAGCTTTGAGCTCCTGGAGGCGAACTCTCAAAATACAAATATAACTTATGCATTGGAGTTCTCTTGGTCTGATTATGAAACTCAAAACGCAGCTAATGCTACTTTTTATTTTAATGGTGCATTGATGACCTGGGTGAATAAAATTTGTGTGTGTCTTTAAGCAGCCTGGGATTACTTGCTAGGAGTATCAGGGATGAGGAAATGCAACTTCCTAGCTCAGCAGTTGAAAAATAAATGCTCGAAACAGAAAGAAAACTTGTAAATCTTGGCCAAGGTGCTAAAAATGTGTTCCATTTAGGTTTCAAATCCATATGTGTGGAGCTTGCATCTGCTCATCTCAAGATGAAAAAGGCACCAAAGTGTTGAAATAACTGGAGGAAAGTTGTGTTTTGTGCTGGTTTTGGCAATATCCCTCTGCCGTACAACATCTGTAATAGAAAGGAAACAATCAGCTGCCGTTCCAGAGGGCTGCCCCTCAGTGACAAACAGATCCTCATGGATTGTTCTGCAAGTGTGCTCCCAGTAACCCTTGGAGCTCCCCCTCCGAGCAGCTCTGCGGTGTTCTGAGTGCCTGGAGGTGGAAAGGCTGCAGGGAGCTGAGGCTTGGACCAGTGCAGAGGTTGAGAATCACCTCGGCTGGCTGCTGTGTTCTGATTCATACTATCAGGATTGACAAGGCTGGATTCACATCCCAGGTTTTTTCTCCTGCTGAGATGAATGTGTGCTAGCTGGGGATCACATGGTGTGGGAGCTGGGAACAATAAAAGAAAGTTACTCGGGGTAACTTCCTTTTCCAGTTAATCCTTTTGCTTTTTGAAACTGTGTATTTCCTCAGTTCATAATTCACTCTAATATCTTTGTACCGTGCCCTGGAGCACGATTCGTAGTTTACGTCATTTAAAATTTGATTTTAAATTACTCTAATCAATTTTAATCTATGTCAAATAAACAAATGTTTTCATAACAGTTCTTTATTATAGATTCTTTTGGTCAGTGCTCTGGTACCCTGTCCCATGTACTTAATTCTAGGCATAAATTTAAAGAGAGGTTAGGAAAAGCAGAAGATGATTTGAAATGAGCACCATGAAATATAAAGGGAGAACAAAACTCGAAACAGAAAAACGTACTAACTTGTCCTTTAACCTTGGTGCTGCTTTAATTCCAAACAGCAACGCAATTAATAGTGACAAAACTTTCATAGTGGCCGAGGTATTAGACAAAACAACTTACAGTAGTCCCTCCTCCTCCTGTCTCCAGCAGTTTGTAGGTTACATAAGCGGATTTCTTTGTTTTTCCTCTTTGCTGGTGAGCACACTCGGCGCTTTTCCCCGAGCAGAGCGCTTTGCTTTGCTTACGCTGGTGCTCCTTGCCCTCCGGGAGGAGGAGCCCGGTGCGGCTGCGGGAGGCAGCATGTGAGCTGCACACCAGCATCTGGGGAGCTGCTGCCAGCTCCCAGGGCTCGTAAATGGGATAAACGGGAGCCCCGAGGTTATTACCACGGCAAAGTCAGTTCCTCGGGCACTGGTACTGGATCACACTTTGCAAACAATGTCTTCTGAACGAGGTAAGGCTGACCGGGATGCTTCTGGTAAACTTTAATCTCTTCCAGACTCGGGGTGTGTTTGTGTCCAGAGACAGCAGGAGTTAAAGCTTCTAGTCTGAGGCAAGCAAACCGGTGAACATCAGCTGCCTTGTGATGCAATACAGCTGGAATGCTCTGGTGGCTTTTCCTCCTATTCGCAGTAAATGAGCTTGAAGTCTCCCGAACGGATTGCCCCATGCATCTGCCACACCAATAACCCGCTGCTTTTGGCTTGTTCTGCTGCTGCTTTCCCAGCTCGGGACTTTCTTAAAAGCAAATGAAAAAAATTTTGACGTTAATAAGTGGTTTCAGTTCCTGGCTCATTTGCCAGATTCACTGAGTTCTGTTTATAGCTTTGAGTTTTCTATAGAACATATCTATAAGAAAGCACTGCCTCTAAGATTTAAATCCTGCATAAGATTTATATCCTTGTTTTAGGAAATAGGTGTACACTTGTGACTTATACCCAACTTTTCACATATAATGTTGCAATAATCCATTTAACTGATGCTTATGTTACACTTAATGCACTGAATTGGCTTCCAGAATTTTTTAAAAAAATCTTTTCTTGCACCATCCAGTTGAAATGTTTGGATTTTTTCCCATTGTATGCTTGTAAATGAGTTTTAAAGAATACTATTGAAAATACTGCTTTACTTCTGAGTCCATTTTCCAGCTCTGAGAAAAATTCAGGTTGGGGTAAGTTCAATCAGAAGGCATACCCAACCCTAACACTTAATAGAAACCAGCAAATATTCTGAATTAGGTTTTTCACAGAGTGAAGCTGATCTGTGGAAGGTTTGGGTTTAGCATGCCAGTCTCCCTCTCTGGAAAGCCTTCTGAGGCTAAAGAGAAGGAAGGAAGTTACTGGCAGAGTGAGTTTGAGCTTTACTAGAGAAGCTTGGAGTAGATGTATGTAAATAGTTCTACCCAGTTCTCCAGATTGCAGTAGTTGTGGGCATCTTCTGCTTTTTTAGGGGGGTACAAAGAATACTTGTTTTAAAAAAATTCTATTGGCTCCTTATCTGCTGTATGAGCAAGTTTGAAAAGGCCCTTTTCCCTCCAGCCTTCAATAAGCAATGAAAAGGTTGGGAATCACACCTTTCCTCCCACTCCTTAAATACCATTTTGTTGTATCCCGAGAAGAATTTATAAGTAGATGTAGGAAGCTTACTTTCTCTGACCTGTCTCTTAAGAGCTGTTTTCTAGTATTTGTAATGTGTATCCTTTTCCTGTAAAGGTGATGTGAACTCTTATGGATTTTTCAGGAAGGATAATGTGGTGTTATAACCATTATTTCCTCTTTCCCTTTGGCTTACTTTCAGTCTGGAAAGGCCTAGGCCTACTGAATTCTCACATCTAACAGTGGCAGTATGAATGTCAAATGGAGTGGTGAAGCTGTGATATTTGATTTTTTTTCTTTTTAGATTACCTATGTGACACACAAATAAATTTGTACATGCTTTAAAGTGACATAAATTATATTATCAGGTGTAGGAGACTATGGATATAGACAGTGCACAGAGAAAGGGTGACAGCAGGCAGGTCCAGTCTGCATTTTAAATCGAGTGGACAGATATCCCTGAATCCCCCTAAACAGTCTCAGAGAAGCAGTGAGTGTCTTGCTGAAGCATTGGCTGCCTCCAGTGTAAAACACAAAGAAATCCTCCCAGTGCTGACTGCTGGGACTGGGTGAGAGGGCAAAAGGAGGGACAGCACCCACAAGAAGTATAAATTCACATGGCAGTTCATTCATTGTTACCACCGTGGGCAGTTTGGGCAGTTGAGTGTCTCCAGGGACCTGCGCCAAGCAGGTTTTCCAAACACTAAAGGCCCACAACAAATATGTAGAATGTACTTTTCCTGGAGCGTTGATGTTTTCGAAGACTTGAACTTTATAGATTTATATTCTTGTAGTAGTAGTATTCACTATCAGGGAAAAAAACTGATTTCAAGGAATGCCTTTTCAAAAGGTCATTGATACCATGACTCAGAAGTCAACAGGGACTCCAGGGTTTTCATTATGCTTTTCTTTGGGCCTGCAGCACTGAGTCTTATGTTAGTCTTTTACGTGAGAGGTGCTATATAAACAGAAAATGTCTGTTGGTTTACACCAATGCTTGTAAACCCAGTGTATTTGTTGAGTCTTTACTAAACATTCAAAATATTTATGTAATTCTCCTCTATCTCTCCCATTCTGCCCTGGATTTATAATTATTATAAAACAAAGGAGTAAATTTCTTTAGTGTTAGAAGTTTGGAACTTTAGTGCCCATGTATTTCTTACAGTTTGAAGGCAATACTTGACCTTGAGAAGGACGGATAGTTACAAAATACAACCTTTCCTTTATATTGCCATAAAATGTTTAACACATTATGATTGCTCTTGCTTGCCTGTGAAGAAACTCTTGCAGTCATGACCTGTCACAATGAAAAAGGGGACAAAAAGAAGGGGAGGCAACAGCTGGGTTACGTCATGTGAGGTGGAGAAGGATTGGAATGTTGCCAAACCTTGTACTAGAAAAGAAAATAAATGCTTAACCTTAAACAAATGATTTTTTTAATGAGTAATTTTGTAGACTTTATTTGCTCTCTGTTTTGGAAAACTTTTTTCCCCACCATGCAAGCCATCCACTTCTTTTAGTGACTACTACAATGCTCCTTCTGATGCCGAGGGAGAACTCTAAATATTCCATGGGAGTCAGCAGCGTCCTGTGGGGCTGCAGTTTTGTGAGCAGCTGGAGGGATCCAGTGGGCAGCTGCTGCCAGGAGGCTGCCAGATCCCTCCCTGAGGCTCTTGGGCTCATCCATGAGCCAGCTCAGCTCATTCCCACTGTACAGAACTCCAGTGGTAAAACCCGTGTGCGCTCGCCGGGGAGCCAAGGGGGATTACATTGACCTGGAGGGAAAACCAGCGAGCCCTGGTAAGAAGTGAGCAGTGGGAGCTACAGGGGTGTGGAGGGATGGAAAGGATGGAACTTTTCATCTTGGTGGGGGCTGTCTCACTCTGGGGTAGCTGCAGTTTGGGTGGGAACAGACTTTTATTTGGTCTGTACTGGGGCCTTCGAACATTTGCGTTTTGAAACGTTCGCAGAGTGAAAGGTTGCACCTCCTTGAGATGTGTTTGACAAAACTTCAGCCATTTCAAAATTATTTCTCTTCTTGAAGTCTAATTGGGTTTAATGTATTTTTGCATTACATTACTTTTTTTTTAATAGCATTTCCTATCCATTTGCACACTCAATGATAAATATTCATAGCAATATTAAGCTTTTTGGAACAGTATGATAATTTTTCAAGTTTCATAGAAACAAGATATTTGAATTCTCCAGCTTTGTAAGTTTTAAGAAATGATCTTCAAAATTCATCATGCAGTTGCTGTTTTTCTTATTTAAAAAAAAAAAAAAAAAAAAGTAGATTTTAAATGGATGTCTAGAAAAGAGAGGAGAGGGAATTAAACAATAGAATACTTCTGAATTTTAATCTTTCAGCCTGTTCAGTGCATGAAGTGTAAAGCTGTTTCAGTCTGTATAATGTTCAAGAGGCAAATGCATTCATGTGCATGTCTGTTAACCTGGAGTGAATTCTGTGGACAGCACAGAGAGTGGTCATCTCCGTCAATTAAGGGCTGAGGGATTTTTTTTCCTCACTTGGATTTCAGGCAACTTGTATTTGGCTTCCTTACATAAGGATGATTATGAACCAGTGGGTTAATGTGAAATGGTGATTGGTTTCTTGTTCCTTACGGAAAGGAGGCGATGTAAAAGCTGGCACAATTGTGGTAGGCTTTCAAGAGTCTGGGCAAGGAAGGTCCTTCCTGAATGATTTCACAGGAAGGCTTTAAATGCACTTAAACGAGGCTTTTTGTGGCCATTCTTCACTTTTTTTTCTCAACCAGGTCAAAAGCAGGAAGCACTTGAATTCTTGTGAAGTGTCCAGCTCGGGGTTCTTTATGTTTGTGGCTGGGCACAGTGAGCATTCCCCGGGAGCCGCTTGTCCCGCGGTGTTCGGACCTGGTGTTGGTAATGGCTTGGCAGGGAGGCTGCGGAGCCTGCCGAGGGCAGGAGGGCTCCTCTCCATCCCCGCCTCCCTCCTCATCACACAGTGCATGAGTTTACATTTACTTATAACCTTTCATGTCACAGGAAGCAGTGCCTGGTAGCCTGTTGTAAAGCTATTGTGCAGTTAATACCCTGCTGCCTGTTCTATAGTTAGGGCTTATTTCAAGCCATCCGTTTTTAGATAATATTTGTTTTTATTATTTTTTCCCCTTTCTGTCCCTACTGTTTTCTCCAACTGAGCTATTATTGAATAAAATCAACATTACTTAGTTGCTACTTGCTTCTGGAAAGGGAATCTTGTCTTCCTTTCCCTATCAGTAAATTCTCATCTTCGCCCAGGCTCCAGTGCATCTAAGGTGAATGAATGCATGGAACTGGCTGCTTTATTTTTTTGGTGGGGTTACATTTCTGATGGCTTAACTTTCCCAGACCACATCCTAAGGCTCGATGGGTGCCAACACTGGTGCACAGAAAGTGGGAGCGGGCAGCCAGGAGGAGGGAGGGGAGTGGGTGGAACAACTTGTGTCCGTGACAGCTGGCTGCTGGATGAGCCCCGGGTTGTCAGATGCTGGCAGGACACACGGACTGCCTCAGCAGCTGGATCAGGGAGCAGTTTCCGTCTCTCAGTGATAATTTTATTGACTTGTATTGAGTAATTGACTTCCTTCTGGATCTTTGGCTGTTCTGCATTTTGGATATACTATATCATGTATTTATTTCTTTAAATTACTTGAATGTGCATGTATTTTATAACTTCTGCTCAGATCTTCTGAAACGATAAATCAGTTACAGTTTCAGCCTTCTGTAATTAGATACTCTATTTTTTCCCCCTTGGGGTCTGTGGGGGCTTTTTGCTTTGGGTTGTTTAGCATCCTGTTTCTAAAAATGATTTCTTTTAGTCCTTTTATCTACAGAAATAGCTGATTTCATGTCTCAAAACATATGGATAGTTTCCAAAACAGCTCTGAGTTGAGATGAAATAACTGCACAGATAACTGGGCAGAGAACAGAACTGAAGTGTCAGTGACTTGTTACAGCAATTTAGAAGCACTGAATACTGAGCAAAATGATGAAATTTGTAGTTAGCTCAAATTTCTCTAAGCGCACTGTTATGTTATAATGGCTTATGAATTATAGAAGGGGAGGTCTTTCTGTCATTGTCTGAGTAATCCCTGCGCTTGCCTGGTAAGTATAGGCTAATGAATCTTCTTGAATTATTCCAGTGATTTGTGTGAGATAGTCAGCTGCATTTTTCCTTCAGCTGACCCCAGTATTGCAGGTGCTTTCTTTAATATGAAGGTAAATTGGGCTGCCCAACATAGTGTCATATTGTTTATCTGATGTATGATAAAAGAAAGAAGAAAATAAATCATCTTAAAATATGACAAATAAAGTGGAAGAAACACCAGGCTCAGTGCAACCATCCTTGCCCAGACAAGGGATTCTTTGGAGATCAGTAAATCTGTTTTCACAAATGTGGTATCTTGTTTAGTAAATAGGAGCTTGGGGCACTTAGTAAATGATGATTGCCATCTGTGCAGAACATGCTGGTGTTGAAAACTTAGTGAAAGTTATCATTGTTGCATAAAATAATAGTTGAGGGGTCATAGCTCATCTCACACAGCTCTGCAGAGAAAACTGAAGAAATAATTTTGGGAAAATGTGGAGGAGGATCTGTCAATCTTTTCCTGTGGTAGGGTTCATAATCAAAATTACTATTAATGCTGTAGGAACTCAAGAAAGCCACACAAGACTTGCTCAAGCCCTTCCGCCATCAAACATGAAGGAAGCTGTAAAGAGACCATGGGACAGGGAGGGGAGGAAGTGCCCCCAGACACAGAACTCACCAGAGCTCCCACTTCCACGATGGGGGGAGAGGTTGGCTGGTGTGGTCAGGACTCCGCTGCAGCTTTGTGAAATGCAGTCATGTGAGAAGCAGCCCTTGAGCTGAAAGTTGCCATCATGACTTATGGCACTGGCAAAAGGCAGTGCTGACAAGGAGGGAGGAATTACCTGAGGTTACCTGGTGCAGAAATGAGGCAGTAACAGCAGGGCAGCTGACTTGGGCTACAGGGTCAACTTGCCCTGCCTATTCCTGGAGCGATGGAGCTGATGCTTCTCATTGTACCCCTTTTCTTTCTTGCTGTTTCTTGTTTTGGATCCCGTGGTTCTTAGCCACATCAAGTTCATGGTACATGGCTGTAGGGTCAGGAACCGTATTCACTCGTAAGTCTTGTAGTTTTAATAAAAGCTAAGAAAAAATATTGTCCAAATCTACTGAAAGATTTTGGTACTATTTCATGAAACACAAGCCATGAAAAGTCTCTACAAGTAAAGGAATCCTGGTGCATATTTTCTCTCTGAACATGTATTATCAAGCACAAAGTCTAAAGAGTAAAGTGAAAACAAGGCTTTGAGGGAGCATATTTAATATAGGAACTAAGTATGTAGAAGAGAAGTACTTTATTCCTGTAAACAGAACTTCTTGCCCTCAGAGCTCTCCCTTCAGTCATGTCTTTCTGGAGATGTGGTTTGAACATTTATTTTTTCTGTGTGTTTAAGAAATTTTCATTAAATAGATGATGAACTATTCACCATCAGCAAAACCATTGTCACAGTGTGTGCAAGTGTAGGGGAGTAATAAAAACCTTAGTGAAGAAATGGTGTGGTTTGGCACACATACAGAGGACTTCAGTCATAATCTTCCACTTTCAACCTGCAATCATTTGAAGTTCTGTACAGTGCTTTTTGTTTTATTGGAACAACATCAGCAGTGCATGTTGTATTATTGTGCTAATCCAAAATTGAAACAAATGTTGAAAGACAATCTCATTAAGTGTTGACTCATTTTAATAAGAGTCACAGCAGATGTGCAGGTTTGCCTGCAAGGAAACGACTACCAGAGCCAAAAGAACCAAGATCACAGCCAGACAGGACAACAGAGTGAGGCACACTGAGTCTGCCTCCTGTAGCCAGCATTGGCAGGACATTTGTAGTGACTGTGGAATTCCCATTCAGTTCCCTGCTTGGTGTGATTCACTGTATACTGAGACTGAGATCAGGGGGTTACTGGTAAATCTTATTTAGTTAATATTTTAGTGCTTCCTGTTAGAGCTTGGACTTTATGATCTTGAATTTGTTGCCTTAAATATGTATCCTACTTAAAAGTGGTGGCACCCATAGCAACTCCATCTTTTTCACAGGAATTACTGAAAGCTCTATTTCAGTCTAGAAATGAAAATTACCATCAGAGAGATGCATCATTTCTTCCAAGCAAAACAACTGTAATGCTTGGCAGAACATGGGACAAGCAGCATGGAATGCTCAAGTCTCCTAAATACCTGCAAATCAAACCAATGCAGTAATGTCTCATCTTAGGCCAAGCAGACATTTGGTATTGGGTTCTGTCACTGATGCTCTGCATAACCTGCCTCAGTTTGTTAAAAATGAAACTATTTCAAAAGTCATTTCTTCTTTTAGAATAATTTGGGTGTTGTGTTAAACTTGCTGAAGTTTCTTTCAGTTTTCCTTCTGTGTTGCTTATCTGTCTGTTGCCAGTGGTTCACACACTGCTGAGCATACCACAATCTGGAAACCTTTGCTCTCTGTTACTAAGTAAGGCACAGTATCTACCAAGAAGTTAAATATTTTCTGGTTCTTGGCAAGTATCCTGTAGCAAGTGTTTGGCCTGACAGTTTGAAATTCAGTAATGTTTCCTGTTTAACTTCACTATCCCATGTTGTGCTTTCACTGTGGTCATTGAACTAAAAGAGCAGTATTTATATACTTTTTGAAATCTATAATTTATATCTACCATATTCACTTGAAGATTTATTTACTTCACGCAGAAAATGCTATGAAAGGCAGGTAATATTGGTTTGGTAGTTCTATTAATGTTTGTATGCAGTGAGAAATAATAGTTTTATATGGTTTACATCCTTTTTACTCCCAGAAAATAGTCTACCTTCTTCTGTTGAACTTAGAATATTTTTGCCTGTGTCTGGGGAATAGCTCTGCAAGAAAAAAACCCTACATTTTTGCATTTTGTCAGCATACATATCTGAACTAATCCTTTAAGAGAACCTGATCTGTCCCCTATACTTTGCCAACATTCCATTTTTCAAAGATAATTCTAAACTGTCTGTTATTTGCTATTTATTTTTCTGGCCAGCACCTTCTTGCAGAAAGAAAACTAATTTATTTGGTGAGACAGCCTTCCTGACTTCAGCAAAAGCTATTTTTTTCTCTTTTTGCAGAGTTTGGTTATCAGCTCTTTTACAGTATTTCAGCAGTGGCTCACCACAGTAAAGACTGGCCTGATGTTTAACATTTATAGCTCATCTGCACAGGACAGAATATCAGTATGGGGTTTCTGCACTATTCTGCAGCTGAAAACATTCACAATTCTATCACCACTGCAGTGAGAGAGGTGAGGATGTATCAAAGCACAACTGGGTAATTAACTCAGAATGATAGCTGTTAATAGAAATTGGAGGAAGAAAGTTTTGGGTTTTTTTTTAATGAGAGAAATGTTGACTTCCAGACTTCCTACTCTCCTCCTTCACACTCCTAATTCTCAGATAATTTGAGCTTAGTCCAGTTGTTATTGACATTGGGTACCTCAGCAGTATAAGCCTCCTAGGCACACGTCTGTTCCCCTCACAGAAAGGATAAATCTGTGAAGGGGAGGTACCAGGTTACTTGAGACAGGTTTGAGGGCAGGTTTGGACACAACTCTGCAAAACCTCATGTACTGGATGTCTGGCCCAGGCCTCCACATGTAGTGGTGTAACTCAGAAGCCACTTTCTGCCTTTTTGTTTGTGATCAGGAAGATGCCGCACCCTCTTGCTCCGTCCTTGTGTTTGGTGAGTAAGTGGATGGGTTGGAGTAGTCTCTGGTGGTGTCAGTGTTACTCAGCACTCCTCCAAGCTGCTCAGGAGAATGCCTGCTTTGCTTGCTGTGCCTGAGCCAGTGCCTTGGCAGGGTCTGTTTGCTGAGCCCCCACTTCTGTCCAGGGCTGTGTAGGAAGTGTGAAGCTCTGCACTGATGTCACATCCAGCAGTAAACAGTAAGACCACAGCCACTGGGGTAGGTGCTCTTGGGACATAACACACAGGACATGCATAACTATATAATTTAAGAGACGTAATTTTGATCCTTTAATTTTGCCTCTTGTCACAAAAGACTAATGCTTTCATCAAATATTCTGTTTGCATCCAGAAACACTGCATTTCTTTTGTTCAGAGTGTATGAACAAGAGTGGGAACACAGTGGCAGTAAAAATTAGGCAGAGCTGCAGCAGTAGAGAAGCACTATGTGCTTGTAAGTGAGAATGAAAATAAATACAGCAGAAGAGTGGATAGTGTTGAGATTGGCTTATGGAACAGCTGATGGAGGACCTATCAAATACTAAGACACTGGTGTAATCTTCTTTAGTATAAATACACCATTTTTTAATCTTCCTGGCATTTCAAACTGGCTGGCTGTTTGTCTAAATGTCCATGGATCTAAGTTATTTCTAATTAAAATGCCCTGAAAAAATAGATAATGCATCACCTGGCTTCACACATACTTGCAGATGCAAGCGTGTTTGTAAGCATTCTAGCTTCTCATTTCCTTGCAGATGATAAGCAAAATAATTAAGTGCTTGTCAAATTTGCACTGTTTATTTTTCTTTTCTATTGGTTATTATTTCTCCCTTACATTTCTTAAGTATTTCTTCACCTATATACACTCTTTAGTGTATATTATTATTCCTGATTATAAGAGGGGGGGTATTAATCATGTACCAGTCAACACAATAAGTGCGTGTTGTGCATGACATTTCTGACTTCAGGTAAAATTTCTCAGTTTTTGTAACTGATAGGAGTAGCAGAAGTGTCCAAGTATTTCTTTAATCGGGTCAGAAATGATCATGGTGGAGTTGTACTTCAGCTCAGTAAAAGGTGCAGGCTTTTGCAGCATGTCTGCATTTATGCATATCTGGTGGGATTTTGTTGTATTTGCAGGGCAACAACTGTATTTTGAAAGGGAAGAGTGTGTTACTGCTTCCTTAAACCTAGAGAGTTGAGCAGCCCTACTGAAATGCATGCTGCTGAATGTGGAGTAATTATTTGGGCTGAATATTGCATGTTTTGGACTTTTGTTATAACAAAATGTATTATTATATTACAATACACTTGCATACAATACAGTAGGTACAGGAATTTTCACCAAGAGTTTGTGTCTGCCACAATTGTATTGTCTGCATCCCCTGGCAGGTGGTGTTCTTCATTGCCTGAAAACTAGGGCTCAGATTTCCACAGATGTTAAAGGATGCTTTTTGCCCAGAGAATTTGACTACTCATTTTTGTATAGAAATATACTGTGGCTAGATTTCTGTTACCTTTTACCATTCCAGCTTTACACAGCTTGAGGATGTGATACAATTAACAAAATCACTAGTTTGAAATATAGGTTAAATGTCTGCAGCAAATCCATCTTGAGCAAATACGTCTCCCAGAGAGGAAGGAGAATTTGTTTAATGACTTGTACAACACTAACAAATTTTAAGTTGCTCAGTTTCCCCACACCCCCATGTGCTGAGTTGTCGGTGTGAAGCCAGAGCACATCTTGAATCAGAACACCTCTTGGACCTTTTGTTTCCTGTAAGCAATTGCAAAAATCCCATTCTAGAAAAGCACTCTTTTCTGTTGCTTGTGCTACTGTTCTGTATTACAGTGGACGAGATCTACAAAATGGCTTTTGCCCACTGAATGCAACTAATATCATAGTGGGGACCATGTGATGCTGACAACAAACTTGATTCTTAAGGCCACTTAATGTTTTTGCATTAAAGATTTCTTTTCAGCTGTTGCTGGTTTTGCTGGACTTTGTATTAAGGCTGTGTGTGTGTGCGTGTGTAAACCAAGTAGAATGAAAGTCAGAACAGCTGCTTGAGGAGCTGGGGTTGTGCTGAAATGAACTCATCAGGCAGGTCTAAGGGCGGGCTGCTGAGAGGAGCTGTCCTGTCCCCTTCCAGCCATATTCCCAGCTGCTCCTTGTGCAAGCAGCACTGCTGGAACGCCTGTGAGGTCAAACCCATCCAAAATGCACCCCAGCTTCCCCCTGCCCTGTTTGTGCTGCTCACCTCACGGTGCAGTGCAACAAGGGCTGGTGCTGGCCCAGGGGAAGGAGTAGCCAGAAGCAGAAGCTGGAGCAGAAGGTGACAAGGAGGGGGGACCGTGGCTGACCACAGAGCAGCTCTGGTCTCAGCAGCAGCTCTGTTTGGCTCGGTGTTGTGTGATTGTGAGTGATAACTTTAACAGGCGTCAGTGCCTCGATAAAGCTGTCTGTGCAAAACAAGTTCCTGTTCTGACCACCGCAGAACCTCATTTTCTTAGGAAATCTTTTTAATAAATAAGGTACCATTTCAATGGAGATTTTTAGCCTTGGGCTGAACAGTTGACGCAGCAGTGTCCCTTACTGAGCTGCACTCTGGGAGCTGTGGATTTTGCAGCGTGTGGGCTGACAAATCTGCAAGCTAATTAGTTTTCAGAAAGGTCTAAGGCTTCACACTTTGACCCTTATTGCAAACTTACAAGTGACCTGAATATAGATTTATAAATTATGTGCAATTGCCTACCCAATCAGCAACCTACTGACCCCACAGGAGTTACTCTTAAATTTGTTTCTGAATTTAGGATTGCCCAATTAGAGTGCAAACTGATAATTAGTATGGGATTCTGTAGGAAAGGGAAATCCAGCCTGTCAGCTCTTTGGTGGAGACAAGGAAAACTTGCTGGTACAACCCCCTGTACCATCAGCTTGGTCTTTCTGAGAGTTTCCAGTATTCCCACCCCCCAGGAGAAACAGATATGGCATTTAAAGTACCTTGTTAGGCTTTGAGGAATGATGTGGGACAGAGCTCTCACTGCTGTAGTATACCACAACTTTTTGTGGATGGGACTGATACCAAAGGACACAGAGTCAAGGGGTCTCTGCCTGAGATTGCAGGCATCTGAGACACTCCTGTGGGTGGGGGGCCTTGTTGTGTTATCCTCATCACTCTGGAACAGCCACCTTTATGTTCTTGGGAGAATCCCTTGCTACTTGAATGAGTGAGAAGAGGGAAGGATGCTGTGCTGCTGCTGGGGGTGTTGTGCATGTGTTGTCAGCTGAGTACCAGGGCTTTGGTAGCACAGGTTGTTGATCTCACTGTGGACCTCTGCAGGAGTCTGTCTTTGTAGAGGCAGCCTCTGGGCATAAGAGTACCTCAGTGTTTAACAGGAAAAATAGGCCTCCAGGAAATAAAGAATAAATACTTGAAAGTAGTGTTGGAATCCAGAAAATGCTGAACAATCATTAGGCAGCAGAGAACAATACCTGTAGCATCCCTTTCCATGGCTGTTCCAAGAGCAGGCTGGGCTGTGGCTAGGGGTGGGTGGATTTTGCAGTGGAAGTTGGATCAGATCAGAGGGTCCAAACTCTGCAGACCAGTTGTTATTGAGAAGATACAGGAAGATCACCTAATGAAATGGTTGAGTGGGTTTTGGATTTGCTTTTTATGGAAACATGCAAAGAAAAACCCAGCAATGGCAAGCAAGTGGAAAGGGTGGCAAACAACAATAGCAAATAGAGGCGCAGAAACTCCACCCTAATATTTATTTTAAAATGAAAATAACTATGACAACACAGCAATAAATGACAAATGAGCTTTCCTCCTTTTCCTTGCTCCTCCCATAAAACTGTTGTGGATTTTTTTTGATTCAGAGATAAATGAATATTGACCTAAGTGACATCTCAAAGCCCTTCATATTATTCTTTCAAGTTTTTGATTGTGTTTAGAGAACCAATTGCTTTTAAGCTCCAAAACTAGAGGGGTGTGGTTTTGGCTTCTGTAATCACATTCTAGTAAGTGCTTTTATTACAGTTTCCATTGTTTAAATATGTTTTACTTTATATTTTCGTCCACATTTCTTATCAATAACAGCATATTTATCCTATAAACGAGAAAAAATTTCATTCTGCTAAGAAAGAGTCAGCTGGCTTTCTGCTGTGCTCTTTTTTTTTTTAATACTTATAATAGGGCCCTTCCCTACCAAAAAATACACAATTAATTTAGCTGACTTTTGGATCCTTCCATCAATAATGAAATAAATGTTCTCAATATACAGCATTTTGTAAACACATTGAATACAGGAATAGAATAGCTGAAAAAAAAATGCTGGTTTTCTACAGTTCTGTTGAACAAGCAACAATTCAAATAGGAAAAATTGTTGGATGTCTGTCATGTTCTTATAGAAGAGCCTAGGCTAGTCATGGTGGAAGTATATTCTTAATATCCAACTCTTCAAGGTTTAAACAACATAACAAATTTCAGTGAAAGTCAAAGAGTGTTCTTAGGATGAGACACTCTTAAATATTTTAATATTCTCTGTAAAGAATTGCTTGCATTCTAATAAATATTCTTGTAGTCATTCAGCCCTATACTCAGTCCCGTTTCTGATGTTTGTATGTATTTATTTTTCAGGCAGCAGCATCTGTCCAAAGCCCTTAACAGTATCTAGAGCTTGTGCAGTGAGTGCCACAGCCAGGCTTGTGGAGCAGAATGTACGCAATGAGGCAGCTCAGGGAATAAATGGAAGTGTGCCACTCAAACAGTCCCCACATTCAGCTTCAAGTCCAAAGCCACAAGGTAAGTACTCTCAAATATTTTTGTCAGAGAAGTTGTTCTTTCAGGCTTCTGAGCGCAACAGAGCACCTTGAGAGAACTGTATTTGAAAGACAGAAAACCATGGGGCATAAGCTTTCTACCAAAATACAAATGTTCTGTAAATGCCTTATGACTCTGTAATTCCTGGCTTATTTTTCAAAAGTATTGCTGTATTTGAGCTGGGAGGTTTGGACACTATTTTTAAACTGGAGTGTTTGACAGTCTGGCTTCAAGGCAGTGGTGATATTCAGGGTCTTTGGAGTTCTAGCAGAGATTGAGAGGAGCCTTCCTGCAGGAGTATGTGGAAAGATGGGAACTTCATGTTTGTGCACCAGAAGCTGACAAGCTGACAGTAATGTACACAGACTAGAATTAGATTTCCCTTCTTTCTGTCTCTTTCCATAAATAAAATCTTCACTTTTAAAAGCTAAATAGATCAACCTGTATATATATATATAAACATATATATACATATATACACACTTTATATGTATACATGTATATCTATGTATAATTTATACACACATAAAATCACTATATATATTGACTCAAACCATCTTTTTATGTGGTTCTCTCAGTTGTATTGTTGATTCTGCTGTAGCTGATCACAGCAAAGAGTTACTACATTCCAGAAATCTTGAATTCAAATCAAATCTGGACTGATATCTCTGAGAGGTGACATGCAATAGGAATTTTGATAATTTTAAAAGTTAGAAAGAGTGAGTTTAGAAGACATACATCACAATGCTGCTCAGTGTATTGGATTCTGAGACATGGTGCTGATAAGGCAGAAATGAGAATTACTTAGAGCAAACTAGATGTGGAGGGCTGACCCTGGCTGAATGCCAGGTACCCACCAATGCTGCTCTGTCACTCCCCTCTTCAAATGGACAGCGAAGAGAAAATATAACAAAAGTCTCCCGAGCTGAGATAAGGACAGGGAGAGATCACAAACTGATTACTGTCATGGGGTAAGCGTTGAATTTATTATTCACCAAAATCAGAACAGCATAATGGTAGGTAAAACAAATCTTAAAAACACCTTCCCCCCAGTCCAACCTCATTCCCAGGCTCTGTGTCCTTTCCACAGTGGCGGAGGGAGATGGGAATGGGGGGTATGGTCAGTCCAGCACAGGTTGCTTCTGCTGCTGCTGGGGCCAAGGAGTTTTTTCCCTGCTCCACTTGAGTGGACAGTTGGGGAGACTGTTGTCCATGAGCTTCTCCAGCATGTGTCCTTCTGTGTGCTACAGCTCCTCATGAGCTGCTCCAGCATGACTGGAGGGTGGTGTGGTCCTTCAGGCACAGCTTGCTCCAGCATGGGTCCCCCTCAGGGACACGAGCCCAGCCAGCAAACCTGCTCCACAGTGAGCTTCTCTCTCTCTGGGCCTGCAGGTCCTGCCTGGAGCCTGCTCCAGTGTGGGTTTCCCATGGGGTCACAGCCCCCTCTCAGGCATCACATGGCCCACCATGGGTCTCCTCCATGGGCTGAGGGTGGATCTCTGCATCCCCACTGACCTCCAGGGGCTGCAGGGGCCCAGCTGCCTCCCCATGAGCTGCACCATGGGCTGTGGGGGAATCCCAGCCCCAGGACCTGGAGCACCTCCTGCCCCTGCTTCTGCACTGACCTTGGTGTCTGCAGAGCTGTTCCTCTCACATATTGTCACTGCTCTCTTCTCTGGGCACAAACATGTCTGTACAATAACATTTCTCCCCTCTCTCAAATGTATTGTCACAGAGGTGTTGCTCCCTTCTCTGATCAGCTCAGCTTGGCCAGTGGTGGGTCCATCCTGGAGCCAGCTGGTATTGGCTCTGTTGGACACAGAAGCCACTCTTGTAATCCCCCCAGCTATCAAAATCTGGTCACACAAATCTAGTGCTAGAGCACATCTAAATCAAGTACAGAAACTAGGATCACACAGAGTCATCATGTAGTGGAGTCAAAAACATCTGTGTCACTCAATGGGAAAATGCACTTTGAAGAATTTTGAGTCAGTCCTAAGTTCATCTTGGAGTTAAGAGCAGGAAGAAATTTTTTGGGGTGTCAAGAAAGTTTTGTTTACTTCAGGAGAGTGAGAGCAAAATAAAACTGTATTTTTTTTTTTTTTGTGTGTGTGTAGTTTGTTTTTACAGAACATTTGCCAGTATTGTTAACTAAACTAAGACGTTTTTGCCAGTCATACGTAAACATTACTTATCTGTGGAGCCTTTCGGCACCATTTCCTAGGTCTCTGGAATGAATTCTCTACAGCAAAGAGAACATGTGTTCTTCCTAAGAAAAATATTTTGGAAGTCGTTAATGGATGAATAGAAATGTGCTATCAATAAAAAAGATTTTAAGCCTTTCAAAAACAAAGCCAACCCACTTATTATAAAATTTTAGCTATTAGATAAATTAGGAGTTGTGTATTATTGGACCCCATTCATTCAAGTCACACAGCTGTTGTTGCTCTTTCCTAGCCATGTTTCCTTTTGTTTGTCAATATGATGTATTCCAAAATGTGCCACAGCCAGAGTAGTGTTGTAGTCTAAGAAATGCAGCTGTGTAGATGAAATTCAATTATACTGTTGTAAATAGTATTTTGTGTCTCCTTTGTTCATGGGTTGGTCTCCATTTATTAATATTAAATATGTGCATCAGATGGAAATTTTACAGTATATTTTTTGTCTGGTTTTTTATTGAGTTGAAGCAAAAGAAACCAGAATTAATGAGAGAGGCATTTGGGAGTCTAAATGTTCTAAGCAAACTAGGCTACTCTGGTTTATTGGTTTAAAAGTGGCCATTATTTTTTAAAAGAGCTTTCATGTGGGGTACAGAAATGTTTTTAGTTTATAGCAGCAGGAAATATTTTTCCATATGATTGTTCTAGTCATGCAGATACTAAGTGGCCTTTAATAGTGAAAGGAAACAAGATGACAGACCTGCATTATAATGCCAACGTACTTGGTTGTGGAGGAACTAACTGCAAAATGACTTTCATCTAACCTGAAAAAATGGTTAAAATGAGAGATATAAACATGACTTTGATATAAACATGTGTTGCAAATGCACTACAGCCATTTTCAGTAAATTTTGCTTTATTAAGGGAAATAGATCTTTAATACTGAGGAAAAATGTTCAAAACCTTGCACTTCAAGTGAACCTTGTACTTTTGTCTGTACTTGGTCTCACAGAAGTAGTTTAAGTACTTGGAAACAGTTCACTCAGGGTAGCTAGGTCAAGTGAATAAATTTCTGTACACAATCCAATATAAAATTCTTTATTTTCATTTTTTCCCCCGGCATTTCAAGGAGAAAAAAAACCTGTCTGATACACTCTGAGTAAAAGCAGGATTTTTGTTCTCCAATAATTCCTTCCATCGATTTTTGTTCCCCAATAATTCCTTCCATCAACAATTTAGCAGTTCATGTGTCAGGTTTCTGTCTGGAGCAGAGTTTGATTCAGGAAAATCTTTGGAACAAATTTGGAACAAAGCCTGAAACTGGCTGAAAGGCGATGAGGGAGCTGAGCAAAGGAATCGGGGCTGTGGAGCAAAGCAGTCACAGTCTGTGGGATGGGGGGCTTTGCCTTTGCACCAATGCAGTGCCTTCCCTGATAAAGTGGACTAATCCAGATTGGAGGCAGTCAGTGCAAATGGCAAAATATGCTACCACCTTCCAATACAAATACAATCCACAAGAGAGGAAGCAAATTGTTAAAGGTTTGAAATTTGCCCTTTCCTACAAGTATTTGGGTAGCAATCTGAATCTTGCAATAGCAGAATTCATGTAGAGTGACACGTAAAAATTGGCTTTTTTTTTCCTAGTTTCTTCTATTCCTTGCTATTTGATCCTCTTGCATCAGTTTTTTATGATGCCAAATTGCTAAATGCTGGGTACTGAAACTGCTGTCTGTATCAGGAAGTTTTATTGTAGGATGCAAAATATGTGGAAATGCCAACACTTCTTCAAAGCAGTGAAGTGTCTTGTCAGTTCAAGACTGTGCATCAGTTGCTCATTTAAATTTTTCTAATGAGAGCCTGGAGTACTTATGAATCTCCTGCTGAGGTTGAAGAGGCATTTTTATTTGGGTTGGAGGTGAATTTCCACTCCAAAAGATGGCCTGGTTTGTGCTACTGTGAAATGAAAAGGATGCAACAGATTCAACATTTAGACTTTGCCAGTCAATTTTAGCTGCATCTCTGCTGTGTAACATGAATCCTGTCTTCCTTTCTCAGCTATTATATAGTCTGTGGTTAAAAGTTTTTAGTGGCCTGGGCTTAAAAAACCTGAGAGACCTCTTAAAGGTCTGAGATGTAGATCGTACTTCCCTGGCAAATGAGACTTGTACAGTTAGAGATGAATCGAACTAAAACTGACAGCTGTTCCTAGGTAAGCCCCTCCAGTCTTGATGGTCCTTTAAGAAACCTGCTACCATGGCTCTTTTATCAATAAAACTGACAAATACCCAAATTAACTCCGTGAAGAAGACAAAGGAGAGAATAAAACACATCTGATTATTATTGGTCTTCTCTCTTGATATACTATTGGAAGATTCTTCTTGTAGTGTGAACTAAAAATGTGGAAATGCACATCTCAAAGAGAAGATGATTTTTTTTTCTCTCTTTCTGCTGAGTTTAGGTTACTGGTTGTTTCACATTTCTCTTAAGAGTTTAATCTTTGGCATCTGTTCAGCAGTACTCATTTGATATTCCTGAAGGTGATGGAGCATGCAGGGAGGTGATGATGGATGACTCAGCCAGGAGAGCTGTAGTTGCTTACCACAGGAACTTTTAACTTCATTTTCATTGAGTCAAGGCAGAGCAGCTTTTTTAACCATTGAACACATTATACTTTCTAAGGCAAGAGATAAATGACCTTTGCTGATATGCTTTGGAGCCTGCAGAGGTGGTTGTAGGTTTGGAGCCATTTACATAGCATTACCTGACATTTCCTTATGTATATATGGAAAGTTGAATGCACAGCTAGGCAAGGCAGCATAAATCTTGATTTTGGCTAGTGGTGTACAGTAGCAGCTACCTCAGTGTATGGAAGGGTTTTCTTTGGGCAGAATAAGCAGTTCATATCTCCTAATGAGCTCAAAATTCTACAGTACAGAGACAAGAGTATTTATAGACTCAAAGAGAGCTCTGTATTATGCAGGTTACTACAATAGGCCAGTCTTTTTTCTCTTTTTTTATTTCTTAAGATCTTTGCTCTGTGCACACTGAAAAATAATCTGATTAAAACAAAACACTACAGAAGTACATTGAGGAGAGAATTAATGGAATTTGCTTTCCATAATCCCTGTTAACAAGGCTGACCTTACAGGAAGGTTTGAGGGTTGTGGGTTGGTTTTTTTCACACTACTGATTCTTTTCTTTCCATTGATCTTGTGACTATACTTTGTCCACTGCACTATTTCTGAACCACACAGCAACTCTAGCAGAAGCTGGTGAGGGAAATGCTGTCTGCTAGGTGCTGATAGGGAGTAAGGAACAAAATATTTTGCATAAGTGAATTGGCTGTTTGGTTTGTGGTTCTCTTCTGAAGACATTACGTGGATTTTCAGTATATGGGGATTGTCCAGTTTGACAAGAGGTTCCTCATTGCTTGCCATATGTAAATGCTGCTTAGCTGTGGTTTTTCAGTAACAGCTGCAAAAGTGTGTGACACCTCCCAAAATGTCCTAGAATTTGATTTTTGTCCCGGTGGATCCAGTATAAAAATACCTACCAACTAATTCCTTCTGCTTTATCAGTAGGCATTAATTCCCTCAAGTTCAGCAGTTTTAATATATCCTTATGAGGATATTAACATTTCACGAGATGTACAGAAGAATTGAGGAGATGTATGAGTCCATTACATAAGAGAATTCACAGGACTGGGGGTTGTACAGAGTCCATTGCAAGAGCAAGAAGTGTTCCTACCAATTGCTGTGGTGCTGGTCAGCAAATCCACTCTGTGTCCCCTTTGCTGTCCACCTCCTCCCCAAGGGGACGGCAGTGCTTATGATCAATTATGTGTCCTGCTTTCCCCTGCTCCTGTCTCCTTTTTGCAGCTGTCCCATGGCCTTTGTCAGCACAGGGAGCTATTCAGTGCTTGGACAATTATCTGATGCTCGCTGGCCTAATTCTGCCAGGCCTTGCCAGAGCTCCCTGGGAAGGGGAATGCGGGAAAGCCGCTCTCCTGCATTGCAGCTGCACCGCGCTTCTCAGGGGGACTGCAGCTACTGCAGGCACTGGAGCACTTGCACAGTTTATCAATCTGCTTGTTTCGGGGTTGCAAAGGAACTATTTCAAAAGAGCAGCCCTCTGAGTCATCTTTCTGCACGGCATCCTTCCCCAAACTTGCTTTTTTTTGCATGTGTTAATAAACATAAAGCTTCTGAGGACTGAGGGTGCACATATGCACACTAAAAGCACCTGACCTACAGTAATTGTCTTCCTTCTCCCTCTGATTATTTAATCTATCAGCCTTTGCAGTTGATCTGATTGAAGTCTAAAGCTTTTTGTGGCAAATTCATTTCTGCACAGTCTCTCATGGCACTTTTCAGACTGCAGCAATCACTGCAATCCCACTTAACTGCAATTAGGTTGTTGGAAACACAAATATTACCTCCTGTGTTACCTATAAATTTAATGAAGAGAAGAAATGAAAAGTTGCCCTTAATCGAGTGTTTCTTCAAGTTTATCACCATCTGTGATTAGTATATTTGCAAGAATTTTTTCAGCATAGCATCCCTTTGAAATGTTGGTTGATGGGATTTAATATCATTTCTGTGGTGCGTGGGTTTTCCAGGGTAAGTTAGGAAGATATTCTAGCATCATCAATGCAAGGAACATGGCTTTTCCACATCCATCTATTGTGTATCCTGTACTAGAGCTTTTTTCCCTACCACTAGTGTGGCATGTGATTCCTAAAGCAAATTCAAGTCCTCCTTCCATTCATGGCTGCTCACTGGCAGAGTTAAAGATTTTAGTGCTGTGACTTTAGTTGCTTTATGTGTCACCTTGTCTTTTGTCTTCTAGTCACTACTGTATTAAACAGTAGCTAATCATTAACAATCTAATTAGAAGGACTTATGGTAAGGATGGGGAAAAAGCAAGAATAAAAAAGTATATTTTCATGGGGGAAGGTTTTCAGCAGTATAATTAGATAAAGGTTTAGTGAGTAAGGGAATTTTAAAGCTGAAGGCAAATACCTTTTCTACTGACAATTATTGAGGTCGCAAGGGATAAGGTAAAGAATGAGAGTTTTGGGGCAGCAATTTAAATCTCTCTCTTGAGCTCCACAGTATGGCTATTTCCTTTCTGTTTAATTCTTTTTTATTACAAAACCTGCAATCATAAACCTCTCATATGTATTTTCTACAGTACACTATAAAAACAAACACACAGACAAGAAAACTCCATATTTTTCCAGCTTGTTAAAGTAGCATATGGTTCAGCTTTTAGTCAAGAAATGTAACAAGATCCCTAATACCAAACAGTGCATGCAGAACTGTATGAAGTTCCTGTATTTGTAAAGCAGCTTTAATGTTAATTAAAGCCAAGAGTATATCTCTTTTTCATTGCTGCAATAAGTTCTTCATGCAAAAATCTCATTTGTGAGAGTAGCCTGGTCTTGCAGAAGGTGTCCCTGCCTATGGCAGGGGTTTGGAACTAGGTGATCTCTAAGTTCCCTTCCAACTTAAACCATTCTGTAATTCTGTATTCTAGCAGCTCAAAGAAATATGAGTGATTGATTTTTGTTGCTATTGTTGTTTGCAGTGCCTCCAAAGCCAATTCATCTCCAGAAGGCAACATACCAAACCCTTAGGCATAAAGCTTTAACAAATCAGAAACCAAGAATGGAGGAAGAGACACCTGCTGCTGTTTCTAGTGTCACAAAGGAAAAGTCCAGTAAAGTGTCAGACCTCATCCACCGTTTTGAGGGGGGCAGGTATGTAATGGAATTTGAATTGGTTTGTGACTCCTTTTGTTGTGTGGGGATTGTTGGAACTTGTAGCTGTGAGGAAGAATGTTGGTACTGTGGTAGGGCTCGCTCCTATCCCTGCTAAAGGACTTGATGGCAAAACTGAATGTGTTTTGAAATTGTGTGAGTCACTTGTATACTTGGCTTTACAAGGTGCGCCTTTTCATAAGGCACTAGTTCTAATTTTCCTTTTAAAAAATAAAGAAACTTGTAGCATTTTTAAAACAACCTGAAAAATGTCAGCAATTTGAAATAGGTTTAATATTGAAGCTAATATGAAATACTTCTGTTCTTGAAGAAGAAAAAAATACTCTTATGAGCAAATAGAAATACCTGAAATACTGGTTTTAATTTTATATTGTCTTCTTAAATCATTCATGTGAAGAGGGTGAACTCTGCAAATTATTTGTAGTGGTATGGCATGCATCCCGAAATGTCTTGCTTTGAAGTACTTGGTGATTTTGGTGGAAAAGCTCAGTGTTCTTGAGTTCTGATTCTGTGGTTTATGGGAAACATTTGGAACTTTGGGGAAAAAAGAACCACAGTGAACAGTGCTTTCACAAAAGGGTGTTTTTTGGGTATCTTTAATTAGATGCACGTGATGCATCTCTAAGTAGATGCAATATAAGCTCTGAAACAGAAGTTTCAGATATATCTGCTGTGTATAAAGAGAGTGACGTTCCAGAAAGCCCGTGACAGAGGAACAGCTCAAGAAACAGCCCAGTGACAGTTGAGCATTGCAAGTTTTGGATGTGGTTTTTTCATGTTTCCTTGGGACACTGGAGTTCTGAGGGGCTGCCCCCTGTGGGAGTGAATGCATGATGTACAACAGAGTACCTGAATGCATGACCTTCTGTGGAGCCAGAGTAACAGGACTTTCCTTGAAAGATTTTCCCCTCAGGATGGGTGAAATTTAATCCTATGTATGCAAGCAGCTGAGCATTGTAAAAGTCTGTCCATTGGAATAGAAATAATTTCAGAGCTTCATCTGCAAGAAACTTCTGTCATTAGGCAGAGACTTCATTGCACTTGGTCGTGACAGGTGCTCAGAAATGGGCAAAAGAGATTGCTGCAGCACTGGAGGTCCTGTGAATTCTTTTAGCACCAGTCTCTAATCCTGCTATCACTTTCTTTTCCAGTCTTCCTCCAAAGCATCACCCATCTTTTAAGCTGTGCATTATCCTTAGAAAAAAAAAATCATCTTCTCTGAAAGAAAACTCTTCGGGTTCATTGTGCCCTGCACCACTGAACCCTGCATTTCTTGCTCCAATACCTGCCTGCTGTGTTGTGCAGGAACTACTTCCATATTATGCAGTGAAAGGAAACTAGAAAGAAAGAAGGAAAACTTTCTTGTTGTTAGATCTTTACAAGTAGCAACGTTTTGTGGACTATGGGAAGCTGAGTTGCTTTTGTGCAACATAATTTATTAGGTACACCAGTAATATCTGTCCAATGACTAAACTCTACCCAAGTCTGTGATCCCTGCCTATGAGAAACTTTCATGATTAGCATGCTGAGTTCTGGATTATCCTGCTTTGGCAGTGGAGGCAATTCCTGTTTTTTGAATGAGCTCAACTCACAAAATTTGTCTTCTGTGAAGTGAAGCTGAACTTCACTTTTAATTAGTGATCTTGAAATGGCTAGGTGACATGTTCATGAACTGAAAATTGTGATTATCAACTAAAATAACTTATTTTCATTCGTCTGCGCAGCCCACAAACATGTAGACATGGCAGAAAGTTAATTAAACCTCTTTACTCTGTGCAGGCAATTGAAAAACGTGTATTAGTTTTATCATGGAGTTAGGCTTATTTAACAAAAAAAAGCATAATCTTTACATGACTAAAGAAAAAGTGATTTAATTTTTTTTTGTTATATGATAGAGGAAGATAAAGCTAGTCTAAGTTATTTTTCATCTGTGTGCACAAAAGTGCAGAATATGTTTGCAACATTTGTGTAAAGTATCCTATAAATAAAGAGTAAAAGTACAGTTGTTAAGGAGTTTTCATCCTTCCAGAAGATGGAGGTCCATACTAGGAATAGTTAGAGGACAATCAGGAACAAGAGATAATGTGTTTAAAGCAGTGAAAAATTTTGGAGTAAAAAGATCTTCAGAAAAGATGTAGCATGAAAAAAGGACATTGCTAAGTAAGGAAACTGGAGAAGAAATAAGATAAAAATGTAATGGTCCTCATGTAATATTCTGAACTAAGGAGAGGGATGCTAAATGTCCTTGCATGTGTTTGATTAATTTTTAGTAATTAAAGAGCTGTTGGGGAATGGGCTTCTTGTTAGTTTAAGCCGTGGACAAGGACTTGGGAAACCACTAATCTTGCTCCATTTCTGCCAATAACCTTCTGGGACCCTTTGGGCAAGCTGCTTCATCCGTCAGTTTCTTGGTTTCCTGCTCTGTTTATTGGAGCTAAGAATGAAAAAATTTGGGTTGCAAAAGATCATTGAATCCAACTGATAACACAGCACGGCCAAACCCACCACTAAACCACGTCCTCAAGTGCCACATCCTCACATCTTTTAAATACCTCCAGGGATGGTGGCTCAAAGCTTTCTCTGGGCACCCTGTTCCAATGCCTGATGAGCCTTTCAGTGGAGAAATTTTTCCTGATATCGAATTTAACTCTGCCATATGCATGGGATTCAAGACACATAAGGATGCAATGACTCAAAATGGACAGAGCTCTGGGTTTCTAGTAAGAGAAGCTTGTTTGTAACTGTTTTAATGCAGTTCAGGTCTCAGAACTTCCTAATATTGACACAGGGAATAAAAAGACTTTTTGGGGAGGAGTTGGTTATATGGTGCAACTCTCCCTTTTCCCACCACAGGATTTTCTACAAGTTGATGTTTAATTCTTCTCTCATCAGTGTTCTGTTTGCTCGGTGTTTTTAGCTCACTGAATCCTAGCGACCTGAAGAAAGACTCCTCTGTTCTCCACATCACTAAATCTCAAGGAAGATATGGGTCCACAGCATCACCTCAGCCAAGACTCCCCTCCCAGCACTCACTACAGAAACAGGGAAGCAGTGACACTGACAAGGCTCAGGTCGTCCAGCTGCCCACGGCCAACGGGGTGGCAGCGCAGGAGCAGCCGGAGGAGGAGGAGCGGGGATCTCTGGAGCGCGGCTCGGCCGCCTCCACGCCGCTCCCGGGTGATGCCCTGGACAGCAGCCTGACCAACGGGGAGGGGGAGAGTGCTCGCAGAGAGTCCTTGCAGAGTGGGACTGCCTGCGAGGAGCAGATGCTCAACAGCTGCCACAGGACTCCCAGCGGGGACACGCTGCTCCCGCCCGAAAACGAAACTCTAGAAGTCAATTCCAACGTCAAGGAAGAACCAGCTGAGGAGAGCAGTAAACATGATCAACCTGTAGAAACAAAGGTAAAGAGAGAAATGGTTTAATTCCTGATATGTCATTACTTTTTGTATTTTCTCTAGGTTTTTATTTACAAAAATAGGCTTTCAGGCAGGTCAGAGATTGAAAATATTCTGGTTATTTGCCCTCTGAAAAAAGATGAGAAAAAAAAATTGCTTGCCTTTTCCCACACTCCTCTCCTTTGCTCTTCTCATTATCCCCTTGGGTCTTTCCCCAGTAGTTATCTGAGGTTTAAAAAAAGAGAAAACCCAAATATATATGCCTGTTTAGCACCGTGCTTCAGCTGTGCCAGCCTACAAGGGACACATGTTAGTGGTGCATATGACATAAAATGCCATGTGTAGTAAACTGTAATGACAGAGCTTCAGGCAAAAGTGTTGTGTGAATCCCTAACTTGGATGTAGTTGTCAAGTCAAAGCTGGAAAGGCAGTGGCAGTCTGCTAGTGATCAGATAGATGCAATGTTCAGGGTACACTAAATACATGACTTTTTAACAAGGAGAACTTATATCGTGATGAATTTGAGCTCCCTTGTAAGGAAGGTTTTAAATGCTTAAGTGAAGCAAGTGGGCGGAAAGAAATCTGTCTTGGGAAATTAATTGCTGAAAAATGGTGCATATTTTTCACTTGTAAAAGTTTACTTATGCAGTTTGCCTCCTTGTACCAAAGCAGGAAATGTGATTAACAGTTCTGGTCCAGCCATCCCGTTTGGCAGGGGGAGCTTGGCAGGCCCTCCCAGCCTTTCTCTTCAGCATGGAACCAAACAGCTGATGCTGGAAAAGCTCCTCATTGCTGCCCAGGTGTGCACTGGCACCAGTTCACTGCAGCCCTTGAGTCTGGTTAGCTGGGGGTCACACACACACGCATGCCTGGAGGTAAACTCTGAGTGGGAAAAGCGGCTCTCAAATTCTCAGGTATTATTGGATGAAATCTCCTAGGTAATGATAAGAAAGTGATGGGTTGTGTGGGTTTTCTTTTTTTTTAGGGGTTGTATTTTTCCAGTAAGCAAAAGCCTGGGTACTGTCCAAGGCACTTTTGACCTGCCACACCTGTCATGATGTTTCTGTCTCCTGTTGGGTAATGCCTGTTTCCCCTCTTTATGCCTACAAAGTGCTGAATTCTCAGTGGGCAAGGATGTTAAGTTTGAATCCAAGTCACGCAGTAAGGTGCTGGCAGCATTTTCAGGAAAAAGCTGAAAAGGGAAGCAGTTCTGTTTTAAAGTTCAGGAAGGAACTGGGCAAATGCTAATGGCAGCAATCTCATTAAAATCTGTCTTGGGGCTGCTGGGACCAGCACGTGTGATCTGTCTTATATTGACAATGAGTCAGCCTGTGAGGTGTAATGTGACTGTGACTAGATGTATATTGTTCACTGGTGCTTGAAGGGTACAAAACCAAGACAAACCCATGCAGGATGACTTTCACTGGTGCAGAACTGAATCTGTAAAACTGAACTGGGTCACAGCAGCCCTTCCTGAGATACCTTGTGTAACAAGGACTTCCCCTTTAGACTAGAGAGGTTAAGAAGCATGTCTACAACCGTTTGCAGAATCAAACACTGATTTAGTTTGGATTAATACAACCTGGAGATGGAAATCAGCCCTGTGGTGATCTAAGTAGCTGCTGCTGTGCTGTCTGGATTAGGAGAAGGATGATGAGCTACAGGAGAGTTCAGATGGAGCTTTATGCTGTTTCTGTGTTCAAGCACACACTGGTAAGAAGAGAGAGCATTAGACAATCTGATTTTGCTAAATGCCTACTTAGTCATTATAGAATATTAAAACTGGGATGCAGTCCAGTTGAGGTTGCACTGCACAGGATGACAGCACTCTCCTGCCCTTTTGATTAAAAATATAAGTACAGTTGAATAAAAGCAAAAGGAGCAGATGCATGTGAGTCATAGTCAATCTTTATGAGTCTGATAAGTATTTTGATGCTGATGCAAAGTATCTTGTCTCTTGTATGCCATGCTTCTTAGTTCAGGAGAGAGCAGAAAGTGGTGCTCTCTCTCTTTGTAAATGTGTACATGTACAGTAGAAGTAATCCTAAATCTACAGCTGGAAGGAGCGAATTAAATTGGGGACTGGTGCAAAACCAGTGCAGAAATTACTTTTTGGACTTGGAAAAGAAGGCTTGTTTTGAAATAGTGTTGCTCTTACAATTATTTTCCCCTCCCTTCTCACTGTAGATCTGAGGATCTGACTAAAGACAGATTATTGCAGGTTCTGGAAAAATTTGAGCAAAACTTATTAAATTTGGCAGTGATCAGAAACAATTTCCCCAAAAAAACAGAGTAAAGTATCTTTTATTTCTCTTATTTACTGAATTAGTTTGAAAGTAATGAAACACAATCATAACAAGCAAAAAGACAATTAAAAGTGAAAAGATTCCTGCCTCACAGCAGAAACACCTCCTGTCACAAAAACTGGTTTGTCTAAACTGCGGAGGCTGAACAGTACAAGAACATCTCAATCAATTAACTTCCTGAATAACATCTTGTGGGGAATCTGCTGCTGCAGCTAACTGAAGACAAGAGGACAAATGTGTCAGTGTTTGCTGTGAGACTGCTAGGAAATAGGGATACAAACTGCCTGCCTGCATGCCACAGATGGGGAAGAATCCACTAAACATCTTTAATAAAGTCCTTGTATAATGTCTTCTTTTAATGATAGTGTTGGGGGCTCGGATGTTTCAGATGCAAAACCTGGTGGAGATACTGGATTTCTAAATGTAGGGTGATGTTTCAGTTTAACCAAGGTAAAATTTTGGTTTTGCAAAGTTAATTCTCTGCCAAGAAATGTTTTACTGTTGAAAGACTTGAGAGGTTCTACCAACTTTTTGATTTTACATTTTTTGGTCTTTAGGAACAGTAACGGGAACAAAGCTATGTATCTTCAGGATAAGATACATATAAATATATAAATGCAATACAAATGCATAAATCTTCTTGTGAACTGTCACTTTTTTAGGGATACCAGGATCTTTCCACTTTGTTGGTTGCTGTGCAAGAAACAAGCGCAGTGTAATTGAAATTATATTCGTTCATACTCTACTTCTCTCCCCCTGTCCGTGTTGTTTAATATATTCCTTCAAAGCCCTCAGGGCAAGGGCTATGCCTGAGTAAAGGTGAATCACATACATCACTGTCATGCTGACAGGTACAGCTTTCTTGACAGGAGATGGCTCCTGTTTGGTTTGGATAATAAGAAAATTCATACTTTCACCAGCATTTTTCACACTGCTTCCTAATTTCAGAGTTCAAAATTACTTATTTTAAATTCTTAATCATCCATAGTAATATACTTATTCCAAGGGCAAACAGCTTTGTACTAAAGAACTAGATCCAGCTGAAATATTTACTGTAAGCATTGGAATAGAGATTCAGGTTTGCAGTCGCTGCTGATGCAACCCTTGGTCTCTCACTCCTGATATTTTGGTCTGCAGATGAAATCATGTACCTGTGTAATGTAAATGTTCTCTATATAGCACACTAGACATTTCTGCTTTTAAATGTTGAGTTGCCATGTGTTATGGATTGTCACAGAAGTTTGAAATGTTCCTTGAAATAATTGTTCCCTGAAGTTACCTTCCCCTCCCCTCAACAACACCCCGTGTCTCCCCGCTGAGGACGTGCTGAAAGAAAAACAGTAGTGGAGTTTTTTGTTATTTTTGCTCTGATCTAACCTTGTAGGCAGGTGTTCTTATGCTGGAATAAGAACATGCCTCAGTGATTAAAATATAACTCATCCATGATGTGCATTTCTCCCCCACAGAGAAGATCCCCCTGTCAGGTCATGCATTTGATGTAGAAAGGAGATGCAGGGTCAAGAATTAAGAAGATGTGTAAGGTGGATACTGAGAGGGTTGGAAATCTGGGCTCAGCTCATTTTATGTGATTTTTTTTTTCTTTTTTTTTTTTGAGTTTGTTATTCATGATTTTCCCTCTCCTAATTAGTTCAAGTAATCTTCTGTAAGCTACAGATTGGTTCTATAGCACTGCTCCAGGGAGCAAGTGGGGTTCTGGGGTGAGAAAAAAAATAAAGCAAAATTACTGAGGAACCAGTAATCTCCATGGTTTTGTGCCTCAAGTCTGCATGTGAGCTCTTTTGTAAACGGCTGCACTAAGCAGCAAGCTGTAGCTGTAATAGCTAATCCTCCAGCTCCCTGCAATGTCTCTTGACAGCACTTAAAACTCTGTTCTGCAGGTTACTGTGGTTGCTATGCTGATTTAAACAGATTTAATGAACAGCTTTGAAGTCACTATTGAAAGCCTGTTTTTGGGGAGGAGGTTTGCCATGTAGCAGTGCAACTGTGAACACTGCAGATTAGAACTGAAATACATTGCAAATTCGAATACTTATTGAATACCAAAATGGGGAAAAAATGCACTGAACTCCCTTAAATATAAGACTATACTTTAACATTCCCTATTCTTCACACAATTTTTGTAAGGGTACTAGCAAATGTTTAAGACACTCTTGTGGGAAGCAGTGTGCAGTTTGAAATCAGAAACCACTCTCTCAAGCTCTACTCTTTTTTTTTATGATGAACTTTTATGGTTTGTCTAGCAATTACCAGTTGCCCATAAGCACTGTGATAATACTGCCATTTATTTCAGGAAGACTCTGATGTCGTTAGATGTGAACAGACTATCACTAGATCTGGAGAAGGAATCTTGTAATGGAAGTGTCAGTTTGTTGAGCCTGACACTTGCCAGCCTGAGGCATTTCCCTAATGTTTTGATATTGTAGAAGCCTGTCCTTTCATTGTTTGTTTTGGAGTAATTTTGCCCAGCAATTTATAATTGTATGTTCTAACATATTTAGCTAATATTGAAAATTGAGTGAATGTTTTGAGTTTCTCTTCAGATGCAGAAGCATCAGAAATATATTTTGCAAAATAGAAGATTTTAAAATGAAAACTTCCCTTAAAATGCAAAAATGACTCCCATAAAGATTTAATGGAGTCCTCTAATTGCAGTCAACAACTTAATCGGCAATGAATGTATTGGTGAGCATAAAACATTTTGTGCCACATTTTTCAATAATTTTGTTGTGCAAAGAACATGCAGCTCAAATCACTTCTGAGATGGGGCGGGGGTGAACACTGAGTGCTCCCATCTGTTCCCTCTTACTCTGCAAATGAGTTCTTCCAGCTCTGAAAGGTCACTGGTACTCGATTACCAGGATGTGAGCTGGTCTGTGGAATAGGGAGTTGGTGCTTTGGCAAAGATCCTCATACAAACTGGAAAATACTAAATCTTTTAGGCTTTGAATTTTGCTCCACAATTTGAGTGATTTTTAACATTCTCTGACTTTTGTATGTGTTGATTAAACTGGGGGAAATGACATATTTTTTCAAAGGCGGTGTTTATTACTAAATGTTAAACTTGTATTTCAGTTTTTGGACTATAAGGTAGTCATATGTATTTTCAATTTTTTTATTATTATTATTGAATTTTGTTTTCTTCAGTATCCTAAGAGCTGCTCTTATTTTCCTGCAGGAGACAGATGAGCAGAAACGTCACAAAATTGCCAATGAACTTCTGCAAACAGAAAAGGCCTACGTTAGCCGACTCGACCTCCTGGATGGGGTACATGTTTCTCAAATTTGCTTTTATTGTGTTGCCTTGAATTTCCTCAAATGGCTATGCATAAGTGTGGGTATAAATTACATGAGATGTGGCATGTTTTTCCAATCAGTCATTTTCTGTTGCCACACGGCTTTGCCTTTGCTTCTATTTTAAGAATGCTGTATTTTTAAGAAGTATTAGAATTTTGTGGCTTTTAATGCATTATGTTCTGTGTGTGATGTCACTATAAGCAATCATACTGGTAGTCAACAAGGAGGGTGGATAACCATGCCTTGGCTTCCAGTGAATTGCAGTGAATGCTGCAATCACCCACTCATTATAAAATTACTAAATCCTTCTATTTTGAACCACCCAATCAGAATTTTTCTTTAGTCCCAAAGAACCTAGATGTTGCCCATTCCAAAATGTATATCCACTGTTTCCCCATTATATATTTAGAAACAGAAATTACTGTTCCTGCAAAAAAAGGGTTGGACTGTGATGCTTTGTAGAATCTAACTGATTTTTCTTAAATATAAAAGTCTGTACTTGAGTATTTTCCTTCCTTCTTGTTTATTTTCCATATAACACATATATTTTTTACCTGGACTCCTCCAGCTTTGCATTGCCTTACTACAGGAAATTTTTCTCAAACTCCACAGTTTATATTTCTCAGGTCCAGTGCAGAAGTTTTGTACAAAGAGTTGATGAAAAGTAAAAAGTCTCAACTGATACAATAATTGTTCAGGCTGCTTGGAGATCTAAGTAATTTTCCTCATGAAAGTGGATTTGCACAGCAGACCCATATTGTGATGGATGCATGGTGACTTTTAAAAGCAAAAGTATTGCAGGAAAAAAAATGGTTTAGAGAAGTTTAAAAATAAAAAAATATGTTTCCTTCCTTCATAGATTTTTCTGATGGGTAGTGTACAACTATTTTCCTTGATATCTTCTTAAGTGCACTACTGCTGTGTCTGTTTTCCAAATATTAACTGGAGAGAATTCTGAAAAATGAGTTTCAAACACAGCTTCTCAACTGCTGCTAATGAGAGGAAAGCAGAAGACTGGGACGGGAGTGTTATGTTTCTAAACTTGGTTAAAAAGTTGTGTAATCTTTATGGTCTTCAAAGTAACTAACTGTCTTGTTGGCAGTGCAGAAACTGGGCACGATTTAGAGTATTTGTGGCAGTTTTTTTTTTTTCCTTTTAAGACACTTCTGCTGTCTCAGTTGGGGTGATCAAAGTTCCTGTCTTCAGACTCTTTTCGTATTTTGCATCTCCTTGCCCAGGCTTCTGAAGCCCTTTCCAGGGAGATGGAATCTGTTCAAGCATGGGAGAGGGTGGCAGAGGGACAGTAGCTCTCCAAAAGAACTATTTTTTTGGTGATGTGCATATTAACAAATGCACATTGTGTAGCTGCACCTAGTTGAGCCCACTGAAGGAGAAAGAATACATTTAATTTTAAAAGAGACTGTAATCTACTGAGAACTGGGTCCCTTCTGTACTTTAAATGATATGTGGGGACCACTCATAGTCTGCCAACTACTTTGATTTCAAAAGGGTAAGGGGATACAGCATTCAAGGAAAGCTGTGGGGCTAATGGTGATCAGACATCATGCTGATTGCAAAGAACAGAAGAGTGGAAAACACTACTGGAAGCCTGGGAAAGCTGAGATGATCTAGCTGTTAAAGCAGACAGGATGTCTGGAGCTGATCCAAAGTGGCACAGCTTCAGTTTGGCTCTCCTTATGTCAGCCCTGCCTGCAGTGCTCTCCTGGCTTACCAGAAAGAAAGCAGGGTGTAAGGGGAGGAGGAGCTTTTCACTTCCAGTAAGAGAAAGGCAATGAATGAGTTTATCACTACTCATCTATATTATTGAAATATTAATTTTGCCTCAGCTGCAGCAGGAGGGGTGGATGGGTGGTCTTCCATTGGTTAAATATGATAGACTGACAGGTTTGGGGCTCTTTTTCTGTGTTGCAGGTATTCTATTCCAGGCTCCTTGAGGAAGCCAACAGAGGTTCATTTCCACCTGAAGTGATTAATAAAATCTTCTCTAACATTTCGTCAATAAATGCCTTCCACAGTAAATTCTTACTTCCGGAACTTGAAAAAAGAATGCAAGAATGGTAAGAGGCACTTCACTGGTTAATACACTCCTAAAACTGTGTTTGTAGAAACTCTCTTGCAAGGTTGAGGTAGGGAAAGTATCTTCAAATTAAGCTCTCCTGGTTCCAGCCAGGAACTACTGTGAGTAAGAGAACGTCTGCTCTTCCTCAGGATCTGACTCAGCAGAGGACTTGCATCATTTGCTCAAAATAAAGGACATGGATCTCACTGGAGCCAGTGAGATTACTCATGATCAAATGTCTTGCTAAATTGGGGGCTCAGACTCAAATTGTGTGCTACCCAGTGAATTCACTGCACAGAGTACAAAGCTGAGGTAAATAATGTGTATGTGGTTTATGATAATGCAGACGCACAGTAACCTTTGCTGTTACTGATTTTTTTTAATAAGGTGAGACACTTTCTTCTTCCTCTATGCTTTAGTTTTCTGTTTGAAATTAAAATCTATGTCAGATATATTTCAGGGCCATTTTCCCCTCACCTTTTCATGACCTCTGTTTGGAGCCAGCAAGGATAGAACAGGTGTAAATATACTCTGTAATAATCATGTACAGATGTAGTATCTTCATCCTGCCTTGGGGGGTGTGTGTGAGATTCTGGACATATTAAAACATAGCCATCCATATTCGGTCTCTTCTATGTATCTGAAAAAAAAGAAAAGGTCTCAAATCATTGCTGTTTTCCTACCTTCTTTAGGAAAAAGGATAACCTCATTTAAAAGAAATTACAAATACAGTTTCATCCAGTTATTTCACCTCAGCACTTGTTTGGCTCCTATATTCTATGTTATCTAGAATTTATTATGAGGAATTCCAGTGTTTGTCCATACATAATTTCCAGTTACACTATCATAGAACTCCTTTATTATCAAAAAACACACCAAAAATGAGAAAAAATTAGCTTTTTTTGGGTGATATGTATGAAAATCTTAGCCCACACAGTGGTGCTTTAGAGAGCAGCTATACATCTTCTGACTCTTTAAGATGATTCCCCTTTAATTAGTGATTCTTTAAAATAGAATAGTTACCATGCACAAACACATGGTACCTCTGTGTAGTCTATAATGCAAGGAAGTAAATAAAATGTAAGCCTTGTGACATATAAGAAGGCTTACACTTTAAGTTTCCCACAGAATGACTCGAGTAATTAAAACCTACCCATTTCTTTTAACAAAAGTTGGAAAAATCTGACAGGAAATATGAATACCTGGATTACACTAGAGTGCATGTTCATGAGAAGTGGAGTTTAGATGTTTAAAAAACAGCTCACACTACATTATGTCTGTGCTGTGTAATTTGAAATGAAATCTTAAAATGCTGCTCTAGACCCTTTGTGGAGCACAGAATATGAGTTGCCTTACTTTACATATTTGCAAAATGCCAAACTGCTCACTACTATTGTGTGTATAATTATATAGTTTCAAAGGTTGAGAAGTGCTTTTGCAGATAAGCTTTGACTCTTGGTGCAGAGCTAATAAATTGCATCACAAGGATATTATCTTTTCCACACTGCGTGAAAACAACCTTTGTGCTGTACCTGAGACAGCCTGCTTAAATCTCCTTGAAACGTGCTTTTGGGAGGAGTTTAGAAAAAAGAGTGCAGCTTTTGAAGACAGCCTTTTCTGATCACGGCTGAAAGAGAAATCTGGGGTAATTTTCTCTCCCGATCACAGGTCTCTGAAATTTTCTGGCACAATAGCTTCTGCCAGATAGAGTCTTCTCAGCAGTTCATCTCATTAGACACAAGAAATTAAGTATGTTCTATGGGTAGCTTTATGTGCTCCTATTATTCTTTATCTTCCAGCAAAAAAGCTGGATAAAATTTTCTGACTCTTTCCTTCAGCTGTAGTTTAAATTGAAAACTTAGAGTAAAAATATGTAATTTTGTAACTGGGAAAGCAGATCAAAAGCAAATTCTCATTTTTTGGAAGGAAGGGCAATGTGAATCTAAACTTACCAAGTGAAAGTGAAATTTTCTGGTAGCTGCAATTTGAACTGAGCAACAGCTGGAGCTGAATCTCTCTTACAACATATGGCTTGAAAACACTGGAAACAGCATTGTTGCAATATATTTTCCATGAAAAGTGTGTAACAGAGCATAACAGAAGATAACAGTGATCCCATGCCATAGAACTGTTGAATGGTTTAGCTTGGAACAGACCTTAAATCTAATTCCAACTCCCCTTCCATGGGCAAGGAAGGGTTGGAAAGTCTACTTTCACTAAACTATCAAAGAAAATAATTAGATACAACACCCTGGGTCTTCTGTATCCAAGGATGACCAGTAGCAGATACTTGGGAATACCGTAAGAACACTGCATGATTTCAGAGACCAACTCCCCACCCTGCCTTGTGCCCTCAGTGCCAGCCCCAGCAGCAGCCCAGTCCTCTGGGCTGGTCAGACACAGGAACTCTCTGCCCTGCAGGGGCAGCTGCAGCTGGATCAGCTTTTGACAGCCCTGCAATATTCACTGTTCAAGCACAGCTTTTCTGTTCTGCACAGCTTTTCTCTCAGAGAAGTGGTGTGTTGGGGTGGATTGCAGTAGATTTCTTCACTTCAGACCACTATGAAAACACTGATTTCAGACTTTCAGAAATCCATACTGAGTTTCTGAGCCTGTCCCTGAAAATGAGACATGAAATGTGCTTCCTATGGTAGTTCTTGGGATGCCTGTGTGCCACTTCACACTTCTTGTGTGCCTTGGGAGTGCAGCTTCTCTCAGCCTCTCCATCTGTTACTTTACTATTCTGTTTTATCTGAAGACACCATCAGGAATTGAGAAAAATGTGGGAAAGAGCTCACAAAAGACTGGAATCCAAAGGATTATCTTTCCTTCATATGTTTTCTTAGATAAATAGTAATTTAAAAAAGAGTTAATACGTATGGTTATGCAAGGCACAGAGTGGAAGCTGTACAGAATGGGTTTAGCCCTCAAACCAAATCACAGGTTAGATATTTTAAGGGTTAAATTGTGGTCAAAAGAAGATAATGTAGTTTTAAGGAATTGCAGATAAAATAAACTAGGCCATGTTTTGTAAATAAAATATTTCATGTCTTCAGTTCCTAGCTTTTCTTATTTTAGCCCTCTACATGACCTGTGGTGGCTATACATCATCAAAGGGGATACAAACACACTTTCTATGTAAATTCAGATTTAATGCTTGCATTGGAGCTCCACATGATGCCATCCCAAACAGAAGGGTTCTCTGTTAAACACTTGAAACCTTTTGTAACCCTTGTGTGACTTTGTTTTCTTTCCTGTTTGCTCTGAGATTCCACCCTCTTACTTTGCAGGACTACCACCCCTAGGATTGGAGACATTCTGCAAAAGTTGGCTCCTTTCCTCAAGATGTACGGGGAGTATGTGAAGAATTTCGATAATGCGATGGAATTGGTGAAAACGTGGACTGAACGGTCACCTCAGTTCAAATTCATTGTTCAAGACATTCAGGTAATGGGGAGAATAATGTGGAGCCTCAAGTAATATATAAAAATATATAGGCTTGTGGGTGAAAAAGGATTAAAGAGAAAATTAAATACCAAATCCCTTACAATTAAGGTAGTTGTTTTTATCCACTTCACACTGCGTTTTTCCTTCACCTTCTTGCATATGTTCACAACCCACCCACAAAAATCCAGATTTTTCTCCTGCAAAAGAAAGGAGCAAATTGTAAAGGCTGAAACATCTGAAGACTAAAAAAATAGTGCTTTTTGTTGTAAATATCAGAAGTAAATACCATTTAAGGACAAAGTGAAAAGGCAGTGCAATTCTAGATCCCTGCACAGCATCCAGTAATATTGTGTTTGCTCGCAGTAACGCTGAGCACAGAAAGCTGAAGAGCGCAGGGATGCCAGACTTTGCCAAAGGCTCGTTTCACACCCTCTGGTGCTCCCTGTGGGTGTCTCTGGGAATTGGCAGGTGTGTCCTGCTGCAGTCTGAGCGCTTAGAAATAGGGTGAAATATTTCTACTTAAATTTTACTGCTCTGTGGGGTCTTGTGGTTGTAAGCCAGGGAGGAAAACACTGTATGTTTTAATGAAATTTTCATTTTTATAATCTAATTGCATCTAAAATTACGGAAATGAATATACATCTTCAGATATGAGGGAGGGACACTGCTGAGGGAGTTGACATTGTAAATGAAAGTCAAAGAAAGCATTCCCTCCTCAGATAGGTAAAAGATACCTTTCTGGCCCATTTAAGTGATTGTTTATAAATGTGGCCATGAACTGTTCTTTTTAATTCAGAAGTATTTCTCTTGTCTATTATTATAAACCTATTTAAAATACACTGGAGTTTAAAAGATTTTTTTTTTTTTTTTGTAAGACTACCGAATACTTAGAATAAATTTTTACAGTATTTTTTTTGTGAAGATTTTCTGGTTATGTGGTTTGGTGAAATAGTTCTGTATTCTTTCATAAGATCTATCATGCATGTTTCAAAATACATTGGTTATGTTTCATCGACCATAACTTTCATTTTACAGTACCGTAATGACATTTTTGCCTGCTTCATTGAAATATGTTTACAATTTTTTAGAAGGAAAAAGTGTGTGGAAATTTGACATTGCAACATCACATGCTAGAACCAGTCCAACGCATTCCACGCTACGAGATGCTTCTAAAGGACTACCTAAGGAAATTGCCTCAGGATTCCCTAGACTGGAAAGATGCTGAAAGTAAATATCTTCAGGCCACTAAAGGAGCTATAATAAGATATTAGTAAGAGGATACTGTAAATTAAAGATATTTTCAGGAAAGATCAAGTGCAGAATTATCCATGAAAAGAATTTCTTCAGTGGAATTATAGCATTCCTTGAAAAACAATCTGTCTGAACTGAAGTTAATGTAAAAACCATAAAGGCTTTAGTATTCTCCTGGAGCACATAAGTTTTACTTTGGTTTTGGAATAGTGCATAGATTTTGATTTGTTTGCTTTGCAGATGATCAGGGCTTGTGGTGGCTTTTTTTTTTTTTTTTTTTTGTTGGCATTTTGGTTTGCTTTATGCACATTTGGAATGTGTGACTGTTATTTGTAAAAAAAGTGAAGTTAGACTCATTGTACTTTTAAGCTTCTGCAGGGAAAAAGCACAGCCCACTTTTAAATTTCTTCCTCTCTGTATTTACACAAGAACAGTTCAAGATATTTGCATGGAGTGTCTAAAATCACTTGCCAGATAATTCTTTTAAATATTTCATTTTTAGTACCATTTCAGTAAACACTTGTAAGATGAGCTGTTTCAACTGAAAAAATATAGTTTGACTTTCTGAACTGCTTTGAGAAAAGGAGGGAGAGAACCATAACTGTTCTTGTCACAGAAAAATGTGATTCTAAGTGCTGAAGTGCTACAGTAATCTGCAATAATTCTCTTCTGGTCTTTCCATATTATAATTTCTATTTGGTAGCTGACTTTTTTATGCCTTCCACTTTGCCTTGCTTTCTTTTTATTGCTAACTGAAGAAATTTATTGTACTTTGTAATATACATAAAAACAACAAACATTTTGGTAGAATTACCCCCACACCCCCTTTTTTTCCCCTATGTAGTACATAAATAAGTAAAAGTGCAGCTTTTTTGGTTTTACTTATTTCCTTTTTCTTCTGTCTAGAATCCCTGGAAATTATATCCACTGCAGCGAGTCACTCGAATAGTGCAATAAGAAAGATGGTAAATCATCCTTGTTTTCGTGATCACTTTTCAGTATATTATATTTCAATATTTAGTGAAGCTAGGAGAGTGAACTGCAAACCTTCCCTAAAATGGCAAGAATTGGTTTTTTGGGTCAAAGTGATTGTTCCTACTTAATGTACAGCTTCTGGAAATGATAGACAAAATCTGTCCTTGCAACAAATTCTCCCAAGTGGAAAATGGGACAGACTTAGTTCTTCTCCTGGCTCAAATCACTGATACTGCACTGAACTCTTAACCCTGTTTCATCTGTTTCTGTGAGTGCAGGATAATGTTTGTAAAGAGCAGTAACTGTTTCTCTGCCTGACTGGGCTGGGATGATAGGATCTTAATTGAAATGTGAGATGTTTTGGACAAGAAATAATGCAGACTGTATAAACAACTGCATTTTAAAAATTACCAAGGATACAACATTTCTAAAAGTAGTTCTTGCTTTATCAACTAAATTTATCAGTCAGACCACACATACTGGGTATAAATACTTTTTCCAAAGCTAAGTCTCTAGATTTACACCAGCTCCCATCATTCAATAAAAACTGCATAAAGATCTGTGCTTTCAATTAATAAGTTTTATAACTGTATTTTCACTGTAAAGGAGAATCTGAAGAAGTTGTTAGAAATATACGAGATGCTGGGAGAAGAGGAAGACATTGTGAACCCTTCAAATGAGCTGATAAAAGAAGGACAGATCCTTAAACTGGCTGCTCGCAACACGTCTGCTCAAGAGCGGTATCTTTTCCTGGTGAGTGTGGTGGCTGCTGATCATGAGGACTTTGAAATTCTCACTAAAGTTAAATGTAAAATCTTGGGATCTTTGCCCTGACAGATTGTGTGTTGAGTCTCAGTAAGTCTGTCTCGTGGTTCTGTGGGAGCTTTTTATCGTGGCAGGTCATCCCCTCATCTGGAATTCAAAAAGTACAGCCATGCTCCCTTACAGCCTCCTTGGAAAAGGTTTGGTGTGGTTTGCTGCTTCCCATGCATTGAGAATTGCTGATACATTTTTGCTCAGGGGTCTCTGGCATGGCCCCTCTTTTGGGGGTAGGACAGGATGTTGAGGTACAGCCTCTCCTTATCTGTACTTCAAACAAAAGGAGAAATCACAGAATAGTAAAACTTCAACTGGGGCTGGACAGCTGACCTAAATGATGTTCCCTTCATGTGATAGGTGACAAGCTCAAATGTGCTGTCTGTGATACAGCCTAGGCAATAGTCAGGATTTCTATGAAACAGGATTCAACTGAAGTGAGTTTTTCTTTTTAATAATTAATTTTGAGAAAAATGAGAAAATGAAACACTTTATGTCTGATTTAATAACTGTGCTTCTAGGCTGGGGCTTTAGATATTTAAACATTATTTAAAGTTCTAATTTAATAAAGGAATATATCTTTGTCCTGCTCATGTACTATTTTTACCGCCTGTGATATGGAGGGTTTCAGGGAATAAAGCTTTAGGAAATGTTTTGTCTTGGAGAAAAGACAAATAATGTCTTCAAATAACATTAGTAACAACTTGTACAAAACAAAATTATTTTGGTAGAGGATAAATACAAATGTATACACTGAAGGGAAGAGTCCTTATTCTACAGTTTACAATAGGTTTTGCAGAACTGGGGCATAAGAACCGGTATTTGGTTAGAAAAGCTTTACATTGGCAAAGAATATCTGGTCTGAGTATAGTTTGATAATAAATACTATGAAGACTGCTGCATATGCAGAACAATTATTCTTACATTCACTAAAGCTGTCCTCGAATCCTATTTCTGAAGAAATAAGAAAGAGAAGTTGTCTTGCATTAGGGCTTTGGTCTTCTCATGTATCAGCTGATCAGGAAAGAGCCTGCTTTTTCACCTACCAAGTCTAGCTTTGGGATATTGTCCAGCTCCAGTGGATAAGCTGTGGCTTTATCTGTGTTTTTCTTAGTGCAAAACCACGTGTTTATTTTTTCCCCCAGTTTAACAATATGTTGCTCTACTGCGTCCCCAAATTCAGCCTGGTAGGATCCAAGTTCTCAGTTCGAACCAGAGTTGGCATAGATGGCATGAAGATTATAGAAACTCATAATGAGGAGTATCCACACACTTTCCAGGTGTCTGGAAAAGAGCGGACACTGGAGCTGCAGGCCAGGTAAGCAGTCTTTTAGCCAGTTTCTTGAGATCAAATATATGCACACACAAGAGTGGGTTAACAGATTTGAGGAACGATGCAGTGGATTTCATCTTAATATTGGTGTTTTGAAAATACCTTGGCTGCCACAAAATCATGAATTGTCAGTCCAAGAATCTCTCTGTGCAGAAGATGCATCTAGGATGCACAGCACATTGGCTAGCTTTGCAGAAATGCCCAAGATAGCTGTGAAGGGGCTGGCTGGGAATTTGAGAGCAGTGCCAAGGCAGCCTGTCTGACTGAAGTGTTTTAGGACACTGGGTGTGTTAATCACTGGTGCTTCTGGGATCTGAGCTGCCTTGTTCACCTCAGGGCAGGTCCAACAAACAAAGCTCTCCCTCACAGTGGGTTTATCTCCACAGAACAGATTTTCTGCAGTGGTAGGTGGGCATCTGCTTTCCTCTGCTCCTCAGGCCCATTTTCCCATCTGCTTGTTTTCTTCCAGTCCCAAGTATCAACTTCCTCCTGGAAGGCAAGCTCTCCTCTTAATTCTTTGTTCATTTTCCTTGAGGTGCACTCTTCTGACTGGCTCTTATTCTTCTTTCCAATTTATTAGTCCTTGTATCTTCCTTTTGCAGAGTTATCTTCCCCTTACCTTTTTGCATTGCCTAGACTAAATTGTCCCTGTCTAGACTCAGATAAAGTGAGATGCTCCTCTTCTCCTTTTGGGCCTGCTTAAAAATCCTAACTCTTAGCAGTCAGGATTTCATTGCAGAGAGGTGAGGATTAAAGAAGCAGGAAAATGTCCATGGTGGTTACAGTTCTGTGTTGGCACCATGTACTTGGGGACAAACCACAGCTTGCTAGCCAATGGGCTTGCAAGCTATTTTCCTATATGGAAAACCTGTTATATTTAGTGGGAGTTACAGCAGAGTATGTGCAAAGATAACAGCATATAGATATTTACCTACACTTTAATTCAATTTCAAATTAAATATGTACTTCAAAAAATGATACAAAAAAAGCCTTTCCACTAAGATCTGCAAGACATAAGATCTGGGACATTTTTGGCTATCAGTCATATCTACTGTAAATTACTGTGTGATATCTTGCTAAGTATTTTGTAAATTATGCCACATATCTATTTCAGTGGTGAAAGGTGGCATCTTGCTATACCATTTCTAAAGCAAGTTTCAGTTGAAAGAAAATTGACACAACAAAGTAAGTTTATTTTGTTAGCCTTCCTACACAACCAGTAGGAGCAAGTTTACTGCATTAGTTTATTTTAGGTGAGGGAAGCACAGATTTTTATCTTTTGCTTTGTGATCATTGTTAGAATACATTAAGTCTGTACGAAACTGTGAAAGAGTAAGTGCCACAAAACTCTTATTCAATTATATTAGAAAAATCTTTATTAATGTCTGAGTAGTGTATGTACCCTATGCCTTAATGTCCTTAATTCATGAGCTTGTGTTAACACTGTAATAATTTTTAATTTGCTCTTGGTTTATTCTTTAGTAGTAGGCTTATATTTATTTTCCAAACCACTATTGGAGTACATTTTCAATTGCTGTTTTTAACCAGCTGGTAGATTATTTCTTTGGAAGGTTGCTGGTCAGGTACTGTGCTTAATAGGTGAGCTTTTGGATTTTACTGTAAGCAGGTGGGAAGAATGATTTTCACTGCTTGGACAGGTTTTGTCTTCCTCATGTGCAGATGGTAGGGGGAAGGGCAAACAGTTGTTTAAGATTCTGCTTGCTTAAAAGTTCTGCTAATACTGCAAAGCAACACGTGGGGAGCTGTTTTAATTGAGGTGTTGTACATGTTCTCTTTGCATCCTTCAGAGCAAACCATAGAAAAATTAGATTTTGTATGACTAGTATTACATGGTGCAGCAGGGTTTTTTTCCCAACACATTATCCAAGGAGGAGGCCACTTTTGGAGAGCCATATACACTGAACTGTTAATTCTCATGTTTCTAACTTTTGTCTTCTGGTTTGGTTTGTTTGGGTTTTTTTTTAAGTTGGACAGTTAACAATACAATTAGTAGTGTTTCAGTTCTTGAGAATTACTTCAGAGTTAGTTGGGTTTTGCAAGAAGTTGTTGATAGTGGGATAATGTTTCCTGAACTAGTCTCAAACTAATGTGTCAAATATTTCTTTTAGTTCTGAACAGGACAAAGAAGAATGGATAAAGGTAAATTCATCTACATTCTTTATTTTCTAAACACTTTGTCACTGAAGCAATCAGAAAAGTAATATTCATGTTTTCTGTCTCTACCTTCTCTCTGCTTATCAATAACTGGTCAGAATGCAGAGTCTGTTTTAAATTTTACCATGTCTGAGCAATTTCTCCACTGTTTTCTTAGGCACTTCAGAGTACTATTGAAGCTTTTCAGCAGAGGAATGAAACTTTCAGAAATGCAATTGCTAAAGAGTATGAAGACATGCCTGTTGAAGTCTCTGTAAGCTGCTGTTATTCCTTTGTAACCTTCTTAATACCAGTTGTGTTCTTCAATAAGTGGAAAAAGTTTGGCAGACACTTTGTTTTCAAGTTCATCATTCTTATAGCAGAGTAATCACAAAGCAGTCATCTTGTTGGTAATTGTTTTTCTTCATAATGCCAAATCTTGCAAACAAGCCTCTTTCTTCCTTGAAACACATAACAGAGCACCCTTTCAGTGATGCATTGTGATTTTTGACTGGGTTCTTTGTTATTTCTTTTATAGATTTCAAAATGCATCTTGAGCTGTTTTGTAGTTTCCTTTCCAGAGGAAGAGAATAATTATTTTCCCTATTTCAAGGACTGGGCAGATTTCTACTAGCTTTTAAAATTTTATCCTCTTCCTGTCCCCCCTTTAGAACGCTGAGCTTGGGAAGAGAGCGCCAAGGTGGATCCGGGACAACGAGGTCACCATGTGCATGAAATGCAAGGAGCCCTTCAATGCACTGACAAGGAGGAGGCACCACTGCCGAGCGTGTGGGCACGTAAGTGCACACCCCAGCGCCTGTAGCTGGAGCCTGGGAGGGTCCTGGAGGTGCTCCAAGCACCTGCTTGACTTCTCATGGCTCCTTGTCATCACAGAATCATAGAATGGCTTGGGTGGGAGGGGACTTTAAACATCATCTGGTCCCAACCCCACTGCTGTGGGCAGGGACGCCTCCCACCAGACCAGGCTGATCAGCCACATCCACCCTGGCCCTGAACTCCTCCAGGGATGGGGCATCCACAGCTTCCCTGGTCAGTGGAGTCTGCTGCTGCACTTGTGGCTGAAAGAAGCTGCTCTGCATACCACCAAGGACCCTCTGCCTGCTTTAGCTGGCACGGTGAATTTGGAAGTCATTAAGGAGCAGCTTTGTGTATAATATTTGTATATAATGTCCCAAGGCCCTGCACAAAGTATATGGTTAGTTTTGAGAGACCTCTACTAATATGAAGTGTTTTCAAGACCATATGAAGAGAGCATAATCCACCTTCATTTCAGGCAGCACTGGCTGACTCCACCAAAAGACCATAAAACCCTGCAGTTTTTCCTTAGGTTGATTGGAGCTGCTCCCAGCTGGGCTCAGTGTGTAACTGTGTGAACATGTGCAAAGCACCAGGGAAGGAGGGCATGTGAGGGTGGGGAGAGAGCACTGCTGCTGCTTTCCCTAAGGGATGCTACAGTGACATATCCAGCTTGAAAGCAATCATCAGTCAGTGGTAGTATGACTTGTGAGCTGTCAGAAGTTAACGAAAGAAGAGCAAACATTCTCTGCTTTCTTCTTTTGCCACCCAGCAGCTCTGCCTGTCTCCACCAGATGGTAGTACAAGCTCAAGTTTAATATTTGTAGTACAGGGTGTCTTGTTTGATTCCTTTCTAATGTTTTTAAGAAGTATGAGGACTTGCTGCATTCATAATGCTGCTTTTGTGCTTTGCAGGACACTAGAGGCTTTTTCAGAAGCTCTAAATTATTGACTTTACAGTTGTTATAGAGGGTTTTTCCCCCAGACCTTTCTGTCTTAAAATTCTGTTAATGTTAAAACCACACCCTCCATTCTTATTTCCCTTTTTGTTTAGACTCCTAACTACTTCCCTCTATTACACTTCTATCACATCTCCTTGTGCTTTAATTTCAAAAGATTTCTTTCAAGGGAGTTAATTTAGGCTAGCAGTGGTGGCTTTCCAGAAGTTACTAATTGGGAATAGCTAACTAGAATTGTCTACAGCTACTAGCTGAAGGTGCTGATTTACATTAGTACTACAAAGCCTTAGTCCACAATAAAGTTTTGTTCAGATGCATAAATGGTTTAAGTCTATTTAGCTACCTTTCTTTCTTGAAATAACTACATTTATGTTTTTTATTCAGGGCATCTTTTTTTCATGTGAAAGAAGAATTCTGTAGAAAAACATTTCTAATGAAACAACTCTGATCTCTCTCTTGCATTTCAGTTATATTGAAAAGGAAAATAAGGGAAAATCAGTGGATATTGGCTTATTTATTCTGTCTATTTATGATTGGATTTTAAAATTGTAAATTTTATATATATAGGCATGTATACATTTAAACATGCTAATATTTCTTAGCAAGTTAAAAAAGTAGCCATTTCTGATTTTATCACACTTCTATCATTAACAGGTCATCACAGTTGTAGGTTTTATTAATTCTCATAACCTCATTCTGGTTACATAGAAGACTATTTGGTAAATGTACCTTTTCAGGTTGGCATATAAAGAAACTGCCAGCATGGCTTGTGCTATATTCTGATTCTATACCTAACTTTAAACTACAAATATAATAAAAAGCCTGATGTGATTTTATGCAAAGTACAAAATTTCCACCAGGTAAATAGGAAGAAGCACTTCTAGTTAAGAAGTAGTGGCACAAATTTGGAAAATCATTATTTTCAAGTAAGTTATTGTTGATATATTAAAAAGACATCTTTCTTGTTCTGTATAACTAAAAATATATATTACAAAATAGCATAATACTGATTTTTATTTATATTTTAATAAACTTCTATAAATACTTAAATCTTATATGTATTTTTTTCCTAAGGTGGTTTGCTGGAAGTGTTCTGATTACAAAGCACATCTTGAATATGATGGCAATAAATTGAACAAAGTCTGTAAGGATTGCTATCATGTAATAATTGGTTGTACAGACAGTGAAGAAAAGAAGAGGAAGGGCATCTTGGAGGTATGTCATTCAAAAATGCTACATTTGTATAGCTGCAATCATTTTGGTTCATCGGTAGGTGAAAAGTGGTAGCATTCTTGCCAATTTTATTTTCTCTTGGAGAAATAAAAAGTATGTGGATCAATTTCATCCCATTCCATAGATTTTGGTTTTCAGCACTCACCTTTGCAAAATTGCTTTGTTTCTTGCAACTTCATATTTTTAAAGGGAATTACAGAGCTTAGAACTTGCTTGCTTCTTTCAGTTGCATCAGCTCCTGTGACAAAATTTGACCTTCCCTTATAAATGTTCAGTTTTCTTCTTTGGCACCTAATCTTTCATAGCAACAAACCCCACTGTTACCACTTGAAATTTGAAAATATATACCCAGACTGAAAGAACTGGGAATGGAAACAAGGAAAATGGGGGAGAATTTTGCTCTTCCTTCAGAATCTGAGTAGTAAGGTACTTAGTAAGTTTTGATCAGTGTATAAAATGGACATTTTAGTTGTCAGCTTGCCCTCAGCTTTTGGCATCTAAAAAGTCAAGGCCAATGGAAATTTTAACACGTAATCATTTTGTGTTCTTTCTTATCATCTCAGGTTCACTATTTAACTTGAGTAGCATTTTACTCTGACTATGGATTTTAAGCAATTAATCTAATCTTTTCTCTAGGATTAGTTTTTGAATGTTTATGTTATTCTTAAAAGTATGTTTGAATTTGATTCTGTCATAATATTTTGACTGCCAAAGTAGATAAGTTGTCATGTTGGATAGTTAGTGGCACTTCAGCACATGGTGCTGTTTTGGAAATCAGACTTTGTTGTAGATGCTCAGATACATAGGAAGACTGGCTGTGGTGGCAAAACGAAAATTGGAGTGAAATAGAAGTCTATAATCCAAAATTACTGATGATGTCGTGGTTGGGGCGGGAGGTGAATTCTTCCAGGGGGATGTGGGCAGTCCAATCAGTGATCAGCTTTTCTGCTGGCACCTGGGTTGGTCACTCAAAGGTTTGGACACGCCTCTGAGGACACAAAGAGTTAAAAGCAGGAGTCTGAGGGGCTCGGCCTCTTTTCGGATCCTGGTTTTCAGCAGAGGGATGTGTGAGGCCTTCCCCTGCCCGGCCACGAGGCTGGGTGGGGGAGGGGAAACACGTGGTCGGCTCAGGTAAGCCGGAGCCCCGGGGGGAGAAGAGAGGTGACAGGACTGGAACTGAGCTGCCCCGTCCAGGATGGAGGGGTGGAAAACTGTGGAAGTGCCTTCTGTGTGTGCTCACCCCCCTCCTTCCCCCCAAACTCCGGGAGAAGGTGCTCAGCCACGTGGGGGGTTGCCGAGCCTGGTCTGCAGCACCCTGCCGAGAAGAAACTGTTAACCCTTGCTTGGCAGAAAGAAACTTTTCTTAGACATTGATTCTCATGACTGGTGGTTTTCGGAGAGAGGGAAGCGGCCTGAGACCGAAATGATAAAGCATGATTGGAAGGAATTCGATAGAAGAATGAAAAGAGTAGCTTTAGAGCTAGACTTTTCTTGCATAATGTCAGCCATGGACTGAACTTGAGTCTCTTTTGAACATAAACTGCATTTTTGGGTAGATGCAGCTGCCCCTTGCTTTTGCTACAGTGACTGGCACGTTGAAGAGTTAGAGCGAGCAGAGAAAAAGAGGGGGAGGGTGAGGTGGCACCCTCTGCCCTCAGGGCAGACCTGCTCCTGGAACCCCGGCCCCTGGGTGAAAAGGGGGAGAGCTCGGCATGCAGCATCCTTAAAAGAGCCCTGTATGTAGTTTTGGCCTATGAGACAGCGGTGAGAGCGCTGGACATAGGAAAAAGAGAGTGTCACCTTAGCAGACTTCTCCGGGCGGTGCTATGGGTGACATAGAAACACATAAGGGGTAGACCCGTGTTTTCTGAGGAACAGTCTGTAGTGCGAGAGAGACTCCTCTCTCCCTTGCTGAATTGAAGATTAGTTTGTTTTTGAGTAGTGATTGTTTGATCTAAAACCCAGGGGTTGGTTTGTGAAAAGTGATGGGTGGGGAGGTAGAAACTGGGAGAAGAAAATGTTCTAAGAAGTTTTTATTTCTGTCTCTGTGTGTGTTTAAGAGTATTTCTGTCCCTGTTCTTATGTAATTAATAAAGTTTTAGTGGGTTTTTTTTTTTTGTTTTCAAGATTTAAGCCTGCTCTGCTCTGTTCCTGATCACATCCCACAGGAGTTGTTAGAGAAAAAACATATATTCATGGGTGCACTAACATCTGGCCAGTGTTAACCCATGACAGATGAAAAAAGGAAGAGATTACAATGTGTTGTGATTGTATGTGTTTAATATATATATTATTCTCCATAAATCCAGCCCTTCATGATCTTTCTTTGGTATTTCCTGAAGCTCTTTTGCAGATACTATGCAAGAGTTGATATGCATGTGATAAATTTCCTGCTTTCCTGTTCTCTCTGTTTTTAGTCTTTATTGAAGGAAAGTTTATTTTCCTTTTTATGCTTTCTACTATCTTCTAGATTGAATCTGCAGAAGTCTCTGGAAATAGTGTCATATGTAGCTTTCTTCAGTACATGGAGAAGTCCAAGCCCTGGCAGAAAGCCTGGTGTGTCATACCCAAACAGGAGGCTCTTGTGCTCTACATGTACGGTGCTCCACAGGTATGGACATGGGAAAGGGAAAAGATTTTAGTAGTTGTCACTGGTATTTGAGGAAGAGAGCAAATAGCTTAGGAATGGAGGAAAGATCCAAGTGTTTTCACCAAACTGTACAGCAAATGAGAAGTAATGGGTAGATTAGTTGTCTGTTCTTAATAAAGATCTTTTTCTTCTTAGGATGTTAAAGCTCTGGCTACAATTCCTCTTCTGGGCTACACAGTGGATGACACTCCAAAAAGTGCTGACCTCCCCCACAGCTTCAAACTGACCCAGTCCAAGTCTGTGCACAGCTTTGCTGCAGACAATGAGGAACTGAAGCAGAAGTGGCTAAAAGTTATCCATTTAGCTGTCAAAGGTGAGACACCAGAATGTCAAAATGAACTGCAAGTGAATTTAGAAGAGCAGCCTGAATCTTCTAAAAGATCTGAAAGCTGAAGCGCAAGAACACATGGCATTTTTAAAAGATTTCAATTGAAATTGTGGTTAACCCTTGTGTTGACCTTTCTTTGCTCAATCAAGGAAAACAAAAAGAAAGTTCTTACTACCATACACATCTTGGCACTTTATGTTTGGGAAAGAATTCTGGTCTTTTTAGGGATCTTTTTCTTATATTTATGTTCTGTCAATAAAAGTGATATACAGGTCCGTTTCAGAGACTTTTTAAAAAATGTGAATGCTATTAAAGATACTAACTTTACTGTACTAAATGTTTGTTGTAATGCAATTCTTTTAAAATCCAGTTGCTCTTCAGTTAACATTTGCTACTTTCATCAAGAATGCAAATATTTTAAGCTTCCTACTTACATGTTAGGACTTGCAACAGGATAAAAGATATACCTCCACATTGCCAAAATAGATCTGTACTTAAATATGCAGGGACAGTTTGGTTTAATGTATGTAGTTTATAGATTGATTTCCACAGTTCTGTATATATGTTGTATTCACTTGTATCTTTTTAATTAAAGTAATGCGAATTGCTTTCACAGGTATATTGGCTTTTAAGGTTTCAATTTATCAATGAAACAATCTAATGATTTTCAATCTAGAAATAAATACTGAAAAATATGAGAAAACTATTTATAATATATATACAGTATTAAAAATGTACAATACTTGATCATTGCTTTGATTTCATGATACTGGGTTCTTATTAGTGAATAATTTATTTTAAAAAAAGCATGTTTTCTATTTGAAATTAAACACAGTCCTAAATTGAAAAATACTGTTCAGTGATTTGTTTTAATATCTGACACTTAATGATCTTGATATTTTTATGCATCAAAAAATTAGCAGTAATGTAAGTGGCATGCAATGGACAATTGAGTTCCAGATGTGTTTAAACAAATAGTCGCTTTTCTTCAGTGTCCTATCACTGTTAGCTTTTAAGAGTGCAGTAGTTTGTTGCTCGAATGCAGTATGTGGTTTGAGAAAAGCAACAGATTCTAGTAACCTTCTGGGAATGTGTATTTTTGCTATAATGGTTATTGGAGCAAAAAGAACATTTTGAACTTAAGTTTTTTGATTTTTGCTTATTTATGACAACAATCTTCAAGCATTACTGTTCTAAAGTGGAGCCTGGTTTATAAAAATTTAGTATGAAGTCTGAGCTTGCAAATCTGAAATTTTATGAACTAACATGATTTGTTTTCTGTTTCTGGGTATAAGGACTCACTGGCTTTACAATATTAAGTTCCTGATGAACTTTCATTCCTATTAGGGTTTTTATACATAGAGGTAAATGACCTCCCTAAAGTTTTTACTGTAATATCCTTAAATGAAATATGGCAACCTCAGAGGTAGTGATTGACTATCAATTAAAATCATTGCTGTCTTTCCTTTTTGAAACCCTTAAAAGAAGGAATACATGTAACTTCTACAATCAACTTGTCATAAGAACATTCAGGAGTCTTCTCAATAAATCTGCCACCTGTGTTTTAAATCATGTCAAGCTGAAGAACTCAGGTTCAATTTTGTTAGTAACGTGACAGACATAATTTGTTGGGTTTTTGTAATGAGTTTGCCAAACAAACTATCCACTGAACTCCTACTCCTGCTTTACTCTTTCTGCAATGCTATAGGGGAAAAAAACCAACCCATTTTGCATTTAGCAAGGGATTAATATCTGTTTGTAGAGCCAAGCACGCACGAGCGTGCAGTGTCCATCACTCCTTCATAAAAATATCATGTTTTGGGATGTAATGTAACAATGTAATCTTAGCGGGATGGATTTTGCTCTCACCTGCACAGATCCAAGATCTACCATAGCCTTTTAAATTCCACAGCTTGACACCAGTGTTAATAATGATCAGGACATGGTATGGTAGAGTACTAACTCTCCAGATGACTTGGTGCATGTCAGTTCTGAATTTTCTTCCTTGGGTGCTCCCCGTGTCCAGGTTATTCTGGATATAACCCCAGTATTACTTTTATCCGATGTGCAAGCTCTTCTGTAATTCTCTTAAAGTTACTTCTACTGGCAGCTGTGTTTACCTTTAGCAATGGGCAGCTCAAGCCTGTTTTGATTCATGTTGGTGAATACCATCAGATTTTTGCAAAGGCAATATAAGATCTCCCTAGCTAATATATGTAATTTTACATATACCTTGGCAAGGGATGCGGGAACATTCAGGTAAGCAAGCAGAACTCTTGGTGGCTGTCTTTCCTTCAGGGCCATATCCCAAGAGTGGATATCTTCTGTAAGAACCTCAAGTGCAATTGTGGGATGTGGAGAGTTGCCTTACCACATCCCAGTGTATAAAACCAGTTTCCCATGGTCAGGTTGTTGAGCGTAAAGGAAGAAGTTGCTTTAAAGGAGTTCTCAGATAGGAAGGACTGAGCTATACTGAAAATCCGCTGATATGACTGTAGGATCCATTAGGTTGGAAAAGGCCTCTAAGATTACCGAGTCCAATCATTGCCCAGCACTGCCAAGTCCACCACTAAACTATAGCCCTAAGTGCCACACCTACACATCTTTTAAATACCTTCAGGCATGGTAACTCAACCCTTTCCCTAGGCAATCTGTTCCAATGCTTGACCTCCCTTTTGGTGACAAAATGTTTTCCAAAATCAGATCTAAAACTCCCGCGGTGCAACTTGAGGTCATTTCCTCTTGTCCTATTGCTTGTTTCTTGGGAGAAGAGACCAATCCTCTCCTTGCCATCATCTCCTTTCAGGGAGTTGTAGAGAGTGATAAAGTCCCTCCTGAGCCTTCTTTTCTCCCGGTTGAACACCCCCAGCTCCCTCAATCACCTCTCACAGGACTTGTGCTCCAGACCCTTCATCAGCTCTGTTGCTCTTCTCTGAGCCCTCTCCAACACTCCCATGTCCTTCTTATCCTGTCTTTCATGTCCAGAACTGCACATGGCATTTGAGGTGCAGCCTCATACATGCCAAATACAGGGGACAATCACTGCCCTGGTCCTGCTGGCCACACTGCTGCTGATACAAGCCAGGATGCCTTTGCCTTCTTGCTCACCTGGGCACATGCTGCCTCTTGTTCAGCTGCTGTCAAATCAGCACTCCCAGGTCCTTTTCCACCAGGCAGCTTTCCAGCCTTTCTTCCCCACGCCTGTAATGCTGCAGGGATTGTTGTGACCCAGCTGCAGAACCCAGCACCTGGCCTTGTTGAACCTCTTAGAGCAGGTTTGACCCATTGATCCAGCCTGTCTGGATCTCACTGCAGAGCCTTCCTGCCCTCCAGCAGGTCAGCATCCTACCCAACTTGGTGCTGTGTAGTACATTCTGTTTTCTAAGCTCCTGCAAACCTAATTCTAAGCCAGATAGGAAGCTCCATTCCAGTTAAGTCATCAAAAGTAGCAGTTTCTGTGCTTCCTCATTGTTACAATGCTATGGAGTGGTTGAAGCTGCTTGAATGGCAGCATCTCCCAGACAAAGCCTTGCACTTGGGCATAAGCAATTAGAAATGAAGTTAGCAATGGGAATTGTTTGTTTGGGTGTTAGCCTCATGTTTGCTCTTGGCCATTGAATTTTATATAGCACAGGATATTTTCTTTACCCTAGTGAAAACCATTTCATGTTCTCATAATCAATTGCTTGGTCAGAATTGTTCTCTTCTGACTCAGAACACCTTGGCACTCAAATACATGGTTCTGTGTGTATTTTGTGGGAAAAATATGTATTACCAATATAAAAGGACACCAGAAGATGGAGAAATTGCTTCTAAATTTAACCTGTTGTTTTCATTCTGCACAGACAAGCCCTCCTAACAGCATCCCAAAGTTTAACTTTAAATTGTAAATTATGACTGCAGAGGAACAAATACAAAGTTGTAGCTGCTGTGGCTTAAGAACTATGACGAAAGCAGTGAAACTAAAACCATCTAACAAGGTAGAAGCTGTTCCCTTTTGAAATAAACTCTTAGATTCTTCAAGGAAAAGAAAAAAGGCATGCAATTCATGAGCACAATGCTCTGTGTGTAAGGAATAAACTGTAACTAAGCATTCATTCATAATGCATGAATGAATGCATGTGAATGACTCTGCTGAATTATTTAAGTTTTGCAACTCATGTGTTCAAGTAATGCTGGTTTCTCACTTTAAAAGTGATCACTCTTCTGTGTAATTTAAACCAGATCAAAAGTTATTTTAGTGGTTTTATCTGTGTTCAACTAGAACAAGACCTAATTTTATCATTCATATTTTTGGATCATAGCAATATATATTTTGAAACTACTTATTTTTTTCCCCTGCCATGGGAAAATAGTGTATAATGATGTCTGCATGTCTGCATCATTCCTCCCGACCCTTCAAAAATTCTCTTTTGGTATCAGGTACTCCTGTGTGGTTGAAGAGCTGCTATAGAACCTGTATTATGTAGTATTTTCAAATCCCTTTATTCTGAGTAGTTTTGTTTATTCCAAAGTGTATTTAACTTATATGTGCAAAATAGATATTGAGAGTATAAAACATTCTCTTCTATTTGGAGTAGAATATTAAACCACTTTAATTGCATGTATATATAGTAGCACCTTTTTATGCAAAACCATCTCAAAGTGCTTTATAAGTCTCAAAGATTCTAATTCCCTTTCATAGAAAAGAGGATTTTTATTGTTCATGTTTTTAAGTTAAGGATGAAGGCAAGGCACTGATTAAATATAGAGTCAATACACTACTGCCTAAGTAAAATTTAGGTGAGATTATAGAAGTATTCTCCACAGACTTCCAAGTGGAGTCAGAAGGAAAAAAAATACATATATTAAAAGAAGTGGGAAAAATGTGGAAACACTGGACTGGTTATTTGGGTTCCTCACCACATAGCTAGTATAAAAAATCATCAGCTTTTCATTTTAAGGAAAGATTAAATAAAATTAAGAGAGGGTAGTTATTATATTGAAGGAAAAACTTTCAGGAAAGAAATAAACATTCCATGTAGAAACAATCCTAAGCAATAACAAAAGGTCTTTCTCCATATAGCTGGTATAAACTAGCACAGGCCTGCTGGAGCTATTATACCTTCAATGATTTAAACTCATTTAAATTAAGAATCTGCCTTACATTATATAAGGACATTTGTGGAAGATGAAACTTCCACCAGTTTGGGAGCTGCTGTGATACCATGTCTCACCTGGAGTCACAGAGCTCAGGGGAACTTCAGATGGAGGTAATTGATGTAGGGGTGAATGTGAACAACTGGAAATACATATCCAAAATAAATGATTGGACAGAAATAATTTTGTGGCAGAACTGATTTATCCTCAAGGTAAATCCCTTGGTGAAATGGGCATCATTCTTACTCTTTGTGGTGTACTGTTATTTGAAATCTGAATTTAAATACATGGAGTTAATGTTGTTTGCTCTAGTCTGTGGCCCTGTTGGTGTGAGGAATTTATCTAGCTGGTTCTGACCCATGGGACTGTAGTATGTTCCTCAGATAGGAGTTTTAATCTGCTAGTCAGATTGTTTCCTAAATCCTTTTCCTTTAACAGATCATAACATTAATTTAATGATTACATATGTGTGTGTACATGCACATATGCATGTGTGTATATGTATATATGTGTATTTATATATTTGAGACTATTGTTCAGATGACTTGTTTTCAAGCAGTATTTTACAATCAAAACATACACTGTGCTCATTCAGAATAGAATGTATAATAACTGTGTTGAGTATGCTTTCCAGAAAAAGATGGAGGTAGATCTGCTATTGTGGCATGTTTACTATTTCAGCCTATAAAAACAGACACAAAAGGCCCCACAAACATGCTAATTCCAGTGAGGCATTTCAATCAGCTTCCTTTGAAACCTCATGATTAAATTTCTTCCCAGAATAAACTATGGCATTTTGTTTTACCCCTTCCTCTTCCTAGCACAAGCGAATGTAGAACGTTTTTTTTCTCAAAATCCTCAAGCAGATTTCTTTGAATAAAACATGTTTTCAGCCACTGCATAACATCAGCCTACTTCTGTTTATAGTTCATCCTTGTAGATTCATTAAGTATTTATGGTGGAAACATTCAGAAAAGAGGGAACTATATCAAAGCATTTTTGCATCCATGTGCCCTGGTATTTTTAAGCCAAATTTGTTGCATGTAGAAAACAGTTTGCAATAGTAATATTATTTTTTTTTCTATTTCCTGTTCTGCAGCCCTTAAGGCAGATTAATACATTCATTTTAGTGGGAGCTGTATCAGCTGTAATGTTTGACATCAGAATTACAGGCTATACATGTTAATTTCCCTTCATTATGGAAGCATTTCTGATTTTAATTGCAAAAACATTTCTTAAAAGAAATAATGATTGGAAGAAGTGTAAATTTGTTTTGGTTTTGCAATAAAGTGAGTAATATTAAAAAGGTGAAATATAAATGCCATTGTAAGTTGTGCAAACGTAAGTTGTCATTTTTATGGTTAAGAAATTTATGAATGTAAAAAAAATGAAGATATTGTACATATTTTCTGTAATATATGTATATTTGATCCTAAGGTGGGTGGAGAATTGTAAAAATTAAGCACTTTAATTCATGTTGAGTACTTAAAAAGAACAGAAATTTGTATCCTGTAAAATAAAAGCATCATTAAATAAGTATTGCTGGTTGACCCTTTTATTTTGTCCACCTACTGTTCATTTTGCTGACTAAATCTTTAAGCTGTGTTACTTCTTGTGTGTGAGGACCTGTTTTGGAACACTGCTATCTAATTTGCTGAAGTGCTGGTTCCTCACAAGTCCTGCTAAGTTGGTGAAAGGTGTATTCTGAGTTTATAGAGGGTGTATTTAATGCTATGTCATCCTAGGTGGCAAAGATAAAAGACATGGTCTCTGCAGTTCTGCACAGTTTGGTCCAGATTTCTCTAATGGGAATGTGACCAGGAAGTTACCTGAGTGCTTTATGGATTTCTGTACTGTCATCCCCATAGAAAAGTGCAGGAATAAAGGAAAATTTTCAGCATAGCCCCAAATCTTTCTTAGTATTACTCAGTACTAAGTGATCAGCATAATCCCATGTGCTGAACTTAGTGGTGCTGCAAAGCAAAAACTGATCAGGTAATAAACTGGATATGTCCTTAACAGACCAGAAGTGGTTGCAGTTGCCTCCAATTTCCATCATCTGCACACATTAAACCTGTTTTGATTGTATCTGATTTATTCTTGGTATTCTTCTGCAGGTGGGCACAATGTTGCAGAAAACACCTCCCCCAAAACAGAGAGAGGAAAAGTTACTGTAGTACTTGGTAGTTCCTGACTGGAAAGAGTTGCATACAATAACTTTTGTTTCATTTCTACATATTCTTCTCTTTGCATACACCGTAAACAAATCAGTTGAAATAAGCACTGATTAACCACAGAGACTAATGCTTCCCTTTCTGTTTATGTAACTTTTTTCTGATTTTTCTGATTTTTTTTTGCACTATGGTTAACTCTGTTCCAAACCTCATTTCCCCATTAAGCACAATGCAATGTCTTCTGCAAGGAGACAAATATAATAGCATTTACTCTAAAAATGTGCTTTAATAAGAGAACACAATTATCAAACTGAAACTATGGGAAATGTGTCACCACAGGTCCTACTTAATGCCTTTAAATCAGCAGGGTTAATAAGCCCTGGTATTTCTGTGTGGCAGAAAATTGGCCAGAGCCCATCAAGTTGGTGAGGAAGCTGTAGGCGTTGCCTCCTCTGGCTTTCCCAAAGAGCCTGACTAACTCTGCCTCATTACCACGGAATTGTTCTTGGCATTGCATGAACTTCCTGACAGGAGAGGAGTGGCAGACCAGCCTTTGGCAAACACAGTATTTGGAGTTAGTGTGCTCTAAATAAATTGCTCTGGAGGGTCCTGTGGCGTCCCTTATGGACAAGCAGAGGGATCCTTATGATTGTGACCATTTTACTTGGGAGCTGTTCACCCCCTGCCTTCTTGGCCCTGTGCACCAGGCAGCCATGGCAATATTTAGCCTCACCAAACCCAGTTCTTGTGGTAAATCAGGATGCACGCTCTGGGGTTTGGTTCCCTGAGGAACACCACACGTTGCACGCTGCAGTTTCTGTCTCAAAAGCACAACACTCTGGTGTCATGAGCAGGAAGTGCTGCCTGCCCCGGTCAGAGTTAACATGGCCTCCAACCATTTTTGTACCAAGAAAATTCATTAATAATTTCAACCGCCAAATTTGAATATGTTTTTGTTTGCTAAATGAAGGAAATTCCTGCTGTCAGAAGCATCTCCTTATGGAATAGATCCTTAACTGGGAATCTAGGGGAAGATGAATTTCTGGATCCCAAAACTTCTTCATATTAGTTTTACTGAATAGTATTATTTAACTTAAAGATTCCAGAGGTTTCTGAATTTGATTTATGCATTTGTAATATTAAAATAACACATGGCTGAAGAAATGGAGATTGTCCTGGGAACAGAATCTGGGATTACTCTCTCTTCGACCTTTAGTAGCCTCAGGTTCTCTTCTGCCCTTTCCTACTCCTGTCTGGGAGCCAGGCAGTCAGAGCACTCTGGTGTGGAGAATGTGGAAATGAACTCTCTCTTGGGTTCACTGGACACTGAACTTGTATCTCTGATTCTGTGAGCTTGTGTTTGGAAACAAGGCTGTAGGTGTGTGCTCTCCTTTGAACATATTTTAACTTCATATGCCAAACTCACTTTTCTAAACTCTAGGTAAGGGTCCCTGCTTTGGGGAATTGGGTTTTAGACTCTGATTGCTTCTGAATAGGGGAGCCTTCTCTCGGTGTGAAATTAAATTAATGACCCTGTGGTGGAAGAAGACAAGATTTCATTGTAGTTTAGATGTGCTGTCTAGCATGTAGAACTACCTGCCTTACCTGTTTTGTCTTACTTGAATATTTCTTGCAAAGTAAATCCAAATCTTATAGCCCGAAGTTCTGGGACACAGCATTTGCAAAAGGCCTGCCTTATCTATGTTTTATTTTGGGATTTGATCTCAGACTAGCACTAAGTTGGTCCTATTAACTGAATGCCCTTTAGTTGCTGAAGTGCATCCCACAGTTGTGTTTCACATGGAAAGATCTGCATCCCTATGCTTCAAGACAAATCTGCAGCAAAGCAAAGCATGGCAGGTGAGACAGGAAGCCTCTGCTATCATTACTCTTATGAGCAAGGTGTGATGTTGTAAATCACATATGCTCAATTGTTACATTGACAACTTAATATTGTTCCAGTCATAAGCAGTGTGCACAAGGAAATGTATATCATAAAAATAAAAAAATGCTCCTTTTGGCACACTATTTTACCTTAAAAAGACTACAGGAGATAGTCTTATTTAACTACTAGATCCAGAAGCAGAAGATATAAGCTCAATTTCTCCTGAATACAAGCAAGCTTTGGTTGAGGTAAGATTTGGTTGGGGTAAGGCTTTTTTCTTTTCTAAATAGGTTGCCTCAGTTGAATGCTAAGTGTGCATTTTGTTTAGCAATAGAAGTTACTTGCTTGATAGCAGACAGGAGGTTATTGACTTTATTCCCAAAACCTTGGTGCTTTAACATAAAAAGTCTTCACATGAAAGTTGAACTCTAAACCATTGGGGTGATGAAAATCTTTTACTGAAGCAACTGTTTAAGTACTGTGTTTGTTATTTCAAGTGACTGCCCCAGTTGCAGCAAGGAGGGAGCACTGCTGTACACGAATCCACAAGGATACAGAGATTACATTCTCTCCACCCTAAGTTTTTATCTCTATTGGCCCTGTGAGAAAAGCTGATGTCTTTCAAATACCGAAGTGCTTGGGCTTTGTTACTGATTTATGAGGTTCGACTGCTGTGCTTGTCTTGTGCCTCTTGACCTCTGCTCTCCCCTCCCTTAACTTGAAACCTGCTTTCAGTTTCACAAGCAAGTTTTACCAAAAGTCATGTGACACCCCAAATAGCCAGTGGATTTTCATAAATAATTTCCCAGTGTTCAGATTAAGAAAATATAAGGAACTCTCAGTTGTTCAGTTTGTATTGTCCAGCAAAGTTGCATCCCTGCCCCAGGATAACTTTGTTTTGTCAGAGACTGGGTGTCAGCCCAGGTACCATGCTCCTCACACTCAGGGATTCCTATCAGCACTATGATTTCTTACAGCCAGCTGAAGCACGTAGGAGAGTTTGCTTTGCCAATGCAGCAGAATTCCTGGACTATGGATTTCAAACCTGACTTTTGTTGCTACTGGAAAAAAAAAAAAGAGCAAGATTCAGACTCTGTCAGCTTGGGAAATCTGTGTAGAACAGCCAAACAAAGGGTCATTCTGTCAAGGGATTTCAGAGATTTATTTATCTGATCTTCTAATGGTGTCTGGTGTAAGAAACTGTTACAGTTACATCTGTGATGAGGTTGCTCTCGAGAATACAGAGACACCATTCAATTTGACTTCACATAATATCTGATCTCTGCCAGACCCATATAACTGCAGTACTGCATGGTTCTAAAAGGTGACATTAATTAGGAATGATTTATAGAAGCATTTTACTAATGGTGTTTTTGCAGTATAAAGCAGTATGAGTGTATGAGGCATAAATGCTACGTTACATACTTGATACATTTCACTAATAATTCTCTAGACAAAAGAGGATGTCAGGAAATATGCCTTGCTGAAGTGCTAGTTTGTAGTTTCCTTGTTTGGCATAAATGACCTAAATGGCAAATGACTTGTCTGTTACTGTATGCCAACAAAAAAGACTCAGCTGTCTAAGAAAAATGGAAGCAAATGATGATGCAAAACTAAAAAGAAACTCATATCATGGAAGTCTGGAAATGTTCTCCTGAAGTCAAACATAAAACCAAGGAGCCTTATATGGAAATTAGAAGGTGACAAATACAAAACACACACCAAATTGATTTTTTTGCATTATATATAATTAGATAATGCAATTTACTACCAGAGGTTGTAATTGGAGCCAAGAATTTAATGTGATGGGACAAAACCCTATTATATGTTAAATAAAGCAATCTAGTTTACAGTAACATAGAAGAAATATTGAACTCTCTACTTCAGATCTTACAGCAATATCAAAATTATTTGACATACAGTTTTGGGAAGAGAATGAGAAGATCTTATTACTGCATTTTTATATTTTCCCCAGAGGGCTGATGCTGGAAGGTCTTAGAGACGAAGTCCTGAAGTAGATTGATATCAGGTCACATTTGGTGTGGCAGTTCCTGTCCTCATGTCAATTAACCAGTCTGACTACTACTGCCTTTATCAGATCTTTGAGTTTCTTGCTCAGTACAATGTAAGTCAGCCATGGAAATTCAGAGTTAAAGCTACAGATGACCATTGCTTGTTAAAATATTTATTGCTTTGGCACAGTCCTCAACAGGGCTGAGGTAACTGTTGGTGCAGACCATGACACTTCATAGCAGAGGTATTTCTAGCTCTCACTTTTTAGCCAGAAATGTAAAATGTGTTAAACTGAGCACTCTGGTGCCTCTTAGCTTTATATCTTCTTTAGTACTTTCTTCTTGCATTTCTTCCTTAACTCACTTCCTCCATCTCCACTGTGCTTCTCCACTGGTGTATCCAGCCCTTGACAGGCCTTTCAACATCTCTGCTGGGCAAGCTGGCTTGTCTCAGCTTGGTTCAGCAACTGATATTTCCTCTGTGTGCTCCTTAAAATATAATGCTGATAAAATTCTAAGAATAGCCATAGTGGGACAGGCTAACGGGTGAGTGCACACAGTGCTCCTGCATGCTGCTCTGCCAACTTCCAAATGTTGTCAGCTCAGAAACAGCCCCAGCTAGATTTAATTCCTACAGAGCTGTTTTTATATATGCAATGCATTTCTCCCTCTTGAACTAATCCATACAACATCTGAATCAATTTAAAGTTTTGCTGTCTACAGCATCCTTCAGCAGGGAGCTCAAAAGGTCACCAAAGTACCTGTAAGGGGCTACTGTCATTGTTTCATTCTGAGCTGGCTCTTGCTTTCATTAGATGTTCCCAAAATGTCTCTATTGCAAGGGAGAGTAAAGAAATTGAAAAAACTGGATTCTCTTTCACCCACTCCAGGTTGCTAATGATTACACAGACCTCTGGTCCTTGCTACCCTGTGCCATTTCTTTTGTAGAGTGAAGGCTCCTGGCTTTCTTAGTTGGTCTTGATATAGAAGCTGTTTCACACCTTTCATCATCCTTGTTGTCCCTCTCTGACCCTCTTCCAGTTTTACATTCTTGCTGAGATGTCCCACTTCTGGTCTAAATTAAGGCATAAACCAGGTTTCACTTTCTCCATTTTACAGGGGTGTCCATGAGGTCATACAGCAAAATAAAAGTGGTAGGACGAAAGAAATTCACATAGAGAAAGAAGCTGGTGTTATCCATCTTCATTGGGAGCCAGCAGCTTTTTGTCCTGTGCAACTGGAATGCCTTTTTTTTTCCCTTCCCTTCCCTTCCCTTCCCTTCCCTTCCCTTCCCTTCCCTTCCCTTCCCTTCCCTTCCCTTCCCTTCCCTTCCCTTCCCTTCCCTTCCCTTCCCTTCCCTTCCCTTCCCTTCCCTTCCCTTCCCTTCCCTTCCCTTCCCTTCCCTTCCCTTCCCTTCCCTTCCCTTCCCGCACCTTCCCTTCCCTTCCCTTCCCTTCCCTTCCCTTCCCTTCCCTTCCCTTCCCTTCCCTTCCCTTCCCTTCCCTTCCCTTCCCTTCCCTTCCCTTCCCTTCCCTTCCCTTCCCTTCCCTTCCCTTCCCTTCCCTTCCCTTCCCTTCCCTTCCCTTCCCTTCCCTTCCCTTCCCTTCCCTTCCCTTCCCTTCCCTTCCCTTCCCTTCCCTTCCCCTTCCCCTTCCCCTTCCCCTTCCCCTTCCCCAGACTCAAAGAAGGAGGGGACATAAGCCTTGACAGGAAAGAAGAGCAAAGTTTTGAAAAAGATTATTTGCTGTGTCAAGGAAACATTTCCTTTTGTCCTGGAAGCTGGAGAGGCAGATGCCAAATGGCTTTTTGTTATTCATGATCTCTGGGAGTCATTGGCTGGGGGGTGCTGAGAGCTAATGGGTAAAACCACTGGATAATGTTTGTATGACAGGAAGCCCTCACCAGTCATTCAGGACCTTCTTCCCAAAATTTTACACACATTAACTGCTTCTCTCTGTGCTGAATACATTGAATTTTGGAGTGTTTCAATTTGCTTAGCCATCCTTATACTTTTTATCACAAAATATTATTCCTCTGACAATCAGAGTGAAATTGCTTGGCCAAGAATGAGAAACTTTGTTGAAAAGATGTAAAAATAAGAACACATATCCTTGTTCTTTCCTTTCACATTTGAGTGTTTCAAGACATGAAGACTGGAAAACACTAATTTGTATAGAACAGGAATAAGAATTCTAATGCTATCCAAAACTTGAAACTTTCAGAAGCCTTTTTATTCTGTTGCTTACAAGAAAGAACAAAGTCCAGATTAACTAAGTGTAAGCATATTCATAATTTATCTTTCAGAAAATGCACTCAAATGAAAGACAATTGAAGATGAGACAGCTTATTTGTTGTGATCTCGCATCACAAGCCATCCTTTGGTTTCATTCTATCTCTTCTTATAACAGAGTTGATAATCAGATCTCACAGTTTCCCACTTCCTAACACACCTCAACCTTACCTATTATTACACATCTAAGTCAGAGAATTTCATATGATTATCCGAGAGTCTCACAGCAAAACAAAAAACATCCACAAGAAAGCAAACAGAATAAATACAGCTGTTCCAAGCCTGTCCATTGCAATTCTCAAAGCGTGAACAGAAATGAAAGAATATCCTTTTCACTGCGCAGTTTGTAGGACCAGATCTCCAGTTTTGTTCTTCCCCAGAAAGGACCTCCATTGTGCCTCTTCCCTGCCCCAGCAGCTTCATTTTGCTGCTCTGTTGGCTGTGTGACAGCAGATGCCCTGGCACTTTGCCGCTCAGCACCGTTCCTTGGGGATGTTTCTGGGCGGAACGAGGCCTGCCCCACACGGGATATGTGTGGCACCTGCTGGAGACGGTCACGGAGCTGCTGAGGGGCCTGGAGCACAGGTCCTGTGAGGGGCAGCTGAGGGAGCTGGGGGTGCTCAGCCTGGAGAAAAGGAGGCTCAGGTGGGACCTCATCACTCTCTACAGCCACCTGAAAGGAGGCTGCAGCCAGGTGGGGGTCCAGCTCTTTTGTCCAGTGACAGTGACGAGAGCACATTATCTTAAACTGAGCCAGGGGAGGTTTAAGTTGGACATTAGGAAGAATTTCTTCACAGAAAGAGTGATTGAGCATTGGAATGGGCTGCCCAGGGAGGTGTTGGAGCCACTGTCCCGGAGGTGTTTAAGGAAGGGCTGGAGGTGGCACTCAGTGCCTTGGTCTACTTGACATGCGGGTGTTCAATCACAGGCTGGACCCAACGCTCTCAGAGGTCTTTTCCAGCCTCACTGACTCTGTGATTCTGTGTAATAAAACCTGGCAATGCCTTGTGATACACCACAGCGACCCCGCTACGCCCCTCGGCCGCCCGCACCCCCGGCGCTGGAGCAGGGCGCGGCCCGGGTGGGGCCCCCGTGGCCTACAACTCCCATGGTGCCCGGCGGCGGGGCCGGTGCGCGCGGCGGGCGCGCAGGGGCTGCCGGGGGCCGGGCCGTGCGCGGGGGCCGGCGCCGATGGCGGCAGGCGCAGGGGGCGGCTGAGGGAGCCGCCGGTGCCCGTCGCGTCCATCCGCCGCCGACGCCTCGCCCGCCCTGTCCCTCCGCCCGCCGCTATGGAGGCGCTGATCCCCGTCATCAACAAGCTGCAGGACGTGTTCAACACGGTGGGGGCCGACATCATCCAGCTGCCGCAGATCGTGGTGGTGGGCACGCAGGTGAGGCGGGCCGGGCCGGGGGCGCTGGCGTTCACCGCCCCGAGGGCAAGGTCGGGGTGTCCATCGCGCTTCCACCGCCGCACACCCGCGGCTGCCTCCGCCAAGGGCACGGGGGGACGAGGCGGGCGGGGCGGGCGGGACGCCCTGGTGCTCGCGTTCCCCCCGCACGCCTTCCGCGGCTCCGCTGCCTCAGCCCCGGCCGCGCTGGGAGCGCCTCATGCGCCGCCCGCCCGCCCCTTGGCGCTTCTCCGGGCGGTTCGAGCGGCCGAGGAGCTCCGCGGGGCTGCGGGCATGGCCGGGGGCCCGGCTGCCCTGGCTCCGGCCCGCACACCGGCGGTGCGGGACGCGTCGGGGAACCCGTGCAGCGGCAGCCGCCCCGGTGCGTCAGCGTGACCGCCATCGCTACTCGGTCCGTGCCTTCCCTTCTTCGACAGCGGCCGTGCAGCGAGCGCCGAATAAAAGCGATGTGGTAGCGGGACGGCATCGTGCAGGCGTGGATGGTTTTCCTTTCCCCCCGAGTTCTTGTGCCGTTTGGACTCTTTGTCTTGGCTGGGGATGGGGAGTGAAGGTGAGAGGCGAGGCCAGCGACTGTTGGCTGCAACAGTTGCAACACGTGCGTGGTAATGCTCCTGGGCTGGAAGATAGCTCTGAGCCTCTCATATCTCTTCAAATGGGATGCTGCTCTTCAGCAGAACTTTTGGCAGCTGAACGTGCCTGACCAGAACTGCAGCTGTCACAAGGGAGTAGAAGATGAAGTGTTAAAGAGAAGTAACACTTGAAGCTAATGGATCTCTCATTTTATTTCTGTGAAATTTAAATATCTATTGAATGTGCTGTGCTTCTTCACAATAGCTCGCTCACCAAAGACCAATACCAAGTACTCTGTACTCAGGATTTTTATTAACAACTTTAAACACCAGCTGTATATGTAAAAGCAATGGCATTTTTCTATGTAAGATTAAAAAAGTATTTTTTTCCAGTTTTGCTCTATGAAGTATACTGAAGTGGCATTTTTTAAAAATACTTTTAAACAACTCTGTCCTAGTTATCTTTTCCTATGTGTAAATACTTTCCATAAGTAAATACTGAGAGTTAAAACAGTATTGACATGTCTTTGCCTTCAGTAGTCTCCCCACCAGTATCAGTCTCTCTTCAGTGCTCCATTCAGGATATTTATGAACCCCCATGGGTTATCATGAAATTTCCTATCATGCCAAAACAAAGTCCTTAATGGACTACAGAAAAATATATATAATAAAATATCTAGCAAGCTGTATCTTGGGGTTTTTTTTGTTTTAGTCAGGGTTGCTGGAAGAAAAAAAGTCTTTACTGACATAGTAATTCTGTAGATAGTTATTTTATGCAATTAGTTTTAGTTTAAATAAAATTTTATTAATCTGTTAATTTGAAGTTAGTTTATTGGAGACCAGATTTATGGAGATGTGTCAGATATGGCCTTAGAGCTCATAGTTTTGCTGCTGGTAACTTGCTTCCTTTTTTTTTTTTTGGCATGTACCTTTTAGACACTCCTGTTTCTTTGTGGCCTTTAAGTCTGTTCACACAGCTGATGTATCTGTAGCCCACTGGCATATGCTGTCTTTGCTTTTTCGTCTTTGAATAATATTCACAACAAACAGTCTTGAATTTGTCACCTCCATTTTTCTTGTAGGAAGCAAATGCTGCCAGTTAAGGTTTCTGTAATTCTCTTTTAATTGAGGTATGCTTTTTTTCTTCTGATTTGCCAGTTGCTTTTTTTAAATGACCTTTTTACATATTCAACAAGGAAGGGAAAAATGCTTTCTGAAGTAGTTTTCTGTTTATTTTTCTCTCTACCCTTTTGGGTTTTTGTGCTTGGTTTTCTCTGCTTCTCATTCGGTGCATTAAGTTAATTCTTTCCTTTCTAGAGTGTGTAGAACTAGAAACTGTTTATAAGCCTTAATTCAGCTGTGAGTATTTTCTGTTTCCCATGTTACCTTCCCCCCACCTCTGTTGTTTGGGATTTGTTTCCTACCTGCCTTGTGCCCTGAGCAATTGAAATGCTTTACTTTTTCCTCTCTCTAGATACATTTGGGTGCTAATTGCAAATTGTTTATCAGTAAATTTTTTACATTTAGATGGCCTCTTGCACTTGTAGTGCCACTTCCTGCCACTCAGTCACGTGAGAATTCCTTCTCATTCTCCCCATAAATATTGTGTAAGTTATTTCTGTATCCTAGTACAGGGTCATTTAAGAAAACTGGGGACTGTGCTGGTAGAACTCAGAGGACACCTTCAGACTGCCAGTTTTTCTTCTCGGTTTCAGGGTTTTTCTGCCATTCCCGGATAAGTGTTCTATTTTTTCCCCAGTTCAGTATTCCAGTTCCATTTTTAGAACTGTATGACTGAAGTGCAAAAAAAAAAAAAAAAGAAAAAAGTCCAGGTTAGGAATATGATATAAAAATATTTGTTCAGCAATGCTGTAATACTCAGTGTTTTGGGTGATACAAATGCTTTGTGCACTGTTATTTGTAAGGGATAACAAGGTATTATTGAAGTGCCTCAACCAAGCACATTAAAACTACAGTAAAAGAAGTTAAGGGGAAAAAAAGTAATTTGGTGTGGATACGTGGTTTCACAAAAATTAAATGCCTATGCTACCAAAGTGGGCATAAGATTGAGAATAAATTTAAGAAAACCAGCCAGACAACAAAATATCTGCCTAGAAGTAGGTAAAAATGAATTATCTTTATTTTTTGTGCCATTAATTCTTGGAATATGTTTGGGATTTTTACTAGTCATCAATCTAGTTTGTGCAAACTTTAGTGTCAGCTTTGTAGCAAAATTCTTCTAATACTGACATTATAAAATCACCTTGTGGGCTTTGTTTGCACTTGGTAGAGTTAACTGAAGTAGAGACATTATAGTAGTGAAATTGATATAGCAGCTGATGGAATTCACAGGTGAGATTTGGGAGTGACCTTTCATGTGTGCATTTATAGAGTACTTTTGCTCAGTCTTCTGTCAATGCCATTTTGAGACTGTAAATGGGGAGATGGAGTTTGCAGTATTTAGTATAGGTTTCTGTTGAGTGTCCCCCTGGGATTGGCTCACAGATATGCATTGCATTTATTCCTTTGGTTTTTTTTACTGTGTGGTGTAATTATCATGTTTGATGCTAGTGCTAAACCGCTTTTTATTGCAAGGTGGAAAGTTTCTTGATCTGAAGTCACAGCCTGAGCACGTGAATATGTATAAATTTATTTTCTGGTAAGATAAATGGTTGGAATGCTAATTTGGCTGTTAAGAAGTTAACAGCAGTGGGAAGGTAATGTAAAACCCCCAGGCTAGTGGGATAAGGAGATGAATCCAGCAAAATCTGTCAAAGCATCCCATGTGAGAGAGACTGGCGCCTTGGTCTGAAACTTCAGGTGCTCTGCAGAGCTTCTGTGACTTTCCCTGGCAGGGAAACAGAAATTTAAGCCACTTAGCTCATTCAGTGTAGCCTACATTGTGTTGGCAAAAAGCCAGTTTGAGGTGAAGGAAACTCCAGTTTGTACCAAGCAACCAGGAAAACCCCATGCCGTGTCGTCCTCTCTCCTCTCTTGCTGACTTGCTGGTTTGATTTTTTGTTTTGTTTTGTTTTGTTTGTTTTGATTTTTCTTTGGTGGTTATTTTTTTGTCCAAGGATCTTTCCTGGCAATTCAAGCAGATCCAAAAACTCATTTGTATCTACATTTGAATAGAGGATGTACCCTGAGCATTGCCTCCATGCTGGCTGGGGAGAGTTGTTTTTTTCTCTCAAATGTTTTGCAAACTTCCTGATTTAGTTTGGCGTTTTTTCTTTGTTTTCACATCTGAGATTTACAGTCTCTGGTTTTGGGTGTAACTGTTTTCCTTTTTGCCATCCTTTGCTCCTGTCAAGTCATGCCCTGACTGTTCTGCTGTCTGTTTCAGACAAGCAGGAAAGTGAGGCTGACATTAATTAGCTGTTTACATTTACCAGACATAATATAAATGTTGCTGCTGCTGTGATACAGTGCAAACTGCATTTAGTGTTGTGCTGTTTCTTTTCTCTGATGGGCTCCCTGTGTTTCTGAACAGCTGAACTTTTTGGGTCCTGAAGGTTTCTGTGGTTGAAAGGATGGCATTTTCACTGTTTCTATCTGTGGACTTCATATGAATTAAAGTAAAATGATAGGTCTAGGAACTTGATCCTGTATTTTAGCTTCCTGTGATTCTTAATATGAAGGCATTATTAAACACTATTTAGAAGAAGGTATTAATTTTCTTGTTTGCAAATGCCTAGTTATTTTGAAAGAGTGAGAGTCTGCACAGAGTTTGCAGTTGTAGAAGATTGTGGATAAAGGAGTTTTGTGCTTCTCTTTTTTTGTTTCGTTTGTGTGCTTTGTTTTGGTGCTTTTCTGCAAGGGTCCTGTTTGTCTTGTGATTGGCAGTTGTTTTTCCTGGAAAACCAGTGCTTTAATTAGACCAGGTGAATCTTGTATGTTATCCAGAGGGCATGGTGCAAAGAAAACATTTTCAGGAAGATGGAGGGGAAGAGTATTAAAACAGCACAGGCTTTTTTTTTCAAAATCTGGAGAGACAATGACTGTGTAGTTCTTGGAAAAAATTGTTTGTGTGGTAGCCAGAAGGCTGACTAACTTAGAGATTTGGGATTTGGGTTTGTTTTAATAATACCGTTGCTTAGAACTTTTAAACTTTTAAATGTGCAAGTTGGTTTTGTTTTGATTCACTTTACTGCAAGTCCAAGTCATGAATATAGCAGTATACAATACTGTGTGAGGTGAGGATATCTGGCTTGCAAATGTGAATCTTCAAATACCACAGTTCCATGATGTAACTGAGAGTCTGTAAGCTGTTTCTACTTAGATGAGGCATTTTTTTCTTAAGTGAATTATTGGAGGGCTTTGGAAATTGATGTACTGAGGAAGATGACATCTGCTAATCATTGCTGCATTTGTTGTTGTTTGGCACATGCCTACAGTCAGGTATGGTGTAAATGCAGGATTTCTGAAGAATTTTGACTGAACTGTGTCAGTTCTGGCATTCCTTACCACCTGTACATGAGCTGTTTTACAGGAGGTGTTTCCTGTGACTGAGTCTCCCTGGCTCATTCAGGAGAGCTCTCTGTTCAAGTAAAGAAGGAATGCCCTGCAGGAACAACAATCTTGTAGTCTGGACAAGATCTTGCATGTATTTTGCAATAACGAGCAGTGCATTATGCTGGTTTTACTGCTTTCTCAAGTTGGGATCAGCCTGTTGTCTCTTTTGCATCTTTTAGAAGTGTTGTTTTGTTTCAAACAATGTCTTAAAATAATCCATTTGGCCTGCTTATAGCTTTAACATTCTTTTTTGATTAGTAAATAAATTTTTTAAATTTGTTAGCTGTTTAGAGCCAGCCTAGCTTGGGGCATTCCTAGTTTGACTAAGAAAATTTTGTTATAGCTGTTCCAACCAAAGCAGTTCCTTTGTGGAAGTACTCTGAAACTGTGTGTGTACTCATCTTTTATTCCAAAATAATTCGTATTTGCAAAATAAAGAAAGAAAAAAAAATCTGCTTCTCTGTCGTTATAGCAGGCTGAACTCTTTCTAGGATGGTGGCTGCAAAAAACTTTTTAAAATGTCACTGTAGGTTATATTCCTGTGGATGAGATCCCAGCACAAGTGCATTAGCTTTTATTTCCCAATAATAGAATGAAAATTTAGGAAATTCTATATGTATGTATTGCCAGGAGCAGAATTTCCCAGCAGGACTTTTATACTTTTTGTATGACAGAAACTGCATAATTGCCACCATTTCATCTCGGATGTCTAAGCCAGATGCGTTGCTTTACTTAATAGAGCTCTTCAGGAATTATTATGTGTCATTGAGAAGTCTCTCTTACCTCACAGTTCCTTACTGTCATTCCTGAATGTTTGCATTGTGCAACTCCGAAAGTCATAGGGAATTCTGGCATCACTGCCTCTATTTTTTTGTGCTGTCCTGTAATGTCTGTATTGTGTTGCAGGAGTTCTTTGCCTTTTTTCCCCGTTGGATGAAATAGTAAAAAAACTTAGCAGTTTGCTCTGTTCAAAAGCAATGAGCTAAATCTTATACTCCTTTTAACTAATTTTTGTTTTGGAAGTTTCCCAGTATTTGGAAGTTGCCCAGTGTTGGACATGTTTCCTTAACAAGGTTTTTTTCCCACAGATGATGTATTGTGCGTTGGCTCCACAAAGACATTATGAAGTCTAAAGATAGACAAAGGTAGGCAGGGGATTCTTGTAAGATGACTTGAAATTTGTTGCAGTTGACTCAATTCCATTATCATTTTAATAGTACTTGAAATATACAACAGTCAACAATCTGAGCATGTGACTGTAAGAAATTTGATGGTTCTTGTGCATTAGTGAGACTCCAGGTGAGCCTGGTGTTAATTTGTCTTGTTGGACTAATTTGACTTGATAGACTTGCTAAGAGTAAGAGCAGACTGTGCTGATTTACTGAGCTAATTGGTGAGACCCTGTGAGCTGAAGGACAGTGCATCACAGGGGACCTGGCATTCCTTAAGGACAGCCTCATGGAGCACAGAGCAATAGCCCTACACCTGCTTGGGAAAGTGAGGGGAGGTCTGAGGAGAGCAGTACTGAGGGAACTCCTGACTCAGCCTCAGCACAGCAGACTCATGCACCAGGTACAAACAAGGACAAGCTCGCTCAGGGAGATAAAACTCCTGCCTGCACAGGCAGAGGTGGTATCCAGAAAGCCACTGTTACTGGTAGGGCCACCAAAGGCAGCAGGAACTTCCAGCACTGGATCAGAAGTTAAGGAACAAAAGAAATGAAGGAAATACAGGTTTGCTGCTGACTGACAGGTGATCCAGGGACAGTAAATATGCCCAAGGCTGAGACACTTGATCCTTTCTTTGCCCTCGTCTTTGCCATCAGGATCTTCTAGGCCCTTGTCCCTCCCTATATATGGGATTAAAAGTGGAGAATAACTCAGTGGTGCAAGAGGATTGAGTCAGGGCTCTTTTTCTGATAGGGAGAAAGATTGCATTCTGTTTGGTGTAGGGCACAGGTCTTTTAAAATAGGAATTTAAATATCTTTAGGATATTCCTCATTAGGAATGCTAACGAGGATGTGGAAATAGAATAAGAAAGCCAGTGAAGTAAATGGGATGGGTTGAATGTCAATGGTTGTTCATAGTGTTACTTCAGCATTTTCAAGATAGAGTCTCTTCCATCTGACTTGTCAAAGACCCTGAAGTGTTTTTGAAAGTAACATCTCTGGCTGCTAATGAAGCTGGACAATTATAAAATCATGCACTTGCTGTGTGCTGCTTCTGAATTCCTAAAACTGTGGTTTGTAATGCAGCAGATTGTAACCCACATTTTCTCTGAAGAATTAGTTTAATGGATAGGAGCAAATGCCTTTTGATACTTAAGTGCACACAGTTGAAACATGCAAGGACAAGTAAAGAAGAAATGAAGTATAGGGAAGCAAAGCAACCTCATGAGGAGTGTTAAAAGTCGAGGTGCTGGTTATTTGGAGTGGATCACAATTCCTACAGCTTGCAGCTTTTTAATTTGGGAGGATAAGTGCACAGTTGTTTCCCAGGGACTGCCCTTCATCCTTGATTGTCAACATCATCTTCAGATCAGTCTTAACCAAAGATGAACATACAGGTGTTACAGAGGCAATGAGAATGCTGATAAGGTTTCAACACACTCTGACAGTACATATTATGTAAAATACTGAAGTCCTGTGTGCATCATCTCTTTTTATCTTAGTACTTCGGGGGAAAATGGTTTTACCATCCTCCAGACTGAGCTGTTTCTCAGTGAGATTGATGGTGGTTGACAGAGCAGAGTGGAAAGCACTCAGCCGTGGTAGTTTGACACAAAGGTTAAAGGAGTGACACAAGAAGTTCCTGTATTTGTCCCATCCCCCCCCCCCCCCCCTTTTTTTTTTTTCTAAGCAATCTCTATTAAGTTCCTCTAGATATCACAGCTAATAGATATTTCAAATTAGGATCAGATATTAGAGTCCAGAGGAAAATCTGCCTGATCTGCTACTAAAGGTTAGAGTTTGTTAATGCTTTTCTGGACCCATTGTTAAATGAATTTATAGAGTTGAGTCCATGCTTAAAATTGAGATGAGCATTTTAATGACATGACAAGTGTGCTGCTTCTACAGACTCACCTAAAATTTCTGTGGTATTTTTGGTCATCCGTAGTAGTGTCTGTTTACATCTGTTGTATGAAGGACTGGCTGAACTGACTTTATATTCTTAACAGACCCATATCTCTTGCTTCCCCCTCACTGGCAGAACAAGATCAGCTTTGTGTTTACTGCTTTCCCCACTGTGTTTCCAGACAATTCTTGGTAATGGATTCTGAGGAGTCCAGATTAAGAAGTGCGTCATTAGATAATTGTATTCCAACAACAGATTGCTTTAGTTGGGAGTGTAATGCAATTTGAAAGAATTTCCTGATGCATGGAGTACTGTAATGTCTCATTTAGTGTGTTTGCAAAGGATCCAGATCGTTCCTTCCCCATCCAGAGGTAACTGGGAGTGGTGCAAGACACAGTGATTTGCTTCTATACATAGCTTGGTTTGTCCCTTTTAGTTTCCTGCATTCCTACTCCTTTGGAAAGACTAAAGAGCAGCAGTGTGCAGCAGCTTGTCCCAGGCCTTTTCCCATGCCTAAGAAAATCTTGCTCAAGAGACCACAGAATCATCAAGATTGGAAGAGATCTTCAAGATCATCTAGTCCAACCATCAACCCAGCATAACCACCCCTAAGCCATATCCCCGAGTGTGACATCCAGATGCCTCTTAATGTTAGAAATACTTGTAATAAATGAAGCACTGGTCTTTGTTGGGTTTTTTGGGTTTTTTTTTGTTTGTTTGTTTGTTTTCCAATGCAGAAGATGAACCTTTATCATGTATCATTTTTTTTTGGCTAGGCATTTGTCTTGTTTTAAGTAAGTTTGTTGAGAGGTGGTTTGTTATTTGTGTCTGTGAAGTTTGTTTTTTCACAGTCTGCAATATCAGTAGTTCTTCAGAAGTGGGTTAGAGCAGGAACTCTTTCAGGGAGGCTTGCAGACTTCGTTAATTTTGGTCAGGTTGTTCTTAAGTTATTTGGTAAGAGTTCAGTGCCCAATGGCCTGTTAGAAGCTGCTTTTGCAGGTGAGGTGCCCAAAGTTGATTCAGACAAAGACAGTTGAAGGAAATGATTAATAACTTTCTAGGGGAGTTTTTTGAAGGAAAAACAAATCTTAATAAGGTTGTATTTCTGTTTAACCCTGCTCTTTTCCCAAATCTTTCTAGACTATTCATCTCACTGCTGTCAAATGTGAATTAGATTTGCTTTGTAAAATATATACAATCTGCATTGGTGTATTATTTGCCTGTTGAGACAAATTATATTTTTGATAAAACATGGTTTTATTTCTGTGCCATAAAGCATATACAATAAAGTGGTACAATAAAAGCAGGCTTTCATTTGCTGCAGTTCAAACTTTTTAGTGGTTTGGCCTTGTATTTTAATATTTATTTTGTCATTATGCATTCAAGCCCTATTTTAGTGGGTTTTAATTTTCTCATATAATACATTTGTGTCTTGTTTTACGGCACTAGTAGAAATGTCTGATAGTAATGTGTTGCTTGACCTCTGATCTATTTTTGAGTTTTAGAAAAGTCACCTAATATGACTAAATTTGTGAGATTTAAGGTTATTCATCACTTTTATATCATGTAATGGTAGGTTGTATACTCAGCATTTGCCTGAAGTCTCAAATCTGTTACTTCAGAACTGGTAGGCTGAGTGGAGGTTCTGTAGCAGTTACATAATGCACATTCCAGCTGTCAGAAGCATCTGTTGGTTTCCTTTTTTTGGTTTTGTTTTCTTGCCTGTTTGTTTTTAACAAGAGAATTGTGTGGTGGTTGCATTAGTACAGAAACATTTCCTAGATGGTTGCTATGACTGTCAGAGCAGGTTTTCTCATGGCATCACTATGTAGACCTAGAGCTGCAGAAAATTGGAAGAGTTTAATACAGTATTATTAAAAAGACAAAATCTTCTCAGATTGAATATTATGTTGACATAGCTATTTTTTATTGTTAGTTTTAACATGGTATTTGTCTGAAATCACTTTTAAAACCCAGGTTTTCACAGCTGCTTGTTGGACCAGTTGTGAATCTTATACAAAAGTCCTGCAGGAGAACATTTTAAATGTAGTCTCTCAAAGAGTATTTGTATTTTCACAGCCTTTAAGTATTTTCCAACTTTTTACAGTTTGTTATTATGTAAAGACTTAAATATATACAGAGAGAGTGTGTGGAATGCTGTGAAACAATGTTTGTTTCCATGTTTAGAATGTAAAACAATGTCTGTACTTACCAAGCTGATACATTATACAAAACAACCCCAAACCAACCAACCAAAAAAAAACCCAAACAAACCCCCCCACCCAACCAAACCAAACTGAAAGGAATATAACATTGTAGCAGCCTAATGTACTCAGGTATCCATAGTTAATACATGTTTAGGTAATGGCTGCTGTTGGTATCAGTACAGCCAGCCCATGTTAATTCTAACAAACACTAACAGAGGATTAAATTCCTCAGTTCACAAAGCAGTTTAACTTGAAGATATTAGAAAATGACATACTGTAAGACATCAAATTTCTTTCTGAGCATTATAAAGAAAGGTGTTTTTTTCCAGAAATGTTTCTGGAGAGTTCGATATTTGTGGTAGAAAATGTTAAATACATGAATTTTTCTGAAACCTATTATGAGTTCAGTTTAACCTTAAGAGATAAAAACCAGGGGACGCTTAGAAACTGTGTAGATAGAAATCTTCTGTTCTGAGTATCCCAAGCAGGCTTAGATGGTCCCTGGCTCGTAGCAGTCCCGTGTCCTTCAGTGCCTGTGCAGTGGTGCTGCTGTGTCTGCAGGCAGTCTGTCATATGCTCCTTCAGGCACGCTGTGGCAGAGGACAAAACAGAGCGCTGTTTGCAGGCCAGATGAAAGCAAACTAAAGTATCACAGCATTTTTATATTTCAGAAAGTAATGTAGCTGTATTGCACTTTTCAGAGCAGTGGAAAGAGTTCTGTGTTGGAAAGTCTTGTGGGGAGAGATCTGCTCCCACGAGGTACTGGAGTTGTCACCCGGAGACCCCTTATTCTTCAGCTGGTGCACGTTTCCCCGGAGGATGGTCGGAAAGGAGCTGGAGATGAAAATGGTAAGTGTGATCCAAGAATGTGTTTTGCCTTTTTGGCAAGAGAATTCAAGTCTTTCTTGTTCTTTTAAATGAAAAATCAGTGGCTGTAATCATAAAACTCTAGTATATGCTTTTTAAAATGTGCTTGGAAGAAAACACAGCTGCTGTAACATCTGTTTTTTCCATTTAGCAAACATCATGAAGTCAAAACCTTTTGGATATTCAAAATACCTTTAATGTTTCAAGCTTTCCTGTTCTTGGGAATTTCTTTTGAGAAGAACAGGCCAAAGAAAGCATTTCAGTTGTAAAGTTAATTGTCTGGAGTGTAGAGAACATGATTTTCTTCTGTGTGTTTTTCATCCCCTCCCCTTCTGCTGTATAAATAAGGTATTTCATTGAGAGGGTGATGAATATGAGAGTTTTTAGAAGGAGGGTAGGAAATCGGTAAGTTCTGAATGAAGAGGAAGGAGGAGAAATGAAAACAAACTTGTAGATGCAAACAGAATGGAATTTTCACATTGTGTAGCTTACAGATGCCACCCTACTTGCCTGCACTGAGAGACTCCAAGTGCATCAAGCACAGCACTTCAAATGTTCTGAAACTGTTTACTTTGAAGCTTGTCTGCTGTACTGCTTCTATTTTATCCTGCAGCAGATCAAGAAAGTGATCTCAGTTGTCCTTTGGGAGTTTCAGTGCTCATTTTATACCAACTAATGCTCCTGATCTTAGGAAGGAGCAGCAGGGGCGTATCCACCTTCTGATTGTAAGATAAATCGTAGAGGTTTTATGTAGACACTAACAACTACACAGGCTTTTGTTGGCATGGTAATCTTGGGAATATAAATATTGATTCTCATTCTGTTCAAATTTTTATCCATTTGTTTCCAGCAATAGTAAGTCAAGGTATCAGACATTCTTTACAGTATTTGTTTTCCTAATAATAATTCCTTTACAGTATTTGTTTTCCTGTAATATTTATGGCTTTTTCTTTCTGAAGGACAGTTACGTGTGCTGTTTGAAAGGTTTAAGCTCCAATCTTAATTACTGTCACAAGCAGAGAACACAGGGTTCATAACAATTAGCATGCAAACTGTGTGAGAAATTGTAGGGACAATTCAGCCTGGAAGTTATCTCAAGAGACCTCTGGTCCAGTCTCCTCAAAATAGGGCCAACTCTGAAGTCAAGACCAGGTTTCTTTGGTCTGTATCTGCTTGGGTCTGAAAACCTCGAAGGATGGAGAATTCAATCTCAGTGCTACTTTTAGAAATGGCACATTTGATGTCTTTAAATGCAGTTTTGCATTGCTTGCATTGTTCAGTGTATAGTTTGTATTTCTACTTCTCAGAATGCTTGGATTCTGAGTTGTAGGGTAAAATATTTTGTTCTTCTTTGCAACTTTACAGGTGTAAAACGAGATTTTGTAATTGGAGTATTCTAAGTCAAGGCAAAGCCTTTTTGTTTTAGGTTGCATTTGATTTGGGGATTTGGATTTTAAATTTAAAATTCATAGGGGTGTTGGGCTAAATTATTTATTATGCCCACTTAGATTTTTTTGGGAGGGAAAACAATCAATATGTAAGATGTAAATGTTATAATCTCATCTTGGTCTTCTGAGAGAGATGTGGGCTTGTTTGGTAAGGACAGATCAGAACAGAAATTATGATTTGCCAGTTGAGTTTGAAATGTCTCATTCAGGCAAATTGTGGTCTAAATGATGTTGTCACTGATCTGGTTTAGCTTATGTTCAGATTGTGGTGTTACATCTGAGAAGATGGGATCAAGCAGCTTGGAAAGAAAAGAGCTGACAACCTCTTATCCTGGCTGTACTGTGTAATGTTGTAATAAGTGCCATTAGAGGTATATTTTTAGAGGTAATGTTATTTGTAATGAGGTAGATGTTTAGGTAGGGTTGAATATGGATTTGGGATTTCCCAGAGGAAAACAGAAAAGGATTTTATGCAGATGAGGGATTTCTCCTTTACAAGTTGAATGTTGGACAAGAGAGTATCAGTCTTGGCATGCTGCTTTCTGAATGCTGGCATTGAACTCCCTGTGCTTGCTCTACTGGTATTATATATTAACACAGCCATTTCAAAATAGCTTCCACTCTGTGGGTCTTAGAAGCTTTAATTTTACTTCTGGTGGGGTGTTGGCATCCAGAAAGCTTCCCAGTTTTTAACACAAAGCACTTTTGACTGCTGTGCTGTTCACTTAGGGAGGGACAAATGATACCCTTGTACTGTGATCACTGCAATAAATCAAGAGGATCAGAAAAGACCAGAGATAATATTTTAATTTAATTTGAAGTTCTGTATTTTTGTAACAGACTGTTCTGTATATTCTGCAGAGATTGTGTGTAATTTGATGTGAAGGAAATGTTCTCATCATGCTTTTGCTGTTTTATTGTTGGCCTCTAGTGATTCAGCACATATGGTGTGTTTGATGTGATGATACCATACTGTGGTGTTCTCTGATCACATTGCAAGAGAAGCTGCACTTACCAGAGATCTGGGCCTGGCCTTGTGAATTATTAAATTGGCCTTGCAGTGAGGACCCATAATGGTAATTCAGAAATGGAAAATAAGAGAGAACATACCAGTGGCCAGGTAGTAAATGCTTATAGGGTTTTTTGTTTGTTTGTTCCAGGATAGGAAACAGAACGTTGTTCAAATTCTGAACAGATAGAATTGATACAGAGCACAGGAATATTTAATACAGATCAATTACTTGATAAATCAGTGCTGTTTTGTCAGCCTTTTGCTCTCTACTTCAGTTAGGAATCTCTTACCCCTACCTCCCAAACAGGGTGGCCTGCTTCACTGGGCTTGGCTTTGTAGAAGCACTAGAGGGAAAAGAGCTTTCCCTCAAAAGTGCTTGCAGTCTAGTTGGTGCCAAGGATGGGAAAAATGGTACAACAGAGTTAGTATCTGGTAAATTCTCATTGCAATGCTACAGGAAATCTACGGTGGTGGCCTTTTCTGACTCCCAGTAGCTTCTTCCACTGGAAATGACTAACATTTTCATTGCCTTAGAAAGGGAGAGGAGATCAATGCATAACTGAATCAGTGATCTTTGTATTATAATGAGCTTCTTAAAGGAGTTTTATAAAGTAGGACATAACATGTACAATTTGTTGGAAGGCAGTCCTGAGAAAAATCAAGTAATATGTGTGCTTTTCCTGGGTATTAAGGTTTTCAGGTCTTACTACAGGATATGGAAAACCAGAAAAATGCAGACTGCTTTATTCATGAGATGTGGTGGTGTTTTTTTGTTTTTGTTTTTTTTTTGAAAAGCTATTTGTTTTTAATAGCTGCTGTTTTAGTAATTTCTTATAATGTGTAACACTGGATTTCATCATGACCAAAGTGTCATTTCCTCATGCCTTTATCTAGCATTTAATCTTTAATGTAATTAGGTGATAAATTCTTCTGAAGGCATTGCCTGAAAAGCTTCCAAAAAGTAACATGACTGAGGGAACATGGATTTACCAGTTGAGTGAAAAAAAAACATTCTACATGAAAACCAGAACAGTGGATTGCTGAATGTAGGCTAATTAAAACACTTTCTCCTTGCCTTGAGCTATGTTACATTTAGAGAAATGCAAATCCTTCCTCCTTTCCTAAAAACCTCCCTCCCATTAAATTAGATCTATTGGGAAACTTTTCTGTAGGTGTTAGCAAGTTAAAATGCAGTGTCCCTGACAGGAGTGTGTCTTTTTAATATTTATACTAAGAAACTTACAGATAATACTGAAAAAATTATTTATACATTGAACTAAGCCGAGTACCTGGCTACAAATTCCCATGCCACCAGAAGGAGAATAATGTAAGACTAAAACATTGTCTGAGAAGGAAATCATCTCCCAAGGAGGGACATGACCAGAGAGTGCTTGGTCCATATCTTTCAAATGTAATAGTGGTGGTATCTTGCTGTATATTTTTCATCCTGGCTTTAGGCCTCTCTTTACTCTCTTAGATTCAATTTGCTCCCTTAGATTCAAGAGAGATGAGCAATACAATACTGAGCATACTGTAGTTTCTTCCTCTATGTGCATTTTACTTTATTTCCTTTGAACAGTAAATAAAACCCATTAAATAACCTGGAATAGAGGAACCCTTTCATTTTGCACTTTGGAGACTGGTATGTAATTTTGCCTGTTTACCAACAAATACAAACAAAAGCTTTTTCCTAATGATGTTTTCTTCATAGTTCTTTTGCCTGCAGAAAAGTAGGGAGGAAAGTTTAATTTTAAAATGTTTTCTTTAACAGATGCAGTCCATCAAAATCATATTTCTATTGATGTTACACACACCTTTGAGCAAGACTCTCCTGATGGACTAAGCTTTTCAAACCGATGAGTTGATTATTGCTGTGCTACCTGAATTTTGTACCAAACAGGCACAAACCAAAAATACCTTCACCAGTTCATTTTGCTGCTTACACTTTCAGGGTGTTGTCCAGAAATCACAGGAAAACAGAGTTATAAATTCATCAACCCCTCAATAAGAAGTTGGGCTTTTCTTGTAATGAAATTTCCATAAATACTTTGAAAAAATTTGAAAGTTGAGATGGGTAATGCATATGTTGTCTCTTCTTAAATCTGTCTCAGAACTGATGTTATTCTTTCATGGAGTCTGAAAAATGTTGATGCACAGCATCAGATTTCCTTCCCATACATTAACACTACTTCCATTGACATTATAAATGTTTCTTTACTCTTTCTGGTTCTTGCTATGAGTAAATGATGAGAAATATATTTTGCCAAAAAGTTGAGCTTTGTGCAGCCCAGTGGTTCTGTGCTCAGATAAGAAAATACTTTGAGCTGTTGGAATTAGGTAAATGGCAATAATAGTCACCATCAAGTAAACTTTGTTGTATAGAATATCTGATTAATGGGCATCATTTATATGTGTTTAGTTAAGGTCTTATTTCTGTGCATATTGCTAATGTTACATACTGTCATCAGTACTAGAATAGCATGCACATCTGTCTGCATGCATTTGTGCTCTTTGTAATAGAATCTTGTACTGAAAGTGAATAAAATGCTATATTAAATATAACTAAAAATGTTAAACACCATTCAATGCTGTTTCTTTTTAACTGCAGACCCTGCTACATGGAAAAATCCAAGACACCTTGCTAAAGGTTGCCTTTATCCACTTGCTTTTTCTCCCTACACCTGAAGTGCATGCTTATATACACTAATCACATACATTTCATGCCACATGATTGTTGATTACACTTTTCCTTTTACACTTCAGCTACTGTGGTGATTATTTTGCTGTCTTGTGATCTGATTGATTTTCAGTTTTCTGACCTTTTTGCATTAGAATGAGGTGATTTTTGCTTTTCTGCTGTGCTGTTGCTGCTTCATAGAACTTCCTGCACTTTAAATTCCCAAATCCTTAAAAAAAATTTTTGTTGATCAACTTTCTTAAATTTCAGTTTAAGGGAAAAAACCATTTTGGAGGATTATTTGATTGTAGGTAAACCATGTGTTTGCCAAAAGGCCAGACTTCTTGTAGACAGGTCTTGTAGAGCAGATTGCTGTCTCAGGGAGCACAGAGGAAATGACCACAAACTGAAAATCGGAAATAGAACCTGGAAATAGAACTTATACTTGGAAATCTAAGAGTGAAAGTGTGAATATCTTGCAGTGTGACTCAAACTGCTTGCCTGTGCTACAAGGCAGGAATTGAACGTAACTTCCTTTGCTGCTTCTGGGACTGCTCTTGCAGAGTCCCCAGGTTATTCTGGACCTCAGTGGTGACTGACAAGTGTGAAGATGTTTGGTCCTTGACAGATTTGGGAAGAGACATGTTCTGCTAAGGCTTCTTCGTAATGCAGAACTCTTACGTTGCAAAACTCTATTTTCTGTTTGCTTGCTTTTAGGCCTACAGGTTTTTCTAACTTTTTCTTTCAGCTGTAATTTGATCTCACTTGCATGGTAAAAGCAATGGTGGTAAAAGCTAGACTTTTTTTCCCCCAGGTTTTTAAGCTATTGCTAATAATTCTTTTGTTTTCTGTTACAAGCTGATATTTCGTGAACAAGACTATTTCTGAAAGATTGCAGGATAGGTGATTGGCTCAGGCATAGGTAGGAAGGTGGACCTGGTGTGAGACAAATCAGACCTAGTAGTGAGGTGCAATGTTTCAATAGACAGAATCATAAAGCTATTTAACATCCAACTGTAGAAAGCAAACTCATTTTCTTTTGCTGCTTGAAAAAAAACCCACACCTCGTAGTTTTCAATGAACAGGCCTTGGAAAAATGTTAGCAAAACATCTGCTTCTTTCTCATGTGTCCATTTTTGTTTTCAGAGGTAGATGCTGCAGAATGGGGTAAATTTCTTCATACCAAAAATAAGGTATGTTTACTCTCTTGATGAAGTAGCGGTGTCATAAATATATTAACATATATATATTTAATTTTTTTATCTCTTCCATGGACTTTCCTGAAAAGATGATGTTTCTTGGCATTATACCTGCTGTACTGTATGGCAGAATATTGAGGATTTTGTGTTTTGCTTTTTATGAGTAGAAAACTTTTGAAGACATGAAATGTCTGTTGTGCAGGTCATTAATTCTGCTGAGTTTTCATAGCCCTTTTTGGGTTATTTTGTTGATTATCCTATTTTGTGCATTGCCAAAATTAGAATGGACATCACAAAGACAAGGGTAGGTGTAAGCACAAGTCATTTCAGTCCATTGAAGGATTGGCTACTTCAAAGATTTATTAGAAAGCTGTGAAAAAGAAGGAAGAGCCTCATGTGCATCAGGGTCAAGGAGCAGAAACTGAGATTACCTAGCACTTCAGGAAGAGAGTCAAAGCTTAATTCTTGCTTGAAGACAATCATATTTTTGTTGGCAGATAAATTATACAAGTGTTTATTACTTCAAACTGATTTCCTCACCTTCTAGGCAGTGCTAGAAATTGAAGGAAAGCTAGAGAGGAATATAGAGGGAATCACTGGAAAGGTAGCTCTGTGCTAACCTTTTTTGTGTTGGTGACAGGAGAACACTTTTTACAAGAGTAGAAAAATTTGAAAATGAAATTGCCCTTTGTCCTTTTCAAGGTGAGAAGCGGTTTAGGCTACATGTTGCTTATTAACTTCAAAGGATTACAGCTAGACTCAAAATGGAATTAAGTGTTTGGAATTCTCTGTAGGTGGACACAAATTAACCATTTGTGTCTGACACTGGTTATAAGTGCTAATAACTGCCATCTCACAGAATTAGTCAGCAGATTAAATACCAATTTCTATAATTTTTAGCACAGATGAGTCCTGTTAGCATCAGTTTAAGGGCTACTAGTAATTCATATTTTTTAATTTTTTTTAATATTCTGTATACTTAGAGAGTTTTTCACCATCCCTTGGAGAACATTATTTTGCAGTTAAGTAAGTGAATGCCGTCTTTGATTTTTAAACTTTTTTTTCCTTCCTTCAGATCTATACAGATTTTGATGAAATTCGTCAGGAAATAGAGAATGAAACTGAAAGGATTTCAGGAAACAATAAGGTAAATCCTGTACTGTCCATCTGTTGTCTTGCTATTGATTTTTTTGCTGCTAAACCTTTCTTAAAGAGTTTTGGCAGCTAGGATTGAAAAGCACTTAACTGTCCTAATGAAGAACACAGGAATACTGCTTGCTATCTTGAGATATTTTCACTGTGTTCATGAGATAAATTACTTCAGCTGAAAGACAGAGAAATGTTACTTTACTTCAAGATTCTGTAATAAAAGTGCAAAAAATAAACTTTCAGTTAAGCTTGTTGTTGTTTTTCTACATACCTAGCTTTATATGTAATTATAAACTTGGCTGCTGCCAAAGACAGAAGAGTTGGTTGACAGATGTTTGGCTTTTTTTCCTTGCTGTGTGTTTTAAGGTATGTAGTGAAAGTCTGTGTAGTATGAAACTACAGCCTTTGGATTTTCATATGATGAATTTAAATAATCTGGGCAGTAATTATTACTTCTTATTAATGTGTTTCTAGGGGATCAGCCCTGAACCAATTCATCTTAAGATTTTTTCAGCTAACGTTGTGAATCTGACTCTTGTGGACTTGCCTGGAATGACAAAGGTAAGATGCAGAGTGCTCTCTTCTGACTCAGTGTGTGTTTCTGAACAAGGTGTGCCTGTTCACTCTTTGCCATTGTTCTGCATTGTTAGATAAACTGCTTTCCTGGGGTTAAGCAGTGTTACATAAATTTGATGTGTCACTGTCTTCTGGGGTAAGATTTGGGTTTCTGATGCACTTTGCTGAGGCCAGAGACAGATTTGCTTATCTTTTCCTCTTGCTCCATGTAAGTGATGGTGGGTATGTGGGCTGCGTGTTCCTTTCCATAGGAGGGGTGGCACTCCAGGTCTCAGAGCTGTACCTGCAGATAGATGAGTATTTGGCCACTTGGAAAATCTCTTCCACATTACTACTCCAGGAGTTGCTATGCATTTTCTGTGTAAGAGGCTGTCTAAAGTGAGGCTATCTTCAGAGAAATATTCAGATCTTGCCTGTTCAGGTTACATATGGAATAATTTTCTGAGACGTGGGGAAGACAAGATGACTTCTCTCCCTGCCCATGCACTCATACACCCTTCACTCTCCCAGCTGTGCACATGGTTCTTGGACACCAAGCCTCATGCAGGCATAAAGACAAACTTGAACAGTTCCATATTGTTTTTTTTTTTCTAGGTGCCTGTTGGTGATCAGCCTAAAGACATTGAACTTCAAATCAGAGAGCTCATCCTTCAGTTCATCAGTAACCCCAATTCTATTATCCTGGCAGTCACGGCTGCTAACACAGACATGGCCACTTCTGAAGCACTGAAAATAGCCCGGGAGGTGGATCCAGATGGTGAGCACCAAGGCTAACTGGATGCTGTAATTCAACTGCTTTTTAAAACTCAGTCCTAAAATAAAACTGAAGTGGTTTGAGCGAAATATAGTAAGAAAAGTAAATGTCACCACATTTCCTAGAAAATAGAAGTTTTATATTTGCTTGAAGACTTCTTGCTGCAGGCTCTGCAACTCAAGAGGATGCTGGAATGAATCAATAGCTGATAGATTTCTGGCTTGCCAGCAGGCCAAGTAACTATTCTAATAGCCATGGAGTCAATTCTGTTTCCACACAGCAAAATGATACTAAGAATGTTGGGGATTTTCAGAGTTTCAGTACTTCAGGGTGGTCTGTTAGAGCAATTTCATCCTTTATTGTCCAAAATTGTTTCCTTTGGCTGAGAAAATATGCCACCCTGCAGCTAGTAATTGACTATGTAGCTGATAGTTTAGTGACCTTTAGTAAGGATAAGATGAATTTTGGTGCCTGTATTTATGTGGGAGAACTGACTGACTGACTGGAGCAGGGAGATTATCATTTTATATTTACCTAAGGACTTGGAAACAGATATGAAGCTCCTGGCTGCCTGCTCCTTGCTTTTGCAAAGCGCTGTCGGTGCTATTGACTAACAAATGGCACTGTATGATTTGAAAGGACATAGATTAGTACACTTGGAAAGTAAGCATACAGAAATTAGGCTAAAATTTAGTGTACCCTCAAAATTTTTTTTTCCTTAAAATGTAACTCTTTCTTCTTGATTGTTTTCAAACTCGCAAGTCTGCTTTGGCTTGTCTGCCACATAACCTTGAAGGAAAACCTCTTCTGGCAGTCTGCTCTGTTAAACTGTCCTGGTTCAAGATATTAGACCCCTTTTATTTTACTCCTGTGAAAATGACTGACAGTGTCTTTTGGATCACTTCCCAAAATTCTGAAACCTAAAGGTCTAGTGGCAGATCACGTTGCAGGTTCTGTGGGAGTAATACATTATAGTGAGAACCTACAGTACCAAAGTAGCTACACTCACATGAAAGTTTCAAGACCCAAGAATTTACTGTTTTTACTGAGATGCTGGTTTATTTTTTAGATGCAAAAAAAGTGTGTTACATTTAAAAAAAAAGTTCTTGGCACTTTTTTTTTCAGCCGAAGAGCTCAGGAAATATAAAGGTCCCAGACAAATGCTGTGTGTGTTAGCCTACTGGTTTAGGTGGGCAGTACTTACCTATGTAATAAATTTAGGTCACTAATTCTCCACTTTGCTGAATTATGAGTTTAAGTTACTCTGATCAAATCAGAACATCCCTGTGAGTGTTTTCCTTTTGGTAGGTCGAAGAACCCTTGCTGTTATCACAAAGCTGGATCTCATGGATGCTGGCACTGATGCTATGGATGTGCTCATGGGAAGAGTGATTCCAGTCAAACTTGGCATCATTGGAGTAGTGAATAGGTCTGTGTGGGCACATTGGTGCTATTTTTAAAACTGTGTTAATGTGAAGTAATGCTTCTGCTTTTTTAGCCATGAATATAGCTTTAAGAGTAAGGTGACAATGTTGAAATAAACTTCTGAATAAGCAAGTGAGAAGTTTGTTGCACACTTCTCAAAAGCCTTTGTTCTTCCACTCAACTAACTGCTAATGCAGACCTGAGTAGACACTTCTAAAAGAACTGTAGTGTCACCACTTCTGCTGTTGTCCCTCAGCTTGAAGGGTGCTTCTGGTCAGCTGTTTGCATTAGCTCTGATCCAGCACGGGTCCTGTATATCTTAGTCCTAACTGCATCTGGCTGTGGTACTGTTTGCTATGTTTTTTTCACATTACTCAGGCCAAATCTCGTGTAGTTTTGATAAAAGCATTGCTTAGTCTGTGTATAGTTGCTACCAATATCTATTTGTTGACTATGCTGCATGGAGAAAAAAATAAAATCCTTTAAAATCTGAGGAAGGTGAGTTACATGTGTAAAACAAAACCCACTTGTTAAATGTTCTGTCCAGAAAAGCAGAAGTGTAAATTACTTTTACTTTTACTTTGCATCCATTAACTAGTATGTAACTCTGCCTTTTACCTTCAGGAGTCAGCTGGATATTAACAATAAGAAGAGTGTGGCTGATTCCATTCGTGATGAGTATGGGTTTCTTCAAAAGAAATATCCTTCCCTCGCCAATCGAAATGGAACCAAGTATCTTGCTAGGACATTGAACAGGTATTACTGGAAGATATAAACTGATGTCTTAGACATATGTACAGACCTTTCTTTTACCCTTAGTGTCTCTTTTGGTGCTGTACAGTAATGCATTAAAGAAAACTCTGGTTGGAAACTCTGGTTCTCTCAGTTTCTGAATTTACTGTAATTTTCCCAAGTAAATGTTTTCCTTTGATGGTTATTTTGTGTCTCTTCTCTGTTTTGATGGAGATGGTAAAGCTGAAACTTTTTCTGCCTTCTAATGAGGGACTGTTTTCTATTTTTAGATTGCTGATGCATCATATCAGGGATTGCTTGCCAGAACTGAAAACCAGAATTAATGTTTTAGCTGCCCAGTACCAGTCTCTACTGAACAGCTATGGGGAACCTGTTGAAGACAAAAGTGCTACTTTATTGCAGCTGATCACCAAATTTGCCACAGAATATTGTAACACTATTGAAGGAACAGCAAAATACATAGAGACTTCAGAGCTGTAAGTACAAATGTTTTCCTGGAATATTGACTGAGGGGTTAGGTTGATCCGTTGGCTCTTACTGGCTCTCACTGGCAATATTACAACACTGGACCATAATATACTCAAAAGTGTTTGAATCCAAGCAACTGTAAAAAATATTTTCAGTGAGAGCTTTCTTCTTATTATTTGCTACTTCAGTTGTTATTTTCTTCTTTCAGATGTGGTGGAGCCAGAATCTGTTATATCTTTCATGAGACTTTTGGAAGAACTTTAGAATCTGTTGACCCTCTGGGTGGCCTTAACACAATTGACATTCTGACTGCCATTAGAAATGCCACTGTGAGTGTTCTTCTGTATTTCTGAGTGTTGTGGCTGTATGTTAGATAGGAAGCTAAGGTTTAATTCTATATAAGGGGGACAACTTTGAAATGGTGCAGTGTTTTCCTGACAGATCTGGTTTCTTGCTAATGGTAATTGCTGAGAATTAACAGAGTAAGGCCACTTTTAAATTTTGCAATATATAATAAAATGTTCACTTCTTCAAGCTTGACTTTGGATGTCAGACATGTCAGTCTGCTTTTGTACTGTGTGTGGACAGACAGGCAGCTTTCTGCACGGTCTTGTAGCCTGAGATAGTCCATAGCAATGATCTTTGTGTATGTTCCTATCCTCCTATAAATGTAAAATGTAAAAACAGGATTAAGCAACATGAAAGATGTCATACTTCAGGTAAAAAATGTTATATGTGTAGCTAAGCATTGGTCTGTATGGTCATAAATGAAATTACTCCAAACACTGAAACCCACCTATCTTGTTGGTGTGGTATTATGTGCCCAAGACTGTCCAATAAATTATGGCAGTTTTTCTTTCTGAAATTAGAAAGAAAATGTCTTTGCCTTTATAATAGATTTCATCTAAATATGGATCCACAAATGCGAAAAAGCATTGTTCAGATTTGTAAGCCTAAAGTGACATGAGTAGGTAGAAATCTCCAAGATTCTGTAAGGATGCTGGTTAATCATTGTTTAATACATTTTGTCTTACAGACAGCAATTTACAGCTTTAATTTTTAAATATTCTAGTAACACTTTACTCCTGAGACCTGTTCTGAGTGTCAGGTGTCATCACTGTGACCTGATTCATTCTGGGCCTCATCAAATACTACTACTTAGAAATGCATCTTGTTTTATACATAATCCAAGAGCTTTTTCCCTCCTTTTGAACCAGGGTCCCCGTCCTGCCTTGTTTGTTCCTGAAGTTTCCTTTGAGTTGCTGGTAAAAAGGCAAATCAAACGTTTGGAAGAACCAAGCTTGCGCTGTGTGGAGCTGGTTCATGAGGAAATGCAGAGGATTATCCAGCATTGTAGTAACTACAGTACACAGGTAAAAATGCATGCCTTAGAATTGGGTTTGTAATTATTGGCGTGTGTGTGTGTGATTACCTGCTTAAAAACTTCTGGAAGTCTCACCAGTAAAATTTTGGGTTGTTTTTAGGAGTTACTGAGGTTTCCTAAACTGCACGATGCCATAGTTGAAGTAGTAACCTGTCTTTTGCGTAGGAGACTTCCTGTCACAAATGAAATGGTAAGTTTCCATCTACTGTCATTTTGCTGGTAAAAGTGCATGTTTTCTGGGGTCCTGATCCTTTTTGTTTGCAGAGGCAGGAACCCAAGTTGTTAAAGGAATCCTAACTTATTTGTTAAATTGATAATTATTTATTATGTACACATTTTGAATAGTATTTTATATTAGAGTACAGATACATAAAAAACAAAGGGGTGGGGTTAGGGTTAAGCATACTGTCCCCTATGTTTCAATTTCCAAGAAAAATTTTACTAAAACTTCAATTTAACATCTTCTAGTCTTCCTTATATAGGTTATTTCCCTCCCTTGTAACAGAACCTGTGCATTGACTGTAGAGTTTGGGATGCAGGGATGAAAATGAAATTGTAATCCTTATTCTGTATGTTTCAGAGGCTTGTAATGCCCTCTAGCTAGTGAAAACTAAAAGTTCAACTTGTACCTTTATGTAAACATGTTTTAATATTAAAGTCTGATTTGGACTGCCTGTTGGGGAGTAAGGAGTGTTTCAGTATTTGACTCTGCATTTGATGTGAAAAGCAAAATTGTTTTATATATGCACTATCCCTCATAGGGAGCTGTCTCCCCCTGGTTCACATATTGTAGGGATTTGTGGCTGAGGGGTCTCTTGCTTGGGCAGTTAAGCTGTGCTTGCCAGCATTGGAGGCCATTGCTCTGCACTGGCATTGGGCTTACTCCCTGAATGCTTGATCTGGGAATGTCTTGCATTGCAGGTTCATAATCTGGGTTTACTCCCTGAATGTTTGATCTGGGAATGCCTTGCATTGCAGGTTCATAATCTGGTGGCCATTGAGTTAGCTTATATCAATACCAAACATCCAGACTTTGCTGATGCCTGTGGGTTAATGAATAACAACATAGAGGTAAGAAAATATGTTCTCTTAAAATGTTTCTTGTCTCTTTAAATGAAAGTGAAATTGATAAAATAACAAATGCCTCAGTTTCTTTCATTGAAGCAGATTTTTACATATTGAGGCATTAGAAATGTGAATTATGAATATGGTGTATACTCTAGTGATCTGTGGATATGTTAATTTCTATTGCATATTGTATTCGGGATCACTGGTTGATATTTCACTGAAAGGATTCTGCCTGTTTTTCAGTCTGGAAAATAAGATGGGCACCTAATTGAGTATTGCCTATGAAATGAAAATTTTTAAGGGGAAATTAAAATATGTAGTTGTGAAACGGTGTTTTATATTGAAGTAACTGCATTTTGTCTGACACAATGTATCAATATGTTCCTCTCATTCATGAAAGGATAATACAGGTATTGTTTCCTCTGTTCAGGTTCTAATTTCTGCTTGCTTTTGGCATTGCTCTTGAATCTCTGTGTTTCCACACTTCAGTCTCCCTGAGACATTCTCTCCATCAGTCTCCCATCAGTAATCTTGTACTTTCAGACCCAAATCTAATTGATAATACTTGTTACTGCCATCATCCTGTGGAAGCAGTTCAACAACCAATCTGCTAGATTGGAAGAATCAATCTGATGTTGTTGCAATACTTCATCTGTCTAAGAGTTTGTTAATACCCTTGTGTTTATCCAACACATCGTTTTCATTCATCACAGAATCATAGAATGACTTGGCTTGGAAGGTCATCTCATTCCAACCCACCTGCCATGTTGCAGGGACATATTCCTCTAGACCGGGTTACTCAGAGCCCCATCCAACTTAGCTTCGAATACTTCCAGGGATGGGGCATCCCCAGCTTCTCTGGGAAACCTGTGCCAGTGCCTCACCACCCTCACAGTAAAGAATTTCTTCCTATGGAATATGTAATTTAAATCTCTCTCTCTGTTTGAAGCCATTCCCCCTTGTCCTGTCACTACATGCTCTTGTAGTGTTCCTTTTTCAAATGCTTACATTACAATTTCTACTCTAGTTTTAACCTTTTACTTCCTTTTATACATATATTCTGTACTGACTAGATAGGTGTTTGAATTTGCCTTGGTACACTGCTCTTTAATCTAGTTCAAAAACAATGTGTATGGAAACAGCAGTGAGTACAGAAATAAGGACTTAATGAAGCTGAACATATAAAACTGTATCATCAGGAGTTACTTAAACTAGTTCTTTCCCAATGTTTTCCTAAACAGGACATTGAAAATTTTGAAGACCCAAACCATGTAAACACAAGCCTTATTCGCTAGATAATCAATTGTTAATTTTGAGCAAAATCAGATATTTCTCTGTCCTGATTGCTTCAAATTCTATTTTGCTATAAATTCATTTTGGGCTAATCATGTGCTGGCCACAGAATCAAATCCTTTAGATTACTTGGAGGATTTACAGCTTAATGAGGGCTGTAGGGTATCTGTGCTGAGCCAAATTGTGGAACTTTGATATTGCTTTTTAAAGGCTTAGGGTTTGATTAGGGAGGGTGGTGCAAAAAAACTTTGCAGAACTTCTTATATTGAGAATTTGATTTTGACCAGGTAATCAAAGTATCCAAATAATCGAGGGTTTCATAGACCACAGTATGAGCATGGCAGTGGATGAGAAGAAATTACTCACGTTTGTCTCTAAAATAGAAATCATCTGTAAAATGTGGATCTTGCCTATGTGTTGATACAGAGTAATACATAACTGAGATCTTGCTGGATTGTTTTTAAAGGAACAAAGGCGGAACAGGTTAGCCCGGGAATTGCCTTCTGCTGTGGCACGAGACAAGGTAAGTAAATGTTTGGTTTTATTTTTACATAAAGCTTAATGCATTCTCCTAGATCCAGTCTAAGCATTGGAGATTTTCCTGTGCTGCCCTAGTAACAGTCTTGAGAGCTTCCAGGTATTGGAGCTTCAGTTTCATAAGAGAGAAGTAGAATGTCCTTTTCTTAAAAAGATGCAATTTTTGGGAGGTTTTAAATCTGGTATTTCTGACGACCAGATTGTCTATAATTGTAATATTACACTTACTACTTGAATGTCATCTCAGGTAAGGTATAAAATGCTTGCAGATGTTGAAGGTGGACTCAGAACTTTCATGTTTGAATTTGTAGCTGAGACATACTGATTTCAAAAGATAAACAAGTGATTTAAAATATCCAGTGCCAACATAGTGACCTGTGGTTTGTTTTTAAGTCAGTCTTAGAACTGCAGTTTGTTGTGGTCTTACTTTCTTTGGGAGCAAGACCTTTGTTGGAGGTGACATTTTTGGTTGTTCATCATAATCCAGTCATGTATTCTGTCTCTGGAGCTTGCTTAGTTTTACCAGACTTTGGGATTAATGTGGTGACAGGAGTGGAAGAACCAACCAAGTGTCATGGAAAATATTGTCTGGCTGGAGAAAAGAACAGTCTGACACTAAGCTGGAATTTTAGACAATTATTTAATACTGTGTGAATTATTAAGAATTCAAAGATAGAGACTATAGTTTAGAATCCTCATGAGGTTGTAACGGGAGTTACAGAACTGATAGAAATCTGTTCACTAAGTTCATTACCTTAAAAAGTGAGACAAAGTCCCAGAGTAGATCTAATACTGCTGCATTTAATCAGTCTGAGACAACTGATGGATGAACTGGGACTTTAAGGTAGCTATCTAGAGATTGCTTTTAATCCTTCATTTTATTGATTTCATAGTTAAATCATCAGTGTAGGAGCTTAAATGAAATTGAAGGTCAAATAATCCAAAATAACTATCTTGGAGATACTTTTTATTTTTTTCCATCTCCTTTCTTCTTTTTTTCTGCTTCTATTAATGTTTTTCTTGCAAATACAAAATATTTCTTTTCTGGATTTTGAAAGATGCTAGTAAGTAAAAGTGTATGAAATTTGCTAGGTCAATTCGGTGGTCTTCAGTTGAATTTTTTTTTTCCTCCCTCCCTACGTTTTTTTACCTTCCTTAGTCTACTAAAGCCCCAGGTGCACTGGCACCTGCTTCCCAGGAGACTGTTACTGCTGCTTCTGCTGAGGCTGATGGCAAGGTCTGTCTTGATTTTTCCTCTAAGCACTGCATGCACGTTTCTGTTGTGCACCCCAAGTGTAAGGAAAGCAGTTTGTCTCTAGTGTTCTGTCACCAACAGTGTGTCCTGCCCAGTCTGGGTGTCCTCCCCAGTGTGGATTACTTGGCACTACTGGTTTTGTGTGCAGTGGCATGTCAAGACATGCCATGAGGTGGCCAAGTCACTGCTTTCTCTTTCAACTCTTGTTTGCAATAGATTGTGGTGCAAATATGCACCTAATTTGCCTCAAGCTGTCAATAGATTGTTGGGTGCAACAGTATTGTAATCAAAAGTCTTCGGCATGCCTGTTAAACTGCATGTTTTTAATGTGTTGACAGTTAAAGAAGGAGGACAGAAGATATGCTAAAATGTGAGTTTCCTGCTTCCTGCAGGGAATCTTTACAGGCTTTGCTCAAACTGAACCTCCTTTGTGCTGTTTCACATAATTGTTGAATCCCTGGTTTACTTACATTTGTGAAATGTGTTCTGCAGTGTTTTTGTACATGTTAGGTGTGCTGTCTCGTGTTAAAATAACAGCTCAGTATTCCTCTGAAGGCTTTTCTGCTAATTGCTCTTGCTTGGAGTCAGAAAAGATGGGCAGTCACAAGTTTGTGTATTAGGTGTACCAAGGGGACTCAGGCTTTCTGCTTTGTTGTGCATTCAGATTTTAATGCAAAGCTTCCGTTTCTGTCCTGAACAAAGGGATTAAAGTCAAAATCTAGTAGATTTTTTCTACTATTCAGTAGTAGAATTTTAACTCTTATTTTAATCAGTGTTTTAGAGGTTATGATATGCTGCAAAAATTAAAAAGAAATCAAGCGCCACTGTAAAGATAGTGCTGTGACTTAGGAAATTGCAGGAAGCTGCCAGATTTGGTTTGCATGACCCATAAAACCTGTTCTCTATGGGGTGATACAGTTCACACTCTCTTGTGTAGCTTTGTTTGTGGAACTACTTTGGAGGTAGAGCAGGCTCCACAGTAACACAGGAGGAGAGTGGTATTTTTGTCATTTTGAACAGCTGTCTTGCTATCAGAAATCATGCAGTGGACCTTTCCTTGACAATAATTTTCTTGTATTAACAGAGTTTGATTTGAATTCCTGGTGTGTTCTACACTGCCTCTGAGCAGTTGTGCAGTTTTATTTAAATTTTTGATGTGCTCGTGTTAGCTAGGTTTCCTCCTGTATGTTACTGCTGGTATTCTATTTGGTATACTTTGTTTCTCAATTTTTTTTAGATTTGATATTGGCCTGTGGTGTTTCATTGTAAACACAATAGATAAATTTTGCATTTTTCCTCTTATATCTGAAGCAAGACATAAATAGCAGTACAAAGCCTTGACTGTTTTCCAAACAGGAGTAGATTTTAAAGCACAGAGTAAATAGAAGAGATACTAGACTTGTGGAAAGGTACAAAATAAAAATTACCCCATTCTACATCAAAATAAACTAGGTTTTTTAATACTAATTGATATAAGGTGGATACCATCCACTAGTATTTCTTTTGTCCAGTGATTCCTAATGTTTACATTTTTTTCTCAGAAGATTCATGAGTCATTCTTTGTCTGGAACTCCCCAGAATCTCTGATATTGACTTCCAGAGGATGAATATTTTTGTTCTGATTTGTTACAAAAAAAGCCCTCTGTAAATTCTGACAGCACAAATATGATCATAGGTGTGGTACCTTGAAATAAAAAATACTTTTTAGCTGTTACTGTAAGAAACTTCAGTTTGTATTTAAATAAAACTTGAAGAATTTAAATTTGAGTATTGCAAGAGCTGTGGTGATCTTCAAAATATACTTTTAGAATGATCTTCATAGTACAGGATGTGGTCAAAGCCAAATGACTTAGAAAGACCACCCCATATTTCAGAAGTGATTTGTAGACTCTTAAAATGCTTTGGAGCTTCTCCATGTGAGACATTTTCATATCCATTATTAGGGAGAGTATGAGTTTTAAAAGCTTTCATTTTACTGGTACCTTTTGTGCTGTAACCAGCAAAGGGAGAATAAATGTGGGGAATGTGAAGAACAGAGTAAAGGGAATATACCTATGAAAATCTTATTTTTTAGTGAGTTTTACCTGTAGTGATTGGATGGGATGCTTCTCTACAGTGCCCAAGTTCTAATTCTGCCATGTTTTTTCAATGTGCTGTTTGTGCAGACTCCTGCTGTAGGAGATGCGACTCAGGAGCCTGGAACAGGCACCTGGAGAGGAATGCTGAAACCCTCCAAAGGAGAAGAGGTAGCAGCAGATGAAAAAGCCAAGCCAGCTGCAGTGCTACCTGCTAGTCCTCAAAAAGGACATGCTGTAAATCTATTAGATGTGGTGAGTCTTGGAAGACTAATTCCTTTTCTTTGTAGTTCAGGCTCAGGAAGGAAAACATCTGAATTCCAGATCTTGTAACTTTGCCGCTAATATGTGGTATCTTTGTAAATAATTCCCACTATAGCTGCAGGGAGCTCTAGCCTGTCTCTTCTGCTTTGCTCCTTGCCTGATTCCAATCTCCCTGCAACCTCCCTGCTTGCTCCAGTTTCACGATATGATTGGCGTAACTGACTTCCTTTCACAACTTCCTGTGCAAGTGAACTCCTCATCTAGATGGCTGTTGGTACAGAAACAAATCTCAGCTCAACTCTAATTGCTGCTCTTCCTGTGCTGAATTTGAATGTTTCTTTTAGAGGAGAAGAATCATTAAAGATAAAACCCACCCAAGTTAAAAACAGATGGGGAAATTTGAAGTATTTGGAGAGCTTTAGAAAAAATGTAGTGGTACCCTCTGGCCTTTGTCTCACACATGTGGATTTTGATATGTCTCTAATTGTTTCAACACAGGTTACATCTATCAAGCAGGCTAAAAGAGCAATAGTTACAGTTTTGAGTTTTATTTACAAATGTAAATGAGCAGAATTGGTAAGCTGAGGGTTTTATTTTTTCACACAGCCTGTGCCTGTTGCACGCAAACTTTCTGCCCGTGAGCAACGAGATTGTGAAGTGATTGAACGACTTATTAAATCTTACTTCCTTATTGTCAGGAAAAACATTCAGGACAGGTAAACCCAAACTTCCTTGAAATATTTAAGCCATGCAAATATTGTGATATTTCAAGAATGATATATATGATCATGTTATTTTTATCATGTTCTTATGTTTGTAAGAAGAGAGGAAATAAATTCATTTTTTGGAGGGACAGCAGCAGTAAAATTCGACCTTTGACAGAATGAAGCAATTTGAAGAAACACTTGTTTTCTCTAATGGTTTCAAGTTCTGTGTAATATTAAGTAAAAAGTTTAACTATTTAGGACATGTCTGCTTTTCTGGAGGATGCTTCAATTCAGATGGAAGGTTAGCAGCAAATAACTAGAATAGACTCTAGGTGCTGTGTACACCAACACAATTTAGCTTTGCCATTCTGTTATTTCAAATGGGAAGGTCAAATAGGAACTAGTGCAGTGTGGCGCAGTTTTCTAGCACTTAGCCATAAGGATGGAAATGGAATAAAAAAGTTCTTTCTACTGTGGAAAATGCCTCTAAGGTTTTTGCTTTAAAGATGTCATACTTCTTTAATGAGGAATTCTATAAAACTTTTTTTGCTTATGTCTTTGTGGAAAGGTGTAACTTCATATATATTTATACTTTCATGTATATAGGAAGTTTAGGAGAGAAGTACAAGAATCTAGAAGTCAGATTTTAGCACGTTAGTGAGGCTTATAGGTGTTTTAATCTATCCAGTAAACGAATGCCTTCAATGTAATTTTGAGTATTTCATGGCAGGGGAGTGCTTTCTTTACCTTAACTTTACTGCACTGTTCATACTATGTAATATCAGAGATATGAATTATTTCTTTGCCTCTTTCCCTTCCCATTTACACATAAAATTAGATTTTAGGGTTGACATACTTCAATGTGTGTCATCCTTAGCTCAGTAGAGGTAGGTTGATTTCTAATGAACGGTGTTATTTATTCTTATTTTGTGTTCTATACTATTCATGTTTTTTTACAATGCAGCTTTTGTATTTGGAAGAAATTAACTTTATATGAATTAGTTCTACTCTAATATTGTACATGATGCTGCTTTTACTTGAGAGAGTTTTTATTTATGGTAGTGATAGATTCCTGGTAGTCTGAGCCAAGGCTGTGTGTAGCTGCTTGCCCTCATTGTGCATTCTTCAATCTGGAACAGACCTGGTTTTGAACAATTATTTTAAAGAAGCAATCTCTGTGTGCTTGCAGTGTGCCAAAGGCAGTGATGCATTTTCTGGTGAACCACGTGAAGGACACTCTCCAGAGTGAGCTGGTGGGCCAGCTGTACAAATCCCTGTTGCTGGATGACCTTCTCACGGAGTCTGAGGACATGGCACAGCGCAGGAAAGAGGCTGCTGACATGCTAAAGGTAATGAAGAGATCAGGAGCTCATGGGAGCAGTTAACCATATCAGTGGGAAGCTTTTTGAAGACTTGGCTTCCTTCTTCACTGCTTTTTTTAAGAGTATGCCGGGGTATTGCTTTTCTCTGTTAGAGGAATTAAAACCAATACATGACCAGAAAGGATTACATATGAGCTTTTAAATCTGCAGTGTAGCAGGCTAGATAGAAAGTAGGTGCAGTTTCACTATTTTTAAGCTTTGCAGCATTAAAACTGTGTATGATGAAGAAATCTGCCCTTCTTGAGAATTTAATGGGTTGCCACTCGTTTAGTAATAAGACTGAGGAGCTTTGGTTTGATTTGATTTTTTAACTTTGCGCTTCCCAGACTGCTGCTGTTATGTCCCTGAGAAATGTCTCCAGCATAACTAACTCTGGCTTTTATGTGTTGCTGTGTGCAGGCCCTGCAGCGAGCCAGCCAGATCATTGCAGAGATCCGTGAGACACATCTTTGGTGAAGACTGTATCAGCCACACTATTTATATGCATTGGAGGTTACATTGGCTTGACAATTGCTAGGCATGGTATACGGAGTAGAATTTTTATTTATGAACTCCTCTTATCTGTGTACTGCAACTGTGTAAATCTGCTCATGTAAAGACAGTTGGTTTGATTTGCAAACAGAAAAATGCTGTATTTTGCAAAAGAAGTCGTATTTAATCCATATAATAAATGGCTCTAAATGTTTCCTTACCAGGTTTCTGGTGCAAATTAAAGCAGACCAAGTCTTCTGTATTAGTGACAGTCTCATTTGAACTTGGGGAAAACGTTCAAGTTCCAGTGCCTGACTTGCTGAACAGGTTGCCTGTGGTTAAGACGGCCGGTGTAGTCTTGTGGCATAGTTTTAAGCTGCTTTTCCAGTAGAAGTTTCAATACTGTGAAGAAAAGAGAGCACCGAGTATTTTCTTTCATGAATATATTGCATGCACTGTGACAAATGGAGGTCTCCATTTTATAGCACAGTAGAGATGTCGAGCGTATTACTATGTATGTGTGTTCCCTTTTTTTTTTTTCTCTTTGTCCCCAAATGTTTCAATGGCAGACAAAACTTCAGACTTGATTTCATGGAGTATCATGTAGGAAGAATTAGCCTGGAGCTTGCGAACAAGAACAGCCTACCAAAAAGTGGCTGCAGAGTTATTAATGTGCACTGGAGCTTGTGTATGAATGTTGGGGTTTATAATCAGGCACAAGGACACCTTCCCCTTCCTCCCCTCTGGGACCAAGCCCCTGGACCATCTGTTAGTAAATTTGCTCTGGCAGAACTGAAAAATAAAACTGGATTTCAAAACTGTAATGGGATAATAAGCGTTTCTTTTAAAAACAGATGAAGTTGGCCAGGGAGAAGGGGATGCCCACAACTTCTGCAAATATTGGAATGTATGACAGTATGAAAGAAAGTCTGTGGAATTGGAATATTTATATCAGAGATTACAGTTGCTTTTGAGGAAATTTTATTGTGCTGTAAGTAGCTTTTTTTTTTTGAGGACAATCGTAAAATTATAAAATTTTAGGTTGGAAATTAAGTTGATGAGGTTTCTTTTTTTCTTCTGATTATAATTCATACAGATAAATATTGATCACACTAGCCTTGACAAAATAAACATTTTAATTTTTATGAATAAAAATTTATTTAAACTCCAGCCAGCATACTTGCATGTACTTTTCAAGCAGATTCACTCTTTTTGTATAAAGTGAAAATGTTTACTATAGTGTTGCTGATACTTTTTCTTTAACACAACTTGCATGAAAAACAAGACACTGCTGTTAACCTCCGTGGCTTGATTTTATGGTACTGAGCCAAGATAGTGAGGTTTTTGTTACCATATGCAGTTCCTTCGCCCTGAAATCAGCTAGCAAAAATGGAATTCCTTTGGTAAGCTGCTAAAGATTGAAAATCTAAAAATTCAGTTTACAAGAAGCTCTGTTTAAAAAATGTATTTTTCTCATGTAATCTTCAGTTTGGCATCAATATGAGCACAAGGAGTTAAGTCTGACAGATGCAACTTTTGGATACTTCATGATCTGAGTTAATTCATGCAGAACACAGAAATACATATTGTGTATTTCTACAAAGCCTAAAAAGTCATGGTGTATACACTACATGTACTATCTTGCATTGTATCAAGGGGTGGTAGTTCTCAGATTTAAGAAATGTGACTGAAGTGCAAACCACTTTTTAAATCCATTTGGTGATCAGTGAAAGCTTTTAAGTTTTGTCAAAAGCATTACATTTCTGTTTGGAATTCACCTGACACCTCTCTCCCTTCTGCTTTCAACATCCATGAAGTTTTCAACAAGGTAGTGCCGTCCATAAGTGATCTGCTACCTAAGCTTGAACTCCCAAAGTTCAGTCAACAGTCTCTTTGTGAAGAAATACTCTGATTTGTAAAGTTTTGAAATGCCACGTAAAGCAAATGAATTTCATTTATTGAAGAAATTCTTGCAAGCGATACCTTGCTCTGTAATGTCATATGAAATTTCCAGTGTTAATTTGGTTTCTGAAATGTTACAATGTTTTTTGTTTAAGTTTCACAAAAAGTTTCAATTTGGTAATGTTTGAGTGCCAAGAAATGAACTTGATTTGTAATCCTTAATGCAAGACTTTGAAGGTCCATGCTGTAACAATCCTGTTATTTAATAAACAGATAATACACAAAATTAATTACGCCAGAAATAGTTTTGGACTGACGTGTAGTTCTGGTGGCAGGACTTACATGCACTTGTAAGTTAGTAGTCTAAGTACCTATATGTGTACAGGCTTAGTTATGATTTCACTTGTTCTCACTCAGTTCTGCATTCTTGAATAGTTCATAACTCATAATGTAGACAGGCTGCTCAGGCCTACTGATAGGTTTGAAACAAGCTGTGTTCTGGAACTGAGCTAAAATACTTCAAATACCACTGTTACTACCAGCGTTAAAAGAAATTATGGGGAAGGTGTGGAAAAAAGCCTAAAGAGGGCAGCAATGGAACAATTTTCAGATTAGTCTGGTGGTTTACAACTGTCTTCTAGGTCATCATACTTCTTTTAAACTTGAAATAATTTTGTCATCAATGCACGTTTTAGCTAACTTGCTCTCCAGTGGGGAGAGAGTCATAAAGGGGAAAACTCCCTGTAACCAAGGTCAGATTAGTAAATGTCTGACATTGTTACCTGAGCTGTTGTAGTCCTGCTGTAACTAAAACTCAGTACCCTGATGTGAACAGTTTGTATTTAGTAGTCAGGTTCAAATTTTACTTAGTGAAACAGAAGGGGATGGTGGTGTGTGTGTGCTTCAGACCTTACTCTGAAGTGAGCAGAGCAGGCCTTGTGTAAAACCTGCCTTTATTCATTGCTTTGTGCAAGAATGACAGGTGCCAGATTGGATATGACAAACTCAGGATCCTGCTTTTTGGACCACAGCAGGGGAAAGAAACAACTTGCCACTTTGCTGTGCCCCTGTTTGGACTGGAATGGAATTATCCCGAGTATGGGTTTTTTTTCTGCAGATTTCTCCTTGAGCTGTTAGAGCAATGGGTAGCTGGTGTTTTCTGTAGTTACTGAGTATCTCCACTGCATCCACTTTTTGTTGCTAATTAAACTGTGCCTTGAGGTGAGAGCTAGAGGATTAGTTCCTGAAAAGTTTAGTACCACCTGGATATGGTTTTGTGCTCAGTGACACTGTTTAAACTAGTGAAGGTGCTGTCATGCTCCCACAGTTTTGAGTTTACCTACTGCACGCCCTTTCACCCTTTACCTCTTGACTGCTAGCTGCCACAGTAAGCTTAAAATGAATCTTCCAGGTTGTGCTGCACAAATGTTTTTGGTGGAGCTTTTTTAGTTTGTTGGTTTTAAGTTTTTTAAAAATATCTTGCCCAAATAATTACTTTTCTTTTTGCACTTTAAAATCATGCATTTGTAGCCATGTTAAATACTTTCATATTCATTACTCCTTGCTGACATTTGAACAAGTTTGAGCAATCTCTTATTATCTGACTGTACCTGTATATAACAAATAAGACCAGAGAAAGAACAGTTGACTTTTCCAGTCATCCTTGATCCTTGGCCCAAGTGTTCAAATGCTCAGTTTTGATGGCCCTGTGTGGTCATGGTGAGTAGTGGTTGTATCCAGCTCTTTCTCTGGGAAGAGTCAGGGAAGGGTTTGGATTGCTAGGACTTGGTCAAAGGCAAGCACGGACTAATTTTTTGGGGGTTTATGAATCTTACTAGATGCAAAGAACTTTATTCCTTTGTGTCATATTTCTAAAAAATAAACTTACTAATTTATTAGAAGTGGATATATATGTGCATCTGCACTATTTGGTGATGACAAAAACAGGCAGGAAAGAGATCAGACATGCAACACTAATTATTCCTAGGAGTTTTTCCTATAACCAGAAACTCTCAAATGGGCTCTGTTGTATTTCTCTGGAGATGAACATGGGTGTGTACTGGAGTATTTTGGTCCCAGGTGCACGTTTCTGATTTGCTCTAATGCTTCTGTCATTTAAGGAACAAGATGGCTGTGTTAGGTGGATGAACTTTCCCCTTCCCTGTGGGGATTGCATTTTATGTAAATGGTTTCCTCTGGTTCACCCCTGGAAAATGTATGGTTTATCCCAAGTCTGTCCCCTCCCTGCAGTATCCTGTATCTGTAACCTCATTGGCTGGAGAATGTCACCGCGCCCCTTTGAACCTCGGTGTTAAGGGTGCTAACGAAGAGGGCTCCTCCTCTGTTGCCCTGGTGGTCTTCGGAGACTGCTCTCTCCCCATCCCTCTCCCCTTCTCCCTCCCCCACCTTCCCTTCCCGCCCCTCCCTCAGTGACCCCATGCTGCCTTCCTGGGGTAAGAACCTGAATAAGCCCTCATCTCATCAGCACCTCAGCAGCCATCTGGAGACTCTTTGCCTGCCAGCACGTGAACACCCACAACCCTAGAACCCGGGGGGCTCCCAGGGAACCCTCCCCGGGATTCCCCCTCAAAATTTAAACTACAACACCTCTGTTCTAAATAAATCAGGATTTGTTAAAGACCGCTCATGGTGCTCCCACCTCTCTGGTTTTGACTGGGATAGGCTTCCTTTCTTCCAAGAAGCTGGCCTGTGTTGGGCTTGGATGGGAATGCTGTGAATCAAACAGGGGTGGTTTGGTTTCTGCTGAGCAGGGCTTGCCCTCTTCCAAAACTCTGCTGTGTCCCTTGCTACAATGCACCGTTTTCCACTGGGAAGGGAGGGATGAGTGTTGAAGACAGAGGCAAAGAATGCATTAAACACCTGTACCGTGTCTCTGCCCCTGTCTGTGAGGTGACCATCCACATCCTGGTAGGGGACAATGTTACTTTTACAATGATTTTTTTTCCCTTTAATGTATTTGAAAACACTGCTTTTTATTGTGCCTCACATTTCTGGCCACCTTCATCTCCAGCTGAGCTTTCGCCACACCAAATCTCTCCCTTCAGTGGCAAGAAGCATCTGTGACGTGCTTTCCACTGGGCACACAGCTTCCTTTTCCATGCTATTTCCCAGAGAAGATGCCTGTTCAGGCAAGCCAGCCTTCTGCCTCACCTGCTTGCCTGCTGACATTGGGGAATCACCTGCTCCCGTGCCCTTCGGGGGTGACGTTTCAAAAGTGACCAGAGGAGCTGGCGTCACTCTGGGAGTTGCCAGGGTCCCTCCTCACTCGGGGAGCTGGTGGGTGTTTGATATGCGTGGGTGTTTTCCCAGATTACCCCCATTTCTTTGCGGGGTGACTGCTTGCCCCTCACGGCTTCCCTTAAATGGCGGCTCCTCCCTCAAGCTGGCGGTCATTATGAGGGGACATTGGGGCTCGGCTCGGAGTGGAAATGGTCCCAAATAGCACCAGACCTGACAGCCGGGAATGGGTTGGTGGTTGTTTTATTTTTTGGTTTGTGGTTGGTTTGGTGTTTTTGTCTTTTATTGAGTCCTGCCTGGGCCCGGGTACCTGGGTGCTGCAGAGGCTCTGGCAAGGCCTCAAAACCGCCAGCCCCGCAGCCAAGGGTGGCGCAAGATCTCCTCCAGCTGTGGCCTGTCCGCGGGGTGCTTGGACAGACACCAGCAGATGAGGTGCTGGCACTCTGCGGAGAGGAGGCAGAAAGCGGCGGTCACTTGCAGAAGGCTCGTGCCCGGCGCCCCCCGACGCCCGCGGGGCCCGGGCCGTGCTGCGTGTGCTCAGAGCCGCGCCGGGCCCAGAGCGCCGCCGGTGCCCGGTGCGGGAGGGCGGCCCGGCGGGACACGGCCCCCTCCTTCAGGCGGCGTGTGCCACACGGAGCCCGGCGGCACGGGCCGCCTCCTGCCTGCGGCCGGCCCTTGAGGGCAGGGGCCGCGGAGCTGCGGGAGGGCCGCGCCGGGCTGCGCGCTGCCGTCTGCCAAAGCCGCCCGCTTGAGGCCGGGTACCAACCTGGAGAGACCTGCGGCCCGAAGAAGAGCTGCCCCAGCACGATGGCGCGGTTGTCCTTGAAGGGGAGGCTCCCGCACACCATTGCGTACAGCAGCACGCCCAGGGACCACACGGTGGCCGAATCGCCGCGGTAGCAGCCCATGGCGACCAACTCGGGCGGGCTGTACGCCTGTGTTCCTAGGGGACACAGGCAGCGCTGTCCAGCCGCAGGCTGCTGCCTTCCAGAGCCTGGCGCCAGCCTCCTGCCAGAGGCAGGGGCTGCACTGCCGGCCACAACCTCCCCCCACCCCCGAGGCCACTCCGCGCCCTCCGGCCCAAGCCAAGAACCCCTTCTGCAAGGCAGACAAGGCCGACGGGGCAGCCCCAGCCCTCGCGGGGCTGCCGAGCCGAGCGGCCGGGGCCCGGCTTTGGCGGCCCCCCTCCTGTGTGGGCAGGGCCGGCAGCCGGCTCCTGGGACACGGCTCCGCCCCGTGCCACAGGGCTGGCGGCAGCCGGCTGAACGCCGCCCCCCACGGCCACGGCCGAGGAGGGAACGGGGCCGTGCAGTGCCCGGCACCGGGAGCAGGGCCCGGGCTGGGGCTCTCGGCTCACCGGCAAATCGCGTGAAGGCTCGCTCTTGGAGGAAGGTGCCGCAGCCGAAGTCAATCAGCTTCAGATCTCCGCATGCCGGGTCCACGAGGAGGTTCTCCGGCTTGATGTCCCGGTGCAGGACGCCGCAGGCGGTGCAGTGCTGCACGGCGCACAGCACCTGGCAGAAGAGCCAGCGCGCCTTGTCCTCGCTCAGGAACCCGTGCTCCCGCAGGAGCTGCAGGAGATCCCGCGACCGCTCCGGACGCTCCATCACCAGCGCGAAGCTGTCAGGCAGCTCAAACCAGTCCAGCAGCTGGATGATGAAGCGGCAGCCGGAGCCCACCTTCTCCATGAGCGCGATCTCCATCGGAACGCAGGTGCCGTCGGGCTGTGAGGAGGAGACAGCGCCTACAGCGGGCCTGACACTGCCCTGTGGCTGCGCCGGGCCCTGCCTGGCATGCCCCCGTGGCCCCTCGGGCAGCCTCCCTGGTGATGGGGATTCATCCCGCCCGGGGGACGCTTGGGGCACAGCCCGCTCTGTGCCGCTGGCCCCGCTCACTCACCAGCTCGACCCACTGCAGGACGCTCTCCCGGGCCACGCGTTTGACGGCCACCTGCCAGCCATCGAGACGGGGGGGCTGAGCTCAAGGCGTGCCCCTGCCCGCCGCTGCCCCTCCCCGCACGCCCGGCCTTCCCGCTCACTCACCGGCCTCCCGTCCGAGAGGCGGACGCCCGAGAAAACGGTGCCGAAGCCGCCGCTGCCCAGCTGCGGGCCCAGCTGGTAGAGCTCCTGCAGCTCCTTCTTTCGCCCTGCGGCCAAGAGCGAGCCGTCAGCCTTGCGCCCAGGAACCCCCCGAGCGCCCGCAAGTGAAGCGGGCCGAGCCGCCGCGGGCCCCGCTGCTCTGACCTGCTTCCTGCTGTGCGCCGGGCAGCGGCCCCCGCCCGGCAGCCCCGGGGCTGGCCAGCGGCACGGCCGGGCCGGGGCAGGGCGCAGAGGCGGCTGCGGGAGGCGCAGGGCAGCGGGGCAGGGCGGCACCGTCTCTATCCCCGGCGTCGTGGGCCGCGCTCAGCTCTTGTGGCCGGCCGGGGCTACAGCCCGAGGCTTCGCCCGGGGGCGTCCCAGGAGCAGCTGCAAAGCAGAGAGGGCCTTTTGAAGCCGTGGCATCAGAGGCGCTGGAAGCAGCCAGGGACTAGGCCACTCTCAGGGGCCCCGGCCTGGCCTGGGCATGCCCGTCAGGAGCCCCAGGGGAGCCTCTGACAGCTCCTCAGGACCTCTCACCTGCTCTTACGAAGGCCTTCGAGGTAGTCGAGAGCCGTGGTGCGGCAGCTTCCTGGGGATGGAGGAGACTCCTTGGTGTCTCAAGGATCGGCTCCACCACCAGGCTGGGGCTGTTGCCAGCTGGCACAGCCAACACAGCGTCCTGGGACCTGCGGGATGACACCTGCTGGTGCCAGGACGCTGGCTGCTCTGCCAGCTGCTCCTGGGAAAGCTCCCTTGCCTCGAGCTGGGCTCCCATCTGGACTTCAGGGCTTTCCCTGGCCACGTCAAGGCTCGGGGTTGTGCCCTTGAAGTCCGTGAGCCCAAGGGAGCTGGGAGACCTGTGCATGGGCTCTGCACCTTCTGCAGGCCGACAGGTCTCACTGAGCCTCTGCGAGGGATGGAGGCTGTCAGAGATAGCAGAGGCTCCTGGCAGGATGGAGGGTCTCTGACAGCCTGCACCTCCTGCGTGGATGGCGGGTCTCCGCTGCTGTGCCATCCTTGCAGGGGTTGAGGCGCTCCCAGGGATGGAGAGTCTTGCTGGGAGCAGCCTCTTGCGGGGACGGAGGCTTGTGGAGGATCTGAAGGAGCCGCAGCAGGGCAGGTGGCCTCGCTTCCCCAGCTCCTCCAGTCCTTCCCACAGCGCCTGCCACATCCCCGCGTAGAGCGGCACACGTGTCCCAGTGCCAGCCCAGAGCAGCAGCATCAGTTCCTGCAGCTCGCGGGCCACTGCCGTGCAGCGGCGGCAGCTGCAGGCGCCGCGCGTGGGGCTGGCGGGAGCGCGTGGCCGCTTGTGAGAGGTGGCCCGAGGCCCGCAGGACCTGGGAGCCGCGGGGGCTCCTCGCTTCCTCCGAGAGCCTCTGGGCCGGACGCGGGAGCGCTTGCTCCTCGTCGCTGCTGTCCGTGTGTGCCGCCGCCGTGGTTGCCAGTGGCCGATGGCCCAGCAGACAGCCACGGCGGCCAGCAGCAGGACAAGTGCGGTGAGCAGGACACCACCGTCACCCATGGCTCCGGCACGTCCCATGGCAACCGCACTGGCGGCTGCGGGGGCTGGCCCGGCTTATATAGGGGTGGCGGGTGATGTCACAGTGCTGTGGCCAGGACCCCCTGTAACATCACAGCCCTGCCTCACACCAGCGCTCGGCCCCTTTGTGCCGTCAGTGCCCCGCCCGCCTCAGGGCTCGGCAGAACTGGCTCATCCCTGAAGATGGCCGTGGCCAGAAAAAGCCTGGAAGTAAGAAGCAGAGGTCAGCCTGTTCCAATGAACCCTTTCCTGGAGCAAGTGGTGGCACATCAGGAAGAGTGCTGGTGCCAGCCGTGTCAAGTCCACAGCTCCCAAGACCCTGCAGCGTTACCAACTGGAAATACCCACTCCTCTCTGCCTGGGAAGATCCTCCAGACACAAAGGAAGTTACTCTGTCTCTGGGGAGCTCTCCTGAAATGGTGGTCGAGGGCTGGAAGAGTTATTTGTTTGCAGCTCCCTGACCTCTGCAGTGCCTCTGATCTAAATAAATCAGGATTTGTTAAAGACCGCTCATGGTGCTCCCACCTCTCTGGTTTTGACTGGGATAGGCTTCCTTTCTTCCAAGAAGCTGGCCTGTGTTGGGCTTGGATGGGAATGCTGTGAATCAAACAGGGGTGGTTTGGTTTCTGCTGAGCAGGGCTTGCCCTCTTCCAAAACTCTGCTGTGTCCCTTGCTACAATGCACCGTTTTCCACTGGGAAGGGAGGGATGAGTGTTGAAGACAGAGGCAAAGAATGCATTAAACACCTGTACCGTGTCTCTGCCCCTGTCTGTGAGGTGACCATCCACATCCTGGTAGGGGACAATGTTACTTTTACAATGATTTTTTTTCCCTTTAATGTATTTGAAAACACTGCTTTTTATTGTGCCTCACATTTCTGGCCACCTTCATCTCCAGCTGAGCTTTCGCCACACCAAATCTCTCCCTTCAGTGGCAAGAAGCATCTGTGACCTGCTTTCCACTGGGCACACAGCTTCCTTTTCCATGCTATTTCCCAGAGAAGATGCCTGTTCAGGCAAGCCAGCCTTCTGCCTCACCTGCTTGCCTGCTGACATTGGGGAATCACCTGCTCCCGTGCCCTTCGGGGGTGACGTTTCAAAAGTGACCAGAGGAGCTGGCGTCACTCTGGGAGTTGCCAGGGTCCCTCCTCACTCGGGGAGCTGGTGGGTGTTTGATATGTGTGGGTGTTTTCCCAGATTACCCCCATTTCTTTGCGGGGTGACTGCTTGCCCCTCACGGCTTCCCTTAAATGGCGGCTCCTCCCTCAAGCTGGCGGTCATTATGAGGGGACATTGGGGCTCGGCTCGGAGTGGAAATGGTCCCAAATAGCACCAGACCTGACAGCCGGGAATGGGTTGGTGGTTGTTTTATTTTTTGGTTTGTGGTTGGTTTGGTGTTTTTGTCTTTTATTGAGTCCTGCCTGGGCCCGGGTACCTGGGTGCTGCAGAGGCTCTGGCAAGGCCTCAAAACCGCCAGCCCCGCAGCCAAGGGTGGCGCAAGATCTCCTCCAGCTGTGGCCTGTCCGCGGGGTGCTTGGACAGACACCAGCAGATGAGGTGCTGGCACTCTGCGGAGAGGAGGCAGAAAGCGGCGGTCACTTGCAGAAGGCTCGTGCCCGGCGCCCCCCGACGCCCGCGGGGCCCGGGCCGTGCTGCGTGTGCTCAGAGCCGCGCCGGGCCCAGAGCGCCGCCGGTGCCCGGTGCGGGAGGGCGGCCCGGCGGGACACGGCCCCCTCCTTCAGGCGGCGTGTGCCACACGGAGCCCGGCGGCACGGGCCGCCTCCTGCCTGCGGCCGGCCCTTGAGGGCAGGGGCCGCGGAGCTGCGGGAGGGCCGCGCCGGGCTGCGCGCTGCCGTCTGCCAAAGCCGCCCGCTTGAGGCCGGGTACCAACCTGGAGAGACCTGCGGCCCGAAGAAGAGCTGCCCCAGCACGATGGCGCGGTTGTCCTTGAAGGGGAGGCTCCCGCACACCATTGCGTACAGCAGCACGCCCAGGGACCACACGGTGGCCGAATCGCCGCGGTAGCAGCCCATGGCCACCAACTCGGGCGGGCTGTACGCCTGTGTTCCTAGGGGACACAGGCAGCGCTGTCCAGCCGCAGGCTGCTGCCTTCCAGAGCCTGGCGCCAGCCTCCTGCCAGAGGCAGGGGCTGCACTGCCGGCCACAACCTCCCCCCACCCCCGAGGCCACTCCGCGCCCTCCGGCCCAAGCCAAGAACCCCTTCTGCAAGGCAGACAAGGCCGACGGGGCAGCCCCAGCCCTCGCGGGGCTGCCGAGCCGAGCGGCCGGGGCCCGGCTTTGGCGGCCCCCCCTCCTGTGTGGGCAGGGCCGGCAGCCGGCTCCTGGGACACGGCTCCGCCCCGTGCCACAGGGCTGGCGGCAGCCGGCTGAACGCCGCCCCCCACGGCCACGGCCGAGGAGGGAACGGGGCCGTGCAGTGCCCGGCACCGGGAGCAGGGCCCGGGCTGGGGCTCTCGGCTCACCGGCAAATCGCGTGAAGGCTCGCTCCTGGAGGAAGGTGCCGCAGCCGAAGTCAATCAGCTTCAGATCTCCGCATGCCGGGTCCACGAGGAGGTTCTCCGGCTTGATGTCCCGGTGCAGGACGCCGCAGGCGGTGCAGTGCTGCACGGCGCACAACACCTGGCAGAAGAGCCAGCGCGCCTTGTCCTCGCTCAGGAACCCGTGCTCCCGCAGGAGCTGCAGGAGATCCCGCGACCGCTCCGGACGCTCCATCACCAGCGCGAAGCTGTCAGGCAGCTCAAACCAGTCCAGCAGCTGGATGATGAAGCGGCAGCCGGAGCCCACCTTCTCCATGAGCGCGATCTCCATCGGAACGCAGGTGCCGTCGGGCTGTGAGGAGGAGACAGTGCCTACAGCGCGCCTGACACTGCTCTGTGGCTGCGCCGGGCCCTGCCTGGCATGCCCCCGTGGCCCCTCGGGCAGCCTCCCTGGTGATGGGGATTCGTCCCGCCCAGGGGACGCTTGGGGCACAGCCCGCTCTGTGCCGCTGGCCCCGCTCACTCACCAGCTCGACCCACTGCAGGACGCTCTCCCGGGCCATGCGTTTGACGGCCACCTGCCAGCCATCGAGACGGGGGGGCTGAGCTCAAGGCCTGCCCCTGCCCGCCGCTGCCCCTCCCCGCACGCCCGGCCTTCCCGCTCACTCACCGGCCTCCCGTCCGAGAGGCGGACGCCCGAGAAAACGGTGCCGAAGCCGCCGCTGCCCAGCTGCGGGCCCAGCTGGTAGAGCTCCTGCAGCTCCTTCTTTCGCCCTGCGGCCAAGAGCGAGCCGTCAGCCTTGCGCCCAGGAACCCCCCGAGCGCCCGCAAGTGAAGCGCGCCGAGCCGCCGCGGGCCCCGCTGCTCTGACCTGCTTCCTGCTGTGCGCCGGGCAGCGGCCCCCGCCCGGCAGCCCCGGGGCTGGCCAGCGGCACGGCCGGGCCGGGGCAGGGCGCAGAGGCGGCTGCGGGAGGCGCAGGGCAGCGGGGCAGGGCGGCACCGTCTCTATCCCCGGCGTCGTGGGCCGCGCTCAGCTCTTGTGGCCGGCCGGGGCTACAGCCCGAGGCTTCGCCCGGGGGCGTCCCAGGAGCAGCTGCAAAGCAGAGAGGGCCTTTTGAAGCCGTGGCATCAGAGGCGCTGGAAGCAGCCAGGGACTAGGCCACTCTCAGGGGCCCCGGCCTGGCCTGGGCATGCCCGTCAGGAGCCCCAGGGGAGCCTCTGACAGCTCCTCAGGACCTCTCACCTGCTCTTACGAAGGCCTTCGAGGTAGTCGAGAGCCGTGGTGCGGCAGCTTCCTGGGGATGGAGGAGACTCCTTGGTGTCTCAAGGATCGGCTCCACCACCAGGCTGGGGCTGTTGCCAGCTGGCACAGCCAACACAGCGTCCTGGGACCTGCGGGATGACACCTGCTGGTGCCAGGACGCTGGCTGCTCCGCCAGCTGCTCCTGGGAAAGCTCCCTTGCCTCGAGCTGGGCTCCCATCTGGACTTCAGGGCTTTCCCTGGCCACGTCAAGGCTCGGGGTTGTGCCCTTGAAGTCCGTGAGCCCCAGGGAGCTGGGAGACCTGTGCATGGGCTCTGCACCTTCTGCAGGCCGACAGGTCTCTTGGAGCTCCCCTGCCTCAGGCTGGGCTCCCATCTGGACTTCAGGGCTTTCCCTGGCCACGTCAAGGCTCGGGGTTGTGCCCTTGAAGTCCGTGAGCCCAAGGGAGCTGGGAGACCTGTGCATGGGCTCTGCACCTTCTGCAGGCCGACAGGTCTCACTGAGCCTCTGCGAGGGATGGAGGCTGTCAGAGATAGCAGAGGCTCCTGGCAGGATGGAGGGTCTCTGACAGCCTGCACCTCCTGCGTGGATGGCGGGTCTCCGCTGCTGTGCCATCCTTGCAGGGGTTGAGGCGCTCCCAGGGATGGAGAGTCTTGCTGGGAGCAGCCTCTTGCGGGGACGGAGGCTTGTGGAGGATCTGAAGGAGCCGCAGCAGGGCAGGTGGCCTCGCTTCCCCAGCTCCTCCAGTCCTTCCCACAGCGCCTGCCACATCCCCGCGTAGAGCGGCACACGTGTCCCAGTGCCAGCCCAGAGCAGCAGCATCAGTTCCTGCAGCTCGCGGGCCACTGCCGTGCAGCGGCGGCAGCTGCAGGCGCCGCGCGTGGGGCTGGCGGGAGCGCGTGGCCGCTTGTGAGAGGTGGCCCGAGGCCCGCAGGACCTGGGAGCCGCGGGGGCTCCTCGCTTCCTCCGAGAGCCTCTGGGCCAGACGCGGGAGCGCTTGCTCCTCGTCGCTGCTGTCCGTGTGTGCCGCCGCCGTGGTTGCCAGTGGCCGATGGCCCAGCAGACAGCCACGGCGGCCAGCAGCAGGACAAGTGCGGTGAGCAGGACACCACCGTCACCCATGGCTCCGGCACGTCCCATGGCAACCGCACTGGCGGCTGCGGGGGCTGGCCCGGCTTATATAGGGGTGGCGGGTGATGTCACAGTGCTGTGGCCAGGACCCCCTGTAACATCACAGCCCTGCCTCACACCAGCGCTCGGCCCCTTTGTGCCGTCAGTGCCCCGCCCGCCTCAGGGCTCGGCAGAACTGGCTCATCCCTGAAGATGGCCGTGGCCAGAAAAAGCCTGGAAGTAAGAAGCAGAGGTCAGCCTGTTCCAATGAACCCTTTCCTGGAGCAAGTGGTGGCACATCAGGAAGAGTGCTGGTGCCAGCCGTGTCAAGTCCACAGCTCCCAAGACCCTGCAGCGTTACCAACTGGAAATACCCACTCCTCTCTGCCTGGGAAGATCCTCCAGACACAAAGGAAGTTACTCTGTCTCTGGGGAGCTCTCCTGAAATGGTGGTCGAGGGCTGGAAGAGTTATTTGTTTGCAGCTCCCTGACCTCTGCAGTGCCTCTGATCTAAATAAATCAGGATTTGTTAAAGACCGCTCATGGTGCTCCCACCTCTCTGGTTTTGACTGGGATAGGCTTCCTTTCTTCCAAGAAGCTGGCCTGTGTTGGGCTTGGATGGGAATGCTGTGAATCAAACAGGGGTGGTTTGGTTTCTGCTGAGCAGGGCTTGCCCTCTTCCAAAACTCTGCTGTGTCCCTTGCTACAATGCACCGTTTTCCACTGGGAAGGGAGGGATGAGTGTTGAAGACAGAGGCAAAGAATGCATTAAACACCTGTACCGTGTCTCTGCCCCTGTCTGTGAGGTGACCATCCACATCCTGGTAGGGGACAATGTTACTTTTACAATGATTTTTTTTCCCTTTAATGTATTTGAAAACACTGCTTTTTATTGTGCCTCACATTTCTGTCCACCTTCATCTCCAGCTGAGCTTTCGCCACACCAAATCTCTCCCTTCAGTGGCAAGAAGCATCTGTGACCTGCTTTCCACTGGGCACACAGCTTCCTTTTCCATGCTATTTCCCAGAGAAGATGCCTGTTCAGGCAAGCCAGCCTTCTGCCTCACCTGCTTGCCTGCTGACATTGGGGAATCACCTGCTCCCGTGCCCTTCGGGGGTGACGTTTCAAAAGTGACCAGAGGAGCTGGCGTCACTCTGGGAGTTGCCAGGGTCCCTCCTCACTCGGGGAGCTGGTGGGTGTTTGATATGTGTGGGTGTTTTCCCAGATTACCCCCATTTCTTTGCGGGGTGACTGCTTGCCCCTCACGGCTTCCCTTAAATGGCGGCTCCTCCCTCAAGCTGGCGGTCATTATGAGGGGACATTGGGGCTCGGCTCGGAGTGGAAATGGTCCCAAATAGCACCAGACCTGACAGCCGGGAATGGGTTGGTGGTTGTTTTATTTTTTGGTTTGTGGTTGGTTTGGTGTTTTTGTCTTTTATTGAGTCCTGCCTGGGCCCGGGTACCTGGGTGCTGCAGAGGCTCTGGCAAGGCCTCAAAACCGCCAGCCCCGCAGCCAAGGGTGGCGCAAGATCTCCTCCAGCTGTGGCCTGTCCGCGGGGTGCTTGGACAGACACCAGCAGATGAGGTGCTGGCACTCTGCGGAGAGGAGGCAGAAAGCGGCGGTCACTTGCAGAAGGCTCGTGCCCGGCGCCCCCCGACGCCCGCGGGGCCCGGGCCGTGCTGCGTGTGCTCAGAGCCGCGCCGGGCCCAGAGCGCCGCCGGTGCCCGGTGCGGGAGGGCGGCCCGGCGGGACACGGCCCCCTCCTTCAGGCGGCGTGTGCCACACGGAGCCCGGCGGCACGGGCCGCCTCCTGCCTGCGGCCGGCCCTTGAGGGCAGGGGCCGCGGAGCTGCGGGAGGGCCGCGCCGGGCTGCGCGCTGCCGTCTGCCAAAGCCGCCCGCTTGAGGCCGGGTACCAACCTGGAGAGACCTGCGGCCCGAAGAAGAGCTGCCCCAGCACGATGGCGCGGTTGTCCTTGAAGGGGAGGCTCCCGCACACCATTGCGTACAGCAGCACGCCCAGGGACCACACGGTGGCCGAATCGCCGCGGTAGCAGCCCATGGCGACCAACTCGGGCGGGCTGTACGCCTGTGTTCCTAGGGGACACAGGCAGCGCTGTCCAGCCGCAGGCTGCTGCCTTCCAGAGCCTGGCGCCAGCCTCCTGCCAGAGGCAGGGGCTGCACTGCCGGCCACAACCTCCCCCCACCCCCGAGGCCACTCCGCGCCCTCCGGCCCAAGCCAAGAACCCCTTCTGCAAGGCAGACAAGGCCGACGGGGCAGCCCCAGCCCTCGCGGGGCTGCCGAGCCGAGCGGCCGGGGCCCGGCTTTGGCGGCCCCCCCTCCTGTGTGGGCAGGGCCGGCAGCCGGCTCCTGGGACACGGCTCCGCCCCGTGCCACAGGGCTGGCGGCAGCCGGCTGAACGCCGCCCCCCACGGCCACGGCCGAGGAGGGAACGGGGCCGTGCAGTGCCCGGCACCGGGAGCAGGGCCCGGGCTGGGGCTCTCGGCTCACCGGCAAATCGCGTGAAGGCTCGCTCCTGGAGGAAGGTGCCGCAGCCGAAGTCAATCAGCTTCAGATCTCCGCATGCCGGGTCCACGAGGAGGTTCTCCGGCTTGATGTCCCGGTGCAGGACGCCGCAGGCGGTGCAGTGCTGCACGGCGCACAACACCTGGCAGAAGAGCCAGCGCGCCTTGTCCTCGCTCAGGAACCCGTGCTCCCGCAGGAGCTGCAGGAGATCCCGCGACCGCTCCGGACGCTCCATCACCAGCGCGAAGCTGTCAGGCAGCTCAAACCAGTCCAGCAGCTGGATGATGAAGCGGCAGCCGGAGCCCACCTTCTCCATGAGCGCGATCTCCATCGGAACGCAGGTGCCGTCGGGCTGTGAGGAGGAGACAGCGCCTACAGCGGGCCTGACACTGCTCTGTGGCTGCGCCGGGCCCTGCCTGGCATGCCCCCGTGGCCCCTCGGGCAGCCTCCCTGGTGATGGGGATTCGTCCCGCCCGGGGGACGCTTGGGGCACAGCCCGCTCTGTGCCGCTGGCCCCGCTCACTCACCAGCTCGACCCACTGCAGGACGCTCTCCCGGGCCATGCGTTTGACGGCCACCTGCCAGCCATCGAGACGGGGGGGCTGAGCTCAAGGCCTGCCCCTGCCCGCCGCTGCCCCTCCCCGCACGCCCGGCCTTCCCGCTCACTCACCGGCCTCCCGTCCGAGAGGCGGACGCCCGAGAAAACGGTGCCGAAGCCGCCGCTGCCCAGCTGCGGGCCCAGCTGGTAGAGCTCCTGCAGCTCCTTCTTTCGCCCTGCGGCCAAGAGCGAGCCGTCAGCCTTGCGCCCAGGAACCCCCCGAGCGCCTGCAAGTGAAGCGCGCCGAGCCGCCGCGGGCCCCGCTGCTCTGACCTGCTTCCTGCTGTGCGCCGGGCAGCGGCCCCCGCCCGGCAGCCCCGGGGCTGGCCAGCGGCACGGCCGGGCCGGGGCAGGGCGCAGAGGCGGCTGCGGGAGGCGCAGGGCAGCGGGGCAGGGCGGCACCGTCTCTATCCCCGGCGTCGTGGGCCGCGCTCAGCTCTTGTGGCCGGCCGGGGCTACAGCCCGAGGCTTCGCCCGGGGGCGTCCCAGGAGCAGCTGCAAAGCAGAGAGGGCCTTTTGAAGCCGTGGCATCAGAGGCGCTGGAAGCAGCCAGGGACTAGGCCACTCTCAGGGGCCCCGGCCTGGCCTGGGCATGCCCGTCAGGAGCCCCAGGGGAGCCTCTGACAGCTCCTCAGGACCTCTCACCTGCTCTTACGAAGGCCTTCGAGGTAGTCGAGAGCCGTGGTGCGGCAGCTTCCTGGGGATGGAGGAGACTCCTTGGTGTCTCAAGGATCGGCTCCACCACCAGGCTGGGGCTGTTGCCAGCTGGCACAGCCAACACAGCGTCCTGGGACCTGCGGGATGACACCTGCTGGTGCCAGGACGCTGGCTGCTCCGCCAGCTGCTCCTGGGAAAGCTCCCTTGCCTCGAGCTGGGCTCCCATCTGGACTTCAGGGCTTTCCCTGGCCACGTCAAGGCTCGGGGTTGTGCCCTTGAAGTCCGTGAGCCCCAGGGAGCTGGGAGACCTGTGCATGGGCTCTGCACCTTCTGCAGGCCGACAGGTCTCTTGGAGCTCCCCTGCCTCAGGCTGGGCTCCCATCTGGACTTCAGGGCTTTCCCTGGCCACGTCAAGGCTCGGGGTTGTGCCCTTGAAGTCCGTGAGCCCAAGGGAGCTGGGAGACCTGTGCATGGGCTCTGCACCTTCTGCAGGCCGACAGGTCTCACTGAGCCTCTGCGAGGGATGGAGGCTGTCAGAGATAGCAGAGGCTCCTGGCAGGATGGAGGGTCTCTGACAGCCTGCACCTCCTGCGTGGATGGCGGGTCTCCGCTGCTGTGCCATCCTTGCAGGGGTTGAGGCGCTCCCAGGGATGGAGAGTCTTGCTGGGAGCAGCCTCTTGCGGGGACGGAGGCTTGTGGAGGATCTGAAGGAGCCGCAGCAGGGCAGGTGGCCTCGCTTCCCCAGCTCCTCCAGTCCTTCCCACAGCGCCTGCCACATCCCCGCGTAGAGCGGCACACGTGTCCCAGTGCCAGCCCAGAGCAGCAGCATCAGTTCCTGCAGCTCGCGGGCCACTGCCGTGCAGCGGCGGCAGCTGCAGGCGCCGCGCGTGGGGCTGGCGGGAGCGCGTGGCCGCTTGTGAGAGGTGGCCCGAGGCCCGCAGGACCTGGGAGCCGCGGGGGCTCCTCGCTTCCTCCGAGAGCCTCTGGGCCGGACGCGGGAGCGCTTGCTCCTCGTCGCTGCTGTCCGTGTGTGCCGCCGCCGTGGTTGCCAGTGGCCGATGGCCCAGCAGACAGCCACGGCGGCCAGCAGCAGGACAAGTGCGGTGAGCAGGACACCACCGTCACCCATGGCTCCGGCACGTCCCATGGCAACCGCACTGGCGGCTGCGGGGGCTGGCCCGGCTTATATAGGGGTGGCGGGTGATGTCACAGTGCTGTGGCCAGGACCCCCTGTAACATCACAGCCCTGCCTCACACCAGCGCTCGGCCCCTTTGTGCCGTCAGTGCCCCGCCCGCCTCAGGGCTCGGCAGAACTGGCTCATCCCTGAAGATGGCCGTGGCCAGAAAAAGCCTGGAAGTAAGAAGCAGAGGTCAGCCTGTTCCAATGAATCCTTTCCTGGAGCAAGTGGTGGCACATCAGGAAGAGTGCTGGTGCCAGCCGTGTCAAGTCCACAGCTCCCAAGACCCTGCAGCGTTACCAACTGGAAATACCCACTCCTCTCTGCCTGGGAAGATCCTCCAGACACAAAGGAAGTTACTCTGTCTCTGGGGAGCTCTCCTGAAATGGTGGTCGAGGGCTGGAAGAGTTATTTGTTTGCAGCTCCCTGACCTCTGCAGTGCCTCTGATCTAAATAAATCAGGATTTGTTAAAGACCGCTCATGGTGCTCCCACCTCTCTGGTTTTGACTGGGATAGGCTTCCTTTCTTCCAAGAAGCTGGCCTGTGTTGGGCTTGGATGGGAATGCTGTGAATCAAACAGGGGTGGTTTGGTTTCTGCTGAGCAGGGCTTGCCCTCTTCCAAAACTCTGCTGTGTCCCTTGCTACAATGCACCGTTTTCCACTGGGAAGGGAGGGATGAGTGTTGAAGACAGAGGCAAAGAATGCATTAAACACCTGTACCGTGTCTCTGCCCCTGTCTGTGAGGTGACCATCCACATCCTGGTAGGGGACAATGTTACTTTTACAATGATTTTTTTTCCCTTTAATGTATTTGAAAACACTGCTTTTTATTGTGCCTCACATTTCTGGCCACCTTCATCTCCAGCTGAGCTTTCGCCACACCAAATCTCTCCCTTCAGTGGCAAGAAGCATCTGTGACCTGCTTTCCACTGGGCACACAGCTTCCTTTTCCATGCTATTTCCCAGAGAAGATGCCTGTTCAGGCAAGCCAGCCTTCTGCCTCACCTGCTTGCCTGCTGACATTGGGGAATCACCTGCTCCCGTGCCCTTCGGGGGTGACGTTTCAAAAGTGACCAGAGGAGCTGGCGTCACTCTGGGAGTTGCCAGGGTCCCTCCTCACTCGGGGAGCTGGTGGGTGTTTGATATGTGTGGGTGTTTTCCCAGATTACCCCCATTTCTTTGCGGGGTGACTGCTTGCCCCTCACGGCTTCCCTTAAATGGCGGCTCCTCCCTCAAGCTGGCGGTCATTATGAGGGGACATTGGGGCTCGGCTCGGAGTGGAAATGGTCCCAAATAGCACCAGACCTGACAGCCGGGAATGGGTTGGTGGTTGTTTTATTTTTTGGTTTGTGGTTGGTTTGGTGTTTTTGTCTTTTATTGAGTCCTGCCTGGGCCCGGGTACCTGGGTGCTGCAGAGGCTCTGGCAAGGCCTCAAAACCGCCAGCCCCGCAGCCAAGGGTGGCGCAAGATCTCCTCCAGCTGTGGCCTGTCCGCGGGGTGCTTGGACAGACACCAGCAGATGAGGTGCTGGCACTCTGCGGAGAGGAGGCAGAAAGCGGCGGTCACTTGCAGAAGGCTCGTGCCCGGCGCCCCCCGACGCCCGCGGGGCCCGGGCCGTGCTGCGTGTGCTCAGAGCCGCGCCGGGCCCAGAGCGCCGCCGGTGCCCGGTGCGGGAGGGCGGCCCGGCGGGACACGGCCCCCTCCTTCAGGCGGCGTGTGCCACACGGAGCCCGGCGGCACGGGCCGCCTCCTGCCTGCGGCCGGCCCTTGAGGGCAGGGGCCGCGGAGCTGCGGGAGGGCCGCGCCGGGCTGCGCGCTGCCGTCTGCCAAAGCCGCCCGCTTGAGGCCGGGGTACCAACCTGGAGAGACCTGCGGCCCGAAGAAGAGCTGCCCCAGCACGATGGCGCGGTTGTCCTTGAAGGGGAGGCTCCCGCACACCATTGCGTACAGCAGCACGCCCAGGGACCACACGGTGGCCGAATCGCCGCGGTAGCAGCCCATGGCCACCAACTCGGGCGGGCTGTACGCCTGTGTTCCTAGGGGACACAGGCAGCGCTGTCCAGCCGCAGGCTGCTGCCTTCCAGAGCCTGGCGCCAGCCTCCTGCCAGAGGCAGGGGCTGCACTGCCGGCCACAACCTCCCCCCACCCCCGAGGCCACTCCGCGCCCTCCGGCCCAAGCCAAGAACCCCTTCTGCAAGGCAGACAAGGCCGACGGGGCAGCCCCAGCCCTCGCGGGGCTGCCGAGCCGAGCGGCCGGGGCCCGGCTTTGGCGGCCCCCCCTCCTGTGTGGGCAGGGCCGGCAGCCGGCTCCTGGGACACGGCTCCGCCCCGTGCCACAGGGCTGGCGGCAGCCGGCTGAACGCCGCCCCCCACGGCCACGGCCGAGGAGGGAACGGGGCCGTGCAGTGCCCGGCACCGGGAGCAGGGCCCGGGCTGGGGCTCTCGGCTCACCGGCAAATCGCGTGAAGGCTCGCTCCTGGAGGAAGGTGCCGCAGCCGAAGTCAATCAGCTTCAGATCTCCGCATGCCGGGTCCACGAGGAGGTTCTCCGGCTTGATGTCCCGGTGCAGGACGCCGCAGGCGGTGCAGTGCTGCACGGCGCACAACACCTGGCAGAAGAGCCAGCGCGCCTTGTCCTCGCTCAGGAACCCGTGCTCCCGCAGGAGCTGCAGGAGATCCCGCGACCGCTCCGGACGCTCCATCACCAGCGCGAAGCTGTCAGGCAGCTCAAACCAGTCCAGCAGCTGGATGATGAAGCGGCAGCCGGAGCCCACCTTCTCCATGAGCGCGATCTCCATCGGAACGCAGGTGCCGTCGGGCTGTGAGGAGGAGACAGCGCCTACAGCGGGCCTGACACTGCTCTGTGGCTGCGCCGGGCCCTGCCTGGCATGCCCCCGTGGCCCCTCGGGCAGCCTCCCTGGTGATGGGGATTCGTCCCGCCCGGGGGACGCTTGGGGCACAGCCCGCTCTGTGCCGCTGGCCCCGCTCACTCACCAGCTCGACCCACTGCAGGACGCTCTCCCGGGCCATGCGTTTGACGGCCACCTGCCAGCCATCGAGACGGGGGGGCTGAGCTCAAGGCCTGCCCCTGCCCGCCGCTGCCCCTCCCCGCACGCCCGGCCTTCCCGCTCACTCACCGGCCTCCCGTCCGAGAGGCGGACGCCCGAGAAAACGGTGCCGAAGCCGCCGCTGCCCAGCTGCGGGCCCAGCTGGTAGAGCTCCTGCAGCTCCTTCTTTCGCCCTGCGGCCAAGAGCGAGCCGTCAGCCTTGCGCCCAGGAACCCCCCGAGCGCCCGCAAGTGAAGCGGGCCGAGCCGCCGCGGGCCCCGCTGCTCTGACCTGCTTCCTGCTGTGCGCCGGGCAGCGGCCCCCGCCCGGCAGCCCCGGGGCTGGCCAGCGGCACGGCCGGGCCGGGGCAGGGCGCAGAGGCGGCTGCGGGAGGCGCAGGGCAGCGGGGCAGGGCGGCACCGTCTCTATCCCCGGCGTCGTGGGCCGCGCTCAGCTCTTGTGGCCGGCCGGGGCTACAGCCCGAGGCTTCGCCCGGGGGCGTCCCAGGAGCAGCTGCAAAGCAGAGAGGGCCTTTTGAAGCCGTGGCATCAGAGGCGCTGGAAGCAGCCAGGGACTAGGCCACTCTCAGGGGCCCCGGCCTGGCCTGGGCATGCCCGTCAGGAGCCCCAGGGGAGCCTCTGACAGCTCCTCAGGACCTCTCACCTGCTCTTACGAAGGCCTTCGAGGTAGTCGAGAGCCGTGGTGCGGCAGCTTCCTGGGGATGGAGGAGACTCCTTGGTGTCTCAAGGATCGGCTCCACCACCAGGCTGGGGCTGTTGCCAGCTGGCACAGCCAACACAGCGTCCTGGGACCTGCGGGATGACACCTGCTGGTGCCAGGACGCTGGCTGCTCCGCCAGCTGCTCCTGGGAAAGCTCCCTTGCCTCGAGCTGGGCTCCCATCTGGACTTCAGGGCTTTCCCTGGCCACGTCAAGGCTCGGGGTTGTGCCCTTGAAGTCCGTGAGCCCCAGGGAGCTGGGAGACCTGTGCATGGGCTCTGCACCTTCTGCAGGCCGACAGGTCTCTTGGAGCTCCCCTGCCTCAGGCTGGGCTCCCATCTGGACTTCAGGGCTTTCCCTGGCCACGTCAAGGCTCGGGGTTGTGCCCTTGAAGTCCGTGAGCCCAAGGGAGCTGGGAGACCTGTGCATGGGCTCTGCACCTTCTGCAGGCCGACAGGTCTCACTGAGCCTCTGCGAGGGATGGAGGCTGTCAGAGATAGCAGAGGCTCCTGGCAGGATGGAGGGTCTCTGACAGCCTGCACCTCCTGCGTGGATGGCGGGTCTCCGCTGCTGTGCCATCCTTGCAGGGGTTGAGGCGCTCCCAGGGATGGAGAGTCTTGCTGGGAGCAGCCTCTTGCGGGGACGGAGGCTTGTGGAGGATCTGAAGGAGCCGCAGCAGGGCAGGTGGCCTCGCTTCCCCAGCTCCTCCAGTCCTTCCCACAGCGCCTGCCACATCCCCGCGTAGAGCGGCACACGTGTCCCAGTGCCAGCCCAGAGCAGCAGCATCAGTTCCTGCAGCTCGCGGGCCACTGCCGTGCAGCGGCGGCAGCTGCAGGCGCCGCGCGTGGGGCTGGCGGGAGCGCGTGGCCGCTTGTGAGAGGTGGCCCGAGGCCCGCAGGACCTGGGAGCCGCGGGGGCTCCTCGCTTCCTCCGAGAGCCTCTGGGCCGGACGCGGGAGCGCTTGCTCCTCGTCGCTGCTGTCCGTGTGTGCCGCCGCCGTGGTTGCCAGTGGCCGATGGCCCAGCAGACAGCCACGGCGGCCAGCAGCAGGACAAGTGCGGTGAGCAGGACACCACCGTCACCCATGGCTCCGGCACGTCCCATGGCAACCGCACTGGCGGCTGCGGGGGCTGGCCCGGCTTATATAGGGGTGGCGGGTGATGTCACAGTGCTGTGGCCAGGACCCCCTGTAACATCACAGCCCTGCCTCACACCAGCGCTCGGCCCCTTTGTGCCGTCAGTGCCCCGCCCGCCTCAGGGCTCGGCAGAACTGGCTCATCCCTGAAGATGGCCGTGGCCAGAAAAAGCCTGGAAGTAAGAAGCAGAGGTCAGCCTGTTCCAATGAATCCTTTCCTGGAGCAAGTGGTGGCACATCAGGAAGAGTGCTGGTGCCAGCCGTGTCAAGTCCACAGCTCCCAAGACCCTGCAGCGTTACCAACTGGAAATACCCACTCCTCTCTGCCTGGGAAGATCCTCCAGACACAAAGGAAGTTACTCTGTCTCTGGGGAGCTCTCCTGAAATGGTGGTCGAGGGCTGGAAGAGTTATTTGTTTGCAGCTCCCTGACCTCTGCAGTGCCTCTGATCTAAATAAATCAGGATTTGTTAAAGACCGCTCATGGTGCTCCCACCTCTCTGGTTTTGACTGGGATAGGCTTCCTTTCTTCCAAGAAGCTGGCCTGTGTTGGGCTTGGATGGGAATGCTGTGAATCAAACAGGGGTGGTTTGGTTTCTGCTGAGCAGGGCTTGCCCTCTTCCAAAACTCTGCTGTGTCCCTTGCTACAATGCACCGTTTTCCACTGGGAAGGGAGGGATGAGTGTTGAAGACAGAGGCAAAGAATGCATTAAACACCTGTACCGTGTCTCTGCCCCTGTCTGTGAGGTGACCATCCACATCCTGGTAGGGGACAATGTTACTTTTACAATGATTTTTTTTCCCTTTAATGTATTTGAAAACACTGCTTTTTATTGTGCCTCACATTTCTGTCCACCTTCATCTCCAGCTGAGCTTTCGCCACACCAAATCTCTCCCTTCAGTGGCAAGAAGCATCTGTGACCTGCTTTCCACTGGGCACACAGCTTCCTTTTCCATGCTATTTCCCAGAGAAGATGCCTGTTCAGGCAAGCCAGCCTTCTGCCTCACCTGCTTGCCTGCTGACATTGGGGAATCACCTGCTCCCGTGCCCTTCGGGGGTGACGTTTCAAAAGTGACCAGAGGAGCTGGCGTCACTCTGGGAGTTGCCAGGGTCCCTCCTCACTCGGGGAGCTGGTGGGTGTTTGATATGTGTGGGTGTTTTCCCAGATTACCCCCATTTCTTTGCGGGGTGACTGCTTGCCCCTCACGGCTTCCCTTAAATGGCGGCTCCTCCCTCAAGCTGGCGGTCATTATGAGGGGACATTGGGGCTCGGCTCGGAGTGGAAATGGTCCCAAATAGCACCAGACCTGACAGCCGGGAATGGGTTGGTGGTTGTTTTATTTTTTGGTTTGTGGTTGGTTTGGTGTTTTTGTCTTTTATTGAGTCCTGCCTGGGCCCGGGTACCTGGGTGCTGCAGAGGCTCTGGCAAGGCCTCAAAACCGCCAGCCCCGCAGCCAAGGGTGGCGCAAGATCTCCTCCAGCTGTGGCCTGTCCGCGGGGTGCTTGGACAGACACCAGCAGATGAGGTGCTGGCACTCTGCGGAGAGGAGGCAGAAAGCGGCGGTCACTTGCAGAAGGCTCGTGCCCGGCGCCCCCCGACGCCCGCGGGGCCCGGGCCGTGCTGCGTGTGCTCAGAGCCGCGCCGGGCCCAGAGCGCCGCCGGTGCCCGGTGCGGGAGGGCGGCCCGGCGGGACACGGCCCCCTCCTTCAGGCGGCGTGTGCCACACGGAGCCCGGCGGCACGGGCCGCCTCCTGCCTGCGGCCGGCCCTTGAGGGCAGGGGCCGCGGAGCTGCGGGAGGGCCGCGCCGGGCTGCGCGCTGCCGTCTGCCAAAGCCGCCCGCTTGAGGCCGGGTACCAACCTGGAGAGACCTGCGGCCCGAAGAAGAGCTGCCCCAGCACGATGGCGCGGTTGTCCTTGAAGGGGAGGCTCCCGCACACCATTGCGTACAGCAGCACGCCCAGGGACCACACGGTGGCCGAATCGCCGCGGTAGCAGCCCATGGCGACCAACTCGGGCGGGCTGTACGCCTGTGTTCCTAGGGGACACAGGCAGCGCTGTCCAGCCGCAGGCTGCTGCCTTCCAGAGCCTGGCGCCAGCCTCCTGCCAGAGGCAGGGGCTGCACTGCCGGCCACAACCTCCCCCCACCCCCGAGGCCACTCCGCGCCCTCCGGCCCAAGCCAAGAACCCCTTCTGCAAGGCAGACAAGGCCGACGGGGCAGCCCCAGCCCTCGCGGGGCTGCCGAGCCGAGCGGCCGGGGCCCGGCTTTGGCGGCCCCCCCTCCTGTGTGGGCAGGGCCGGCAGCCGGCTCCTGGGACACGGCTCCGCCCCGTGCCACAGGGCTGGCGGCAGCCGGCTGAACGCCGCCCCCCACGGCCACGGCCGAGGAGGGAACGGGGCCGTGCAGTGCCCGGCACCGGGAGCAGGGCCCGGGCTGGGGCTCTCGGCTCACCGGCAAATCGCGTGAAGGCTCGCTCCTGGAGGAAGGTGCCGCAGCCGAAGTCAATCAGCTTCAGATCTCCGCATGCCGGGTCCACGAGGAGGTTCTCCGGCTTGATGTCCCGGTGCAGGACGCCGCAGGCGGTGCAGTGCTGCACGGCGCACAGCACCTGGCAGAAGAGCCAGCGCGCCTTGTCCTCGCTCAGGAACCCGTGCTCCCGCAGGAGCTGCAGGAGATCCCGCGACCGCTCCGGACGCTCCATCACCAGCGCGAAGCTGTCAGGCAGCTCAAACCAGTCCAGCAGCTGGATGATGAAGCGGCAGCCGGAGCCCACCTTCTCCATGAGCGCGATCTCCATCGGAACGCAGGTGCCGTCGGGCTGTGAGGAGGAGACAGCGCCTACAGCGGGCCTGACACTGCCCTGTGGCTGCGCCGGGCCCTGCCTGGCATGCCCCCGTGGCCCCTCGGGCAGCCTCCCTGGTGATGGGGATTCGTCCCGCCCGGGGGACGCTTGGGGCACAGCCCGCTCTGTGCCGCTGGCCCCGCTCACTCACCAGCTCGACCCACTGCAGGACGCTCTCCCGGGCCACGCGTTTGACGGCCACCTGCCAGCCATCGAGACGGGGGGGCTGAGCTCAAGGCCTGCCCCTGCCCGCCGCTGCCCCTCCCCGCACGCCCGGCCTTCCCGCTCACTCACCGGCCTCCCGTCCGAGAGGCGGACGCCCGAGAAAACGGTGCCGAAGCCGCCGCTGCCCAGCTGCGGGCCCAGCTGGTAGAGCTCCTGCAGCTCCTTCTTTCGCCCTGCGGCCAAGAGCGAGCCGTCAGCCTTGCGCCCAGGAACCCCCCGAGCGCCCGCAAGTGAAGCGCGCCGAGCCGCCGCGGGCCCCGCTGCTCTGACCTGCTTCCTGCTGTGCGCCGGGCAGCGGCCCCCGCCCGGCAGCCCCGGGGCTGGCCAGCGGCACGGCCGGGCCGGGGCAGGGCGCAGAGGCGGCTGCGGGAGGCGCAGGGCAGCGGGGCAGGGCGGCACCGTCTCTATCCCCGGCGTCGTGGGCCGCGCTCAGCTCTTGTGGCCGGCCGGGGCTACAGCCCGAGGCTTCGCCCGGGGGCGTCCCAGGAGCAGCTGCAAAGCAGAGAGGGCCTTTTGAAGCCGTGGCATCAGAGGCGCTGGAAGCAGCCAGGGACTAGGCCACTCTCAGGGGCCCCGGCCTGGCCTGGGCATGCCCGTCAGGAGCCCCAGGGGAGCCTCTGACAGCTCCTCAGGACCTCTCACCTGCTCTTACGAAGGCCTTCGAGGTAGTCGAGAGCCGTGGTGCGGCAGCTTCCTGGGGATGGAGGAGACTCCTTGGTGTCTCAAGGATCGGCTCCACCACCAGGCTGGGGCTGTTGCCAGCTGGCACAGCCAACACAGCGTCCTGGGACCTGCGGGATGACACCTGCTGGTGCCAGGACGCTGGCTGCTCCGCCAGCTGCTCCTGGGAAAGCTCCCTTGCCTCGAGCTGGGCTCCCATCTGGACTTCAGGGCTTTCCCTGGCCACGTCAAGGCTCGGGGTTGTGCCCTTGAAGTCCGTGAGCCCCAGGGAGCTGGGAGACCTGTGCATGGGCTCTGCACCTTCTGCAGGCCGACAGGTCTCTTGGAGCTCCCCTGCCTCAGGCTGGGCTCCCATCTGGACTTCAGGGCTTTCCCTGGCCACGTCAAGGCTCGGGGTTGTGCCCTTGAAGTCCGTGAGCCCAAGGGAGCTGGGAGACCTGTGCATGGGCTCTGCACCTTCTGCAGGCCGACAGGTCTCACTGAGCCTCTGCGAGGGATGGAGGCTGTCAGAGATAGCAGAGGCTCCTGGCAGGATGGAGGGTCTCTGACAGCCTGCACCTCCTGCGTGGATGGCGGGTCTCCGCTGCTGTGCCATCCTTGCAGGGGTTGAGGCGCTCCCAGGGATGGAGAGTCTTGCTGGGAGCAGCCTCTTGCGGGGACGGAGGCTTGTGGAGGATCTGAAGGAGCCGCAGCAGGGCAGGTGGCCTCGCTTCCCCAGCTCCTCCAGTCCTTCCCACAGCGCCTGCCACATCCCCGCGTAGAGCGGCACACGTGTCCCAGTGCCAGCCCAGAGCAGCAGCATCAGTTCCTGCAGCTCGCGGGCCACTGCCGTGCAGCGGCGGCAGCTGCAGGCGCCGCGCGTGGGGCTGGCGGGAGCGCGTGGCCGCTTGTGAGAGGTGGCCCGAGGCCCGCAGGACCTGGGAGCCGCGGGGGCTCCTCGCTTCCTCCGAGAGCCTCTGGGCCGGACGCGGGAGCGCTTGCTCCTCGTCGCTGCTGTCCGTGTGTGCCGCCGCCGTGGTTGCCAGTGGCCGATGGCCCAGCAGACAGCCACGGCGGCCAGCAGCAGGACAAGTGCGGTGAGCAGGACACCACCGTCACCCATGGCTCCGGCACGTCCCATGGCAACCGCACTGGCGGCTGCGGGGGCTGGCCCGGCTTATATAGGGGTGGCGGGTGATGTCACAGTGCTGTGGCCAGGACCCCCTGTAACATCACAGCCCTGCCTCACACCAGCGCTCGGCCCCTTTGTGCCGTCAGTGCCCCGCCCGCCTCAGGGCTCGGCAGAACTGGCTCATCCCTGAAGATGGCCGTGGCCAGAAAAAGCCTGGAAGTAAGAAGCAGAGGTCAGCCTGTTCCAATGAATCCTTTCCTGGAGCAAGTGGTGGCACATCAGGAAGAGTGCTGGTGCCAGCCGTGTCAAGTCCACAGCTCCCAAGACCCTGCAGCGTTACCAACTGGAAATACCCACTCCTCTCTGCCTGGGAAGATCCTCCAGACACAAAGGAAGTTACTCTGTCTCTGGGGAGCTCTCCTGAAATGGTGGTCGAGGGCTGGAAGAGTTATTTGTTTGCAGCTCCCTGACCTCTGCAGTGCCTCTGATCTAAATAAATCAGGATTTGTTAAAGACCGCTCATGGTGCTCCCACCTCTCTGGTTTTGACTGGGATAGGCTTCCTTTCTTCCAAGAAGCTGGCCTGTGTTGGGCTTGGATGGGAATGCTGTGAATCAAACAGGGGTGGTTTGGTTTCTGCTGAGCAGGGCTTGCCCTCTTCCAAAACTCTGCTGTGTCCCTTGCTACAATGCACCGTTTTCCACTGGGAAGGGAGGGATGAGTGTTGAAGACAGAGGCAAAGAATGCATTAAACACCTGTACCGTGTCTCTGCCCCTGTCTGTGAGGTGACCATCCACATCCTGGTAGGGGACAATGTTACTTTTACAATGATTTTTTTTCCCTTTAATGTATTTGAAAACACTGCTTTTTATTGTGCCTCACATTTCTGGCCACCTTCATCTCCAGCTGAGCTTTCGCCACACCAAATCTCTCCCTTCAGTGGCAAGAAGCATCTGTGACCTGCTTTCCACTGGGCACACAGCTTCCTTTTCCATGCTATTTCCCAGAGAAGATGCCTGTTCAGGCAAGCCAGCCTTCTGCCTCACCTGCTTGCCTGCTGACATTGGGGAATCACCTGCTCCCGTGCCCTTCGGGGGTGACGTTTCAAAAGTGACCAGAGGAGCTGGCGTCACTCTGGGAGTTGCCAGGGTCCCTCCTCACTCGGGGAGCTGGTGGGTGTTTGATATGTGTGGGTGTTTTCCCAGATTACCCCCATTTCTTTGCGGGGTGACTGCTTGCCCCTCACGGCTTCCCTTAAATGGCGGCTCCTCCCTCAAGCTGGCGGTCATTATGAGGGGACATTGGGGCTCGGCTCGGAGTGGAAATGGTCCCAAATAGCACCAGACCTGACAGCCGGGAATGGGTTGGTGGTTGTTTTATTTTTTGGTTTGTGGTTGGTTTGGTGTTTTTGTCTTTTATTGAGTCCTGCCTGGGCCCGGGTACCTGGGTGCTGCAGAGGCTCTGGCAAGGCCTCAAAACCGCCAGCCCCGCAGCCAAGGGTGGCGCAAGATCTCCTCCAGCTGTGGCCTGTCCGCGGGGTGCTTGGACAGACACCAGCAGATGAGGTGCTGGCACTCTGCGGAGAGGAGGCAGAAAGCGGCGGTCACTTGCAGAAGGCTCGTGCCCGGCGCCCCCCGACGCCCGCGGGGCCCGGGCCGTGCTGCGTGTGCTCAGAGCCGCGCCGGGCCCAGAGCGCCGCCGGTGCCCGGTGCGGGAGGGCGGCCCGGCGGGACACGGCCCCCTCCTTCAGGCGGCGTGTGCCACACGGAGCCCGGCGGCACGGGCCGCCTCCTGCCTGCGGCCGGCCCTTGAGGGCAGGGGCCGCGGAGCTGCGGGAGGGCCGCGCCGGGCTGCGCGCTGCCGTCTGCCAAAGCCGCCCGCTTGAGGCCGGGTACCAACCTGGAGAGACCTGCGGCCCGAAGAAGAGCTGCCCCAGCACGATGGCGCGGTTGTCCTTGAAGGGGAGGCTCCCGCACACCATTGCGTACAGCAGCACGCCCAGGGACCACACGGTGGCCGAATCGCCGCGGTAGCAGCCCATGGCGACCAACTCGGGCGGGCTGTACGCCTGTGTTCCTAGGGGACACAGGCAGCGCTGTCCAGCCGCAGGCTGCTGCCTTCCAGAGCCTGGCGCCAGCCTCCTGCCAGAGGCAGGGGCTGCACTGCCGGCCACAACCTCCCCCCACCCCCGAGGCCACTCCGCGCCCTCCGGCCCAAGCCAAGAACCCCTTCTGCAAGGCAGACAAGGCCGACGGGGCAGCCCCAGCCCTCGCGGGGCTGCCGAGCCGAGCGGCCGGGGCCCGGCTTTGGCGGCCCCCCCTCCTGTGTGGGCAGGGCCGGCAGCCGGCTCCTGGGACACGGCTCCGCCCCGTGCCACAGGGCTGGCGGCAGCCGGCTGAACGCCGCCCCCCACGGCCACGGCCGAGGAGGGAACGGGGCCGTGCAGTGCCCGGCACCGGGAGCAGGGCCCGGGCTGGGGCTCTCGGCTCACCGGCAAATCGCGTGAAGGCTCGCTCCTGGAGGAAGGTGCCGCAGCCGAAGTCAATCAGCTTCAGATCTCCGCATGCCGGGTCCACGAGGAGGTTCTCCGGCTTGATGTCCCGGTGCAGGACGCCGCAGGCGGTGCAGTGCTGCACGGCGCACAGCACCTGGCAGAAGAGCCAGCGCGCCTTGTCCTCGCTCAGGAACCCGTGCTCCCGCAGGAGCTGCAGGAGATCCCGCGACCGCTCCGGACGCTCCATCACCAGCGCGAAGCTGTCAGGCAGCTCAAACCAGTCCAGCAGCTGGATGATGAAGCGGCAGCCGGAGCCCACCTTCTCCATGAGCGCGATCTCCATCGGAACGCAGGTGCCGTCGGGCTGTGAGGAGGAGACAGCGCCTACAGCGGGCCTGACACTGCCCTGTGGCTGCGCCGGGCCCTGCCTGGCATGCCCCCGTGGCCCCTCGGGCAGCCTCCCTGGTGATGGGGATTCGTCCCGCCCGGGGGACGCTTGGGGCACAGCCCGCTCTGTGCCGCTGGCCCCGCTCACTCACCAGCTCGACCCACTGCAGGACGCTCTCCCGGGCCACGCGTTTGACGGCCACCTGCCAGCCATCGAGACGGGGGGGCTGAGCTCAAGGCCTGCCCCTGCCCGCCGCTGCCCCTCCCCGCACGCCCGGCCTTCCCGCTCACTCACCGGCCTCCCGTCCGAGAGGCGGACGCCCGAGAAAACGGTGCCGAAGCCGCCGCTGCCCAGCTGCGGGCCCAGCTGGTAGAGCTCCTGCAGCTCCTTCTTTCGCCCTGCGGCCAAGAGCGAGCCGTCAGCCTTGCGCCCAGGAACCCCCCGAGCGCCCGCAAGTGAAGCGCGCCGAGCCGCCGCGGGCCCCGCTGCTCTGACCTGCTTCCTGCTGTGCGCCGGGCAGCGGCCCCCGCCCGGCAGCCCCGGGGCTGGCCAGCGGCACGGCCGGGCCGGGGCAGGGCGCAGAGGCGGCTGCGGGAGGCGCAGGGCAGCGGGGCAGGGCGGCACCGTCTCTATCCCCGGCGTCGTGGGCCGCGCTCAGCTCTTGTGGCCGGCCGGGGCTACAGCCCGAGGCTTCGCCCGGGGGCGTCCCAGGAGCAGCTGCAAAGCAGAGAGGGCCTTTTGAAGCCGTGGCATCAGAGGCGCTGGAAGCAGCCAGGGACTAGGCCACTCTCAGGGGCCCCGGCCTGGCCTGGGCATGCCCGTCAGGAGCCCCAGGGGAGCCTCTGACAGCTCCTCAGGACCTCTCACCTGCTCTTACGAAGGCCTTCGAGGTAGTCGAGAGCCGTGGTGCGGCAGCTTCCTGGGGATGGAGGAGACTCCTTGGTGTCTCAAGGATCGGCTCCACCACCAGGCTGGGGCTGTTGCCAGCTGGCACAGCCAACACAGCGTCCTGGGACCTGCGGGATGACACCTGCTGGTGCCAGGACGCTGGCTGCTCCGCCAGCTGCTCCTGGGAAAGCTCCCTTGCCTCGAGCTGGGCTCCCATCTGGACTTCAGGGCTTTCCCTGGCCACGTCAAGGCTCGGGGTTGTGCCCTTGAAGTCCGTGAGCCCCAGGGAGCTGGGAGACCTGTGCATGGGCTCTGCACCTTCTGCAGGCCGACAGGTCTCTTGGAGCTCCCCTGCCTCAGGCTGGGCTCCCATCTGGACTTCAGGGCTTTCCCTGGCCACGTCAAGGCTCGGGGTTGTGCCCTTGAAGTCCGTGAGCCCAAGGGAGCTGGGAGACCTGTGCATGGGCTCTGCACCTTCTGCAGGCCGACAGGTCTCACTGAGCCTCTGCGAGGGATGGAGGCTGTCAGAGATAGCAGAGGCTCCTGGCAGGATGGAGGGTCTCTGACAGCCTGCACCTCCTGCGTGGATGGCGGGTCTCCGCTGCTGTGCCATCCTTGCAGGGGTTGAGGCGCTCCCAGGGATGGAGAGTCTTGCTGGGAGCAGCCTCTTGCGGGGACGGAGGCTTGTGGAGGATCTGAAGGAGCCGCAGCAGGGCAGGTGGCCTCGCTTCCCCAGCTCCTCCAGTCCTTCCCACAGCGCCTGCCACATCCCCGCGTAGAGCGGCACACGTGTCCCAGTGCCAGCCCAGAGCAGCAGCATCAGTTCCTGCAGCTCGCGGGCCACTGCCGTGCAGTGGCGGCAGCTGCAGGCGCCGCGCGTGGGGCTGGCGGGAGCGCGTGGCCGCTTGTGAGAGGTGGCCCGAGGCCCGCAGGACCTGGGAGCCGCGGGGGCTCCTCGCTTCCTCCGAGAGCCTCTGGGCCGGACGCGGGAGCGCTTGCTCCTCGTCGCTGCTGTCCGTGTGTGCCGCCGCCGTGGTTGCCAGTGGCCGATGGCCCAGCAGACAGCCACGGCGGCCAGCAGCAGGACAAGTGCGGTGAGCAGGACACCACCGTCACCCATGGCTCCGGCACGTCCCATGGCAACCGCACTGGCGGCTGCGGGGGCTGGCCCGGCTTATATAGGGGTGGCGGGTGATGTCACAGTGCTGTGGCCAGGACCCCCTGTAACATCACAGCCCTGCCTCACACCAGCGCTCGGCCCCTTTGTGCCGTCAGTGCCCCGCCCGCCTCAGGGCTCGGCAGAACTGGCTCATCCCTGAAGATGGCCGTGGCCAGAAAAAGCCTGGAAGTAAGAAGCAGAGGTCAGCCTGTTCCAATGAATCCTTTCCTGGAGCAAGTGGTGGCACATCAGGAAGAGTGCTGGTGCCAGCCGTGTCAAGTCCACAGCTCCCAAGACCCTGCAGCGTTACCAACTGGAAATACCCACTCCTCTCTGCCTGGGAAGATCCTCCAGACACAAAGGAAGTTACTCTGTCTCTGGGGAGCTCTCCTGAAATGGTGGTCGAGGGCTGGAAGAGTTATTTGTTTGCAGCTCCCTGACCTCTGCAGTGCCTCTGATCTAAATAAATCAGGATTTGTTAAAGACCGCTCATGGTGCTCCCACCTCTCTGGTTTTGACTGGGATAGGCTTCCTTTCTTCCAAGAAGCTGGCCTGTGTTGGGCTTGGATGGGAATGCTGTGAATCAAACAGGGGTGGTTTGGTTTCTGCTGAGCAGGGCTTGCCCTCTTCCAAAACTCTGCTGTGTCCCTTGCTACAATGCACCGTTTTCCACTGGGAAGGGAGGGATGAGTGTTGAAGACAGAGGCAAAGAATGCATTAAACACCTGTACCGTGTCTCTGCCCCTGTCTGTGAGGTGACCATCCACATCCTGGTAGGGGACAATGTTACTTTTACAATGATTTTTTTTCCCTTTAATGTATTTGAAAACACTGCTTTTTATTGTGCCTCACATTTCTGTCCACCTTCATCTCCAGCTGAGCTTTCGCCACACCAAATCTCTCCCTTCAGTGGCAAGAAGCATCTGTGACCTGCTTTCCACTGGGCACACAGCTTCCTTTTCCATGCTATTTCCCAGAGAAGATGCCTGTTCAGGCAAGCCAGCCTTCTGCCTCACCTGCTTGCCTGCTGACATTGGGGAATCACCTGCTCCCGTGCCCTTCGGGGGTGACGTTTCAAAAGTGACCAGAGGAGCTGGCGTCACTCTGGGAGTTGCCAGGGTCCCTCCTCACTCGGGGAGCTGGTGGGTGTTTGATATGTGTGGGTGTTTTCCCAGATTACCCCCATTTCTTTGCGGGGTGACTGCTTGCCCCTCACGGCTTCCCTTAAATGGCGGCTCCTCCCTCAAGCTGGCGGTCATTATGAGGGGACATTGGGGCTCGGCTCGGAGTGGAAATGGTCCCAAATAGCACCAGACCTGACAGCCGGGAATGGGTTGGTGGTTGTTTTATTTTTTGGTTTGTGGTTGGTTTGGTGTTTTTGTCTTTTATTGAGTCCTGCCTGGGCCCGGGTACCTGGGTGCTGCAGAGGCTCTGGCAAGGCCTCAAAACCGCCAGCCCCGCAGCCAAGGGTGGCGCAAGATCTCCTCCAGCTGTGGCCTGTCCGCGGGGTGCTTGGACAGACACCAGCAGATGAGGTGCTGGCACTCTGCGGAGAGGAGGCAGAAAGCGGCGGTCACTTGCAGAAGGCTCGTGCCCGGCGCCCCCCGACGCCCGCGGGGCCCGGGCCGTGCTGCGTGTGCTCAGAGCCGCGCCGGGCCCAGAGCGCCGCCGGTGCCCGGTGCGGGAGGGCGGCCCGGCGGGACACGGCCCCCTCCTTCAGGCGGCGTGTGCCACACGGAGCCCGGCGGCACGGGCCGCCTCCTGCCTGCGGCCGGCCCTTGAGGGCAGGGGCCGCGGAGCTGCGGGAGGGCCGCGCCGGGCTGCGCGCTGCCGTCTGCCAAAGCCGCCCGCTTGAGGCCGGGTACCAACCTGGAGAGACCTGCGGCCCGAAGAAGAGCTGCCCCAGCACGATGGCGCGGTTGTCCTTGAAGGGGAGGCTCCCGCACACCATTGCGTACAGCAGCACGCCCAGGGACCACACGGTGGCCGAATCGCCGCGGTAGCAGCCCATGGCCACCAACTCGGGCGGGCTGTACGCCTGTGTTCCTAGGGGACACAGGCAGCGCTGTCCAGCCGCAGGCTGCTGCCTTCCAGAGCCTGGCGCCAGCCTCCTGCCAGAGGCAGGGGCTGCACTGCCGGCCACAACCTCCCCCCACCCCCGAGGCCACTCCGCGCCCTCCGGCCCAAGCCAAGAACCCCTTCTGCAAGGCAGACAAGGCCGACGGGGCAGCCCCAGCCCTCGCGGGGCTGCCGAGCCGAGCGGCCGGGGCCCGGCTTTGGCGGCCCCCCCTCCTGTGTGGGCAGGGCCGGCAGCCGGCTCCTGGGACACGGCTCCGCCCCGTGCCACAGGGCTGGCGGCAGCCGGCTGAACGCCGCCCCCCACGGCCACGGCCGAGGAGGGAACGGGGCCGTGCAGTGCCCGGCACCGGGAGCAGGGCCCGGGCTGGGGCTCTCGGCTCACCGGCAAATCGCGTGAAGGCTCGCTCCTGGAGGAAGGTGCCGCAGCCGAAGTCAATCAGCTTCAGATCTCCGCATGCCGGGTCCACGAGGAGGTTCTCCGGCTTGATGTCCCGGTGCAGGACGCCGCAGGCGGTGCAGTGCTGCACGGCGCACAGCACCTGGCAGAAGAGCCAGCGCGCCTTGTCCTCGCTCAGGAACCCGTGCTCCCGCAGGAGCTGCAGGAGATCCCGCGACCGCTCCGGACGCTCCATCACCAGCGCGAAGCTGTCAGGCAGCTCAAACCAGTCCAGCAGCTGGATGATGAAGCGGCAGCCGGAGCCCACCTTCTCCATGAGCGCGATCTCCATCGGAACGCAGGTGCCGTCGGGCTGTGAGGAGGAGACAGCGCCTACAGCGGGCCTGACACTGCCCTGTGGCTGCGCCGGGCCCTGCCTGGCATGCCCCCGTGGCCCCTCGGGCAGCCTCCCTGGTGATGGGGATTCGTCCCGCCCGGGGGACGCTTGGGGCACAGCCCGCTCTGTGCCGCTGGCCCCGCTCACTCACCAGCTCGACCCACTGCAGGACGCTCTCCCGGGCCACGCGTTTGACGGCCACCTGCCAGCCATCGAGACGGGGGGGCTGAGCTCAAGGCCTGCCCCTGCCCGCCGCTGCCCCTCCCCGCACGCCCGGCCTTCCCGCTCACTCACCGGCCTCCCGTCCGAGAGGCGGACGCCCGAGAAAACGGTGCCGAAGCCGCCGCTGCCCAGCTGCGGGCCCAGCTGGTAGAGCTCCTGCAGCTCCTTCTTTCGCCCTGCGGCCAAGAGCGAGCCGTCAGCCTTGCGCCCAGGAACCCCCCGAGCGCCCGCAAGTGAAGCGGGCCGAGCCGCCGCGGGCCCCGCTGCTCTGACCTGCTTCCTGCTGTGCGCCGGGCAGCGGCCCCCGCCCGGCAGCCCCGGGGCTGGCCAGCGGCACGGCTGGGCCCGGGCAGGGCGCAGAGGCGGCTGCGGGAGGCGCAGGGCAGCGGGGCAGGGCGGCACCGTCTCTATCCCCGGCGTCGTGGGCCGCGCTCAGCTCTTGTGGCCGGCCGGGGCTACAGCCCGAGGCTTCGCCCGGGGGCGTCCCAGGAGCAGCTGCAAAGCAGAGAGGGCCTTTTGAAGCCGTGGCATCAGAGGCGCTGGAAGCAGCCAGGGACTAGGCCACTCTCAGGGGCCCCGGCCTGGCCTGGGCATGCCCGTCAGGAGCCCCAGGGGAGCCTCTGACAGCTCCTCAGGACCTCTCACCTGCTCTTACGAAGGCCTTCGAGGTAGTCGAGAGCCGTGGTGCGGCAGCTTCCTGGGGATGGAGGAGACTCCTTGGTGTCTCAAGGATCGGCTCCACCACCAGGCTGGGGCTGTTGCCAGCTGGCACAGCCAACACAGCGTCCTGGGACCTGCGGGATGACACCTGCTGGTGCCAGGACGCTGGCTGCTCTGCCAGCTGCTCCTGGGAAAGCTCCCTTGCCTCGAGCTGGGCTCCCATCTGGACTTCAGGGCTTTCCCTGGCCACGTCAAGGCTCGGGGTTGTGCCCTTGAAGTCCGTGAGCCCCAGGGAGCTGGGAGACCTGTGCATGGGCTCTGCACCTTCTGCAGGCCGACAGGTCTCTTGGAGCTCCCCTGCCTCAGGCTGGGCTCCCATCTGGACTTCAGGGCTCTCCCTGGCCACGTCAAGGCTCGGGGTTGTGCCCTTGAAGTCCGTGAGCCCAAGGGAGCTGGGAGACCTGTGCATGGGCTCTGCACCTTCTGCAGGCCGACAGGTCTCACTGAGCCTCTGCGAGGGATGGAGGCTGTCAGAGATAGCAGAGGCTCCTGGCAGGATGGAGGGTCTCTGACAGCCTGCACCTCCTGCGTGGATGGCGGGTCTCCGCTGCTGTGCCATCCTTGCAGGGGTTGAGGCGCTCCCAGGGATGGAGAGTCTTGCTGGGAGCAGCCTCTTGCGGGGACGGAGGCTTGTGGAGGATCTGAAGGAGCCGCAGCAGGGCAGGTGGCCTCGCTTCCCCAGCTCCTCCAGTCCTTCCCACAGCGCCTGCCACATCCCCGCGTAGAGCGGCACACGTGTCCCAGTGCCAGCCCAGAGCAGCAGCATCAGTTCCTGCAGCTCGCGGGCCACTGCCGTGCAGCGGCGGCAGCTGCAGGCGCCGCGCGTGGGGCTGGCGGGAGCGCGTGGCCGCTTGTGAGAGGTGGCCCGAGGCCCGCAGGACCTGGGAGCCGCGGGGGCTCCTCGCTTCCTCCGAGAGCCTCTGGGCCGGACGCGGGAGCGCTTGCTCCTCGTCGCTGCTGTCCGTGTGTGCCGCCGCCGTGGTTGCCAGTGGCCGATGGCCCAGCAGACAGCCACGGCGGCCAGCAGCAGGACAAGTGCGGTGAGCAGGACACCACCGTCACCCATGGCTCCGGCACGTCCCATGGCAACCGCACTGGCGGCTGCGGGGGCTGGCCCGGCTTATATAGGGGTGGCGGGTGATGTCACAGTGCTGTGGCCAGGACCCCCTGTAACATCACAGCCCTGCCTCACACCAGCGCTCGGCCCCTTTGTGCCGTCAGTGCCCCGCCCGCCTCAGGGCTCGGCAGAACTGGCTCATCCCTGAAGATGGCCGTGGCCAGAAAAAGCCTGGAAGTAAGAAGCAGAGGTCAGCCTGTTCCAATGAATCCTTTCCTGGAGCAAGTGGTGGCACATCAGGAAGAGTGCTGGTGCCAGCCGTGTCAAGTCCACAGCTCCCAAGACCCTGCAGCGTTACCAACTGGAAATACCCACTCCTCTCTGCCTGGGAAGATCCTCCAGACACAAAGGAAGTTACTCTGTCTCTGGGGAGCTCTCCTGAAATGGTGGTCGAGGGCTGGAAGAGTTATTTGTTTGCAGCTCCCTGACCTCTGCAGTGCCTCTGATCTAAATAAATCAGGATTTGTTAAAGACCGCTCATGGTGCTCCCACCTCTCTGGTTTTGACTGGGATAGGCTTCCTTTCTTCCAAGAAGCTGGCCTGTGTTGGGCTTGGATGGGAATGCTGTGAATCAAACAGGGGTGGTTTGGTTTCTGCTGAGCAGGGCTTGCCCTCTTCCAAAACTCTGCTGTGTCCCTTGCTACAATGCACCGTTTTCCACTGGGAAGGGAGGGATGAGTGTTGAAGACAGAGGCAAAGAATGCATTAAACACCTGTACCGTGTCTCTGCCCCTGTCTGTGAGGTGACCATCCACATCCTGGTAGGGGACAATGTTACTTTTACAATGATTTTTTTTCCCTTTAATGTATTTGAAAACACTGCTTTTTATTGTGCCTCACATTTCTGGCCACCTTCATCTCCAGCTGAGCTTTCGCCACACCAAATCTCTCCCTTCAGTGGCAAGAAGCATCTGTGACCTGCTTTCCACTGGGCACACAGCTTCCTTTTCCATGCTATTTCCCAGAGAAGATGCCTGTTCAGGCAAGCCAGCCTTCTGCCTCACCTGCTTGCCTGCTGACATTGGGGAATCACCTGCTCCCGTGCCCTTCGGGGGTGACGTTTCAAAAGTGACCAGAGGAGCTGGCGTCACTCTGGGAGTTGCCAGGGTCCCTCCTCACTCGGGGAGCTGGTGGGTGTTTGATATGTGTGGGTGTTTTCCCAGATTACCCCCATTTCTTTGCGGGGTGACTGCTTGCCCCTCACGGCTTCCCTTAAATGGCGGCTCCTCCCTCAAGCTGGCGGTCATTATGAGGGGACATTGGGGCTCGGCTCGGAGTGGAAATGGTCCCAAATAGCACCAGACCTGACAGCCGGGAATGGGTTGGTGGTTGTTTTATTTTTTGGTTTGTGGTTGGTTTGGTGTTTTTGTCTTTTATTGAGTCCTGCCTGGGCCCGGGTACCTGGGTGCTGCAGAGGCTCTGGCAAGGCCTCAAAACCGCCAGCCCCGCAGCCAAGGGTGGCGCAAGATCTCCTCCAGCTGTGGCCTGTCCGCGGGGTGCTTGGACAGACACCAGCAGATGAGGTGCTGGCACTCTGCGGAGAGGAGGCAGAAAGCGGCGGTCACTTGTAGAAGGCTCGTGCCCGGCGCCCCCCGACGCCCGCGGGGCCCGGGCCGTGCTGCGTGTGCTCAGAGCCGCGCCGGGCCCAGAGCGCCGCCGGTGCCCGGTGCGGGAGGGCGGCCCGGCGGGACACGGCCCCCTCCTTCAGGCGGCGTGTGCCACACGGAGCCCGGCGGCACGGGCCGCCTCCTGCCTGCGGCCGGCCCTTGAGGGCAGGGGCCGCGGAGCTGCGGGAGGGCCGCGCCGGGCTGCGCGCTGCCGTCTGCCAAAGCCGCCCGCTTGAGGCCGGGTACCAACCTGGAGAGACCTGCGGCCCGAAGAAGAGCTGCCCCAGCACGATGGCGCGGTTGTCCTTGAAGGGGAGGCTCCCGCACACCATTGCGTACAGCAGCACGCCCAGGGACCACACGGTGGCCGAATCGCCGCGGTAGCAGCCCATGGCGACCAACTCGGGCGGGCTGTACGCCTGTGTTCCTAGGGGACACAGGCAGCGCTGTCCAGCCGCAGGCTGCTGCCTTCCAGAGCCTGGCGCCAGCCTCCTGCCAGAGGCAGGGGCTGCACTGCCGGCCACAACCTCCCCCCACCCCCGAGGCCACTCCGCGCCCTCCGGCCCAAGCCAAGAACCCCTTCTGCAAGGCAGACAAGGCCGACGGGGCAGCCCCAGCCCTCGCGGGGCTGCCGAGCCGAGCGGCCGGGGCCCGGCTTTGGCGGCCCCCCCTCCTGTGTGGGCAGGGCCGGCAGCCGGCTCCTGGGACACGGCTCCGCCCCGTGCCACAGGGCTGGCGGCAGCCGGCTGAACGCCGCCCCCCACGGCCACGGCCGAGGAGGGAACGGGGCCGTGCAGTGCCCGGCACCGGGAGCAGGGCCCGGGCTGGGGCTCTCGGCTCACCGGCAAATCGCGTGAAGGCTCGCTCCTGGAGGAAGGTGCCGCAGCCGAAGTCAATCAGCTTCAGATCTCCGCATGCCGGGTCCACGAGGAGGTTCTCCGGCTTGATGTCCCGGTGCAGGACGCCGCAGGCGGTGCAGTGCTGCACGGCGCACAGCACCTGGCAGAAGAGCCAGCGCGCCTTGTCCTCGCTCAGGAACCCGTGCTCCCGCAGGAGCTGCAGGAGATCCCGCGACCGCTCCGGACGCTCCATCACCAGCTCAAACCAGTCCAGCAGCTGGATGATGAAGCGGCAGCCGGAGCCCACCTTCTCCATGAGCGCGATCTCCATCGGAACGCAGGTGCCGTCGGGCTGTGAGGAGGAGACAGCGCCTACAGCGGGCCTGACACTGCCCTGTGGCTGCGCCGGGCCCTGCCTGGCATGCCCCCGTGGCCCCTCGGGCAGCCTCCCTGGTGATGGGGATTCGTCCCGCCCGGGGGACGCTTGGGGCACAGCCCGCTCTGTGCCGCTGGCCCCGCTCACTCACCAGCTCGACCCACTGCAGGACGCTCTCCCGGGCCACGCGTTTGACGGCCACCTGCCAGCCATCGAGACGGGGGGGCTGAGCTCAAGGCCTGCCCCTGCCCGCCGCTGCCCCTCCCCGCACGCCCGGCCTTCCCGCTCACTCACCGGCCTCCCGTCCGAGAGGCGGACGCCCGAGAAAACGGTGCCGAAGCCGCCGCTGCCCAGCTGCGGGCCCAGCTGGTAGAGCTCCTGCAGCTCCTTCTTTCGCCCTGCGGCCAAGAGCGAGCCGTCAGCCTTGCGCCCAGGAACCCCCCGAGCGCCCGCAAGTGAAGCGGGCCGAGCCGCCGCGGGCCCCGCTGCTCTGACCTGCTTCCTGCTGTGCGCCGGGCAGCGGCCCCCGCCCGGCAGCCCCGGGGCTGGCCAGCGGCACGGCTGGGCCCGGGCAGGGCGCAGAGGCGGCTGCGGGAGGCGCAGGGCAGCGGGGCAGGGCGGCACCGTCTCTATCCCCGGCGTCGTGGGCCGCGCTCAGCTCTTGTGGCCGGCCGGGGCTACAGCCCGAGGCTTCGCCCGGGGGCGTCCCAGGAGCAGCTGCAAAGCAGAGAGGGCCTTTTGAAGCCGTGGCATCAGAGGCGCTGGAAGCAGCCAGGGACTAGGCCACTCTCAGGGGCCCCGGCCTGGCCTGGGCATGCCCGTCAGGAGCCCCAGGGGAGCCTCTGACAGCTCCTCAGGACCTCTCACCTGCTCTTACGAAGGCCTTCGAGGTAGTCGAGAGCCGTGGTGCGGCAGCTTCCTGGGGATGGAGGAGACTCCTTGGTGTCTCAAGGATCGGCTCCACCACCAGGCTGGGGCTGTTGCCAGCTGGCACAGCCAACACAGCGTCCTGGGACCTGCGGGATGACACCTGCTGGTGCCAGGACGCTGGCTGCTCTGCCAGCTGCTCCTGGGAAAGCTCCCTTGCCTCGAGCTGGGCTCCCATCTGGACTTCAGGGCTTTCCCTGGCCACGTCAAGGCTCGGGGTTGTGCCCTTGAAGTCCGTGAGCCCCAGGGAGCTGGGAGACCTGTGCATGGGCTCTGCACCTTCTGCAGGCCGACAGGTCTCTTGGAGCTCCCCTGCCTCAGGCTGGGCTCCCATCTGGACTTCAGGGCTCTCCCTGGCCACGTCAAGGCTCGGGGTTGTGCCCTTGAAGTCCGTGAGCCCAAGGGAGCTGGGAGACCTGTGCATGGGCTCTGCACCTTCTGCAGGCCGACAGGTCTCACTGAGCCTCTGCGAGGGATGGAGGCTGTCAGAGATAGCAGAGGCTCCTGGCAGGATGGAGGGTCTCTGACAGCCTGCACCTCCTGCGTGGATGGCGGGTCTCCGCTGCTGTGCCATCCTTGCAGGGGTTGAGGCGCTCCCAGGGATGGAGAGTCTTGCTGGGAGCAGCCTCTTGCGGGGACGGAGGCTTGTGGAGGATCTGAAGGAGCCGCAGCAGGGCAGGTGGCCTCGCTTCCCCAGCTCCTCCAGTCCTTCCCACAGCGCCTGCCACATCCCCGCGTAGAGCGGCACACGTGTCCCAGTGCCAGCCCAGAGCAGCAGCATCAGTTCCTGCAGCTCGCGGGCCACTGCCGTGCAGCGGCGGCAGCTGCAGGCGCCGCGCGTGGGGCTGGCGGGAGCGCGTGGCCGCTTGTGAGAGGTGGCCCGAGGCCCGCAGGACCTGGGAGCCGCGGGGGCTCCTCGCTTCCTCCGAGAGCCTCTGGGCCGGACGCGGGAGCGCTTGCTCCTCGTCGCTGCTGTCCGTGTGTGCCGCCGCCGTGGTTGCCAGTGGCCGATGGCCCAGCAGACAGCCACGGCGGCCAGCAGCAGGACAAGTGCGGTGAGCAGGACACCACCGTCACCCATGGCTCCGGCACGTCCCATGGCAACCGCACTGGCGGCTGCGGGGGCTGGCCCGGCTTATATAGGGGTGGCGGGTGATGTCACAGTGCTGTGGCCAGGACCCCCTGTAACATCACAGCCCTGCCTCACACCAGCGCTCGGCCCCTTTGTGCCGTCAGTGCCCCGCCCGCCTCAGGGCTCGGCAGAACTGGCTCATCCCTGAAGATGGCCGTGGCCAGAAAAAGCCTGGAAGTAAGAAGCAGAGGTCAGCCTGTTCCAATGAATCCTTTCCTGGAGCAAGTGGTGGCACATCAGGAAGAGTGCTGGTGCCAGCCGTGTCAAGTCCACAGCTCCCAAGACCCTGCAGCGTTACCAACTGGAAATACCCACTCCTCTCTGCCTGGGAAGATCCTCCAGACACAAAGGAAGTTACTCTGTCTCTGGGGAGCTCTCCTGAAATGGTGGTCGAGGGCTGGAAGAGTTATTTGTTTGCAGCTCCCTGACCTCTGCAGTGCCTCTGATCTAAATAAATCAGGATTTGTTAAAGACCGCTCATGGTGCTCCCACCTCTCTGGTTTTGACAGGGATAGGCTTCCTTTCTTCCAAGAAGCTGGCCTGTGTTGGGCTTGGATGGGAATGCTGTGAATCAAACAGGGGTGGTTTGGTTTCTGCTGAGCAGGGCTTGCCCTCTTCCAAAACTCTGCTGTGTCCCTTGCTACAATGCACCGTTTTCCACTGGGAAGGGAGGGATGAGTGTTGAAGACAGAGGCAAAGAATGCATTAAACACCTGTACCGTGTCTCTGCCCCTGTCTGTGAGGTGACCATCCACATCCTGGTAGGGGACAATGTTACTTTTACAATGATTTTTTTTCCCTTTAATGTATTTGAAAACACTGCTTTTTATTGTGCCTCACATTTCTGGCCACCTTCATCTCCAGCTGAGCTTTCGCCACACCAAATCTCTCCCTTCAGTGGCAAGAAGCATCTGTGACCTGCTTTCCACTGGGCACACAGCTTCCTTTTCCATGCTATTTCCCAGAGAAGATGCCTGTTCAGGCAAGCCAGCCTTCTGCCTCACCTGCTTGCCTGCTGACATTGGGGAATCACCTGCTCCCGTGCCCTTCGGGGGTGACGTTTCAAAAGTGACCAGAGGAGCTGGCGTCACTCTGGGAGTTGCCAGGGTCCCTCCTCACTCGGGGAGCTGGTGGGTGTTTGATATGTGTGGGTGTTTTCCCAGATTACCCCCATTTCTTTGCGGGGTGACTGCTTGCCCCTCACGGCTTCCCTTAAATGGCGGCTCCTCCCTCAAGCTGGCGGTCATTATGAGGGGACATTGGGGCTCGGCTCGGAGTGGAAATGGTCCCAAATAGCACCAGACCTGACAGCCGGGAATGGGTTGGTGGTTGTTTTATTTTTTGGTTTGTGGTTGGTTTGGTGTTTTTGTCTTTTATTGAGTCCTGCCTGGGCCCGGGTACCTGGGTGCTGCAGAGGCTCTGGCAAGGCCTCAAAACCGCCAGCCCCGCAGCCAAGGGTGGCGCAAGATCTCCTCCAGCTGTGGCCTGTCCGCGGGGTGCTTGGACAGACACCAGCAGATGAGGTGCTGGCACTCTGCGGAGAGGAGGCAGAAAGCGGCGGTCACTTGCAGAAGGCTCGTGCCCGGCGCCCCCCGACGCCCGCGGGGCCCGGGCCGTGCTGCGTGTGCTCAGAGCCGCGCCGGGCCCAGAGCGCCGCCGGTGCCCGGTGCGGGAGGGCGGCCCGGCGGGACACGGCCCCCTCCTTCAGGCGGCGTGTGCCACACGGAGCCCGGCGGCACGGGCCGCCTCCTGCCTGCGGCCGGCCCTTGAGGGCAGGGGCCGCGGAGCTGCGGGAGGGCCGCGCCGGGCTGCGCGCTGCCGTCTGCCAAAGCCGCCCGCTTGAGGCCGGGTACCAACCTGGAGAGACCTGCGGCCCGAAGAAGAGCTGCCCCAGCACGATGGCGCGGTTGTCCTTGAAGGGGAGGCTCCCGCACACCATTGCGTACAGCAGCACGCCCAGGGACCACACGGTGGCCGAATCGCCGTGGTAGCAGCCCATGGCGACCAACTCGGGCGGGCTGTACGCCTGTGTTCCTAGGGGACACAGGCAGCGCTGTCCAGCCGCAGGCTGCTGCCTTCCAGAGCCTGGCGCCAGCCTCCTGCCAGAGGCAGGGGCTGCACTGCCGGCCACAACCTCCCCCCACCCCCGAGGCCACTCCGCGCCCTCCGGCCCAAGCCAAGAACCCCTTCTGCAAGGCAGACAAGGCCGACGGGGCAGCCCCAGCCCTCGCGGGGCTGCCGAGCCGAGCGGCCGGGGCCCGGCTTTGGCGGCCCCCCCTCCTGTGTGGGCAGGGCCGGCAGCCGGCTCCTGGGACACGGCTCCGCCCCGTGCCACAGGGCTGGCGGCAGCCGGCTGAACGCCGCCCCCCACGGCCACGGCCGAGGAGGGAACGGGGCCGTGCAGTGCCCGGCACCGGGAGCAGGGCCCGGGCTGGGGCTCTCGGCTCACCGGCAAATCGCGTGAAGGCTCGCTCCTGGAGGAAGGTGCCGCAGCCGAAGTCAATCAGCTTCAGATCTCCGCATGCCGGGTCCACGAGGAGGTTCTCCGGCTTGATGTCCCGGTGCAGGACGCCGCAGGCGGTGCAGTGCTGCACGGCGCACAGCACCTGGCAGAAGAGCCAGCGCGCCTTGTCCTCGCTCAGGAACCCGTGCTCCCGCAGGAGCTGCAGGAGATCCCGCGACCGCTCCGGACGCTCCATCACCAGCTCAAACCAGTCCAGCAGCTGGATGATGAAGCGGCAGCCGGAGCCCACCTTCTCCATGAGCGCGATCTCCATCGGAACGCAGGTGCCGTCGGGCTGTGAGGAGGAGACAGCGCCTACAGCGGGCCTGACACTGCCCTGTGGCTGCGCCGGGCCCTGCCTGGCATGCCCCCGTGGCCCCTCGGGCAGCCTCCCTGGTGATGGGGATTCGTCCCGCCCGGGGGACGCTTGGGGCACAGCCCGCTCTGTGCCGCTGGCCCCGCTCACTCACCAGCTCGACCCACTGCAGGACGCTCTCCCGGGCCACGCGTTTGACGGCCACCTGCCAGCCATCGAGACGGGGGGGCTGAGCTCAAGGCCTGCCCCTGCCCGCCGCTGCCCCTCCCCGCACGCCCGGCCTTCCCGCTCACTCACCGGCCTCCCGTCCGAGAGGCGGACGCCCGAGAAAACGGTGCCGAAGCCGCCGCTGCCCAGCTGCGGGCCCAGCTGGTAGAGCTCCTGCAGCTCCTTCTTTCGCCCTGCGGCCAAGAGCGAGCCGTCAGCCTTGCGCCCAGGAACCCCCCGAGCGCCCGCAAGTGAAGCGGGCCGAGCCGCCGCGGGCCCCGCTGCTCTGACCTGCTTCCTGCTGTGCGCCGGGCAGCGGCCCCCGCCCGGCAGCCCTGGGGCTGGCCAGCGGCACGGCCGGGCCCGGGCAGGGCGCAGAGGCGGCTGCGGGAGGCGCAGGGCAGCGGGGCAGGGCGGCACCGTCTCTATCCCCGGCGTCGTGGGCCGCGCTCAGCTCTTGTGGCCGGCCGGGGCTACAGCCCGAGGCTTCGCCCGGGGGCGTCCCAGGAGCAGCTGCAAAGCAGAGAGGGCCTTTTGAAGCCGTGGCATCAGAGGCGCTGGAAGCAGCCAGGGACTAGGCCACTCTCAGGGGCCCCGGCCTGGCCTGGGCATGCCCGTCAGGAGCCCCAGGGGAGCCTCTGACAGCTCCTCAGGACCTCTCACCTGCTCTTACGAAGGCCTTCGAGGTAGTCGAGAGCCGTGGTGCGGCAGCTTCCTGGGGATGGAGGAGACTCCTTGGTGTCTCAAGGATCGGCTCCACCACCAGGCTGGGGCTGTTGCCAGCTGGCACAGCCAACACAGCGTCCTGGGACCTGCGGGATGACACCTGCTGGTGCCAGGACGCTGGCTGCTCCGCCAGCTGCTCCTGGGAAAGCTCCCTTGCCTCGAGCTGGGCTCCCATCTGGACTTCAGGGCTTTCCCTGGCCACGTCAAGGCTCGGGGTTGTGCCCTTGAAGTCCGTGAGCCCCAGGGAGCTGGGAGACCTGTGCATGGGCTCTGCACCTTCTGCAGGCCGACAGGTCTCTTGGAGCTCCCCTGCCTCAGGCTGGGCTCCCATCTGGACTTCAGGGCTTTCCCTGGCCACGTCAAGGCTCGGGGTTGTGCCCTTGAAGTCCGTGAGCCCAAGGGAGCTGGGAGACCTGTGCATGGGCTCTGCACCTTCTGCAGGCCGACAGGTCTCACTGAGCCTCTGCGAGGGATGGAGGCTGTCAGAGATAGCAGAGGCTCCTGGCAGGATGGAGGGTCTCTGACAGCCTGCACCTCCTGCGTGGATGGCGGGTCTCCGCTGCTGTGCCATCCTTGCAGGGGTTGAGGCGCTCCCAGGGATGGAGAGTCTTGCTGGGAGCAGCCTCTTGCGGGGACGGAGGCTTGTGGAGGATCTGAAGGAGCCGCAGCAGGGCAGGTGGCCTCGCTTCCCCAGCTCCTCCAGTCCTTCCCACAGCGCCTGCCACATCCCCGCGTAGAGCGGCACACGTGTCCCAGTGCCAGCCCAGAGCAGCAGCATCAGTTCCTGCAGCTCGCGGGCCACTGCCGTGCAGCGGCGGCAGCTGCAGGCGCCGCGCGTGGGGCTGGCGGGAGCGCGTGGCCGCTTGTGAGAGGTGGCCCGAGGCCCGCAGGACCTGGGAGCCGCGGGGGCTCCTCGCTTCCTCCGAGAGCCTCTGGGCCGGACGCGGGAGCGCTTGCTCCTCGTCGCTGCTGTCCGTGTGTGCCGCCGCCGTGGTTGCCAGTGGCCGATGGCCCAGCAGACAGCCACGGCGGCCAGCAGCAGGACAAGTGCGGTGAGCAGGACACCACCGTCACCCATGGCTCCGGCACGTCCCATGGCAACCGCACTGGCGGCTGCGGGGGCTGGCCCGGCTTATATAGGGGTGGCGGGTGATGTCACAGTGCTGTGGCCAGGACCCCCTGTAACATCACAGCCCTGCCTCACACCAGCGCTCGGCCCCTTTGTGCCGTCAGTGCCCCGCCCGCCTCAGGGCTCGGCAGAACTGGCTCATCCCTGAAGATGGCCGTGGCCAGAAAAAGCCTGGAAGTAAGAAGCAGAGGTCAGCCTGTTCCAATGAATCCTTTCCTGGAGCAAGTGGTGGCACATCAGGAAGAGTGCTGGTGCCAGCCGTGTCAAGTCCACAGCTCCCAAGACCCTGCAGCGTTACCAACTGGAAATACCCACTCCTCTCTGCCTGGGAAGATCCTCCAGACACAAAGGAAGTTACTCTGTCTCTGGGGAGCTCTCCTGAAATGGTGGTCGAGGGCTGGAAGAGTTATTTGTTTGCAGCTCCCTGACCTCTGCAGTGCCTCTGATCTAAATAAATCAGGATTTGTTAAAGACCGCTCATGGTGCTCCCACCTCTCTGGTTTTGACTGGGATAGGCTTCCTTTCTTCCAAGAAGCTGGCCTGTGTTGGGCTTGGATGGGAATGCTGTGAATCAAACAGGGGTGGTTTGGTTTCTGCTGAGCAGGGCTTGCCCTCTTCCAAAACTCTGCTGTGTCCCTTGCTACAATGCACCGTTTTCCACTGGGAAGGGAGGGATGAGTGTTGAAGACAGAGGCAAAGAATGCATTAAACACCTGTACCGTGTCTCTGCCCCTGTCTGTGAGGTGACCATCCACATCCTGGTAGGGGACAATGTTACTTTTACAATGATTTTTTTTCCCTTTAATGTATTTGAAAACACTGCTTTTTATTGTGCCTCACATTTCTGGCCACCTTCATCTCCAGCTGAGCTTTCGCCACACCAAATCTCTCCCTTCAGTGGCAAGAAGCATCTGTGACCTGCTTTCCACTGGGCACACAGCTTCCTTTTCCATGCTATTTCCCAGAGAAGATGCCTGTTCAGGCAAGCCAGCCTTCTGCCTCACCTGCTTGCCTGCTGACATTGGGGAATCACCTGCTCCCGTGCCCTTCGGGGGTGACGTTTCAAAAGTGACCAGAGGAGCTGGCGTCACTCTGGGAGTTGCCAGGGTCCCTCCTCACTCGGGGAGCTGGTGGGTGTTTGATATGTGTGGGTGTTTTCCCAGATTACCCCCATTTCTTTGCGGGGTGACTGCTTGCCCCTCACGGCTTCCCTTAAATGGCGGCTCCTCCCTCAAGCTGGCGGTCATTATGAGGGGACATTGGGGCTCGGCTCGGAGTGGAAATGGTCCCAAATAGCACCAGACCTGACAGCCGGGAATGGGTTGGTGGTTGTTTTATTTTTTGGTTTGTGGTTGGTTTGGTGTTTTTGTCTTTTATTGAGTCCTGCCTGGGCCCGGGTACCTGGGTGCTGCAGAGGCTCTGGCAAGGCCTCAAAACCGCCAGCCCCGCAGCCAAGGGTGGCGCAAGATCTCCTCCAGCTGTGGCCTGTCCGCGGGGTGCTTGGACAGACACCAGCAGATGAGGTGCTGGCACTCTGCGGAGAGGAGGCAGAAAGCGGCGGTCACTTGCAGAAGGCTCGTGCCCGGCGCCCCCCGACGCCCGCGGGGCCCGGGCCGTGCTGCGTGTGCTCAGAGCCGCGCCGGGCCCAGAGCGCCGCCGGTGCCCGGTGCGGGAGGGCGGCCCGGCGGGACACGGCCCCCTCCTTCAGGCGGCGTGTGCCACACGGAGCCCGGCGGCACGGGCCGCCTCCTGCCTGCGGCCGGCCCTTGAGGGCAGGGGCCGCGGAGCTGCGGGAGGGCCGCGCCGGGCTGCGCGCTGCCGTCTGCCAAAGCCGCCCGCTTGAGGCCGGGTACCAACCTGGAGAGACCTGCGGCCCGAAGAAGAGCTGCCCCAGCACGATGGCGCGGTTGTCCTTGAAGGGGAGGCTCCCGCACACCATTGCGTACAGCAGCACGCCCAGGGACCACACGGTGGCCGAATCGCCGCGGTAGCAGCCCATGGCCACCAACTCGGGCGGGCTGTACGCCTGTGTTCCTAGGGGACACAGGCAGCGCTGTCCAGCCGCAGGCTGCTGCCTTCCAGAGCCTGGCGCCAGCCTCCTGCCAGAGGCAGGGGCTGCACTGCCGGCCACAACCTCCCCCCACCCCCGAGGCCACTCCGCGCCCTCCGGCCCAAGCCAAGAACCCCTTCTGCAAGGCAGACAAGGCCGACGGGGCAGCCCCAGCCCTCGCGGGGCTGCCGAGCCGAGCGGCCGGGGCCCGGCTTTGGCGGCCCCCCCTCCTGTGTGGGCAGGGCCGGCAGCCGGCTCCTGGGACACGGCTCCGCCCCGTGCCACAGGGCTGGCGGCAGCCGGCTGAACGCCGCCCCCCACGGCCACGGCCGAGGAGGGAATGGGGCCGTGCAGTGCCCGGCACCGGGAGCAGGGCCCGGGCTGGGGCTCTCGGCTCACCGGCAAATCGCGTGAAGGCTCGCTCCTGGAGGAAGGTGCCGCAGCCGAAGTCAATCAGCTTCAGATCTCCGCATGCCGGGTCCACGAGGAGGTTCTCCGGCTTGATGTCCCGGTGCAGGACGCCGCAGGCGGTGCAGTGCTGCACGGCGCACAGCACCTGGCAGAAGAGCCAGCGCGCCTTGTCCTCGCTCAGGAACCCGTGCTCCCGCAGGAGCTGCAGGAGATCCCGCGACCGCTCCGGACGTTCCATCACCAGCGCGAAGCTGTCAGGCAGCTCAAACCAGTCCAGCAGCTGGATGATGAAGCGGCAGCCGGAGCCCACCTTCTCCATGAGCGCGATCTCCATCGGAACGCAGGTGCCGTCGGGCTGTGAGGAGGAGACAGCGCCTACAGCGGGCCTGACACTGCCCTGTGGCTGCGCCGGGCCCTGCCTGGCATGCCCCCGTGGCCCCTCGGGCAGCCTCCCTGGTGATGGGGATTCGTCCCGCCCGGGGGACGCTTGGGGCACAGCCCGCTCTGTGCCGCTGGCCCCGCTCACTCACCAGCTCGACCCACTGCAGGACGCTCTCCCGGGCCATGCGTTTGACGGCCACCTGCCAGCCATCGAGACGGGGGGGCTGAGCTCAAGGCCTGCCCCTGCCCGCCGCTGCCCCTCCCCGCACGCCCGGCCTTCCCGCTCACTCACCGGCCTCCCGTCCGAGAGGCGGACGCCCGAGAAAACGGTGCCGAAGCCGCCGCTGCCCAGCTGCGGGCCCAGCTGGTAGAGCTCCTGCAGCTCCTTCTTTCGCCCTGCGGCCAAGAGCGAGCCGTCAGCCTTGCGCCCAGGAACCCCCCGAGCGCCCGCAAGTGAAGCGGGCCGAGCCGCCGCGGGCCCCGCTGCTCTGACCTGCTTCCTGCTGTGCGCCGGGCAGCGGCCCCCGCCCGGCAGCCCCGGGGCTGGCCAGCGGCACGGCCGGGCCGGGGCAGGGCGCAGAGGCGGCTGCGGGAGGTGCAGGGCAGCGGGGCAGGGCGGCACCGTCTCTATCCCCGGCGTCGTGGGCCGCGCTCAGCTCTTGTGGCCGGCCGGGGCTACAGCCCGAGGCTTCGCCCGGGGGCGTCCCAGGAGCAGCTGCAAAGCAGAGAGGGCCTTTTGAAGCCGTGGCATCAGAGGCGCTGGAAGCAGCCAGGGACTAGGCCACTCTCAGGGGCCCCGGCCTGGCCTGGGCATGCCCGTCAGGAGCCCCAGGGGAGCCTCTGACAGCTCCTCAGGACCTCTCACCTGCTCTTACGAAGGCCTTCGAGGTAGTCGAGAGCTGTGGTGCGGCAGCTTCCTGGGGATGGAGGAGACTCCTTGGTGTCTCAAGGATCGGCTCCACCACCAGGCTGGGGCTGTTGCCAGCTGGCACAGCCAACACAGCGTCCTGGGACCTGCGGGATGACACCTGCTGGTGCCAGGACGCTGGCTGCTCTGCCAGCTGCTCCTGGGAAAGCTCCCTTGCCTCGAGCTGGGCTCCCATCTGGACTTCAGGGCTTTCCCTGGCCACGTCAAGGCTCGTGGTTGTGCCCTTGAAGTCCGTGAGCCCCAGGGAGCTGGGAGACCTGTGCATGGGCTCTGCACCTTCTGCAGGCTGACAGGTCTCTTGGAGCTCCCCTGCCTCAGGCTGGGCTCCCATCTGGACTTCAGGGCTCTCCCTGGCCACGTCAAGGCTCGGGGTTGTGCCCTTGAAGTCCGTGAGCCCAAGGGAGCTGGGAGACCTGTGCATGGGCTCTGCACCTTCTGCAGGCCGACAGGTCTCACTGAGCCTCTGCGAGGGATGGAGGCTGTCAGAGATAGCAGAGGCTCCTGGCAGGATGGAGGGTCTCTGACAGCCTGCACCTCCTGTGTGGATGGCGGGTCTCCGCTGCTGTGCCATCCTTGCAGGGCTTGAGGCGCTCCCAGGGATGGAGAGTCTTGCTGGGAGCAGCCTCTTGCGGGGACGGAGGCTTGTGGAGGATCTGAAGGAGCCGCAGCAGGGCAGGTGGCCTTGCTTCCCCAGCTCCTCCAGTCCTTCCCACAGCGCCTGCCACATCCCCGCGTAGAACGGTACACGTGTCCCAGTGCCAGCCCAGAGCAGCAGCATCAGTTCCTGCAGCTCGCGGGCCACTGCCGTGCAGCGGCGGCAGCTGCAGGCGCCGCGCGTGGGGCTGGCGGGAGCGCGTGGCCGCTTGTGAGAGGTGGCCCGAGGCCCGCAGGACCTGGGAGCCGCGGGGGCTCCTCGCTTCCTCCGAGAGCCTCTGGGCCGGACGCGGGAGCGCTTGCTCCTCGTCGCTGCTGTCCGTGTGTGCCGCCGCCGTGGTTGCCAGTGGCCGATGGCCCAGCAGACAGCCACGGCGGCCAGCAGCAGGACAAGTGCGGTGAGCAGGACACCACCGTCACCCATGGCTCCGGCACGTCCCATGGCAACCGCACTGGCGGCTGCGGGGCTGGCCCGGCTTATATAGGGGTGGCGGGTGATGTCACAGTGCTGTGGCCAGGACCCCCTGTAACATCACAGCCCTGCCTCACACCAGCGCTCGGCCCCTTTGTGCCGTCAGTGCCCCGCCCGCCTCAGGGCTCGGCAGAACTGGCTCATCCCTGAAGATGGCCGTGGCCAGAAAAAGCCTGGAAGTAAGAAGCAGAGGTCAGCCTGTTCCAATGAATCCTTTCCTGGAGCAAGTGGTGGCACATCAGGAAGAGTGCTGGTGCCAGCCGTGTCAAGTCCACAGCTCCCAAGACCCTGCAGCGTTACCAACTGGAAATACCCACTCCTCTCTGCCTGGGAAGATCCTCCAGACACAAAGGAAGTTACTCTGTCTCTGGGGAGCTCTCCTGAAATGGTGGTCGAGGGCTGGAAGAGTTATTTGTTTGCAGCTCCCTGACTTCTGCAGGGTCTTTCTGTCACTGTGTCGCGTTTTGAGACCTCAGCGTCTCTAATCTAGCTAGCCCAGGCACTGTGAATATCGCTTCAAGGATCTGTTCATACACCGTGCAAACGATGCTGATTCCTACGGGGTTCTTGTTCCTGAGAGATCCTGTCAGCAGCGGTGGTGAAATGACTCAGACAGAGGCAAGAGGAGGGAGGCAGCTGATAGCAGCGGAATTTATTCCACGTACACACGCGGTCCGACTGCGCCAGCGACTGCGCACGAAACCTGTGTGTGCAGGATTTTATCCAGATATGTGAGAGGGAGGGGTGAGGGTACAACAACCAATGAACAGGATTCTCGGGACGATTACACACGCGGGAAATTTAACTTTACCAACCGGTGATGCGGGGAGGAGTACAAAAATCACGGGCATCATGAATGACAAGTAACGGACTGTTACCCTAACAACAGGTGCACGCACGTGTGAGAGAGAACAAAGGAATAACACGATAAACCTAATAAACCTAATTTGCACACTGCCACATCTCCCCCTTTTTCTCTTATTAAGATGAGCAAACCTGGCATGGAGGGAGCTGATGTTCAGATTCAGAAAAGCTGTCCTTGAACTATGACTGCATGTACGATTAATGCTCCTCAGAGAGGCTCTCATCCTCCCAAAACTCCTCTAAGTTTTCCATTTCAATTTCCTGAGGAAGAGTTGCCATGGAAACATGGTTCACAACTGGCTTTGGGGTTGATGTGGCACTGGACATAAACTTATTATCTTTCTAATAAAACACATCACAACTGAAGCAATTATAACAACAACACAGGCTTTTACAATGGGTGCAAACCAACTTGAGACCCCCCAGTTCTTTAGGAGGTCGTTGAACCAGTCCGACGTCTTCTTGATTTCGCTCACTAAGTTCCTCATTTCATCAATGGTCTTCTCGATGTCCTCAGCTTTAAATGACAAATTAAAACAGCAAAGGCCTTCAAACTCCTCACATATATGTCCATGGAGGAGTAAAAGATAATCAATTGAGGCCTGATTTTTGAGGGTCACCTGTCCTGTGATTCCCTCGTCTTTTAGTAGGTCACTCAGAGCATTTGAAGTTAGGTTGGCTTGTTTAGCAACCCAGCACTCGAGGCGAGGCAAATCTCCCATGGACTTTGCAATGGCGACCCATGAGATAAGTATCATGACTGCGACTCTTTTTGGTTTGCTCCAATAAATGATTTCAGAGTCACAATCGGGGTCCAGATTCTTTATATCTCGTTTTTGAATGGCCGAATTGTAGGCACTGTTGTTTTTCTTTTGCCAATTCATCAGTTGTGTTTTGTTGGGTGTAAACAAGCCTAATTTTCCCAGTGTACATGGACCTTCGGAAAGGCAAGAGGGGATGCCTGCCCAGGCCTTTTCTCTGCAAATTAGAAACATTCCCCTGGGTAGTGAGATGGGTTTTGTCCACCAATTAGATGTCACAGGCTCTTGAGCAACTTGCTCACACTAAGGGTCTGCGTGGTATGATTTATTATTTTTCCCGATGTATTTTGAGGCTTTCCCTGATGATTGTGGCGGGGTCATGGTAAACTGGGCGCAAACTTGTGCCTTGGAGGACCCAAGGAGCTCAATCTCTGAGGCCTCCCCTTGGAGTTCACTCAGCTTAGACACAAACTTTCGCCAGCCTACCAGGGGGTTAATATCTGGAACTTTGCTTCCTGCCACAATAGAGTGGGATCCATCAGGGACCTGGGATCTACTTATCTTTTTGTCTCCCTTCAGCAATGGTTCGGGCAATTCCCCAACCTTGAATGGGATCCCCACAGGACAGGCGGACAATGGATCTGCGGCTGAGGTTTTGCTACGGCAAATGTGGTCTTGGCCTGTAGATGTAGCGAGGGTGGCCCAGATGTTTTCCTTAGACTGAGGGACGATCCAGGCGTGGTGGACTGCCAGGAGGTTGGTGAGAAGGAGAATCGTTGGCAAGAGATGTGTCGTGGTGGTGACTTTCTCTGGTCTGAGTTGGATCTCTTACACTGAAAAACTGAAAAACAGACTTTAAAACACAGAATAATTAACATGAGGGCTGGAAATAAAAAAAGGTGAGGGGTCCTCCCATTCCCAGAGAATGGGTAGGGCCAACCAGGTGTAATTCCGCCTTTTACGGTGCAGTGCCGCAGAAGCGACCTGCGGTACATCTTCCCTTCTCTCCCCCTGCTTTTTCCTAAAAAAACCCATTTTGCAGGAACCCATCTGAGCCCAGTGGGCGTGGAGACACAGGGCGTACCCATGCCCCCACGTCACCGGGTCATATGGACCTTCAACTTGTCCGCTCTCAGGTGACCTGAGCAGGACTGGCGGCTTCTCTTTCTGCCGGAAATCGGAATTTGATCCAAAGTGTCGCACGCCTGGTGGGTTAAACACCTCAAAACTGCAGTTTAAGAAATTGATTGTGTACAGCACTCTGTCCAGTCGGATAGAGGGGGCTCAACTTTCAGCACCTGCTGTTGTTGTGCAAGGACCCTTTTGATTTCCTGATGGGTCCATTCCACTATTGCCTGGCCTGTGGGGGAGTGTGGGATGCCTTTTTTTTGCTTTTATGCTCCACTCCCCATTGCTGCAGAAAGCTGCAGAACTCACCTGACTTGTACGCTGGGCCATTGTTAGTTTTGAGGCCTTTGGGGATGCCCATGAAATATAATGCCTGGATAAGGTGTTTAATGATATCCTGTGCTTTCTCCCCTGTGTGTGCAGAGGCGTAAACTGCACCCGAGAAAGTATCTACTGATACATGAATGTATTCCTGTCTTCTGAATTCTGCAATGTGTGTGATGTCTGTTTGCCAGAGCTCGCAGCTTGGAAGCCCGCGAGGATTGACTCCGGCATGCAGTGTGGGCACGGCGTGGGACTGACACGATGGGCACGAGCTGACAATCGCCTTGGCCTGTTGACGTGTAAGGTGGAAACGTCTGACCAGGCTTGGCGCGTTCTGGTGGAAAAGCTGATGACTGAGCTTTGCCTGTTCAAATATGTTTGGCAACGGGGCTATTGCTGCAGGAGCGGCGAGGGCATCAGCTCTCCTGTTACCTTCAGCAATAAATCCTGGCAAATCAGTGTCTGATCTTGTGTGCATTACATAAAATGGATGCTCTCGGTGGGAGACAAGCTTTACAAGCTTTGAGAGCAGCTCATACAGAGGTGAGGAGTCCAACAAGAGGTTGGACACCTCTTGTAAGATGGCCTGATCTGCCCTAGACACCACCCCCGCAATGTACACGGAGTCGGTAACTAAACTGAATGGTCCAATGAACTTCTCAAATGCCCTAACGACTGCGGCCAGCTCAGCGATCTGAGGTGATCCCATCAACTCTTCAACATCTTCCTCCCACTGCTGAGTTTCTGGATTCTCCCAAGTCAGAACTGACTTGTGAGAAGCCCCGGACGCATCCGTAAAAACTGTCAGAACTTTGAGGGGCTTCCTGCTCCAGACACTCTGCATTGACAATGTGAATGCTGCTTCTGAATTAAACAATTTGTGGGCCGGCTGATGAATTGAAATTTGGCCCATGAAGGAATCTAGGGCAAATTGCAATGCTTCATTCTCTTGAAGCAGGTGTTCCAACATGCATTTTGTCATTTGGCCCATCTTCAAGCCAATTGGCATGTGAATGCACTCAAAATCACAACCGGCCAGATCTTTCATCCGCACTCTTGCCTTGCGGATGAGCTCAGCCATGAGCTCTTGTGGCTGTGTCATTCTCTTGGGCCGATGGTTGCTGAGAAAGACCCAGTCTATAATCAGAAGAGGATCTTCCCTGCCTTGGCCCTTATTACCTTGTATGGGTGTTCTTTCAGACTGGTCCCACTGAAAAATGATGCCATGCAGATGCGACAGCTTTCCTAGGATGATGAAACGGAAAGGCAGGTTTGGGTTGCATCTGTGTGCCTGTCTGGAAGATATTGCTTTTTGAACTTTCTCAAGCACTGTTCTTGACTCTGGGGTAAGTGACCTAGGAGAATTCAACCCCTCTCCTCCTTTCAAAAGATTGAAAAGAGGGGCTAGGTCTTCGGTGGTCAGACCTAGCCAGGGCCTTACCCAATTCAAAGCACCACAGAGTTGATGGGCATCAGCAAGGGTCTGGACTTTCGTCCTGATCTCCAGTTTCTGCGGAACAATGGTCCACTTACTTATCTCCAAGCCCAGGTACTTCCAGGGTGGCATCCATTGAATCTTTCCTGCCTGCAGCTCGAAACCTGCAGCAACTAACGAATTTGTTACAAGGCCAAGTGTGTGGGTCAGTGCATCATCTGTCGGGGCACAAACAAGTATATCTTCCATATAATGATGGATGATTACTTCCTCCACGGCTGCTCTCACGGGGGAAAACAAGGAAGCGACAAATTGCTGACACAGAACTGGCGAGGATTTCAAACCTTGGGGAAGCACTCGCCAGTGATATCGTTTCCTTGGGGCTGCTCGGTTGATGGAAGGAACCGAGAAGGAAAAACGTGGGGCATCATCAGGGTGTAAGGGAATTTGGAAGAAACAGTCTTTTATATCAATGACTGCCAGATTCCAATTTTGAGGGAGCATGGTCGGGGAGGGCATTGCTGGTTGGAGAGACCCCATATCTTCAATAACATTATTAATTTGGCGGAGGTCGTGAAGGAGCCGCCACCGAGTCTTGTCAGCCTTGTGGATAACAAAGACTGGTGAATTCCAAGGAGAATTAGTCTCCTCGATGTGACCGTTTTTCAATTGCTCTTCCACGAGCTCCTGAAGAGCCTGTAATTTCTCTTTAGAGAGCGGCCACTGTTCCACCCAGACTGGATCATTGGTTTTCCAATTCAGTCTTTGGATGGGGCACTTCTTAGCAGCCGCTGCCCAAAAATTTTGTGGGGGTTCAGGGATGTTAATTGTGACCCCCCCACTGGGCCATGAGGTCTCTGCCAAGCAGTGGTTCCTCATAATCTAAAACAAAAGGATGTAAAGTTGCCAATTGTCCTTTTGGTCTCCTTACTTTCACCACGTTCTTTGATTGTCGTGCTAATTGACAGCCTCCTACACCCTGGACGTGACCTGCCATGTCCTCCAGAGCCCAGTGTGACAGCCAGTCCTTGATTGGGATCTATGTCAAATCTGCCCCTGTGTCAAAAAGAAGATCCTTATCAAAGAATTCTCCACCCATCGTAAATGTATACTTCACCCTGGGTTTCTGTGTTGTTACCTTGTGTACTGTATTTACTGTGATTGTGTTGTTCTGGGAGTCAGGGTCCCTGTATGAGATGGCCTGTGCAATTATCTGCTCTTTCGGCAAGAATGTTGACGCGGCCTGGGGGTGTGCGGCCAAAGCCCACTGACCACCTGAGGTCAGTTCTGTTGAGTCTTTGGCGGGCCGCGCCCTTCTGCGGCAAGTTGTCTTTAAAAAGACACTCTCTGCCTCAGAGGCACAGGCTCGCTACAGTGATTCAGCTCTTTTGTGAAAGGGTCGCCTAGGCAACCCCAGCAGCTCTGTGCCAGCAGAGGGAGAGGGAGCTGGTAAGCTAGTAAGCAGTTTTGCCCACAGATCCAGAGCCCAGGCGGCGCAGAAAGGAGCGGCGGGAGCCAGGAGATCTCCGGAGCTTCTTTATTCGGAGGCTGGAACCGGCGACATCAGAAGGACCGAAGACCCCAGGGGTCTAAAACACTGTGCTTTTATGGGGTTGGCAAGGGGTGTGGTTTTCTCTTAGGGCCAATCGCAGGGCGGATTGAGAAGTTCTCCAATCAGAGAGAGGATTGAAAAGTTCACCAATCAAGGAGCGAGGATGAGGAACTCTCCAATCACGGAGGGGATTGTGAAACGGCCCAATCAGGGGAGGGATTGAAAATGCACCAACCACGGTGCAAGAACAGGGTGAAGTAACTTTTTAGCCAATGTCTGCGGGACAGTAACTTTGAACCAATAGGGGAGGACTACCAAACTTTTGGCCAATGAGGGAGGGGAGAACAACTAACTTTGAAGTAACCGGGAAAACAGTTAACTTTATGGGAAACCCTAACTGTAGAATTGCTGTTACAACACACTCTCCCTCCAAGGGAGAGTGTCGCTCTCTTCTTGGATTTCCCCACCTCCCACAGATTGTGGGTGGGTAAATACAATGCAGCCAGAGGATGAGGCACCTGGGACAGTTAACAAGTCTCCCTGGAAGAACCTCAACCTCTTGCGGAGTGTGTTTGCAGTCCCCGACGATGATGTACTTACAGCCCTCTACCAATGGCCAGTTGCTGACACTGCAAGGATCTACGGTAACAAAATGCCAGTCGTGGTCACTTAGAATCAGTGGCTCTGTGAGCTGCAACCTGTAAGGTTCATATAGAGATTTAGTTGTTAAAATGGGTTTTGCAAGGTCAAATTCAGGTGAGAGAAATGTCCCGTCCGGTGTGTTATCATAAATTGGTTGATCCCCTTTTGACCCCCCTGCTTGGTCCACCCCATTGGGGTCATCGCGCTGGGTGGACTCGCACTCCCCCTTTAGTTTTTTGGCATTTGATGAAAAGGTTGAGGAGTCCCCGGTGTTCGGGGTGTTGTCGTCTGTCCTTGATGTTTGTGAGGACAGGTGGCAGCCCAGTGTCCTTCCTCTCCGCAGAAGAAGCATTGCTGCTGTTACCACCCTGGAAGGATGTGCGGCCTTGCAAAGGCTTGTGCTGCGTCTGGCCTGCAGGGGATGCTTGAGCCACATGTGGATGTCATGGGAGAGAGGATGCTTGAGGTGGTTGAGGCTGAGGTCCACGGCTGAGGAAGGGGATTTTGACCTGACACACTTGAAGCATGGAGTGGAGTGTGCAAGGAGGATCTAGAGGAAGGCTTAAAATAGCTGAGTGACATAAATCATTAGCATTAATGAATGCTATTTCTTCTAATATTTGATCCCTGGCACTCTCATTCTTGACCTGCACTTCAATAACACGGGTCAATTGGTCCAAAAAATCTACAAATGGTTCCACTGGACCCTGTCTGATCATGGTATAAGGTGGCATGGGAGCATGGGTTTGGAGGCTGAAAAACGCTTTGCAAGCCAGATCTTTAATTACTGTGAGGGCTGCAGAAGGAATCAGGGAGGCCTGTGTGGATGGAGAATTACACTGGCCTTCACCACAAAGGAGTTCAAGGGAAATAGCATTCCCCTGCCCATCAACTGCTGTATCTGGTTGCTGTAAAAGGTGTGGTAGTGTTCCTCTCAACAGCTGCTTCCATGCTGCTTCCCGGAGTTTAAACTCTGTGACATTCATGAAGCATGAAAACAGCTGTTTAATGTCAGCAGGAACAACTGCCACATTAGAAAGATCAGCTGTGAGGAGACCGTGGAAGTACGGACTTTCTCTGCCGTATTCTTTGTGAGCTTTACAGAGATCCCTAATGATTACTTGGGAGAAAGGTTGCCAGTTAGGATTATTACTGTTGTCTCCCCGGGATCGCCTGTAAGTCACTGGTGCGGCAGTGAAGCAAGCCTGTTGACTTCCTGGTTCCCGGTTGTTTACTTCCTGATTCCAAGCATGGGAATCAGAAGTGTGACCATGGGAACCAAACAATCAGGGTGGCCAACATCCAGGGTGGGGACACGCCAGGGACTCGGCCTGTGGCTCCGCCTGGCAGGCGGGTCCATGGGCGGGTCTGGGCTGCCAGCAGGTGGGTGGGAACTTCGGGGTGATGGAAGGGGTAGGGGACGGGAAGGGGTGGGGTGAAGGGGAAGGGTGGGGAGAGCAAAGGGAATTGTGGGAAGAAGAAGAGGGGCATGGTGCTAAGAGCACACGGCTCCCTCCGTCTTGGATGCCACAGTCACCATTTTGAGGCTTTTGTGACACAGTACCTTTAAAACTAACTTTTGGCTTTGAACCGGGAGAATTTGGGGGAAGGGAAGGTCCTCTGATCACCTGGCCAGGGCTTTCAGAGGGGTCCTGGGCAGTCTGGCCTCGACTGCTTGAGCGGGGGGAATGGGAAGTTTGAAGAAAGTCGGGGCTGACAGATGTTTTTCCTGTCGCTTTCTTTAAAATTCCTTTTTTGCAGAGAGAGGGTTTGGGGCTGAGGGAAAGGGAACCCGAGGCAGTTCGTCCCTGCAGAGGCTCTTTGTCAAACTCCCTGTATTTTGCCGCGGCAGCTTTGAGCTGCAAAATCAAAACCGCGAATTTCTGCATGTCTTTGTCCCTAGCGTCTGCCAATTCTGCTAGTTTTCTCTCCGCAGCCCTCCAAAAGGGAGGGCTGCGGGCTTTTGCTCAGGAGAGGTCCGGAAAGTTCGAACAGAGCCATCGGACGAATGACCTCAAACAGCTTTTTGAAAACTTAACATTCTTAAACTCTAACAATTCAGCTAGAACATTAAAAATTCCCTCCTGTGCCAACAAAAGAGAAGCGCCCATCCTCTTCCGTATAGATCTTAAAATCAGCACTTTTCCAAACCGAGATCGGCAACGAAAAATCTTTAAAAGAAAAAAAATGCTGCGCACTTTAAACACCAGCACACACACACTCACTAAATCTGTGAAAGAACACCGGGGCGCAGTGCGAAACAAAAGCCGGCAGCCAGCAACGTGCTCTTTCCGAGCTTCAATCCCTTCCCCAGCTGACTGCCGCGCAAGTGGGGGACACACACACACCCCCGCGCACTCGCACACAACTTAAAATCCGACACCAACCGAAAAAACCAAAAGCGCCAGGGAAACCCAAAACTGGCGAAGGAGCCAAAAAACTCAATTGCTGGCGGTCGCATGGCCAGCCGTCCAGGGACCTCTCATCTGCTTGGAGGCTTCCCAAAACTGACACCCACTCCGCTGAAAAGTGGGGATACTTAGCAAACCCTGGCGGCGAGTGCAAAAAGACAATCTTGGGGAGGGGAGCCTCTGTCTTTGGGGAAGACACCTTCTCTGAGTACGAAGAGGGGCGCTGCCTTCCCTTGCCGCGTGAGCGCTTCCTCGAACGGACGAGGCTGCTTGGACCGGGGACTGTGTAGCGTCCATGGACTTCGTTTCCCAGACTCTGCTCCTAACGCGGCAGTCTGCCAGTCCTTTCTGTGGGTCTTCGAGACCTGTGAGGACCTCTTTGCAGCCTCACAGATGGGCGCCACACGATATGTCACTGTGCCGCGTTTTGAGACCTCAGCGTCTCTATTCTAGCTAGCCCAGGCACTGTGAATATCGCTTCAAGGATCAGTTCACCACGCGAACGATGCTGATTCCTACGGGGTTCTTGTTCCTGAGAGATCCTCTCAGCCACAGTGGTTAAATGACTCAGACAGAGGCAAGAGGAGGGAGGCAGCTGATAGCAGTGGAGTTTATTCCACGTACACACGCGGTCCGACTGCGCCAGCGACTGCGCACAAAACCTGTCTGCGCAGTGTTAAAAGTAGATAAATGCTTCTGGGGTGTTATAAGTAACAGCTCTTAAGTTTGTATGTTTGCGGAAATTGTTATAAGTTTGTGATAAATGTTTCTGAGGTGTTATAAGTAACAGTTCTTAAGTTTGTATGTTTGGGGAAATTGTTATAAGTAGAAAAATGTTTCTGGGATGTTATAAATAACAGTTCTTAAGTTTGCATGTTTGGGGTACAAGTTAGTAGTGTCTCTGCAAACGCTGGAACTGTGACAACAAGAATAGCTCCACAGATGCCATCATGCAGGCAGCATCAAAACCACAAGCCTGGATTGGTAGAGGCAATGGAGCAATCACTCGACGCCCTGGCAGAATGATTGGTCCAGGATGACTTTCATTATAAACCAATCAAACCCTAGACAACTGACAATCAGAGAGAGGATCCTGAGCGCCCCAATCGGAGGAAGACAGGAGCAGTTCAAAGGGAGTGTCAGAGCTCTGCCAGCCTCCTGCAGTGAAACAACGTATCCAAAACAGCACCCAGTGTACCGAGTTGTTACACTGTTGTTTTGTGTTCTCTGGCTTGTCCTGAGGAGCCCGGGTTTATCCTGGGCTCCCGTCTTTGGTAGTTAATAGAATAAACGAGGATTTTTTTTTATTTTTTTCCATCTGAGTCCTGGCCTCGTTTGTAACAATTTTGGGGGCTTGCCCGGGATAAGCCACGCCCGGAGGCGGTCCCGAGGAAGGACGGATTCAAGGAAGACGCGTCTGAGAAGAATCTTTTTTTCTTCCACCTTGGATTACGGATTTCCTCGGGACCGTGAGAAGGAGCGCTGGTTTTCCTGAAGAACTACCAAGGACACAGCAACTCAGACCGAGAGGACCCTCCGAGAGGGAGCGGGGCTGGCGGTGCACAGGTCGGTACCGTGAGTGGGGACTGGCATAAGGGGGTGCGAGACTGTATGAGTGAGTGAGTGAGGCGGGGGCTGGTAATCCAGAGCCCCGAAGTGAGTGCAGACCTCCAACAGAGGGGAGTGAGTGAGGAGGGAGTGTGTGTGGTACCTCTAGGGACCCTTAAAGGCGGGAGACGAGGGAGTACTCTCCTTTTCACCGCCCTTACCCGTGCAGGCTCCCGTTTCCCCTGTGGTTCCAAGGGGAGGGATGCAGAGTGTGAGGTTGCTGGACTGACCCCCGGGTGGGACAGGAGAACTGCGAGGGGTGGGCTTTGGAACTGGGGTGCCATTGGGCTCCTACCTAATAGGAATCCAAGGGAGATTCATAGGTAGGGGAGTGGCAGAGGTAGAGTTCCAGAAGTCCACCTGGAGGGTTATTCCTCAAAGCAGATCTAGTACCGGTGAGGGTCTGTCTGAGGGGAATTAGGACCCTTAAGACTGGGAAAATACTCCTACCCAGTGACCAACAGGTTGGGGTGGCCGCCGGATAGGGGATTGCCCCCTTTTTGGCAGGGGAGGGGGAGAGGGCCCAGTTTAAGGGGAATTAGGACCCTGATTATTAGATATCCAAGGGGGATTTATAGTCAGGGGAGAGAAGACTCGCCTCACAAAGGGAGGGTGAGAGCGGGTTCCTCACGGTGCGGCGACCAGGTGACGGGGCCGCCGGCTGTGGGAGGACCTTTGCACTCACTAGGAGTGTGAGAGACGGTAGAACCTGTCAGAATAGGGAAATTAACCTTTTCTTTCCTCCAAGAGTCTGAGTTAATTGAGTTTTAATTTTGAGTCTAAGACTACTTAGGCACATTTTGTTGGTAATGGTTGCTTTAAGTAAGAAGTTTTTATGTGGATAGTATATTGTGTGTTGACTTTGTAAGATTTTATTTGAATTGCGATTGCGGGAAATCTAGTGAGCGAGGTTCTGAGGTGAGGGGAGACCAAGAGTCCTCAGACCGCTCATTAGAAAAAGGAGAACTGGTTCAGTGATTGTGAAGAGTCCAGTGAAGTGAATTTCTGAGTGTGTCAGGGCAGTGTCGCCATTTTGTGAATCCTGGTTGTGAGGCAAAGTCGCCATTTTGAGTTTCTGAAGTGCAGCAAGGTGACGTCGCCATCTTGTGACTCTTGTGATTCTTGGTTGTCAGGGCGACGCCACCATTTTGTGGTTGTTCCAGTCAGTGTTAAGGCCCCCCCTCCTCCTTTTAGTAAGCAGCCATCTTTGAAAAGTTCTGTAATAATTTCATTTATTTTATACCTTTTAAAAGTAATTACTATTTTATTAGCTACTATCTTTATTAGTACATTAATTGGCCACCTCTATTGACATTTTTAAAGAATAATTTTTAAAGTCAAATAATTTGAAAATTATATTATTATATCATTTGTTCTAAACTAGTAATTATTATTTTTCCCACAAGCCTCCATATTTAGTTTTCCCACGAGTAGCCATATTTAGTTTTCCCACAAATAGCCTTTTTTTTTCTTTCTTTTTTTTTTTTTCCCACGGAAAACCACATTTGTTTTTCTCATGGTATATTTGCTTAAGCAAAGATTGCAATTAACATTTTCACATTTGTACAGTAACTCTAACAGTATTTAAAGGTTTAATTGAGATTACCACTTGAGTATTTAAGATGGGGAAATGTGTAAGTAAGAATTCAAAAAGAACAAAGGAAGAAAGAGAAGTAAGAGGTATTCCTCCAAATAGTCCTCTAGGAGAAATGCTAGAAAATTGGGAGGAAGATAGTAATCTAAAGGATTTGAACAAAATAACAATGATAAAATACAGCATGGAAATTTGGCCAATAGAAAGTATCCATGAAGGACCAGTTTATTTGCCCTGGTATGGATCTAAAGAAAAGTGGCTATTTGCTCTAAATAAACATGCAAAATTAAAGAAGTCTCAAAATGAAGAGGAAATACATTATGCAGCATGTTGGTTGGAGAATGAAATCTGGGACAAGAAGATAAGAGTATATAAAGTCTCAAAGGAACCAGAAAATGACAAAGATAAGAGAACAGAAAAGAAATGGGATCCCTTAGATTGTCTTCCCCCGCCTCCACCATTAACTCCACCTGTAGCTCCTTCCCCTAGTCCTTATACATCCCCTCAGATTCAATCTCCACCTCCCTTAGCCCAACCTCTACAACTGTCATTATCCCTAGCCCCTCCTCCAATCTATCCCACAACACCCCCAGCTGTGGCTCCAGTCCTTTCCCCAGCATCTCCAGCCCCACCTTCAGCCCTTCTCCCAGCTCCTTCTGTGGCATCCCCAGCTCTTGCCTCAGTTCCCCCAGTCACACCTTCAGCTATTTCCCCTGTATCCTCAGTAGCACCCCAAGTTCCTTCCTCAGCCTCACAGGTAGGGACCCTGGTCCCTCCCACAGTTCCACCCGTTGAGTGCCCAGTTCTTCACCCTTCAAACTCTAGCCCAAGTCCCCTGTTTGCCTCAACAGTTACTCCCTCGCCATCCTTAAACCCCACTATGTCCACAACCTTTTCTTCAGCTCCTCCAGCCACTCTTCCAAATTCCTCCCTGATACACCCTACCAATTCAGTTCCTTCCCCTACACCCATTGCAATTCCCTTATCTCCTCCCCACTGGGAATGGAGCCAACCGAATACTGTATCCCCTAGTACATTCTGAGGAAATAGTCAAGCAGAAGGGCCTTATTGTAACACAAGGTCAAAAGTAGAGAGGCTCTTCCCTCTTAGGGAAGTCCCAATGGGTGGAGTCGTAGGAGGCATTGGATTCGTGAATGCATCCTTGACAGCCTCAGAAGTGAGAAACTTTAAAAAGGAAATAAAGACTTTGTTAGAAGATCCTATTGGGATTTCAAATCAGTTAGATCAGTTCTTGGGTCCCAGTGTTTATACCTGGGAAGAGTTAAATTCAATATTAAATATCCTCTTTTCCCTAGAAGAAATTCAGTTAATTCGAGCAGCAGGGATGAGGATATGGGAGAGAGAAAACCGAGTTGGTCCACGAGGAGAAACTAAGCTGCCGCATAATCCACCAGATTGGGACCCCAATGATGAACTTGGAAGAAGGAACATGAGGGATTACAGGTCTTTGATAGTAAGAGGGATAAGGGAGGCTGTCCCAAGAACAAATAATGCCAAACTGGCATTTGACAGCTAGCAAGAAAAAGATGAGTCACCTAGTGTGTGGCTCGAGAGACTGAAGAGAAACTTCCAATTGTATTCCAGTGTTGACCCAGAAAGCTCGGAGGGGCAAGTGTTAGTAAAAGTGCAATTTGTAACTCAAGCATGGGCAGATATCAGAAAGAAATAAGAGAAATTAGATGATTGGCATGGGAAAGGACTGAATGAGTTGTTAAGAGAAGCACAGAAAGTCTATCTAAGGAGAGAAGAGGAAAAAGCAAGGACAAAAGCAAAGGTAATGATAGCGGTAGCTAGGGAAAGTGACAAGAGAGATGAGCCAAAAAGAGATGAACCAAGGAACAATAAGCCAAGAAGAGATGGACCGAGAGGAGAAGTAGAGAAGAGAAGGGAGTCAGACAGAGAGAAAAAGTTACCTTGGGCAGATAGTGACTCTGGTATCACCTGTTATTATTGCCAAGAGAAAGGGCACATACAGAGATTTTGTAGGAAGAAAAAGATGGATGAAGCCATTGCAAGGGAACAAGACACCTTAGAACGGATCCTCAGAGGAGATGGAGGGGATGACGACTAGGGGTGTCGGGGGCTCTATGCTCTGGGGGAAGAGAAAGAAGATCGAGATGAGCCCTGAGTAAAATTAGAAATTGGCCCCCAGAGCGAAGAATATGAATTTTTAGTTGATACTGGAGCTGACAGATCGAGTGTTTGCATGATTCCGAAAGGATGTGTAGTGAGTGACAGGAAGTGTAAAGTTAAAGGTGCAGAGAGCAAACCATTTGAGGTATTGATTATAGAACAGGTTCCTGTGAAAGGGAGCTTTAGAGAAGGGTGTGTAGATATGTTGTACATGCCAAAAATAGGCAGTAATCTTCTAGGGTGAGATTTGCAAATACAACTAAATAGTGGTGTAGTGCCAGAAGAAGGTCGGATGGTGGCAAAAATGATGGTTTTAAAACAAGAGGATGAGGGACAAATAGATCCAAGGGTATGGGCAGAAGAAGGGGGTCGAGGATTATTGGAAATTCCCCCAATAGAGGTCAAGATGAAACCTAATATACCCCCAATTAGGAAGAAGCAATATCCCATCTCAGCAGAAGGAAAACAAGGGTTGAACCCAGTAATAAAAGAATTGATAAAAGATGGAATCTTAGAACCATGCATGTCCCCTCATAATACACCAATTTTACCAGTTAAGAGATCAGATGGTACCTATTGCTTAGTGCAAGATCTGAGGGAAGTAAACAAGCAAACCATTGCTCGTTATCCAGTAGTAACCAATCCCTATACGTTATTGAGCAGAGTACCATCAGATCATGCATGGTTCAGTGTTATAGATTTAAAGGATGCCTTTTGGGCCTGCCCCCTCGTAAAACAAAGCCAAAGTTGGTTTGCCTTTGAATGGCATGACGAGAGCACGGGAAGAAAACAACAACTACAGTGGACCCGACTCCCTCAGGGGTTTACTGAATCCCCTAATTTATTTGGTCAGGCATTAGAAGAGATACTGCAACAATTCGTTCCAATTGGGGAAGTCCAAATTCTACAGTATGTAGATGATCTTTTAGTCTCAGGAAAATTAGAAGAAGAAGTTAAACAGACAACCGTTAAACTGCTAAATTTCCTAGGCGAAAAAGGGTTGAAAGTCTCAAAAAAGAAGTTGCAATTTGTAGAGCCCGAGGTTCGGTATTTAGGACACTTAATTGGGAGAGGTTATAAAAAGTTAGATGTAAACTGAGTACAGGGCATTCTATCATTACCAACACCAAAAACCAAAACAGATATAAGAAAATTATTAGTTCTAATTGGGTACTGTAAAATGTGGATCGATAGGCACACCAAATTAGTAAAATTTTTATATGAAAAGCTAGTAGGGAGTGAACCTGTGACATGGAGTGAAGAAGATGAAGAGAAACTGAAGGAACTGAAAGAGAAGTCAGTTACAGCTCCAGTGTTAAGTTTGCCAAATTTATATAAGTTGTTTGAGTTATATGTAAATGTAGAAGAAGGAGTAGCTTATGGAGTTTTAACTCAGGACTGGTGTGGAGTTAGGAAACTGATTGCTTACATATCCAGGTTACTAGACCCAGTTGTGAGAAGGTGGCCTACTTGCCTCCAAGCGGTAGCAGCTACTGTAGTTCTGGCAGAAGAAAGCTACAAGTTAACATTTGGAAATAAAATTAAAGTGTACACCCCACATGACCTCAAGGCAATATTGAGCGAAAAAGCTTGTCAATGGATCTCAGATAGCCGATTGTTAAAATATGAATTAATATTAAATAATATTGAGAATTTAGAATTGGCCACTACAAGAGTGCAGAACCCAGCACAATTTTTATATGGAACATCTGAAAGTACATTAGAACATTGGTGCCTTGAGATCATTGATTTACAAAAATCAGAGAAGATTTATTGGAGTATCCACTGCCTGAAGGAGAAGTCCTCTTTGTAGATGGCTCCTCGAGAATAGTAGAAGGGAAATGAGTGTCAGGGTATGCAGTTATAAATGGGAAAGATATGACAGTGGTAGAAAAAGGGAAGTTATCTGCAAAGTGGTCAGCTCAGTGTTGTGAAATTTATGCATTGTTAAGAGGACTTAAATGGCTTGAGTACAAAAAAGGTACGATATACACAGAGTCCAAATATGCCTATGGAGTGGTGCATAACTTTGGGAAAATATGGGTAGAGAGGGGCTTTGTGAACTCAAAGGGGAAAACACTAGTTCACGAAAATCTAATCAGGGAAGTGTTAGAAGCCCTAAGGAGCCCCTTAGAAATTGCAGTAGTCCATGTTAGAGGCCATCAAAAGGGAAATTCAAAAGAGGTCCAAGGCAATAACTTAGCAGACCAAATAGCCAAGGAAGCTGCTTTAGAAGATCAAAGTTTTCTATTTAACCAATCTGGGAGACAAAGATGACAAAGAAGTACCAATATTTAGTGAAAAAGAACTAGAAGTGTTACAGAAGCATGGAGCGGTTCAGAATGAAAAAGGGGAATGGAACATGCCCGATGGGAGGCAAGTGTTGAATAAGGCACTAACTAGAAAAGTTAGAAAGCCTCCATGCCTCAACTCACTGGGGAACTCAAGCACTCTATGACCTTTTTATGAGAGCTTATGTGTGCATTGGAGCCTTTGAGGTAGCAAAATCTGTAACTCGGGATTGTATGCTTTGTCAGTGGGTAAATAGGAAAGTAATGAGGAAAATGCCACCAGGAGGAAGAGAGCTAGCAACGAGACCATTTCAAAGTATCCAAGTAGATTTTACTGAGATGCCTCAAGTGCAGAGATATAAATATCTATTAGTTATCATAGACCACTTAACACACTGGGTGGAGGCGTTTCCAACAATAAAGGCAACAGCTGAAGCAGTAAAGTTTTGTTAGAACAAGTAATCCCGAGGTACGGAGTTATAAACATCATAGAATCAGATAGAGGCCCTCACTTTACAGCAAATATTTCACAACAAGTAACTGAGGCTTTAAATATTACCTGGAAGTTCCATACCCCCTGGAGACCGCAGAGCTCAGGACGAGTCGAAAGGATGAACCAGACATTGAAACTAACACTTACAAAATTAAGAGAAGAGACAAAAATGAACTGGTTGAAATGTCTACCTTTGGCTCTGATGAGAATTAGAACACAGCCCAGAGCAGATTTAGGGATCTCTCCATATGAAATGATGTTCGGTTTGCCCTATTTGACTGCCAGAGACAATTTTGGAACCTATGAAGAAGGGGAGCAGAGTGTTCGAAAGTATGTACAGACTATTAGTAAGACCCTGAAGGAATTAAGAGAAAAAGGTTATCTCCCTCAGACCACCCCCATTGATTTTAAAATTCACAGATTCCAACCTGGGGACTGGGTTTTGATAAAAACTTGGAAGGAACAACCGTTAATCCCGAAATGGGAAGGTCCTTTTCAGGTCCTCCTGGTCACAGAGACTGCAGTACGTACCCAAGAAAAAGGATGGACACATGCTTCCAGAGTAAAAGGACCAGTTTCCGCCCCAACTGAATAGAAAATAGTAAAAGCAGCAGATACTAAACTGATTCTGAAGAAGAAGCCACAAGAGAGACCAGAAGAGTAAAAAGTTTATTTACAACAGTTAAAAGTCTTCTTTTAAAAAGCTAAAATCTGAAGTTTATCTGTATGAGTTAAATCTAAGAGTTCTAAAAAGTTGTTTGTTAACAATCTATGGTATCAAAATGTTAGAAATTTGATCTAACTTCTGGTATTTTTCATTGCAGACCCTAGAGCCTAAAAAAATAGAGCATCCCCCCATGCACCTGGTAATCTGACCCCAAAAGAAGAAAAAGAACAAGTCGATACAAAAAGGGAAAGTGAGTTCCTGGAACCAGGAGGAGAATAGTAGCCAGTAAGACCGCCACAGGGGGCAAGACCGGGTCAGAATACACTCTTGCCACACGGAGTGGTAGATCCTCTAAGAAGAGAGGAGAGAGATAAGTGAGAGAGCGTTCTGTGCCGGACCCTCGTTGATCTGGGCCCTCCTAGTGATAACTATTACAAAAGGAGTTGGGTCCTGCGACAAGTGCTACTACCCCTTATATGCAGGAGACTCTCGGACAGCCGTCCTTAGAATACATTCCAATCCGAGCCCTGCTTGTATTGACTTTTCACGATTAATAACCTGTAAAGAAGACGGCGAAATCTATTGGCTTTTCGAAAATGTAGGGAATTTTAAACAAAAATTGCTAGGAGAATGCCCTATGAGGGAAAAATGGATCTGCACTGAAAGAGCTTAAGTTCGAAGAAACAGAACATAAAAAAAAAAAAAAAAAGACTATGAGCCAGATTTAATTAAAGAAAGAGAGGTAAAAGGGATAATTAAAACGGGACCTGAAATTCAAGTATATGGAGGGAAAAATTTGTTTTTAGATCTGGTAGAGAAAATAAGCCATGAGTTCAATGTCACTAACTGTTGGATTTGTGGAGATACCAGAATGGGTATCTCCCATGAATGAAACATGAGAACCAACCAGAAAGCCCAGAAACAGTGAAAGAAATATATGAAAATTACCAGAAGATGCGAGAAATAAATCAAGTTTATGAAGAGACAGTTTAATATAAAAGTTCGATATTAAGTAGTTGATGTGGGCAAAAGGCCTGATCAAATTCTTAGAGGGGGGAAATTGTTAAAAGTAGATAAATGCTTCTGGGGTGTTATAAGTAACAGCTCATAAGTTTGTATGTTTGGGGAAATTGTTATAAGTTTGTGATAAATGTTTCTGAGGTGTTATAAGTAACAGTTCTTAAGTTTGTATGTTTGGGGAAATTGTTATAAGTAGATAAATGTTTCTGGGGTGTTATAAATAACAGTTCTTAAGTTTGCATGTTTGGGGTACAAGTTAGTAGTGTCTCTGCAAACGCTGGAACTGTGACAACAAGAATAGCTCCACAGATGCCATCATGCAGGCAGCATCAAAACCACAAGCCTGGATTGGTAGAGGCAATGGAGCAATCACTCGACGCCCTGGCAGAATGATTGGTCCAGGATGACTTTCATTATAAACCAATCAAACCCTTGACAACTGATCAATCAGAGAGAGGATCCTGAGCGCCCCAATCGGAGGAAGACAGGAGCAGTTAAAAGGGAGTGTCAGGGCTCTGCCAGCATCCTCCGGTGAAACAACGTATCCAAAACAGCACCCAGTGTACCGAGTTGTTACACTGTTGTTTTGTGTTCTCTGGCTTGTCATGAGGAGCCTGGGTTTATCCTGGGCTCCCGTCTTTGGTAGTTAATAGAATAAACGAGGAATTTTTTAAAAATTTTTTTCCATCTGAGTCCTGGCCTCGTTTGTAACAGCAGGATTTTATCCAGATAGTTGAGAAGGAGGGGTGAGGATACAACAACCAATGAAGGGGATTCTCGGGACCGTTACACACGCGGGAAATTTAACTTTACCAACCGGGGAGGCGGGGAGGAGTACAAGAAACCGTGGGCATCATGAATGACAAGTAACGGATTGTTACCTAACAACAGGTGCACGCATGTGTGAGAGAGAACAAAGGAATAACATGATAAACCTAATAAACCTGATTTGCACACTGCCACACTTCCCCTTTTTCCTCCATGTGCTTTGAAGTAGAAATGACTGAACTACTTTTCATTGTTATGTAATAGAGATGAGGCTAGAGATGTCTCATTATGAGACAGGTTAGCAGGATCTGGAAACTGAAATTAACACAAAGAACATGCTGAGCTTCTGAAAGTACCATATTTCTGTTTCACTGCCAGAAGAAACTGTCATCTTTAACAAACAAGCCACTATATTTTATTACTGTTGAAATCTTGAGTCATGGTGCAAATGAAATCAGCATCAAGTTTGTCAAGTAAAAAGAAACATAAAAAAGATACCTAAAACAGTAACAGACTCCCCACCCAACTAAAGAATATATCACATTCCAGAAGCCAAGATTAAGGCTTCCTCTCTTGTGGCTGCTGTTACTGCAAATTTGTAATGAAGATTTAATGGACAAGGTAATTATTCTCCATTGCCTAAAAGTGAAGCCTGATCCTTGAAAGCAACACTGCAAAGCACTTGAGCGTCCCTCAAGTGTTTTCTGGTGCAGAGACCCTGTGGTGCCATTCACCCCCAACTCTTGGGCAGCTAAAATTACATTGCTTCTTATCTTCCGGTATAATGTGCTATCTTCCAGCTGACTGCAGAGCCCACTAGAACTAGTAGCAGGATATTCCTTCTACAAGGAATGCTGGATAGCGTGGATGCTTCCATGTCTTTCACAGGACCAAAGAAGTGGAACAATTACCACTCCCCTTATAAGTCATACGATGCACACAGAAGGCTTAAAAAGGATCCATTAGGTTGATTTAAGCTTTGAAGGGCTCTATACTTTCAGATTTCAAAAGTGAATTTGCTGTGTATTCCCATATGAAGACTGGAAAACTTCGGTGCAATGTGTCCCCGTACATAAGCAAGAACCAAGTTACACTAGTACTTAATCATTTAGTCCTTTATTATGAATTTTCTGCAGCTTCTTTCGAAGCAAACCTGTTCAGAGAAACATGACCATGGTTATCTTTGCCCCCAGCAAGGTTTCTTGGTTACAAGAGCACACACTGACTTCAAGGAGTGGATTTGAGTTTGCTTTGGCTCATTTTTCCTGTGGGTTATCCTGTGGAATAACTGGCCACTGCTCTCCTACAACACAGAAGGCTGTTAAAGCAGGGGAACTGCTCTCCAACTGCTGGACTTTGAAATGAATCGTTTCCTTTTCTTCTTATGCAGATCCTTAAGAATGGTGCTTTGAGTAAGGCAGAGTATCTACAATCTCTTCAGTGGTGCCACTCAGCTCCTTTATTTGAACTCTGTTGAACTCTTTCCTTTGAAAAGGAACTGATATTGGGCAGTCTGTGAGCTGTGTAGTAATGCACAGTACAGAAACATCCTCAAGTACATCCTGATGCAGCAGAGTGAGAGACCTGTCCTTTTAGGGCAATACTCTGTTGTCACAACTGCAGCCATTTTATAATGTAATAATTTTTCTTTCCAACCCTAAGTAATGATACTCCGTTCTTCAGAATATGCTGTCCGAGAATAAGAACAGTCTCAGGATTAGTTACACGGTTCCCATTTATTGAAACTCCTCCATCTGTAATCTTCCGGTACCTTAAAAACAAAATGAAAACAACTGTTAATTGCAAGAGAAAGCTATTAATTGTTAAGAATTGAAAGTTCACTTTGGGTTTTTTTGGTGGACCCATAATTGAATACATTTTACATCTGAATCCATTTGAAAGTAATCTTAGTCTCTATTACTCCAGTTCTTTCTGAGAAGGGTAAATATTGTTTTGAGTATTACCCACAAGCACAGGTGAGAACTCACCCACTAGGTCCATCTGGAATGGCATTTGCTTTGCGGCACAAGTCAAGAACAGTCATCCCAGGTTCAAGCATCAATTCAGCAGAAGTAGCTTGTCTGAAAAGTTCCTGTAACTCTTGGTCAGACATTTCTTCCAGTGCCTCCACACTGCTGTGATAAAGGGCCTTAGTGCACCTGTGAGAACAAAGAGCATTCAAAATACAGAGCCAGTCTTCTCTTCACACAAAGTGCTACTCAACTCATCAGATTCCCCTCCTCAGTTTCTTTTGAGAGTCCACAAACTAACAGAAATATTTTCATTTTTTTTATTGTATCCTACTGCCCTGCAAATGTTTACTATTTTCAGTGTATTTTTAAGTCTACAGAATTATTACATTTTTCTCTTTTAAAATCTAAGCAACAACTTAATAGATTAAAATAGTCCCTGAAAAGCTATGGAGAATTACCATAGAATAAATCTGAAACAAAACTGCTTGATGAATCAAACTTTACCTCTTAGCAGATTCCAGCCCCTCTCTACCGTGGACAAGCTTAGTTACTTCTGCAGCCAGTCGTTTCTGAGGGCCCCATTTCTCAGGTTCTTTAGCATGCATTTCCATGATGTGGGCAATCTCCTCAAGAGGAAGGAAGGTGAATAGTTTCAGGTATCTATGAGCAGGGAAAAAATGTTTTGTCTGCATGGCCATGTCCATTACAGATGTCCTGCCTTTGTCATTAAAACTTCAGTAACTGCACTAAAATGATTCTTAGTCAATTTAAGAAACATGTACTAAGATGCTCTGTCCTTTCAATCAAATCTTTAAAACTCATATTTTACTTCTGCCTAGGTTCAAGTCTTCAAGCATAAGATAGTAGATGCTTTTATGAAGCTTGTACTTCAATCAACAATTTAGTTTTCTCTTGAAACTTTTACCGGATTTATTGGAATCATGTGCCAACTAACAAGGTTTTGTATTTATCTTAGGAGATGCACAATATGCGTATGCAAAATCCCACTGCCAGTCCGTGGCCATCATGGGACAGAAGCATTCCTATATTGGCAAGTATCTGAGCAGAAAGATTATTTAAGATAACTAAGAATTTAAAGATCCCTAAGCCTACTCTTTATAATAAAGTCCATTTTAATGAGATTTCAGTCCCATGCAGTGTATTAAAGGTAACTTTACTGGTAAAAAGTCTGAATGGCTGAAATATCTTAGTGTTAAATACCCACATACGCTTCTTTTCAGTCTGAAAGGTGCTGGGGATCAGAACATGGATTTGAATTATCAGGGGATAAACCTCTGAGAGAGGTAAGTTATAAAGCAGGTCCCAATATGAAAAGGAAGTGGCTCAAATTTAACAGTGCTATTAACAGACAAAACAGATTGAGAAAAGAACATAGAGCAACTTATTAAAATCAATGTAGTAATATAGTGTACTGAAAAAAACTGTGATGCTACAGTAGTAATACTAATATGCTATGTAAGAGAATCAACCCACCGGCAGAACAAAACGCATTATGCTTCACTCTTCTGTCATCCACCTTCTAATTTTCTGATGCATATTTCAGCATCTGGAAGTTCCACTATCCTGTCTACTTAAGAACTAGTCATGCCTGTTTATTTAATGAACAGTTATAATAACACATACTTCTACATGAAGCTTGTGTTGCACATATTAAATGAAGCAGTTACAGTGAACAGTTAGAATCACGTTTTATAAAAAATGACAAAAAGCAAGATGGAGAAACACTTACTTTTCAACCACATTATCTTGCTGTCTGACAAAAAACTGATACAGCTCAAATGGAGAAGTCTTATCCCTGTTCAGCCAAACTGCATTTCCAGCAGTCTTTCCCAATTTATCGCCAGTAGTACTGGTAATAAGAGGTACAGTAATTCCAAACACATCTGTTCCTGTCATCCTGCGAAAGAAGAGTCACTATGTGTTAAAAAAATAAGTCATACCTTGGTAAAGCTGACTAAAATACAAGCATTCTGCAAGATTTTATCCTTGATATAAAGCTGGGGGTGATGGGCAAAAAGATGTCAGAACACTGTTCTGTAAAGGGGGCTTTAGGGAAAAAAACAGCACCCTAAGTTATTTTGTATGTATCAAAGACATTTACGTACTTTAAGGAGTTTATATATGATATACCACAACTGCCTCTACTTTGGTGTAATTACACCAGGTTGTGTGGGCTGGCAGACTTATCTCGATTTTGTCTCATGCTTCAGGGTGTTTGAGATTGGTTCTTGGATTCACTAATACAAGAACCCATTATTTTTCTTAAAAATTCATATAAACCTGGTCAAAGCGTACATATGAACCGGGCTTATGGTCAGCCAAATTCATAACTCCTCTCGAATCACAGAGATTTGTGTGTGGCCAAATCTCTTGAGTGCTGACTTCTGCTCCTGGTGCTTTAGAGCCTGTCAGCACCAAGCCGCCCTGCATTCTGTCCCGGAATCACAGAGCTGGTGAGGCTGGACAGGACCTCTGAGATCATCGAGTCCGACCTGTGACCGAACATCACCACGACATCCAGAGCACGGCACTAAGTGTCACCAGGCACGGCACACGGCACACCCCACCAGGGACAGTGACTCCACTGGGCAGTCCACTCCATCGCTGCCCTTCTCCGGACTCGCTCCGGCACCTCGATGTCCTTCTGCATTGACTGGACACAGCAGTCGGTGCAGAGGTGCAGCCTCGCCGGTGCCGAGTACCGGGTGACAGTGACATCCCCTGTCCCGCTGGCCACCCTACCGCTGACACAGGTCCCCGATGCCCAGCACCCGCGCATCGCCGCCCGCCCCGCGCTCCCGCCGTACTTGGTGACGAGCTCGTATCCGGACATGATGTTTCCCATCTGGTCGTGGCCCCCCAGCTGGATGCGGCAGCCGTGGTGCCGGTGCAGGTGCAGGAAGTCGTAGGCCTGCAGCGCAGGGTACAGGAACTCGGCCAGGCTCATGCCCTCGGCGCTGCGCAGCCGCGCCTGGCAGCTCTGCCGGCTCAGCAGCGTGCCCATGCGGAGGCGCCCGCCCGCGCCGCCCAGGAAGCGGAGCAGCGGCTCCCGGCCGAGCCAGCGGGCGTTGTCGAGCAGCGCGGCGCGGCCGAGCCGCCCGGCCCGCGGCTCCCAGAACAGCTCGCGGTGGTTCGCGAACAGCCGCTCCAGCCCCGCGCGCAGCGCCCGCGCCTGCGCGCGCACCCGCCCCGCCGGCTGCGGCTCCCGCGCGCGCTCGCGCCCGCTGGGGTCCCCGAGCCGCGCCGTGGCCCCGCCCACCACGGCGATGACGTCGTGGCCCGCGCGCTGGAAGTGCAGCAGCGCCATGACGGGCAGCAGGTGCCCCACGTGCAGCGAGTCCGCCGTGGGGTCGAACCCGCAGTAGGCGGCCAGCGGCGGCCGGCCCGGCTCCAGCAGCGCCGGCAGCTGCTCCTCCGCGCTCTGCGCCGGGAACACCTCCTGGAACAGCCCGCGCTCGCACTGCGCCGCCAGCAGCCCCGCCGCGCCCCGCGCCCGCCGCGCCTGCTCGTGGGCCCGGCGGCGGGGCGGCGGCGGCGGCGGGAGCGGGGCCCGGCGCAGGCCCCACAGCCCCGCCGCCCGCCCGCAGCGCCGGCACAGCGCGGGCGCCGCCATCGCGCGCGGGGCACGCCGGGAACGCCGGGGCGGGGCGGGGCGGGGCGGGGCTGCTGCGCTGGGACCGCCCCGGAGCCGCCCCGGAGCCGCCCCGGAGCCGCCCCGGAGCCGCCCCGGAGCCGCCCCGGAGCCGCCCCGGAGCCGCCCCGGAGCCGCCCCGGAGCCGCCCCGGAGCCGCCCCGGAGCCGCCCCGGAGCCGCCCCGGAGCCGCCCCGGAGCCGCCCCGGAGCCGCCCCGGAGCCGCCCCGGTGGCCACCGTGGGCTGGGCGGTGTGAGCTGCATGGGAGCACTGGCAGCCGGCGTGGGTGGCGAGCACGGCCCGAACCGCAAGACTGCGGTGGTGCTTTGCGCTGGCTGGAGCCTCTTCTCCGCGGCATTAAAGATGCCACAAACCCGGCGTGTGTTGGCACCCCCTCCTCTGTGTTTATCCCAGCCCGAAATGCCGGGATTTCAAGGGCTGTCAGGCTGTGGAAGTCAGCCCTTTAGTTGGTGCTAAGGCATCTGGTAGAGTGGGTACCACATGCCTCACCAGGCTTTAGAATTTACAGACCCTAGAATTTATTAGCTGTGTTACCAGAATTTATTAGCTATATTGCTAGAATATATTAGCTATATTACTACAAACTTTTAGCTACCTTACATATCTTGAATGCTTAGAAAGAGGCGACTCAAACTATAGGTAGAGCTTACATAGATGGGCACGTGGGTGATAAAAGGAAAACTAAGGAAGCATGGGCTCTCTGCAAGGGAATGGAGCACCTGGGATATGGAGAACGCTGAGGTATGCAATGAGTTTTTTCCCTCAGTCTTCACTGGCAGGTGTTCCAAGCACCCCGGCAGAGTTGCAGAAGGAAAAGTAAGGATGAGGAGAATGAAGCACCTGCTGTAGGAGAAAATGAGGTTTGAGCGTGTCTAAGGAACTGAAGGTGCACAAGTCCACAGGATGTGATGTGATGCATCCACGGGACCTGAGGAGACTGGTGCATGAAATGTCCAAGCCACTCCATCATATGTGAGGAGCTGTGGCAGTCTGGTGGAAAAGGGGCTCGGTCATTTCCTGGTGCTAAAAACCTTGTTACCTTTGAGACAATGGCAAGCACTTTATAGACATTGTCAAAATCTTTGCCATTCTGTGTTAGAAGTAATGTAGAGGTGATAATACAATGTGAAGATTAATAAATGGAAATACTGTAAAGACTTAAGAAAGTTTAAATTATTAACTCTCTGAATAATATCAACAAGAAGAGAGTATCTAGTTCTGACACACTAGGTCCCAAAAAATAGCCATTATCTTATAAATGGCCTGGTAATGTTCTCCTTGCACACTTCCACACTCAGCTGAAATTCCTATTCTCTAGCACATTTAAGTGCTAGCAAAAACAGTGACCATGGCAAGTTCTTACATGCTGTAGGTTCAGGTAAATGCCTGGCTGGAGCAGATGGTTCAATTCCTTTGTGCTGGAGGGGGCAACTGACTTCAGAAAATCCCTTACTCTTTCTTCCCTTGTTGGCTCACAACAACTCCCTGCAATGCTACAGGCTGAGACAAGAGTGACTGGAAAGCTGCCTGGGGAAAAATCAGCCTGGGGCTGCTGGTTGAGGATGAACATGAGCCAGCCGTGGGCCCAAGTAGCCAAGGAGCCCAATGGCATCCTGGCCTGTGTCAGCAGTAGTGGGGCCAGCAGGACCAGGGCAGTGATTGTCCCTCTACTCAACACTGGTGAGGCCACACCTCAAATCCTGTGTCCAGGTTTGGGCCCTTTGTGACACAAAAGAGGTGCTGGAGCATGTCCAGAGAAGGGTGGTGGAACTGGTGAAAGACATCTGAGATGCTGTGTTGTGTTAGCATGCCTCCCTTTGCAATGAACCAGTAAATTCTGTTACAAAGCTAATTTTTGCCATTTTATTTCTTATTCATGTCTCCTGTACTTCTGCTTCCATTTCACAGGGACAGTCTGTGGCTGCTGGGATGGTGAGCCAGCATAAAGCTCCACAACAGCAACACGAGCTTTGGAATCCACCTCTCCTAGCCCCTCTCCAGTAAATTCCCTAGTGTTGGGTAATCACCTGGTGATGGCAGATGCTCTGGTTGTGCCCACTCCTTTCCCGAAGCACACCTCATACCAATACACTCTTTTCTTATTATTGCTTATGCTGTACTCTGAGGGTTTTGTTTCTTTATGAGGCCTCGGGGTGGGAAAAGCATTTGCTTTCAATGTCCATCTAAGGAGTAGTCATGGCTAACTGTGGTGGCTGTAGGCAAGAAGGCAGTGGTTATTTTCTTTAAATAAGTCCTTAATCCCTCTGAAGCTTTTATCTCTTGGATTAGTCAAAGCATTTGAACAAGTAGTTTTCCTTTGATGTGGTTTGTCACCCTCCCTCACATTTATTTTATTTCATTTGATCTTATTTTTCAGTATATCTATTTTTTTAATCTTGTCATCTTTTTCGGCTGAAAAAGTTGCCTGTTTCCTTGTCTCTCTCCACCCAGAGATATTTGGTGCTTGTGTGTTCCTTTATTCTGTCTTTCTCTGCTGTAATTGGTTTAATTTTGTTTCTTTTTCATGGACCTCTTTATATGTCCTCTGATAGGTGCCTTGCTGTTTTTAATTGGTCTTTTTGCTATATTGATCTTGTTTTAGATTGAAATTTAGTATCCATCCTTCAAGCACCAGACCAATTCATATGGAATATACATTCATATTTTTCCCTCTTAAAGAACTTTGCTGATTTTACATTGACCCAGGGGTTTGCAGACTGTGATGCCGACAGCTGCTTTTGTCCTTGACTTTAGACTCCATGGAATTCAGTTTCAATACTGGCTTTTTCTAAGACAACCCCAAACCCAGGAATCAACTATGAAAACACGTCTTTATTTTTAAAATGCTATTGTGAGAATGTTATTTGTGGCTTGTTAGCTTTCAGCAATTCTTTTTTACACAGCTTTTTTTAGATGTGATAGTGTCCAAAGTCCAAAATCTCTCCGTTCTCCACAAACAGTCATGCAGAGATTTAATTTTCAAATAAGATGAAAGTCTTGGGAAGTTCTGCATCTCCTATGAAATTTAAATAATTACACAAAGTGTATAGGAACATGGCATCTTTCCCCCAAAGCTTATGGGTTGGTATCACTCACTAACAAAGTATTTGCTTGTGGCATAACTGAGAAAACTTCCGTGACTATTTCACAACCCTGCCATACTGTAATGGTCAAATCATTTGTTCTGAGAGCCATTCACTTAAAAGATTAGGGCAGAGCCAAGTGTGATCTCTCCTGGCTGTATAATGGGATACCAGCAACGTAACCAGGGAAAGTAGGAAGTGTTCGGGACTAAATCCCATTAGGAGACAGGCTAAGCCCAAGTAGAAGAAATGTGGATACAGTTAGAGATGATTAAGGTGCTTAGTCTTTCCATTATAAATCATCAATCTTTGTATTTGATTGTCTTCCTATAAATCATAAAGCAATTTATCTTAGCTTTGTAAGTAAATGATTTTCAGACATTTTGAAAGCATTTTCACAGAAGAAATCCAGAACTGATAATAAAGGCTTAGCTTCCATTATGATAAATAGAATAGTCATTAAAGGATCATTATTTTTGTGGCAATGTACTTGGAAAAATAACACAAATTAGAACAAGAACTAACAAGAGATAATAATGAGAATAAGGATGTTTCTTTTTCTAATTCAGTTGTTCAGAATGAATCCTTTATTCTGGCTGTCTGACTTAGTATTCTGGATGATGCTGATGGAAAGGAGAAAACCATTTTACGTTCAGAATGTAAAAATAAATATGAAAGCTGAAACTCCCTGCAGGTGTATAAACTTCCTGGTGGTTTGAAGGAAATTACTTGGAGAGTTCAGGGAACTGCTATGCAGAATTAAAGTAAATATAAAATGCTGGTATGAAAGGCCTGGGTGGAGCCTGGGGAGCACCCCCACAGTTCTCTGGACAGTGGTTGATGTCACTTCCAGTAGTAGACACCCCTCCACTTGTATTTTCCTCCTTGTTCTTCCCTGGGTCCATGACTCCTTTGTCCTTCATTATTCTCAAGTAGATGCAGACATAATCAAAGTCAACCCTTATAGTATTGTGGAATCTAATTCTCCAAGAAAGGTAACATTTCCTATAAACCACAACGCTATGTCCATTGAATATCACATCACCCAGGGGCCTTGGAAACTATTACAGGAATTTCCCAGACGGGTTACTTAACTGGAATAATTGTGAAATTACTTATTAGTGGCACCGTTGTCTTTTGTGTCCCATCATCAAGAGTGCCAGGCTGAGGGGTGACTGCAGAGCTGACACACCATGGATGAGTTGTTTGCTTAAGTTTCCACCTCATGCCTGAGTTTTCACCTAGTATTTGATTCATATTCTTACTTCAGAGAAGATCCTCACTCCATTGCAAAGTATCACTATTAAATGTAACTCAGTGTAAAACTCTGCTTCTATTTATGTCAGCATTTATTCCCTTCTTATGCAATGGAAGGAATTCCTGATCTGCTCCCGGTAAAGCCAAGTTATACGTGCATCAGCCACGAGGTGGCAATACAAGAGCTTGATATGCTGAATTTTAGTGGTATTTGTAGCATTCGCGCCGGGTAAGCTTTGGGGCATTAGCTAAGTAAATATATTTACAGTGTTTCTGCGGAGTTTGGCTTTCTCTGCCAGTGTGTAATACATGCTCCACATCTGTGTAATTGACTTCATGCAAAAGCCAAGGGAGACTAAGCTGATTTTCTGGATCAGTGATGGGAGCCTTTATGTGGCTAATAATTGATATCTTTATTTAAGTGGCTCTGTGGTGGATGGGGGATGTTATGTGAGGAGCTCGGCTGCTGTTAAAAGCAAAATATCTTAATAAGAGGGATGCACTGGTAACATGGAGCGTTTCCACTCTTAGTTTTCTCCTGGCTTTAACTTCTGACCTTCCTGAAGGCCAAGGAAGCCTGGACACCTCAAATGTGTGGAATTCCCAGACGTGATTGCTTCACAACAGTAAAGTCTGCCTTTTTCATCCAGGTTTTTGAGTCACTTCTCAGCATGGCTGATGCTTGTTTTTCTGCCTTATAAGAGCATTCAACACTGGTGTCAGGTGGAAATAGTTGATTTCCAGTCTTTTTCATCCTTTCTTGTCATTTTCAGGCATTAGGGAAAGTAATAATATCTCTGTACTTTCAAGGACTAGTTTTCCACCCACTGTAATGGAGAAAGTATTTTAAGACATTTTCTATTTTGACATTAGCTCTTTCAGTAGCAGTCAGTGCTACAGCTTTTCAGAAGGCGAAGTTCTCTGTTTTCTCATCCAGACAAACAAAAAGACTTCTAGCATAAGAAAGGAATTGTGGACTTGGCAGATGTCTCATGTCACTATATTCACCACAGTATTTATTTGAACATAGAGAAATTATGGATGTGCATTTTGTTATTTCACATGAAAGTGCCGACAGCTGCTACTGTCTTTTCCTCTGAAACAGTTTTCCTCTGAGTACTTTATAGGAAATTTTACTTTCAATAGACAGTGCACTGTGAAGTCTGTTAGCAAATATGTCTTTCAAGTACATACAAGTTTGTGGTTTAGTAAGTAAATAGCAATGTAAGGAGAGGAACACAGTATGAACCCTCAAAAGAGTAAATAACTTTTGAGGAGGGAACTTCCCTAAGAAAGATTTGAGATAAAATTCTGCCTGCGAGTTGGGTGTTCAGTCTGTCAGAAGTGCTGTGGGCACGGGTGCTGGGACTGCCTTGTATTTCAAATAACAAAAGCTCTTCTGCATAGGCAGTGATGGCCCCTCTCGGTTTGGGTACTTTGCTGGACCAGGGGCACTGGCACATGTGTGCCCTTGTCTCCTCAGAATTCAAGATTCACAGGAATTAAAGCTTGAAGGAAACTGATTTGATTGATTTGCCCTCTGCACAGTGCTGACCATGATATTTAACAGTTGACAGAAACTGCAGAAATGGAGACCTGTATTTGGCAGGAGCAGATACACCACAGCCTAGGTGCCTTTCAAAAGCTTCTCTACCCCTATCTGTTAACATTGAGCAGCTTGCTTTGACAGTTGATAAGCGAACTTTGTCTTCAAAGCTGATAACAACAGATTTCTCCTGAGAAAACATGCAGATCCCCAAAGCCTCTTCTCTTTCTTGAGGTTGTTTGCATGCACATCTCAGCTTTCTTGCTCTGATACTTCGCAGCCTCAGGCCATGCTCCTGGCAGGTTACATAAACAAAGAGCTTTGAGGAGCTGGCTGGTGACTGAAGAAACGAAAGTGAGCTTTGGGACATGATGTTTGAGGAACTGGATGGCTACTGCTTTTCCCTTGTAGCTTTCTCCAGTTACAATCACCAGCTTGTGGGCACGATGCTGGACACAGATCCCACAGGGAGCCATTTTTCAGGGATAACAAGTGACTGATTGTACCAGCAGAAGGACAACCCAACTCAGTGTTCATAGGGTAGTATTTCTGTCCACCTAAACGGTTCTGCAGTGTCAAATGACAAAGGTAATTGCACACTTCTATTAATCCATGGGTTTTGGACATTACCCTGACAGCTGTGACTGTAGAGAATAGCATGTGCCTCTGGGAAGGACGAATTTGAAAGGAAAACAGGAACAGAATGTGACCACTAGCCTGAAAATAGAGTGCTACAGAGAGAGGCCACACACCATATACTTTTCTTCTGGAAAAATAAAGCACTCTGTCTTCTCTTATCATGTAGTTTGTTTTTCTCAGGTTTACCTTGAAATGGATACTGAACATTTGTTGTATTGCTCATTTTTCATTCTGATTGAAGGTGTTTAGTATGTATTCCAGCCAAAGAGAAGGAACCTGGTGACCACTTAAGCAAGACATGAAATGATGTTCCCTGACACAGACAACAGTGTCAGTATTCATTGGCTTGGTGGTTATTTTCCATATATATGTGTGTGTGTGTATAAATAGCTGTTACTGATGTTCGTGGATGATTAATTTGATGGGTTTGTGGTCTGAAAGCTAATAATTTATATTCCTGCTCTGTTCCTGAAAGGGAGAAGCGTGCTCTTTCTTGCCAGGAATCACTGGTCAATGCACTCGGTTCAGGCTGTTCATATCTTGTGTATTGTTATGTGATAAGGGGGAGTTATAGAGTGGGATTCTGCCTGAAATCTTCTAGGCCTGTGGGAGTTTCCCCAACATGTTACAGACTTCTTTAAATACATGATAAGGCAGGCTGCAAATACTGATAAAAGATAGAGAAAAATGTTTGTTTTTCACAATGGAGGGGGATTACCAACGGGAATCCTTTACAGATCAACATTAAGATTGGTGCTGTTTGAAATACCTATAAACAATGTGGGCAAGTAGTTGCTTAGTGAATGGTTGTTGAGGAGTTCCCAAAGACGTTTCAGAGCACTCCAACCTAATCATGTTTAGAGATTTGCTGAGTATTGAGGTGCTATCATATCTAGTCTGGCTTCTCAGGCATCATGGAATTGTCAGGCTGCATGGAATTCAGGAGGAGCAGAAACCCTTTTTTCTAAAGCAGGATTCACTAAGAGAAAAAACATTCGTTCCTTCTGTTACCAGAAACGCTTTGTTACAAGATCCATCTGCAAACAGGGAGAGTAACTTTGTCCTGTGCCCAAATGCATCTGTAGTTTAAATACAAAGTAAAGCAGCACTGAATATGAAGAAACAAGCCCTCACTGCCCTGTCCAGTGTGCCTTGGAGTCTCCCCACCTTATCCCAGGTCCAGGGTCCTGTTACAGCTCAGTCCAGGACACCTGTCCTGGCTACTTTACAGGGGTAACCCTGCCTGGCCTCCTTTTGCTCCTGTTGAACCCCCTGGTCCTGGCTCACCCCTTGATGTACCTGGAGTGGCAGGGATGTGTTGGATGGGGGGCTCTCCTCAGGCCCCTGCTTGTCCCTTCTCCTGGGGCAGCCTAATGTGGCACTACAGGGTTATATCTTGGAAAGGCAGGTCTACCAGGATGTCTGGGGATGACACGTGTCTCAGAAAGGTGGACTTTATTTTCTGTCTTTCTGAAAAGTGCCGACTGTCACCTGCAGCTCTCAGCATGAGCCTGTTCCTAAATCTCACCCCTCACCCTTGAAAGGCAGCTATTTGTCCCCTGCCTGCAGCTGTCCACAATGTCAGAGCTGCATTGCAGCTGGGGTTATTAACGCTGCAAGGACACGTCAGCTCTCCTGTGTGACATTGGAGATAGCCCAGAATCCTGAACTTTCTAAGAAGCAGTGACTTTGCTGGCTGTGAGCTGCAGTGAGAGTCTGGGTGAAGTGTCTATCAGCCCAGAAGTGTTGTTTTAGCTGTGAAATTACAATGTTGGGCAGGCCAAACCAGCAGAGAGGGAAGAGCAGCATGAAATACCAGCTTCTCCATGGTGATTCAATCCATACCAGGAGTGCACTGGACGCAGTGTCTGCTAAAGGGGGTTAGATCAGCCTAATGCTCATTCTCATTATCAGCTGAAAGTATGTCTGTGAGATATTGTCCCCAGAGATGTTAAGTGGCAGGGTTTGCAGCTGCAGGCTGGGAGATGTCCATGGAGATTGAAGCTGCTCAGTCATGATTTGGGTAATGAAGACTTAGAGATTTTCTCAACCTGTTGAAATGGATCTGGCAATAGTCAGTCTTTCTTATTTCTGTGGGACTCTAGTGACCTAAAAACCAGGTGAACAATGGCCTTGTACATCTCTGTCTACAATTGTCTAATTATCGTTGCAAATAAGGAGAGTGAGGGTTCCTAGGTGCTGTATCTTAGCATTATGGCTAACTCTGGGATATTGTTAGCTGTTTACATTGCTTAACATTAATGTTAAACAAGACAAGCTGTTTCAGAGCCCAGGATAACTCCTGGCTGCCAAACAGAAGGGAAGAAGTCCAGGTGCAGCTGTGTAAGCACTTCAAATTTTTTTTGTGTGTGTGTGAACCTGAAATAACCCTGAGGAATTCATTACTCAGTCTTTATCATGAGCACACAAACAAACATATTTTCTATAAATAGCAGTTTCATTAACAGTGATGGGTAAAGGAGCCTCTTGCATGTGTGGCCTTGATATTGTGTTTATGTACAACCAGTAGATCTTTATTAACATTTATTAGGGTTAACCATGATTGCTATATAATCTATACTATATACTAGTGTATAAGTTATGATTGTATAACAGGTTATACCTCTACACACATATATGGGACTAATTTAAAAGTGCATATAAGATGAATGTGTATATACATATGCATGAGTACAGCTCTGTAGTCCTGTTAAAGTTCACAGAAACTCAAGTGAAGAGGGAAGACCAAAACACAGAGAAGTCACCCTGGCTGTTGGAGACTTTCCCAGCTGGCCAAAACTAATGCAGCTGGCTCTTGCTATCTGTCTTCCACAGAATTAGATCATGGTGTGCTGACATTTGGTCAAATGCATTTGAATAAAGAGGAAGAGCAGAGGCAACTTCAGAGGTCAATTTTTTGAAACAACCCAAACCAAAAGACCCAGAAGTGTGGTCACTACACTAAACACAGGCAGCTTTGGCAACTTCTTTGATGGTACTTTGGGAAAGCTCAGTAATCCAGAGCAACTGCTGGTTACCTCCAAAATATATTGAGGTATGTACTAGGGACTGACAAACATTTTAATTCCTCCTTTTTACCTCTTGTGACTTACTGCATTTGGTTCTTTGGCACTTTCCATCGCATATCTCCTGTCACAAAAGCCTCAGAAAAGCTCTCTTCCCAGCTGCAGGAAATGGACATGCTCTCCACAAGGTAGTGTTTTAGCTTGAGCTGTTGACAAGTCCTGGGAACCAACAAGTTCAGATCTGGAGAATGGGAAGAGTGCAGAAGAGCCAAGTCAAAAAAACCCCAAAGCCAACATTTAAACCCAAAGGGAAATCTTTCTGTTCACTGTAGTCCCTTGCTGGATGCCTCAGTAAAACAGCATTTTTGTCTCAGGGCACAAAAGGTACCCCATGCTTTCTTCTTGAAGGCCAGTTTTAGTTGATGTGAGGCTTGCATAGCAAGGCAGAATCACAGAATACATTGAGAAATGATCAGGATAAAAAAGATTTAAATGCAGCCATTCAAAGGTAAGTGGCAAATCCATTAAATGCAATCAGAATTATTAGACTGTCAATCAGTTACAAAAGCTTCAGTGAGACACCAGCTCAAGAAAATGTGCAGCAGCTACAGGGACAAAGTGCTTAGAAAGGTGGGGAGCCATGAGTTGTACCTGTTTCTCATGTGCTACACTATATAGATGTTTTATCACAGTGACATTTCTACTTCATTTATTTTGTTTGAGGCAGATAAGTCACTGTATTTCACAGGCAGCAGATTTTTTCATCAGACAGCAATTTAGCAGTTGAAAGCCTTTTTGCTTTTTGCACATTTGTACTCCACTCACCCTTTCCAGTTTACAGAGAGATTTCCATGTCAGCATTTTCAGATTATTTATTATTTTTGCTGCCTGCCTGGTACATTATAGTGTGATCCTTTAGTGCTTACCTAAAAAACGATGACCACTATGTGCAAATACTGGTGGGGAGAAAGACCAAGGGGGGGAAGGGTTTAGCTGGAGAAATGAGGACGTGTCACAGTGTTAGCCATGACATGTGAAAAGCTGCAGCAGGGCAGGTCCAGGAGCCCTGGAGGGCCTCCCCAGGGGATGACTGCAGCCCAGGCAATTGCCACTGGTTCAGCTGAGACCCCTCAGGACTCACTGGAGGCTTCTGCAGCCGGGCAGCTGCTCAGTGGGGCTGGGATGTGCCATCCTGCTGCTTCCCACCCTGGTGGGAGGCTCCTGCTCCAGGGCTGCAGTCCTGGGAGGCTGGATGGCCACTTCTAACCGAGGCAGAGCCTCAGCCTGTCCTTGGGACTACCACATCCTGCACAGAGGCCCAAATCCCTTTTTTATATTTTTCCTTTTTCTTCCCATAATAGTTATACCAGCAATTAACTGAGCTTTGGCATGTATAATTTCCACTGTGTTTACAATGTGTTTCCTTTGTGCTCAGCAGCTCGATTTTTGTTTGGTTGTTTAATATTACCTGATCTTTTGCACTATGATGGGTGATTAATCTTTAGCTGTCATACTATTAAGCAGTTCCTACACAGTATGAATTCAAAAGTCTGCACTTCCCATTCTCTCTCAATAGCCTGGGCATATATTAAATTTCATTTCTAATTGCATATGTTAGGGTGAATTATGGGCTATTACTCAAAATAAATTGTTCTTTGATGTCAGTTCAGCATATGAATGGCCAGTTGTAATTATACCGAGTTAAAGCAGAACTTAATGCTATTGTGCCTAGTCCAAAATAATTCCATGTTTCTTTTAAATGGAATCAAATCAGCAATTTTCCATTGTATATCAGCTCAATGCAGCCATTATGAAAGAATTTTTCCTTTGTAGATATGAGCTAAAATTGCAAGTGGCATTGACAGAGGCAGAGGAAAGGTGATCCTTTCTAGTGTGGCATCTCCGATTTCCATTTCCCTTCAAAGGGACCAGCCACTGGTGATTCACTGCACTTTTGCTCCAGTTCATTTCATTTTTACGAATGTGCTGAGTTCTCAATAAATGTGCCTATTTATCACAGGAAGACACCATCCAGTGTCTCAGCTGCCCTGTGGAATAACTTCACACAGAGCTGTGCACAATTTGGGGGAGGGAGAGAAAGGGAGGGCACACGTTCTGTTGTTTGTCATTTAAAGACCCCGTGGATGTTCCTGCGGTTGTTTTGATGTTAAATACTGATCCTTTGCCGTGCTGGAATGCACAGACACATTCTGCTGGAGCATGTCAAGACTCTGCATTTAACACAAACATAGGACTTTAAATGAGAGTACTAAACACACTCCTGGTGTCGGATCTTAACTTCCAGGGGTTTGGTTATTTAATCCTTAGCTAGCATGTATTTTGTGCTGGATGGAATTTGTTATCAGCTGTGTTTACAGGCTGCTCCAAGGCTTTATGGAGCTGTAAGGCTCTTTAGCATTTGTGGTTCTGCTGTTGGGCTGCCTGTTTTACAAAAGCGTGTGTGCATTAGCTCTGTTTTTATTTTAATTATTGGCAGTAAATACACTTCAGGAGTGAAATATGTTTTGTCAGGAGAAATCTGGAAGTGCTTTCTCAGGAGAAAAATAATTAGAAAGGTTAATGCAATCCACTCTGTATAAGACTTCAAACTCATTTGCTTGGAGATGTGAAGCAGATGCTTCGTTCACAAAACTATATTAAATTAGCCCTGGGGGGTGTCCCATTACTGTTTCTCAAGTACAGCAAAAAAGGCAAATTAAATCTATATCAATTTTCAACATTGTGTATGGTATGTGTATTAGCCCCATGCAAACAGTCTTTTTACTGCTGTGTGCTTGGTTTCACACAGGCCTTGAGAGAGTAAAACCTGGAATTTTACTTTTATTGTATTGAAACTATGGATCTCCTGGTCTAAGCTGTATAGGAATGTGATTTTTACAGGATGGCAGAGTCAGTGCTGGGAACCCTGACCTGCCAGCCAGTTCCTTGCAATAAATGGAGACCAGTTTGGGGAACAATTGAGAGGAACCAACAGAGCCGGTGGGGTGCCCTGCCTGAGAAGGGCTTGCTCTTTTTTTGTGACAGGTTTTCAGGACAGGCTGTATGTGCACACTGAATTGTAAAAGGCCTAAGGCTGCTCTTTTTGGGCTTCCACAGTCCTTGTGCTGGGCCATGAGGGCTAAGGTGTGCTGGGGGTCAGAGCCGGCAGCAGTTTCTCAGCTGGTTCATGCTGGCAGGGCACTACATCAGCTTCTATCAAGTGAGCTCTGGCACACTCACAGTGCCCCTCCCCTGACACAAATCACATCTGTGACTCTCACTCAATGCCTGCCTGTGCCTATATGGCTGAAATTTTGGCTGTGATTTGAACAGACCTCCTGGCAGGATGTTATACCCAGACATTTCAACCAGAAGAGGCAGAGGCTAGCTCTTGGTGGAAATAACTCTTTGATTAAGTCAAAGATAGATAAATCATTTATTGGGCTGCATATAAAACCAGTTTTAGAAGCATTGGTTATGCAGATCATGTTTCCTCCTGTAATCCAGATAGGAAAAAGATTTTAAAGCACAAAATCCTTGTTCAGGTATGGAACCTGTTGTGTCTTGAACCTGTTGTGACCCCACTGTCTCTGCTAATGTGGGCTGAACTGCTGAAGAGATGCATAAAAATGAATAAAAGGGGAAATTTAAGTTCTGTGAGTTTCCTCCCTTTGGGATTAGTGGGTCCATCAGTCATTTTAGTTAGAATAGGTTTGTTATCTCTGCAAATAATTTTTTACTACTGAGATCATAGCCATCCTTCTCCTGGGATTAAGGCAGAAATTTGCAAGGAACAGAGGTAACTTTGGGGCTAAGATAAGAGAAGTTGTTTTTCAAGAAAGCACTTGAGAGGCATTAATGCTGCTTAATGTGTTTCTTGATCATTGCTAGAGCCAAGATCTCATATATTTTCTCAGGCTGATGGGACAGCAGTATAAAACTTCTGCATTTTATTATCTTGTTCTATATGCTCCAATTTATTACTTCCCCTTTGGCTAAACCCAAAGATATATGATACAGGTAAAGCTACTTGGCAAAAACACAGAAATGCAGTTCAGTCCGAGGCACAGAGGGAGCAACTGCAGAGACAGATTTCTTAATGGAATGTGAGGTTTTCATTTTAGCACTTTGCTTCTTTCCAGGTCTCCTGTCTGGGTGACCCCCATGAGTATTATCCTTTAAGCACCATAAATGCATTACCTCAGGACTGCTGGTGAAGGGCCCAGCCTCAAGCTCTCCTCTCACAGTGCTGGAGTGCTAATCAGGCACTCCCTGCTTAGCTATCCACCTTTTTTTTTTTTTTTTTTTTTTTTTTTTTCTCAGCATTCCTCAGCATTTTATAGCTTCATTGCTATCCGCCTTTCTTTATTTTTTTTATTTTTTTTATTTTTTTATTTTTTTTCTCAGCATTCCTGTGATTTATTTATCTTGTCTCTGAAGACATCACAACATTGGTGCTGGGAGTGATGCCCTTCCCAGTAGCTGTTCAGCTACTTCTTTTCCACAGCTTGAGCCCAAGCAAACTTGTCTGCACCGGTTTCCCAATATAAATAAATAATATATATGCATGAAGGAGTTTGTAGTTGAACTGCTTTTACTTTCTCAGCAGTAATATTGCAAGTTAAATACAGCAACTGGGTCAAAAGTGACTTTTTCTGGCTTAACTCCTTCCTCTCGTCATTTGTGCATGCTTCTTTTGTAGGAAACAAGAGCACGTTCCAACAGCAGCTTCTCTGGCCCCAACAACTTTTTCTGTTTCCCCACAGAGTCTCAGTTGCTGAACACCATCCAATAGGCCTGTCATGGAGGAATTTCATCTATCAAAGGTGGTGTGTGATGAAAAGGAATAAGAGCATTTGGTTAAAAGTGTGTTTAGTCCATCAGGCTTTTAATTTTTTTTAAATGATTCTTTTCACAGCTGAAAGAGGAGTGCTTGCACATGCAACTGCAGGCAATAGTTCTTAACCTTTGATGGGTATACATTGATTTTACTCTCAGGATTCTTCTTGTTTTACTTGGATGCCTTCTTATCAGAATCAGGAGCCCTACAAGATTCCAAAAGAAGGCTCTTTTTACTTTGTAATGTGATAGCCTGTTGGGTTTGATTTCCTAAATATGTTTCATGTTACATCCACACCCTAAATGCTTTTAATAGTTTAATTCTGTTTTGTCAAGGCTACTAATCTTGATGTCAAAATGCTCATGGCCCCAGCTTATGTTAACTAAATCTGCTTTATGTTGCAAAATCTCCTCTTGCAAAATTCCTGGAAAAATGATTAATACGTTGGTGATTAGGAAAACATGAGTCCACCTTTAGGATTTAAAAGAAAGGGTGGGATTATTAGAACTTTTTTAACCAAAAGGATTTAATGAGAATCACAGATTGATTTGGGTTGGAAGGGACCTTTTAAAGGTCATTTAGTCCAATCCCACTGCAATAAGCAGGTATCTTCAGCTAGATCAGATTGCTGCAAGCCCCATGCAGCCTGGCCTTGAGTGTTTCCTGGGATGAGGCATGGGAAGGAGCCATTAGCTCTGGAAATCTGATATTCAGCAATGCAGGAATTCCCATTGATTGCTCCTGGCAGATTGCTCCCAGAAGAGTTATGTTGCACCTTCATGGGAGGAGTTCACAGGAACAGGACTTGGGCTGCCTGATCCCTCCAACCAGTGCTCTGGAACCGTGTGGTCCTGGGGTGTTTTGTTACCTTGTGCCTAAATATTTGTGGTACCATCTATGAAAGGGAGATTGGCTGGTCCTAGGGAGGGATGCTGGTGTGTGCTCTGTGAGCTCTCTGGGTAGGTGAGGGGCACAGGGTTAACTGGGGATCTCCCACCTCTGAGGTCACTGGGGACTTCTGTGGGTCTCTGATGCATTTTATTTATTTGGGTCTTCCACTTCCCTTTGCTTTTGGTAAAACAAAGAGAAAAAGTAAAATCCAGAAGGAGGAAATACTATGTTCAGTTCAAAATGCCATTTTTTCCACCCCTCCTTAAAATGAGATGGTTTTTATTTCCTACTAACTCTTAATTGAAACTTTTTCAGGGTTTTTGAAGCTGTGCCTCCTCTGCAGCCTGGCTGCTGGGGAGACAGGGCCCAGCAGAGCAGGAGGCTTTAGTGAGCTCCATTTTTCTGTCCCCACACTTGGCCCTTTCCACCCTCTTTGCTGCAGCCATCCTGCCACGGTCAGTGAGGTGGCAGCAGTGCAAGGCCCCAGCAGCAAGGCTGAGTCCTGGCATCAGTGTCTCTGTGGAAATAATTTCCCTTCCTGAGCCCTCAGCCTGCCTGCTGTGGCAGTGCCAGGTCAGTCACAGAGGGGCTGTGCTGGCACTCCCTGGGCAGTGCCAGGTCAGTCACAGAGGGGCTGTGCTGGCCCTTCCCGGGCAGTGCCAGGTCAGTCACAGAGGGGCTGTGCTGGCCCTTCCCAGGCAGTGCCAGGTCAGTCACAGAGGGGCTGTGCTGGCCCTTCCCGGGCAGTGCCAGGTCAGTCACAGAGGGGCTGTGCTGGCCCTTCCCGGGCAGTGCCAGGTCAGTCACAGAGGGGCTGTGCTGGCCCTTCCCAGGCAGTGCCAGGTCAGTCACAGAGGGGCTGTGCTGGCCCTTCCCAGGCAGTGCCAGGTCAGTCACAGAGGGGCTGTGCTGGCACTTGTTTGGCAGTGCCAGGTCAGTCACAGAGGGGCTGTGCTGGCCCTTCCCAGGCAGTGCCAGGTCAGTCACAGAGGGGCTGTGCTGGCATTTCCCAGGCAGAGGCCAGCGCCTTCCCTTTGTTGCTGCCCTGGGCTGGTTTCCAGCAAATATCGTGGGCCTGTCCCAGCAGCAGGGAAGGGCTGTGCCAGCTGTGGGCTGGGGCTGGCAGGAGAGGGGCCACACTCTCCTCTGCTTGCAGGGTGGTTTCCTCTACAGCTGGGAATTCACAGGGATTCATTGATTTCTCTGTGGCTGCAGTAATGCACTGGAGATACTTGCAGTGGAAATTACCTGTGAAAAAAACAGAGCAATCCATTTAAACCAAAATTGAGGCTGGGTGTGCCTTTCCAGTCTGGAGTTCAGTTGGCCAGCTGTGGTTTGCAGGGCTAAATCACAGCCACAGACGAAGGACGCACAAGGAGTGAAACTGCCTGAGTCAGTTCCTGGCTGAGCACACAAGGCACAGAGCAAATGTGTCAACATGACCCTGCCCTGAGCTTTTACCTCCTCTGCACCCAGCAGCCTTGGAGCAAGGAGAGCACCTTCCTGAGATGGCACTTGGACACCTACAGCCCTATTCCCATGCACATCTGGAGCAGCTGAAACCTGCACAGCTGCAGCACACTCCCACTTGGATGCTTTTTCTGTTTCCTTCCTCTAAGGCTTGCTCATGAAGACTGAGGAGGCAGCAGGAAGGTCTGGTAGCACAGTTAGTGGCAGTTTGAGCAGCAGAATTCCAGCTTTTCTCCTAACTGGCAGGTAGAGGTGAGGGGAAAGCAGCCTGCCACAACGCTTCCTTTTGTTAAATATCCATACATTGTTCCATGTTTCTCCACAGAAACTATCCCAGTGAGTCCTGTCAGTTGTTAACGTCCCTCCTTTACAAGGTCAGCTTTTTACCTGGGCACCTCCACTTTTCTCAAACCTCATTCCAGTCAGACAGCACCTTCCCCAAATCTGTTGGCTCTTATGGACTGACTGCTATCAGTGCGTGCTCTGCCTGTGACCGAGATGCTGAACCCTGTAGGGGTCTGAGGCTGCAGCTTTCCAGGATGCAAACTCTCAGCTAATCCAGAGGAGAATCCTTGGACAGCATTCCAGAACCAAGGCTTTAGGTTACCAGGTAGAATCCAAACAATGTGGGTTTGTGAGTCACATGCAAGACATGCCACTGCAGCTCCTCTGAGATTAGTGAAATAATGGGCTATGATGTGTATCTTTGTCTTATGTAGTGGTTGTGTTCCTGACTCAGTGGGCAAGAGAATGCTTCCTGAAATTAATTGCTTTGGGGGCAATTAACATCATCCATGATCATGACGCAGTGTGAGCAACAAAGCTGCTGGTTTTTCTCATTTCCCTAGGGAGGAGGTGCAGATCTGGGACCTGAGTCAAATGGCTTTGAGCAAGAGAAGACTTGAAAAGGATGACTCTTGTCCTCTGAAGGAAAGAGGAAAAGGAGAAGCCCTTTCCAGACTAACACAAAAGGCTGACACCCACTCTCCTGGCTCACTGCATGAACGGAGAGTGATGGCCAGGCATGACGGGCATGCGTGCAAACACTGGAGACTTTTTTCCTGGAGTGCTTCTCTTCTGATCAGCTAGCACCAGGTTTCACGGGATCTGGCTCACTCTATCTTTCCTTGAAAGCCCTGACCTGAAGGTGTGGCAGTGATCTGACTGCCTGGAGACCTGTGATGGGACTTGGCAGCCTGACTGAAAGGCACTTGATATCAATCAATTGCATGAAATAATAGCAAGAAAGAGGATATCCAAGAGCTCCAGTTACGGTCATTGTGGTCTTGATTTCTCCTGAGGATGGCAGCAAGAGTCTCTCTCCTCTGAAGAGTAAGGTGCCCATCAGGTGATGTTTGCCAGAGTCACAGCCAAGGCTGGTGACGTGCCCAAGTGAAATGTGCAGGGGCATCTGCAGGCAGAGCCTCAGCCTGTCCCGGCTGTGTGTGCCTGCCCTGCCCTGACACCCAGGAAAACTGGCTGTACAGCTACAGGCTCAAAGGGGCCTCAGCAAAGGTGAAAAATACAGAAGCAGGGGCCAAATAAATGCCAGAACTGATGCAAGGGTGGGCAGAGGGAAAGTAAAGTCATGAGGGAGGAAAAGCAGCCATTTAAGTTGGTTTAAACTAATACAAAACCACGCTCTGGGCCTGCAATGACATCCAGACTGAACAATAAGATTTCTATGTCCTGTATGATGCAGCCAGCTGTGATGGCTGCCTACCTTTACTTTCCACAGTATATATCTTTTAGCAAGATTTGAGCTTCTAAGTGCTCCACAAAGCTGCTGAATGATTCTGTGTTGATTAACCTCACAAAGGAAACATTGCAAGTACTGGCCACTAGCAACTAGTTGAAAACTAGTCATTAAGGGTATCAGACTGGAAAGGTGTTCTTTACAAAGACCTTCTAAGTGCAATTAGCTGGTGGTTCATAATACCTTGAGGCTATCACTCTTTGGTTTCATCCTTTTTTTTTTTCTCTTTCAGTTCAGTACAAAGTCAATTAAATCTCACCTTACATCACAGGCCATCTTTCTGCTTGATGCCAGTCTTTGGTTGAGTTTGTGAGAAGATGCAGTGGTGAGGGTGAAACAGGAAATCTTCCCATTGCTAAGTTTCAAGGGGAGAAGCATTTTTCAAATCGGGGTGACATCTAGTAAATCTTTAGCAGGCAATAAATGAGCCACTTTCAGACTGTCCTTATTTATTGTCAGAGTAGAGATTAATATTTCATCCCAGAGGTCAAGTAGGTTTGATTGATCTCTACATTACTGACCTGCTTTTTTCTCTCTCTAATGATAAGTCCTGTGCTTACCATCCTGTGGCCCTTTGGAACCTCACCACTTCTGCTGGAGATAACTTGTTATCTCCAGAGATTATGGTAATTTACTCATTCTAGAATGTGTTCTACCAAACCCTAACAACTGCAATATGTATTTTATTAGATTAGTGATTAACTTATTTTCCATCCAATCTGTCTTGTTTCATCCATCTCCTTTATCCAGTGAGATTATTCATATTGGATTTTTCATTCTCTTAGAGCAGTGAGTCCATGGGAGAAGTTGGAGAGGGTCTAGTGCTTTTGACTTGGCCAATTCTGATGCTGTACAAGATGAACAAAAAAACAGTTCAGCCACTCAAATTAGCACAGTTCAAACTTCTCTTGATGGTTGCTTAGCTGGACACGCTGCAGGCCTTGCTGGAATAATTTTTTCTGTTGGTAATTTAGAAATGGAAGAAGATTTACAATACAGGTGAAATAATGAGGAATCATTTTATTAGCATAAACACGAGGTAAAGCATTCCCTGTGAAAGGAAGCATATTAACTTAAGGAGAAATCTGAGCAGATCTCAGCTTCTGCAAGGTAATTTCTGCAGAGCTATAAAACTACAGAGCTGAAATACCAAATGTTATGCTCTGTCTGAAAGTCTAGTTGTTCTAATTAAGCTTCTTCCATTTCAGCTAAGCTAGAAATGTAGGTTTTTTTGAATGCTTAGAAGATGGTTTTAGTAGTGTCATTAAAGAAACTACATTTTCATAAGCCTTAATAAATTCTGAATATGAACTGACAGTTTGCAGTCAGAATCTTCAAACAGTTCTTAAAAAGAGCTGTTGGATCCTGTCCTCCCTGGCAGGCAGACTGTCCTTGGCCATGTGTTCTTGTATTTTTCTTCTGATTCTGGCAGAAGTGTTTTGGAAGAATGTGCTTTTATCATTAACTCTGAGATACGAAGGGACTGTTTCTAAGAAGGGATTCCTTGCCTAAACTGGGCTAGAAGAACCAGCTGTTCTAGTTTACCTGAGCCATTTGCCCTTCTAATTCTCCTTTGCAATGTGAGGGAGAAACAGTTGCTTTTCTGCCTCTGTATTCTTTCAGGTGCAGGGTGAATTTGCAGAGACAGTTGATAGATCAATCATTGCTCTTGTCCATGCAGAGTGCATTTAAAATTAATGTTGTAAGTATGCTGCTTTCTCACTTTTCCACAGTTAGCTTTTGGCATGGGGCCTCACTTTTAAATCAGATGTGCTGTAAAGGCAACAGTCAAAATGTAGCAGGAGCTTCTGTCTAAGCTTGGCACCTGAATGCCTCCTTCCAGGACTGTGGGGGTGAGTTGCCAAATAAATTCTGCTCAGTGTTATCTCTGCATCTGGCCCTCACTTGGCATGGGATGGGCCTGTGCAGTGGGAAACAAAGCTACAGCTTCAGCAGAATGTTGAAATGTAGTAAATTAAAGCCCCCAGCCAAATGAAACTTGTAAATGGTGTGTCACTTTCAAGTGAGAGAATGGCTCAGGCAGGTCCAGCATTCTGCCTGGGTTGCAGAACTGTTGTAATTATCCTGTGTGGTTTTTAATACTTCTGAGAAGAAAAAAAAACAAAGGTGCACTGATTTTTAGAGCTACCCTCTGTTGCCAATATGTAGATGGCATCTGAGGGCATCTGAGCATTTCAGCCAGATGAAGTCTTTGCGAGCACTAAGGCTGGGTCAAAAATTGCTGTTGCCAACACAGGCTGAGTTACTTTTGAAGCAAGGTGACTTCTTCTGGACATAAACATTAGACTATCATTGAGATTGTAATTTAATTTCAATATTAGACCCTTTCTCTCTGTCCCAATGCAGAGCATCTTCTAGAAATGAGAGGCTAGACTAAAAATTATAATTTTACTGTTGGTTCTTCTTAACTTTCAATACTTAGCTTCCCCCCCCCCCCCCCCCCCATTATGAAGGACATTCTTATTATAACCCTTGCACACAAATTGGTATAGATACACTCAAACACACAGGTCTATTGAAACACTGAAATTTGGTGTGCTTGAATAGATTCCACACCTTTCCAGAAACAACCTAGGTGATCTCTTGGCAAAAGAGTGCCCTTGAGGTATATTTGCATGAGGAAGCTCCTAAAATAGATATGTGTGAGAGTTGCTGAATATATTTAATCTACATTTGTCTGTCAGAAACAGTAAATCTCAAAAAAAGAAAAAGAAAAAAAAAACCCTCTTGATAAGTTGATAGTTATTTAATCTTGAAGGGAAAGTAACACCCAGCCAACTCCTGAACCTGCTGTGCATATTGCAATATTGCAGTCTGAATGCTTGTGAATGCTGCAGAGCATTCATGCCTTTTGATATCAAGTTGGTTCAACAGCTATCAAAAGCAGTTTACCAGGCAAGCAACAAAATAAAGGACTTTATGTGGAACAGGTACTTTCAATTCACATCACTATATATATATATATGATCAATGTTTCCAGAGAAGAAGCCAGACTAGTGCTTGGTGCATCTCCTCGTTCCCCCTTTGAAGGGCACATCATCATTTCACATACTTGAGAGCTTCAATGCTTTGCTGAGGAAGTGGCTTGGGTTGTCCCTGGAAAATGATCTGAGGGGGATATTTGTATTTGTATAGGAATGGAGTTGTCCCTATGTGTTTGAGATGGAAAAGGTGAGGTTAATTTAGTTCTTGTGGCTGATGCCAGAGAAAACTGCTTGTTTTGAAGGACACCTCATTCACAGAAGATTTCACCGATGCCCAGAGGCTGTCATTGATCTGACAGCTCAGCAACAATAAACAGAATACCTCTGGGTGTGGGAATCCAGTAAACTCCTCAAGAACAGGTAAAACTTGTTGTTCTTTTCTTGCAGTACATTCTGAACCATGGCATTTATACAGAGAATGAAGTTTAAGCACACTGTTCAGGCTGTTATTTCCTCTTATTTTTGCACTTTGTAAGCAGAGGCTTAGATGTGCAATATTAAAGGTGAGCTCTGTATATAAGTGGCATTATATGCCTTTTTCTTAGAGTGCTTGCATGCTTTAGGAATAAAAATTCCAATTTTTATACGCAACTCATGATGGCAACTAGGCTTCAAACATCCTGAAAGGAAAAATCCAGGGCAAAGTTTTCTGTTATGACAAGGTTTTTATTGGTTCCTAAACCACCTAATTCAGCTTGCTCAGTGCCTTGTATCTGGACTCAGTGCCTGGGCTCTCAGGGCAGCTTGCATCTCAGCTTTGTAAGGACAGGACTAACTCCTCTATTAGTAATTACTGCTGATTAGTGAATGTATTTTCAAAGAACTTCAACTAAGGCTGCTCCATACAGCATAGTTGCTGAGACCTGGGGCTTTTAGCAGATACTCCTTAAATTTTACATCAACTAAGGAGGAAGCATGGGATTTATCTGTGAACAAACCATCTCCAACTTTATTGCTGCTGTTAGAATAGCAGATTGCTGCAGCATTCTGCCTTGGAGGCATAACAAGTAAATTATTTCAGTATGAAGTTCTTTCATGCAATTTTGGGCTCTTCCCTCATAAGTTATGAAGTCTTTTTTTTCCTTTTTGTTCAGCATTTACTAGATGACAGATACAGTACAAACTTTACCCATCCATCAACTGCTATCCTCTGGTGTGTCCCAGGTCTCTCTCCATTCTCCTTGCTTAAGTAGCAGCAAGGTTTAAAAATATGCTCTAAATAGGTTTAAAAATATACTCTCTGTCTCCCAGGGCACTTTAACACATTGCTTATTTTTATCTAGGTTCCCAGGTGAACTAGGACCTCTAACTCAGGCTGTTGAAAAAAAAAGTCAGCAGAATAAAACCAATGTCTAAGTTATCATATTCATTACAAAAGAAGCTCCAAATTTTCAAACAGTACATTTTTATTCTTCTCCCCTTTACTCCTACTTTTAGTCTCTCTTTAAGAAAAGAAAAGAAAAAAAAGAATGGAGACCTATTTATTGAAACAAATCTGTTATTGGAGACTTTGATGATAACTTCTAATATTTACTACTTAAAATGCTCATTAAAACTAACATGGTAACTTTAATGAGAAAAATGAGTTCCACATTATGCAAATATTTTCACTGGTGGACCAAGATTTGAATTCATCTGTATTATAGCTGGTGGAAGCAGCTAAAAAACAAGGTCAAGTTTCCTCCTTGTGTCTGAGACCTTTTTCACAGCTGACTGGGTTGCTCACTCATCAGCTGGGCAAGCCCCAACATCCTTTAAGTTATCTCTTAAGGGGGGTGTGACTGCTGCTTTATGTGGCACTCACATGTAAGCTGTTGATCAGGGCGCTGATTAAAGGAATTTCCAGAGCTGGCCTGGTCTGGCTGATGGTGACTATTGCAGCTGTAATGTGAGAGCTCTATTGAAAGGAGAGCATAAAAGGATAAAAAGTAGGGTGAAGGAAGCTGTCACCATTATGCAAAATCAAAGCTCAAGCAAAAGTACAGTAGATTCTGAAAATAGATATGGGGAAGCTCTTGTACAGTGATGATTTTAAGACCCACTTCAAGAAAGTTTGTGAGCAACTGTTTTTTTCTCTCAAACTTGTGTTTTTCCTTTCAGGTATATGAATTTTTTTGGAGGCAGAACTGTTGGCTTCATTAGAACAACAGCAACAACACAGAAGTACAGAAGCATTGAAAACTTGTGAAAAATCTATCTGCTTTGCTGTGAAACTAAGCTTTGTGCTGGGGAATGAGAAAGGGATCAAGCCAACATCTTGTTCTGGTGTCATTGGCCAAGTGCAGTTAATGCTAATGTTAGTTGGAACTAATGTTGCTGTGTCTGCTTCATGTGGCTAGGCAGGGCCACTTGGAGTTTGAATTCCCAACCAGGGGATGGGTTTGCCTTCAAGGGGAAAATATTTACCAGTCTCCAGCTAAAGTTACCTCAAAGATTTTTTTTTCTATCCCCATAAGCCTAAACTGGTTTCACTTTATGACAAGAAGTTTTAAAATCTTACAGAAATTGTTCTAAAGGGGGACAATGGAGCTGTAACCACTTGCACTGTGCACAGAATAGGAAATATTGATTTGCCAAGCTGCTTTTTTCTTGCCAAGTCTTCCACAGTGGTAGGAATGGAGCATCTCCAACCTCTCTGGATAGTTGTTTCTAGCATGGCATCACTGTGCTGGTAAGAAGTTTTTTTCTGATACCCATCCTCAATCTCCCACCCCTCAGCATGGTGCTGTTGCCCCTTGCTTTACCACCTTTAACTACTGGAACAAGTTTCATTCTGTGATTTCTGGGGCTTAGTTGCAAGTATTTATAGGTTGCTTTACATCCCTGCCAAGCACTTAAGAAGTGCAGTCCAATAAGCATGAAGAATTTTTAAGCAGTCTAAATGCTCTGCTACTTTATTTTTGGGGAAGAATGTGAGTTATAGCTTCAGTCATGGAAATCCTTCAACAGAATTTGAAAATCCAAGGTATGGTGATTTACTATTTTCTTTTTACAACTTGAAGTTTTAACACAACATTGATTGCTTATAGCAAACTACAAACTTAGCTTTCACAGAAAATATCCATCTTCCTCATCATCAAATCATCCTCCTCACCATCAAAAGCCCTTAAGAGTAAAGAGCTGTTTATGGGGGCAGATGTCTCATATCAGCAGACTTTAAAAAAAAATACTCCAAACAGACTTTATCTCTGTAGTGCACGCAGTAACCAGACAAATGTGAAGAACTGCACAGCACAGGTGTGAGAAAGTTTATCTGTCTCCTTATCTGCAAATTACACGGGTCAGAGTTACACAGGCTTGAAAAAGTCATAGCAGGAAGGAACAGATGGCAAATGATGCAGTATGGGAATAATCTGCTGAATTCAGCCATGGGTGAAAGCCAGTGGCAGGTGAGTGACCTGTTGTCAGGAGGAAATATGAGCATGCAGGACTGTCAAACTCCAGCTTACTCAGAAATGCAGGAGCTGGGCTCTTTCCACCAACCATTGGAGTAGAGTTTCTAAAAAGTGTGTTTGGGCAATTAGAAGACTCCAACAGCTGGAATAATATTACTGAAGAAGCTTCCCATCAAAGCTCTTCAGGAAATAATGAATAATAAATAAGCACAAGACCTTAGCCACGGCTCTCTTGTCCCTTCAGAACTTACCTTCCATGTGAACAAAGTTTCAGTGAGCAAGGCTGAATCTCCTGTTGTGTCCCTTGTAGCCCTGGGAGCCACCACTATCAACACAGCTACTGTTGAAATGAAGAAGGAGCCAAACAGATGTCTCTCACTTTGTTTTGGCAAGAAAATCCTCAAGCCACTCTTGAAGCATCCTTTGTTTTGAGACTTTCCTTTCCCTCAAACCTGTGGGGAATTTCCTGCCTGAGGTTTTGGGTTTTGTGGAGGTAAGCAACAGGTTACCTTGACTTCACTGCTAAATTTACAGGAGATGGAACTGAGTTTGATGTGGGAGCAGAGATGGGACTGCTGGGTTATTTCTGGTCTCAGCTTTGTCACCTTCAGAGATTATCTCCTAAGGCAGAGCAAAACCAGTTTGTACTTTACAGCATGTATGCATATTTCAGCATGCATGCACATTTCAGCATGCCTCTTGTACACTGGACCTCCCAAAAAAACAGTAATTGATTTATCTTGGAAGATGCTGGGGAAGAATCATATTTTTCTTAGTTTAGGAGGAGAGTTATTGTTACAGCCCAGAAAGAGAAAGAATGTTGGCAAGATCTTCACAGAAACTCTCCTTTTCCTCTTTCTCACCCTGAAGAAGCAATTGTTAAATGGCATCCATGTAAAAATTACTGTCCCCTTCCAAAAAGGTGCCTCTGCTTAAAGGACAACAGCATAAGCCAGTGTAAACTACAGGCTATCTGCTGTCCTTTTGGTGATGCTGCCAGCAGTCAGGAGGGTGTCTTCTTGCCCAAACCACAGGGTCATGAGCATTTCACAAGAATTTCATGTTTATTAGAATTATGGTAAAATATTTTTCAGGCTTGAGATGCTACACTGATTTTTAATTTTATTTTTGCTTTGTGTCTACTGAGAGAAAAAAAAACCCCACTAGCCAAAGTCCTACTGCCTGACTGCAGGAATGGAAACAGTGACAGAGCAAAATATGCACGTACCACAGGTGGAATGAACACGAGAGATCAGGGACCACTGTGCAGGGCTACACCTTCCTTACCTTGGTTTTCTTTCCTGCTGGGAATCAGCTCACTGCTGTTTGGTGACTTTAATGGCTTATTTTTCTCTCTCCTTTTTTAATGTCTATTTAACAAATCTGTATCTGTAGCCATTACAGTGGATGTGAAGAACGTGAGGTTGCTTTGTAAAACATAGGTCCATGCCTTTCAGATGCACCAAATACCTCTTCTTTTATAGGTGAGCATATTATAGACTGTAGAATTCATTGTGGCCTATTTATTATCCATAATACCCTCACAATAAGTTAATTACAACCCTGAGGTAATGGTGATTTTGTCCACCTGTCTTCAAAACAGAAGAAAGTAACTGATGTGATCAGGAAACCTGTCCTTGGAGGATGGGTAGTACATGCAGTGTACTCAGGAGGAATTCCTTCAAAGGCCTCTGCTCCAGTCTTTCACACCAGAAGACAATCTTCCCTCCATCTCTTTGTGTCATTTAAACTGTGCCAAATCTTCTGCAATAACACTTTTGCAAGAATATTACCGCTATCCAAGGCACTAATTTTCGACTTCCAGGTTTTAAGTAATTTCAGGTTGAGTAGTAGTACTACTAACACAAAACCAAACAAAATATAAAAACTCCCTACAATGCTGGTGCAAATATTGATTTGTAGGTTCTCCTTTTTATCGTCATGTATATATGACATCAGACCTGAGTTTCTCATCCCAGCCTCCCTTCATGTTAAAAACTCTTACCTTTTGTCTACACACTTCTAAAATAACAAATAATATCCTGTTATAAAAATAGTATTTCAAGGCTATGTGTATCATATGTTTCGAGTGCTCTTTCCCAGCATCAGGAAAGGAAAAACTCCTTAAGAATGCCTATTTTAATTTTCAGAAAGACATAACACCTCCACTGCTCTCACTGCAGCATCCTGTGTGCAGCTGTGTTGGAACTGCAATGCAAAGATTCTCCAGTCTTTAAGAATTGTGTGGGGTTTAAACTCCTGCACAGTTTGGAATGGGGCTAAGCCCAATGTCCAGAGTTTTGAGTTAAAGCTCGAGCGTGCTCGTGTATCCTAAGGCACAGTGTGCTTTCCAGGCAGAGTTTAACACCGATACTACAACATTACTGACTTATTTTGTTGTTATTCTGAGCCAAACACAACTAATTTGGCTGGAACCCATTTTCTTATGACCTTCATGGGCTTCAGAAAGTTTCTGAACTTTCTGAAAGACTTTACCCTCCTTGGCATTTCACTATTATTTTTCTGTGACTCAGACATGGCTATTTCCCTTTCTGATGAAAACACAGTAAAGATTTGAGGATTTGAGTAAGTATTTTTGAGGGTCAAAAATATCTTTAAGTTTCTCTAGAACTGAGGAAGACCTTAAGTCTCTTACTGAAGCTGCAGGAGGAACCAGGTGTTTAAGTACAGTCAAGGTAGTAGTGGTGTCCTTCTGTCCCCTGAAAGAAGAGCAGGGTGGGGATTTTGGAGACCCAGCTCCTTTCAAGGTGTGAGTGCTGATAGTTTGACTCATAATCTTACAGCTGATTACAAATTAGAGCATGGAAAACAGGCATAAGCAAGAGATGGCCTTGTGCAGATTTAGAGGGAATAGGTGGCCAGCACTGGAAAAAATGCCTGATGATGAGCACTGGATTTGCAGTGTGTCCCTGTTTCTCTGTATTGCTCTATCACCATGGCCTTGTTCAGAAGGTATTTGCAGTATTGGCTCTAAATTGTAGCTGCTAAGAACATGCCTGTTTCCTCTTTACTGTGTCTGTGCATATTTAGGCTGGCCTGATAGAGGACTAAGAATAACAAGATACAAATAAGAGAACGGGAGCTTGGGTTGAACAACTGGAAAATTTTTAAATAAATGTTAATTTCTTAAACCTGAATTATTTACAGTCACACTGGGTATGGCACTGGAAGACACAGCTGAACAGACGATGCAGGCAAATTCCAATTTCCGATCCTAAGCCTAGAATGGCTCTAATGTGTATTTTGGGATGTTTCTAGCTCTGAACATGTGAAATAAGACAAAATTAATTTACTTCCCTTTATATGCAAACCTATTAATATATCCAAAGTAAGCCTGTAGAGAAAGGCAAACCCCTGATCTGTGTACAATGTCTGTACTAAAGCCCTTTTTGTCTTCGGTGTATTTGAGCAAATCTCCCTGCTGGGTTTCCAATGGGCTGTGCAACATCCAAACCAATGTGCCAGGCATAACTCACAGGGTTGCATCAATGTCTGATGTTTCAGGGCTTGTCCTTGGTGTGCTGTGATGCTGAGCTCAAATATGCATTTCCTCCAGTCTGATTTCTGTTTCCAGATCTTTGTCTCCCATCAGATAATGCTTTAAGGTGGTGTTATCTTCCCTGTGGGATGAGTCTGGAACATGAGTCAGGAATGTAAACTGAGGTTTTAATCAGCAGCAGTTTAAGTAAAGGAATAGAAGAGCAGCTGCTGGAGTTGGAATAGCTTGGGAAGCACCAGTCCTCAACACTCTGCACGGCTTGTGCATGATTCACTGTGTGACTGCTCATCAGGCCAGCTCATGAAGCATTCCCCAAAAGGGCTGTGAAACGACACTGTTGGGCTTTTTCGCTCTGAAAACTAAAGATAGGAAAATGTTGATGTTTCTGTCAGGCTGGAACCTAAGGGCTAAGCATGGTAACAAACAAAAAACCAGCCAAACCAGCAGCCTGACTGCCCTCAGCATCCATGGGCTGTCTTTGGAGCAAGGACTGCCAGGCTAAACTGGAGCCAGGGAAGGCTGGGGTTCTTGTGTGTGGCCTTTGATGGTGCCAGCTCATTGCACATGAAGTTCTTTCATGGGCCCAGAAGGGGAAGCTGAACCTCTCTTAATACACAGAATGTTCTTTCTCAAAAGAAAAACCCCACAAAAAAGACAAATAACCTAACCCCCCGTGCTCATGCACATTATATTGCAATATTTTACATAGCTTAATTCTATTTAGGAAAGGAGGCAGAAGAAGAAGCACTAATGTTTAGGAGCAGTGACAGTAGAAAATAAGGTAGGAGGATGAAATGAGGAAAGGAATGACTAATTCTCTGGCATTGTCTATAATCTACTACAAAATTATCTGTACTATTTAAGAGTTTTTACTGAAACAAATCTGAGAAAGATGATTCTATAGGGTTGTGGTTGACACAAGACAAGAGGACCTGGGGTAAGTTCCTTGTTCAGCCAAAAACTCTTTGGGCACTGCTCAGCATGTTTAAATTCAAGGTTTCCAATCTCCTCTCAGGAGTAGAACAAGTGGGAATGTTGTATTTCCCAGGTCCAAGACGATGGTGGGGATGATTCTAATCATTTTTGAGATCTCCAGTGGCCCATGGTGAAGTTCACTGGCAAATACCAATTAAAGAGAGGTGAAAACAGCAGATTCTGGGTACTTTGACAGGTCAGCAAAACTGGGCAAAGAAATGATTTGCAGGAGGACTCTCATGCCTGCAGAAACTTTACACAACTTGCCTTCAGTAACACTGTCCTGTTGTAAGAAAGTCTAAGTCTCCATACCTAGATTTAATTTAAAAATGAGTTTGCCCTTTTGAAGGAAGGGCTACAGCTTAAAAATACATTTGCTGCATCCCAGCCAAGTAGGTTCACTTAATAACAAAAAGACAAAAGACAGATTTTTTGCATTAGAGAGAGCACTTTATTATTTCTCTGCTTTGTTTTCTTTGGAGTCCTGCTGAAATGTTTTTGATTGCATACAAGTAGGAGATCAGTTGTAATAAGGCGTGTCTCATGTTTCTGGGGTTGCTGCCAGGTCTGAGATACTTCTTTGGGACTTTTGAACACTGCTTTGATTTTAAAGTGGCACTATCATAGTTTCATTTCGGTTGAAAAAGACCTTTAAAATCACTGCATTAATGGAAACAACCCAAACCCTCTGCATTTCCTTTTTAAGGACATCTTATTGACAGGTACACATATATTTAAAAGTACCCAGCACCTTTGTTTGTATTGTTTTGTAAATAGCATGTGAGTTTAATAAAACTAAATGCTTATTTCTAAAAGCTTCCTTCTTGATTTTTTAGACTGCAATCCTTCATTCCTGTGCTACTTTGTATTCAGGTTTACTCTTTCTATATCAATTTTGCCTACCACTTCTTTCAGGCAATAAAGGTAGATTTGTCCAGGTTTCCTGGTATTCATACTTTCATGGCACAAGCAGAGTTACTTGGGTTAAGAAGTTAGAGGAGAAAGTTGGATTTTAATTGTTTGTTTTCTATCATATTTGAAAAAGTTACAAAAACAATTCCCTCAACATGCGGTGCTGTAAGTTCCCTTTCCCTGTGTTGTTTTTGGACCTGCAGTATTTTGAATATGACATCTTACAAAAAATAATAGTATTTTTAAAGCCTCCTACTGGAGTGCATTTGATTTGGGTTATTCAAAGCAAATGTGGAGGACTAAGGGCCCTCTGAAAATGTTCAGTGACGGGAAAGCAGCGTTGTTTGCTTCCCTCCCTGGGGCACACTCTGCTCTGTGTGCACATGTGGGACTTTCTGGGACTCCTTGGAGATTATGTGCATCTACTAGCAGAATTTAGCTCCCAGATATCCAGAAATATGTGTGGACACAGTGCAGTGGTACAGCCTGCTGGTTCTAAATTCCTGGTGGGAGGCAGACCTTCAGCCTGGAGTGTTGAAATGAAGAGGCCTGGTGACCTCCCCTGTCCCTACCCCAAGGATTTTGCATCTCTTTCTGGACAAGAACAGCTGCTCAGCAGTGAGGGTACAGGATGAGCCCTGTTGGAGCAGCAGGACTTGAAAACACACATGGCAAAATATCCAGTGCCATAAAGATAGTTCACCTCCCCTGATTTCAGAAGAGCACTGCCAGATCACATCTGTTGATAACCCAATATTTATGTAAGAATCTCCTCCTGGTTTAATGGACAATCTAAGCCCTGGGTGGCGTTTTTTTTTGTTTGTTTGTTTGTTTGTTTGTTTGGTGGTTTTTTTGTTTGGCTGTTTTGTTTTTTTTTTTTCTTTTTTTTTTTTTTTGAGAAAAGTCTGCCTTTCTCAGTGTAGCAGATGGGGTTTTTTTTAGTGCTTTTTTACCATCTTGAGCATCATATCATGAAAACCTGAGCCTTCAGGTCCTCAGGAAGTTTTTTCCCTCCTGTCACTTATTCCCACATGTGCAGGCATAGTCCTAAAGTTATCACATTGCATGTAATTGCTGTAGGGAGGATGGTATTTCAAGTAAGAGAATATGCAGCAGGATCAGATGAATTCCTTAATCAGCACAGAGCCCAGCTTCTTGTGTGTGTCTATTACTTCAAAAAAAAAAAAAAAGGCAAGGCATCACTCCCATTATTATATATAGATAATCAATAGAATTGTTTTGAAATTGCAATTTTCTTAAAATAATCACTGAATCACCCACAAATAATTTCTCCACCAGTTAGCAAAGAATGATGAGCTTAAGTTCAGCCCAAAGTGTCATTTGAAACACAGTGCCTTAAACCCAGTGGTTCTAGTTAAAATCCTCTCTGTTGTAAAATGCAACAGCCGCGTGAGGGAGGATGAGAGGGATGGTAAGATCTGTGTAAAATCAGTTTTGCTGCTGATGCTGAAGAAACCTCAAAGGAAAGAGGTTCAAGAACAAGTGAGCCTATGAAAACAAGCAATACAAAAATAGTAATTTTAACTTCATTGGTGCTTTTATAATGCAGGTAGTGAAACAGCTTCTTGTGCATACTCATAGAGTCTGGAGATTCTTAGTTAGCTGTGTGAAGAAACAAGAGTGAAAAATGACTAAATTCTGAGCAGTGCACTTGATGCTTATCCACTGTAGAAAACTTTTAGTATAAAACAGTCTGAAAAGAATTTTCTGCCAGCCAGCATTTCAAACTCCTCTGTATAGAACAAAGGCAGTCATCTGGAGCTCTGACTAGTGGTAAACCTGGATGTAACTTCACCTCAGACATCCTGGAGAATCCATCTTTGGTTATTCTTGTCTTGGTACATACAGTGACAACAAGGTGATTAGATTAAAATCTCAAAAAAACGACTCTGGCCACTCAAGTCTTTATGGAAAATCAGCCCCTTTTGTCTGAGATACTTTGTGGTTCATGATGGCAACACCAATCCTGTGAGGATGGTTACATTAGCTGCTGTATGAGCTCTGTCTTCTGTGGTGCTCTGCTCTGATTCAATCCTTGAGTGAGTTATAGGCTTTTGTGGTGCGGCTGTTGATGAAATCCGCCTTCTTAAAGTCAGCCTTTGGGGTGGAAGAAACAGAACAATTCATTATCTTCAGTGCTGATGCTGCAAGGGAAGAGTGGGTCCAGCTGCCTAAAAGCTGAATAAGGAGCCATGGTAGGGGTCTCAGCAGAGTCCTGAGCAGTCAGAGACAGAACAGGCAGTGCTCATTTAGTCCAAGACAGAGGAGAGCTGGAACTGCTCAGCTCTCTCCCACTGACTGTACCAGGAGCCTGTTCTAGCTCAGCTCTACAGACTCCTAACTTTTAGGTGACTGATAGCTGAGATTAACCTAGCTGAGATTAACCCTGTCAGAACAAAGAACACAGGGCAATGCCAAAATGACTCCAGATTTTATCAATTTATTGGATCAAGTGGTTTCTGTGACTTATTAAAGTTTCAAAAGTGTCTACACATTAGATGGTTCTGAAGTTTTCAATGCCATACCTGGTGTCTCTAGGGAATCTTATTTACATAGGAAGAGCAAATAATCAGCTTTTTTGAAGATCAGGTCTGACAAATGTGTCTTACAGGCTTCCCTAAATTACTAGTAAATTCATAAAATTCATGCCATCAGGGATATTGCTGTATTATAAAGTCAGGAATGCAGTTGTAAAAAAACAGAGACAACAAAAGCTAGTTAAGAATTTATATGGCACAATAGCCTTACTCTTTAACACAGATTTCTGGTTTGTGGGGCAGTACCTGCTGAATGTGATGCAACACTGCTAAAGTTTATGCTAAGAAACTTTTCTGGAGCAAATTTCAACCAAAAAAATCTACAAAGGGAAACAGCTGAATAATAAATGCTAACAGCTTGCTTGAGAAATTGGAACAGTTTTAGGATATAGGGAATTTGATGTGACAAATTCTGAACAGCAAACACACAAGGGTTGAAAACAGTTTGAAATGCAGGGGGAAGGCACGTAGGTAGGGGGAAGTTAACACAGCTCTGTGTTGACAGAGCAGGCACAGAGCTTCAAAAAACCCAAACTGGTTTGTTGCAGACTCATGCTGGTCATTTTTTGTTTGATCTGACTGTGGCAGTAAATGTTTGCCAACACCCTTCCCAGGCCCTAGGTTTTATCTGACTACAGCTGACACCTGGGCTACCAGGCTGTGCAAACAACAAGGAGAACAAAAATGCTCTGGTTTAAAGCAGGAAGCTGCCTCACCCTGCCTTGTTTTTGCTGGCACCTTAGTCCCTCTGTGCCAGGCTGGTTCAGCCCCTGTGGATGGTCACCTACTCTGCATCACTCCTTGCCACCTGACACTTCTGGCAGGCAGCAGCAACACCTTTCATAAGCTTTTCCAGCAGATACAAAACCACAGAGGGAGAGAACATTAACACAGATGAGCAAAAATTAAGGCCATGCATTATTTATGCAGTTATGTACAAGTAAATAAGAAAACCAAATTCAGGGACCATGTGAATCCTATCATAGGTTGATTCTTAAATGTACAGGAGTGCTAAGGGCCCCAAGGACAAATGGAAGGGTTCTAGGTCTGAAAGAACAGATTATTTTTCTTAGTTCTTACCTTTTTGTAAGCACTGTGGAGATCGGTGTGTGACCACAGGGAGTAGAGGAGGACTGAAGCAGCCCTGCTGGCTTTGCTGAACATATTGCTGCCATTTTGCAAAAAGAATGTTTAAACATATTTAAATTCCCACATCATAATCACAGTGCATTTACAGACTTCAGCAAACATAACCTCAGAGCATTTGTTTTCTCTCTCTTTACTCCTAAGTGCTGGTTTGCCACCGTTTAGGTATTGTAGCATGTTTCAGGCTGTTTTTACTACTGAAACAGATGAAACATGCGTCCCTGCTTCACTCATTCTTCAAATTTAGGGAGAAATCAGGTGCTCTGTAGCCTACATCTTAGAGCAGCTATCATATTGTGTGTTTTCAGATGAGGAAAATACCCTCAGCACAGCAAGCATTTGAAAGAATCTTTCTAGTAGGTAAAAACCTCTGGTTAGTTAGATAGGATTTAAACTATTCAGGGCCTCATGGGGCCTCCCTTACTGAGATTGGTTTCCTCTTATTTTGCAAAGAGACAGCAAGGCAAATGGAATAATTATTCCTATTCATAAAGCATTAATTATCTTTTGAGTAAATATTGACCGCATGTGCTTACATATTAAAAAAATGATTAAATTTTGAATCTGTTCTCTAAAATGCCAATATATTATTTTTAACTATGGATCTATAATTTCCATAAAATGTATCCCTGCATTATATTGCTGAAGTTTATCAGGGCTGTGTTGCAATGAAGAGTAAAGACATTTTGGGTACAGATGAGATCTGATGATCAGTCACTAAATATATATCAGAATACAGATAATGTTGTGCAGTTAACTTCTGAGGAGTTATTTAAAATACTGGAACCTGGTGAATTTAGCTATGGATGGGAGAGTTGCTGTAAGAGATCTTTCCGTATTTCCCAATCAGTGCAATTCTATTCACACCACTTGTTTGGGCTGTCCTGCACAGAATCACACACAGAATCAGTAGATTGGAAGAGACCTTCAGGATCATCAAATCCAACCAAACCCAAACCTCAGCTAAACCATGGTACCGATGGCCACATCCAATCTTTTCTTAAACACATCCAGGGATGGTGACTCCACCACCTCTCCAAGCAGACCATTCCAATATTTCATTACACTTTCTGTAAAAAATTTTTTCCTAATATCCAACCTATGTTTCCCGTGCTGCAGCTTAAGACCATGTCCTCTCATTCTGGCAGTTGCTGCCTGGAGAGAGAGAGAAACTCCCACCTGACTACAACCACCTTTCAAAAAGTTGTAGAGAGTGATGAGGTCACCTCTGAGTCTCCTTTTCTCCAGGCTAAACAACCCCAGCTCCCTCAGCTGTTCCTCACAGGGTTTGTGCTCCCAGCCCCTGACCAGCCTCATTACCCTCCTCTGGACACGCTAAACCATCTCAATGTCCTTCCTGAACTGAGGGGACACAACTGGACACAGCACTCAATGTCCTTCCTGAATTGAGGGGACACAGCACTCAATGTCCTTCCTGAACTGAGGGGACACAGCTGGACACAGCACTCAATGTCCTTCCTGAACTGAGGGGCCAGAGCTGGACACAGCACTCAATGTCCTTCCTGAACTGAGGGGCCAGAGCTGGACACAGCACTCAATGTCCTTCCTGAACTGAGGGGACACAGCTGGACACAGCACTCAATGTCCTTCCTGAACTGAGGGGACACAGCTGGACACAGCACTCAATGTCCTTCCTGAACTGAGGGGACACAACTGGACACAGCACTCAATGTCCTTCCTGAACTGAGGGGACACAGCTGGACACAGCACTCAGTGTCCTTCCTGAACTGAGGGGCCAGAGCTGGACACAGCACTCAATGTCCTTCCTGAACTGAGGGGACAGAGCTGGACACAGCACTCGAGGTGTGGCCTCAGCAGTGCTGAGTACAGGGGAAGAATGACCTCCCTGCTCCTGCTGGCCACACCATTCCTGATCGAGGCCAGGATGCCTTTGGCTTTCTTGGCCACCAGGGCACACTGCTGGCTCATGTCCAGTCGGTTATCGACCAGAACCCCCTGAGATGAAGCATTTTTTCTCCTCGGGTGGCAGAGGCTGCAGTTTCTCTTTTGCCTGGGGAAAGAGGGAGACTTGTGGAGCCTCTTACCTGTCATTCATGCTGATGGCAATGACCTTGGGCAGGCCGTGGGCATTGAGGAGCAGCCGGGCGTTGTGCGAGCTGCTCTGGGTCAGGTTGAACAGGGTGTAGCAGATGGACGCTGTGGTTTCACAGGCAACATCACTGCCTGGCACACACTCGGGCAGGATTGACACCAAATCAGGCAGAACTTCTCTGGCTGCAAGGTGGAAGAGAGACGAGGTGCAGGTTTGCCCTGTTCCTCCCATTCTCCCTCATCTGGGAGCTGTGTGCTCCGACCACACACTCACGGCTTCCCACCTGCATTACATCCCCACAATTCGGGTTAAGCTGCATCCACACTGCCCTGGACAGCCTGGAACTTGCCTCATGCACAGTCCATGAATACCTCATGTGCTGGACTGAACTCACCAGGCATGTGCCACCTGCAGGCTGCCACTTCCCTTTTAGAGGTGTTTTATATTACACTTACCTCCATTTGATATGGAGGTTCATTTTGCTTGATAAATTTGAATAAATGTAGGTTCATTTTGCTTGATAAATTTAAACCCTTATAATCCAGAAAACAGTGTGCCCTCTCAAATGTTTTCCTTTGGCCAAAGTTTTTCTTTTTGGAATTTGACCTGCATTCACACATGTTTTCAGTCAATCAAAAGGAACATCTTTTGATAGAGAAAATGTCCCCCTGAAGATCCCTGAGTCCTCTCTATTATGGGTAAGGCAAGGAAACCACTGTGAGTGTGCAAGATGAAGTACCTGCCCCCAAAGCTTTGTGCTATTCTGTCTTTCCCACATGCTCATAAATTATTTTTTCCTAATGAAATCCCACTTCTTATCAGTTTACTTTCTTCTCTTTCAGGGCAGTTCACCATCTGTAGTTGTTAACACCATATGGATTATCCCTTTGAAATCAGCCCAACAACATTTTATAATATTTTCATTAATAGGGAATGCTCTCTAAGGGTCAAACAAGGCTCAGGAGACTATTCTGCAGAATTCTGGAGGTTAATCTGCCCCATGAGCCATCTGTATACCTGGAATTGCCCCTTACCCCCTGGTGGGAACACAAAAAACTGACAACAAATTATATGAATACATTTTATCCTGTCAGTAGGCAAAAGTTTTAAATATACAATAGATTGAAATGAGAATACTCAGAACAGAAGTGGCTTTTAGTTAGAAATGAGATAATTTAAAAAGAATGAACTATTTTTTCTATAGCATCTTATAGCTTCTATTCTCAAAAAAATTGTGCAGGAAAACAGTGTGGGCTGCAAACCTCTAAAGCTTTTGTCTAATAAAAGAGAGTCTGATCTTTCCTAGAAGAATTAAAGATGTTCTGTGATTTCTTGCAAAGCATAATGCAGCTGTGGCAGCACAGAACTCGGCACTCACCTTCCTTTACCCCATTTTAAGCAGAAGAAAAACTCCTCCAAATCTATTTAGACTTCAATTATGTATTTTTGAAAGTAACACCAATGGAAGTATCTGAAGAGGAATACCCACTATAGTGAAAACTTTGTTTAGACAAAACCCTTTATTTTAAGCCCTGTGCAGGGGCTGCAAGTACCCAGTGAAAAATCTGCTAAACTCACCCATCAGGGTATTTTTGGGCATTTCTTTTTTTCAAAGCAGGAAACTCTAATGTGCAGAGGGCAGAGGAAGCTGCCAGTCTTTGCTCACCTATGTCGTTTTGCAGGGAGGTGTTTCGGGACAGGTTCCTGAGCAGCGAGACCGCTGTCTTCCTCACGGCAGGGTGGCTGACGTGCAGCATGGCTCGGATGCTCGGGAGCCCATTTGCCTTCTGAACAACAGTCCTGGCCACTGCCAATGGCATCTGTGCAAAGGCAGCTCTGTGTCACCACCACGAGTGCAGAGACCCAGGAAAAGCCACACACAGCCAGCTCTCTGCACCAGCTGAAGCGTACTTAAAATAGTTTTAAGCCAGAGCTATGAATGCGTTGCAACAGGAAAGGAAGGTGATATAAAAGAAGTTTCAAGCCCTCTTTCTCCCAGGTGTTTCTCAAACAGAGATCGTTAGTTTCTCCAACACAAAAGTGATCTGCTGTTGTGTCAGAGCCCTCCTCTCTCCACAGGACTCTCTTCCACAAAATGACATTTTTTGCACTTTTAACATTTGCTCATCCCTCACTGTGTAATGAATTAGCAAACTCCACACATGGAGATGTACACAGATGGAGAAGCAGACTGCCTTATCTGGCAAGCAAGGAAAAGCTGCACTGCTGGTTATGACTTTCCCTTCAGTGATATTCATTTTCCTTCACCATGTCAGAGAGCCAGTGACTCGTCAGTGGTTATTTGAGCTCAGTTGCACTGCAGCCCTGAACTCTGTGCCTTCACGTCAAGAACTAAAAGAAAAGGAAAAAAGCTGACTTACTGGTCCAGTGCCAGCTGTGAGGTTCTGGAGAGCTCCCAGGGATGCTTCTTGGGTGTAGTTTCTGGTACTCTTTGCTATTAAGGAGAGGTATATCCTGATCAGTGTAGAATGCCAGAGCGATTCAACACCTTTGGGATTGCTCTTTTCCTCAGGTAGCGGGGTGTCCTGCTGCTTCTAAACATGTAGACAGATCAAGCCTTTAGAAACGGTGACATCTAAGCTTAACAAGCTGAACTAGCCATTTTGTAACTCTCTATTACCAGGTTATTTGGAGACTGTCCGGTTCTCAGCTCAAATAATAATGTGCAAAATTTCATTATTTAATGATAGTGGCCAGTCCATCCAGTGGAGTATTCCTCCACTAACAAAACACTTGCTATGTCATTGTCATCAGCAGCTGAATGGGAGAGTTGGTGTCAAGAAGGACTAGAAATAAATTTGCATTTTTGGAGCAAGGAATTGTCACTCTACCAGATACATCAATAACAGACTGTTAATTAGACTACAGCCTTATTCTTCAGAGGTTGCTACAAGTTATTAACCAAATAAGATGTAACTAATCATGTACTTTACCTCTTTCACTTTTCTGCTCCGTGTTCCAAAACAGCCTGGTGTTTTATCATTGTTAGAAATATTTCTTCTTTGCATATATATGCTGTGGGCATAGCTCTCAGGAAGCTCTATCTCTAGTTGATAGGAAAGATTGTGAAGAATGCACACACAGTTCTCTGTGGCCTAAAATAACAAAAGAATAGCAATTGAAAGCTTTGGCATGTGTTGAAGGGACATGTATAGACACGGGAAGAGATTTCATTTTTGGATCTCCAGTAACTGACTGCAGAGTTTCTAATGCCTCATGGAAGAGCCAGGCTGCCTGCCAGTGATCCACCAGACTCCTTTACCTGATAAATGGAACATGCCCTGGGATGTTCCTGAGCAAGGGGCCAGCTGGTACACAGGGAGCAGAGTGCCTGCCTGTTGGAAACTGTCCTGGGACATTCTAATTCCTCAGCTGTGCCTGGGCATTGTTTGGGCGAGTGCTGCTTGACACAGGCCAGAAGAGTGCCAAGAAATGTTTAAGAGCTTAGGACTGAGATGATCATGTACACACCTCACCACAACATCGGCAAGAGGAAAGCTTTTTATCTTCCCCAAGGAGGAAGCATTTTCCTGTGGTAGAATGCTTTTTAAAATAAGACATTCCTTCCTGAACGTGGCTAAGGTAAGGTCTACAATTTCTAAGTGATGAGCCTAGTGGCAAATATCTTTATTACCAGTTCCTCGTTTTTTGAAAGTCAAAAAGGAATGAGTGGTTGGTTTTAAGACAAAATGCAGCAGGGCGCTACTGGCACATGTGTAATTGCTGGATTCTCCCTGAAGCTAATGGCACTGGATACAGGGAGATGGAGAAGGTAACTAATCCTAGAACAGAGCAATAAATGTGCAGTAATTACCACTACACAGCACAAGTTATAGCAGGCCCACCAGAAAGCTGCAGCTGACGTGACAGCTGCTCTTCTCACCCAAATTCACCCAGCTGAAAGACAAGCTTCTGCTCCAAGAGTCTCTGTTCAGGGTTCACCTGCACTCACTGATGGGAGGAAGAGTGAGAGAAACTGGAACGTGGAGGTGTCCATGTCCTTGTAGTTACTAGCTTAGGCAGCAAGGAAAAAAAGTACATCTTTTTTTTTTTTTTTCTAAAAAAACCTAGGAAAATTAGTTCTATTCTAAATGATGCAAGCTCCTTAATCACACTCCCACCCAGAGGGATTTAGGTTCTTCATTTCCTAAGGGGTATGTAGCATTAAATATATAGGAGAGTAACCAGATTAATTTTTTAAGCTTCTAGCTAGCTAGAACCCTGAGAAAACCATAAAGGCAACGTCTGACTCTATTGTGTTTCAGCATTTCTGAAAGCTGTGATTTTATCTCGCTTTTTTAGAAAAAAGACAGAAGTTTCTACCTTTCTCTCTAGACATTCTGAAAATGTTTTCTCAGTGCTATTCTTTTAGATTGCAGGATAAAACTACTTCAAAAAGCTTCTTACTGGACTTTCACCTTCCATGGCAGTTCTAAAAGCCCTGCAAATAAGTTTTGTGATTGTATCACAGCTGTTTCTAAACATTGCTTTCTAAACAACAACAGAAAAATGTTTACTTGGCAATTTCCCCTGGGAAAACACTTTTCATCTCAAAGAGTACCTTGTCGTTGGGCTCATGGTCTGCAATAGCTCCTTGGATATAATACACAAGAGAATCAATCAAGCCCTCACATTCTCTCATCTTCTTCCTTCCTTCTGGGCCGGCAGAGCTCATGTTTCTGTGCAGGAAAGGATAAATTGGGGAGAAGAGATTTAGTCAAAGGTATTTTCTTGTGCTCCTCTGACAAACTTTTCCAGCCAAATCTCAAAGATACTGAAGTTCAGGTTGACTGCTTCTTTTCTTCAGAGATGTAAGAAAATCTGAGCCTCTTCTAGATAAAACTTTCACTCCCAAACAAAAATACTCCAGGGAAACAAACCTCTATGTTTGGACAGATAAGGTAAAACCTGACTCAAATTTTCATCTCAAAGTTGAGTTAATCCTTTTTTAAGCAGTCAAAAAAAAAAACAACCAAAAAAACCCAAAAAACAACAACAAAAAAAACCCCCAAAAAACAAACCAAAAAAACCCAAAAAAACAAAAAAACCAAAAACCCAAAAAAAACCCCACCCCTTGGGCTTTTTTTCACTATTCCATTTTCAGTTATAATTTTAATATTTAGGATGGGGAAAGTATCAGAGAAGAGATACCTGTACAAATTTCCATGTACATAGATGTCCTTTAGAGTTAATTTAGTTACACTGAGCTGGTTCTTGATCCAAGATGACATTGACAGGCACATGATCTGAGAGTTTTAGCAGCATCTCTACAGTCACATACAAAGTCACATGCACTCTTTGCATGGCTTTCAAGTAACATTTGCTGTGCTTTGTAGTAAACCAAGTACAACTTATGAATGAACTACAAAATTCATTTAAAAACTCCTGAAAAATCAAACACAAACTTGCTGCTTGAAGCTGCTTGGCTCTAAACAAGCTACGGATTTCCATGAAAGAAACAACACTTACAGTTTTGGGGTATAATTTTTTTTACAATTCAACAAAATCTGAATTATGGAATACTGGAATTACAAATCCAGGTTTTGTTTTTTTTTTTTTTTTTACTTCTGCAGCTCTGCTAGACAAAAGACTCCATATTCAAGCTTCTTTGTTTGAAATAACATTAAATATAACCCAATCTTAACATCCATCAAAACACAGAGGGACGTGTTCCTTTAGATAATTTCAGGTTGCTTATTTTGCATGCTTACTTTGCCTACTAAAAGTTACAATGTTTACAATTTTATTAATGGCAAAGCCAGTAAGGTTTAAACTTTCCTGTGGCTTATGATTGTAAAATGAATGTAGCATTTTATACCCTGCCATTTGACTTCTACTTTTTTTTTTTCCTCTGAGAAGTACATATTCAGGTTAAATACTAAGCACTGTAATTACAATTTTACTTTAGGTCATGAAGTTAATGATGTCTCTATTTATGAGTTCATTTATTCTCTCATGGAATTATATATGCCAGCATCAATATTCAGATCCCACAACATGGCCTACTATAAAAATCCCTTTGGAATTTAATTTTACCTATATATGTCACATTCAAGGCATGTCACCCTTTCCTTTGTTTCAGCTGACAGAAGTGCACACGTTACAGCCCCCCTGGTGCATAGCAAAAATGGTTTCTGGGGCACACAGACTAAAAATACTATTAAAGATAAGTGTGGAATTTCCCTCAGCAAACACTTCAGCTGATGCAGTGTTTTGTTTTGTCCCAGTACATATTCTAAAATCCTCTCAACTTTTTACAACCGATCCTGCTGGATGCTTGTGCAAGGAGAGGCCATGCCCTGTCCTTGCTGTCAGCATAAAGAGAGTAAAGAGCTTTTATAGGCAGAGAAGAGCCAGAATTGGAGGCACTGTCCTGCTCTGCAAGGGAAATGAATTACTGGGCTCTGTTTCTTTAGGAAGTTGGTGCTCATCCAGAGGCAGATATCAGTGTGTGCCCGTGTGCACACCTGTACACACGTGGTTACTCCTTTCTACACCTTTCCCTGCTTCCTTAGCATTACAACATGGACTGGGAAGGGAAGAGCTCCTGCTCTCCCACTCATCCAAACACTGCTGTAACCACCTCACTCAAAACAGGGTCAGAGAAGGGCATTTCAGGCAAAACCTCGGCTGACAGCTTAAATTTGTTTGCTGATTGAAGCTTGAGAAATTCCAGGAGATAAAAATATAATTAGATTGGGAAAAAAAAATTCTGAGAAGTGTCACAGAAATGTAAATGTAATTTTTTTTTATTTTTTTTTTTTTTTTTTTAACAATGGAGACATTTTGCTCACAGAATTTCAAAACTGACTTCATCTGGGCTTCCTAAGATTTGAGGTTCCTGATCACTGAAATGCCAGCCTCAGAGCTGGGGAGCTGGACTTGCAGTGGAGTTCCAGGAGGCCCTGAAATACCCAGTGCTTGCAGCATGAGAAGGCAGCCTTAGAGAGATTGCTGCTTGTGGGGATGCTCTCCTCTAAATGACTCAGAATTTACAATTTAGCTAATTTCCTGTTGGGAAATATTATTTTTATCCAGAGTTGTGAGCTAAATCCAAAGAAATTTGACTCAGTAAAACCAATTGTGACTTTGAAAGAAACAGAATGATGATAATAAATGTTTAGTTAGCTGATAAATGGCACCAAATGAAAGGGATACTCCCTCTAAGCCAACACTGAGTCATACACTGACTGCTGGAAAAGGTTCTTGAACTGCTGTGAATGGTCCCTGCAGCTGATAAGAAAAAGGATTTTGCTCCTGGGACTCATTCTGCTAAAACCGGTAATGTGAATTTAATTCAATTACCAGACAACATTTTGGGAAATTCTATTCCCTTCATGCCTTGCACAGTTCAAAAATTCACCGAGGAGGCAAAAGTATCTGGGACCTACTTAGTAACTGAATGTGCCAGGCTTCAAGCTGCTCGTTGGAAGGAACAAAATTCCTTTCAGGAATTGGGGGAGCAGATAAACTTGAAGAGGAGGCAAGAGGAGATAAGAATGGATGGAAATAAACTTAAAGGAATGGCAATGCTATGCAAGAAGCCTTGGTTCAAAGACTCATTATCATCAGCCATTTGTTTTGCATTCTCTCTTAGAAGCTGCCATTACGAGTCCAAGCTTTTCAATACTCGGGGAGAGCTTTGGCTTCACTTTTCTCCAGAGTAAATGGAGGCAGATGTTTATGCAGCATCCTGGCCTGAAGTGCAGTGATACAATTTCCACCAAATAGAGCTTTTCACTGTCCTTGCAGGTCTCTGTGTAAGGCACAAGAAGCTCAGACAGGAGCTGGGACAGACAAACTGTGAAAAATAATAATGGAAAATGAAGGATGACTTTTATTTTACTGAATGAGAAGAGAGAGGTTATCTGAGTGAAGGGAGAGAGATTTCCAGGAGAGGCTGACTATCCTGGAAATAGTTGTCTAGAAAGTTTTGAAAAACTAGAATACATAGGGGCTCAGGATGCTTCAGTTACAGGGCAGTTAAAAAGGAAGGCTCTGTAGTGAAGTGCAGCAGCCTCAGCACTTACATGTTTTGCATGGAAAATGTGGTAATTGTATAAATTTGGGAAAGTTCAGCATTGCAGAAGTTCTAGGAAAAGGTATTTCAAGATAAAAATGGAACCAGTTCATTGTCAGCTTTTCAAACAGCCTTCCACTAAGCCTTCCTTACAGAGGACAAGTCATGCCAGAGGTTCACTTCTGTATATAAATAATATTCAAACCCATGCATTCTACATGCTGCTGGCATCTTATCCTTTCTTATCCATACTCCTCAGAGGAGTATGGGGTAATATCTTGAAGATTTTTATCCTTTGTACTGCAACTGGAAGCAGAAATTTTATGTGTAGGACTTTCAGGCCAAGAAAAAGTGACTTTACCTTTAAAATCCTACAAGACTTGTCTACAAATATCTTTAACATTCCTCTAGATAGTTTAATACACCAATTTTACTCATTCAGCTTATTGTCAGGCAACCAGTGAAGTCTATTGCTTTGGCTTACTCTGTGAGTCCAGGCAGAGTGCTTTTTATCATACTTCATAACTAAACAACACTATTACTTATTTTAACTGCCAATGCAGAATTCCGTGGTGAACACAGCTTCTCTTTATTGCATAAAGTTTGTGACCTGTGGTTTCTGTAAAGCTTTGCTTCTCACATGGTTTTAAGACAAAATACAGACCTAGAGAATGGGATTAACAAATCCTTTTAACATCAGACTTCCTTATCAGTGATTGCCTGCACTGACACAGGCGCCAAGATTCAGGACCCCACACCACTTCTGGCAATAACTGGGCACTGGACTGGTCATGCACTCATCCCAGTGCTTGGAAATACCTGCAATATTATCTGCTAGATGTGGATTCACTTCTGCTGCTGGTTTTTCAAAGAGGGCAAAGGAAACTTTAATTTATAACTTGGTGATGGTGTGCTGCAGTGCCTCTGATCCCACCAGATGCTGGTGTTGGGTTTGGGCTGTGGTTGTCCCTTTCAGTCAACAGCTGTATGGAAATTTTTGTAAAGAAGTTCTGGCATCCTCCTGTAACCAAGTACAGTACTGTGCATAATGTATTGCACTTCAAAGTACTATTTTTACCCTGTAATAGAAGCTGCAGGCTATAGACTTTATCAACATGCCCAACAAACATGTTAGCATTACAAAAGGGAAGACTAATTACAGGTTTATATTCTGGCAAATAAGTAGCCTCTTTAAACATATTCAGAAGTAACATCATTCTCTCAGTGCACACTCATTACTTTGTGGTGTGCTCTTCTTTTTATTGATGCAGAGATTTTTTGTTATTAATACTTAAGGAAGGAATACTTCTAGTGACCTAATCTAGGAGGCGAGTCAATGTTCAGAGAAGAGATGCAAACTGATTAATCTTAAAAATCTCAGCTATTTAGCCTGTAAAAAGAGGTAAGCCTCATTAAAAACTATTCTGTGCTAGACAGTATGTGGCAATCCTGCAGATCATCTTTACCTGGGAATTTTCAAGCCCTTCTTTTTGTATTTTTAATTTTCAGTGTTGAAACTCTTAAAAATAAGGATTAGAATATGGACATCATATTTTTAAAACTGATAATATATCCTTAAGCACCTACATAAAGGCAGATTTAGAGACTTTTAATTAAGGTTGGAGAGCTCACAGCAACTCTGTGCCAGCCCCAAACACTGACTCTGTGTCCAGAGTAAGGTTAACCCAGGAATCTACTTTCATTTAAATGAACTCAGGAGCTGTTACACCTTATTTGTCACATAACAAGTTGTGTCAATCTGTTGAAACAAGCTCAGGAAAGCAACCCTAACCCTAAACCTGAGAATGATCTGTGCCCCCATCAGCTGCCTCATAGGGAAGAGAGAGTTCCAGAGTCCAAACACCAAGAGAGGAGCAGTCAGGTTTCTGCACAAATGCAGCTTGGGCTAATTAATATGAAACAAGGCAACCTCCTTAATTTCCTAGACAACAGCACCAAGAGTTAGCCAGAGAGGTTTTATTATGGGTAGTTAATGTTTCTTTGTATTTGTTTTTGATTCATCAGAATAAATAAAAGTTAATTATTACACAGAGGTAAAGTTTTTTAGTCGTTAGTGGGCTGAAAGGATTCCTGCAGAAAAAGGTGTATTATTGTTGAGTATTTTGTATAGCTTACAATTCATTTGTCTTCTGAAACCACACAAGTCAGAAACAGAGCTGTTTGCACAGGAAAAGTCAATGCCATACACATACAACTACTCTGCTACAGGATATGGCAGCATAGCAGATATGTGTGAGGCTAAATGGGCAGCTTTCCAGCCTCCAAATTCTAAACTTAATTCCTTGTACTCTAGGAACGAGTTTAAACCTCAGGTCATGCCTTTGCAGTTGTACATTACTCCTTAGTCAGTTCAAACAATGTCCTTTTGTGCATTTTTAAATGTGTAAACTTACCTGATGTGCAATGACTTTGAACTCACAATGGGCCCCCATTTTATAGACTGTTAAAGGTGTATTTATTGAAGATGGGATTTTTATACTTCAGCCATTTAGGGGTGTGTTCACTGAGACCTTTGGTGTTTGTCTATAGTACCTGCTACCGTGTCCACGAGTCTATTAGCAGATTGCAGTACTAAATACACAACTATAAATCTGTTCCTCCACCCCATGGCTGCAACTTGCTTGAACTTGTGCAAAAGGCTGGACAGGACTTTGGTTTAAAAAATGGCTTTTCCCTAATTTCAGTTGAATCACTTTCTAATCAGTTTAGGCACAGATTATGATATGTTCAAACAAGCATCTTTGGTAGCAGCTGGAAGCAGAACACTTTCTTGTGCTTGTAGGTACCATGTCCCCTTTCTAAGAAATCAGTTTGCATGAGAAGTGATTGTGGCTTGAGATGAACTCTGTGTATTTATCCAAAAATAATTGTGCAGACCAGTTTTGTCATCACTATTGCTTTGGGTAGCAGTAGTTGTAGATGGAGTGCTCACCTCAGGCATCCTGTGGCATTGTAGAAGATATCAGGGTCAGGTAGAACACTTGATTTTGGGTAATCTCTGTCTGGCCAGCCTGAGTAGGGGATGAGGACAGCTTCAGTCAGCGTCTGCAGGGCTTCTCTAACCAACAGGTGCTTCAGCTGGTCATTGGAGGACAGATTCCACAACAAACCTGGAATATCCACAGTAAAATCAGAGAGGAAAAGAGACTCCTCTGCGCTTTGAAATACTTAATCTCAAACCCCTTGTGTCAGTGAGTGAAGAGCCTGCCTGCACTGATAATCTGAAGAGAAGCAGAAAGGGTTGGTAAGGGTTAGTAAGTGTTCACCAGCCCTGATCCAGGGCATGGAAACAGGGCAAAAAAGGGGGCATAGTTATCCCTGTGAATAAAGTAAAACCTTATCTTTCAGCCTAATGCCCAGCCAAGAAGTGCAGTGTTCCATGGCTCTGTATTGTCCACCTGCCACAATCACCTTCTCTGTTACTAAAGCAGCAAAAGCGAAGGGAAAACAAACTCACAAAAGAGAGATGGGAGGTGCAGAAAGTTTACAGGAAATCTGCTGGAAGACAGGAGGTGCCCATTACCCAGTTTCTTTACCACTTGACAGCAAAATTATTCAGATGAGGGAAAGCTGTTAACACTGGTTGGCTGCTACTGTCCAGACATTAGTCACTAACCAAATCACGAACTAATGCTACAAACCTTGCCTATTCACAACCTCCAAAACAAATTTCAAATATAATCTTTATCAGGTTCCATTATGTTCTATTCCAACAGACAACAATTCCTTTTAAAGTACTCTTCCCTTGGAAAACAACATGTATTTCTGCTTTTCACTACAAAGACATTCATTGTTCCTCCAGCTTGCTGCTCTAAGTTTCACAGACCTCCTCCACACACTGGCAGAGTATTAGTGAATGTTCCTTTCATCAGCTTACAGCAACAACAACAAAAAATGTTTCTTTTGTATCTCCTTACACTTTGAATTTAATTTCAGGTATTGGGAGCAACAGTAAAATCAAAACAAAAGCCAGCCAGAAGCAGCCCATTCCTTCTTCTGGGATCAGCTCTTCAGCCTCTGAATCAGGGGATAAAAGGAAGAATGTACTTTTCTGAGGAATAGGTAAGGCTTACAGGAAGTCAGACAAGCAGTCCAAAGGGCATTGGTAAAGGAAGCAGGTTAAGACAGAAGGGCACAAATTCAAGGAATGGCACAAGGACAGAATATACTTTTAAAAAGAGCAAATGCATTTGGAATTACAGGCAGATACTTAGAACGGTCAGAAGAGAATTTGAGATATTGCTCTCACTGTAAATTTTCTAACAAAAACCCTACCTTTACCCACAGGGTAAAGGATTTAGATTCTCTCTGGGTTTAGAAGGATTCTCTCAGAGGTATTCTGGGTGTGGATGAGTTTGTGCACATTAGAATATGTCTTTAGGAGTGGATTGTTTCCTTGCACCTATGCTATGTTCTTGGGAGCATAGTTTTCCCTTAGATGGTTATTTGGGAAAATGGGTGGGGTCTGCTTTTAAATTTACATTTCTTTTAATGACAGTTCTGCTTATGCTGTAATCTTCCCCGCAGGAAAAATTTTCTTTCAGTTCTTATATTTATTTTGTATGATAACAAGATCAGGAGGTTAGCTACTCCCTGGAGGCTCCTCTGGATTATCTTCAAAAGCTAAAATTTTTGGTTCTTTCCTGCCACAGCCATTTTACCTTCTGTTCCTCAGTATGCTCTCCAAATACCATAAAATTCCAGTCCTGTCTTAGGTCCTGTGCTGTCTCCAAACGACATCCCCTCCTACAATTTAGGAGAAACCTCACTCCTTTCCTAAGAGATTTCTAAGTAGCTTGTATGCCAAAGAAAGGACAAAGCCTCTGTTTACTTTATCTGCATCAATGCTTTTGTGAAGCTAGCAAATTCAGTCAGATTCCGTGATCTTGGGCAGGTCTGATTCCCCCTGTGAAGAGATCACATGAGCACAGAAATTGCAGGGAAACTGGGCAGCTCTTTTCTGCACAGGGGCATGAGGGGTCCACAGCAGCTTTCAAACCCCTGCCATCAGCACAGAGCTGCTTTGGTGGGGCAGTGGCTTGGTGTTTCTTGTGTGTTCACAGACTGAGGCAGTCACAGCACGTGCTGTAATCAGCACTTATCTCCACACACTCTGGTTGCTCTCAGTCTTTTCACTGCACAATACAAGGCACAGTGCATGACTGTGCTCAGGCTGTATTCCTATGCCTGGGTCTTGAAGAAAATACAGGCCATCAAAGTATTCTTTGAGAACATATGATAAAATATGGATTACTGTTAGGCAAGTGCTTGTCTGTATTAACACTGATGGTCCTAATAAACCAGTGACCTTTAAAGATAAGATTTGAAGGCTGAGATTTACTTAACTCATGTGCACAAGTACTACATTTCTGACAGGTAATGAAGTACAGTATCAGAAAACTTCTGTCCCAGAGTTTTTACTTCCTTCTCTCCTAAAACTTCCTTATCTTTGTATACTTTGTCAGGTGGAGTGCTTTGGTATCATGCTTCCCACACAGCGACAGAAAAAAAAACTTCCCTCTGCTGAGCTTAGACATCTTTATTAATTAATATTGTATGCTTTCAATCCTTGGCCAGGAGTCTTTCACTACAGTTCAATGAGGTATTATCAGGTACCAAATGATTTACTAATCTCTTAAGGGGAAAGACATTTAGCTGAATATGATGTCAATTTGAAAGTCCCTAACTTACAGTCAAAGTAGGCAATTAATATGTCTGATGTGGAAAGACAAATGTACTTCTGGTGCTGACTGGTGTAAGACCAAATCTTTCACATTAACCTTTTCCTGGAAGTGCACACTTCAGAGAGAATGCATGCATGGATATGATATTCCACTAATCCTGTATGAAGTCAAAGGCAGTGCAAGGGGTGAAATTCATTCATCCAGACTGACTTTGCTCTTGTAGGCTCCTTGCAGCTTGCTAGGGAGCTGGAAGAATTGTTCAAGCTATGACAAAAGATATGCCCTAGTGGCATTTTCACTAAGGTATTCAGTGCATTTCCTCCTGGCTGCACATTTGGTCTTGAACAAAGCAAGAAATACTTCTCTCTTGGTGTATTTTTAAAGCCATCCTTTGCAACTGATAGGCATGAAAGCATATCATAATATTTTGCTTTACACAAGCTACATCATCCTGCTTGGCATAAATATTTTTTTGATGTCTTGGTTGTTTTGTGAGTAAATATTCATGTTCAGTGACAGCAGTAATTGCTGATAGAAGATATCCCTTTATCCATTTCCACACGGGTGAAGGGAAAGACAGTAATATTCACAATATACACGTGAGTTATCAGGCACAGTCAACATTTTTGTCAGAAATTATGAAACTGCTAGCAAGGAAAGAGCATTGGCTTTCTGGCCACTCTACCACCATTTCCACTGGTTCCCTCACTGGTCTGTGACAGCACTGAGAGTTAAAGCACTCTGCAATAAATTACTGTGTGACCCAACTGCAACTGATGAGTGTGAAAAACTTTCAAACCTTCAAATGTTGCAGAGCTGCAGAACTGAGCTAAAAAAGAGCCAACAATAGAAAGCTTTGTTCTCCAGCTTAGGGAGCAGAGTGTTTCAAATACTTTAAAGAATGCAGAATTACAGAAGGCCTCAACATGTCTTTGCTTCAGGACAGGGCTTCTTGACAACTTTAGTATCTTTTCACACACCGTTGTCTTAATAGATTTTGTCCTTGGTGTCTTTAAAGATCACTTGAAAGAAATCCCCATTCATTTATTCATGTTTCCCATTTATAAAATATGAGCCTGCTCTTCCTTTGTCTGCTAATTAGAAAGAATGTGGGTCACAAGCAGTGGAATTCCAAGAGACACTGTGGACACATGGGACTGCAGGGATGGAGTGGGAATCTGGGGCAGTGGAGTTTGTGGGGAATAGAACAACCACTTTCTGTCCATGGCACATGACAGTTCTGGGTGACAGTCTTCAAAAAGGAACTTCCTGTAGGCGCTGTCAGCACAGAGTCAAAAAACGAAGGGTGAGCTGCTGTGTAAGTAGCAGGCATTAATTATGGTCCCAGGCACCCCTAGGGAGCCTGACTTTCTTTTCTGGAATATCAGGGACTTAAGGCTTCCTGCAAGTAGACTCACATAATTTCTGAAGACGCTTTAAGAGGGGAAGTTGCAGTTCCTAATCTCCTGTTATTGACTGAAAGACTGGTGTTGAGTAAGGACCTTGGAATTTCACCCTACGGGAATTGCTTAGTGTAGGTGACAATGGTTTTGTATTTAGTCACTAAACACGGGCTTAAGTAAACAATCATGTACCTCTCCCTGAGAGCTCTTGCACTGCTTAAAGCACTTCATGCTTGGCTGCAGAGAAAACCCTACCTGTGATTTGCTTTTTGGTCTCGATATCCCTGGTGTGCCGGAGCAGGCGGAGCAGGAGCGGGATCCCTTTCTGCTCTGACACTTCCAGTTTGTTGTCATTGTCCTCAAACACCAAATTTCTCAGAGCACCACACACTGCCCGCTGAATGTCCTCGTTCTGAACCTCGAGGAGCTGTAAGAGTCTGGGGATGCCACCAAGAGAGAAAACCTGTGAGGAAAACGAAGCACAGCAGAGAACAGTCAGAGGCTGTAAAAGCAAACTCCACTCTCCCCCTGCCCCAGCAAACGTTTAAATAGTAAAAGGGACTGCTTTCATTTGCTCCTATTTGAGGGACTTGAAGCACAGATCATTAATCATTTGGACATGACTATTAACTTCTGGGCTTTTGTATGACTAATACTTAAAATCCACAACTAGGGGATGCAACATGTTTTCATAATTAATATCAGAGAATGCTACTAAATCTCTTCCAGCTTTACCACAGATTTGTACTCTCTGACAAGACATTTAATCACTCTGCTGTTTAGCTTCCATGTTGGTGAAATGAATATTTGAGATTTAATTCTGGGACATTTATAAACAGGTTTTTTTTTCCTCAGCAACCAGTCTGATGAAAAGACAGTGTTTTTCCCAATGCATGTATTGGAAGGGTATCAAAACCCAATACATTATACCTAATACTTCTTAACTGTGCCACAAAGAGGAAAAATAGTAAAAGCAAGCGTGAAAATGTAGAACATTAACCATTGTTAGCCAGCTATCTACCAAACTACTCACATTAGCAAAGACTACTTTTCAGTGTTTAAATCCTCAGAAAATGAGGTTTTCGCCCCAAATAAATGAAGCATTTAAAAGATGTTATTTTACAGTAGCTGTATGGAAACAAACAGTTTGTTGTGGTGAGTGAGGAATCCCGTACTAGCTGTGATATGACACAAGCAAGTGTGAGCTGACTCAGGAATGAATTTACTATGGAAAGCACCTTACATTAAAGTACAATTGCCAACACTCTCCTCCAGCATCTCAAAATGCCCCATGGTTTTGTGGACAAACTCACCCTTGTGTAGAATCAACAGCACATGAAAGACTCAGAAATCTGATACAAGTGTCTTAAACAGTCCAGAGTTTAACAATAAAAAGAATTCAGTGCAACGGGCAGGTGTTGGCAACACGAAGAAATGGAATGTAACAAAACTTTTTGTCCTTCATGGAGTAAACTACAAGCCTGACAGCCTCTCCTCTGCTCCACCTGTACAAGAGGCACAGTTTCTTTATCCTGCTCTGCTGACCTGATTTCCCCTGCAATCCCCCAGCAATCATCTAATGCCAGCAGAATGGAACACAGGAATAGGTATCGTGAGGGCAGTGGTGCACAGAGCATGCTGAAGGCACATCAACCTGTTTTATTGCAGTGGATCAGCCCTTTTCACACCAATATTGTAGTTGTTTGGGTTTTAAAAATATTTATGCAGACTTGCTGTCAGTAATTTTAAGGCATTTATAGCTCTTGTAAAAGGAGTGCTATTTCAACCTAATTTGCCGAGAATTTACAACAGCTAGTGACTGGTCCTTCTAAATATTTATTAGCAGACAAAATTCACCAAAATACTGAGAAGTTCACAGAAATAAAAAAAACACTAGACCCACAAACTCCCAAATATCAGGGAACAACAGACAAAGAATTCAGGCTAAAAAGGGGACATGAGGATGCCAGCGTGAACAAGTCTGATGGAACCAAACAGAAAAGCTCATTATAGGATATGTGGGATAGACAGGAAAATAGAAAGTGGCTTCAGGCTGACTGAACAATCTGAACACCACTCAGCCACTTGTTTTTCTGGGAAGCTGCCTGAGAGAGGTCTGTATGATAACCACATTCAGAGATTCAATTCCCAAGCTCTGTGCTCAGTCTGAAGTTAAGGTTGCCACCTGTGCTGTTATTTTCTCCCCAAACTGACTCTGGCATACCTTAAAGCAAGTCAAAAGTACTGAGAGACGTTTGGCTGTCACTGAACTGGACTGCATGCACTTGATTATGGAAGTAAGGCTGGGATTACTGAGCATATTACAAACCAAAGCAGGTGTAATAATGTTTTTTAACGGTTAAAATAAATGATTGCCTTACACCTTAATGCACAGAACTGTTCAGCAGGAGAGACATATTTGTGTTCAGCAGTGACTTTTAAAGAAAAGGAAGAAGAGAATATTTTTAATATACCCTTTCAAAAAACTTACAAGAGACTTACCAAGTTTCTTGTAAGAGACTTAAAAATTTGGGTAATCTAAACAATGTACTAATGCAAATGCACAGTTCCAGGGAGCCCTTAACATTTTTGCTAATCCACGTACTTTTTAAACACATTTGTGCAGTCCTAACAAACTCTGAGGCTTGCATAAGTTTATACTGTACTCAGAATTTCGTTTTTTGGGATATTTCTGCACGCAAGTTAAAAATGAGAGACAGGACCAACTATATTGATGAAAAGTTCAGACTCCATGATTTATAAAGGCTGAAATAAATGAGTTTATTTGGCCTGAAAAAGAGCAAACTGAATGGGTTGAAAAAAATCTGCAGCAAAACACATAAATGCATTTTAGGGAAAATATCTAACATCACTATCCTATAAGGTTACTCATACTGCCTTCTTCCTTTTCATGTTGGCACACAGTGCCATGAAGTATAGAATCTTATTTTCTCTACCTGATTGTAACTGGCAAAAAAAGTAATTACTTACTTTTTTCCTGGCATCTGCCTTTTGGAAGCACTCATGCTGTATGAAGGTCACTGCAGCAAGGATTCTGGGGGTGGACTGTGTGTTTTCACTCTTCAGTATGTTCACTGCACGCTCCAGTGTCATCTCCACTTCTGGGCTCCTTAAAAGTAGAGACAGAGAGATCTAGTGAAGAAAGACTGCAGAAAAATTATCAGTCTGGTAAAACTAGGATTTTTGTGTTTTTCATGTAACTCTAGCTTTTCTTAGAATTTATTTTTCCTTTCCAGTAGCAGAAAATATCATTATGGCTTTAAGAGATACTGATATCTGGGGGGAAGAGAAAGTCATAAATAGAAGTGTGGTTCTGGAGAAAACAAGTCATGCTTTAAGTTATAACAACAGAATGGAAATGCCAGGGGATGTTTCTATCAGAGTTTCCATGCAGTGGATGAATGAAGACTGTGAAAGGAAGGATGAAGAAGTGCATGAGGATCAAAAGAAGGCCACGACCATGTCAGAGTGACTATTACTGGCCATGAAGATACCTTGTGTTTTTCCTCAATAGGGCGATGATTGTTTTTTTAATATTTGTCCTTATGCCTTTCATCAGTGTCTTAGTTCCCCGACTACATCTATGCAGGATTCAGAACCTCCTTTTTCCAAAAAAGGAAATTATTCTTGCTTGAAATAGATGGGCAAAGGTGGGAAAAAATAAGAATACCACTCCTTAAACTGAGTATGTAGAGAGCCTATGCAGAGAGTCTCAAAAATATGTGCTACCACTTCCCTTCCAAATTCCAGCATGTTTGCTTAAATGAGGATTGTGTTAAACAACCATATAAAAAAATGAAAGACAGGTCACCAAACACATTTTTCCCCTGTAAGTGGAACATAAAACAATTAATGGCACAATCAGGTGCATTAGCTCTGGGACAGGTGGTTATGCTCCCCAGGCTTTTTATTTACTTTTGGTTTCAAATATGCTGCACCCAGATAAAAAAAATGGGGAGAGAAAAGTTGACAAGAATGTGGGCATTCTATTTATTTTTTTAATCCAGATAGTTTTATAGTAGCAGATGTGCCACCAGCCAGACAGGAATGAGAGGGCAGACTGTGACCCACAGTGAAACAAGCAGTAATTGGCAATAACTCCCTACTGCAGAGCTACCAGAATCAGAATGATTTACTTGATAATCATCTCAGTAAATGAATCTGTAGTTAGAAATTTTAAACCAATTGCCTTTTACATTAAAATGAGTACCTGGGAAATATATTAACTAAAGTTGAAACTTTAATTTTTGTTCTTTAAACTAAGCAGAAATATTAAATAATAATTAACAGTGCTCAGAAAAGTGGAATATGGAAAATTAGCCAGATCATGTTTCTTCTTTTTACTCTGTAGTGGAAATGAATAACAGGCTTTTCAAACTTTGGTTTAGTTACATTTCTTAAATCAGGAAATGTCCTGAGACCAAGTCAAAACCTGCACATGTGACCATGTCTACCTGTTGGACACAGCAATAATTTTGGAGCATTTTGACCAAATTCAACCACCTTCTGTGAGCAGCAGACATCTCTGGAGTACAAAATAGTGGCATTTCACTGACCAGCAGCTGAAGAGGACTGGAACCATGGGCTTCCCAAGGTCAAGGGTGATGCATGAACTGATCCCTCAGGGCACACCAGAGGATTTATGTGGGAACTCAACCTCAGGATGCCTGGGTTGTCCCAGAGGAGCCACTGCCAGGCTGAGATGGACACATGGACAGGCAGACAGTGCATTTCTGGGTGCTGGGGTGCAGCTCTGCCCTGAGACTGAAGCAGCTCAGCAGCCACAGCTATCCCTTCATGCAGCAGGCAGAGGATTTCTCTGCTGTTGTGCACTGCCACACTTGGATTGCTCTCCATTGGATAAAAATAACATTCCCTAGTGTTTTATCTGGCAGCAATAAGGGATGCAGTACCATCTCTGACCCTCAATGGTATTCATACAGCTGCAGCACCCTAACTCTTGTCAAAATAGAATTTGATGCTAAGATTCCCTTCCCACCCTCAAAGTATTTACAGGCAAACTTAATTAGCTCTGTGGCTGACTGGCACATGAAGTGACACCAAACAAATGGCCAGTCAGGCAAAGTTTATTAAACAGAACAATGATTTGACTTGACCTTAATTGCCAAAATATACCAGTTTTGAGACAAATACATGCATAATAATTTTGTGGCAGCTCTCAGCACATTTAGAGCTCAGATTCTGCAAGCAGCCATTTCTCAAACAGCTTCAGGTTGTCTCTCTCTTTTCTAAGCTCTTAGTCTTAAGGGTGCTCTTAACTGATTCACTTCACCAGAAGTTACAGAGATAGCATCTCTACACTCTGATTTTTTTCTACTTCGCTTTCATAGCATGAGCTAATTCTTTTACAGGAAGTTTGAAAATGCTTTTAGATATGTTTCAAATGCTGTATGCAACTGGTCCACTACTTCTCTTTAACCTTACACAGCTATGTCACATTCTCTTATTTCACTTGGAAAGACTTAAATTGTGACCTGTATAAAAAAAGTACAGATCTGTGGAAAAATTAAATTATTCCAAAAACAAGCTTATCTTTTTTTCCCTCTTACATAACTAAGGGTACAACAAGTAAGGTAACAACATGTCAGATAAATGCAACCTTAAAATAAGAGAATGAGAATAAGAAGAAAACTGAGTGTCTACAAATTCCTTGAAATGAGAAAGCTTCTGGAAAATGCTGAACCTGAAAACTGGCACTTAAGGAATTTTGCCCTCACAAAGATTTCCAATAGATCACAAATCTTCCACCTGAGTTAACATGATCACAAGCCACTTGCACAATGATTCAAGACTGATTTTTACATCTGCAGGTATTAAAATACTTTGGCTGATGCTCGTACAGACAGACAACCAGAGTCCAGTGTCTGCATCTGCAAAAGAAAAGCCAAAATTGCTACTACATGTAATTCAAGATAAAAATTGTTAGTTGTAGCTTAGAAATGCATTCAAGAATGTACCAAAAGTTAAGCAGATTATTAAAACAATGGGATACATGTTTGTAAATTGTCTTACTGAAAAACAAAGTCCTCCCTACTGAGAAACAAAGCCAGGTACCTATTTTCAGTATTAGTACTCCAAAATCTTTAACTCTAGTGAGCTCTCAGCTGCTTTTTTGTATTTATTAGCTGTGAAGTCTAATTACTTAAAACTCAACATAATTAATGTCAGCTCTCCTAAGTCCTGCATCACCCAGAGATGATACTTTCAAACCAGACCAGAAGTGAGCATAATACCATATATGTTTGCAAATATAATCATAGCACATAACATGTAGTTGACCACAAAAGACATATGATCTGCACATAGCAGTGATACCAGGTGATGCCTTTGCTCACACAGTAAGAAACTCAGAAAAAGAAGAAAGATAGAACTTCAGAAAATGAACTTAACAGCTACACAGTTATGGGCAAAAGGCCATTTCTTAATAATACTGTTGTAAATTACACTATGATTAACTTAAACAGAAATTGTAGGATCCTATTTGAATTATGAAACAACAATAAAAACCAGAATAAACATGCAAGTAACCATCTCCTGCATACCAAGTGGCTTGTTCTGTCTGCTGAAATGTAACAGCTCTGGAAACATTCAGAATTATTCTAAAATGAATAGATATTCACTCCTGAGGGGAAATTCAGAAATAATAAAATTTCTCCTTTGAAAATGGAACAGATTTTAAACATTCTGAAATCCTCTCTGGAAAGGAATTTTTGGTGGGGGAAGTAATTTTGGGAAAAAAACCCGAACAATCTTTTCCAGTATTCTAAACAATTTTCATTAAGTCTAGGGGCAGATTTGGGACTCTTTGGCATGGAGCTAACAAAGTTTCAAATTAAGATAACTCCCTCAGAGCATGTAGGGTCTCATGGCAGTGAGACACTCTGGGGTCTTGGGATTCAGAGCAGGTCGTATTTGTTCTAGGGATGGATGGTGCTACAGAGCTAAGAGAAATTTCTGCCATGTGTTTTACCTGAAGTTTATAAAAACTAAGAGGTGTCCTTGAAACCATGAAGGATTTTTAACTGGAAATTGTGAATCTGCCAAAAGCTGCTCCACTGATAGATTTCTGACCTATCCTCACGAGAACCAGTGTTGACATCTTATGGACTCTCGTGAGCACAAAATTTGCCAATGCAATTTTGTGTATCATGACTTAGGTTGTAAATTACTCAGTGACTACTTCGTGTCTCCTGATAACATTAAGTCTTGGCAAAAGGGAGTCCCAAACCTCAGCAGGAGGTGCAGACCCTGCACTGTGCATACACATACATTTTTTCTCCCTTTTCCTGTGTTGCACTGGATGTGGATTTTTAAAAGCCAATCTACTTTCTGCCTCCTCTGCACTGATATTTCATACGTGGTGCTGGCTGCTGAACCACAGGCTATCAGTTTACTTTCTAACACGTTCCTGTCAGCTGTGGCAGCCCAGAGCCAAAGCAGGTCCTGCACGGTGCTTACCCGAGCTGAGATCCATTGAGGGTCACCTGCTCGCTCTGCAGGAAACCATTTCTGCCTGCTGCGGCCACAGCAGCTGTCACGGGCATCCTCTTCCCATCCGTTTCTGCGGTGACACTGGCTATTGAGGCCGGCTGGGAAAGCTCCCTCCTGCTCTGTGTGTTTCTGAAGGTTGTTTGGTAGAAGCTGGACCTCACGGATTGTCTGTTCTGAGACAAACGGGCCACGGTCGGGGACCTCACTTGTCCCACCGCGCTCTCCGAGGCCAGGTAGTTTTCCTTCTCCAGAAGGTTGCTCATGCTGCGGCTGCTGCCAGGCTGGTGGTACAGAGGGACAGCAGGGCTGGGGTAGACCCCGTCAGGGACAGCCTCACCCCCAGCCCCCGTGCGGGACTGTCTCTTGAAGGAGCGCCCGCGGTGCACGGAGTCGCGAAGGCTGTAGCCCACAATCTCGGAGCGCGCGTATCGCGGCGGCACGGTCCCGCCGGGCCTCAGGCTGTCTCCGTGCCTCGTGGAGAATCCAGCTGAGATCCCTCCATCGTAGTGGAAATCCTTGGACATGTACACCAACCTTTCCGGATTTCGTTGGGGCGAGACCTCCAGTCTCCTCAGAGGCTGCCTCTGAGCTCTCTCTTCCATCGTCCTGTAAGCACTCCTAGTTCCCCAGCCATTCGTGTAAGAGGATGGGGAGGCAACCTGCTCCTGGGGGCACGAAACAACAGGGGCCACGGTGAGGTCACAGCGCTCGGGATCAGCAGCAGGGAAATCAAACCAAAGAAAGTAAAGACAAAAATTCTACAGCCTGCTCTCAGAATCACAAAAAAATACATCACGATCACCAAAATTGTGCATCAAATGGGATGCTGCCACACTTCTCTGTACCTCCCTTGTGAAGGCAGGAAGAAGTACAATCTAAACATCAGGAGACAAAGTCTAAGCATCTAGTCTTCTGCCATGAACTCAAAATAGTTGTATAAGTCAATTAAGCCAGGTAATGAACAGATTGATTATTAATAGAGACTTTTCTCTTGAAACTCCCTGGGGATTAACACCAACATCTGCTACTAAAGCTAAATTCAAGGCTGTCTAATAGACAGAAGAAAATTAATCAATCAGATATAAAAAACATTATACTGAAGTGTCTGCATATTGATAATAACCTTATTAATATAATGTTATTTAGCACTCATGTTCATTTGAGGTAGGATCTATTAAAAAGATATAGTCCCTTTTTCTGTTTGTCTAATCTCTTAAAAATTAAGGAGATTGGGTAACATTCCAAGAAAATTAAAATTATCATTTCACCATTTCACTGACTTCCCTAATTCTGCAGCTGAAATTTTAGACTATTTCCTTTTTTTCTTGTACCTGGTGGGGATAGATAGATTGTAATGGGCCATCATCTTGCTTTACAATTTTCTCTTTTCTAAACCTTGCCAACCTTTCTTTGTAGGACATGTATTCAAGATTCTTACTTTAGGTGTCATTTAATGCCTCTCCATTTTTATACATTGTCTTGTTCTCTATATTGGACTCCATGCTCCATTCAAAAACCATCCAGAACCAAATCAACTTGGGACACTATCTGGCCTTGAAATAGAGGAGTCATGGACCAATTTTTAAAAAAATCAGTAAGCATAGGGGCATACGATGATAAAAAGCCCCATATTTTAAATTTCCATGTTGTGTTAAAATGTGGAAATATTAAAGGCATTTATAAGGTAAACAGAGAAGTTTACACAAGCTATTAATTGAAAGAACAGTGCTTAGCAGATAAATGCCAGACTGAATTCCCTTCATTTCACTGTTGAGGAGATCCTGAGGGTGATAGCTGATTCACAAAAGGAGTAAAGGTTATAGACACTAGCAGGCTCAGGCAAAGACCATTGGATATATCTGTTGATTCTACAGAAGTCATGCAAGGATATCTTAATCTGTTGTTTGGGGATAATTAATGTTTTTGTAAAGTACTAGACCTTGTGGCTTTTCCCAGCTTTTACACTTTTTTCTCTTTTCTCCCCACCCCCTGCCTAGTAAACTGTATTATTTCCTTGTGATTCTTTTGTCACCTCCAGTTTTGCTCTTGTTGCTCTTTTCTGGAAGGAATGGATTCAGGTCAAATATTATGGACTGCAGGAAAGCTAAGAGCAGAGGATGAGAGGACAGAGAATGAAATGTGCTTAGGTAAATGCTTCTGTCTCTCCCTATACAGAGCCAGAGGTTCTTCACTGACTGTTCAAAAGCTGGGCTATTTCTTTTAATGAAAAAAACCCATCCTTGCGTAATTTAAAATTAGGAAAGAATTGCTCCCTTCATACACAGTTATTTACTAAATAAATGTTTCTGTTCTCAAGCCAAAATGCTTTCAGTTTACTAAATTGATCAACAGCAATTGATTGCTATTGAGCTGTGTCGATTTCCTCCTTCAAATAGGTTCAAAATCTGTTATGAGCTGTGTCAAAAACCCTCCAGAAAACCAATTATTTATATCAGCATTCAGGCCATGACCCAAAGAAAATCTAGACAAAATAACAAGAGAATTTATTATTAGATGGTTTAGAAACAGCATTGCATTGGAAGGACTGTGCTGCTGGAATCCTTGTAATGATAAAACAGGTTACAAGAGGAGTATTTTAAATTATAAGAAACCACTCTACCTTGTGAAAACTAAAGTATTTGTGAAACTACAGCAATCTGTTTTCCTTTGGTTTTGGGTGCTTGATCCTGTTTGCCTGGCAGCATGTCCTCTGGCCACCCTGAGGTACAGATGTGCTGATGGAACTGCTGTCTGGTGGGAGGGATGAAGATATGACTTGTCACAGCCTTTGCCTTAGGGGAGTGCAAATATGATTTTTCATTTTCTACCCTGATGCCAATTCTCACAAACCCAACAGGACAGCAAACAGCCCATCTGTATGACTGACTTGAATTTGGCTACTGAAGTCATTGGAAGAAAGAGAGAACATGAAAGAGTGATTTCATTGTAAAACCCTCATTTTCTAAAAATCAGGTTTTAAGAAGAAAACAAACAAGAAAACAAACAAGAAAACAAACCTTTTAACACCATCTAAATGCTATTATTTGTGGCAACAAAATTAATAAACTATGTGTATGATACTGTATTTATTTCTACTCATTATCTTCCTTTCCTCACCTGGTTTGCCTGGTAGTATGAGAAGCTGTAGGGAGACCTTGGTGCAAAATCGTTCTCAGTGATGCCCATGTTATAGACACGCTCTGGTACACTGGATGCACGCTGCAGGCTGCCTGGAACCAAAGGCTAATGTTAGACAGGTCTTACCAAAACACAGCATTGTTACAGAGGGTGATACACAGGGCTAGTGAAAGGGTGCAGTCAGCACTGGCATTGATATAAGCTGAAAATTGAACAGGGAAATGAGGGAGGGATATTTGCATTTTCCTGAGGATACAAGCCATTTTTTTCCAGTTCCCTATATACTTTGCTTAAGAGTTATTTTGAGCTTTTAGGAGCCTAGTGACTCCTGCAGTTATGAAAAAGGTTTCAGCAAAGCAAGCTGATATTTTAAATATCCCGGATAACAAGCTGATTAAGTGCTGAGAAACAGTATCACTGAACTAAGAACACTTATTTTTCACTCCAACCACTTTGAAAGTACATGCAAATATATAATTGCATGGTTCACATTGGCTGACTATGACATGCAAAGTACACAAGAGATGAAAATATTGCAGCTGTTGATTGGAGCTGAGAAACAGGGGTTGATGTCTGTATCTGTCACTGTTAGAGATGCAGATTTCACCATGCACAGTGTAAACAAACAGCACACACTGAGCACAGACCTTTTATTTCACAGCTGTCTACTCAACTGCTGCTGTTTCTTCTCCCTCAGGTGCTGATTTCATGACAATGTATTGCGGCAAATAATGCTTCACTAATCCCAGTGCTCCACCCAGACAGCACAAAGAGTCTGAGAACCAGCCCTGTGGCTCACGGTGCTGTAAAGCTGGGTTGTCCAGTGACACTTCAAATCTGCACCTGAAAGGTTCACTAATCCTACAAATAATGTCAAAGATCCACAGTTTATCTGCTCTGATTCTTTTTTTCCACGACCCAGCTCTGAAAATAGAGCAGCACATTGTGATTATTTCTTCCATTAAAACCCCAAACAGGTCAACAAAACCTTCTGGCAGTTCCTTTTTCTCACTAACAGAATGCATTTTCAAAGAGTGAGTGCTTCTATTAACGAAACTTTTAAAATCAACAGATATTAATGAAATAATTATGAGATTCCCATGTTACTATGAGAATCTGCATACAGGAATATAATTAAAGCAGGTTTAAAGAGGTGAAATAGAAGTTGAAAGCAAGATCTCAAATCAATCATAAATGGGCCTACTAGGCTGAACAGGTAACAGCAGTCAATAAAGAAGTTAACTGACCATCAATTTTCAAAACAGCAAATATTACCTGAGATACTACAGAAAATAAATCTAAATCACTGACTTGCTCAAACTGCTGAAGACCAAATTTGTGTATCCCATAATATAGTAAAATACAATACAATATAATGGCAGACTGTGATAATTTGAGGCCTAACTCAATCACAAATTGCGATTATTTTGCTTGTATAATCATACTTTCCAATTGTCTGACTTTGGCAGATTTAACCACGTATGAGGTGATTTGTTAGGACACATTCACAGTAACTTTGTGTAATGAGAGAGGAATGGTGCAGCTTGGTCAAACTCATGATTTGGATTGTAATAATTCCTTCCTGACATTACAAGGTTACCATAGCCCAAGGGTTACCTGAGTACGTGAGAAAGAGGCAACAGGAAATTGTTCTCTTATACTGCAAAAAATTCACAGAAATGTGCACCAACATCCCAAATCTGCAAATTTATATGGATGTCTCATTTGTGTCAGGTAATTCCCATAGCAATGTACTATTTCAGGTGCCCAGTCAGAGTCTCAGCTAAGTGCTGCCTTTTAAAGATTCACTTTCTTCATTGCTGTATATTAAAAGGCTTTCATACTCTAAATCTTGAAATATAAATACCTATAAATTTCTGGTTTTTACAGTTTGGTTTTTTTTTTTCCTGTTTATTTAGTGAGAAAGTATTCTTAGTTATCTACGGCATAAAGGCCTTTTCAGCAAGTAATTTTTGTATATTTTAAGTAATTGTAAGCTTGTCTTTACTAAAAATAAAAATATGAAAAAGAGGATAAGTTACAAATAACAAGGCATCCATTAACTGGTTGAGGATAAACTATATATCTAACAGCTTCCTCCTTGCAAAAATGAATACAGTCAATCAAAAATTGTCCCATTAAGTCATCTTTCAAATAGTTCCCTTTTTTCACCTTCAGCCTCCCTGTGAAATGATCCATCAGTAAAAATTTTTCTATTTCAGAGACAAAGACAGTATATTAACCAATGGAATTTCACTTTGCAGTTATCTCTTGCTTGCTCTTATCACATCAGTAAATCATTTTGCTGGCCTTTTACCTGTAGATTTATCAGGCAGACATAAAAGACATGCCTATTTTACTGTGTGCTGGTTACTTGTGCCAAAAGTCAGTGTGGCAAAGGAAAAAGTAGGAACTGAAATGCTGTGCCTGTCCAACAGCTATGAGATGCAGAATAGGTGACCTGATCAGAACTTGCCTGTGCCAGCAAGGCTTCCTTCAGTTTATTTTCACCATACTACAAAAACCTTACACACCCAGTGCACTGTTTTGTTGTTTAATTTTCAAAAGCCATGAATTATTATTTTTAAAATTTATATTATGTTCTCATTTACTGATAGGAATAATACCTTCTGACTGTGATTCTCAGTGTTTTAAGTCTCACAAAAGGTCTCTCTCTCCCCAGGAAATTAGCAAGTGATTCAGTTACTCATCCACAGAGGACAAACACTATTTGAGAGGCCATAGGATGCCACACTTGATTTCCAGCAGCCAGTCAGGAAAACAAATGGGTTTGCTGCAGGCCCTGCATCATGTCTGTCAACCCATAAAGGTATTTTGGACAACTCAGGCATCTCAGACAGCACCAGACACCCATGTGTGGGCAATTGAGTGGAACTGCTTATCAGCTCCCTCTCTGCTGTCAAGATGAACTAGAACAGCTGAGGAACACCTTGGATGTGGTCAGTGGGGGAGGCAAACTGAACCCCTCTGCTCTTCTCCAGGCCTAAAACAAAAGCTGTGCAGAAGCCACCTGATATTGCAACAGTTGAAAGAAAATTCTGAGACCAGAAAAAATAATTACAATATCAGGAGGCAGCAGGCTGTAGAGATGAGTGAGCAGAAATCCCATCTGTCTCCACAGAGGCTCTTCTCAAGGCCTCTTTGTTCCCCTGGATGTGACAAGCCCAGCACATCCCAAGGCCTTGGAAATTTCTCCCCAGCAATCACTGCCTGTGGTGCAGACAGACCAACCTAATGTTTGCTTTGCTTTTCAAAAACAATGACGACAAGAGGCATCTCTAGGACATCTGGTAGATGAAAACGACAATTATCTCCACCAAGGAGCTGGGTGTACCAAATCCCCCTTAATCATGTACAGTGTACTCACAACTCTCTGCTGTGAGTCTTTTTCAGCCCTTTTGTGTTTGAATGGATACCATGAAAGCCAAATCTTGGCTCTGAACCTCTCAGTGCAGTCATCAATGCAGCTGTACCTGCACACATCAGTCGAAGGAACTGAGGGAGTGTCACACACTTGGAGTGTCCCCTGTCCATTGTCCCCTCCTGCTCAGGGCACCTGGGTGGCCACCTCCCCCACGGGGACTCAGCACTGCTGGACTGGCATCCTTCCATCCTCTTTTGTACTTCAGCACTCAGGATGGACTGAGATGATGAGATTCAAAATTGGCATATCCAAACCATCACTGAACGCCTTCACCTTGAGACCAAAGAGCCTTCCTTTCGATTGTGCTCCTTCATCACTCTGCTGGTCCCAGAGGAGTTTTTCTAACATTTTGTATTGGTTAGGACATTTACACAAGGGTTCAAATTTAAGAAAAAGATTTCTTCTGGCTCAGGAGGCAGAGGTGAGGAATGTAACAAAACCAACAAAAATTGAAAGTCAACACAGATATTTTTTCTGCTTCCTTACCCCAGGAAGATAGAAAATTACTATTAATGGTCATTTACCATTAATTACAGTTAACATGCTAGCATTTTGCCAAACAGAGGGCTAAATACAGAAAAGTGCGCTGAGTCCCTAAAAGCAATTGTAACAAGAAAATACTAAGAATTTTAGCAGCTAATAAATATGAAGAATAAATATGTCTGTTTCCCATTGTCTTATATCTGATGCTGTTTATTTGAAAATCAAGTAAGTTTGAATTTTAGTCAGCAGTTCACTAGGTCATCTGGTTTTGTATGATACATTACTCAATTCTTCCCTCGATTTTACAGTGAGGATCTGATAAGGATGCCTTAAAAAGCCAATGAAAATCCAAAAGGAAAAAGATCAGAGGCAAGTGGACTTAGAATTGAGTTTAAAAGATTCCTAAAATATGCATAAAATAAAAACAGCTTGTGGGACAAAACACCAGTCATTAAAGTCTGTCATTCCAAATGCCACTTTACTTTGATAAGGTGGAACTACCTACCATTGCATTTCCATCCTTAAATAGCATCCAGAAATTTGATATGATTGCTTTAGTTGTTCAAAACTTTTAAGAGCAGCACAATCTTTAATTTATAAAGGCTCAGCAGTGGATAAGCTGGACAAGTGGCAGCTGTTGTTGAACTGCTTGAAAAGCTATTAACAGTGCTTGACAACATCTTGAAAAGAGTTGAGGACATACGTAATTTCAACCCTTTGGCAGCAGGTGCAATCCTCAAATCTGAAGATTACTGAATTTTTATTATCAGAAAGAAACACACCTTCCAAAAGGGGGAAGAGGGCATGAAACAACAAACAGTATGGGGGTAGGAGGAAAAAATAAGGTTCTCCATAGAAAAGTAGTGCTGAAGGCTAAAGCAGACACCTCTAATTTGAAATTATAAGGAGAAATCATGCTGACTGACAAAAACTGCTTCTCATGGCCTCAAAGTTTCCAGCACAGTCAGTAGAAAATGGGTGTGCACTGATGACACTGGGCAAGACCTTTCCTACCACTGATTCTTCATACCCAGTGGTTCTGTGCTTGGCTAATTTTAGGCATGCATGTGAACACTGTGGTTAGGCATGCACTAAGTGCCTTGCTGAGCAGAGCCTGAAATACTCCTACAGACAGGACAATTATATCACAGGGGACTGCTCCTGCTCCATCTAAATCTTTGTAATCCTCCCCTGCAACTGCAAACAATATAGGAACCTTGATGAATTTAGCCAGAAAAGGGCTATAATTCACAGAAAGGGTTGCTTTTGGACATATTTTTTAGAAGTTGTCTACACATCAGAATGCAAATGTTTCTCAAAGCGTGGTCCAATTTTGAGCAAGTCCGTATAGAAAGCACATTGGGACACACATGCAAGTATATGTATATTTTTGAGGAAATTCAACATGTTAAATGCAAGATTGACTATGATTCACTTCATATATATTTAAGATATCAACAGATATACATGTATTATACATATGTATAAATTCATGGAATGCATTTCAGTTTTGATTATTTTTTCCTGTGTTTTGCAGTGGGACTAAAAATTGTACAGCAACGTGCCCATAAAAATATGTTTGAAAGAAGAAAAGTTCATTTTTGCATGAACAAGACATGTTACAGACATGTCATTTTCCACCCCTTATCCTGAAGTTTAAAAGTTTTGGTGTCTCAGAAATGCAAGGGCACCAGATACTTGACCTTTAGAAAAACAGAGCAAACCAAGATAACTATCCCCAAATACATCAGGTCTGTTAATGTATTCCAGAGAAACCAGGATGACTTGAGAGCATGGGAATTCTGTTTTCACAGTGTTTTATGCGTGGTTTAGAGACATGAGCTCAGGCTCATGACACTGTAGCATTTATAAACTACTGGTTAAAAAGCTTTTTGCAGGCCCTCTGCTGAGAGAAATAGAAATTAGGCTACTCTGAAAGTGTTTAGAAGCTTGTCATTAGTAAATGACAAGCTAAGGACTGGCACGTTTATCTGCACATTGCACACCCATTTATGGGATTTGTACAACTGATTGCTACAAGTAGAATACGTCCATTTTCACCATGAGTTTTTTTAAATAGAGGCCAGACAAAGAACAAGAAAATATTCATCTGCCTGACAAGATAGATGAGTGAAGTATGGTTATAAAGGTTTTTGTCTCACAGCTTTCAGCAAATGAAAGGTGACAGCTTTCATAAGGACAGCGGAGCAATGTGGCATGTAGCCTGCAAGTCAGTCGTATTTTCCCATTTAAAAACAAAATTAAAGTTTCATGGTAAACTTAAAAAAACTTAAAATTAAAGTTTTCATGAACAGTTAAGACTAAAACCCCTCGAGCATCTTGCCATGAACTCTCAGCACCGGGCAGTCACCCTGTGGGTGCCCGATGTGCTCGGGCTCTGCTGGGGCACAAGGTGTGGCTGCAGGTTTCCTGCAGGTCTGCCCTTCTGCCTACGAGATCTTGGAAGCGAGGGATGATTGACGTCAATTTGTAGCACGCATGTCAAAGAACTGGGTAAATAATGTCTGATAGCATTATCGTTCTGTGCTTCCCATTCATGCATTTCCTAGAGCTACTTTTCCAAACTTTTCTTTTTTTTTTTTAAATTTCGCGGTTAAACCAGGCAGAACTTTTCCTCCGATTCTTCTCATTGTACTTCGCAAAGAGGAGCCGTGGGTAAAGCCGCAGGCACTAAGCCAAGCCCCTGAAGCGCCTGTTGGGTTAGCAGGGTTAGCATTGCGGCTGGGTTCCCCTCCCGGGCAGCGCAGAGCCCGGAGCGGCCCCGCCGCGCACCGAGCTACGGCCGAGGCTGGCAGGGGGGAACTTCTCACTCGCGGCGGCGGGAAAGGGGTAAAAGAAGAGGCGACAGAGGCACGATTTTATGCCTGAGCAGTCCTCCTCCCAGGGCCGGGAAGCCGCGGACAGGGGCCAGCTGGGGCCCCATCCCGGAGCCGTGTCCGGTCCCTGTCCCTCGAAGAGCATCGCGGCGCGGAGAGGGCACTCACCATTGTACAGCGAGCCCCGGCGCTTCCTGGCCAGCGTCTGCTGGACCTGCCGCTGGATCCGCAGCTCCTTCTCCTCCCCGGCGCGGTCTCCCGAGAGTTTGAGGCGGTCCTCGGAGGGCAGCGCCAGGCTGGAGCTGTCCAGCTCGCCCAGGATCTGCTGGCCCAGCACGGTGCGGATATAGCCCTGCTCGGGCCCGCGGCCGGCCATGGGCACGGCCGGGCTGCGCTCGGCTCCGCGGACCTGTTGCGCCTCCGCCGCTTCCCCAGCGCCGGGGCCGCGCCCCGCCCGCCGCACAGGTACCGGGCACGGCCCCTCCGCCCCGCCCCGGGGCACCGGCCCGGCCCGCCCCGGCTCGGCCCCTCCAGCGAATCCGCTCCCCTGCCCTGCCCGCGGGGCTGGAGGGTCCGCCGGGGCTGCCCGGCACAGCCCAGCCCGGCCCAGCCCGGCCCAGCCCGGCCCTCGCCAGCGGGGAGCGGCCGCCGCCGCCGGGAAGCGCCGCCTGCGCCCGTCCTCCGGCGGGACAGTCCCGGGGCGGCCGGGGCTGAGCTCCCGGGGCCGCGATCCTGCCTTTGTGTCTGTGTTTGTGTGTGTGTGTGTGTTTGTGTTTGAGTTTGTGTGTGTGTGTTTGTGTATGTGTTTATGTGAGTGTTTGTGTATGTTTGTGTGTGTTTGTGTTTGTGTGTGTGTTTGTGTAAGTATGTTTGTGTGTGTGTTTGTGTGAATGTGTGTGTGTACCTTTGTGTCTGTGTTTGTGTGAGTGTGTATTTGTGTGTGTCTGTGTGTGTTTGTGTCTGTGTTTGTGTGAGCTGTATTTGTATTTGTGTGTGTGTTCATGTGTGTATTTGTGTGTGTCTTTGTATTTGTGTTTGTGTGTGTTTGTGCTTGTGTCGCACCCGCCGGGACCCCGCTTTCCCGTGACACACTCACTCCCTGTGAACAAACACACGGACCCATTTAAAACATATAATAAATACACACTGCCATCATGTGCCACCCCTCATACACGCTTTGCATCACGGTGTATATAAGATAATTCTATATCCTTACACCTTTACACATTTTGTACCTAAGTTTCAGCCTGGAAATAGAAGATGCTCTAAACGCGGTGGTCCGTGCTGTGAAGACCAAACTTTCAGGCGGCAGTGGTTATCGGGCTGCTGGTCTGGGAGGTTTTCCTGCTGCCTGGGTTCTTTTCTAGGCTGCCCCAAGGGATTGCAGAGACGAGCTGCAGCCGCCTTCTCTCCGTTTCGTTGTTAAGAGGTGATGAAGGAATTGCTCAATGAAGGAATTGCTCACTTAAAGCTTGGAAAACCCCGCCTGGCTCTGCCCCTGCCGAAGTGAGCGGGTTTTGCCCCCTGAAGTACAGCTGGGGAAAGGCTGAAATTCTCACACGGTCTCAGGACACAGCCTGGAGTCTGTGTTCAGACACTCTACTCACGGGGGTCTGGAAGGAGGAGGAACAAGGGAATGCACAGTGTTGTGGGGAAAGGAAAATGCAGGCTTTGGAAGAAGAAGTAGGTGCTACAGGGTTGCATGATTAAAAAAAAACCAAAAAAAACCCAAACAACCTCCACCAAACTACTCCTAAGTGTCTTCATAGAAAACCCGCTGATTTTTAAAAGCAAATGAAAAGTAATGTGGCTTTTAACTTCACGTGTTGCTATTTCACAGTCATGTTGGGACTCAAAATGAGCTGTTGAAGCTTGTCTTTTACCAAATTTCAGAGAGCAGTGAGGGTACAGATGGCTGGGGAGAAACTGGGGTGATCCTTGACTTAGGGTACACTGTAACATAAGAAACTGAGCACCTTCTCATAAAACTCAGGATAAGGAGGAAGAACAGGCTCCACACGAGACCAGAATCCTTTTACCCCCGATTTTTTTACTCTTTGTCTCACTGCTGGTTGGTGGCTTCTTTTTTTTTTTTTTTTTTTTTTTTTTTTTTTTTTTTTTTTTTTTTTTTTTTTTTTCCACTAAAAGAGGGAGGGAGCTCTGGCCCTTCTCATCACTTGAACTGATATAAAGTCACTCCCCTTTGTTCTAATGTTCTAACCCACAGGATAGTTCATGTTAGAGACACATGAGAAGAGTTTCACTGGTTAAGGGAAAATTAGTGACACTCTCCTCTCCTTATAAAGGTGGAAAAGTTATATATAGGAGCAGAAAAATTGGAGATGGTGGGGCAGAGGGGGGAACCAGCTGGGAAAGAGGAGCAGGAATTTGTGGAGAGGAGGAAACTGGAGGTATGTGGCAGAACAGGCAGATAACAGTGGTTCCTCAGGCATACAGCTTTTTTTTTGTTGTTGTGCAGTAGGACAGGACTAACTTGCACCCTGACCTGTTAATAAAGCTGTGTTAATGTCATCAGTCAATCATACACTCCTGATGAATATTGGCAGAATTAGATGGGCAGGAAATAATTGTAACAGAAAAGTGCAAGGGTAAAAAAAAAGAATGGACATGATAGGGTAGGAGAAACAATGGGGAAGACACAGCACAGCTAGAAAGGAATGTAAACTATGTCAGAAGCTATGTTAGACCCTTTTGCTGACATGCAGACAGTCACAAAAGCATTTCCAGTAAACAATAGATACTTCATTCTCAGGCAGTATGAGTGAAGAGATTAGAAATAGTCTAAAAAATGTGAAACATTTCCTCCCCTCCTCCTTTTCCCTGCCGTCTTCTCCATTCCAGAACTCCAGCACAAACACAAATTCTGAATAGTTTTTACAGTCAAAACTAATTTGGTTTAACACAAAAAATGCACCTGAAATGGATCTAATATTTAGAAAATAGTCTTGTCCTCAGATGCCACTGACGCCACATAGAGGTTTACAAGCTCTTGGCACAGTGTCATTGCCTCTGTTGAATTGTTATTAACTTTATTTAGTGAGATGTACATTTATTTGTGCTTGTGAGATCCTTAACAAAAGAAATAGAATTTTGCTCTCAGCTTTAAAATCTCTAATTACGTTTTTGAGACAGATTTCTCTTCTTGTAACTAGGAGTGCTGACTAGAAAGTTGGGGTGGGAGGAAAGAGGAGAAAGAAAGAATTTTGCCTGCACAGCAATTCAGAAAATGCTTACCCAAAATCTGAAATAGAAATGAATTAAGGTTTTTTCTTAGCCGAAGAAAATTAACAAGTATCATGTAACTGATTGCCCCAACAATAGCAATTCCTTGAAGCTGATTTATTTTGAGTTACTATTCCATCTCAACTGAATGAAAAAAAACCCAAAACAACCCCAAGTCTTTTGAGAGTGAAATACTTTAGCAGTATCATTTGCAGATGGAAAGCAACATAGCTGGATTATCCCTAAAAGACTGCAACCTATGATGCATGTTTGCTCATGCAAAAGAGAATTAATTACAATGCAAGTGCTGATTAAGGGATGTGAAACACCATATAAAAACATTTGCTTTCAGCCCAGTGTCTGATGTAGTCTAGCAGATCAGGAAACCAATTTTTTTTATAAGACATATTTCTTATTCTTACCAGATGTGCTTGGCCTGAACCACAAAACCTTTCTCCATCAGAAGCTTCCCACAAATGATATTTATATGAAAGTTGTGGTGATTTGTTCTTTTGCTCTTTTTTTTCCTTCCCAGTCCCCCTCTCTCTCTGTTAGGACTTTTGGAACCAGCTGGGTTTGTACCCTGGAAACAGATGATTTTCATCTGCAGGAAAAAAGGGTGCAAGTATGAACACTGCTGTGTTAAGTTTAAATGTGAAACAGCCTCTTAAACACACCCAGAAACCTGTGTGACCCTCTAGGACCATACAGAAAACAAAGTGCAGTTCGCTCAGTATTGGTTTTCCTCCTTTTTTATTTTGGATCCCGTGGCTGAAGGTGTTAAATGTAAGTGCCGGCTAGTCAGAAGAGCAGGACTTTTTTTCTCCACGTGTCCTCTTCCCCGTGGCTGGGTTTGCGCGATCCCCGCCAGGAGAGGCGCTGGCAGGAGCGAGGGACCGCAGTGCCACCGCGCGTCCCCCGGCTGAACCACTCCCGCCGAGGAAAACCCGCTCAGCACACCGGGGAGCGCACAGGAAAGAGTTCACTGCCTGCTTTAGAACCTGAGAGCCGCATTTCATTGCAATTTTGTTTGTATTTTCTGCTAGTCGAATTTTTGTTTCTTTTTTTCACTCTAGCATCATTTTTGGAAACAGAGAAGCAGACGATCATCTATTTGTTCCTGTAGGTTAATTTAAAGTTAATACTTTTTTTTTTTTCTGAGACACCTAGAGGAAAAGTGCTATATTTACATTGGTAAAACGAGTGTGGTAGCAGTTCTCTGCCTGTAAGTGATATTGTAATAAACAAAGAAAGGGCTGCGATTGAGACTCTCTCCCTGACCTGGACAGAGCTCAAGGAGCAGCAAATTGCCTAAGGGAGGCAAAACCACAGTCACACACACACATACACACACACGATGAAAATTATTCTCACTGAGAGGTCACAAACCTTCACTCACTTCGATGACGTGAGGGTGGAACTGCTGTGTTTGAAAATCTAAACAACTTGAGCAATGTCACACCAAAACTGCTGTATGGCCCTGAGCTTTGCTTCATGTCTCAAGAGAGCCAAGGACTGCAGATAACAGTGGCTCCTCAGGCTTTTTTTTTCCTTTATTTTTTTTTTAAATTGTATAGTAGGACAGGGCTTGCCTGCATCCTGACCTTGTTAACAAAGCCCTCAGGCCTCAGTTTGTTTCTCCCTGCAGCTGGAGGTGTTGGTGTCTGTCCCTCCCAGAGCAGAGTGGCAGCTGCTGCTGGCCAGTGTTGTAGCTCTCAGGTGAAATCTCTGCCCGAGGCACAGTCTGAGTGAGGAGCAGTTTTGTGTGCTGTCACTGCCACACAGTGCTTGATCTGATGGAAGGGGATGACACTGCCAGAGATCTGTTGGAGACTTTGCTGGGGTGCATTGAACCAAGGGATGTTTTTGAAGGCTGTGCCCAGCACAAGCTGTGGGGTTAGATTGTACTCTGCTACAAGAGGAAGGTGGGTGTGTTGGTGTGGCTGCTCTCATGAACAGTGACATCTGTCCTCTGTGATTTTGGCACAGTGGATGAGACAGCAGGAACAGAGGGGATTGAGATAAAGTTCTTACAGGCCTGACTGTGAATAATCTCTGGAGATTCCCCAGATAGATCCTGGGGAATGTTTTACTCGATAGTAGGCTCCTCTACACTGTGGGTAGGAGTTGCAGTCTGGTTGCGCAGCCCCATGGGGAAGTCTCTCTACTTTTCAGAGATTAAGAATGGAGGAGACAGCATTAAACTAAATTTTCCGTCTCCCAGCTGATCCTTTGTGTTTGGCAGGATCACCTGCATGCTGTGAACAGGAGGTGGGGTGGTCAGCAAGTTCTGGGGGAAGGTGGCAGAGCCCCTCCTGTCCCAGCCAGTCAATATCCCGTGGATAACATTCCCCTGACTGTGCTCTTCTCACCCAGTTTATCACAGCAGGCTCAAGGCTTGCTGGCAAAGCAGACAAAACTGAGCAGCAGGGAAATATGGGCAAAGCTGGTAATGCTGCATTTAAGCATCAATAAAGTAACAGCATGGCCCTGTCCATGTGTTGGACTGTTGTCCTGCTGACTCAAGCAATTGCCTGTGCTTAAGGTTTGTTCTCTTATCCTCATTTCTTTTCTTTCCAAATCCCTGTGCTCTGTCCTATCATTTTTAGACTCTCACTTTAACTATCAAGTGTAATACTTTGTATAGGTTTTTTGGTTTGTTGTTGTTGTTGTTGTTTTTTTTTTTTCTGTTTTTTCTTTCTCCTTTTCCAGTCTTAGACATGCACATAAGCAGTTTTTGGAACAAAGGTTGTGCCCTGCATCTGTCAGTTCTTGAGTCATCTGGGCACTGGGAAGACAGCCAGGAAAGATCTAGGAAGACATATTCAAATGGTCTTATCAGATACTGAGCTATAAAGAGCAGCAGTGCAATGTGACTGTCTGCAAGGTTTGGAATGAAAAGAATGAAGTGAGGCTAATTTCAGGAAGCTGCAATCACTGCTTTGGGTAACACACTTATTCTGTTATCTCAGGTGTGGATGCTTTCCCAGGCATTAACATTTTGGACACTGTAGTAAAGGAATGTGCTGTATATGTAGGTGGAGGTATAAATATTCTGAAAGTGAGTACACTGGAGTTTATTTGTGTTTATTTGAGCCGTTATTGCATGCAGTAACACCCAGAGGCTCTGAATTTTATCAAGGCCCTCTTTCATTGGGGGTTGCACGTGTGAGAGTTTTTTTACTTCCTCTTGTGCTACAAGTAAACAATATCATCCAAATGACTGATGTCTCATCTTTATATACAATTCAGGAATGGAGAAATGAAATGTTTTTCCTGAAGAAATGTGGTATCTCGGAAACTGAAAACCATCCCTTATTTTTTGGATCCTAATTTTGAAATGTATGAGATATGGTTATTGAGGAAAACATTAGAGCAACATTTTAAGCCACTTTTCCCCCCTAGCATTAGTAGAAGAGTCATATTTCCACCATCAATAAGATAATAAAACTTTGAGATAAAACTATGGGGTTTTTTGTTTTGTTTTGTTTTGTTTTTTAAATAAGAACTGTCAACACCTGTCCTTCAGGCAAAATGAAAATTCCTGTTTTCATTAAAATATCCTAATTTCTTTTCCTATTACATTTAGCAAAGAAATCAGTAGAAATTGTAGAAATCAGTGCTAAGGGGGCTTGAGGAATATATCTACTCATTTTCTGCCGTAAAACAGGATTAACGATATCTAAAATAACACAGATATCTTCTTAATCTGCTTTTAATATATTTAATGCCTGATGGGAGAATATTTCTGGATCACTCTGTTTATCCACAGCCTGAGGATGCACACATGAAAAATCTTACAATAGACACTCATCTGCATAATGCCAGGTAATGCATCCTACCCAGTCACAGTAAGAAAATGACAGAATGCACTAAAAATTACAGAAGATGAAGCTAGAAGGAAACTGAAGTGTACATGCAGGTTCATTTTGGAATTCTTAACTGCACAAAGCAGTCACAAAGCTGGCTGGGCTCCTTCCTTGGGGAAGGAAAATCTCAGTTAGACTCCAGTTGCCAGAAGAGTTTATAAGCAATGAAGTTTGTAAGCCCAGCAGGTCCAGCTGGCCAGCAAGGACTGCTGCCAAGAGCTGCTCCATGAGCACAATGATTTCCCAGGAGTTTAGGGAAGTTTTTTGGGGGTGGATTTCTTTTTGGATCAATCAGGTTGATTTACATTTTATGGGCACATTTTTTGTAAATGAGGTCAGAAAAAGCACAGTCCAATTTGATCCTGGCTCAAAATAAATGCAAACAGGTTGGCAGTGTAAAAAGCTGCTTGGTTTCCTAAACTTTTTAAGGTTTATAACTCTTTTTAGGTTTTGTTGTTAGTACAAAGAGTGGTGGGTATAATACAATGAAAAAGTTAATTTCCTGGGCATTTCCAGAACAGTTTAAGGAGTGCGCAAGAGCCATGTCTGCCCTAGATCAGATCAAAGATCTAAGGTAGCCTACTACCATGCTGCCATGGTGGCCAGCAGTGATGTCTGGTATAAAAACAGCACAAAGGTGGAACAGCACTCCCTGTGTATCCTTCCAGAGGCAATACCTTTGTGTTTAATTGTCTTTAATGATTTTCTCCCATTCGTTTGAATGATGCCTTTTTGCCCCTCTGTAATAGGTTAATTACAGGGTGCAAGAAGATGCATTGCCTTTTGTGCTGTTCCAAACTGCTGGATGATAAATTTCATTTGATGTAATCTATTTTTGGTATTCTGAAAAAAAGAGAAAGGAATAAGAGTTTCTTATTCATCCTGTCTGAGCTACTGATTATACAGTTCACTATTATGTTCCTCTGAAATTGGTTTTCCAGGCTGAAAAGTCCTAACCTTTTCATCTCCCTTTCTATGCAAATTGTTTCAGACTGTAGGTCACCTTTATCAGCCTTCATTTTTCTTGCTCAACTCTACAATTTTTAAGATGGGATGCCAGAACTGCACATGGTATTTAAGGTGCTGAGACACCTTGGACTTACACAGTGATATAGTCATTATTTCCTTTCTTTTCTTGCCTATTCTGCACCTAATAATTCCTTTATGTTCAGTTAGCATTTTTGGCTGCTTCTAAACTGAAATTTTTGAGGTCAAACACTAGTGCAGAGGGGTTTTTTTTTGACCTTCACATTCCTTGAAGAATGTTGAATATAAACACATTGTAGTGGTTATTGTAGAGATAGTCCTTGATGGTAGCATTGTGACCTGAGCCAAAAATGTCACTGGGAAGAGAGTCAAAACCAGACACTCCCCCTTGAGTTGCCTGACTAGTTTATCCATGAAACACTCCTGTAGAGTGTCTAAAAATACCACAGTGACATTTAAATCTACATAGGAGTAGTTAAATTCTACTATTATTACGATTTTTCCAGTCCTGGCAGACTTTCTGAAAGGGATTGTTCCCTAGTTTGTCGCTGTGGTTAACTGTCCTGATCTTGACCTGGATTAGTGCTAATGTGTAGACTTTGCTTTGAGAGCTGCTTTTAAATATTTTGCCTGACACATCTGTATAAGATTTGAGATTTGCAGTTGGGCATCAAACCACTGCTTCAGGTGTGGTGGCCTTGCAAGGTCTATGGGGCTTTAGACTACACATCAGCCTTAATGATGAAGGTCAAGTATGTAAAGACACAGTTTTAAACTGTGAAAGTCTAAAGGAGTAAACTAAGATATTTGTTAGAAACACATTTCTAACCTGTAGAGAGTAAGCAATGGATTAAATCCAAATTTAAATTGCTTGCTTTGTTCCAAAGACTGCCAAATGTTTCACTAGTGTTCATGAACCCAACTTGACAGCATCACCCAAACAGACAATTTGGCACCTAGGGCCCTCCAGCCATCTGCACAATGAGATGAAACCTTGGGAGGGTTCTTACAAACATTCTCTAGCTGTGGCTTGATCAAGATACACAAACACTCTCCTGCCTACCCTTTTCTCCCTTGTTGCATAATAAATTCATGTCTACTTACCCATATCACAGCAGCTGCCATCTGTTAATCCAGATGTTAGATCTGGACAGTGGAAGTTCTTTGTGCCAGCCAATTGTTCCTTGCTATGTGCTACATCTCCTGAAATCAACTATCATTTTAATGTTAGCAGGAGATTTGGATGCTGCTGGTTTTTTGCCAGTTTGTGGAGTCTTTTAGATAAATGATAGAAATATGTGCAGACCCATTGTGCTTTCTGTAGAATCCTGTTTCATTTTTAGATTCATGAAGACTGTAACTAGGAATTTCCTTCTCTGTGCCAGCAGACACTGTATTTCACTCCTTTTCAGCAACTCTGGCCAATAATTCCAAATGGGAAACGGGATAAAGTGCTTCCTGAAAATCTGAACTAATGCTTCCAAATACAGCCCTGATGTGAAGCCACTGTCGGTAATGCAGATACATCATGGATGAATCTTGTCTTGGCCTTCACTGAATCTGTTTCATTTGGTTTTGGCAACACACTTGAGATTTTTTTTAAATGAAAAGTGTCAGTCTCTCCACAATCTGAATCCAGTCTGGCTGATCTTGTTCAAATTGTATTTTTTTTTGACCTTGATGAAAATTAATTGATCCCTAGACATGCTGTTGATGCTAATTTATTTCCTGTGGCTGGAAAAAGCCCATATCTCAATAGGCAATTTAAACTGGAATATTCAACCCAAAAGCAGTCTAAGCAGACAAGTACATTTCTTTCCTTTTGTCTAGATCTTATTTGGAAGAAGGAACTGCACAATGTGCAGTGGCCAGTAATTTAATTGGAAAATCATTGTGGACATCTTCTGTTACTGTCAGGCTCCTTTCCAGTCTCTCTGAAAGCCCTGGTGTAAGTTTTCCTCACTAGCCCTGGAATCATGTGCAGAAAAAGTTTGGCATTTCTTCCTCAAACTCTGTTGTTTAAGATGGGAAGAACACCAAAGTTTTTCAGCTGTTAAATCACTGTTTCATTTAGAATATAAATTAATCAATCAGGGCATCACAGTTTTTAAAGACATTTTTACAGTTAAAATGGATGCACTATATTAAGTCTCCTTCCTGACCACTCTGTTCCTTGCAGGTGTATTTGTTTCCCCTTTCCATCAAGAGGACACTGCACAAACCCCTACAGCTGCTTCTGGTTTGCTGAAGAAGTGCCTGTGTCAGGGCACTGTGCAATGCCAACTTTCACATAGTCTGCTGCCAAAATGATAGGTTCCACTTCCTTCTTTGCACTCCCAGTGAAGTGCTTTTGTTCTTTCCTTTGTGGTGGGTGTAGCAGCAGCTTGGCCACAGGATCAGATTCCAGACTTGCCTTGCTGCAGCTGCTGCAAAACTAGAAATGTCTGTGTTGCTGGGTTGGCTTTCTGTGAGATTGGCAGGTGAAGGAGCAGCACCAAATCTTCTGGCAGGAGCTGGCAGGTGACTCAAGGTGAACAGGTCTGCTCTCTCTTGCAGGCTGCCCCTCACTTCTCTTGGGGGTCTCTCCTGCCACTGCTTTAGCTTTTTCCTCCTTTCTCCCTCTGTCTAAAGAGTTCAGGAAACTCAGAGTGCAGTGGCCCAGATGAGACAGACCTTGCTCTATTGCAAGATGCCAAATATAAAAAATCCACAGTATGGAAAGGAAATCAAGTTGTTTCATCAAAAATATATGGGCAAACATACATGTGAAATGCATACATCCAATTTTATGCACTTTAACTGGGAAAAAAAGATGAAAATTTGTGTCTGTAGGAACTGCAGTCAGTTGGAAAACATGCATGAGCTACTTTCCATTAGCTTTCCCCTCACCACTGGGATCCATCAGTAACAGTTTATTTATTCCCCCCTGGACTGAGTAATTTAGCTCCTCTTTTCTCCATCATAGGGACATGGTTGAAAAAAGACTCTCTTTCTATGCTGTATTCCACAGCTCTGAAACATCTTGGCAATAGCTCAAATCAAGAAAATTGAATACTGTTAATATAGATCTCTTTGTGTTGTATCAGCTTTCTAGGACTGTTTTTTTCCTCAGCTTCCTCTCCTACCCCATTGTGAAAGCTGCTCTGAGCTTTTTGAAATGCTGTACAGTGCTGGGCTGTTTTCTGCTCTGAGGTTTGGCAGTCTATTAGTAATGGATGATGTGGCTCTTCATTTTTTGTGTATGAGCACACAGAGGAATGCACAGACAAGCACAGACTAATGCCCTCATTCTTATATCCAGGGGAGTTCACTGGAGAGGAAGAAACTCTGGATTTCTTGTCTACTCATAGCTATGAAATAGGACTGTAAATTGTTTTCTAGGGATGTCGAGGTTTTAATCAGTTGCAATTCCACATGGACAAAAAAAACAAAGAACAAATAACTTATAACATGAAGAGCATAGATCTGTGCATTCCGTGGTTGCATATGGGACCAAGGAATACATGTCTCATCCAAACCAGAGTAGAAGTCTGACCCTTTTTCACCAACATATTCCCCAATCTGCATCAGTACAGAGCTCATTGTATCTTTTCATGGATTGCTGTCTGCAAGAAAAGTGGGGAACAAAAATGCCTTGGGCTTCTACTTTGTATCCTGACCATAATTATGGGAATTTGGCCATAAAGTAACATGGTTGCACTATATAATGTTTGGCTTTGTGTAGCCACTCTTCTTTCCACTGAAAACCAAGGTGTGATAAGGAGGGGCTACTGAGCCTTGCATCCTTTTATGAGCTGGGATTCGTCCATGGCACAGCCTATGTCCATTTCAGGAATACTCTGAATCTATTTTTAAAAAAATAACCACAGGAAGTCAGGCTAAGAGACAGGGCAGCAAAAAGCTGCATGACAAATCCCAGCTTGCCAGCTGGAAAATGGAGACAATGGAAAGCCCCAGGAGATCTCCTACTTCACTCTGCCTGAAGTCATACAGGTCCTGAGATCCAGTCCAGGACTTTGACCCTTCTGCTGGCAATTCCTTTGTTCTAACTGTGAATTTAATGGGTCTTTGAGAATCTTCAAATGGTAATAATGCTGTTCAGGTAGTTAAAAGTATCTTCTTTCTGTTTTTGTCCCTTCCAGAGGGAGAAGTACTCAAAAAGACAAAAATAAAGCATAACTATATATTATTCTGGACTTCAGTGTGAAATACAAGGAATTAAGAAAAAGAAAGTCTCTGTGTATCAAACACAGGCTATTTTGCTTAAACTTAACTACATTTGTCAAACAGAGGGTCTTGTCTGTGTTCTTTTTCAAAAGCTGGTTTTTAATTACTGACATTGTTTCTTGGTTACTGTACATAGGAGAGGAGAAAATTGTGACTGCACTTGTCAGCCACTTTTCCTACACAGTATTATTCTTTTTTCAGAAATTATATGATCTTGTAGCCTACTGAGAAATAAATTAAAAAGCACAGGGATTTAGTCCTTGAATTAAATCTCCAATTGAAGTTACAATTGCTCAAAGTGGTGTTTATTTTTCTTTTTCAAACTTAGTAAAAGGTTACTTGGAATATAGCTAATGACAATTTTGATGGAGTTATAAGAAAATGTGCTTATACTTGACTTCAAAGTCACAATGAAAACATTGCAATTAAGTTCTGTGAAACTCACTGAACTCTTTGATTTCTTTATGTGCAGATTAAAAACTTTGCAGGAAGTATTTGCCAGGCAGGAGCAAATGGCTTACCTTGAGCAAGGGGAAATCTGCTTCCAGCACAGAGATGGGGAAAGAGCAACATTTTCTGTTTTCATCAAGAGGAAAGAAGTAGGAAATGCTGAAGAAAGGATAATAAAAAGAGATGGGAAATGATGTTAGATTTATTCACATTGAAAATAGAGCCTTCATGAACTGAGTAATAATAGCAAGAAAGTATTTGAACTTGGAGTTGAATCAATCTGCTCCAAACTTTAATGAAATTTGAATTGTGTCTCTGTATTGTTAGTGTCTTTTTAATGGAAAATAATAAAAGATTGGAAATACAGGCAAGCTACATGTTACAATAAGCATAGTAATGAGACTATAAATATACTAAATTGTTGTAATAAACATAAATATGAAAATGTAAAATAAGTTTCTGTAAGCAGAATATGTTGGGACATCATAAAATGTCTCATTAAAAATTTGGATAATTTATTTTCTAATTTATACTTCTAAACTTTTTACTGAGACAAGTAATAAAGAAAAAAGACAACTTCTATTTGGTCACACAGGCCAGTAAAAGTTTTAAGAAAGTTATTTTATGTAAGAGAGAAGGAAGGGTGGGTTGAATTTATCACACTATAAACCGAAATGGGGGTTCATAAAGTACTAATGAGTCTGCATGTTTCATACCCATCATATTACATTCTGCAGAAAATGAAGGTTACACTGTGGGATACTCTCTCCTGCTGGGACCAAACTGACACTATGTCCATAAGGAATTGCAAATTTACCTGTAAGATTTGCAGACATTCCAGCACTATGGGCTGAGGCCTGAAGAATAGATAGAATGCAGTGTCCTTTTGAAATGACATGGAAGTGAAAAAAGACAATTACACTCAAGGATGTTATAACCCACCCAGGACCTTAGAGCTCTAGAAAGGGAAAGTGTTCGCTCAAGCACAACACTTCAGGAGAAATAAAGATAAAACATGATGGCTGTAAAATAATGACTGGGTAGTGCAACTGGGAGGCCACTGAAGGTGAAAAGACTTATTCTGGGCAACAATGTAATTTTTTGTTTTTTAATTTTAGATTGAAATAGCAGAAATAAGTCATGGCTGAAATAAAGATATTTCTTGCATGTCAAACAAAATGATATATTGAAAGGTGTGAATTTTAATTATGACCATCAGGAGAACTTTTAGCTTTAAATTTAGCCTCCATGAGATGCATCTGAGATGTGATAATCATTAACAGTTCAAAAATCTCCTACAGAGAAAAATGAAAGGATCACTTTGGGCATTCAGCTGTCAGAGATGCTTCAGTTCACAGAAATAAGCTGTTCTGTGCCAGAGGCAACCTAAATTAAGCAAAGTCAGTGATATCTTTCAAGACTGGAAGCCTTTTGTGGGATATTGATGGGAAATATGGAAGACTTCATTTCGGATAATTGAATGAATCCTGAAAAATAATCATAGAATAATTTGTGTGGGAAATGACCTTTAAAGACCACCTAGTCCAACCCTCCTGCAATGAACTGGGACATCTTCACCTTGATCTGGTTGCTCAGAGTCCTGTCTTGGAAACCAGAGGAACTACAGCATTATTGTCAAGCACAATAATTGTCAAATTATTGTCAAGATAAACCTTCATCATGCAAGTATTTCAAATCTGGGATGGAAGTGTTGTATAAAAGATGTCCCCCAGAACTTTCTGCCCTGCTCCTCTTTGTTCTTCCTGTGCTTCTGCACAGTGCCTGAGTGATTCTCCCTCTCTTTTGGATCTTCATGAAAACCGAGATTTCTTCCCTGGGAGTCGTTGACCAGCTGTCTTCTGTCAGATTTTACCCCTCTCCAGCCTGTCCAAAGCTGCCAACAGGATGACAATCCCCTGAACTTTCCAGAAAAGCAATGCAGAAAAGCAAGTTCTTACAGGCTGAATGTTTTCTTCTTTGTGTGTGTAGAACAGTCCAAAAGAACATTGCACAGCTTGCGAGCGACTCTTCCATCTTTGAAGGTCTGTATCAAACCACGAGGCCATGCAGTGATTTCAGGGGCTTTATTTTGGTGAAGGAAGACCAGCAAGGATGAGGAGCACCAAAGGGAGCAGCAGAGCAGTGAGGGCTGCTAGGAATGGCTGGTCAGGCACATGTGTTGGTGTTTATTAGCCATGCACATGCCATCTACGGAAGAAAAAGAAGGAACAAAAGAATAATCACAATGAATGCATTTTGCTTCTCCTTCTGCAGAGACTTTTCTGTGGATCTTTCAGGGGAGAGAGGATCTGAAATCTCCACATCCAATCACATAAGAGTTGCCATCACTGAGAGGTGCTTCCCCTGGAAATGAGTACCTGGCATAAAAGTTCTCAAACCACTGAGACACAATATAAATTAAAGCTTGCAGCTCTCATTAGGAGAACTTCAAGAAGAGAACAAGGATTATGAATTCAAGGATTTTAAGTTAAGGAAATATGAGAATTAAGACACACATAAAATATGTACAATTCTAGCCTGGCTAGCACAAATCTGGCAATAAATAACTTATAGGAAAATTTGCAGTGGAAAGGGTCAGAGTAAACAAATGGAAAATGAGTCATCTGTTGTTTAAATGGCTTTTGATATGATAAGAACTTTAGATTTTGATCAGTAAATACACTGAAGGAACTTTATATGAACCTGGCTGCATTAAACTGAATTTTCAAAATGACTCAAATAAAGGATTGGCCAATTTTAGCAATAAACTCCAGTTTCTTTTAGAAATAAGACTTAATTGCTGTGACATTAATCTTGCAAGTATATTTTTATTCCCTAAATAAAACCAGAAAGAAGGAAAAGAAACTACAGTATGAAGAAATTTGAGCTCAAGAATTAAATGACTTTGTCAAAAAATGCTGAGTATGAACATTCTGTGTGCATTTTCCACATCATCTGGAGGTAACAAACTGCCCAAGGGGCTTTTCTCAGAATCTGCCTTGGCCATCAGCTAGAGAGTATAAAACACAAAATTATTCCTATGGGTAAAGTTGACCTGTAGTAGTCCTTTGTAATCTCACAGCATTGTTTTGGGAATGAAATACAAAATGGGGATACAATTCTGTATTCTCACATGTGTGAAATCTTAAAGAAGCCATTTTTATACAGTGTGCATAAAAATTTCAATGTTGTATATAATATTTACTAAGAGCAGTGCTAAAAGGAGTTCATTTTACTACACTCTTTCTTTCTCAATACCTGCTGGCAGCATTCTTAGTACAGCTCTTTCATTTGTCTGTTCTACATGGTTCTGCTTTGGTTGGATAGTGATATTAGCTGAAATTAGACTTCTCATCTCCAGCCACTCTTCCATTGTCAGCTATGCCTTCATGCTCTGATTTACAGCAGAAAAATATGCATTTTTTTTAATTTCAGAAGATTCATAGTGTTTAAAACATTGATAACTTAGGCATTTCTTTTGATAACAAACAAATGATTTCTTATTTTTCCAATAGGATGCTCTATAGTTTTGAATGATAGTTGAATCCTGTGGTTTTTTAAAGACAGCAAGACAAATACATTATTTCTCTTTCAGATTAACTTTGGTGATAAAGACATAGAAAGGATCTTTGTGGGGATGAATTATAAAATTAAGGGACTGCTGCAGACATTCTTTCTTTGTTTCTTTCTTTCTTGCTTGCTTGCTTTCTTGCTTTCTCTCTTGCTTTCTTTCTTTCTTTCTCTCTCTGTTTCTCTCTATTTCTCTCTATTTCTCTCTCTCCCTCTCTCTCTCTCTCCCTCTCTCTCCCTCTCTCCCTTTTCCTTTTCCTTTTCCTTTTCCTTTTCCTTTTCCTTTTCCTTTTCCTTTTCCTTTTCCTTTTCCTTTTCCTTTTCCTTTTCCTTTTCCTTTTCCTTTTCCTTTTCCTTTTCCTTTTCCTTTTCCTTTTCCTTTTCTTTTCCTTTTCCTTTTCCTTTCCCTTTCCCTTTCCCTTTCCCTTTCCCTTTCCCTTTTCCTTTCCCTACAGCTGCCTTGAATATGAGCAGTGGTGTGTACTCTGCCAAAGCTTTTATGCTTGTAAAGCAGGGAATATTATTTGTCCCAGAGCTGAATCACATACCTAAGTGATGAGCATAAAGAAACTTGAGAAGGCAGAAAACCAGGCATCTTTTGAAAGGCTTTTCCTACCATATACTTTTTGTGTGTATGTGCATAATTAACTCTAAATCTCATATCCTAGGTTAAATTAGGTCTTTCTGAAGCTGTCTTGGTATTAATTTTTTTAAAATTGATTTGTGTTTCAAACCTACACAGGAATTTTTTTTGTTGAGAAAGATAAATTGTACTGTATTAAAAAAAATCAAACCAAAACATGACTAATTTAAACAGCAATTTTTCTCATGCTTGAAGTTCATTAAACTATCATCTGACAAGGTATGCCAACTTCCCTGCAGTTGACAAATATATAGGCATTTTACAAATATAATGTGGGATGTACAAGCTGATATCAATTAATAGGTTGCCAAGTTAGAATTTTTAATTGTTTTCAGAGTTATTTAATAATTAAATTTCATGTAAAAAGGAACTGAAGCATACAATCCAAAGATATGTTAATAAAAAAAAATCTCAATTAGCTGTCACAGAGTTTGGTCGACACATGTAGTGCTGTGGTTGTCAACAAAACTATAGCAAAAAAGAAAGAAACTCTGTACTCCTGAGCAAAGGAAAATAGCTTTTTTAGTAAATACTGGTCTACAGAGTGAACATGACACAAAAGGTACTCTGGAAGAAGGGGTAGATGGTTGTCAAGATTCCTCTGTGCAACCCTTTTAAAACTTTTTTTTTTTTCTTTCATAGGAAGTTTAAGATCAGTTAAATACTGTAATCTGCTGTCCAGGGATTAGCAAAAAAGGTGATGCAGATACTGTGGGGGCTCAAAAGTCAGTCAGTCATAGCTCTGCTACCACAGACTTTCTGAAAAGGACACCCCAGACGTTCCATTTTTGTCTGAGGTATAGCAAAGAGATGGACAAGGCTGAGGAAAGGACTTCCATCTTTTGTTGTTATAGATGCTGAATCAAGAGCTGGAGATATTTCGTATGTGTCCTCCAAGCTGTGGTGATTTTCATGAGGCAAAAGAAGGGGGAAATCAAAGCTGTCTAGGGCCAACAATTCAAGGAATTTATAGCCGCTGTTAAAATCCCAATGCTGGACAACTCTCAGGGACTGGAATTTATCACTCTGTTGTATTGGGCTGTTCATATGAGATAAGATGAGGCCAAGATGCCAATTTTTAATTGAACAATTTTCACAAATCATTTAAAGTGACCTTTGCTTTCAGCCTCAACAGACACGGAGAATACAATGTACCATTGCAGTTCTATTTACACTTTTTTCTTTGGAACCAAACTTCTCATCACTGCCATGAGTAACTGGAAAAATGAAAAACACAAAATTTCAATGATCAGATAAATCCTGCTTCACATTGCCCTGAAGTATTATGATCCTGATACCAGGATAGATACATTTTCTCAAATGCATTTATCCTCACCTGAGTAAGAAAAGCAGAGATCCTTAGGGCTCACAAGTGCAACTTCCAAATTGGCCTAGCATTCATTTGTAACTAAATGAGTCCAGTCTGGACAGACATTTCCCTTCCATTTCATCAAGCCTGCCTTTGATTTACACCAAGCCATATGGAATATGGTCCTTCATCATGTTTGTGAGCTGGTCCTGCCCATCATTTCACAATGGATTGTATTTTCCAAGAGTGATCTACTGTTTGAGTACAAATAATCATCTGCTCCATGAATAAGAGATGGGCTAATTTAAGGGACAAAGGTGATCATCCACTGGAGCAGGTTGCCCAGAGGTCTTGTGGGGGTCCATCCTTGGGGATACACAAAACCTTGCCTGACACAGCCTAAGCAACCTTCTCTGGCTGACCTCGATCTGAGCAAGGGCTTGGACTAGATGGTCTCCCAAGATCCCTTCCCATCTCAACTATGCTGTGAGGCTGTCCAGGCCAAACTCCAAAATGTAATTGAAATAATACTGTCTGATTTCTAGATGTAACCAGCCTGTAACTTAATTTCTGATCCACCTGTTTAAGGCATGGGCAAATTCATATTGCAATTGTAATTTAAACAAGTTAGGTCTGTAGCACAAATTGCATTTTACAAACACTCTTATTCTTGCAGAAACTCAATTAAATATATATGCTTTAAGAAAAATAAATGAATGTAAGTACCTAGTAGCAGAAAAGAAAGTGTTATCAGGAGATTTTGATGCAATGTAATTTTTGATTATGTTTATTAGGATTTGTTTACTAAACTGCTCTACCTATTTCTTCTCATCTAATTAAAATTAATTACAAGAGGAGTAATTATGCTTGCAGTCAGATCTGCTGCACTGAGCAGATTATTTACTTGAGTTCTAATTTTACAGCTGCATCTGATTTTGCAGTATTGGATTTTAATATGTGGATGCTCATCTTGCACTTTCTAAAATGAAATTACTTATCTTGTGTGTGATTACTGAGACTTTCAGGAGTCATTTTGGTCAAGAGTGAGATAATTTACCACTTTATTATGAAAATATGGAATTTAAGCTGAGGAGATTGCTGTATTGGAAATATATACTTAAGTTACTGTCCTTTCTCTGAAGAGTATTAGAATAGTCATTTTATGAACATACATGTGTGCCACTGGCTTATGCTGGGCAAATAGAGAAATACCTGTTTGGTTTAAAAAGAGGACATTTAGCAATTGCAAGAAGATTGAAATCAGTGGGGATGGGTTCATTATGTTTTGTGCAAGGAAATAGTGTGCTCATACTAATACAACAGTTTGTTTATGTCTATTTATAAGCGCACTGAATATATTTCATTAAAACTCTTAATGGTTTAAAAATAAGATGCGATTTGCCTAAATGAAGAAGGTTCAGCACTTTATCTTGAAGACAAAAATAAATTTCTCTATCTCAGTAAAACATAAATTTTCTTTTTACAACAAAAGGTGATAAATAGAAATTGAAAGCTCTGAAAAATTGTAAAAAAAGTGTTCTAATTTACACATCAGCCTCAACTTGCAGGATGAGACTGTGGATGAAGATGTGTTTTGATAAGATTACTGTGGTGGAAAGGAAAAGAATGAAGGAAGTGTTGGATGAGCTGCTCGAGTGCAGCCCAGCAAAGCTTGGGGCAAGGATGGAGTGGAGGCTCTGTTCTCTCTCATGCACGTTTCCCACTCATTCTGGTTAAGAGGCAAAATGCACAATATTACTTTATTAAGAAATATTTGTCTAGTTTAAGAATAAATTGGCCAGTGCCTACTGTGCACCAGTGATGAAATTAATGGAACAGAGCCACTGAGAATAGAAACTGAACTTACTGTCCAGGGGGTGTTTGCTCTATAAATCAGTAACTCCTGAACACAACCAACCTATTCAGAAACAGCAACTGGCCTGAGAATGAAAGCAATCAATCAACTTGGAAAAGCAAGATCCATTGTAGTTTACTTCTTTCAAATTGCTAAACCAGCTCTTTACAAGCCTTCTGTAACCAAAATACCCATTGTCTTCAGTTATTGATAAATTCTATTCCTGCTGGAAGGGAGTGCTTTGCATATCTTCATTATGGTAGCTCCTATTCATCTAGGATGAAATGCACAGAAATTTTCTCATGTAGGCTGAAATATGTTGTTAAGAACTGAAACAATATAAGGGATGTAACACTGTTTATTTGTTGTGTTTGGTTTAGGTTTCTTTTTTGTTGTATTTTATTATCTCTGTAATGTTGCAATGAAACACACACAAAAAATGTCTAATGACACTAATAAAACCTCAGACAAGTATTTCTCCTTGATGGAATTTTCTGATTATTTTATGTAACCAGAACACACTAGACTCTTTAAAAATGTGATGCACTTTAATAAATGGAGCACTGGAAATACAGCAATGGTATTGCATATGTACCATTCATTAAAAAGGACCAAAAAGAACTCAAAAGCAAAATGTATTTAAAAATGCATTATTTAATGGTATTATTCCAACATCATTTTCTTTTCTTCAATGAATGTGCTACTGCCGTAAAACTGCTCCAAGCATTTTTCAAATATGTAAGGATAAAAGGTGAAAATCAAGAGAGAGATGATGTTGAATAAGCATTGTAATCGATAAATTTTTTATAATAAGTTAAAAAAACCCCTCTTAATATAGTGCTTTAGATATATACCTAGGAAATTTTCCTTATTTAAGTAAAAGTATTTTTCCTTGAAAAAAAGAGAACATTTTAACTTAAGTCAGCATAATCCATCTCCGATAATTCTTGCAGATCTTCAAATACATGAAGTCTACAGCTTTCTTTTCTTTAAACAGAAAAGAACAAAGAGAGGATGCCATCAGGGGAGGTTTCTGACATTCTTCTTGAGTTATTTTGCCTCTTAACTGTTGAATGATGCTCTTCTTAGATGGAAATTCCTGCATCACTCTGGTTTTTCACAAATTTTTTCAAATCTGCTTAACCTTCTCTTAGAAAATTTGAAAACATCAAACTTTAGTAGGAGTTCCAGACAAATTTTCAAATAAAAAAAGAAATTTCACCTCCATGGATATAAATTCAGCAAGAGATTCTGCTGAGATTTCACTGAGAGTTTAATGCTCAAATCTTTTAATCTCAAAAAAAAAAAAAGATAATAGCTTTTTCTCTAAATACCCTATTTTCTTGATTGCCTTCAAAATTTAACTAATTTATAACTACTAAATTAAGCACAGCTTACTTCCATAGGAGATTTTGTATTTATTAGTGAAAAGTTATGGAGACATATTCCACAGGAGGGAGCCTCTCTCCCACTGAGCTTGGAGCAAGACTTAGGCATAGGATATTTTTGTCTTTTAAAATCTGTGTAAAAAGACAGTGACACGTACAGAAATTTTGAGCATGTTGAGCTAACTTCTAAAAAACAAAAAACAAAACAAAACAGAAAGAAGTTGAAATAGGTTTCAAATATATCTTCAGGGAGAAGAAGCTGTTTTGGGATACTACAAAATAGAAAGGTCTTCCAAATTCTGGCTTTTATATGATCATTTTCCAATTCAATAACCAGCCTTGCTGAAAAGAGCAGACTTTTAATTGTACACATTGAAGTAATGCCTGAGCTAAGCATGATAAAAACACACAGGATGAGTTTATTGCACTCAGAGATTGTGGCAGCCCTGGACAGGTCATGTGCATTTGGAAGGATGAAGCTAAATGGACTCCTTGTCCTGCAGGCTGTTCAGGAAATTAAACTTACAAAGGATTGAAGTTAAATAGTTGGTCACTCAGGAAACAGAAGATTAAACTAAATCCTAATGAAGACAAGTGGCAGCAAAGAGCCCATCAAACTGCAAGCTGTGCTCATTTCTTCCTACAGGACAGGACACCAGACTTTGGAATTCTGATTCTGGCAGCCCCAACTCAGGATCTTCATTCTCCTTAAAGCTTTGTATTTCCTTCACCAGCAAATTTCTAAGGAAGTTTTAATGCAAGAAACATATTTTGGATTACCCCCTGAGGATGCTTCATGACTCTGACAGTCCCTACAGTGGATTTTTAAGGACAGCTTGCAGTGCTGTTGTCTCCAGTCATTTGACACTCTGTTTTTTCACTTATTGCAGTTCCTGGGCAGGAATTATCCTCTCTGCTTGCAGGTGATCTCAGGAGAGTCACCCCTGCAGAATGGTAAACAGGATTCATGTCCTCACCTGACACCTACCTGAGTATATTGCATGTGAAATCTTACAGAGGGTTGATGAAATCATAATAATTTTTGCAAAATCTGGGCATTCTTAGTGTTAAATGAATCTGTACAGTAGTAGATTGACCAAAATGCAGATCATATTATGGAACAGCAAAATATTTGGGAGAGTAAGTCATTTTTACTGTTGTTCCTACTACTACTATCAATATTAATAATACTGTCATTACAACAACAATTATTATTGTAATAACAACCAGAACAAAACAAATAATAAAACTTTCAGAAATTTTTTTTTATGTTTCCTTTGAAAGGATCTTTTCCAGGAAAAACTGAATGAAAAATGAAATGTCTCCCAAAATCTATGAACAGGTTGAAAAAGGCTTCTGGTGATGATAATCCCATCTTTAACTCTTGCAGACTCAAAATATTTACTATTTTATATTTTGCACAAAAGTGCCAGCATAGAGGTATGATACTTTGGAAACTTTATACCCTTACAATTACTTTAATGAACTCACAGTTCCTTTCCTATTTAAATAGGAACTAACACAACATAATCCTTATAGGGATTATTTAGAATGTCTCACTGGAGCAGGAAGTCCTAAGTGAGAAAATCTGTTACATAAAAGATGATAAATAAATGCCACATTATTTTGTGTTCTCTGCTGTACTCACAAATGCAATGTGACTGTTCCCAGAGCCAGGTTGGTCACCCAGGATTTGTGCACGAGTGGAACAGGAGCAGCACAGCTGAAATGTTGCTTAAGAGCCAGTGAGTTGCTGAGGAGCTCACATCCAGTTCCCTCATTCCCTACAGAATAAGGAATGAATTACTCTTGTCCTGAGATAACTCAGATTTCCCCAAGAATGAGGCAGATTTCCTCATTAACAAGGAAAAATCTGGTAAAAATTCTGCCTGAGAACCTTTCTGCTCTGGATTTTTAGCATATGCTCTTTCTGCATCAGATATAGGGAGTTCAAAGAGGCAAAGAGTCCTGGCAGAGGTTTCAAGGCAGATCACTGCTGGAATGGGAATAACCACACACATTGCTGTAAGCTCTTGCAGACAAAGTCACCATCTCACAAATATTTTAAAGATTTAATAAGGTTTGTCAGAAGTCATCTGAATATTGAAAGTGAAAGAGATGCTGCTGCATATTTTATGAGTTATTTTTCAACTGCGGTGATAAAATTTTTAATGCTATTTCATCTTCTTTTTTTTCCCCTAGAACCACTGACAAAATAATTGTTTTACAGCATTCTTAGACTCAGGATCCATTTAATAATGTGGGGAAGTGACTACAAAATACAAGAGAGACAGCAACTGAATACTTTTTGTTTCTTGTTGAAAATTTCCCAGGAGGGCCACGCTCAGAAGATTAGTTTTAACTCTTTATATATTTGCATGTTAGTCAGAAAGGAAAAAGTATGTGTTTAAAACATATCTATTAGAGAATATTAGCTGAGCACACACTGAGAAATGTTATTTCTACCATGTCATTGGTTTGTTTTTATTCTTTAAAGATTGGACAAACTGAAATATTTTTTCCAAGTGCTCTTACCCTCCTTGGTTGAAACTAAAGGTGATGAATATACCAAAATATCAGCTCTTTCCTTTTCTGCAGGTGAAAATGTAATGGGATCTTGTTGAATAAAATTTTGTTGAATAAAATCACCTCAAATTAACTCCTCTCTTTCTCCAACTCCATCAAAAATTTCTGCTCAGGTCTCATCACCTCTTCTGTTTCATTCTGCAAAAGGACCTTCCACCCTTCCTTTTTGATATCCTTTTATCCTTTCCTAAGCTCAAATTTGTTATATTTGTAGCAAACTAAGGATTTGGCTGAGAATGTTTTATAGTGCTACATTTGCTATTAACAAGCTTGTACCATGTATTGCCCCTTAATTTTTCTTCTAAAATTTTTCCATAACATTAGGAGAGGTCCTAAGATGAGTTCCTAAGTCAGGGGGCTGATCAGAAAGGCTCCTGGAAAGGACAGATTTATTTGGAATAGCAACAGGATGTGCTTGAAATAGAAATACTGAAGGGCCCAATTTCTATCTCAAAACCAATCAATCTTCATTGTATTTTAACAGATCATTAGGAAATCTGAGATGTTATGCTTTTAAAAATGGAAGAGAATGACTTGTATTGAAACAAGAGTGATGATGTCCTGGTTTTGACAGAAATAAATTATAATATTAACAGATCCATGGGCTGTCTGCGTTTAGCAGTCAGGTGAATTGACAATGTGTTTTTGAAAATATGGAGAGCCAGAGTGAGAAAAACCAAATTGTTATTTAGAGATCTGAAACAAATGTTATTAGCACTGTGTAAACAATAATGCTGTGAAGTCAGCTAATACAGGAAACTCTCTGTTTCCATGTTGATTTCATCTTTGTAACACAGAAATATGTTAATAACTATATAGATCATCTAAATTAGTTTGATTGCAGCAAAATTTATTCCAAAATGATAACAAAACAGAACAGAAATTTTGATAACAAAAAAATGGAATTATATTTTGCATGCTGGTTAGCCTGTTAAAATGATTAGTCTTACTTTTGAACTAAATCTGCTTACTTTTTAGAAGTGTTTGTGAAGCAGAGGCTTAAGAACAGACGGGCTTTGATTATATATCCTATTTTATAACAATAACCATAACTGAAATTTCAGGTTTTCTGCATGTACTACATTGCTAACCTCAAGTAAAATTCAGTCCCTGTACTGCCACCAAATCTCTGTCTCAGAAGTTAAATACACCTGGAATAATTAAAGTAAACATCAAATCTATCACAAATCTAAAATTATCAAGCTTGCTTCTCTGAAGTACAAATCTATCTCTGATAAACAATGTTTTGGTTAATGCTGACCTTGACCACAGCAGTACTTAGACAGTCTCAAGAACTTTTCTACTCCTCCCTAAAAGTGAGTAGGGACAAGACCTGAGTGGTGCTTGGCTGCCTGCTGGGACTAAAGCATGACAGTGAGCACTGATTCAGCTCCACTGAAATACAGGGGGTGTTCTAGAAGGTTTGAAGCTGATGTCAAAATGCAAGAGCATTAAGGGGATAAGTGGCTCATTATAGTCAATTTGATGCAGTGTCAGTTAAAATAATGGAATGGTTTCGTAACAAATTTAAGTAAAAAATAATATAATTAATGTTGATTGATATGAACTTATGAACAACTGATCTTATATGACTCAATTAACTTGGCATCTTTTATTATGACTTATTTCATAGAAATAGTTATGTCTGTGCCCTGTTCCAGGGATTCTACAGAGTTGTTTGACCTGGTTATCAAGGAGCATGAATAGTAAAAAACCAGTATAGCATATATCAAGTGACTGCCCAAGTTAGATACACCAAACTTTAATTGTTTATGGAGAATTTCTCTCCTAGGCAGCTCCAGTGAGTCTTGGAATGATAAGTTTTTGAAAGAAGTCTTAAAACACTATAGCTTTACTCTTTGGCAACTGAAAATTCCAGGTATTCTTAAAAAATAAAACAGGAAAATCAGCAAGCAATCTCAGCCACTTCAAATCTGAGTTCACTAAAAAATACTTATCCATAAATCCAGCTGTTGTGATATTAAAAAAATAGGTTGCATGTACAGAAGAAGCATAAAAGGCCAAAATGCTGTTTAGATGCCAAGTTCCCTTGGGCAGCAGGCCTTTAGAGGAGTAACATGGATGATCTACTCAATGCAAAACATTTTGGTTTCCCTCCCAGGCTGGCTGTGATGAGAACTGACAGTGATGAGACGCTTGTGGTGCTGCCTGTGGACCTGGACCCTTCTGGTGTAGTAGTACAAGTACTGTGCAGACAATGGAGATTTGTGCTCTAAGAATGATCTCTGGAAAAAGACTTCTTGGCTTTGTCCTATTATTTATCTGGCAGCAGGAGAAAGCATTTTGGTGTCTCAGATCCTTATTTCAGCTTCAATGGAAATAAAATTCTTCTTTGAAGAACCCAAGCTGCTTACTAGGAATAAACTGATTCATGAGAAAAAAAACAAAACAAACCTTTAATAGCAGTGATTTATTTCCCATTTTAGATATTTGTATGTCTGGTGTAAAAATGAACAGGAGGTACTCATTAAACACTTTTATTTCACAAGAGCAGCACTGTGGGGCTGTGTGCCTGTATTCATGGATCAAGTGACTGCCTAGCTATCCTTGTTCCTCTCTGCTGACTGTAAGGGACCCCAGTAAAAAGGAAGACGTAAGTCTTGTAGATGGCTGGGTTGCACAAGATGAAACCTACACTGGCTGGTGATTTCCAGACACCCTGAAGAGCCAAACTCGAAATACGGAGTGCCCAGGCTGCCTGGTGGGGCGAAATATTCCGCTTCCTAAAGAGTAGGATTGTAGCTGCTTAGAAAACAGTAACAGAAAGAACAACTGAGGCATCTCTGGCAGGTGAGAGGAGGACCTGCTACACCACACCTAGAGTGCTTAATTCTGAAGAGATGAGAAATTACTTTCCTGCAGCAAGGTACTGAAGCACGCATTTAGCTGCCACATCAGCACTGGCCAAAGCACTTTCAAACAATTTGCATCACGCTGGGTAAGTGGCTTAAGTACTTCACTAAATCATGGCCACAGGGCAAGAAACAATTCCCACTTTACATACCATGCTGCTAATAGCCTTTCTGATCTCTGTAATGGAGTTCTGAGGGCACAAAACACAATTAGATTAGGAAAAAAATAATAACAAAGCACTTAGTGTTGCAGTATCATGTCTTTGCATGATGGAATTCCTGTAAAAGGACAGCTGATCAGTTTATTTACTTCCAGGAAAAAGGATTTTTTCCTGGCAAAAGCAAAACCCAGCCTCGTGAAACACTCAGGTACAATTTTATCTAGTCACAGTGTAGGAGTACACAAACAGCTGACAACTGGATCAAGTAAGACACTGCCACACTCACGTTGTAAGTGATACTGTCGTTATAGAAGAGGTGTTATTAAAAGGCAAGAAAAGCATGGGGAGCTGTTGGATAGATGAGACTTTGTGCCTTGTCCCTTTACCCCAGGTTAACCATTCATCATGAGGGGAAGAAGATACATTGACCTTGCTGGAGCCCATGAGCAGATTGGCATTGATTACAATGCTGCCACGGCATGAAATTGTATCTCATAAATATTTCTGAGCAAAAAATGACACGAGGATTATTGACAGACTGTCAGAGGCTAAGCAGAACTCTGTCTTACTCCACTCAGATTCTAGTCTCTGTAATGTAGATGTTTGTTAGGAGAGAAGGAGAGTAGATTTTAACAAACTGAAAAGGTACATTACTATGTAAATTTTGCTAAATTTTAACTAGCTAGAAAGGTATATCACTACCTTGATTTTGTTATGGAGTTGTTTTTTTTTTTTTTGCCTTCTTAATATTGCCATTGGAATTAACATTGAAAATACTACAAACAGAAGTTTGTAAGTAAGGTCATAAAAGTTGTGCTTGAGCTAAATTAAGTGTCCTTTCAGTAAGAAAAGGCAGTGAACACCATTAATACCAGGTGAAGACAATGCAAATTGAGCAAAGCCCCTGCTCTATGCAGAATACACTCCAACAAGGGCATGTAAAATTATTTAAAGCAAGCCTGACAATGTTCACTGAAGTATAAAGCTGTGTGTGTTCTTCCTGGTGTTTGCCTTAAATATCCAGTTTTAAATTACTTTCGGTACCGGCTCTCTTTTTCCCTGTAAAGCTGGACAGCAGTCTCAGTACCTCCAGGAGCTCATCCTGCTGAGCAGCCAGGTCAGCTGCTGGTCAGTGGAGCTTTTCTTATCTTCCCCTTCCCTGCAGTCCCCTGTGCCTGGGCCTGCTGCAGATACTGAGCAAAATGTTGGCGTGATGCCCCTGCTAGGGAAAAGAAAAACACACAGGGTAAACTGCTGGGAGCTTAAATAATGGCCAAAGCATAATCCAGATTCAGGCATTTATTTTTCAAGGTTTTTCATTAGGGTTATATTTGTGTTAGCTGTCCGGAAAATAAATCTGTGGAATAACCAATCAATCATTTCCCAGATTGTAACCCAGATGGGACAAGACATGTTTGTTCTTCATTTCTCTTTGATCCAATTTGCTCTTTCCTTTAAAAGTCCACCTTAAAAAGTCAAGTAATAATGAGGGGTTGGACCTTTTATGTTTGTGCCTCACATCTGTCACTGCTGCTAATTTTTTGTGACAGTCTTGTTAAAGTTTGACCAGCCTCTATATGGGTAGTTTTGTTATCAGTGGGAAAATTAAAATCAGGGTTCTCAGAAGGTGGTAGTGTTGTTGCATCATGTGTTTATTGCCTAACATGTTTTCAGGGTTTTTTTTTACAGTACTACCAATAATTTTCATGGTAAAGACATCTTGGTTGTTGGTCTCCCCATGAGAGCTGCACAGACACCACTGAGAGTGAAATAGGCTTTTGAGGGGTTTGGGAACTCCCCAGGGGAGCTGCTCTTTCTGTAGTCATTTAATGCCACATCTGAAAATATCCAGACTAAAACTTCCAATGCCCTGTGTCTCAATGCCAAGCTGGCTCCCCTCCTTTGACAGCAGCTTAAAACATTTTCCAGCTTTAGAGAACCTTGTTTGGGTACAGATGATACTCAGTCCCATGCCTTGAATCAATATTTGTTTCTGAAAGTTTATCTGGAGGTTAGATGTTGTTTTGAAGTAGTTTTTAAGAGCTGCTCAGGGCCTGCAGTGCTCAGAATAATCTGGATGGATCGGGATTAATGTGTTGAGCAAGGAGAAGCATTCAGTCACAATGTACCAAAAATCACATCTGAGCATTGCTTGTGCATAGAGCAATATGTCTGCACAGGTGATCTGGCTTGCAAGCCTTGTAGATTTAATCTTCAATTCTAGTTTATGTTTAAAATGTCACCTGAATTTTATTGGCATGCAGGAAACATTTAATCTTACTCTTTTATCACTGAGAACACATTGCTGGTGATTTAGGGCTTAGTTACCTTGTAAGAATTGCTTTATGTTGCTGAAGATTATTTGCTGTATTCAGTCAGCCTAAATTCCACCTTACCTTCTAAATCTAGGGTTTCTGACAGTCTGGATCTTGAAAGCTCCTAATTCAATCCCTCTCACCCTGTGAATGACTGTGTCCATAGAAATAGGTGAAATTTAGGCTTTCAAAATATTCTTATTTCTTCATTAAAACCAGAAAAAAAGAGAGAGAGAGAAGCGTGGTATAAATATGTTCTTTTTAATCTGTGCACCCACCATGAATAATTGTGTCCATGTAGTGGTACAAAGAAATCACTTATGGATCTTCAAAAGATTTTTTTAAGCAGAGTAAGAGGGCTATGCCAGATGAAAGCAAAAGATAAAAAAGAAAAGGCTTTCTGTTTCAGACCTCTAGAGATTACCAAAAAATATGAGAACAGTTAGTTTCCTGGACTATGGGGCAAAATAAGTTTCTGCTAATACAGCTCCTCTAAAGAAAGTTTTCTGGGAAATTGTGGCCCATCAGAGCATGTATGCATGAAGGAGACAGAGGCAACATCAGCTTCACTGAGTGGCTTTTACTCTGATGTGGCTATTGGAGATGTTGTCCATTCCTGCAAACAGAAGCAGAATTTTACAATGGTACCAAGACACCTGAAAATGAAAAGTCTTTGCTGATGTTACAAATCAGGTACAGACAGGATTTAAATTTCCTGGATTATTTGCCTATCACTATATAGATTCAGTTGCAACCAAATTTCTTTGCAGTACTGAAAAATCACACATGAAACCCCTTACTCTTAATTTTCTAATATGTTTCAGATGAGCTTGTGTTAGTAATGGGGACGTTTTGTTTGTTGGAATTTTTTAAAGAAAATTTTGTATTGCATAGATAAGTCTGGAAAAAGCACAAGAAGACAGGCTGCTAGATGTCAGATGAGGAGAAGCAGTAGGTGTCTGAGTCATCTTCCAGAGTTCGTCCTCATGTAACCTCAAAAATGCTTCCAGTCTTCTAAGAAAAGGGCTGTGAAGATGTCATTGCTCAGTTTGAGGAAGATATTTTAAATCCCAAACAAAATGCTTTGCTACTTCCATGAAAAGGTCTGAAAAATGTAAAAAGAATATTTTCATTAAAAATGGCATATGATCCAGTTTTAAAATTAGATATATACTGGAAAAACTTTACTGAAGACAATAACATCACAAGATTGAATACAGGGACATAGTGGAACCTCAGCTTGGACCTTCTCTGAGTGCTTGGCCATCCTTCCATCTCCCTCCCATGACTGGGTTTAATTGCCAGGGGAAACCAGGTGGAATTGGAACTACATAATTTCTTTAAGCTTCCTTCTCTCCCAAACATGTAGGCTAGGCTGTAGGAAGAGTGGCAGCAAATGATTTTCCTCTTCCTGGCAGTGCAGGGGAGCTTGTGCTAGAAGGGTCACTTCTGGCTAATCTCTTGTGGACCATGGAGTCTGATAGAAAAGACAGGATTTTGTCTCAAGAACATCCCAGACCACAGAGAAAACACACTTCAGCAGGTACTTGAACTGAAATAAGGATTTTCTGGTGAATGTTTCTTGCTTCTCCTTCTTTTTAGTGGCCAGATTACAGAATTTCATTTTCTCTTAGCTACAATCACTGTAAGTGCCTAATTGAAAACCTGGCACTGTAGCAAACCTGAGGAATTGAGAAGACTGCACATTTCTTCCTTTTACATCTAGTGAAGGAAGAAACAAAAAGGCAAGGTCGTGGATATAAGAAATGCGAGGGAGCATAAGACAAGTTGTAAATAAAAGTAGATTCTTATTTGCAAATGTGTGAAAGGGAAACAATTTGATCCAACAGGTACCTTGGTGTGCATGTTTAAACCAAAATGAATTGGTCCAGAACTGAAGGCTTCCAGAGTTAAATACCACTTTTGTAGAGATTAAAACCTGTCCACTTAGCAAAAATAATGATGGGTTTACAGCCTGGTAATGATGTCCTTTGCTAAAGAACTGTGAATAGGAGTTGTTATATAAAAGATATTTTTCATAATCACTCTTTCCACTGGTAATGAACTCCTTCCACTTCAAATTCCTGTTTGACATTGGTCAGACAAAAAATTCAGAACTCAACATGTACAGTACAAAAGGATTTATTTAATGAGGAGATAGCAAAAAGAACTACCAGGGCTTTATCAGCTTAAACAGGTAAATGTTAGTGTACATTTAATGCTGAGATGTGTACCAAATGATTTTTAATACCTCCTTCTCCCCAAGTATGTGTAATTTTAAGCACAGTTCATCAGGACCCCATTCTCCTTACTGTGAATTGCACAGTGCAAAAGATAACATGTTATTTCCTCCTGCTGCCTGCTTGCAATTACCCTTACTTATTTGGGATCACTGAAATAATACATTTCATGTAAATCACAGTTGTTTAATTGCTGTGCTGCAGTGGGATAAACCAGCACAAATGGAGACCTTTCCTTTTTTTTTTTTCTGGACAGGCAAAGAAAGCAAAAATGTAAACCACTGAGGTTGGAGGGATGCTGACCATTGATTCCAGTGCCTGATGAAGTAAAAAAACCCCAAAAAACAAAAAACAAAACGATGGATGTTATGCACCCAATATGGGGGCTTTAGCAAACCTCACTCTGCATCTTTAAATGTCAGATACTGTTATAAGTGTGCTTGTCAGTGAACTGCCCAAGAAAACATGGGAAAAACTCAGGGTACCAAATCTCGGTTCCCTTTTATTTCAAGCCAATGCTTTGGAAACCTCTCCTTTAATACCTGCAGATTTCAATACATGTGTACTGATACAGCCAGGCATTCAAAATATTAAAAAAGTAAATCTTGATTCAAGCAATCATTGGACATGAGGTACAACAGTTTTTTGGTGATTGAAGAATCACAATGTCATGCAATTTTTCATGCACAGAAGCTTTGCATTGCCTTGGTAACAGATAGCTATCTGTCAATTGGCTTTCGGCCAATTAAATGACTTCTTAATTTTCCATTGGTTTCCGTTGTTGGATTGAAAGTATGATTTGAAATTGTCTTTGTGACTACACAGCAGAATGTGAAGGCAGTTGATATCACTTGAAAGAAATCTGCAAAGAACAGTCTATGGATGTGTTTGATTAAAGAATTTGAGACAATTTCTCCTTTGGTTGTCATCAGAACAGAATGAAATCTGAGTGGTGAGAAGGAAAGAGATGCTGCTGGACGTCCTGTGGAAATGCATGATGTGCTATGCCTGGATGCAAGTTAGTTTGGGAACATATTAGGAGGGAGCCTGCTCAGGTTTTCTTTTTGAATTACAAAATGCTTTGTCTTCTAGATGTGCATAGCTGTGAGAAAGAAGAAACAGCCCAAACAAGCAGAGTGCTCAGCTCTGGAGATTAATGAACATATAGATGTACATGTATGATCAATGTACAGGTGCAGGATCTTGAGGTTAGAAAGCAACTGTTGTAAATTGATCTTGGCTGGCTGATTTAGTTCAATTAGTTCCCTACTGCATGCTCTTGCCAGCAGAGTGCTGTAAGTCAGTCCCAGCCTGCCCTTTTGCACCCAAACCCATCCACTGGGAGGAAATGAGTACAGCCCTTCGTGGTAGGGTGTGGTGGGTAACCAGAGAGGGGCAGGAAAGCAGCAGGTGTACAGACCATGCCTGGGAGTGCAGGACTCCCCACTGTCTGCTCTGGGGCTAAGGCACATGGAAGCTGCACTGCGTGGAAAGCATTATTGGCACCATTCAGTTAAAAAAAATCCACAAAAGTCAGGGAAAAAAGACAAGGATGAAATGATGGCATTTTGTACAGCAGAGATGGAAAATCCCAAACTTAAATCATATTTACAACAAACATAAATGTCTAATACACTGGAGTCTTATCCTAAAGTTGGAATGCAGATCTATCTCCCTTGATACCTGAATAAGTATAAAAAAATCTGAATGATTAATTAGTGATAAAAGGTAAAACAGAACCAAGTCCTCACTTTAAATAGTAATTTCTGTTTGACTAAGACTATAGATTTCACACTATAACTGTTGTGATTTGCACAGCTTTAGAAATCACACATATTCAAAATATTTTCCTGGAATTCAAAGAATTCCTGGAATTCAATTATTTTTCATATTTGTTTTGAAACTAATTCCAGTCCTTCTCTCATAAAGTAATTAGAGAAAACTTAAATTTTATTAGATCTCAGATTAAATTATCACAACTCCTTGCCAAGATAATTACTTAGGTACTATAATTGGAAATTAATTAAATTAGCATATATGAAAGAATTTATTTTTCTGGGGGGGAAGTGTGCATTTGGATATATTGTAACTATTTTACTGTGTTAAGAACAATAAAATGTGCATTGTTTAGGTTTTTAAAAATGTTTTGTGAGCTCAGTTACTTGAAAAAATACAAAGAATTTATTGTAGTAAAGCTTCTACCTCTATTCACATGAGATCATATTTCCAAGCACAGAGACTTCCTTATATCACCAATATGCCTTCAATATTGGCCTTAGAGAGCTCTGTTGCTCTTTATAATATAAATTAATTGCCTAATATCCAGGGGTGACTTTGAGAGATACTTAGGTATTAGTTTTACATTTATATCCCAGATTTACTTTCCTACCTTTTCTGTATATTGGCTAAAAATATTGATGGATATTTCTTTGTGCCCTCAAAGATATAAATATTAGTAAGTATATTAGTAAGTTTAAATAAGTTTCTACTGTGTATATTCACAGCTTCACTTTAGCTTTTTAATTTGGTATACTATAGTCTTCTAACAAACAATAAATAAAAGAAGGAATGTTTTGGAAAACAAATATCCTAAAATAAGAAAGTATAATTTATTACCTAAATAAGCTTAAAATAGACAAATCCATAAAATGATATTCACACTTTTGTTTTATTAATTTATACGCTGTTGCTCACACCTCAGAAATATGTACGTGCTGCTGTCCCAGTTTGGTAAAGTCCTTAAGCACATGTTTAACCTTCAGGGATGCTCTGTAATATCTAAGTGTATGTATTAATAATTGACTGCACTCTCTATAAGAGCCCAAACCACTTACAACCACCCTGCGATTTTTGTTCATCTGATTTGTCCACGGGTGTTTATGGTAGTAAGTCTGCAAAGCCTGACTGAATGGACAAGACCTGCTGGAAAGGATTAAACCTCTAAGATGTGCCTTGCCAGGACTGATGCCCTGTCAGCAGCAGGAGCATGAGTGCTGCAGCTCAGAAATGGTCCTTTGCTCTTCACAGATGAATTGGAAAACATTCCAGACTCTCAGTCCTTACACACTGCTCTATTTAGCATTAATTTACACTGGCATTGTAGACCTTTTGCTAGTCAGAGCTTGGTGTCTAGAGGGATTAATTTTGTATAGAAAACAAAGGTTTTGTGGAGTCATATTGCGTGCAGCTCTTCACTTTTACAAAGAGCAGACCTGGGATTTTACTTCCTGTTCTGTTCAGAGAAAACCAGGACTGTTTACCTGCTTACACTTTCAAGGCCTTGCCAAAAGCTTGGTTCAAAAGCTTCTCTTTTTGTGCTGTGAGTGCAGCTCATTCTTTCTGATTGACCCTCTGCTTTCTCTGTTACATCTCACTCTGACTGATGCACACAGGGAAATCTCTACTCAGATAAAGCCTTCATGGATCTCTGTTTTGGATTTTGGGTGTTATCGTGTCAGCTAATTAGAGTAGGTTCAGCCTTGTGTGAAAATTTTTATAACAGAAACAAAATGGATTTCAAAATGAGGAAAGCGAGGAGGAGGGTTAGGGGAAGGTAGGGTCTGGTTTGACACCCACAAACATCCTACACCAATGCTTATTTGTCCTGTTTTAAACTGCATCTGAAGCTACTTGGTTCTAGAGGAGAAATTTATTTTTCTCTTTTTTTATTTCAGTGGTCAAAGCTAAGACTGCCCGTTACACTTACAACTTTCAGTGCTGTGTACTCCAGCTGTTAAGCTTCCTCACATCCTTTTCTTCCTCATTTCTTCCTCGTTGTTTTTTCTTTTGTACTCATCTCTGTTAATCAACTGCTTCTTATGTAACACAGACTAATGAAAATACATGACACAAATGGCTCCAAGCCACAGATCATGAACCTCTCATCTTGCACTTTCCAGTCAAGAAGCATTTTGTTTAAATTATGTGCATTGTGTTAATTCTCCCTTCAATTAGGGTAACCAGGTAAGGTAATTGGGCACCTAGCAAATGTGGCAGCTGCAGGCAAATAATCATAGCTCCAGCACTTGCTCCCATGGCAACTGATGTGTTTACACTCACAAAAGTACACATTTTCTTCCTTCTACACAGAAGAGAGAAAAAAGGATTTAGGGCTACAAGGAAAGAGCTTACAAGGATAAATGTTTAAGCCAGTGGTGGGAAGAAACAGTGCTTGTTTGGAGTGAAAATGTAGGGAGTGAAAATAACAATATGGAGCTGTTATCAGACAACAATTAAACATCATCTTCACCTTCTTAGGGTGAAGATGCAACTCTCAGAGGCACATCTCACTCCCTTTAAAACAAATTCCTCAAGAGAAAGGGGACATAGGAGGGATTGCAGAAGTTAGTGCTTCAGCACTGCTTCTGCAGATGTGACTCCAGTGCCACTGCAGACGCACCATGTTTAGGGAATACTTTGCTTCTTTGGAGGTTAAAAACTATTCCTTCAAAGACACCATGTTAAAACATCATTGCAACCAGCTTTGGCTGTGAGTTCATACATATACTGCATCTACTTGTGTTGCCAAGAGGCAGAGAGAGAAGTGGGTGGAAGTTTAGGGCCTGAGCTATGTGCATACAAGGAAATTAGGACCTTTTACCTTTCCTTGCCTTCCCAACAGCATCCTCTGCTTCTCCTGCAGTAAATCCAAGGCAGCCAATACATAAGCACTATTTTCACTTTCCTGCCCACACATACTCTAAATTTAAATTGAGTAGAGGCCTGACCATGTTGGGAATTTATAGCAAAGGTGTGTCTGATTATGTGGGTGGTTTGGGAAAAATAACTATGAGACAAACACAGATGAAGTTGTAGGGAAACTGGTCATGGGTAGCAGAGCTGACCTAGCTTAAATTCTCATGTGGAAAGCATGGGCATAAGAGAGCCTAAAGCTCTAGAAATATATCTGTCATATTCTTTCAAAAGATGGTGCTCTGAATGAGTACCTCATAAATAAACATTAAGAAATGCCAGTCTAATGCATTTCTTAGACTTCTCTTTTCATTCTGTGGGCTGCTGATCCTAATGAACACTTATTCCTCTACGCTGTGGCTCTTGGTTGACTCAGAACAGATTCTAGTCACTAGAGTACCATACCTGGAACAAATAATTTATAAGCACTTCCTCAAGCATGGAAATCTGGACTGATGGCATAAGCAGTTAAGATACTTCTGACATCCTGTAATGAGCTGTGAATCTTGAAAGGAGAAATTGTAACAGTGCAGCTTAAGTTGAACATGTCTGCTCCTCATTACCATGAGCTGTTCAGGCTTGGAGAATGATGTACATGAGGGTTGGACCGAAGCTGGCAGTTCTGAACCAGGGCAGGTGACTCATTGTCTGTTTATGGCTCCAGCTTACCCCAAAGTTATAAAAGAGGCACACCTGCTAGGATTGCAAAGTTCTACATCCTTACCTGATAAAGAGGGAAGAAATTATATGTCCTCTTCATTTAGCTATCATTTAGCAGGGTTATGAGGGAAGATGTTAAAATGTCTCAGTTTAAGACTGTGATTTATGATTTAAGCAATGAGAGCTGGTATTGCAATGAGATCCCCTTCACTTGTAGGCAAATTCACTTATGCCAGTGGATCTCTGCTGGGGCATTGGTCTCTCTCTGGAGAGGTTACATGGTCAGATTGGGTTTTAAGTGTTCTGATTTGTTTCTTCAGATAAAAAGTTCTATTGTGGCCAAACAGGTGGAGTACATCAATAGGATTAAACACATCAGGATTTAGCTCTGCAGAAATTACCCTTGGCTCTACCACAGGTGGTCTAGGTGATGTGGTGCATTTTTTTTCTCTGTCTCTTTTTCAGATTTTCCATGTATGAAATGTTATCCATCAGTTAATATAGATTAGAAATGCTACATGCACTGCAAAAGTTTTTGATTTTTTTTGTCCAAATTATACATAATTTCGAGATTATAATGATATTCCCCTAATTGACATTTAGATTTAATTTCTGCTATCAAAGATGCTTGTCTGCATCCCTTTAGAAGAGCTGTGACAGACTTGCCTCAGTGACTGCTCATAAAATGTCAATTATATAGAAGTGACATCAAATGAAAATGTTAGATGTGGTACCCCATATAAAGGTAACAGAAGATATTAGTATATACCTACCAAAAGTCTTCATTAACTCTTTAATCACTTTCTAAAAAGATTCTTCTGGTACAGTTTTCTAAAAAAAAATCACTTTGAGTGTATCCAGTCATTTCTGCTCACTTCAAGTACATTGTTTCAGTGAAGTCTCAGTGGGAATAGTGTCACTGCACAAAGATGTACAAAAGAATTTTATGGAGGACTGAATCCATTACCTTATGTAGGGAAAAACTTACGATGGACTAATAAAAATCTCTTCTTATTCCCTAATACAGGAAGGACACCAGAATAATATAAAAAAAGGCCAAGAAACTATAGACTAATTAACTCCATCAAGGTGTAAATATTTTTCAAATGGTATGACTTTGCCGATTTCATTTTGGAACAGATAAATTGTTCCAGGCAAATTTAAAAAGCCTTCCTCCAAAGTTTTCTAGATAAAATTTGTATGTAATTTCTGTGTAAGTTTTATTTCAAAGAAAAGTATTCTAAACCAAAGTCAAAACCAGACAACAATGAGAAATGTTGCTTGGCAATGTATTTTCTTGTTTTAATTTCATGTTTCAAATATCATGTGTAAATCATTAGTACGTCACTTTTTGAAGAGTTTTACTCTGCCCAAATGACTTATGGCTTATTCTTTGATTTGTTAGCCACTTAAGGTAGTGTAAAACAGGATACAGAAATAGGGGATAGAAGAGCCATTTGATTTTTGATATCCATTTGGAGACAATTTTTGCATAAGCTAGCAAAACCTGCAGTAAGTTTTTTTTTAAGAAATCAGTCCTACAAGTGATATGAGGAGGTGATCTTTGTGTGCCTGTATTTGAGGAGTACAGTTCCCTGCCAGAACAGGGGTGCAAGCTACTCCTAAAGCATTCTGAACACACAGTGAAGTTTCCAAAAGATCAAATGAAACATGAAGCAGATCAGAGAGAAAAAATTTACAGTGTGGCTTTTTGATCTGAACATGCTTAATTTATTGAAATACACAGTGGATTTTGGTGAATTTTCAGAATGCCCTTTTTCATGATATGTAACATTTGTGAATCTGAGTTGACACAGTTCTAGTGTGGGAGAGGAACCCCAGAGGAAAAACCAAAAGCATAAACCCACCAACTCTTGCACTGTGGTCTTTTCAGATGCAGGACCCAGCCTCTTCTCCTCCAGCCCCAGTTCAGTTACTCTGAACAAATTGGATCAAACAGACATTTGTGTCATTCCAGACTCAGATCAGCAATACAGACAGCTCAACAAGTGATGCATACCTAATGATGTTGTAATTGACTCACACATCAATATCTTGTGCTATCAGTGCTCACTGTAATCCCAGTCAACATTATTCTAATAATTTAAATTATTAGAATAGACAACGGTGAAGATACTATGAAAGCAATAGAATTTCACTGTAGGGCTCTGCTCAATGTTCTCACAAACAAATTTTCACAGTAAAGGGAGCAAGGAAGGGACAGGAGCACTGCCCTTGGTCAGCACTTGGCTAAAGGTGTGCAAATCTCCTGCTCAGGAAAGTGAAAGGATGTGTTCATTTGAGGTAAAGTTAAAGCAAAAAACAACAAACCCCTCCATTTTTCTTTCCTCATCCTCCAGAAGCTGCAATCCAAGCATTTATTTCTGCTTTTGATACATTCAAAGGTCTTATCAATAATTTACCAACATTACTATAGGCAGGTTAATGGGATCCCTGTTTAATTAAGAACTGTATTTAATTTAGTTTGTTTATCATGACTAAAAAATCCCCAAAAACAACCAAGAGACTTAAGGCAGCCATTCATCAAACATGTTCTTATTACAAGTGGCATTTGCCCTACATCTGGAAAAGGCAAAGGCCTTTGCAATACCAAACTGTGTTTTTCTGAGTCGCTGCTGGAAATGACCTTTCCAAAGCCTTGTATCTCTGTTGCATCCCAAAGTTTTCTTTCTTCTCTTTCTTTGAAAGGCTGCTCCCCCCAGGTTAAGTCAGGGTACATCTTCTCTATGGTCAAAAATGTGTGGGCCTATTTCATAACTCCCCTTTTGACCTTTTCCTCTGAGATTCCACTGGAACTCTGTACTGTAAGACCTCCATAAAGCTCAGGAGATCAGAAATCAGTGGAAAATGTTTTTTGGAGGAAAAGGGAGAGATGGCCACAGCATAGCAGCTGCATTTTGTTGTCTCCATCCCTGGTGAAGGGCCTTGGCAGTCCCTTGAATATAGGTGGCTTGCTTTGCCAGAACCTTCACAAATATTCCCTGAGGATATTCAGCAGCAACAATCCCTCAGGGCACTGATAGTGAAGCCTTTTTGTCTGTCATTCTGCTGAGAAATACGATTC